>NC_081291.1:174107920-175357920 GCF_030435805.1 Mustela lutreola | reverse complement strand
CAGAGCTTAACATTTTTTTATTTTTTTTATTTTTATTTATTTTTTTATTTATTTATTTTATTTTTTTTTAAAGATTTTATTTATTTATTTGACAGAGAGAAATCACAAGTAGATAGAGAGGCAGGCAGAGAGAGAGAGAGAGAAGCAGGCTCCCCGCTGAGCAGAGAGCCCGATGCGGGACTCGATCCCAGGACCCTGAGATCATGACCTGAGCCGAAGGCAGCGGCTTAACCCACTGAGCCACCCAGGCGCCCCGACATTTTGCATATTTCATAAGTTCTCAGGTGATAATAGGCTCGTCCAAGGTCCATATTTGGAGTCACAAAGTTTTAAGGCTCTTTAAATTCTAATTTAATAAGAGCAGTTTTGGGAGTTGACCAGCAAGATCTCATTTAACCTTCATAGTAGCATCTGAGATAGACATAATAAGGCTACTTTTATAGGTGATTGAACAAATAGTTCAAGATCCCCTAGGTGGTAAGGGGCAGAAGTTAATAAGAGCAGTTATGGAGTTTTTCTTTAAAATCTGTATATGTCACTTCTACATGTATCATGTAGAAAAGTAAATTTTGCCATAGTTAGGTTAAACAAGGGTAATGCTACATTATTTACATGATACCAAATATCCGAATTAAAATTTTCAAAATCTTGTCAGTCACCTGAATGTTTTATCTATACAATCACAACTTCCAGATGTTTGAAGACACTGAGAACGAATTTTTCACCTTTCATTCAGAAGTTTAGTACTGTGCAGAAACTTTTGATATTGGCATAAGCCTTTTTGACACATTTTAGTGTTGATTAGTATGTGTGTGTCCCTAGTCCTGTGATTATTTCAGTCAAATTTGCTATTTGTCATGGGACCCATTTTTTAGAGTGGCTAATGCAGTAAACATGCCTTCTTGAAAAGGGTGATATTATCCCCAAGAGGGCAAAATTGGTTCTTGGGAGAGGAAAATATCTTAAATATTACAGTAGTTTGTGGCCTTGTAAAGGACTCTAATAGTACATAAACAGATGCAGAGTTTATCTGTGGTTTTAAACTTTCGTAGGGGACATTTAGGGAAGAAATATCTGAGAAGTCTCCTTATGCAGTGTGATAATGAAAACAAGGTTGGACACACAACTGTAAATGCTTGTTCAGTTGTTTTTCTGGCTTGTTCTCTCTTTGTGTCTTTCTTTGTGTCTGCCTCATTGCCCCAGCTTTTTAAAGTATCTGCTTCCAGAAAAGGGATGATTTCTGCTGTTTTTCCCCCATATTTCTTTACTTCAGGAGTATTTTCTTCTATTATATCCTTAAGTGTTTTTAATATTCTAATTGAGATATTTAATATTTAATTGTGATAAAATATATGGGACATAAAATTTACCGTCTTAACTATTTTTCAGTGTAGAGTATGGGGGCATTAAGTACATTAGCATTGTTGTACAACCATTACTACTGTTCATCTTCAGAAATTTTTCATCTTCTCCAACTGAAAATCCACCTCTACTGAACGATAACTCCCGGTTCCCCCACCTCTCTCAGACCTTGGCAACCACCATTCTACTTTCTTTTTTTTTTTTTTTTAAGATTTTATTTATTTATTTGACAGACAGAGATCACAAGTAGGCAGAGAGGCAGGCAGAGAGAGAGAGAGAGGAGGAAGCAGACTCCCTGCTGAGCAGAGAGCCCGATGCGGGACTCGATCCCAGGATCCTGAGATCATGACCTGAGCCGAAGGCAGCGGCTTAACCCACTGAGCCACCCAGGCGCCCTACCATTCTACTTTCTGTCTCTATGAAGTTGGTGATTCTAAGTGCTTCATGTAGGTGGAATCATACAGTATTTGTCCTTTTGTGACTGGTTTATTTTACTTAGCATAACGTCTTCAAAGCTTATCCATGTTATAGCATGTGTCAAAAATTCCTTCTTTTATAAGACTGAATAATATTGCGTTGTATGTATATACTCCATTTTGTTTGTCCATTCATCCCTCAGTGGCCAGTTGGCTTGCTTCTATCTTCTGGCTCTTGTGAACAGTGTTGCTGTGAACATGGGTAAATAAGAATCTGTTTGAGTTCCTGCTTCCAGTTCTTTTGGGTGACACCTAGAAGTGGAATTGCTAGATCATATAGTAATTCTGTGTTTAATATTTGGAGGACCTGCTATACTGTTTTCTATAGCCCCATGATGATGGCTTTATTTCATTCTGTGCAGCTTGCTAGAGTGCAGTGAGAAAATGTACCATGAATATATGTCAGAAAATGATAGGAAATTCAGAAAAAAAAAAAATCTGCAGAATGATTCAGTACTGCAACTATTAAAACAAATCAGCCTCACCCTTGCCTGTCTACATATTACAGTGTACACACATACAAACAAATGCATGGTTGGGAATAACTCCCATGAGAATCACCGAGGTAATGCACTTAGATTCCATATGGGTCAGATCCTTTTGAAAATGTGTGCCCCTTGCTATGGATTCCCACATTTAAAAGAAACCTAAAGAGGCTTGTGGGACGTTCAAGGATAGAACTGCCAAGGTGATCCACAGATGCGAAAGAAGATGCACTGAACCAAAAACACCTTGAGGATGGGAATTGTGTGACTTCAGATTTTTACTCTCCTCTTCCTCTTGTCCCCCTCCTCCCTCCCTTTTGCGGTGTAAGCACATGGTCACTCCATGAGTTTTGGTTGAACGCAGAATGGGGGGAAAATGGAAATCACCCAGAATGGAAAAAAAAAAGTGAATTTTAAATTATTTTCTAATCTGTGAAAAACTATTTTGAAGACCATAAGAATCTTCCATTTCATACCTTTGCAAAGGGTAAAGGAGGTGGTTTTAATGAGGGAAGACAAGGGTTGGAGGAAACCTTAAATGATCACTGGGCAAGACTGCTGAATTTACCCTTGGCCTCTCTAGTAACATGACAGATGGACTAGAACTATCTGATACGTCATGGACCTTCCCAGTCCCGCTACCCTTTGGCGAAGCTTCAGATCTTTTAAACAGGCAACGAAAACAGTTTAGTTTATCTGTGGCATTGTACACCATCCAGCATTAAGATAAGAAAGGGGTCCTTCAAAACAACACTAATGTCAAATCCAGGGATGATGCCAGCTTTCAGCCAGACAAAGAGTAGCAAATAGGAAGAGAAATGTATGATGATAATAATGTTGAAGGACATGCTCCCTCCATCTTATACCTCACTTATGTTTGTCAATTATCCAGATTTCATGGTTGTTCATTTTGGGAGGCCTCTTTTATTTTTTTATTTATTATTTATCATTTATTTATTTATTTTTAAAAAGTTTTAAAAAAATTTTCAGCATAATAGTATTCATTATTTTTGCACCACACCCAGTGCTCCATGCAATCCGTGCCCTCTATAATACCCACCACCTGGTTCCCCCAACCTCCCACTCCCCCGCCACTTCAAACCCCTCAGATTGTTTTTCAGAGTCCATAGCCTCTCATGGTTCACCTCCCCTTCCAATTTCCCTCAACTCCCTTCTCCTCTCTATCTCCCCATGTCCTCCATGCTATTTGTTATGCTCCACAAATAAGTGAAACCATATGATAATTGACTCTCTCTGCTTGAATTATTTCACTCAGCATAATCTCCTCCAGTCCCGTCCATGTTGCTACAAAAGTTGGGTATTCATCCTTTCTGATGGAGGCATAATACTCGATAGTGTATATGGACCACATCTTCCTTATCCATTTGTCCGTTGAAGGGCATCTTGGTTCTTTCCACAGTTTGGCGACTGTGGCCATTGCTGCTATAAACATTGGGGTACAGATGGCCCTTCTTTTCACGACATCTGTATCTTTGGGGTAAATACCCAGAAGTGCAGTTGCAGGGTCATAGGGAAGTTCTATTTTTAATTTCTTGAGGAATCTCCACTCTGTTCTCCAAAGAGGCTGCACCAACTTGCGTTCCCACCAACTGTGTAAGAGGGAGGCCTCTTTTAAAATACAAATAGCCTTTGGGAAAGATTTCTGTTTATGTCTCAGGGTGAATTAATTCTGAAATGACTTCTTGAAATTTTACTGGAAGAGAAGGGCATGGAGACTGCTCTGATCAGACTAAAGATATGGGGCGAGAGGCAGTGGTAGGAGCAGCACAGAGAGAGTAGAATGTGGAGGTTAAAATCAAACTCGATTCCTCCCTACTCTCCTTCACCTGGCTTCCATATTTCTGTTCATGGGGCTGCCACTCTATCAGTCTTTCAGGTGTTGGAGTTACTTCGGATTCTCTCCTATCTTTCTGTGTTCAGTCTGTTGCCAGTCCCATAGAGCATATATCTGAAATATTTCTCTCAAGAATTCCCCACTTTCTAGTCCCATAGATACCACTCTCCTTCCATCCTTTAGGACCAGTCACTACTGTGGACTGTCTGTCCTGATTACCTACATTCAGCTGCTGCTTTGTCCTTCCTAAAGTATGGCTTTAGGAAGCCTAAATACTTCCTAAAGTATGCTTTTTCCAGTTTAAAAGTCCTGAATGGGTCCCCATGATTTATGACATGAACTCTGACATTTTCAGTGGCATCAAGACTCTGTAGTCAAATCCAAATCTGACTCCATGATTCTTTTCTATATTCTCTTCAAGTTTGGCTTGTGGTCCAAAGAGGCCAGAATGCTTAACAAGCAAGATTTTTTTTTTTTTTTGAAGATTTTATTTATTTATTTGACAGGCAGAGATCACAAGTAGGCAGAGAGGGAGGCAGGGAGGTGGGGGAAGCAGGCTCCCTGCTGAGCAGAGAGCCCAATGGGGGGGCTCGATCCCAGGACCCTGGAATCATGACCTGAGCCGAAGGCAGAGGCTCTAACCCACTGAGCCACCCGGGTGCTCCTTAACAAACATGTATTAATGGAGCCTTGAAAAATGGATAATTATAACTATCATTGTTGAATGTATACTGGGTGCTGGGAGTGGTGCTACGCATACCATGTACACTACCTCACTTAACCTACATACTGACTGCATTCACTGCATTCAGTGAATGTTTCCATTTTATGGATGAGAAAATGGAGTCTTAGAGAAGTTAATTAAACCTACATGATTGTTAAGTGAATGGAGCTGGGATTTGAACCCAGGTTTGCTTGACTTCAAAATCCCATGCTTTTCAGCAAGAGATGAAGAAAATAGGACAGTAATTCTAGCTTGGATGAAAGTTAGGGACAAGAGGGGCATCCCTGGGTGGCTCAGTTGGTTAATTGTCCAACTCTTGATTTAGGCTCAGGTCATGATCTCAGAGCTGTGATACTGAGCCCTCTGTACCCCTGCCCCGCTACCTCACCCCAACCCCACCCGAAAAGTTAGGGACAAGAATTAGTGTGCTATTTTCCAGGACCACTCATAAGTGCTGCGTGTTGAGTAGTAAATGGGAGTAAGATGGGATAGTACATCAGTTTGTTAGGGCTGCCTTAGCACAATCCCACAGACACACATAAACTGGGACATTAGTATCTAAATCAAACTGCAAAGTTCACACAAGATAATGTACAATATATGTAAACTGTTTGACACATCCTAGACACTTAATATGTTTTAGTTCCTTTTCTGCTCCCATAATCATTATGACCACTGAGAAAATCTCCACCTATTTATGTGTGTATGGTTGGGAGGACCACGGGGGTAGATTACCTATTGGACAAAAACCTGTCTAGTTATAACTTGTGTCTCTATAGCATTTTCCCTCCAGTGCCCTTTCACATTTATGCAGACTGGTTAGGAAGGAGCCCAGTGTATTAAAAAAGAAAAAAAAAAGTCATAATTGTACGGGGCGCCTGGCTGGCTCAGCTGGGAGGACATGAGGCTCGATTTTGGGATTGTGAGTTTGAGCCCCACATTGGGTATAGAGATTATTTAAAAATAAGTAAATTTAAAGAATCATAGTAGTAGAATTTGTAAGTCAGAAAACTATTACATAATAAACAACTACTAAAGATGTACTATATTGGCCATGAGGTTCTCCTGTTAACATCTTTCATTTTTCTCTATTTCTAACAAGCATGTTCAAATTTTATCTCTTAATCTCATTCTGGATTTTACAGACTTTCCCTCCTGCCCTGCAGAGTGCCCTGTTCCCATCAGCCTGTACTTCCCTTTACAGTTTAAAAGTTCCATAAAATTCTAGCAAACAGGGGCACCTGGGTGGCTCAGTCATTAAGCATTTGCCTTCGGCTCAGGTTCTGATCCCAGAGTCCTGGGATTGAATCCTGCGTTGGGCTCCCTGCTCAGCGGGAAGCCTGCTTCTCCTTCTCCCACTCCCCCTGCTTGTGTTCCCTCTCTCACTGTGTTTCTCTCTGTCAAATAAATAAAATCTTAAAAAAAAAATTCTAGTAAACAGGGTCTGGGAGACCAAAACAACAAACATTCCTGCAATAAAGGGTAGAGGATAGGTAGAGACCAATCATCTTTTAGTTGCATGTGTTCTGTTCACTTTAACTCTCAGAATGCCTGACCAGTGATACTCAACCGTTTACTTTCCCAGCACACCTAAGAGATATGGCATGCTCCCATCAGTAAGGTGCTCTCTGGCCACTACTGTCTTCAAACCAGGGTCATGTGGTTCTCGAAAACGCTTCCTCAGTGTTTCTGAATAGTCCTGTAAGGAGTTCCCCGTCTGTTTGAGAACTATTGCTTTAAATTACTTTACCCCATAATTCTAGTGCCATTTGTATCACTCATATTACCGGAAAAAGAGAAGCTAGATTTAACAACAATCTTCACCTGTATGAAATACAAACGATTCATATTTTTCTTTCCTTACAATTCCTTAGAGAAAAGAAGGAGGGTGGACTTGGTTTAAATGCCTATACTACCTGTAGCTGTATTTCATGAGACACCATAGCACAAGTAGTCATCCTGGTGAAAATAATAAAGAAAAGTGATAAACGTATGTTTGTGTGGACTGTTGGTGCCCACATAGGTATAAGGATACAGGAATCTTTAAGTACAGGTATGATGAGTAAAAGGAAAAGAGACTGATAGAAACCAATGACACCACAATTAACCTGCCATGAAAATTAAAGGAAAAAAAAAGTAGGCGTAACAGATTATCTGATAAGAGCAACCAGATTGCTGAAATGCCTGGATTTTTAAAGAAAGTCACATTTACTTTCTCATAAATAAATACTGTTGCAGAGAAGGGATTAGGTGCTCTTGACTTGGGGAAAGTACAATTTAAGGGAAAATACAAATGGAAACAAAACTAACTTTTTAGGTTGTATATTTTAAGATTCTCAAGTATATGTGTCAATGTATTCATTTATCCAAAGGTATTTGTCAAAGAACAAAATTTTAAGAAGAGATAAAAAGACAATATTCAGCAATCTATTATCAAATTAAATTCTGTTGATCATAAAATTAATCTAATTACAGGTTAACTAAAAGTAAATATTTTTTGAGCAGCTACAATAATCTGGGCCTTGTTCCAGAGTACGAACAAAAAGACAGTTTATGCCCTCATGGAGCTTATGTTCTTCTGGGAAAAGACAGACAAAACCAAATAGCTATAGAAATACGAAGCCAGGTGGTAACAATATGCTATGAAGATAAACCAAGCAAGGCAAAGGGAGAGAGCCAGAGGTGCTACTTTAGCTAGAGAGGTCTTAGAAAACCCAAAGCTGGCAGAAAAGCAGTTTGAGAACTGAAAGTTTTTGTTCTCTGTGTTTTTTGAACTCTAAGAAAGCTCCCCCACTCCCATAGATTCAACTCTGACCTGTATAGAGTATCTCCTGCTCTGACCTTTCCTCTGAGTTCTAATTCCATGTTGCCAAGTGTATAATCAAGGGGTCTAAAACCAAACTTGCCATATTCTCCCTTTGCTCCTCCACTGAAACTAAAAGATTATCTTCATTTTTTTTTTTCTATAAATCTCTAGAAGACCTTAAGATTTGACTCTTTCAGCACCTTTATTCCACTGTAGAAAAGACCTGATACTTTCTTGTCCAAAATGCTTCCATTTATCCCACGGGTCCTCATTCTCATTACCGTCACATTTAAGAGCAGCTGGAGGGGTGCCTGGGTGGCACAGTGAGTTTGTCTTCTGACTCCTGGTTTCGACTCATTAGCTCAGGTCCTGATCTCAGGGTTGTGAGATTGAGCTCCTCATTCGGTGCTACGCTCAGCATGGTCTGCTTGAGATTCCCTCCCTGTCTCCCTCTCCCTCTGCTGCCCCCACCCCCTGCTCATGCTCTCTCTCTCTCAAATAAATAAATAAATCTTAAAAAAAAAAAAAAAAGAAAAAGAAGCAGCTGGAAGTTTGTTTAGGAAAGCTGTGATATTGATGTTTTTCCCTGTTCAACCACAATTGGACCCCATGACCTCCCATATCATAACTAAAGTTCTATGCCTGGTTTTCAGAACCTATAAAATCCAGCTACATCAAACCTATTCGTTATGGACTGAATTGTGGCTCCCCTCCCATTAATATGTTGAAACCCTAACTGCTAGTATCTCAGAATGTGACTGTATTTGGATATGGGGCTTTTATAGAGGTAATTAAGTTAAAATGAGACCATGAGGATGTACTCTAATCCAATCGGACTGGTGTTCCTATTAGAAGAGGAAGTGACACCAGGGAAGAGTATCTACAGAAAAGGCCATATGTGGGGACATCTGGGTCACTCAGTTGGTTAAGCATCTGCCTTTGGCTCAGGTCATGATCTCAGGGTCCGGGGATCGAGGACTGCATCAGTCTCCTTGCTCAGCAGACAGTCTATTTCTCCCTCTGCCTGCTGCTCCCCCTGCTTGTGCTCTCTCTGTCAGATAAACAAATAAAATATATAAAAAAAGAAAAGAAAAGAAAAAAAAGAAAAGGCCATACACGGTTCTGGTGAGAAAGATTTCAGGAGACACCAACCCTGCTGCCACTTTAACCTTGGACTTGCAGCCTCCAGAACCTTGAGAAAATAAAACTTTGTTGTTTAAGCCTCCCAGTCAGTTAACTGAAGCTCAGAGATTAAGCGACAATTTCGCACAGCTGGTAAGTGCCAGAGCTGAGTCTGCAGGTTTCAAAGTCATGACATTACAGTGCCTCTAAGAACTGTTGCTTAAAGTAGGGTTTGGCAGACTTTTTCTATAATTTGCCCAATTGTAAATATTTTAGATTTTATGGATTAAGAGACAAAAGGCAAGATATTATGTGGGCACCTATATAACCTTTAAAATGTAGCTATTTAAAAATGCCCCATTCAATAAAATGGGTACTAAGTAACAGGTGTTTGGTTGGCTGCTTATAAGGGATACATGGATTGAGAGCTTGTGGTGGGATAGAGGAGATTGACTCATAAATGGGTAATTTCAATTTGAGAGTTCTGATGGAAGTCTTTTTGGGAACACAGAATAGGGGCTGTTAAGTCAGACTGAGGGTGCGAGTGAAGGTGGGGAGGAGGAGTGTCAGGGAAGGCTCCAGGGGTGGCGTATGGGAGGTGAGGAAGGGGAAAAGCAGAAGTGAAGTCTCAGAGCTGTGGGAAACTCTGTTGAGTTTGGTATTATTGCAGCTAATGAGGAAGGTGGATCTTGTGAGGAAGGCAGGGCTTGGACATTTGCCATTTTAAGAAAACTGAACTTGAAGCCCAAGATGGATGGCTTCAATGGATCTATTGAAGGATCCATAAATAAGGTAGGGGAATTCTTTGATTTAGTCACAGCTAGGGTTTGCTCATTGCGGTCTGGGGGTAGATTTTAAGTGGGCAAGGTTGATGGGTAATCGTTTGGCTCAGGTAAGAGATGAACGGCTATCTTGGACAGTTTAAATAGAAATGGAGAGGAGAGTAAGGTTCCAGAACCAGGTGTTCAACAATTATTAATACAATCTGGAACTTAACTTTGAATCATAATGATACTGCCTACATTCTATCAATAAAATAAAAAAAATATGTTTACTTATCTACTTTAAAAACTGAATTTCCTAAACCAGAAAAAAATTGATGACTGAAATAGCTAAAGCAATCTTGAGAAAGAAGAACAAAACTGGAGGTTATCACAATCCTAGATTTCAAGATAGACTACAAAGCTATAGTAATCAAAACAGTATGGTACTGGCACAAAAACAGACACGAAGATCAATTAAATAGCGTAGAGAGCCCAGGAATACACTCAGGCTTATATGGTCAGTTGACCTATGACAAAGGAAGCCAGAATATGTAATGGGAAAAGACAGTCTTTCAGTAAATGGTGTGTGTTGGGAAAACTGGACAACTACAAGCAAAAGAATGAAATTGGACTACTTTCTCACACCATACAAAAATCTCAAAATAGATTAAAGACCTACATGTGAGACCTAAAACCATAAAACTCCCAAAAGAAAACATAGGTAGTAATCTCTTAAACATAGGCCATAGAAAGATTTTTATGGATATATCTCCTCAGGCAAGGGAAACAGAAACAAAAATAAATGGTTGGGACTACATTAAAATAAAAAGCTTTCACACACCAAAGAAAACCGTCAACAAAACAAAAATGCATGCTAGCGAATAGAAGATATTTGCAAATTGTATATCCCATAAGGAGTTAATATCCAAAATATATAAAGAAATACAAAAAATCTAATTAAAACTGAAAATACAAAAAATCCAATTAAAAAAATGGGCAGAGGACCTGAATAGACATTTTTCCAAAGAAGACATACAGATGATGAGGAGACATATTAAACAGATGCTCAGCATCACTGATCATCAGGGATAAGCACATGAAAACCAAAATAGGGTATCACCTCAGCCCAGGCAGAATGACCAGTATCAAAAAGACAAGAAATAACAAATGTTAGTGAGGATGTGGAGAAAAGGAAACCCTCATGCACTGTTAGTAGGGATGTAAATTAGTGCAGTCACTGTGGAAAACAGTACGGAGTTTTCCTTAAAGTATTAAAAATATGAATACCATATGATGCAGTAATTGCACTATTGGGTATTTACCTAAAGAAAGTGAAAACACTAATTGAAAAAGATATACACACCCCTTTGTTTATTGCAACATTATTCACAATAGCCAACAAATGGAAGCAGACCAAGTGTCCATCTATGGATGAATAGATAAAGAGGATATGGGGTGTAAGTGTGTGTGTGTGTGTGTGTGTGTGTGTGTGTAATGGAATACTACTCAGCCACAAAAAAAGAATGAAAACTTGACATTTGCAACGACATGGATAGAACTAGAGGATATTCTAAGTGGAATAAGTTAGAAAAAGACAAATATCATATGATTTCACTTATATGTGGAATCTAAAAAACAAAACAAATGAACAAACAAAAAACCAGACTCATAAATACAGAGAACAAACTAGTGGTTGCCAGATAGGAAGTGAGTTGGGCAAAATAGATAAAGGGAATTAAGAGGTACAAGTTTCCAGCTATAAAATAAGATACAGATGAAAAGTACCGCAATGAGAATACAGTCAATAATATTAAATCACTAATGTATGGTGACAGTGACTATACTTATCGTGGAGAGCATTGTGTAATGTAAAGAACTGCTGGATCAGTATTGTACATCTGAAACTAATGTAACAGTGTATGTCAATTATGCTTCAGTAGTAAATGTAAAAGAGTAAAAAAATTGATCAGTATTGTTTTACATTTTTGCAAGTCTCTTAATATCTGGTTTTAGAGAATTTAATTTGTTGTAATATATTGTTTTGGTTGAAATCTATGAAGAAAATCTAGTTTCATACAGATGTGTAATTGGAAAAGGAAGAAATGTTTTAATAGTTTTCAGATAAATGTGGCTGTTTTTAATATTATACCAAATGGTAGTTCATCAAAGGTTAAATGCAATATGGAATCTGAAACCATAACAGTGAACTTTTTTTATACTTTTAATACATTAATATCCTCTGGTCTCTCCCCCTCCTGGAATGAGGTCTTTACCCATGTGTGATTTTGTAACATCCTGCATTCTTCATTTGGAAAATACTTGGAAAATATTGAGTTATGTAAATTTTCCAAATATTACATTTCACTATATAATATTAAAAAAATTACATTTGTTAATAAATATCACCACTGACCTCATGAAAAACATTCTCAAATACTGGGAAGGTATGCGGGATCCCGGCTGGCTCAGTCGGTGGAGCATACAACTGATCTCCGGGTTGTAAATTCAAGCTCCACATTGGGTGTAGAGATTCCTTAAAAAAATAAAATCTTAGGGGTGCCTGGGTGGCTCAGAGGGTCAGGGTCCTGGGATGGAGCCTCACATCGGGCTCTCTGCTCAGCGGGGAGCCTGCTTCCCTCTCTCTCTCTCTGCCTCTCTGCCTACTTGTGATCTCTGTCTGTCAAAAAAAATAATAAATAAATAAAATAAAATCTAAAAAAAAAAAAAGAAATCTTAAAGGGGTACCCGGGTTGGTCAGTCCATTAAGTGTCTGCCTTCAGCTCAGGTCATGATCTCTTGTCCTGGGATGGAACGCCAGGTCAGGCTCCCTGCTCAGTGGAGAGTCTGCTTCTTCCTCTCCCTCTGCCCCAACTCTTGTTCATGCTCTCTTTCTCAATTAATGAAATCTTAAAAATAAAGAAATAAATAAATACTGGAAAGGTATCAAGCTCAAGGTGTCAGGCAGGAAGTTTGCAAATTAGAATTTTCATCTTATCTGATAACAAATACTGTCAGTTGTCTCTTGACATGACAGGCTTACTTAGTTCATTAAAAAAACAAATAACTGACAAACATCCAAGTCAGAATAACCACAATTTGTCAAGTAAACTGGTGTTCATGAAAAATCGTTACTAGTTCAACTCACAACTCAAATAGGATTGGAGTAAAACAAATGGCAGTGTGTTATCGTTTCATCCATTCTAATGGACCAGGTGCTTTTCCAGACAATGATCACAGAATACTAAAAATATGTATATTTCAAGGGTCAATGTTTAATAAAATTAATAACTGTTGCTGTTTCCTCTAGGATTTTTTTAAAAAAAGATTATATTTATTTATTTGACAGAGATTACAAGTAGGCAGAGAGGCAGGAAGAGAGACAGGAGAGCCCCATGTGGGGCTCGATTCCAGGATCCTGGGATCATGACCTGAGCCAAAAGCAGAGGCTTTAACCCACTGAACCACCCAGGTGCCCCTCCTCTAGGATTTTCTTAAGTGACACTTTTTTCCTTTTCTTTTCTGCTAGTGGGTGGTGGGGATGAATCCAATGACTGCGATTTCATTTTGTTGGCATGGACCTGATTTGTTGTAAGGCTCCACGGTTTACCCACCACTGCTTTTGTACCATCAGTGCAAATGTCAATAGAATTGTAACAGGGTAGTAGATGAAATTCCAGAAAATTATTGTACATTTTGAATGTCTCAATACCTCTTATGTTTGTTTTCACGCATTCATTTAAGAGATCTTTGGTGATTAGCCAGTGAGAATACCTGATGAATACAACTAAAATATCAAGTCCCGATAGTCTGTAGATCTATCTGTTCCTAAGACAAAAGTGCAGTACTGCAGACAAGATCAGCTTTCATGTTTGCAGTCACATCTTAATTTGCTATATTTTTGGAAAGGGCAGGGCCATTATTTCTTTTGCTATTTTTTTTCATCTAGAAGGAATTCAGCAAAATAAATTCTCTCAGGCTTTATTAATCTCTAGCCTATGATGTTCACTTCTTTAGCCAATGCAGTATAGTAACTTAACCCAGAAGATATTTTACTGGCTTTTTCATCTCCAGTTTGAAAGGCTGCACCAAATAATTTCTGGCTTTTGAAAATGTTATTACATCTACATCAAAACAATGAATACCTTTATTTGAAACTTTGAATGATTGACCTCAAAATGGTGTTACAACTTAACTGGCACCATACTATTCAGAAATGTTCTAACGTAGAAGATACAATAAAGTAAATCGTTAACATCTATAAAGCCAAGGGAAAGGTAGCCATCATCATATTTTTACTTCTTATTTATAGTTTTTTTCAGTTGCTTTGGAGCAGATTTCTCTTTCCATGAATCCAGGATCTCACCAATATGCCATTTTCATCTTTTTTCGTATCTTTATATGTAGATGGAGTAGCTGAGCCTTGAGGAAATGAGTCTTATGGTCTCCATTTAAAGCAAAAGGTCAGGCTCTAGAGTCAGACAGATGAGGATTTTAAACTCTTCACCCAGTGATGAGCAGTGTGACCTTGGGGAAATTTGTAAGGCTTCAATTTTTTTTTTTTTAAGATTATATTTATTTACTTGACAGACAGAGATCACAAGTAGGCAGAGAGGCAGGCAGAGAGAGAGAGGGGGAAGCGAGGGGAGCCCGATGTGGGGCTCGATCCCAGGACCCTGGTACCATGACCCGAATCGAGGGCAGAGGCCCCAACCCACTAAGCCACTCAGGCACCCCAAGCCTTCATTTCTTAAATATAGTTTCTGTATTCAGGAATCTGGACGTGGCTTTGGGGGAATTCTGGCTCAAGGTTGTTCCTAAGACTATAGTAAAAATGTTGGTCAGTGCAGACATCTGAAAGCCTGACATGGTAGAGGGTCTGCTTTCAGAACAATTCTCTCACATTGCTGTCCAGTTGGTGCTGGCCGTTGGCCTTAGTGGACTTTTCCAGAGAGTCCTTATATCATGGAAGCTCTCTCTCTGAGAGTGCAATGTTCTATCATATTTGATTAGAACAGTGGTAGTGTCTTATCATTCAACCTCACAGACCAAATTGAGTTTATATTTCAATGTGTAATTGAAGCAAAGTCTATTTAGTTTTGCTTTTTGTAGTGATGTTAAGAAACAAGAATTCTTGACTGTATGTGTGTGGGCTTCTGGGCATTGGGGCTTGTGGTCTTCTCAAACAGTATGATTGCTTTGACATTTCATAGAAAATGTTGAATGTTTATTCTGAAACATTAGTCTTTCACTGACCATATTTATTTATGGGTTCTCTAGAGGCTATGCTTTTGAGCTTGGATTTTTATATACTAAGTAAAACAAGGAATAATTTTAGGGGAAGAATTAATTTTGTAAAAAATATTTGGGCATGAATTTGAAGAGACATGTAAGGACTTTACTATACATAAAATGTTAGTGGGGGGAAAAATACCCAAATAGACTTTATTGTGAAAATCCAACATCTCCTTTGGAGCATCCTTTAAGTGATTTTGGTTCCTGAAGAACTCCAATTACTGGAGTCTTGTATTTCCTGCAGAGATAAAGGAGTTGTTTCCTTTTTATTTTGTAAAAGTTACTGAAATCCAAAAACTGAGAGAAGGGAAAGACAGCAAGAAGTTTGGGGGCAACACAATACTATTGTGAAAGTAGTAAATATTTACTTTGGAACTCAGCAGGGTCTTTTAATACTGAGTAATAATTCAAGCTCGTTGTCTTCCTGTCTCCCTCCTGGAACCCTAATATTTTGTTTGTGCTGATTTACTTGTGATCTGAAGCTGGCACCCCAATCATCTGGCCCCCAATCACATCCCGACAGGGGAACCTCTCATTGCTGCCCACATCCAACATGTCCAGACCTGTGGATTGTCTTAGCAATGCTGTCCAGCCCCTTCTTTCCATTTACTTTCCTCTTCCTCGTTGCCTCTGTGCCAGGGGCAGGTCAGTTCTTTCCTGGACTATTGCAGTGATTCCTAATGGTCTCTGGGCTACTCCGTTTTACCCCATCTAAGCTGCTTGCAGGTTAATTTTGCCTGCCTCAAATTCTTTCATGTTCACTCAGTGTTTATTAAGGACCCACCATCGCAGCCTGCCACTGGAGGTGCTCCACCCAAAGGCACAAAGTTACTTATTACATTTGATGAGGGAACAGGAGGCTGGCTGAGGACAAAGCAAAAGCTGGCGCCTTGCACCCCCCCCCCCTTCATCCGCTCCCCTCCATAGGTGTAGCATTCCTTAGGCACCCCTGACTGCCATAAAATGATAAATAGTTAACTTGCTAAGATCACAATCCTACAAGACAGGAGTCTCCCCTGGTTTACAAACCTCCTTGAGATTCACAACAAAGAAGCTACCTTATCAATAGCCCAATTTCCAAAGATACATAACTCAGTTTCTCAAGCCCTAACGTCACCCTCCCCTCCATAAAAAACTGAAGGAGACGGAGGTAGAAGGAAAAGTAAATAAAGTTAAATTTCTTTTAAGACCTAAATCTCACTAACAAGGACGTTTGATAGCAGGAATGTAACATTCCACCAGGAGACTCCCAATTGTCTTTATGTTAGTGCCTCATTAGAGGGAATGTGGCCTTGGCTTGATAGTAACCAGGCCTTCAATATCCTGATAGTATTCTTTACCCCAACAGCCATTATGAACACCCCTTTGTCCTCACCTACCCAACTCCTGCGTATATAACCAACCACCCCTCACAACCCGGGGCAGCAGCATCTCCGTCTGCCCACGGGTCCTGTCCCCGTGCTTTAATAAACCACCATTTTGCACCAAAGATGTCTTAAGAATTCTTTCTTTAGTCGTCAGCTCCGAACCTCTCCCCACCGAACCTGACTTAGGTTCTGGGACTTCATCACATTTATGTTATTGTCTTTCCTTTGACTATCCTAGAAGTAAGCTTCCTAATATTTTTGCCCATGCTGTTCCTTCTTCCTGTTAAAGCTTTTGGTTGAAGTCCCACCCCATTCTTTAGGGAATGCCACCTCCTTTTGCAAAGATTTTCCTCATGACCTCTTTCCTCCACCACCTTTTTTGTCTTTCTTTTTTGGACATTGGTTGGACTTTGTAACCCTCATCATGTTTATTCATAATTGGTTTCTTTTAATATAGCATGTGTGTGCTTACCTTATCATTTCTACAAGATTATAGTGTACCTGAAAGGAGGAATATAATCTTTCATCTTTTTTTCCCCTGCAAACTCCTAGCCATGGTTTTAACAAAATTTAGGACTTCAATAAAGAATTGTGTAAATCCATTAAAAAGTACTTAAGAGGGGCCACTTAAGAGGTGCCTCAGTCCTTTGGGTGTCTGCCTTTGGCTGGGATCCCTGGATGGAGCCCCGGTGCGGGGAGTCGGCCTCTCTCTCTCTCTTCCTTCCCCCACTTGGGCTCCCTCTCCTTTGCTCACTCTCAAATAAAATCTTTAAAAAAAGTACTTAAGAAAGATCGAAATTCCTGTTTATCAGATAAAATGTAAAATTATGCAGAAAGAAAAAAATTTATGTATATGAATACAGGCATTTACATGTATGTAGTCATCATTTTGCTACATGGCTTTGTTCAACTTCTTAACTATACAAGGGTGTAGGGCACTGTTTTTTTTTTTTTTTTTTTTATTCCCGGGCTGTGCCATAAAATATTTAGTTGTCAGATTATAATTTGAGGACAGAAAAATGGCTTCAACATCCTTCTCAGTTCGCCGTCCCTGCCGAAAGGCACGTTGGCAAACGCTAAGGTAAGAGGACTAAGCCGCTCTGAGGCTCTGGAGAA
Organism: Mustela lutreola; assembly: GCF_030435805.1. NCBI lineage: Eukaryota > Metazoa > Chordata > Mammalia > Carnivora > Mustelidae > Mustela > Mustela lutreola. The sequence goes on along the minus strand of NC_081291.1, from coordinate 175,340,551 downwards.
GACAGGACCTTAGGAACTTTCCAGAGACGCCTTAAACGGAGCTGGCGGGAAGCTCGCCCCGCCTGGGCGGGCGGAGGGGTGCGGAACGCGCAGCTTCCAGGACTTCCCACAGCCCGGGAACCAGGCCGACCTGTTCCCATCGCCGCCTTCCCGCCTCCCCTTCTCCCTCCGCAGGCCCAGAGCCCCACGCCGCGCGCCGTCTCCCTCCGCGCGGGGCCCGGCTTCTCCCGGCGGGCGGCGGGGCCGGGGGTCGCGGCGCGGCAGTGGGGAGGCCGCGCACGGTCGGGGTTTCCAGGTGAAGGGGGTAGACAGCCGGCCCGTCGGGGCGGAGCCGGGCGGGCGGGGCGAGGGCGGAGGGCACATTGCCTCATCCTGTACATTTTACTGGAAACGGGACGCATCCGGAGAAGGGGCGGGGAGGCGGCCCCGACGCGGCCAATGGCCCAGCCGGGCTCGGGGGAGGCAAGCGAGGCGGCGGTCCCGGTTCTCCGCCCCCCGGAGGCCGGTTAAATAGCCCGGCAGCCCCGGGCCGCGCCCGTGTCCGCGCCGTCCTCCCGCCGCTCGGTGCTCGAGTCAGCCGGAGCCATAGCAGGGAGGCGGTCCCGCGCAGCGAGCCGGTGGCGCAGGAGTCTGGGTCCCCGAGCGCCCAGCCCGGGAGCATGATCGTGGACGACAGCCGCGGCGGAGAGGGGTTGCTGGACACGGCCGGCGACGGTGGCCTCATGACCAGCCCGCTGAACCTGGCCTATTTCTACGGCGCGTCGCCGCCGGCCGCGGCCCCGGGCGCCTGCGACGCCGTCTGCTCGTCGTCGGGGCCCTCAGCTCCCGGCTCGCCCGGCTCCGACTCCTCCGACTTCTCCTCCGCCTCGTCCGTGTCCTCCTGCGGGGCCGTGGAGTCCCGGCCGAGAGGCGGCGTGCGTGCGGAGCGACTGCAAGGTACCCCCCGGCCCGGGTGGGGGCAGTCCCGGCACCCCCGGCACCCCCGGCACCTGTGTCTCCCCGGGCTCTTGGCGGCCCACGCACTGGGAGGGGAAGGTCCGCGCCGCCCAGGTGCGAAGTACCTCGGCCAGACCTTAGGTCTCGTCGGTGACTGCCTTAGCGGCAGTGTATCATCACACTGGCCGTCATTTATTAGGCGGTTACTAGATGACTTGTTCTGTGCCAGGCGTTTGATATAATTCGATGCCCTTTGACCATCCGTAAAATCCGGGCGCCATCCAGTTGGCCTGCTAGCTCAAAGGGCCTCTGAGAGCAGAGCTCTGACTTCTGGCGGTGGGGAGGAATCAACAGTAGATTTTATTCCACTCTTTTTCTTTAAAAAAAAAAAAAAAAAAAAAAGTGCTTTATTAAGCCATAATTCATGTACGTGTGGCGAGTTTTTGGTTTTGATGTAGGTATAACTTTTTCTTGTGGCCACCAGTGAGGTTGGAGTACTGTGTTTAAGGTCAACTTATTTTTTCCTAAGTATTTGTGGAAATTTTAAGTAAAAGGACTTTATGTTAAAGGAAAGAAACGGATATGAAGATGTAAGATGAAACTGGACTGAAAACCAGCTCAGTTTATGTTGTTAGTTTGTGATGTCTTTGAGTTTCAGGAAGTCTACCTCAGATTTCTGGTCTTGTTTTTAATCTATGAGTTTTAGAATGGTTAAATCAAATCTTAAAGAAAGGCATAATGTTTTCCTTACTGTTATGAATTGGTTAGTTTCTTTTCTTAATAAGCCCAGTTGCATAATTCGAGGGAAAACAAGATGGCACTGTGGGTAGACTAAAGAACCTCTAGGTAATCTCACATATTGGAAAGTCTAATCAGCATGGTTTTAAAGAACATTCTCATTTAGGTGTTCCCTCCTGAACACCTGAACAACTGAAACAGCCACTTCTGTTTCAGTTGTCTTTTATTTTAAAGAATGATTTTTCATTTTCACTGAAAAAGCGAATTTGTTTTTTAATGTTTATTTGACAGACAGAGATCACAAGTAGGTAGAGAGGCAGGCAGAGAGAGAGGAGGAAGCAGGCTCCCTGGTAAGCAGAGCTGGGCTCCATCCCAGGACCCTGGGATCATGATCTCAGCCGAGGGCAGAGGCTTAACCCACTCCCAGGACCCTGGGATCATGATCTGAGCTGAAGTAAGAGGCTTAACCCACTGAGCCACCCAGATGCCCCTGAAAAAGTGAATTTTATAAGGTGTTCCCTGTATGTTAAATGTGTAGCTGATGCAAAAACGGTGTGTGTGTGTGTGTGTGTGTGTGTGTGTGTGTGTGTATTAGAACCTTTTCTCTCACATTTGGTCTTCATCTGGCTGAAACTATTTTGCTAGTTCTTTGGTTTACCACTTAGACGTAGGGGATTTCTGAAACTGAATTTTTCTCCCTGTGACATTGAATTAACTGCTATCAATCCAGAGAAATGCTATATTAGATTCTGGCAAGATTTTCCTCAATTTAAACATAAAATTAACTGGTCATTTAATTTCCTCTGTCATAGAATTGTTTCCTTTCGTATGCTTATGGTATATTTCTATCTCTATATGTTCAAATTAGGCATTGTTTCTTGTCCCATCTTACTTTTTTTTCCACTCCCAGCTGAGTGGCTCAATTATTCATTTCCTGACTTTCTGTGTGTTTACTTTGTATTCGGCTCATCCCAAGAGGTTGTGACATAGTAGTGGTCAGAAGTGGAATGCTGTAATCATAGACGACATTTTAAAGTGTATTTTAAAATTTAAATTGAAATGACATTATTTCCTTTCTACTTAGAAGCCCTTGGTGAGCAGTTCCAAAAACCATTGTTGAGGGGAAATCCTGTGTGTGTACGTTGAAATGTGTTTCAGCTTAGTGAATTTAAGCAGCTTTCTTGACATAGCTGAACACAGGGAAATAGTAAAAAACAAATCTAAGACGTTGTTGATTGTTAGGCTCTGGCACTTTTAGACCTTTGGAGGAAGTTTGTTTTTACTCTTTCTTAGGTGAATGGAATTAATAGACTTTAAATTTCTGTGTGGACATAAAGCCTTTGTTTTGAAAAAGCTAAAATCCATCATTTATTGCTTGCTCCTTCAAGGTTTTAAGAAGTCAAGAAAAATTGCAGATTTATGAGAGGGTGGCAAAATCTGTGACTGTGTCTTTTGGATGGATAGGGCTGAAAGACGAAAAGGCTTATCTTTTGGCTCTGGGGGCCCCTGAACCCACAGTTTTATGAACTTTATAGGGTGCCTGATGAAGAAAGATATAAGGAAATGAAGAACCCTTAAGTAGGGCTAGGGGGTGACATGCAAGGCCTTTGACCAGAGGGAGTCAGAAAGGCTTTGCAGTCTCGGTTGGGGACTTCATACATTACACAGCTGTGCTTTTGAGATTACCAAGATTTGTACCTGTAAAGAGATTTAACTGGAATATGTTTTGTTTTCTTTTGAACAGTTGAACCCCATATGGGGGTTGGAAGGCAGCAGAGAGGACCCTTTCAAGGCGTTCGTGTGAAGAACTCAGTGAAGGAACTCCTGCTGCATATCCGAAGTCATAAACAGAAGGCTTCTGGCCAAGCCGTGGATGATTTGAAGGTAGCGCCTAGTTTTTGCTTTGGGTCAGGGCAGGGAGGATATTTTGTCAGGTTAGTTATTATTCTCTGCTGACCTAGGTCCAGTAGGTCTTTGTAGACCACACCACAACGTCATAGGATAGAGGACATATTGGTCTCTGTCTGCTGTATTCCTGTCACTTAGCCTGGTACTAGGCACACAAAGGAAATTTAAGGAGTGAATGAATAAAATGAAGGCAAGTTGGAGGCAAGGAATCAGGGGTTCAGTTGAAGTGGAAGAGCTGGACTACAAAGGGAAAACTCAAATGGCCGTATTGATTTCGTCTTGACCTAGTTGAACTAAGATGAAAGTGCACCTGGGGAAAGTTGCAAGATAGAATAAAAATTAAGACAGAAAATAAATACTGCTGGGGTAACTATCAAAGATTTATGGCAAGCTGTAAAGACTGGTAGAGATAAGTCTGTTTGACTGATGCTCATTAGGTAGGAAACCATTTGATATGTACTAAATTGGGAACTTTTTTTCCTTATAGACACAAAGTGTGAACAGAGAGCAATTCACAGGTAAGAAATCCTTTTATTCATATCATGGGGGCTTTAGAGTGAAATGATATAGTGTGATTATGGGTAAAATTTAGAGAATAAAGTCATCACAGATTCCATACTGCTTTCTTGGGTATAGAATTGAAGAACGTAGTACCATTTAGTGGAAAAAGGAAAGGACCTGATTCGCTGTCTGATGGACCAGCTTGCAAAAGGCCAGCTTTATTACATACCCAGTTTTTGGTAAGCATCTCACTATTTTCCTCCAAATACTCTTTGGAAATCTTTTCTGGAATAGTTTTGAAAGAGAGAGTGCTACTTACTCTTCTCTTCTTCTCCAGACACCACCTCAGACACCAACACCTGCAGAGAGCATGGAAGATGTTCATCACAGTGAATCCAAGCAGGACAGCAGTGCCGATCTGCTTCAGAACATAATCAACATTAAGAACGAATGCAGCCCGGTTTCCCTAAATACTGTCCAAGTTAGCTGGATGAGCCCTGGGGTGGTCCCGCAGGGCTCCCCCCGGGAACAGTGTCAGGACTTCCACAGAGGGCAGATCTTCTCTCCGCCTCAGAAGTACCAGCCCTTCCAAGTGAGCAGCTCCCTACACCTGGTGGATCAGGCGGCCCTGTACCAGTATTCGCCCCAGAGCCAGAACTTGCAGCCGCCGCCACCACAGCACTACACTCATGCCCCAGCTCTGGAATACAGTCCTTATCCTGGAGCTTCCCAATCCCCCAGCTATGAACCAAACCTCTTTGATGGTCAAGAACCACAGTTCTGCCCAGATCAAAGTTTTGCATCCCTTCTAAATAGTCGGGAATCTGAGAATATTGCTGTTCCCATTCAGAATTCCCCCAGCGTTCAGCAACAAAATGACGGCCACCTGCAAAACTTCAGCATGATGCCACCCAGTGCCTGTGAGGCCATGCCAAGCCATGATGCAGGCTCTGCCCCTTTAAGCACCTCACTGCCATTCCCCAACATCATCGGAAATCCAGTGAGCACCACACAGTTAGGGAAGTCATTTTTTCAGTGGCAAGTAGAGCAGGAAGAAAGCAAATTGGCAAATATCTCCCAAGACCAGTTTCTTTCCAAGGATGCAGATGGTGACACGTGAGTATCCTTTTCTATACCTAACTTGGCTAACCACACTTGTTAGATGTAGGGGGCACAGGATTTCTCTGGGATACACCAAGCTAGACCTTAGTAAGGGCCTAACCAGGATGACCCGACTAGTGTAGGTAGAAATTACTATTCGATGACAGCCAGTATTTCCAGAGTTTTTCATATTTTTAGTCTGATCAGGTTGCCTGTTCTAAATTAATAAAAATGTATCTTCTTTGAATAGTTGGTTTTTCAAGACCAGCATAGATTGTGTCTGCAGAGCAAAAACATCATGATTAGTTGGTCAATGATCCAACTGTGAGTTGACTTGTAGATTGAATCTTCATCTATCTTGACATCTTTGTGGTTATGGGCAAGTTATTTAACCTCTCTATGCCTGAGTTTCTTGACATGTAAAATGAAAAGACCTCCCTTGTAGGGTTTTTAGGAATATTAAAAATAATAGATTTAAAGTGATCAGCATGCCAAATAAGAATTTGGCATTCTTCTTATTATTTCTGGTAGCTTAATGCATCCTGTTGCAACACAAATGTATTATTAGCCTAGCAGAAAAGACAAATTATTGTCTGTAATATTTCATTTGAGTGCACCAGCATATCAAGAAAGAGGCTAAAGGAGAATTTTTTTTTTTTTTTTTTTAAAGATGAACTTAGTGAAGTCACAGGTAATTTACCTCTTTTTCTCCTTGTTTCCCAGGTTCCTCCATATTGCTGTTGCCCAGGGGAGAAGGGCACTTTCCTATGTCCTCGCAAGAAAAATGAATGCACTTCACATGTTGGATATTAAAGAGCACAATGGACAGGTGAGGATCTTGTCAGAGTGAACTGGCAGGGATGTGGCCGTGGGCAAGAGGACGATGACCAGTTTCATATTTATGTGTAGATCATTTTAGAGCCCCAGATCAAGAGAGTTCAGTTAATATTAACTTTGAGTTGTTGACTCTTTGCCACCATCAACCTTGGAGTTATTAACATTAACTTTGTCGTTATTTGACCAAAGACTAACTGGGTATAATAAAGCCACACCCTAAGCTTATTTTCGTTTCCTTGTGTTACAGTATCTATTGTCATTAATAGGATTTCTTTTCTTTATGTGGGGTTTTCCCCTCAGTCTTAGTTTATGTTCATATTCCTTGTCAGGGTAGTGTTACATATTTAAACAAAATCTTTCTTCCTTCTGAATGTCCACAGAGTGCCTTTCAGGTGGCAGTGGCTGCCAATCAGCATCTCATCGTGCAGGATCTGGTGAATCTCGGGGCCCAGGTGAACACCACCGACTGCTGGGGAAGAACCCCTCTGCATGTCTGTGCTGAGAAAGGTCACTCCCAGGTGCTCCAGGTACGAGGCGGTGAGCTAGCTTCTGCTGTCACAGGGCCAAAGAGATAGGGCTTGGATTTTAGAAGTCAGGTGTAGGTTGCCTGTTGCAATAATCTATTTTGAGTTGACTCACTCATTTCTTGGGAATACTAGTTAATACATATTTATGTAACTTGTCTTTTGCTAACACATCTCTCTTTTTAAATTGTGCAGGCAATTCAGAAGGGAGCAGCAAAGAGCAATCAGTTTTTGGATCTTGAGGCGACTAACTATGACGGTAAGCAACGGAAATCTTATTGGGTGAAAAACCATTTAGAGAGCAGGACTCATCAGTTCTAAGGGTATTAAGTTTTAGACCAAGAAGGAAGGGAAGTAATTAAAGCTAAAATAGTCTGTAGGTAAAGTTACTACTAAGCCCCAATGGAGGGAATATTCAGGTTGCCTTACTAGCTCTTGGGGAGCCCATCTGTAGGTCGTGTTAGAGACCATCCTCAAGGTCTGTCCTTGTGAGACAACTGAAATGCCTGATGGAAGCTTGACCCCTGCTTTATGATACTCTGTTAGGCCTGACGCCTCTCCACTGTGCGGTTGTGGCCCACAATGCTGTGGTGCATGAACTCCAGAGAAATCAACAGCCCCATTTGCCCGAAGTTCAGGAGCTTCTACTGAAGAACAAGAGTTTGGTTGACACCATTAAATGTCTGATTCAGATGGGAGCAGCAGTGGAAGCTAAGGTAACTTCTCAGAAGAGTTTGGAGATGGGGTAGGGAAGAAAAGTGTTTATAGCAGAAGACCTCGTTCCCAAGTATTACCAAAAACTTTTTTTCTTATTTTTAAATTAATGGAGTGAGTGGTAATGGTAATTAAGAAGCTTGGATTTTAAAATCATTGGCTTTCTTAATTTGGTTTTAAGCTGTGCATTATTATTCAAAAGATCATTGAGCTGTGAAATAAACTAGTCTGGATTGAAGAGAAGATACTTGAAATTGATTTTGTCTTTTTGGCTTCCATTTTCATGTACTAATAATAAGAGTAGTGCTTTTTTGTAAGTGTTGTTCCATCACTGTGGGATCTGGACTTAAGCTATTTTTTAAACTGGAAGATAATCTTATTCTCTTTATATTTGAGTTTTATTTACTGAGTATCTCTTATGTACAAGGTACTGAGTTGGGAACTCTGAGGGAGAAAATGCTTAAATCATAAGGTACTTCAGATCTTGGGAAGCAGAAGAGGTGAGAGATGGAGCTAATTATATGTCTACAGGGTGACCACCAAGTCTGGAAACACAGGCAAATACATAATGTTTTATTGTCTTGTATTACTATACATAGTAAAATAGGCTTGTCTATGTCTCTACATTTTGTGGCCACCCTGTATATATACAGCAGACATATATAGAGCAGACCGTGATAGGAGGTATATAGGAAATTGGTGGGGAATTCAGGAGGAATAAGAGTTGATTTAGTCTGGGATGAAGGAAGTCTTTGTGGATGGTGTATGTTCATGGTGAGTCTCCAAGAGTGAGTCATATGTTGTGAGCCTGGGTGAGAAGTGTATCCAACAGTGGTGTCTGCATGTTCATTGTTTCCCCTTCTTGCCTTGTTAAGGATCGTAAAAGTGGTCGCACAGCCTTGCATTTGGCAGCGGAAGAAGCAAATCTGGAACTCATTCGCCTTTTTTTGGAGCTGCCCAGTTGCCTGTCTTTTGTGAATGCAAAGGTACTTCTAGAAGGCTTCAGTAACTGCATGAGACTTCGAATGACCTTATTTATACCTTCTTCAGGCTTTTGAACTGCTTTCATGAAAACCTCCCTTTTTGAAAGGTGCCATTTTGTCTCCTGCAGGCTTATAATGGAAACACTGCCCTCCATGTTGCTGCCAGCCTTCAGTATCGGGTGACACAGTTGGATGCAGTCCGACTCTTGATGAGGAAGGGAGCAGACCCAAGTACTCGGAACCTGGAGAACGAACAGCCAGTGCATTTGGTTCCTGACGGCCCTGTGGGAGAGCAGGTGAGGCTACAGAAGGGACAGAAAATAGTTTCAGGCACTCAGTCTGAAACATAAAGGGAGATGAGATGTAGGGCCGAGGCCAGTGGGGGCTGTTTAGGGAGGCTCCCTTCAGTGTCTGGGTCTTATGGTGTCTTTGTAGCAACGGTGGAGTCAATTGCTTTGTTTCTAAAGGAAGAGTAAGAAATTGGAAGGTTATTCCTGGGCCCAAAATGGTCAAAGGTCAGACAGTCTTTTCTTTTTTCCATCACACAAAGTTGGGTTTAGAGTAAGGTCAGAATGGTTTGAGGTTTGAAAGCCAATGAAAGGGGAAGTGCCAGAGTTCCTGCAGACATCAAGGAAAAAGAGCCTTAAGTTTACAAGTGATGGGTCTTCAGATTGTGGGTGTTATCTGAGTCCGTCTCTGTAGAGTGTACAGGATAGTCCCAGGGATGTAGTGAGTGCTCAGTAAACATTCCCTGTTTCAGTTTTTTCTGTCTACTGATACTAAATAGGAAATGGCAGGTTGGTTATGTAATTTAGTACCTAGACATCCTTGAAACAAAGTTACGCTTTACTCATCATATGGCTATATATTATCTTTGGAGATTGAATAGTTTCACATGATTCAACTTTTCTTGATAACAAGAACTGAGTCTTTTCAGAATGTAAGATATTTTTTGATGGAAATCATTCCTTGAGGTAAACGAAGCTGATTGTGACTATGGCCATGACAGACTTAGAGAATCAGAGAATATATGGAAAGCAGTTTAGCCTTTTCTCGGATTCACGGCCCTTAATATGACCATCATGTCGCAGGAACCTCTATTTGTAGAGCTCTTTGCAACTTAATGTGAATCTTTTGATAATTTGTAAAGAGTTTTCATGTTTCAAAACTTTGCAGTGTAAAGGCTCAGCTGAGAACATGGAGTCCGAAAGGCTGCACAGATAGGATTCTCATTGAATAGTAGATGGCAGAGGCCTGAGTCCAGTGTTAGCTTCTTCACTATTCGTGGTGTGCGATCATACAGCGGTGTTGTCAGGGATTATGGAGTACGGAGAGCCGCTTGACTCTTCCCTGTTCTCTTCTTGCTCTGCTTTCTGCTTTTGTATTTTTCTGTGTGTTGAGAGGAGAGTTTTTTCCTTTGCTTCTGTGGTCAGACTCCGGTCACTGTGTCTCCCCTCCTAGTGGCTATCAGTGCCCTTGCCCTAATTGTCTTTCTTCTGATTTTTTGCTTTTACTTTGCTCTGGGCCGGGAGAAAGATAATAAAATTTGTCAGACTGGGGTATAAAATAAATCACTAGATTCTGAATGAACCAAGGCACTCTCTTGTGATCCATACACTTATGCACAGATGCTTTATCTATTTCTTTTTAAAGATTTTATTTATTTACTTAGTGCACAAGTGCACACACAGGAGGGGGTGGGAGGAGTAAAGGGGAGGGGGAGCGAGAGAATCCGAAACTCTATTTGGGGCTTGATCTCACGACCCTTAGATCATGACCTGAGCTGAAATCGAGTCAGGTGCTTAACTGACTGAGCCACCCAATTGGATATCATGTCAGATGTTCTTACTTGAAGAGTATTACAGATTAACTTGTGTGTGTATGAAGTGGATTCTGTGGTGTTAGTTGAAACTGACTTCAAGATAGGTGATGGGGCACCTGGGTGGCTCAGTGGGTTAAGCCTCTGCCTTCGGCTCAGGTCATGATCTCAGAGTCCTGGGATCGAGTCCCACATCGGGCTCTCTGCTCAGCAGAGCCTGCTTCCACCTCTCTCTCTCTGCCTGCCTCTCCGTCTACTTGTGATCTCTCTGTCAAATAAATAAATAAAATCTTAAAAAAAAAGATAGGTGAGGTACTGTAATATACCGTAATTACTGCCTTACATTAAATGTGCTCAGAGAAAGAGTAGGGATTAGGAAAGGATTTTATAGGTCTTATTTAAGCTACTGGAAATTTTCATCTGTAGATAATTTTTAATGGAGATGCTTTACTTTCTTGCACTCCAGAATTATAGGAGATCTGTAATAGGCTTCAAGCCTAATGAGTTATAGTAGCGTTTTTTAAGTTACTTTAAAATCTTGAAATGTATTGTTACTTTCTTCATATATTTACTTACAAGTTGACAGGAGTGTTTAGGGTATATAAAAAAGGAATAAAACTCTGAAGGAAATACGGTACTTTGACCATTAAATGTAAATCTCACAAATCCTAATTATTTTTCTTCCAGATCCGACGTATCCTGAAGGGAAAGTCCATTCAGCAAAGAGCTCCGCCATATTAGCTCCATTGGCTTGGAGCCTGGTCGGCAACACTCACTGTCAGTTAGGCAGTCCTAATGTATCTGTACATAGACCATTTGCCCTGTATTGGCAAATGTAAGTTGTTTCTATGAAACAAACATATTTAGTTCACTATTATATAGTGGGTTATATTAAAGGAAAAGAGGAAAACTATCTAATTTCTCTGGCAGATTTTAATATTTCATACCCAGGTATCTGGGATTTACACATCTGAATTTAATCTTGAATGGTAAAATCGACTTCAATTAACAGTAGCTTTTGGGTAGGACAAGGCTTTGATTTGCGACATAAGGCATTGCTCATGTAGCTATTGCCAATTTAAAAGCAGGTAAACTGTAAACATTTTTTAAAGAAAAATGAAAGCATTTGAAAGGAAAAAAATAAATCTGAATGTAGTCTTGAGGCTTCATTTGGCCGGATGAAGTACCTGATGGTTGTTACTGTTGTTGGAAGCTGTCTAGGTGTTGGACTAAGTGAAATGTACCATGGTTAAAGTTTTATTTTTGCAAATTGTATATAATTGTTTTTGTCTTTTAAAGTATTTGTACATATTTGGTCATTGACATGGCCACATTTGAAATGTAAATTGATAAAATAGAAAAGAACAAGTGAATTGTCACTATTTAAAAAAATTATACACATTCAAAAGAGCTGTGTAATCACCCATCTGCCATCTCTGGAGGTGGAACCGATGGAGAGTTGTTCCCCAGTAGCTGATATTTCTTTTTGAATTATAAATATGCTTTTACTCGTGCATGGAGATGAGACCTGTAATTTGTAAGAAACTGCGTGCTCTTAAAGAGAATACCTTTTTGTAGCTTACTTTCTAGAATCTATAGTTTACTTGTTGGAATTTTGTTTTAACCTTTATAGGAACATCAAAAAGTCAGTACTGAAATATGTCTTACTGGTTTTCTGTTGTCAAAGAATGGTAACACACCATGATGTTTTATATTACCATTTTGAAAAAAATGCCTTATTTTATTTAGTAGCCTTGATTCTATTAATATTATTTTGCTTACTTCTGGGATACCCCAAGGAATGTAGTTGGCTTTGATTGCACACTAATTCATTGTAATAAATTTGATTCATTAAAAACCTTTAAAAAAAAAAAACAACTGACTGATGACTCATTTTTGTAGTTAAGTCTTTTTAAAAAACTTGACCTTTGGATTGATTGCACTGTTTGACGTAGTATGTCTTGCGGACAGAAGCTAGTTATAGTTATTCGGTATCTGTAAATACAGCTGTGATGTAAACTCATGGAAAAATAATGCCTGGTTTTAAATAAACATTAATTCAATAATACTCTTCATTTTAAGGATGTGCATTTCTTTTCCTAGTCTGTTACTTATATTTCTCTAGATTGAAAAAGTGCTACTCATTACTAATCTAAATACCTTTAAATTAGTTAATATATTTTAATTTGGATTTAAAAAAATTTTTTAAAAAGATTATTTATTTATTTATTTGACAGAGAGAGAGAGAGAGAGATCACAAGTAGGCAGAGAGGCAGGCGGGGCGGGGGGTGGGAGAAGCCGGTTCCCCCCTGAGCAGAGAGTCTTACATGGGCCTCAATCCCAGGACCCTGAGACCATTACCTGAGGGGAAGGCAGAGGCTTAACCTACTGAGCCACATAGGCGCCCCTGGATTTTTTCTGAGAACACGATACCTAGAGGTATATAAAGTTTAACATAAAACAATTCTTTGCCAAGTTCATAGAGGTTTATTAGGTTCTGAGAATGTCATGAAGCCTTAAGAGTTGCTGTTGACCATTTAGAAGTTTATGTGCCAGAAAAGCTAATACTTTGTGTTTGTGATTTTATTTTTCATACCTTATTTTGTGGGACCCATGAGCATAGGAAAAACAGTTTGAAAATTACCAGGATCATTCTGAGAGCTGTCAGCCTGGGAAGAGCAGTGAACGATGTCCTCCTCATTCCCAACATGCCATTTTGATGTGTGAGAACAAACACACCCACATCTGTCAGTGTCAGTCAGTCACTGCACATGCATTTTGTTCTTAAATCTTCTTTTGAGAATCTGGTAGAAGGTATGAATCCTTTTCCTGGGAAAAGGTACCTATGCATATATAAGCAAATTCTGCATACAATATCTTTCATTGCATTGCAATGCAACCTGATAACCAGAACAGTAGAAATGGTACACCCCTGTGAAACATAGGTATACAGTGAGCTTTGTTCTAAATGAGTTCCAAATGAGTATCACAAGTTCTGCCATAATTAATTAGACCAGTGATTAGCAAGCATATGATCTGCATGTGTGGGTGTGTATATAAAGCAGTATAATGGACAAAGACATAAAAAGATGTATATGTCGGAAACAAGGCATGTACTTTATTAGGTAACGTAAAAAGGGGGAAGAAATATAAGGATTCAGAAGAAGACTATCTTATCTGAGAGTAGAGAACTAGGGAGACTTCAAAGTAGAGCATTTGAGCTGTATCTTCAGAAGAGTTGATTTGGACATTCCTGGGGGTGGGGGTTGGTGAAAGGGACAGACACAGAAAATGATGTGAACCAAGACAGTAGTATTTGGGGGGAACCACCGGTGATTCAGTGTAGTTTCGTTAGCATGTGGATGGCCAGTTAGTTTCTTCTTGGGTTCTACCCCTGACTGGTCGTGTTCTCATGAATGGCATGTTGAGAAACATCCTCAAGCAACCTAGGGGCTTGGCAGGAGAGGATGCTGCAGAGGTATGTAGGGTGGCTCTTGGCTGGATATTATTTTAAAGAATGAGCCTCACCGAAACCAAGACTACATGCTCTCTACCGCAAGCTCAGTGACTGCTACAGTGCCTGCCCCAGAAAAGGAACTCATAAAATAATTGGTTAAATGAGGGAGTGAATGTATGCCAATGCTGGCTGGGATCACTGATTCTGAGCAGAAGTAATGTTTTGAGCCAGAGTTATATTATTAAGTAATAATGAACTAATAACTGTTAGAGTTTTGAACTTAACCATATAATGTAATAATCTCATGGTGACATCAATGATATATTAATGAAAATGGGCATAGTTATTCTGTATTTTTATTTATTTACTTATTACTTTTTAATGACTTTATTTATTTATTGAATAGAGAGAGAGAGAGAGAGAGAGATCACAAGTAGACGGAGAGGCAGGCAGAGAGAGAGAGGTGGAAGCAGGCTCCCTGCTGAGCAGAGAGCCCGATGTGGGGCTCGATCCCACGACCCTGAGATCATGACCTGAGCTGAAGGCAGAGACCTAATCCACAGAGCACCCCAGGCACCCCTATTTATTTATTTATTAAGAGGATTTATTTATTTTAGAGAGTGAGTGAGCAGGGGAAGGGGCAGAGGAAGAGATAGACTCCTGAAACAGACTCCTCACTGAGAGTGGAGCTGGACCCTGGGACCCCAAGATCATGACCTGAGCCAAAACCAAGCATTGGCTGCTCAACTGACTGAACCATCCAGGTGCCCCTATTGACTTATTTATTTTTTAAAATTTCCTTATTTATTTGAGAGAGAGAGAGCATGTAGTGGGGGTGTGGGGAAGGGGCAGATGGAGAGGGAGAGAGAATTTCAAGCAGATGCCAGCCTCGGTGGGGAGCATGATGCGGGGCCTGATCCCACAACCCCCAGACCCCAGCCTGAACTGAAATCAAGAGTTAGATGTTTAACCCACTGAGCCATCCAGGTGGCTAGTGGTACTTAAAAAAAAAAAAAAAAAAAAATCAGGTGGTTCCTTTTTCAGAAGACTAACTCTAGTACTGTAGTTTGATATTTCACTAAGGAGTCCCATCAAGTGTCAGAGACCAAATCTTCCAATTCTATTTGTTAATCAAATCACTAACATTTGGGGCGCCTGGGTGGCTCAGTGGGCTAAAGACTCTGCCTTCGGCTCAGGTCATGATCCCAGGGTCCTGGGATCGACCCCGCATCGGGCTCTCTGCTCAGCAGGGAGCCTGCTTCCTCCTCTCTCTCTCTCTGCCTGCCTCTCTGCCTACTTGTGATCTCTGTCTGTCAAATAAACAAATAAAATCTTTAAAAAAAAATCACTAACATTTATCCTTTTTATGTTTTTACTTAATCAGGAGAGGAAAATTTCTTCAAAATCCTCTAACTTTTAATAAATGTCAACTCCTTAAACTCAGTACCCTGATATCCATTTCCTGATAACATTTGTTCTGTGTTGAAAGTGATCTTAAGGAAAAATCAGCTTCAGCCACTGATGAAGTTCTTAATGGTTCCTCTGAGATCAGGCCTGGATACAAGGTTTTGGATTAGTTATAACGAGACTGCTAGGTTTTTGTTTTTTTCTGGTAGTTCCCTGGATTTGGTCTTGAGAGGAGGGACCCTGTTGTCAGATCTAATAGAGTGGCACAGTATCTGATGCACTGTGGTCAATAAATACTTCTTGAATTGATTTTACTTTTATAGTTCTCTTTTAAATTTATATTTTCTAAGCATATTTTATACTTCCATGTATAACTACTTTATCACTCACATGGAATTTACAATTTTTGGTGCGGAAATACATTCATACTTCTTTACACCAACTCTGCTTTTAGTCTATTTTCTGGTCCCCACTGGAGTCTGCATTGACCTAGTAACACTGCGTACGTGGATGGCACATTTCTGGGTGAAGTATGACTGGAGATTGCTCTCAAAGCATGTCCAGTTTTCTTAGATGTATTCTTTGTCCTCAGTCCCATGCTCCCTGTTCCTTTGGCCTATCAGCCCAACTGGGTTTTGGAATGAGACAGAGTTGGACAACTAGTCCAGCGGCTGAATGTGCTAGGTTCAAGGTTTTGGTCTTCAGTAGACATCAGCATCTTTTGTGAAGCTTATTAGATGTGCAAGTGACTTGACCCCACATCAGACTTTCTGTGTCAGAATTTCCAGGGTTTTCCAAGCTCCTGGCAGGTATATATGAAGATGATTTTAGTGCAGTTTTAATCTAAGTTATTTAGGAAATGCAGACCTTGGAGAGTATGTGTGGCTGGACTGTGGCTGTATGGTGGTAACAGAATGAGTTGCTGGGATACCCAGGGGACCATGGTAGCAAACTGAAGAATGCCTGCTACGTGCCAGGCACGATGGATCCCATGTTATAGAAACCGGCTTTGAAAGAGAGATCAGGAATCAACAAATCTGGGTTTTTGTTTTGTTTTGTTTTGTTTTGTTTTTTATTTTCAGAAAACACTTTCGAAGGTCATTTTGGATTTTAATCCTCAGGTATATTAGTTTCCTAGGGCTGTGTAACAAATGACCACAAACCTGGGGGCTTACAGCAGGAGAAACTTATTCTCTCATGGTTGTGGAGGCCAGAATTCTGAAATGAAGCTGTCAGCACGACCATGCTTCCTCCAAAGGCTTGAGAGCAGAATCCTTCCTTGTCTGTTCAGTTTCTGGCAGCTCCAGGCAGTCGTTCCTTGGCGGATGGTGTGTCACTCCCATCTCGGCCTCGATCTACATGGCTTTCTCCTCTACTCCATATCTCTTTTCTGTTTGCCTCTAAAAGCACACATATCATTGGATTGAGGGCCCACTGGAGCCTCCAGGATGACCTCATCTTGGTATTCTTAACTGCATGTGCAAAGATCTTTTTCCCAAATGAGGTAAGGTTTACAGGTTCTGAGGATTTGGACATGGACATGTCTTCTTGGGGGCTACCACTGAACCCCCTACACTAGGGAAAGAGGCTTTACAATCTTTTCTTCCACTATTATTCTTTTCACGCAATGGTTAAGAAGAACACTTCTTTTTGAGCAATTCTATAGTCTTGTCTTCAGAAACTATGAGGAATTTTTTTTTTTAAGATTTTTTTTAGTTATTTGACAGACAGAGATCACAGGTAGGCAGAGAGGCAGGCAGAGAGAGAGAAAGGGAAACAGGTTCCCCGCTGAGCAGAGAGCCCAATGTGGCGCTCGATCCCAGGACCTTGGGATCACGACCTGAGCCGAAGGCAGAGGCTTTAACCCACTGAGCCACCCAGGTGCCCCATGAGGATTTTTTTTTAATACATAATTCATTTAAGATATATCATTTCCATTTCATTTATTAGCTCTAATAACTGGCATTGACTAGGAGATTCATTTAACATTGATAAGTTTTAGTAGAAACAATAAAATAATTATTGGATATAATTTAAAAATTATAATTTTAAAAAGAACTTTAATTCTTTGAAACTTAATACAAAGCTTCTTTGATTATCATCGGTCATTCTATTCTCTGGTACGCATGTGAACAAACTTGTTACTCTTCACATTCCCTAAAAAGCAACATGATCATAAATTACATGCCTTCATTTTTGACCATCTGACCTTGTAATGATATAATCAGGGTAAGTACTTCCTGGAAAACCCAGGTATTTTAAAGTGAAAGATCAACTCCAGGAACTCCATGGTTTCAGACAATAAATACTAAACCACTTTGCCAAAATCCATTAAAATATAATGTTTTAGGTCTAGAATATAATGTTTTTTCAAGTGGCGGGATTCTGGCTATTTATCTGAAAATAGAGATTTCAATAGCTCTGGGTACTTGATACCTGAATCCAGTATGTGTTTCCTGTTGGGACAGCTTAATACCTTTGGGTTTGATAATAGGGACAAATTTAAGATTATGAAATAATACTGGATTTCTTAGCTTCGTTGATTTGGTGCATAAGTTTGAAATCACTCTTTTATTTTCTCAACTCATGGTATCTTAATGCCATGGCCTTTTCTCTGTATTTGCAGCCAAATGTCCCTCGGGCAGGCCTTCAGTCGTAAGTGCTTGTGTAAGAGTATGGGCTCCCTCCTAAAGCCTCAGGTGTCTCTCATGGAAACCTCAGGTGTTGGCTGCTGTGGAAGTGACCCACTCCTGTCTTTCACAGGCTTAGGGTTTGAGCTGGAGCTTTTATTTGTCTTAGTGAGACAGTGAGAGCCTTCCCATGGAGGGCCTTTCTGAAATGACTCCTAATGCTTTTTTTTTTTTAAACCTAGGATATTACTTTCATGCATTTTTTTTTTTTTTTTTTTTTATTTTTTTTTTTTTTTTATTTTTTATAAACAGATATTTTTTATATACATATATTTTTATCCCCAGGTCTGTGAATCACCAGGTTTACACACTTCACAGCACTCACCAAATCACATACCCTCCCCAATGTCCATAATCCCACCCCCTTCTCCCCAACCCCCTCCCCCCGGCAACCCTCAGTTTGTTTTGTGAGATTAAGAGTCACTTATGGTTTGTCTCCCTCCCAATCCCATCTTGTTTCATTTATTCTTCTACCCACTTAAGCCTCCATGTTGCATCACCACTTCCTCATATCAGGGAGATCATATGATAGTTGTCTTTCTCTGCTTGACTTTCATGCATTTTTAAAAGCCTTTCTCTTTTTGCCCCAAGACATATTCCTTCAAAAATTACATTAAGAATTTCAAGAAATTCTCCTTTTCAGGCTCCTGCAGATACAGAAGAATTGTTCATCTTCAGGATAGCAATTTTGCAGAAAACTAAAAATAAATCCCTTGGGAAAAGAAGAAAGCATTTGAGTCTTTTAGGTGCTTGTACCCAGAAGATTCCCAGATAATTTTTTAAAAAGATAAAATTTTGGACTCCACTTGTGTAAAACTTTAAAAATAATATACTACAGTGTCATGTCTAAGAGAAAAGTAAATAAATGAGAAGCTTCTAGGGACTTACAAAATTATTTTTTATATAGACCAATAAAAGCTATATATTAATACACAGCTTTTCCCAAATGGACCTTCTGTCCAGTTTTCTCACGTGATGCAGTAGACAGAGAAAAAGTTTCTATGGGCAGAAATTTAACTTACACGGGTTATTAATTTTTTATGCATCCGGATCATACAGACTAATGAGGAGCAAACTTCATTGAAAGTTCAGATTGATAGGTTCCTTTTTAAGACATTTTATTTCCAAGGCTATATAAATGAGTCAGTTTTATTTCTTCCCTCAGCTGAAGTTGTTTTATCAAGTCTGTTATCAAAACAAACTTTTTGTTGAATTAATCTTTTCTTTCTATTTTCCCTGCCACCACATAAGTCTAGGTTTTTATGACTTATTCCTTGATTACCACAATAGGCTTTAAAAAAACCATTTTATTATGGAAACATTCAAACATGCAGAAGTAGGCAAGAAAGTATATTGAACACCTGTGTTCAATATATCAGGAAGCTTCATCAGTTATAATCACTTTATTATTTTTGTTTCTTCCCCCTTATTTTTCTCTTGAAGATGTAAAAGCCTATCCCACTCATTGTGGAATATCAGTATGTATTTCTAAAAGATAAGCAATTTGTGTCTCCCATAGTTTTCTAGTTATTCTTTCTCTAATCTTATTTTTCTCACCAATCCAACAATTTCTAACTATTTGGCATACTCAAAGGCTCAGTATTGCTTACTGAATCAAATGCAAATTCTTGTCCTGATCTATAAAAGCCATCTTTTCAGTTTTGCCCATCTGTCTGATAGCCCATTATTCCCAAACAGGCTGTCAGGTGGGTCTCCTCACTCTGCCAAAGCCCTGTTTATTCCTGTCTCTGGTCATGCTCTTGTTTACCCAAATTCTCAGCATCCTAGAAAGCTCTGCTTGGGTGCCTCTTTTATAAAACTTTTCCCTCATAATGACTTCTTTCTGCCCTGAGCACTTTTTTTTTTTTTTTTTAAAGATTTTATTTATTTATTTGAGAGTGAGAGAGAGAATGACAGAGAGGAGAGAGCCAGAGAGAGCACGAGCACGAGAAAGGGGAGGGTCTGAGGGAGAAGCAGACTCCCTGCCCAGCACGGAGCCTGATGTGGGGCTTGATTCTCGGACTCCAGGGTCATGACCTGATCTGAAGACAGTTGCTTAACCAATTGAGCCGCCCAGGTGCCCTGAAAACTTGGTTTTAAACACAGTTCCTTTAACTTTAATTTTTTTAAAAAAATGGTATCCCAGTCTTAACTACTGTAATCCGGGAAGTAGGCTCTGAATCACTGACTAGCAGCATTTGTTTTTAAAGACTTTAAAATGTTTGGGTGAATGGTAACTCTAGGGATATAAAGGTCAGTGGTACTGGGAAAAAATCTAGCATCACTATGGTAGGCAGAATTCTAAGATGGTTTCATGGTGTCTGCCCCTGATGTTATTCCTGTGATTACATTATGTTACATGACAAAAGTTATTTTCTGGATGTGATTAAGGTTACTAATCAGTTGACCTTAAGATAGGGAGACTATCCAGGTGCATCTGATCTAATCTCATGAGCTCTTTAAAAGAAGAGAGCTTTCTGTGACTGGTCACAGAAGGGAAGGTAAGAGATTTGAAGCCTGAGAAGGATCACCTCTACGATTACTGGCTTTGAAGAGGAAGCAAGGGGGCTGTGAGCTGAGGAATGCAGGCAGTTTCCAGATAGCCAGAAAGAAAATAGGATATCAGTCCTACCTGTCCAAGGAACTGAATCCTGCCAATAGGCTATATAAGCTTGGAAGCAAATTCTTGTCCAGAATCTTCAGATAAGATTCCTGCTCAGCTGACTCCTGGAGTTTGGCCTTGGGGTGAACCATGCAGAGATTATCACCAGGACCACTCAGCTTTCTGATCTGCCAAACCGTGAGATAATAAATGGATGGTGTTTTAAGCTGCTAAGTTTGTGGTAATTTGCTATGCAGCCATAGAAAACAATACAATAGATAACACAGGCTTTGAGCTTGTAGTAAGTTTTAAGCATATTCTGCTATTCTTCTCCATGCCCCCAGTTTTATTGAGATATAACTGACATACAGCACTGTGTGTAAATTTAAGTTACACTGCATAATGACTTGACATGTATGCATTGTGAAATGGTTGCCACAAGAAATTTAGTTAACATCTATCACCTCATATAGTTAAAAAAAGTTTGCGTTTTTCCTCGTGATGAGAATTCTTAGTATCTGCTCTCTCAGTAACTTTCAGATACACCAGACAGCAATGTTAACTATAGTCACCATGTACAATGCATTCCCAGGATTTATCTTATAAGTGCACGTTTGTACCTTTGACCACCTTCACCCAATTTCCCCACCTCCCACTTCCTTCCTCTGGTAACCACAAGAGTGTTCTCTTTTCCTATGAATTTTTTGTTTGTTTGTTTGTTTTTTGAGAATGCTTGTGTCATCCTTGTGCAGGGGTCATGCTAATGTTCTCTGTTTCATTGTACTGCTGAAGTGAGCATCCTGCTACCTTATTAAGGCTCCAAATCAGGGCACCTGGGTGGCTCAGTCAGTTGGGTGTCTGCCTTTGGCTCAGGTCAGGATCCTGGGGTCCTGGGATCAAGCTCATGTTAAGGTCCCTGCTTGGCGGGGTGTCTGCTTCTCCTTCTTCCTCTGCCTCTCCCTGCTGGCTTGGACTATCTCTCTCTCGCTCACTCACTCTTAAGTAAATAAAATCTTTTTTTTTTTTTAAGATTTTATTTATTCATTTGACAGAGAGAGATCACAAGTAGGCAGAGAGGCAGGCAGAGAAAGAGGGAAGCAGGCTCCCCCCTGAGCAGAGAGCCCAATGCAGGGCTCAATCCCAGGACCCTGAGATCATGACCTGAGCCAAAGGCAGAGACTTAACCCACTGAGCCACCCAGGTGCTCCACCCCCCCCCCCCTTTTTTAAAGCTCCAAATCGGGAAGGGAGGTTTTCCAGTAGCTGGAGGCACTCAGCACGTAAGATCATTGCACAGACTAACAGTGCCCTTAGTTTACGATGCTTTGCTTTTGTCCATCAATTTCTGACTACAGACAGGAAAATTTCAAAGAAAGAAAGCTCTAGATTTCCTATTGCCTGTGTTTTCAAAAAAGTCTTTAAGAGGGTCCTTGAGCACGGGAAGGTAATGAGGGCATCTTATCAGACCAGCATTAGCACTGGATCATTATGCAGTCAGATTAACCATTACCTCTGGTATGAGATCTGGGCAGATTTTGAAGAGAATGTACCCCAAATCTCTGCAGCCAGCCAAGATTTCAGATGGTAGAATTTGCTGAAAAGGTAAGGGGTGCCTGGGTGGCTCAGTCAGTTAAGCGACTGCCTTTGCATCTTGTCATGATCCCAGGGTCCTCGGATGGAACCCCACATCAGCCTCCCTGATCAGTGGGGAGCCTGCTTCTTCCTCTCCCTCTGCCTTCTTGTGCTCTTTCACTCTCTTTCTGTCAAATAGGTAAATAAAATGTTTAAAAAGAATAAATGCAGGCACTTTAGGAACTGGTCAACAAATCATTAATGAGGCTACTGAGGAATAGGAGAAATGAAGTTACAAATTCTTCTGCAGCTCAGAATCAGAGAGGATGGGCAGGGTTGGGTTAATGGGCAGCTCTTTCTCCAGCCATGCATGTAGAACACAAACGAATGGTTAGATATTTATTTGGGGTGCCTGGGCATGATTCATAAAGAACTTGTTCCTTATAAAATTTACTGCTGAATGACTCATTGTAGGATGATGATGAAGATAAATCTTCTAATTTAAAGAGTTAGGCAACCATCCTTTTAAAAATGGACTTTGTGAGGTATAGTTTACATACAATAACTGTATACTTTTTAAGTGTATAGTTCCTACGTGCATACACCCATATAACCACCACCACAGTCAAGATACAGCACGTTTTCATCTACCAGACGGTTCCCTTGTACACACCCCTTTGCTGTCAATCCTTCTCTCTACTCACAGCTCTAGGCAACCATTGATCTGATTTCTATCACTATAAACTTGTTTTGTCTCTCCAGCACATCATATAAAAGGAACCACACAGGATGTAGTCTTTTGTATTTAGCTTCTTTTGGCCAGCTTGATGTGAGAACCATGAGATTTGTCTACATAGTTGCATTTACTAGTAGTTATATTTTTATTGCTGGGTAGTATTTTATTGTGTTAATAGCACAATTTGTTAGTCACTCACCTACTGGTGGACATTTGGGTTGTTCCAGTTTTTGACTATTATGAGTAAAATTGCTATGAATAGTCTTAGTGTGGACATATGGTTTTGTTTCATTTTGGTAAATGGAGTAGGAGTAGCTGGATCCAGATGATAAGTGTATGTTTAACTTTAAAAGAAACTGTCTAACTGTTTTCCAAAGTGGTTGTACCATTTTTTCACTTTCATTGGCAATGCAGAGGAGACCCATCTACTGTCTATCTTCCCCAATACTTGATATTGTCAATTTTTTAAAGAGTTAATGTTTTTTCTTTTTAAAAGAGTTACTTATTTGAGAGGAGAGAGACAGAAAGAAAGGGAGAGAATCTCAAGCAGACTCCCTGCTGAGCATGGGGCCTGAAATTGAGGTACAAATAGATTAAATAGTTTTATTGGTTTGTCCTATCTGCTAAAGGGTAGATATAGAAAGTATATAGAAAGTCCTTATCAATTTCCATTATAAAAATATACACAGCATAAAGGGTCTTAGAGAGAAACACAAAATTTATTAATGTGTACATGAGGAGGGGAGTTTGTGAGGACGTTTGTGAGCACGTGTTAGTATGCAAGAGCGTACTGTGAGAACTCCTACCTCAGGGTCTTCCCAAATGCGGTGTTCTCCCTTGACCACTCCTCTTCACTTTTAGTGAACCTAACTTATCCATAGGGTTTAGTTTTTTGTGGGGGGTAGAGGGGCAGAGGGTGAGAATCTTTTTTTTTTTTTTAAATATAGGGTCTTTTAAAAAATGATTTTATTTATATATTTTGAGAGCAAGAGAGCGAGAGAGTGAGAGAGTGAGAGAGAGCACGATTGTGCAGGGGGAGGGGCAGAGGCAGAGACAGAGAGACAATTGCAAGCAGACTCCACGTTGTGGGTGGAACCCAATGCAGGGATCCATCTCATGACCCTGGGATCATGATCTGGAATGAAATCAAGTGGGCCCTCAACTGACTGAGCCACCAAGGTGCCCCAGGGTTTAGTTTTAATGTCACTGCTTCAGGGAAGCTTATTGTGTGCTTTCATATTATGTTGCTCTTTATTTTTTTCTATCACAATTGTAACCGAATTTACAAATATTTACTTAATGAATATCTTTCCCACTGTACTGCAGGCTCCATGGGGCCCATTTTTCACCATGTATCCAACATATAACAGTTTCTGGCATAGGGTATGTGCTATTTGTTGAATATGTGTATTCGTTGAATGAGTAAACAAATGAATGAATGAATATCCAAGACTAAGTAGGTTTCCTTTCTCAGATTGCTATTCTGAGAAATTCATTATTTTTGGTGTATGGGTCTATGAGTTTTTACAAAAGCAAAAAGGTAACTACCACAATAGTCAAGATATAGAACAATTTTGTCTGTTCCCTGTGCCCCTAACCCCTTGTAATCAAATTCTACCCTCCACTTTGACCTCTGGCAATTACTGAGAAATGCTTATTTCACATAATCCTAGGCTCTTCTTTTCCTTCATGCCTTGTGTGTATTTCAGCTGTAGCTGAAATATCAGTAGCACTCATATATTTTATCAGATAAATGAAATTTAGACTGTTGTCTCACATGGAATTTATGCTCTGCATGGAATCATTTCAGTAAATAACTTGACTACTTGTAAGTATAAAAAGAGAGACACTAGGTCAACTGGGTTTTTGTCCATAGCCTTTTTTTTTTTTTTTTTAAATTCTCATAGTAATTCTTAACATCTGCACACACCTCTATTTTACTACTCTGGTTTAATTCAGCCTTCATGATCTTGTCTAGATCATTGAGTTGTCCTTAGGTCATTGCATTGTCCTCCACACCAATTCTGTGACTCTAATACCTCTTTGCTTATACTTCATCTCTATGTTTCACCCAGGGTGAATTTAGCATGACTGTAAGATTTAAAGCTCTTCAGTGGGACCCTCTGGAGCTTCAGGACCCAGGCATGCTATTCAGAGCTCTTTACAAGGTTCCTCTTACTTCTTCAGGGTTATCCCTAGGTCTTTTTCCTTGAACCCTGTGATATTCTGGATGTCCCAAATTATTTGACATTTTATAAATATGCCATACATTTTGTCTTTATAAAAGTTTTTTGTTCATGCTGCCCTGAGAGACTTTCTTTACCTTATCTGTTCAGTGAGCACCTACGAACTACTGAAGACTATACAGGCTATCTCTTGCCTTCCCAAAGACCATTTGACTATTCCCTCTTTTGTCCCCATCATTGCCTGTCCACCCACCTGCCTAACACCCCTAGTTCCTTATTGCACACCTTTGTGCACATATTTGTCTCCACTTACTAGAAACACAGGTCTTTGAGGTCAAGCCTGTTGCTTATTCACCTTTGACTCCTCCATGCCTAGCACAGTGCCTGCCATATAGTAGGTGCTCAGTAAACATTTGCTGAATACAT
Organism: Mustela lutreola; assembly: GCF_030435805.1. NCBI lineage: Eukaryota > Metazoa > Chordata > Mammalia > Carnivora > Mustelidae > Mustela > Mustela lutreola. The sequence continues at coordinate 175,315,415 of NC_081291.1, read as the reverse complement.
CAGTGAAAATGGTTGTTACTATATTATTACTTTATCACTTTGATAATATATAAAAACCTGTTTTACATTTATCTTTTTTTTGATGTTTTGGAAAATTTTATCAACTACTCTCCTTTTCATGAGAAGCTGATGATCCTATTTTGGGTAGTCACTTGAAGTTCTCACTAACCTTTCATCAGTCACTATTCATCTATATCTATGTGACCTGGTTAGTTGGCATTAGTTCAATTGGGCTTACCCAGGGTTGTCTGCTTGCGTATAGAAACTTGACTTGCAACTGTGGAAGTAAAAAAGGGAAAAACAGGGGATGTCGAAAGTGAACATGAATTTCCCATTAGTGGCTAACTCACTTTGAACTTCCTCTCCACTGAGGCTCAGAGTAAAGTCAAAGCTATCATTATGTGCTCAGGTTTGGACAAGTTACGGGTTCCCACTGTTAGTCAGCTATTTATCAGTTGTGTCCATTGTCCTATTAACTTTATGGTCTTTCACCCCAGGGATCTAAGTCCTAAGGTGTTTGGGTCCAATGTATTTGCCATTAAAGTGGAGATAGAGACCTTCTTTGTGAAAATGAAGACATTAAATCCTCTAAAAATATTCTGTTCAACCCATCACATCATATCACTGTAAAAAAAAACCAAAATGTAGGATGGAATTTTTATTAATAAAGCAATCATATTTGTGATCAGTCAGCTCTTTGTCAGGACTGAGGGAAGGTGGGAGAAGGAGAAAATAGTTTGTCTTCATCTCCTTATGACCAGGATTAGGGTCCATTGGAAATCTGCCTTCTCCCAGTTAAATGCCTGCAAGTATGATCTTGAGCTCTCTGGAAAGGAAACTGTTATCTCTTAGGACAGTTATATATTTGAGGAAGGATCTAAATTATAAAGAAATTTTCAGATTTTCATATTACTAATTAAGGCTGCAGTGATATTTCTTTCAAATTCACATTTTCAATAGGATCAATAAGGAAGCTTGTTAAAACAGACATCCCTGGTTTCTATTCCTGGATATTCTGGTCCAGTAGGCTTGGGATGGACCCTGGGAAGGTGTATTTTTTTTTTTTTAAAGATTTTATTTATTTATTTGAGGGAGAGGGAGTGTGAGAGGGAGTATGAGAGAGGGGTGAGGGGCAGAGGGAGAAGCAGAATTCCTGCTGAGCAGGGAACCCAATACAGGCCTCAATCCCCAGACTCTGGGATCATGGCCTGAGCTGAAGGCAGTCATTTAACTGAATGAGCCACCCAGGTGATCCAAGAAGTATATTTTTAACCATCTCTCTGTGTGATTCTGATGAACAAAGAAGGAAAATTCTCTCTCTCTCTCTTTTTTTTTTTTTTTTTTTTGGATTGTTGGAGCAGAACTGTACAATGGGATCATTCTGGAAGGAGTCCTTGGCATCCTGAGTTTGTTGACAGACTAAGGCACCTCCATAATAACAGGTTAAAAAAAACCTGGCAACATGTGTCCCAAATCTCATCTATTTTTGATGTCTGGATGTCCATTTGATCTTGTGGAAAGCACCCATGAGCCAAAAGCATAGGCGGCACCCAAGAAGGAGTCCACTGAGGGAAAGTATAAGGAGTGGGCTGGAAAACATACTATTAAATTTTTCTGGGATGAAGATTCCACTGAACTGAGTTTGTGGAGCACCACAGATGCAGCGGAGAGAAAATTGGGCTTGTATCATTGTGCCTTCAGGCTATGACTTCCATCCGGGTTATAAGAATAGTGCCGACCTAAAGTTTGGACATGTTTGATGCATGGCTTTACACATGAGATTGGAGGCAGAGCAGAAATAATAGATGGAGAGCTGCCCGAAGGGGTGGGCAGATACATGAAATGCTGTCTGTTAACCTACTTTCTGCTATGAGTTGAATTCCTGAAGGTTGGTTTAGTTCTCCAGGTTTGGTGCAGGGCTCCAAAAGGTAGGCATGGTCTCCATGTCTGTAGCATCTTTCTGCTGTATGAGCTCTGGAATTAGGGGTGTCTAGTGCAAGGGTGGAGAAGTGGTGGTAGCTGAGGATTTTCACTGAAGTTTTATTGAATAATAAATGACTTATGTAATATGGCTGAGAAACATGAAGTTTTCAGAGAGACCTTTAAAGCAACCATTGCCCAGGCACTATTTTGACCTTGGAGCTTTGATGGTCAAGGCAGCACACCCAAGCCCCAAGGAAGACTATAGAAATGCCTCAGCACATTTTAGAAACCAGAGTGTTATCTGTAGCAAGGATGGGGAATAGCTGTGGTTTGTTTTTGAAGAAAAGATTTCCTGAAAGGAAAAGAACAATTTTGTATCCTTTCTGGGGCTGAGGGAATTAGTGGACATTGCACTGTTTTTAAAAAGTGAGGCATAATTACTTTTAGGTTTGGAAAGTTAAGTCAGGGATTTATGGAATACAAGAAGGAAGGAACCTTAGGCGTATTGTGTTCAAGCTCCTGGAAATCATGTTCATCCTTCTCTTTCAAGTGCTTATCTGGTTTTAGTTTGCTAGACCAGGATAATCCAGTGCTACTTTCCCCTAATACATCACTGAACTTCAAATGTAAATGGGTGGGTGAAGACCTCTGGCCTGCCCCTTGTCTCTCTAGAATACAGTACCCCATTACCTGCTAGTGCCATGCCTAAAACGTTTTACTCAATGTTCTTGGTTAAGGAGTCACTTGGGTAGAACATAGTCCCACAGTCTCTCTTGTCTGCTCAATAGCGTTGGCGTTGGAGCTATTCACAGTAGAATGAGCATGTCCTGATTGTTTGACTTGTGCCATCCAATCTGTCAAGCCTTTGTGTTCTCCCTTATAAAATGTTATCACCCATAACTTGCATGGATTGAATAATATGTATGTAAAGCGTCTGGTGTACAATAGACCCAATAAATTGTATTGTTTTCCTTGGGTGGATAACATTTTTAGAACAGCATTACAATTACTCTCTGAAACTGATTGCACTCTCCCAAGGTAGGACAGACACGAGGGTAGATTTAACAGGCGACACTGAGAAGAAAAACAAATCTAATTTGGAGGAGTAGGTAAAGCTGAGCCTGTCAAAAGCAAACAACCTGAGGCATTTCTCTTCATAGATCGATTCCTACCTGTCTGTACTTTGGCAAAAGCATATGTGGGCAAATATGTTATTTGACACTGTCCTAAAAAGGCTGCGCTTCAAAGACAATGCTCGTGTCCCTGGCAAACACTCTGTAAAGGTTAGGTTCCTTTAAAACATGCAGACACAAATTTTCATGTTTCCTGCAAATTAAGTTTTAGTATGTATGTTTTACTTGCTTTGTTTCTTTTGCACCACTCTGTGGGAAGCTATTATTGTCTCTGAAGCATTCATCTTGATTCTAACTTTCACCCTTTGGCTTCTGCCCCAATGTTTTCTACAACATGGCCAGTGTCTCCTTTACCCACTCCAACCCCCCAACCTCCCACCCTATGTACACTTTATTGGAAGGGTATCCAGAATGGGCAGCTTTTCACTATTGTAGAATCAATGAGATTTACATAAACCCTTTTATTTTATAAACTGATTTATTTTACAAACTGATTTAAAGCATGGCATGCTTTACTCCTCCTAAGAACCCTGTGTGGTAGGTTACCTCAATTCTGATAATGAAGAAATTGGGGTAGAGAGAGGTGGTAAAGCAAATCGTGTCAGTCATGACATAGTTCATCATATCTTTTATTAATCCTCTGAGTTAACTATCATACGGTATCATCTTCTTTGCAGAGAAAAATCTTTTATTGACCGGTAAGTCCTATAATTTGCATTTTATAAGTTCTGGTTCTAGGCATTGTTTTAATTAGGACAGTCCTTTCATAAAGTCTACCATATTGTTCTGTATATGTCTATATTAGGATAGTCAGAAAAGGGAAATCGTCTTAGTAAGAAACTTCAGAAACTGCTGAGTATCAAAAAAAGTAGAAGGAAATACATTATTTAATACAGAAAAGAGAACATTTGAGTTACTAAAACAAAACATGATTTGAATAATTATGAGTCTATGATCCACATGAGTCTACGGTCTTGCCAGTGAGATTCCCTGAAGGCTATTCTAAAACCTTGCTGAGCAACCAGTGGAACAAAATTGTTGAAGAAACAAAGGCTATTCTGCCAGTTCCCTGTTGTGGTTGTGAGATAGATTTTATATAATAAACTTCTATTTAAAGTATGGACTGTAGCTGATTTTATTCTGCAGCTGATTTCTTTAATTCTAAAGGAAGAACTCTGAACACCGTTGACCCTTAGGGAGCTATAGTTTTAGTCATATAAATTATTTAAATGTCACACCATTCTTGAAAGATTAGTAAATATTTTTCCTTTTTTGTCATGGGAGAAGCCCATATATGAATAATAATAATAATAAATATGGTGCTTTAGAAAGTTATTTTCTTCTCCCCATAGTATTTGTTACAACTGAAATTTATATTTTAGATTAGTAGAATTGGCCTAGGGAGGTAGCAGAGGAAAAGGCAGGCCCTGTGGTGCTTCATGGTTATTCCACAAGTGAAATCATTCCTCTGGTTTTGGTTGGTGACTGAATAGCAGACCCTTTTATCTGAAGAGTAAGAGGCTATGGTTGCCAATGGAGAGATATGAAAATTCTGGCCCCCAATGTATTATATTTCTACTCTTTGTTTTCATATCTCTGATGTATGTGTACCTTCCCACACAGACTCGCACATGCTTTATACGTACCCATTATTGACTTTAAAGTAATATGACTTTCTTTTTTGACAAACATGCCTGGATTTGTATATCCAAATGCAGTTCATCCCCTTCAAAATAAAAGTGTTTTTCTACATTATTGCCATTTTTAAGATTTTGGGATTTCACTATTTTGAAGCCTTTTGTTTTTTAATACCTTCAAGGTGTTAACTTTTGCTTCTTAGAGTGGAGTTTATTTTGGAAAGAGCGGAGAGTCATTTGGTGAGGTAGATGACCATGCCAAGCAACACAGACTGTGGTAAAACATCAGCTGAGAATATGAGCAATCCTGCCTGAGCAATCCAATTTCTGGTTGTTCTAATTTTTTTTTTAATAAAGAGCTTTTTATGAAGAAGAATGAGTTTTCTGATCTCAAAGCCTCCTTTTTGCAGAGTCAAAATATCAAGGATCTGCCTGATTGAACTCAACCTAGCCTTACAGACTTGATTTCCCATGACACTGCCATTAACTGTGGCCATGTGAACTACATGACCTTCCCTCAGTACTCACCAGCTCTGTACCTTTGCCTATGTTGTTCTTTATGAAGAAGGCTTTTCTCCCTATTCTCATTGATTTCTATTTACTACTCCTTCATTTCACAAAAGTTTTAATTTGGCCATCATCGGTCCTGCTTACTTCTTACTTATCTTTAAGGATCTATAGAATGATAGTTCCCATATCTTCTCAACGGGGAATTAATCTCTGAGTTTCCCTAGTACTGTGTTGCCTTCTGTTTTGTCGTATAGCTATTAGATTCTAAGCTTTTTGTTTAAGTGCCTTCAGTTTTGTAGGACTAACATCTAGCCCAGTTTTTTTTTCCTGTTAAATTGGAGTCATAATAACAGATCTATTTTCTTCTTTCTTCTTACTGACCCTCTGCAATTCGTTTGTATTCACTTATTTAAAAATAACTTACAGATCAACATCTGTGCAAGCAATGAGCATATAAAAATTAATATGATATGTTGCTCCTGTGGTATTCATAATTTACTAGAGGAGCTAGTAACCTAATGAAGTTATTACGAATTAATGGGTCAAGCGCTGTTTTAGAAATAAATACAGGGTTAAGCTGTGACTCAGAGGAGAGAGTAATCAATTCTGCAGTTGGGTGCTTGGGAGCAGCTCCATTGACCAGAAGACACTAGCTCTGGTTCTCTAAGGACAAATAGGTGTCACCAAGTAGACAAAGATCAAGAGGGCATTCCAGAGAGGGAAAGATATATAAAGGCATCAATATGTAAGAAAGTATTGTATCTTTAGTCAACTGCAACAATTTGAAATCTGGATGGTAAGAAATGTGATGAGAGAGAAGCAAAGGGCAGATTTTAGAGAGCCCTGTGTGCTCTGCAAAAGATCCTGGACTTTGTGTGGTTGAAATGGAACCACCACCAACTACCTGTAATTAAATCACAGGTAATGGGATTGGGTTGTAATTTAGAAAGGTCTGGAGCAGTGGGGATTGATGGAAAGATCAAATGCAATAATACATGCTCCAGAATAAAATATGATGCATCTCACAAAGATGAGGACTTATCAAATGATGGAATCTGTAATATAACATAGTTTACATATTACCTGAAAGAAAATGTATCAGCAATGTCTGTCAGATGAAGACCTATGTTTTCTCCAATGGATCCAGAAAAAGTATGTGACTTTAATAGAAAGAATTAAAGAAATGAAAATTCAAACTAACTTGATTATTTTTGGTTCAGAATCTATGGGATACAGCAAAGGCAGTCCTAAGGAGGAAATACATAGCCATCCAAGCCTCCCTCAAAAAACTGAAAAATCCAGAACACACCAGCTCTCTTTACACCGTAAAGAACTGGAGAATCAACAACAAATTAAGCCAACCCTGCACACAAGAAGGGAAATAATCAAGATTAGAACAGAGATCAATGATATAGAAACTAGAGACACAGTAGAACACATCAACGAAACTGTTTTCTGTTAAATCTTAAATCCACGCGCAGTGAACATGAAACACCCGTGAAAACTGGACTTGGTGGACATGGTGGCAGTGAGATGGAAAGGAGTGGGAGAAAGCCCCAGACGAAGGGGGTAATATTAGTGCAGGACTTTCACCGATCCACGCCCTATACTCTGCAACTGTCTTTAGCAGAGAGTGTGCCTTTGCTCCCCAGAACCCTATGAAAAGAGGGCAGCCTTTCCTCTCCTCAGGGGCATTCAAGGAAAGCACTGTCTGAAGTCTTCCTCTCTCATTTTCCTTCTAGGCCATAGAGGGCCAACCACCATGGCTTCAAAACAGTGTTGCTTTGCTAATTTCCCACAAAAAGTAAGATGTGGAGGAGCCTAGGTGTGTTGCTTGCATATGGCAACATTATAAGCAAGAACTTGCCATTTCCTCTTGGCTGCATGCACATATTGCCCCAGGAAAATTGGCCCAGGAAAACCCTAGGACTGACCACACCTTTGGATAATATGGGTTCATCAGGTGGTCAAGAGAGAAGGATACAAACAAAAGGCAGAGATCTAAAACAGAATTTTGTGTGGCTTGACTTACAAGAGTTTAAGAACTGGAATGGTGGGAAGTGAGATTGGAGTAAGAGGCAAGAGCTGGATCTTGGAGGGTCTTGAATTCTGCTCAAAGGAGCTGATATGTAGGAGAGAGAGACCCCCAGAAATAAGTCAATTACAGGAGAACCAGGATTCCGTTGTAATTTAGAAGGACCTGAGGCTGCGTGGAGGGTGGGTTGTCCTCCACAGCAAGCCTAGGGAGGGTAAGATTTGAATTTCCTGTTTGTCCAGTAAGAACATATGACACCTTGTAAGGGTGTTTACATTATACTGTTCTTTGGGTCCAGGAAAACAACTCAGGGATTTCATTGGTAGCAAGATGTCAGGTCTTCATTACCCTGTCATCTTTTACTACATATGAGCCTTCTTCATACCAACCTCTCAGCTCTAGCCTGAGAATCATTCATTCTTATCCCAGATGGGAGGAGGAGCTGAGAACTGGAGGTTCCAGGGGGCTCCATTAATCACCAAGGAGAGGCAGCCAGCTATAAAACCCACACCCCATACTGAACCAAGTGTGAGTTGGGTACTTTTAAAAGGGTGGCTGAACCCCAAAAAACACCTCACTCTAATTTTGCCCTCCCTACCCTTAGGTTAAAATGAGTCAAACCAGGGAGTACTCACACAGTGTTGAGGCAATCTGGTTCTTTACAAAGAAGGAGGCTTCATGGTCATTATTAGGGAGAAAGGAAGTTTTCCTGGGGGTTCAGGAATTTTCTGATTTTTCTATTTTTTTCCTACTTAGATGACTCCATTCTTTAGCTTTCACTCTAATTTAGTTCTCCCCATAATAAATTTTGGCCTTCAGAAAACCTGTCACTGGGCTGAGCACTTAATAGATCCTCGAAATTTGCCAATGAACTTATTTTATTTATTATATATTTTTTAACTTGTTTTAAAAAGCTAAGTCAGAATGAGGAAGCAAGATTTAGATGTAGTAGCTTTATTGGTTACTGGAAGTAGAACAACAATCTACATTGCTGTTGTCACTGACTCTCTGGGCCAAAAGGCACCTTAAAGTCTCTGTGGCTCTAGCTTGATTCCACCCTAGGACGCCAAGCGGCAGTTACCCAGCTTGTGAGTAGGTGGGGTGTGGGGATCTTCTTGCTTTCTCAGGCAGCTCTTCTGACAGAACTGAACCGTGTTTCACATAATGGTCACCCACTACTCATAGTCCCATTTTCCTACACGGAATAAATTTTACCCTTTTTTCATAAGAGGAAAGGGAGACAAACTAGGCTACCATGACAAACACGGCAGCCTTTGCCTCTGGCGAATGCTAGGAGCAGTGCCATTTGTTCGGCAATAATCACTCCATGGTTCAGTTTTTTGCCCTTTGCAAATAGTGTTCTGCTTCTTTCCTGTCCTCCTTTCTCTCCCCTTTAGCCCACTTTTCCAATATGTAAAATATTTAAAATCTGATCTTTACCAGCAGTAGCATAAATTCTAGGTTCTTAGCCCATTCCCAATACAGAGCCCCATACACAATCCTACCTTGAGGTTTGCAATATGGACTGAGCGTCCATGAATTGAACTTTGGTGTAATTTTTTCCCTCCTTGGTGAGACGTTGTAGCTTTGCTGAGAAGGATCTGATGGAGGGGCAATATCCAGACCTCCTGAATATCCTGACACCATGGCATTTCCAAAATCTTCTAAGTCACTTTTCAGACCTTCAGGATTCAGTCTCCTTGCTCTAAGATGACTGTCCAAACTGTCTTAAAATATCAGGCTGGTCACAGTTCAAGATGCAGTTTTGAATGATTGCCTCTCTTTGGGACCTTTCTCCCTGTCTAAAACAAGTAAGTGGGTGGGTGGACGTCTGTAGCAAAATATGGGAGGAAAAGATGGGCCAGGTGGATGGAATTGTTTCTCAGCGTGGTTGGTTCTCACAGCTTTTTAAGGTTGTTTTGTTTCTACACTTCTAGCCCTCTTTTGACCAACTCCTTCCCCACCTCTTCACCCTAAACCCCCAGAAACCACAACAACAGTCAAATAATTAAACACATGAAACAAATAAAACTGCCTCTGTGTGACTATGCCTCTCTGGTCACGCCAACTCTGTGAGAGATGCTTCCCAGTAAACAGAAACAGGCAGAATTTCTCGAGAGAGTCAGACACACAACGGACTCTGCACCCTCAAGGCAGAAGGGAGAGGAAAGGCCAAAGCTTCTGGAAGGGTTTGGGCCTGTTGGTACTTGGAAACTGGGGGGAAGGTAGGGCAAAGGCACTCCCAAGAATCCTGGCAGACTCCAAGGGGAGGGAAAACCTGTGTTTGCAACCATCAGGCTGAGAAGTGACAGGTTAAAAAGGAGATATAGGGTCTAGGATTTTTATTTTCCCTTCCAGTTTTATTGTAATATAATTGATATATAACCTCAGATTGGCTGAAGATGTGCAATATAATGATTTGATATACATATGTATTGTAAATGATTACTGCACTAGGTTTAACATCTATCACCTTGAATTTTTTGTTGTTGTTGTGAAGGGAACTTTTAGGGTCTAGTCTCTTGGTAACTTTCAGAAATGTAATACAGTGTTGCTAACCATAGTCACCCTACTGTACATTATCTCCTCAGAACTCATTTATCTTATAACTAGAAATTTGTGCCTTTTTGACCTCTTTCACCCATTTCCCCTACCTATATGACTTACCTGTGGCAAACAGCAACCTCTTCTCTATTTCTGTGAGGTTTTTTTTTTTTTTTATTCCACATGTATGTGAGATCCTACAGCATTTGTCTTTCTCAGTCTGACTTATTTAACTTAGCATAATGCCCTCAGGATTTATTCATGTTGTAGCAAATGGCTGGATTTTTTCCTCCCCCCCCCTTCTTCTTTAGGATTTTCTTCTTTTTAGTGGTTGAATAATATTCCTCTGTGTGTGTGTGTGTGTGTGTGTGTGTGTGTGTGTGTGTGTGTTGAATTTTGAGTTTTTTAAAACTAAAGAATGGGTGACCTCAGAGTGTCTGCACATGCTAAGGGGAGGGGAGTGGGTGAAGATATAGGAGAGGGAGGAATAATGGATGAAACATGGTTCTTTCAAAATGCAGAAGGGGTGGGGTCCAGAGTGTGGGTTGAAACAATTGGAGAAGAGAGAAGAGACTCTGCTGTCATTGTAAGGGTGGGGAGGATAATGGAACTGCTGGAGTGGATGCAGATAAAAGTTTAGGCAAGAACATGAGTGAGAATGTGGGATGTTTCCCTGATGGTCTCTAATTCACTGTGACATGGAAGAGAGGTTGGTGGCAGGATTTCTTAGTAAGCTATTCCCCTCTGAGGGCTCTGGAACCATTGAGCTAGAGTGACAGCTGGATTTGAGCACAACCTCATTTCTCACTCCCCTCACTCTCCAAAAACATGGAATAAATAGTGTGTGTGTGTGTGTGCACGCATGTGCATGCGTGTGCATGTATGTGTGTGTTCACACACACTTGGGCACCATGTGCACTGTGTCTGGAGGGAACTGAGTGGGAGGCAGCATGAGGGATACTTTATCTTTCTGTGTGGCTCTCTACATGCCTCATCATCCCTAACCTCCACCTCACCTTCTTCCCCTGCTTTCTTCAGGACCATTCTGTCTTCCATCTCTTCATTGTTTTTTCTTTCCTTCCATTGCAGAATATCTGCCTTCAACTGGCCACCACAGATGATTTCATTAAGTATCTGTTCATATTTTTTGTTATGAATGCTGAAAGTCTGATAGTTCATCAATATCATGAATTCTTTTCCTTCCACAAGGCTTTCTTTTTTTTTTATTTTTTTTTATTTTTTTTATTAGTCTCGCTCCTTTAATCACGGACCCTAACAGTGTGTGGGAGGCCATGATGCACTGTTAGACATGGTTCTTCCCTTCTAAAAAACAGAGGCCCAAATTATACAGCAAGTGGAAACAGAACCAATTTTTAGAGATGGTGATCTTTCATATTCATCTTACTGTTTTTGTTTTCACTTTTCAAATATTAAGCCTGGGAAAGATGTGCTGAAGACCCTAAAAGAAAGGCTGAAAATATAATATGCAACAGTTACCAAAGGGAAGCTCAAAATTAGCTTTCTTAATGAAACCACAGGTTTCGTTCAGTAAGTTTAACATCCTGCTTGAATCAGGAAGCCTTTGGACTCAAGTCCGCAGCTGACAACATGACTCACCTACTAGAGAAATTGATTAAGAACATTAAAGGAATTTTTAAATTGTGGTAAGGTATACATAATATAAACCTTGTCATCTTTACCACTTTTAGGAGTAATGTTCAGTACTATTAAATATATTCACATCGTTGTGCAAGCAATCTCTAGAACTTTTTCATCTTGCAAAAGTGAAACTCTATATCGATTAACCAAAAATTCCCCATTTTCCCTTCCTCTAGCCCCTGGCAACCACCATTCTCCTTTACTTCTCTATGAATTTGACTATTCTAGGTACCCCGTATAAGTGGAATCATACAATATTTGTCTTTTTGTGGCTGGCTTATCTCACTTTATGTAATGTTCTCAAGGTTCATTTGTGTTGTAACATATGTCAGAATTCCCTTCCTTTGTAAGGTTGCCTAATATTTCATTGTATGTGTATACCACATTTTGTTCATCCATTAATCCACTGATGGACACTTGGGTTGCTTCTATCTTTGGCTATTGTGAATAATGTTGCTGTGAACATGCATGTATAAGCACCTGTTTGAGTCTCTACTTTCAATTCAATTTGAATTTGGGTATATACCTAGAAGTGGAATTGCTGGATCATATGATAACTTTATTTTTAATTCTTTGAGATCCTGCTATTATTGTTTTCCATAGAGACTGCAGCGTTTTACATGCCTACCAAGAGTGCTCAAGGATTTCAATTTCTCCACATCCACACAAACATTTGTTATTTTTAAAAAGATATTTATTTATTTGAGAGAGAGGGAGAGAGAAAGCACAAGTGTGGAAGAGGCAGAGGCAGAGGGAGAGGGAGAACCAGACTCCCTGATGAGCAGAAAACTGGACACAGGGCTTAATCGCAGGACCCTGGGATTATAACCTGAGCCAAAGGCAGATGTTTAACTGACTAAGCCACCCAGGCACCCCTTCTGTTTTTTTGTTAGTAGCTTACATAATGTATGTGAAGTGGTTTTGATCTGCATTTCCCTAATGATTAGTAATGTTGAATAATTTTTCATGTGTTTATGGACCATTTGTACATCTTCTTTGGAGAATTACTTATTTGAATCCTATGTCCATTATTTAATCAGGTTTTTTGGTTATTGTTGAGATTAAGAACATTTTGAGATTTGTATGACATGTATCTAGAATGACATAGTAGAATCTATTGAAGTCCAAGAGTTTTATTTTTCTCCAGTGACTCTATCACAGTTCCTTTTGACAAACACAGTGAGCTCCTTGAGATAAATTCCACCACTAAGTGTGATTGTACCCAGTTTTAATTTTAACGTATGATAATTTGGATCAGCTTTTTAAAAAGATAAACCAGATGCTAATATCTCTTGACATAACCAATATGAAGGTATTCTTTATCCTCTGTGCTGATGACATGGTCCTGCATGAATTTTTTTAAAAAATTATTTATTTATTTGACACACAGAGAGAGCACAATCAGGGAGAATGGGAGAGGGAGAAGTAGGCTCCCTGCTGAACAGGGAGCCTGATGTGGGGCTTAATCCTAGGATCCTGGGATCATGACCTGAGCCAAAGCCAGATGCTTACCAGACTGAGTCACCCAGGCACCCTGAATTGTTTGTTTTCATCAGGATAAAAAGCTCAGTGTCGAGTATGCAATTTTTATAATATGTTCCTGGGAAGTAGAGCTATATGGGTCTGTTGAATAGCTAAGCAGAGTTATATTTCCAGGGTTCTAGGGTGGTCCAACACCACCCACCGGAACCAAGGAGCTTCAGTACTGTTGCAAATGAATGGCTCCAGAGGAGCCCTATTGAAGTTCATAAGTGGTAGGTCCAGATGATTGCAAGCTTCTCCCCTAAAAATCTTTCAGGCCAAGGATATCTCTTAAGTACCATAGGTACAGAAATTTAGGACTTTGCTCTACTTTTTTGTGCCTTGGAGACCGATTCAAACCTGCTTTTTTGAGAAAAGTCTTACTTACCTATAGGTGTTTTTAGCTCCCTCTCTTAAGGTCATACTACTGGACAAGAGCATGAATCAGACTTTCATTTTCTCAGTGTCTACACATCTGTAGTCTGAGCATGAGAATCTCCTTTCAGTCAGCCACAGAAAATAGGTAGGAAAATTATGAGTTCACCAGTAAACTAAGTTTTGGATTGTCTTAGGTAGAAACCTGTGAAAGCTCCAATGAGAGAAATGACATGTGAGAAGTACAGCCAAAACGGGATGTTAAGCATTCATCCTTTTAGTTTCTCTGATCAACTTGCTGGTATTGAGTTGAACTAACCCAAACTTGGTTCTGTGATATATGTTCTAATTCCACTTGGAAAATTCTGTGCCCAAACTAAGACCTAACAACATTCCTTCAAATTTTATTAAGGACCTCTATAAGAAATAGGACATATAGAACACTTTGTGTTTTTCTTTTCTTTTTTCTTCCTAAAAAAATGGATGAAACTGCAATTAACACTGTACTATTACTATGTATATAAAGTTATACCACCTAAGTCATTTTCAGAGGTGAAAAGACTTTTCCAAAAGTAGATTTACTTGCTTACTTTTTTTAAAAACAAGAATAAGGTTATGTATTTTACCAAATTTATGTATTCTATGGTTTTATTTGTTTTTGCCTTTGCTGCAGGAAGATAATTTTAAAACTCAATTCTCCTTTTTTTTTTTTTAAGATTTATTTATTTGTGAGAGAGAGATAGAGAATGAATGGAAGGGGCAGAGGAAGAGGGAGAGACAGCCTTGGGCAGACTCTGCGCTGAGCACAGAGCTTGACATGGAGTTTAGTCTCATGACCTTGAGATCTCCACCTGAACTGAAACCAAGAGCCCCATGCTTAGCCAAGTGAGCCACCCAGGGACCCCTCAATTATTCTTCCAGTCAGAATTTTTTTTAAAGATTTTATTAATTTATTTGATAGACAGAGATCAGAAGTAGGCAGAGAGGCAGGCAGAGAGAGGGGGAAACAGGATCCCTGCTGAGCAGAGAGCCCAATGCAGGGCTCGATCCCAGGACCCTGAAACCATGACCCGAGCCAAAGGCAGAGGCTTTAACCCACTGAGCCACCCAGGCACCCCTCAGTCAGAATATTTTATGTCAATATTTGCTGACTTGGCTTTTTTTTGGTTTGTGTATTCTTTTTTAACAACTTGATTGAGGTAAAATTCAGGTATAAATTAGTTATTTAAACTGTATAATCAATACTTTTTAGTAAATTTATAGAGTTCTGCAGCTATTATCACAACTCTATGCTAGAATATTTTCATCATCCCCAAAAGATCCCTTCTCCCACCCCAGGCAACCATTAATTTCTGCCTCTGTAGATGTGCCTATTTTCGATATTTCATGTAAATGGAATCCTACATTACTGGCCTTTGTGCCTGGCTTCTTTCACTGAGTGTAATGTTTTCAAGGTTCATCTATGTTGTAGCATTTATCAGTTTTTCATCTCTTTTTATTATTAAATAATGTTCTATTGTATAGATATACCACATTTTCTTTATCCATTTACCAGCTAATGGACACTTGGATTATTTTTGGGTTTTGGCTATTGACTAATGCTTCTATGAGCATTCATGAACTAGTCTTTGTTGTAGATATGTTTCTATTTATCTTGGGTAGATAACTAAGAGTAGAATTGCTGAGCTTATGGGTAATTTATGTTTAACTTTTTATAAACTGCCCAACTGTTTCTGAAGTAGTGGTACCATTTTACATTTCCATCAACAATGTATGTCCATTTCTTCATCAACACTTGCTATTATCTGCCTTTTGGATTATAGTCCTTTTTGTGGATGTGAGGTGGTTATGTCCTTGCAACTTTAATTTGAATTCCCCTAGTGACAAATGGTATCTCTTCATGTGTTTATTACATATCCATATATCTTTTTAGTGAAATGTTCATTCAAAACTTTTTTCTATTTTTAAATTTAGCTGCTCATTGTCTTATCATTGAATTGTGAGCATTCTTTATTTTATTTTATTAATATATAATGTATTATTTGCTTCAGAGTTACAGGTCTGTGAATCATCAGCCTTATATGATTCACAGCACTCACCATAGTACAATGTCCATCACCTAGCCACCCTATCCACCCCCAACCCTAGCAATCCAGTTTGTTTCTTTAGACTAAAAGTCTCTTTTGGTTTGTCTCCCTCTTGATCCCATCTTGTTTCATTTTTTTCCCTCCTTTCCCTGAATTGACACCCTGCCCTGCCTCTTGAATTCCTGATATCAGAGAGATCATATGATATTGTCTTTTTCTGATTGACTTATTTCGCTTAGCATAATACATTCTAGTTCTATTCATGTCATTGCAAATGGCAAGATTTCATTTCTTTTGATGGCTGTATAGTATTCCACCATAAAGATCACATCTTCTCTATCCTTCATCTGTTGATGGTCATCTAGGTTGTTTCCATAATTTGGCTATTGTGGACATTGCTGCTATAAACATTTGGGTACACGTGCCCTTTCAGATCACTACATTTGTATCTTTAGGATAAATACCCAGTAGTACAATTGCTGGGTCAGAGGGTAGCTGTATTTTCAACTTTTTGAGGAACCCCCATACTGTTTTCCAGAGTGGCTACACCAGCTTGCATTCCCACCAACAGTGTAGGAGGGTTCCCCTTTCTCCACATCCATGCCAACACCTGTCATTTCCTGACTCGTTCCTTTTAGCCATCCTGACTGGTGTGAGGTTGTACCTCATTGGGGTTTTGATTTGTATTTTCCTGATGCTGAGTGATGTGGAACACTTTTTCATGTGTCTGTTGGCCATCTGGATGTCTTCTTTGCAGAAATGTCTGTTCATGTCCTCTGCCCATTTCTTGATTGGATTATTTGTTCTTTGGGTATTGAGTTTGCTAAGTTCTTTATAGATTTTGGATACTAGCCCTTTATCCTATATGTTGTTCACAAATATCTTCTCCCATTCTGTCAGTTATCTTTTGGTTTTGTTGACTTTTACCTTTGCTGTGAAAAGCTTTTGATCTTGATGAAGTCCCAATAGTTCATTTTTGTCCTTGCTTCCCTTGCCTTTGGCAATGTTTCTAGGAAGAAGTTGCTGTGGTTGAGTTCAAAGAGATTGCTGCCTGTGTTCTCTTCAAGTATTTTGATGGATTCCTGTCTCACATTGAGGTCTTTCATCCATTTTGAGTCTATCTTTGTGTGTGGTGTAAAGAAATGGTCCAGTTTCATTCTTCTGCATGTGGTTGTTCAATTTTTCCAACAACATTTTTGAAGAGACTTATTCCCATTGGACATTCTTTCCTGCTTTTTCAAAGATTAGTTGACCCTAGAGTTGAGGGGCCATTTCTGGGTTCTCTATTGTGTTCCATTGATCTATGTATCTGTTTTTGTGCCAGTACCATAGTGTCTTGATGATTACAGCTTTGTAATAGAACTTGAAGTCTGGAATTGTGATGCTGCCAATATTGATTTTCTTTTCAACATTCCTTTGGCTATTTGAGGTCTTTTCTGGTTCCATATAAATTTTAGGATTATTTGCTCCATTTCTTTGAAAAAAATTGATGGTATTTTGGTAGGGATTACATTAAATGTGTAGATTGTTCTAGGTAGCATAGACATTTTCACAAATTTTGATCTTCCAATCCTTGAGCATGGAATGTTTTTCCATTTCTTTGTGTCTTCCTCAATTTCTTTCCTGAGTACTTTATAGCTTTCTGAGTACAGATTCTTTGCCTCTTTGGTTAGGTTTATTGCTAGGTATCACATGGTTTTGGATGCAATTGTAAATGGGATTGACTCCTTAATATCTCTTTCTTCTGTCTTGTTTTTATATAGAAATGCAACTATTTTCTGTGCATTGATTTTATATCCTGACACTTTACTGAATTCCTATATGAGTTCTGGAAGTTTTGGAGTGGAGTCTTTTGGGTTTTCCACATAAAGTATCATAACATCTGCAAAGAGTGAGATTTTGACTTCTTCTTTGCCAATTTGGATACCTTTTATTTCTTTTTGTTGTTTAATTGCTGAGGGTAGGACTTCTAGTACTATATTGAATAGCAGTGGTGATAGTGGACAGCCCTGCTGTGTTCCTGACCTTAGGGGAAAAGCTGTCAGTTTTTCCCCATTGAGAATGATATTCACTGTGGGTTTTTCATAGATGGCTTTGATATATTGAAGTATGTACCCTTTATCCATACATTGTGAAAAGTTTTGATCAAGAAAGGATGCTAGGGCACCTGGGTGGCTCAGGTGGTTAAGTGGCTGCCTTTGGCTCAGGTCATGATCCCATGTTCCTGGGATCAAGTTCTGCATCATGCTTCCTGATCTGTGGAGAGCCTGCTTCTCCCTCTCCCTATGCCTGCCACTCTGCCTAGCTGTGCTCTCTATTTCTCTGACAAATAAATAAATAAAATCTTTAAAAAAAAAAAGAATGGATGCTGTACTTTGTCAAATGCTTTTTCAGCACCTATTGAGAATATTATATGGGTCTTGTTCTTTCTTTTATTAATGTATAACACACTGATTGATTTATGGATGTTGAAACATTCTTGTAGCCCAGGAATAAATCCTACTTGGTCGTGGTGAATAATCCTTTAATGTACTGTGGTTCCTATTGGCTAGTATTTTGGTGAGAATTTTGTATCTGTGTTCATCAAGGATATTGGTCTCTAATTCTCCTTTTTGATGTGGTCTTTGTCTGATTTTTGGGATAAAGGGAATTCTGGCCTCATAAAATGAGTTTGGAAGTTTTCCTTCCATATTTTTTGAACAGTTTCAGCAGAATAGTTATTATTTAGTCTTTAAATATTTGGTAGAATTCCTCTGGGAAGTTGTCTGGCCCTGGGCTCTTGTTTGTTGGGAGATTCTTGATGACTCCTTCAATCTCCTTACTGGTTGTGGGTCTGTTCAGGTTTTCTATTTCTTCCTGGTTCAGTTTTGGTAGTTTATATGAATGTAGGTATGCCTTCATTTCTTCAAGATTGTCAAATTTGCTGGTGTAAAGCTGCTCATAATATGTTCTTATAATTGTTTGTATTTCTTTGGTGTTGGTAGTGATTGCTCCTCTTTCATTCATGACTTTATTAATTTGGATCCTTTCTCTTATCTTTTGTAAATTTCTTTTCAGTGTTCCAAAATTCATTGTTTATGCACCACACCCAGTGCTCCATGCAACATATGCCCTCCACAATACCCACAACTAGGCTCACCCAGCCTCCCATTCCCCTCCCCTCTGATACCTTCAGTTAATTCCTCAGAGTCCACAGTCTCTTATTGTTCATCTCCCCCTCCAATTTCCCCCAACTCCCTTCTTCTCTCCATCTCCCCATGCCTTTTCTTTTTGATAAGTCTGGCCAGGAGTTTATCTATCTTATTAATTTTTTCAAAGAACAAGCTCCTAGTTTCATTGATTTGTTCTATTGTTCTTTTGGTTTCTATTTCATTGATTTTTCTCTGGTCTTTATGATTTCTCTTCTCCTGCTGGGTATAGGCTTTCTTTGTTGTTCTTTCTCCAGCTACTTTAGGTGTAGGGTTAGGTTGTGTACTTGTGACTTTGTTTCTTGAGAAAGGCTTGTATTGCTATTTACTTTCCTCTTAGGACCACCTTTGCTGCATCCCAAAGATTTTGAACAGTTTTATTTTCATTTTCACTTGTTTCCATGATTTTTAAAAATTCTTCCTTAATTTCCTGGTTGACCCATTCATTCTTTAGTTGGATGCTCTTTAGTGTCCATGTATTTGAATTCTTTCTAACTTTCCTCTTGTGATGAGTTCTAGCTTTAAAGCATTGTGGTCTGAGAATATGCAGGGAATGATCCCAATCTCTTGGTACTGTTTGAGACCTGATTCGTGATCCAGGATGTGATCTATTCTGGAGAATGTTCCATGTGCACTAGAGAAGAATGTGTATTCTGTTGCTTTGGGATGAAATGTTCTGAATATATCTGTGATGTCCATCTGGTCCAGTATGTCATTTAAGGCCTTTATTTACTTGTTGATCTTTTGCTTAGATGATCTGTCCATTACAGTGAGAGGGATATTAAAGTCCTATACTATTATGGTATTATTGTCGATGTGTTTCTTTGATTTTGTTATTAATTGGTTTATATGGTCAGTTGCTTCTATGTTAGGGGCATGGATATTTAAAATTGTTAGATCTTCTTGTTGGACAGACCCTCTAAGTATGATATAGTGTCCTTCCTCATCTCTTATTATTGTCTTTGGCTTAAAATCTAATTTGTCTGATATAAGGATTTTCTTCCCAGCTTTCTTTTGTTATCCATAAGCATGGTTAATTGTTTTCCACTTTAAATCTGAAGGTGTCTTGGATCTAAAATGAGTTTCTTGTACATAGCATATCAATGGTTTTTTTTTTTTTTAATCCATTCTGATACCCTGTGTCTTTTGATTGGGGCATTTAGCCCATTTACATTCAGGGTAACTATTAAAAGATATGAATTTAGTGCCATTTATTGCCTGTGTTGTTATATATATATTACTGTATATTGTCTCTGTTCCTTTCTAGTCTCTTACTTTTAGGCTCTCTTTTTGCTTAGAGGACCCCTTTCAGTATTTTCTGTAGGTCTGGTTTGATGTTTGAAAATTCTCTTAATTTTTGTTTATCCTAGAAGCTTTTTATTTCTCCTTCTATTTCCAGTGACAGCTTAGCTGGATATAGTATTCTTGGCTACATATTTTTCTCATTTAGTGCCCTGAATGTATCATGCCAGTCCTTTCTGGCCTGCCAGTCTCTGTGAACGGGTCTGATGCCAATAACATTTCTACTATTTATGTTACGGACCTCTTGTCCTGAGCTGCTTTCAGGATTTTCTCTTTGTCACTGAGACTTGTATGTTTTACTATTAGATGACAGGGTGTTGACCTATTTTGTTGATTTTTGAGGGGGGGTTCTCTGTGCCTCCTGGATTTGGATGTTCGTTCCCCTCACCAAATTAGGGAAATTCTCTGCTATAATTGCTCCCAAATACCTCTGCCCCTGTCTCTTTCCTTGTCTTCTGGGATCCCAATTATTCTAATATTATTTTATGTTACAGTATCACTTATCTTTTGAATCCTCTGCTCATGGTCCAGTAGTTATTTATCTCTCTTTTTGTCAGTTTCTTTATTCTCTATCATTTGGTCTTCTATATCACTATTTCTTTCTTCTGCTGCATTTATCTAGCATCAAGAGCCTCCATTTTTGATTGCACCTAATTTTTTTATTTCAACTTGGTTTGATTTAGTTCTTTTATTTTTCCAGAAAGGGATTTTTTTTCTCCAGGAAGGGGTTTTCTAGTATTTTCCATGCTTTTTTCAAGCCCAGCTAGCACCTTGATAATCATCATTCTGAACTCTATTTCTGACATATTACTAATGTCTGTATTGATTAGGTGCCCAGCTGTTGGTACTGCCTCTTGTTCTTTTTTTTTTTTTTTTGAGGTGAGTCTTTCCACCTTGTCATTTTATCCAGTAAAGAATAGATGAATGAGGGAACAAAATACTAAAAGGGTAACAATGACTTGTGAGAAATATACACTAACCATATCAGAAGAGACCTGAAACCAGGGAGAGAAGAAAGGAGAAAATAAAATCTATCTATCTATCTATCTATCTATCATCTATATATCTAGATAGATAGATATGGGACTGGTGTATAGACTAGAGCCACACACTTGATTTTAGGTGTATTTTGGTCTGCTAGAAGAAACTTCCTCCCAAATTTTTAATGTGGGATTTTAAAGAAAGAAAAACTTATATATAGAGAGAAATAAGAGTAAACATGATGACAGGATGGTATATGGTTGTAAAGATGAGACTTAGAAAAGATTCTAAAAGAAGAATTTATAAGATAATAGGCTGGTTGGAAAAAGAAGAAAGAATGTGATCAGGCTAGAGATTAGAACAAAGGCATATGTCATATTTTGGGTATATTTTGATCTGTTAGAAGAAACTGTATCCCAAAATTTAAAGAAAGAAAAACCTATATGTATATAAAAAATAAGGTTAAATACAATGAAGGGATAGAATATGATTATAACAATGAAAATTAAAAAAGATTTTAAAAAAAGGTATTAATAAAATAAAATAGTTAACAAAAAATTTAAAATAGGAAAGAGGAAAAATTTTAAAAAGTACACTAAGAAAAAATTAAATAAAAAAAATTAACTTTGGTAGACTAAAGAATCAAGGGAAAAGGGCCCTGAATTCTGTATGTTGCATTCCCCTAGCTCTGGAGTTCTGCAGTTCTCATTGATTAGTGAGTTTGGTCTTGGATGGATGTTCTTGCTGATCTTCTGTGAGTGGGTCCTGCTGCAGTGATTCTCAAATGTCTTTGCCTGAGGTGGAATTGCACTGCCTTTGCCAGGGGCCAGGCTAAGCAATCTCCTCAGTTTTGCTCTCAGTAGTTTTTGTTCCTGAACACTTTCTGTACAGCTTTAGAGGAGGAGAATGAAGATGGCAGCCTCTCAAACTCCAGCCCCCTAGGAGCTGAATGTTCAGGGCCCCACTCCTCAGCATACCCTCAAAGAAAAGCAGTCAATCCTGTTTCCCTGGTCTGTGGCCACACTCCATGCTCACCCAGGCTGTGACCAAGCATTTCTATCTCTGGTGTATGGCCCCATTTGGAATCTCCAAATCTAGCAAATTCCTGCAGCACACTCCATTGCCGCTCCTCCTGGAGGAGAAAAGATGGGGGGGTCTCCCCAGATCTATCACTTGTGGGGTCACTCCTCAAAGAGCAGTGTCCTGACTGTACCTCAGATCATGGTTTAAGGTAACCCCAGGCTGAGAGGTCACTCCTTGTATCCGTCTCTGTAGCTGGCTTCCCTGCTCTGATATGTGGGAGCTCTGCCATATTCAGACACCCCGGTCTTTTTGTAACCCCAAGGGTCCTGAGACCACACTATCCCTGTGAGTTTTCTACCTCCCCACCCCCACCCTGGCTTAGCCTCTAGAGTGATGTCCCTCAGTGGAGCAGATTTCTAAAAGTTCCAATTTTGTGCCCCACTACTTTACCATTAGCTGGGAGCCGGCACCTCCCCCCCATGGTCTATCTTCCCTTATATCTCCTTGGATTCACTTCTCTGCACAGCCTGCATTCCAGAAAGTGGTTGCTTTTCTGTTCCTAGAATTGCTGCTCTTCTTCTCTTCGATTTCCTGTTGAGTTTGTAGGTGTTCAGAATGATTCAATAACTAATGAGCTGAACTTTTGGGACCCAAGGACATTTAGCTCTCCTACTCTTCTGCATTCTTGCCCTTCCTCCCTGTGAGTGTTCTTTATATAATCTGGTTATAAGTCTTTTATCAGATATATATTTTTGGAAATATTGTCTCCTAGCTTGTGGCTTATCCTTTTATTTTCTTAATGGTGTCTTTTGAAGTGCAAAGCCTTTTAAGTTTTTATGAAGTCCAATTTACCAATATTTTGTTTTATGGATAGTGCTTTTGATATCATATCTAAGAAATCTTTGCTTAACCCAAGTTACAAGGATTTTCTCCTATGTTTTCTTCTAAAAGTTGTATAGTTTCACTTTTATTTTTTATTATTTTAGTTATTTTTAAGTAGGCTCCATGTCCAGTGTGGTGTTCAATGTGGGGCTCAAACTCACAACCGAGATTAAGACCTGAGCTGAGATCAAGAGTTGAACACTGAATTGATGGAAACACCCAAGTGCTCCAAAATTTGTGTAGTTTTAATTCTTACTTGTAGTAAAGGATGTTAGGTCTATGATTCATTTTGTGTATAAAATTTGTTAATTTTTGTGTATAGTTTGAAGTAAGGGTGTAAATTAATATTTTTCCTTGTGGGTATCCAGTTGTCTCAGCAGCATATGTTGAAAAGATGTTCTTGTAATTGTTGACTCTGCTTTTATTACATTTGTGCCTTTAAAGAAAATGTTGGGCACAAAGAATGTGTGAAAGAAGATGAAGAGATTCTTCTGTGTTGAAGTTTTAAACACTGACATTAGATAATCAACATCTGGTTGGTGTTTTAAAGGATAACTTGAACTACAATTTTATTTCATTTCATTTCCTTCATCTCCCCCATTCCCTCCCTGACTCTCCACTGAACATCTGTTTCTCTTCTGTGAGAGGAAGTGAAAAA
The DNA here is from genome assembly GCF_030435805.1 of Mustela lutreola. Classification (NCBI taxonomy): domain Eukaryota; kingdom Metazoa; phylum Chordata; class Mammalia; order Carnivora; family Mustelidae; genus Mustela; species Mustela lutreola. The sequence goes on along the minus strand of NC_081291.1, from coordinate 175,291,957 downwards.
TTGAGGTCAGGCATAAACACAACCTCTCTTTATTGTATTGTTCCCTTTTAAGTTAAAAAAAAAAAAAAAGAAAAGAAAAAAGAAAACAAAACCCCACCCTGCTGGGGTCAGTTTAGCACTGAATTACCCTATATCTACAGATATGTGGCAGTTTTTGGAAGCTGGCTTTCCCCAGGAAGCAGAACTGCTCTAGTTCTCGGTGTTATGTAACAAATCCCGTGTGTCACTTTCAAGGATGCTAACAGGAGTCAAGACACACCATCCTTCTAATATCAAAGAACTTTTATTTATATTTGCTTTATTGATGAGTTTTTCACAAGAAATATCTTTAGAGATACCACTGGAGTTGGGAGTCCTCCCCATCAGTTCCCACATGTATCTATGGTGCTGGCTAGAGGTAACTCCAAATAAAAACATGTTCAGTTGACTTCTGACTTCACTAATACAAGCTAGCAAGACCAGCATTACTGGGGAAGTCTATCCCTAAAAAAAGCACCATCCATTTTGCTATTTTAAGTCTTTGCAAAGAGCAGGATGATTATATCTTGCTTTGTGGAAATTTAGAGTTCCTCTGTTCTTTGGTGCTGACCTAGCAGCTATAACTGGGGTACGTTTCTACTCTGGCTTTGCCAAAGATCCCTCACAATCAGGCTGTGGCATAATTATAATAATGATGACAATAATAATAATGCAGTAGTTAATATGTATACAGTACTTATGCACCACACACTTCTTCCTTGCCTTACATATATTAACTCATTTAACTGTGTTCTGGAGGCATACATTAAAGCTGTCATTGTTGGGGGAATAGCTGTAGAAGCTATTTTGTTAGTTTGGAATATGATGAATTACCTGCTAGAAGAAAAGGCTTGGGACAAGGCTTGAGGGATAAAGTTGAACCAAATGGTCCTTTTTTGGGTCCCATACATTTTTCAGCTTAGAACTCATTTGAGGGACACTGGGGTGGCTCAGTTGTTAAGTGTCTGCCTTCAGCTTAGGCCATGATCCCAGCATCCTGATGTCCACATCAGGCTCTCTGCTCAGTGGTGGGGGTTCCTGCTTCTCCTCTCCCTCTGTCTGCCATTCTGCCTACTTGTGCTCTCTCTCTGTCAAATAAATAAATAAAATCTTAAAAAAAAAAAAAGAACTCATTTGAGGGAAAAGTAATGGGTAGGAAAAGTTGGTTTTTATCACCTTACTTTGGTTAGATATATTCTTTTGATATTCTTCCTCAAGAACTTCCAGAGTCCCCATCCACTTCCATCTCCAGGCCCCCACTTCAGCGGCCTGGCTCTGGGCCACTCTAGGGCTGTCTAGGGCTTGATCTTGGCAGGTTGGCTCCCCATTAGTATTTTCCTGCTCTGTGTTTCAGTGTGGAAGCCATTTGCTGGGAAGGGGCCGTTTCAGCATCAAGGGGGAGGTCTTTTAAAATTCTAGACCACCGTTGATCAGAACCAGGAATTCCACTTACTTTAAGATTCAGTTAGTATACAAACATTCTGTCTATTTTTAAGCTTTTAGACAATTATTTACATTTTAGTACAGGATTCAAGAGCAAGTTTCTTGGGAGAAAAGAAAAAGAGAGGAGAGATTCTGGGCGGGTGGGGGGGGAGCTAAAAGAAACAACAAGGAGGGCCACAGAAGGGAAGAAAAGTTAGAGAGCCTTTTGTACCTCAAATTTTTTCTGAGGACAGTAGGGTGTGGGTAGGTCCTTCATTGCTAGTCTCTAAGTCTCACCAGCACTGTAATAGTGGCCTTCTTCAAATGTGCACTCACCTTTGTTGCCTGACTCAGAGGAATGACTCAAATGGTGAGAATGTCCAGACACGTAAGAAAGGAGACAGGTTATTTCAGATGGGGGTGGGGAACTAGTTTTGGACAGGTAGTTCCTGGAGCCATCAGAGAAAATATGCGCTAGGTGGCTCTCTCTATTACTGATACATTGATCCTGTTAAGTGGGGAGCATGACCAAGATGGCCCTAGTTTCCTCGGCTTGACCAAACTTGAAGCAGGTTTGTAACTGACAGTAGGTCACTGACCTTCTTGTCTTAGAACATTTATTTTAGAAAACTTATAGTTGCAAATTCTCTATTTGCCCATTTGAGATGTAAATCTTTTCCTGGCCTCTTGTCCTTTAATAACCCAGAACCATCTGTTTTAAGGACTTAGGAGCCATTCTTTGGAATGTTATCAGGTCTCCCAGTTTCTGTAGGAGGGTAGGAGCCTAAACTGGTAAGCGTCAATTAGCAAACACAGATGGCCTAATCACATTGATCAAACTTCCTTAACATCCTTAACAGTATTTTCTACTAGTTCATCTCAGCCCTTAAAAACCCTCCTGCTTTTTTGTTTCTAGGGAAGTTAAGCTCTCTCTCTCTCTTATTGCAATAGACTTGGATTATGTCTTCTTCCTTTCCTGTTAAACTCAGTTCTGTGTAATTTTTCTTTGACATACAGAAACTTACACAACATTTATTAAACTGACTCTCAGTATCTTTCTTACCAAGAAAACAGGATAACTCTATCATGGTACACTGTTATTTGGACTCATTATTGAGGGTCTGACACGTAAAACATTTCATATGCTAATAATCACCTTCAATAAATCCAAAACCCAAACCAGAATGCATCTCATCTTTCTTTGCCATGAGATACTTTAGATAAGTATAGATACACGATGTCAAACACACATAGACACACACACAATTAGTAATAGCTATCACGTTTTGTAGGCCTATTATGTACTCTGTATATGTAGTACTTTATACACATTTCCCTTTTTGATCCTTATAGTATTTCTATGACTTAGGTATCATTATTTATCTCACAGATGAGGGAGCCAATGCTTAGAAGATGAAGTAACTACTTCAAATTCCTGTCAGAAGTGGGGTTTGAACCCAGTCAATCAGTATATGAATCATGATATCACATTTTTAATGATTGTCTTTCAAGGATTCACCGAGCTACCCTGTTAGGATTCTGGCCCAGGGGGAAACCTGTATTTCCAGGAGGAATTAAGGAAGAACTTCTGTCAAATTGTCTCTCTATCTTACCTCCCAGAAGTATTTTAGAAGATTATACTATTCCTTAGAGAACCTCATTAGTGAGCCCAACTCTCCTTTTCCCTTGTACATGTCACCTGTAATTTCTGCTTTGGGGACTAGCTCAATCTCTTGAAGCCGACACTCTGATCTTCATTTCAGGGCCGACCTGACAAGGACAGTTGGTAATCTCTCCTGGTGCTTCTAACACATAGTATGCATTTCTTCAGTGGACCATGAAGATGGTAGCAACTTCCTCTCTGACTCACATATAGGAGGAGATGCCAACATTTTTTCTGTCATTCTGTCTACGCTTTACCTATTAGAAGCACTTGGGTGGTGAATACAACCCAACAATGCACTGCGATGTTCCTAGCTCAAAACCTATGACATCAGAGGCATAGCAGTAAACAGAGCATTAGAAAGCAGACAGCAATGGTTTCTACTTATTCCAAAATACAGCAATGCCAGAGAAATACATTTCTGTTAGAAAACCTGTCTTTCTAGCTCCCTCTCCTTCCCTGATGTGGAAGGAAAAAGACCTTTCCAGAACTGACTAACTTGAGTAACTTTTGTATCAGCATGCTTAAAAGTGTCACAAACATTTTAGAAGCATCACACTACCTAGAAGAAGTATTTCTGGGCTCTGAGGGGGTCCTTGTTCTAAGGAGGTGACAAGTCTTATTTTTACTCGGGAGCCTGCCCTCTCTCCTGTGGAACTCATTCCATGAGCCTGTGGAAAGCACTCTATAGGTTATGTACCTCAGTCACTTGGATTCAGGGGAGCGATGGTGAGGTCACTAAAATGCCTCCAACTCGTCATCTTCTTCCCTGTGGGAGGGGCTCCCTCTCACTTGTCCTGTGACATATATAGCTCTAGTTTTGGAATTAACATAAAAATTTTACTTCTGTTTATCATGGTGTCACTTCTAGATATTTTTTTAGTATTGATGAGATGTTTTGTAGAAATCCACATATACTGTCATAGATAAGGAAATTTTAAATGACTTAAAATAATAATTTTCAGGGCGCCTGGGTGGCTTAGTGGGTTAAAGTCTCTGCCTTTGGCTCAGGTCATGATCCCAGGGTTCTGGGATCGAGCCCCGCATTGGGCTCTCCACTCAGTGGGGAGCCTGCTTCCTCCTCTTTCTGCCTTCCTTTTTGCCTATTTGTGATCTCTGTCAAATTAAAAAAGAAAAATTTCCATAATTTATAAGCACTTGTGGAACATTTGGAAAGTACAGAAAAGAAAAAAAAATTACCTTGATGAGATGTTTTGTAGAAATCAACATATGCTGTCCTAGATAAGGAAAGGTTAAATGATTTTAAAATAATAATTTTCCCTAATAATAAGCACTTTGTGAGAAATTTGGAAAGTACAGAAAAGAAAAAAAAAATACTCACAATTGCATCAACCCAGAACCAACCATTGCTAATAGGTTTTTTTTTGTTGTTTTTTTCTTTTTGGTCTTTTATTCTGTAGCTCTGTTGTTTTCAAGTGAAAAGATAGGACTCCTGCTCAAAAGGAACTTAAAACTTTAAGGGCAACACAAAGGAGAAAATAAGATGCAATAAAATTGAAAACCAGGTAACACATGGGATGATATGATGATGATAAAAGCAGCTCCAATCCTTCTATGAACATATCCACTCAATTTTGATTTTAAAATAAAATTCTAAGAATCCACATAGAGAGTCAATTCAGAAAAGTAAGTCAGTCTTTCTCTGAAGCTTCTAGCATACAAGCAACAGTTAATTAATGGCTACAAAATAGTAAGTGGGTGAGCATAATCAAAACAGCCAATGACTAACTTGGGGATTAGTTATAAGCCTAGCCTATCAAATCATCAAATTATGATTTGATATATACTATATTTTTGATAGGCTCATTGATTTCTTCAGGAATCTGTGATACATATACTGCCTGGAATCAGTCTTTTCCTGCCTTGTCTGCCACTCTCTGTGTATCCACAGGAAAGTCACTTCACCTCTTTACTGTTATTTTTTCACCTATAAAATAGGGAAATTAGGTTGCTGTGAGTACTAAATGAGAAAAATCCACCAAATGGAATTAATACAGCCCCTGGTGCATAATAAACTCTCATGAAATGCTAGGCATTATTAGTAGTGTAAGACAGTGGTTAAGAGAACAAGCTTTTATCAAACTGCCTTGCCACTCTTGTGGCTTTTTTCCTACTTGCTTGTAGGAGCAGATCACCAACAATGACCTCAATTGAATGAACCTTTTTGTTCCAAGAGTTTGAAAATGAACAGTTTTTGTCTTTGAATTGCTTTAAAATAATAATTTATTAATCAAGGTAGGCATTTCGCTAAGTGCTTCTGGGAAGTCCAGAGTTTTCTAATGAAGACTTTTCATCAATAAAGGCTCTTAGAGAGTAGCAGCTATTTACTATTGATGAAACCACATACATTTTCACCATTAAGACGGCAAACCCCCCAAAAGCAGTTTTTTCTCTTAGAAAATGTAATGTTGGGTATGTTTGGAGTCCGTTACAACTTGACTTTTTGCAGCCCTCAGAGCTGCCCCCAGGGTGGGAAGATGGAGAAAAGAAACAGACAGTATCTGAAATTATGTTACACTCTGTGACATTTATGGAAATGTCAAGAACTTTTTACCCAGTATTTAGTGTTGAGCATGAGATTAAGATGATTTGTTAAAATATACATCTTAAAAACTAATATTGTTTTTATATTCCATAATTAAATGATGCTTACTTCAGAAACTTAGAAAGTAGGAACAAGAAAAAAGAAAAAACAAATCTTAACATTTTAAGGCACTTCCTTCCAAGCTTTTATATAAATAGTTATATCTAAATATGTATTTATAGTTTTAATATGGATCTTCTGGTTTCTAAATTCCTAAAGAAGCAGTAACTTGACCTACTTGGGTTTGCTGGGCATTATTTGTTTTCAGAAGACCTTGCTATGACTGTTGGAGGAGCTTAGTGCTTCAAAATTACTGTTGGTTCCTCTTGAGTTTTTATGGGGTAGGATCTTGCTACCCAAAGTGTGATTTGGAACCAATAGCATCAGTATCACCTGGGAGCAGATTAAGAAATGAACAATTTTTGATCCCACTTCAGACCTAGTTAATCCCAGCTGCATTTTAATGTGATTTCTGGGTGACTTGTATGCACATTAAATTTTGAGGTACCCGGGAGGCTCAGTGGGCTAAACATCCAACTCTTGTTTTCAGATCACGTAGTGGTCTCAGGGTTGTAAGATTGAACCCTGCATCCAGCTCCTTGCTGGGTGTAGAGCTTAATATACTCTCTCTCCCTCTCCTTCTGCCCCTTCCTCCATCCCTCTCTAAAAAAATTGGGTAACATTACTATAGGAACAACTGGACAAAGTATTTTTTCTCTTAAAAGTCAGTTGTTGAAGGGTTAATTAGTCCCTATTCTCTGAACAACATCCTCTCCTACCAATCAGCACCTTCCTGAGTTCTTACTTCTATAAAAGTCCTGTTGGGACAAACCCCATTAGAGATCCTCCAAACAGCCTGCAGGAAAAAGTTTTGTTAGTTCCCCCAGCCAGCAGATGAAAGCCACAGAATGAATCTGGGACATACCAACACACCACTATAACTCCATAAATCTAAAGGCTGTATTGTTCAGCATTTTATTACTTTATTAAACACTTTTCCTGGGCTCACTGTTGAATAACCAGGAAATGGTGTTCAGCCAATCGAAAAACCCAGCCATAAAGTTGATCAATACTATCCTCATCAGCAGGGATCTATTGACTTGGAGAACTGAGGCTGACCTAAAGAACAACAAAACAACATATTTGGACATGGAGCAGCTTTTTAGATGGGAGTAAACATGTGCTTTTCTCATCCTCATATCCTTCATTTTCTGGAATAGGAACTTCCCTACAAAACAGGGTTATGGCAATTTCCCAATGAGCATGACTAATAATAATATTAACAGCCTATATTTGAGAGTATTTTATGATTCACAAAGTACTATAGCAGTGCTCCTCAAACTTTAATGTGCATATAAATTACCCAGAGATCTTGTTAAAATGAGGATACTAATTGAGTAGATCTGCAGTGGGGCCTGACTTGTCTTTTTAACAAATTCGCAGGTGGTGCTAATATTGCTGGTTCACAAACCCTATTTTGAGGAGTAGGTTCTTTTTTTTTTTTTTTTTTTTTTTAAAGATTCCATTTATTTATTTGACAGAGAGAGATCACAAGTAGGCAGAGAGGCAGACAGAGAGAGAGAAGAGGAAGCAGGCTCCCCGCAGAGCAGAGAGTCCGATGCCGGACTTGATCCCAGGACCCTGAGACCACGACCCGAGCCGAAGGCAGCGGCCCAACCCACTGAGCCACCCAGGCGCCCCGAGGAGTAGGTTCTTAACCATGATTTCTCTTGAGACTCACAGAAATTCTGTGAGGTAGGTAGAGCGGGCAATTTTTTCCCTTTCCCCATGAGAATATTGGCTCTAAGAGGGTAAAGGTTTGCTCATTGCTATACCCCAAGTACCAATAATAGTAAGCACTCAATAAATTTTTGTGGGATGAATGAGTGACTGCATCTTAATTTTATCGAGGAATTTAGGAAATGCTTTAACCAAATCACAGTTTAATAGAAGTGGCATTTGAACCCAAGAACCATCCTGTTCTCTTTATTTATGAGTCTGTTTCTGGTTTTGTTTGCTTGGTTGCTTGTTTGTTCATTGGTTTTGCTTATTAGATTTTACATATAAATGAAATCATATATTAAAAAAAAAGAAGCCAGTTAAATCAAAGTTTGGTTCCAACTAAATCTACTTTAGTGGGTTGACTTTCTTTCCCTCTTTTCTCCTCCTCCTCTTTCTACTTCTTTGGTAAAGGTAAATTTTTTGAAGAAATTTTTAAAATTGAAGTATAACACAGAAAAATGGCCCAAAGATAAGCATAGAATTGACTATCCTTTACAGTGGGAACATACTCCTAGAACCAGCTCTGTAGACACCTGTTTCATATCCACTCTCAGCCATTGCTCTCTCCTTCAGAGGAGATTAACCCTCAATATTAATTAATTATATTAACTTGATTAATATAGCAGTAACTTGTTCATTTTCACTTTACAGTATTCCATTGTTCATATTCCATGAATGTACCACAATTTATCATACGTTTCACTGTTGATGAGCATGAGGGTTGATTCCAGTTTTTGGCTAAGGAATTACTTATCCAAAAGTGCTACTTCACTTAAGTGCTACTGTGGACATCTTGTACATGATTTTTGGTGAACGTAAGTAAATTTTTCTTTGAAATATATACTAGACACGGAATATTTCTGAATATCTACAATATTCAGTTGTAGATATTGCTAGCCAAACATCTTTTCAAAGTGGTTGTATTAATTAATTCTTTTGTCTTTTAAAAAATTTGTAATGTTGATTAAATTCCTTAGGTAATCATTAATTTTTTTTAACCTTTTGCTGCATGAAGAGTTATGATGACTTTATTACTATGACTTGTGGATCAGGGTGGTGGATTGAGGACATATATTTGCTTTTCTTCCTTCAAACACCTCATAAGGGGCACCTGGGTGGTTCAGTGGGTTAAAGGCTCTGCCTTCAGCTCAGGTCATGATCCAAGGATCCTGGGATGGAGCCCACCATCACATTGGGCTCTCTGCTCAGTGGGGAGCCTGCTACCAACCCGCCCCCATGCCCCCGCCGCCTGCTTCTCTGCCTGATTGTGATTTCTGTCTGTCAAATAAATAAGTATCTTAAAAAAAAACCCTCATAAAATAACAATAAATAGGTTTTTTTGGAGAAAGGTATAAACCTAAAAAGATAAAGAAAATGAAAGAGGAAATAATATCAACACAATTTGGATAGTTAAGAAGGCTGAATCCTATACCAGCAGGTAGTTGAAAAGTAACCTGATTTACAACATAGAATCCCTAAAAGCTTGAGGAATTGGCACATAGGTACTCCTGGGAGAGGGAGGATAGTGCTAAAAAGGACAGTATTGATTTTAGTCTATCTAAAAAACAGTTAGATCTACCCCCATCTCCCAATCAACAGACTCAGAATTGTTTTCTGCTCCAACCTACCTGTAGGAAGTCTGAGGAAAATTATCACTGGAGAGTATAAAAGGGAAGGACCCTGTGCTAGGATTTGTCAGACACAGTTGAGGGTGGAAGTATGATGCTGAAAACATAGGGATTAAGCAAATTATATTCTGAATACTGACCCCCGCTCCCAACCTCCTGTAGCCTCTTTTACACTTAGCTCCCAAAATGTTGATGAGAAGGCAAATATCTTCCAGAAAGGAGACTGGAAGATTCTTCTCTAGGAATTTGACTAGACCAAGAAGAAAGAAGTAATGGTACTGATATTTGGAGAGGAGGCACTCCAAGGAAATGGTCCAGCTAGATCATCAGGTACTGTGAAGCCCACAGTATTCAAATGTTAGCCATGGGCTCAGAACTTCTTATTGGCTCTTTTAGGACCCCACTGAAATATGAGTAGGCAAGCAAAGCCTTGCTAGCTGAGATTAAGATTTCAGCATAAAACAGAGATCAAAACAAACATACAGGAAAAAAAAAAAAAAAAAAAAAAAAAAAAAAAAAAAAAAGGAACCTGGAAGAATAGAAGATTTTTCAGGGGAAAGACTATTCAAAATAATCACCACTAATGTTCTCAGGGAGAGATAAGATTGGCATTACATTCATGAAATAAGAACAGGTTGCTTTAAAAAAGGACAACTGGGGGCCCTGGGCTGGCTCAGTCATTAAGCATCTGCCTTTGGCTCCGGTCATGATCCCAGGGTCCTGGGATCAAGTCCTGCATCGGGCTTCCTGTTCAGCGGGAAGCTTCCTTCTCCCTCTCCCACTCTCCCTGCTTGTGTTCCCTCTTTCTCTGTCTCTCTCTCTCTGTCAAATAAATAAATAAAATCTTTAAAAAAATAAAAAAGGACAACTGGGGACACAGAAATTAAAAATATGGTTATAGAAATAAAAAGCTCATTGGGGGCACCTAGGTGGCTCAGTCAGTTAAGCATCTAACTCTTGATTTCAGCTCAGGTCATGATCTCAGGATCGTCAGATCCAGCCCCAGGTTGGGCTCTGCACTGGGTATAGAGCCTGCTTAAGATTTCTCTCCCTCTGCTTGCCCCCCACCCCATGTGTGTGCATACTCCCTCTCTCTCTCTCTCAAACAAAACAAAACAAAAAAAGCTCAACAGAACAGTGGAAATATAAAGCTGAGGAAATTTAAAAGTTGAGCTAAAAGGAAAAGAGATAGAAAAGAGAAGAGAAAATATAATAAGATCAGAATACCAGATCATGGGGGCTAATCCTTTATAATAGGAGTATAATAGGACTTCCAAAAGGAGAGGAAGAAAGGGGAAAATAGAAAAAGTTCATTATTCAAATCGTTAAAGAAATTTTTCTAGAACTTAAGTTTAGAGTTTTCAGGTTGAAAGGATCCATAGATTGCCTAGCAGGATGGATTAAAAATAAACTCATTCTAGGGCACATTATTTTGTTAACTTCACAATACTGGGGAAATCAAAACAGTCTACAAAGTTCCATAAATTAAAACAAGTCATATACCAAACATTACAAAATCAGTATGCTGAGGGATTTCTCAATAGAAATAACAGAGGCTAGAATATAATGGAACAGTACCTCCAAATTTTTGAGGAAAAATGATTTCGAATCTAGAATTCTATATTCAGCCAAATTCATAAACAAATGTGAGGCTATATATACAATGGAGTATTATGCCTCCAACCGAAAGAATGAATACCTAACTTTTTTTTTCATTTTTTATTTTTTATTAACATATATTTTTATCCCCAGGGGTATAGGTCTGTGAATCACCAGGTTTACACACTTCACAGCACTCACCAAAGCACATACCCTCCCCAATGTCCATAATCCCACCCCCTTCTCCCAAACCCCCTCCCCCCAGCAACCCTCTGTTTGTGAGATTAAGAGTCTCTTACGGTTTGTCTCCCTCCTGATCCCATCTTGTTTCATTTTTTCCTTCTCTACCCCCCACGTTGCCTCTCAAATTCTTCATTTCAGGGAGATCATATGATAATTGTCTTTCTCTGATTGACTTATTTCACTCAGCATAATATCCTCTAGTTCCATCCATGTCATTGCAAAGGGCAAGATTTCATTTCTTTTGATAGCTATATAGTATTCTATTGTTCATATATACTGCATCTTCTTTATCCTTTCATCTGTTGATGGAAATCTAGATTCTTTCCATAGTTTGGCTATTGTGGACATTGCTGCTATAAACATTTGGATGCATGGGGCCCTTTGGATCACTACTTTATATCTCATTTTTATTATTTACTTTTTTCTAAGTGTAATTTTTGGCTTAATTAACATGTTCCCTCCTACGGCTCCCTTTTTTTAGCTTCTGAAAGTTGATGCTTAGCACTTTAATTTTCAGTCTTTCTTCTTTTCTAATATAGGATTTTAGAACTACCAATTTCCCTCCAATTTCTGCTGTAGCTGATTTACGCAATTTTGTTTATGGTACTCTTATTATTAATCAGTTCTATGTTTTTTCTATTTTCCAACTTAATTTCTTTGATCCATGAGCAACTTAGTTTATTGATTTGCAAACATATGGGATTTTCTCATTGTCTTTCTAGATAGTGGTGTCAAGTTTAACAACATTGTGGTGTGGTAAGAGACTATTCTTTGAGTGAAAACAGTATTTTGGTATTTTTTGAAATGTGCTTTAAGAAGGAAGGCAGTGTGCTTGATAATTGTGCTTCAAAAGAAAACAAGTTCTGCAGTTCGGAGTGAATTGTTCTCTCTCTCTCTCTCTCTATACACACACACACACACACACAAATATATATTTAACTTTTTAAAATATATATTTATCTTAAATCTTAATTATGCTATTTAGCTATCTGTAATTAAATATTTTCTATGTCTTTGCTGATTTTTTGTATTCTTGATCTATCAAATACAGAGAAATTTGTTAAACTATCCCTATATGATATTGCCTTTATCTATTTCTCTTGCTACCTTTTGCCTTAAATACTTTGAGGTGTCAAATGTTGCATAAAAATTTAAGATTATTTTTTAAATTTAATTTTTTCAGTGTTCCAAAATTCATTGTTTAAGCACCATACCCAGTGCTCCATGCAATATGTGCCCTCCTTAATACCCACCACCAGGCTCACCCACCCCCACTCCCTCCTCTCTAAAATCCTTAGTTTGTTTCTCAGAGTCCACAGTCTCTCATGGTTCATCTCCCCATCCGATTTCTCCCAATTCATTTTTCCTTTCCTTCTACTAATGTCCTCCATGTTATTTTTTTATGCTCCACAAGTAAGTGAAACCATATGATAATTGACTTTCTCTGCTTGATTTATTTTACTCAGCATAATCTCCTCCAGTTCCTTTCATATGAAATGTACCTTTTGCTATGAAGTGATTCTTTACTTAAAAGGTTTTATTTATTTTTTATTTTAGAAAGAAAGGGAATGAGTGTGCAAGTGGGGGAGGGACAGAGGGGCAGAGAGAGAGAATCTGAAGCAGACTCCGTGCTGAGTGTGGAGCCAGATTTGGGGTTCAGTCCCTCAACGTGAGATCATGATCTGAGTGTCCAAACCAAGAGTTGGACACTTAACTGACAGAGCCACCCAGGTGTCCCTGAAATGACACTTAAAAAAAAAAAAGATTTTATTTATTTATTTGACCCAAAGAGAGAGATTGTGAGAGAGAGACCACAGGCAAGGGGAGCGGCAGGCAGGCAGGTAGAGGAAGAGGGAGAAGCAGGCTTCCCGCTGAGCAAGGAGCCCAATGTGGGGCTCGATTTCATGACTCTGGGATCAATGACCTGAGCCAAAGGCAGCTGCTTAACCAACAGCCACCCAAGCACTCTGAAATGACACTTTTTAATGTTAGTAAAGCTTTATACTGTAGAGTTTATTTCATTTGATATTTATATAGTTATGTAATTATATAATTAGTAGTGCTATTTTGCTGATCCATGCCTGGCCGTTTTCACTGCTCATCTCCTTCTCCCCTCTCTGCTGCTACCCCTTCCTGCTAGAAGTACTGTTGAACAATGGGAAGATGACTTTGAGGACTAATGGTAACAGGAAATCCCTGACTCCTCCTACCCATGACATATCCAGAAGAATCAGAATATGTATCCAGAGCAGGGGTAAAATTGTCCCAGTGCAGTTGTATGACTGCACTGTCATACAGTGGATGACTGTTCCGCTATAGCATGGTACTGGTTCTTTATTTCTGTGCTGACATGTAAGGACTGGCCTGGAGGAATCATGGTAGCTCTACAGTACTGAGAATGATGTGATCTGCAGTTATCTCTGAAGTACCATTAGTCAAAGGGATCATATGCTGTTAGGGAGGTCTTGAAGAATAGACATTAAGAGGCCCAGTTCCAAGTAAAAAGCTACGTGGAAATTAGATCTTGAGTATTCCTAACTGTGCTCCAGTGAGAAGATTACTCTTGTAAGGACTCTCCTCTCATTTCACCTCACAAGTACCTCATGAAGTTCTTCCTTGTTCCCCATTCTCTCCCCCCACCCCGTTCTTAAATAACACAAATCTACATTTCTGTTGGTGGTAGCATCTTGTATGAAAGGTAACTAGGACAGTTTAACAACATGGCTGCAATGCTGGGGACATTCCTCCCATCAGGAAGTGGGGTCTATGTCTTCTCCACCTTAATGTGGGTGGGTCTGTGACTGTTCTGACCAAGAGGGCACACTGGAAGTGATGCTGCGTGACTTCTGGGGCTGGGTCACAAAAGGCCATGTAACTTCTTCCTTGTTTACTGGAATGATTGTCCTTTGAGCCCTGCACTATCACATAGGAATTCTAATTACCCCATGTAGCCAAGCTAGGGAGGCTACATGTAGGCACTGTGCTTGACAGCCCCAGCTGAGCTTGCCTTCACCCATCCCAGGCCAAGTACCAGACACATGATTAAAGAATCCATATTGAAAGTGCATTGTCTTGCACCTGTTATTTCAACCATACTTTCTGTGTCACCTCCTAGCTTTTGGAGTCATCATAGCTGAGGGTCCAGACAACCTTGAGCAGAGATAAGTCATCTCTATGTTTTCTGTTTAAATTCCTGACCACCAGAATGGGGGAACATAATAGCATGTTTGTTGTTTTATGCCACTCACTGTATTTTGGGATGGTCGGCCATGCCGACAGATGACTGAAACAATAGTACCTACACACGGCAGTTAAGAGCTCACTTGCCCCAGGCTATCATCATTTCTCTCTTTGTTCACAGCCACTTATCTGCAAAAATCAGGAAATCAGTATTATTTGGTTGGCTATGGAAATGTGTACACAGTAACCACTGCTCTCACTTTGACTAGAGCTTGGTTCAGGACCTTCGTGAACTAGCTACCAGGCTGAGCAGGATCAATCATTGTAAAGCATGAAATGTGTCTAGACTTTTCACTTGGAAAATGATTGCCCCCGTGGATGGGCTCATCCATCACAACTAGATTTCCTCTTTGTGTGGCTAAATGTATCAGATGATAATCTGGGGAAACTTCTGTCCTTAGCTTAATCCTGCTCTATTCATTTACCTCTGAAAAGCAAACAAAATAGCACTTCCAGGCTTCTTACCCTTGACATGGACTGTTTGTTTGAAAATATGTCTCTGACTCTTAATCTCGCAAAACAAACTGAGGGTTGCTAGGGGGATGGGAGGCTGGGGGATAGGGGGATGGGGAGGGGGTGAGGCGGATAGGGAGAGGGTGGTTGGGTTATGGACATTGGGGAGGGTATGTGCTATGGTGAATGCTGTGAAGTGTGTAAACCTGGCGATTCACAGACCTGTACCCCTGGGGCTAATATACATTATATGTTAATAAAAAAAAATGTGTCTCTGAGGCAGTCTGCATTTTCTTTTGAGGAGATCCTAGGAGAAAGGCAGTCTTATAGGCTGGCTAAATATCAGACTTGTCAGGTTTCAGATTGTGCCAATCTGATTAGCCTTTTCTTTTTCCACTGAAGTACTGGAAAGCACTGTAGTACTTTATTGAGGGTGATGAATGGTATCTATTTAATAAGAACTTGAGCACTTTAAAAAAAATCTCATCGCTTTGTAAAACAGTACTTCATTTGTCATACCTTTTCTGGATGTGTTTCCTCTTCTTCATTGCCATAACACCCGGGTACTCAAATCCTTGACTAAACTTACTGTCCATATTTATGCTACTTATTTATTTATTTTAGTTAAAAAAATTTTTTTTTCCATAAAAGGCAAGAGATTTATTTGATCTGGAGAGAAACCAGAATATTATTCTCTTTTATAGGCAAATAAAGTCAAGTATTCTGGTGTTGCTTTCTAAACTTGGACCATTTACAGAGTTCTGAAGTGTTGTAAACATCCATAGAGGAAGTCTTAGAGAAAATTAACCAAGAGTTGGTGTGGAAAGGACCTTGACAGTAAAATGACTGACAGCACCCAGGTAATTCTATCTCTGGTGTGTCTCTTGGGGTTCTTTAGTCCCACCACTTTCTTAGACCACTACAAAATGTGGCTACTGCCTTTTGCATACAGACTTGGTTCCCTATCAGCTCCCTTCCATGTGGCAATCACATTGGTCTGTGGGGCCACAGGCTATGTCTTCTTTGTGGTTGTGTCTCCATTGCCCAGCACAGTGCGTGCATAGTTGGTGTATAAATATATAATGATACTATGAAGGGAAGGTTTTCTTTCTGACGAATGGTAAAAACATTCAGATTTAAAAAAAAATTTGAGAGATTACTTACAAGTTTCTGAAGACCTTTCAAACTTTCAAACTTACAAATTTCTGAAGACCTTTCAAACTTTCTATGCTGGTTATTTACCCTCATGATCATGTGACTGACTGGGAACTGAGGCTGGCTGCTGCTGGCTAGCTTCATGAGAGAGTATGGAGTAATGTTTTTCTCCAGGTATTTGAGAACTATGGTATACACATTCAGTGCTTCAGGGGTACATTTATGTTCATATTAAATACACATTACTTTAATAGAAATATTTATTTTTTTTCAAGAAATTACCATTGAATTTTGGTCTTCAAGCCACTATTTTTTTTTTTCTTTTTATAAAGCTGACAGATCTCTTCATGTAAATGGAGGTGAGGAGGTGGAATCCTATAAATTAGTAAATGAGCAATATTTAGTGAATCCAAGTGGCTTCCACGGTCCTGAAGACACCTATGCACCAGGGAAGCCTTGCTGTCAGCGCCTGAAATCAAAACAGATTTCATAGTAGGGAGTCTGACCCAGACAGGGTGAGGGAAAGATTGCATGAAAATGGCATAGGTTGGTAATAAAACACTTAACTGAAAATATCTTCTCAACTGTTCTCTGACAGAAACATTAAATACAGATTATATCAGGAATACAGGTTATATCCTGTTAAACCCATAGTAAGTTGTAGATATCATAAGTCAAAAATGCATTTACTAAACCTCATATATTGAATATCATAGCTTCGCCTTGTCTACCTCAAACTTGCTCAGAACACTTACCTTAGCTTATAATCAGACAAAATAATTTTTTAACAGTTTTTAAAATATTTTATTTATTTATTTGACAGACAGAGATCACAAGTAGGCAGAGAGGCAGGCAGAGGGAGAGGTGGAAGCAGGCTCCCTGCTAGGCAGAGAGCCTGATGTGGGGCTTGACCCCAGGACCCTGGGATCACGACCTGAGCCAAAGGCAGAGGCTTTAACCCACTGAGCCACCCAGGCACCCCTAGACAAAATAATTTAACACAAAATCTATTTCATGATAGAGTATGGAATAGCTCACGTAATTTATTGAATATTGTACTGAAGGCAAGAAACAGAATGGTTATATGGGCATAGAATGGTTTTAAATATGCTGGTTATTTACCCTCATGATCATGTGACTGACTGGGAACTGAGGCTGGCTGCTGCTGGCTAGCTTCATGAAAGAGTATCTCATTACATATTGCTGCCCCGGGGAAAAGGCAGCCTGGGGTAAAGTTTCGGATAAACAGTAGTGCTCAGAGTACACTTTCCATCGAATGCATGTTGCTTTTGTATCATTGTGACACTGAAAAATTTTAAGTTGAACCATCTTAAGTCAGGAACCATCTGTATTGGAAAACACTAACTCGGGACACTAAGCAGTGATAGGAGGTTGGAGGAGACTCCTCAGTCTTCTGTCCTCCACCCTCCATGTGCACCATCCCCCACTATTATCCACAAAATAGCTGGAGAAATGCTTCTAAAAACAACTCAGTCAGATCATATCACCTCCCCACTCAAAATGACCCATGACTCAGGGCTTTGCATAACATCCATGAAAGGAAGGTAAAAGTCTTCTGAATTCTGGTCAACTCACAAACTCATCTCAAACCACTCTTTCCCATGAACTTTCAGCTTCATTCATACTGGAAGTTTCCTTACTATTCCTGGAAAACTCCCATTCCCTACTCTTTTCCAGGCCTTTACACTTGTTGCTTCCTCTGTCATCAGCACTGCTCTCCAACATATCCATGGCTTGTCTCCTTCCTTACTTAGGTCTTTGCTTGAATATAATTTTTTCATTGTGTGCCTTGTGTGACTATCCAAGCACCATTTTCTATCATTCACCCCTGCTTGACAAATCTGTTAGGGGAACTTCTATCTACTCTCTACCCCACTGGAAAATGAGTTCCTTGACGCCAGAGATTTTGCCTGTTGTGAATACTGATGCATTCCTAGTGCCTAGAATGGCATCTGGTATATAGTTGGTATATAATAAATATTTGTGAGATGGATGACTGAATGAATGAACAAATGGGGGCAATACAAAATAATACTGCCAAAGAAAGCCAGATAAATGGATTTATAAATGTTTATAAATGTTTCAATACGATTTTCATGATATGAATAATTGATTTATCCAAATTGAACTTTGCAGAAATAAAAAGGGAGAAGGGAAGAAGGGGGAACAGGGACAGTACAGAGTTGTGAACACAGAAAGTGGGGTAAAGTTTCGGATAAACAGTAGTGTGATTATTTGTCCACTTTACTAACACAGAAGATTCAATCAAGCCTGAGATAGTCAATGTCTTTGGTGGAAATCCTGGGAAAGATTTTATGACTAATTTTAAGAGCTTCCCTGAACAACAATAAAGATGTGAAGCAGATTTTCAATGGACTTGGTAAGTGGGTAGTGAAGGATTTATTGACATGCTCAAGGTAGGAACTGAAAAGTAATTAAAAGTCCTAGAGAAACAGAGGAGAATGAAGAAGATCACAAGAAAACACTCAACTCCATGGGGCATTCGAGGAGTTTTCAGAGGTAATTAACTTACATGAAATTTTCACTTTTTGTGCTGATTCACCTAGCCCTGGAATCAGATGTGATGCTATTATAAAGAAAGAAAAAAAGACTAGAATTTAATGTGTGTGTACACTAACATTGGTAGTATAGATAGAGGAAGATGTATCACAATGGAAGTGGTTCTTTGTCTCATCCGTTCTTTCTGGCTGATAAGTATTTAAGAAGGACCTTGATTTTGACCAAAACCAAGCCATTAGAAGATGTGAAATTGAAGCATCTCTTTCTAGTTTATTGTCACCTCTCCATTAGATGGAATAAAGAGGTTGGTCATGGGCTGTCAATTTTTTCCCTTCTTTCTTTCTTTTTTAAAATTTAATTTACTTATGAGAGAGAAAGAGAAAGATAGAATGAGTGAGCACAAGTAGGGGAGGCGGCAGACAGAGGGAAAAACAGCTTCCCGGCCAAGCAAGGAGCCCAATGAAGGACTCCATCCCAGGACCCTGGGATCATAACTTGAGCTGAAGGCAGCTGCTTAACCAACTGAGCCACGCAGGCATCCATGTCAATTTTTTTTTCTTGTCATAAAACTGGTGATTCATTAGGATTTTCCAGTGAGAATTATATGAATGAATTTGTTTTCATGCACGTCAGGCTATGGAAAGACATCATGCGACCTGCAGCCTTGAGGTGGCCCTCTGAGAAGGTTTTAATGTTTCTGACTCACTTGTCTGTGCATTTTTTGCATAACTTTAGCATGGCAGGCCTGAAGTGGGAATGCCTGTGCACAACTGTATCATAGTGACAGTAGGGGTGAAGAGAAGGAGTATGAAGGCTGAGATGACACAAGATCACACAAGATTTGGTGAGTTCTGGGATATACAAGAACACTTTTTGGAAATTAACTTAAAGTTAAGGTAAAGGTAATTTTTTTTTTTTTTGTATTACTGAGATATACTTTTAGTCTTCCTTTTCTTTTCTGTTATATGGATTTGTTTTGGTGTGTAAGAGTAAGAACAATGAAATATAATGGGCTTATTTGGCTGGTTGATTCACACTGACTTGTGTTCTAACCTTGAGAAATCACCGAGGTTTTTTTTTTTTTTTTCAAGAGGAGGGCAGGAAATAGACAAATAGCTATGATGTCATTTGTGGTATAGGAAGCTACTACATTTAGGGCATCCTTGTGAATATTGAAATATGTTCTTGACATGGGTCCACTCTTCACTGTAGGATTTCTTAGCCTTTTTTTTTTTTTTTTTTTTGCTTTGCATTTAATACCTTTGCAAATCCAAAAGATACATCCTTTTGTTAACCTACAAAAATTCTGTAGGGCACATAGTAAAGTAAAAATAATAATACAGGTTTGGGCTGTGAGGATAGCCACTGTGGAAAAATTGTGATCAAATCTCTAATTTCTTCCATTATCTAGGTCAGTAAGGAAAATAGTTTCCCCACTTTGTTTCCTCTTTGTTCCAAACTCAGTTTTTACATTTGTGGAGAGTTGCAGGTTTTATAATTGGAACATTAAGATTAGCTATTTTGACAATCATCATCTAAATTAAAATGGATGATATAAAAGGTTTGGATCAAGAACTACACAATGCAACTTAATGATTGAAGACTCAGTCTTGAAACCACTGGGATTGAAATTTCATGGTCTCGGTGGATGACTCATTGCTTCGCTGTGTCATGAGTTTCATTTTGAAATAAAATACACTGTGTGGTTTCATTTGAGGCTTTGTGTTGATGCAAAAAGGAAATGAGCCCATATTGGGAAGTTAGGTTGAAATACATGTAATTAATGATGAAAAAAGTGTCAAGCTGTTGTCTGGTCATCCTTCCCATCTCTGTTCTGGCATTACCAGGTTGTTCTCTAATCATCTGTCTGTCCCTCCAACTTGCCTGTGATCTCATAAAGGTTGGAACTGGGTCAAGCAAATAGAAGGTGCTCAATGAACAAGTGAACATTAGCTCTATGGAAGTGAAATCCTTAGCTCAAGTCTTACTGTGTGATAATTGATGAAAAGACTCTATTCATCTTCAGTGCATTTATACCCTGGACTTAAGCACAGTATTGTTTGTAGGAGCTATTTTACAGTATTATTTTCACAATAATGTTCACATTCCCAAATTTGGATATTCCCTTGAAACCAATGGGGGGACGTGGGGTGATAAGTGTTGGAAGGGTAGTGGAAACAAAGCAGAATTAAAAATATAATAAGATTAATTATTTTTTTAAAAGATTTTATTTATTTATTTGACAGAGAGAGAGATCACAAGTAGGCAGAGAGGCAGGCAGAGGGAGAGGGGGGAAGTAGGCTCCCCGCTGAGCAGAGAGCCCGATGCAGTGCTCGATCCCAGGACCCTGAGGTCATGACCTGAGCTGAAGGCAGAGGCTTAACCCACTGAGTCACCCAGGTGCCCCAAGATTAATTATTTTGTTTTATTTTTTCAGTTGAAGGAAGATTAATTATTTTAAAGTTAATTTTAATTTATTTCAATTTACTTCCATATTTTCGGAAGATGTATGATGTTTCAGACTCTGTACCAGACTTGGTGTCTGTCTGATTTCAAGGAATTTACATTCTTGCTATGAGGAGGGAGGAAAAAAGTGAGTTCTTAGTAACAAAGAAACTAGAGAGGAAGAAAACACCATGAATTGTGAGGTGGTACAATTTAGTCTTCAGATGCAAAATCTTTTAAGTCAATCCAGGACTGAGACTGGTTCTACTATTACTAGCTTTGAGGATTTGGAGAAGTATGTGCAAAATGGGAATGATAATAACAAAACACTATAAGGTTATTATGAGGATTAAATAATGTCATTCATATACATCATGCACCTAACACTGAGTACCAGGTCAATTAATGATTGGATGTGAGAATGGAAAGCGCTAGCTAAATAAATAGCTGTAGTAACTGAGTTCATTTTGAAGTTTCTGTTTTGAATCCATGTAATAAAACATAACATTTTCCTGAAGGTTGGCATTTGTTACTTATAGACCAATCAAAATTACGGTATAATTGATAGTCATTTAAAATATGTACTAGGGTCAAAACTTCCTTTTGAAAACTTTACTTAAGTAAATATCTTGAACATTGCCCTTAAAAGAACACAGATCAGGGTACAGAGAGTTGCTTCATTTATGACAACCAAAAAGACTATCTTCATTGTCTAAATTATAAGCACACAGTCCAAGAGAAATATATGTACTTATTTAAATTTAATTTATTAATTAAATTAAATTAAATTAATTTATTTAACAGAGAGAGAGAGTGAGAGAGGGAACACAAACGGGGGGAGTGGGAGAGGGAGAAGAAGGCGTCCTGTTTAGCAGGGAGCTGGATGCAGGGCTCTATTCCAGGACCCTGGGATCATGACCTGAGCCAAAGGCAGATGTCTAATGATGGAACTACCCAGGCGCCCCATATGTACTTTTTAGACAATAACTTTGGGAATCTGGAAAAAATGGTATAAAAGCTATAGAAAGTACCCGAAGAAATTGTTGAAGCTTGGTAGCTTTAC
The DNA here is from genome assembly GCF_030435805.1 of Mustela lutreola. Classification (NCBI taxonomy): domain Eukaryota; kingdom Metazoa; phylum Chordata; class Mammalia; order Carnivora; family Mustelidae; genus Mustela; species Mustela lutreola. The sequence goes on along the minus strand of NC_081291.1, from coordinate 175,270,100 downwards.
AAAACTGAATTTCTATTTTCTGACCCACAGGAACACTTCCTTCCTTTTAGAATATAAACTCCAAATCTTTTTGGAGAGCCTCTTTTTCTCGGTCTTGTTTAGCCATTTGCCTTAGGTTTATTGAATTCCATGTGAATTCTCTATCTCCTGCAGGGTAATGCTGGTCTCTTTTTCTGCCTCATAAGAAGGTAACTTGTTTTTTTTCTTGCCAAGAACACTGTTCTAGATGCTGTCACTGCTCATCTCCCCTTGGTTTTACTCCATTCTTTTGGTCTTAATTTTTCTTCCATCTTTATTCTTTCCTCCTCTGCCCACAAATCTGGTCAGAACCTTTCCTTCTCTGAAATAACCCTCCTCTGACCCTGCTACTCGAGCAGACTAGTACTTAGCTCCCATTAACACCAAACTTTTCAGAGTACAAATTCTGCTTTCACTTCTTACTCACGCATTCATTTCTTAACCGCTTGTACTATGGTTCCACCTCTACCTTCCACCCCTCCATGAAACTACCTTTTGGAGGTCACCAGGCAAAAATTTCACATTTGAAATTTTCTCCTGCTATGGCCTTTTTGATACCACAGTCTTCTGGTTCTTTCATCTTTCTGAGAACTTCTCTTCTACTTCCCTCACTAGTTACTTTCCCTCCTCCTCCTCCTGCCCTTTAAGGAAGATGTTCTTTTCTCCATATTCTTTGCCTTAGGCAACTAACTGTTCATCCACTCACACTGCTTTGACAAGAATTTCCTCAATCTCTTTGCTTTTCATTTCAAAGTTTCTTTCCTGATGATTCCCAAACCTAGCAATTTCCAATTGTTAGGATTTTCTTAGTTAATCAGCCAGAATTTCAAACTCAGCATATTTAAAACTAAGCTCACTAACTTACACTTAACAAAACTCCAAGCTCTATGACTGCCTTTATTTATTTATTTTTTTTATTAATGACACTACTACTAATGAATCATCCTTCAAAACCACAAGGAAATTTTTATTCTTACTTCTCATGTTCCACGCTTGATAAATTAGATTCTACATGCTCTCTCTTTTGGAGTCAGATAAATCTGGGTTCAGATCATGGTTTTTGCTACTTACTACACTTTTGGCCTTGAAAAAATTACTTAAGTTTATGGAGTTTTGGTGTCCTTATCCATAAAATGGGGATGATAACATCCCCTACACGACTAATTGAGAGGATTGGATAAAAGCTGCACATTTTTATACTTAAAATAAATATATATTATACATATATAGTAAATAAATGTAACCCTATTCTTAAATAATAAATAAATAGTAACCCTATTCTTTTCCTTGATCCTGGTTTTATCTGTTATATCCACTTTTCTTTTTTTAAAATGGAATAATACTTATTAAGGTACTTCATGTAGCTCCTGACATGTAGGTGTTATTCACATGTTTCTTTCTCCTTCCTTCCTTTTGTTATATTGCCTCCTTAGTTCAGACATGCATTGCTTCTGCTCTGGACAATTGATGTGGCTCCTACAGGGCCCTGGCTCCTGGCCTGGACATTGGGATTTACTCTGCATATTGCTGGCTGATGTCTTCTTGAGGCATGCTTTGGGTAGGCCACTTCCCTACTCATCAATCTTCACTGCTTCATTATTTCCCAGAAAATGAAATGACAAAACCTAGAGCTCATGTTATCTTCGGAGACATACGTGTCATGATTCTCCTACACAAGGCATCTGTTTTGGCCAAGTGGTATCATTCTTTCTTTCAGCACATCCTGATTTTTCTGTTCTCTTGCCTTTCTTCCTGGGTCTGGAATGATATTTAAATAGTCTCCATCTGCCAAATCCATTTCTAACATGATGTATGAGACTAGAAGTTTTTGAGACCGTGTCTAAGTAATACACCTATTTTTTGAAGTGGCTAGTCTAGTAGACCCTCAGTCCTTTTGGCTTAATTAAAATAATAAAACTTTTTTTGTTTGTGAAAGTGAAAATCTAATAGACAACAGAACCACTGTTTATGAGAGAAAAAAGAAGAAAAAGAAGGAGGAGGGGGAGGAGGGTAGGAGGAAAAAGAAAAGGAGTTCATTTAGGGAATGAGGTAATTATTTTTTGGTTGGGTCAGAAAAGTAGGGAATACAGAGAAGTATGAATCCCAAGAAGAGTAGCAATAACTAGGATTATGTGGACAGGGTGAGGGGACTTTGAAAGCAGTCTCTGTTCTAATTTCACTGGAATTCTTGGCATAGAATGATTAACATTCCAAGATAGAAGATATGGTGGCAAACTGCCCTGTGTTTGAAAAGAGAGGGAACACCCTGGAAAGAAGGAGATGTGTGGTAAAGAGAGGAAGTGACAATGTACTGGAAAGCTAGCTGGAAGTCACCACAGGAGCACCCTAAATCCCAGTGTGTCTCAAGCAGGCTGATGTGATCCTGATATCACTCCTCACACTGGGTAAAGTTACTTGTCACTTCGACACAATCAGAGATAAAACAGTTTAAGCACATGGAAGGGTCCAAGTGCCAAGTACATAATGGTGCTCAAGAAAAGCCTGTTACTGATGAACTGCAGTTCCTGACAGAACTTCTGTATGGTGAGATCCAAGAGTAGGAAAGGTAAGCATCCTAAAAAAGGCCTAGGTGTGCCAGATTGTTCAGTAACATCAGGACATATAGGCTTGCCCTGGCTAAGATATGCTGAGTCATACTTTATACTTCCAGAGGCTGTTTCATAACTTTAAATCATAAGTGAGAACTTGATGTATTCCAAGAAGATCCTTGTGTAGCCAAATAAGTGCAATTTAAAAAAGTTCTTTGAGAGGCACCTTGGTGGCTCAATCAGTGAGGCCACCAACCCTTGGTTTCAGCTCAGGTCATGGTCTTAGGGTCAAGTGATTGAGTCCCGGGTCGGGTTCAGTGCTCAGTGTAGAGTCAGTGTGTCCTTCTCCTTCTGTCCTCCTCCTTGCCTAAAATAAATAAATAAAAATCTTTGAAAAAAAAATTAAAAAGTTCTTTAAGATGAAAAGCAACAGTTTATCCCTGACTAGGCCTTTCTTCTAGTTCAGACAGTTACATCTATGTAGTTGAAAAGTTCCATTTCATCATGAATTTGTTGAAAAAAGAATATTTAAAACATATTTTAAGACATAATATGGAATGTTAATTGTTGCATTGAAAACATTTGGAAAATTGGAAGAAATCTTTGAGGAAGTGTGCTTTTGGAGAATTCTGCAGAAATTGCTTGGGCATTCAGGGTTTGTGAGGGTTCAGGCCATGACAATCACCCTTCCTATAGATTTGTGTGAATAGATTTGGACACATGCCAGTAACTCAGGAGAAATTTATTTACCCATCATTTATCTTCAAACATATCATCATAAACATAGCAAGCAAAGAATAAGGAAATGGCCAAATTAATAATACTGATGTTTTAATTCAGATAATTAACTTCATTCTCCCAAGTGGTTGTTTATGTTTTTAGAGCCATACAGATGGGTTATTTATTTATTTTTTTTAATTAATTTTTTATTTTTTATAAACATATATTTTTATCCCCAGGGGTACAGGTCTGTGAATCACCAGGTTTACACACTTCACAGCACTCACCAAAGCACATACCCTCCCCAATGTCCATAATCCCACCCCCTTCTCCCAAACCCCCTCCCCCCAGCAACCCTCAGTTTGTTTTGTGAGATTAAGAGTCACTTATGGTTTGTCTCCCTCCCAATCCCATCTTGTTTCATTGATTCTTCTCCTACCCACTTAAGCCCCCATGTTGCATCACCACTTCCTCATATCAGGGAGATCATATGATAGTTGTCTTTCTCTGCTTGACTTATTTCGCTAAGCATGATACGCTCTAATTCCATCCATGTTGTCGCAAATGGCAAGATTTCATTTCTTTTGATGGCTGCATAGTATTCCATTGTGTATATATACCACATCTTCTTGATCCATTCATCTGTTGATGGACATCTAGGTTCTCTCCATAGTTTGGCTATTGTGGACATTGCTGCTATAAACATTCGGGTGCACGTGCCCCTTTGGATCACTACATTTGTATCTTTAGGGTAAATACCCAATAGTGCAATTGCTGGGTCATAGGGCAGTTCTATTTTCAACATTTTGAGGAACCTCCATGCTGTTTTCCAGAGTGGTTGCACCAGCTTGCATTCCCACAAACAGTGTAGGCTTTCCCCTTTCTCTGCATCCTCTCCAGCATCTGTCATTTCCTGACTTGTTGATTTTAGCCATTCTGACAGGTGTGAGGTGATATCTCATTGTGGTTTTGATTTGTATTTCCCTGATGCCGAGTGATATGGAACACTTTTTCATGTGTCTGTTGGCCATCTGGATGTCTTCTTTGCAGAAATGTCTGTTCATGTCCTCTGCCCATTTCTTGATTGGATTATTTGTTCTTTGGGTGTTGAGTTTGCTAAGTTCTTTATAGATTCTGGACACTAGTCCTTTATCTGATATGTCGTTTGCAAATATCTTCTCCCATTCTGTCAGTTGTCTTTTGATTTTGTTAACTGTTTCCTTTGCTGTGCAAAAGCTTTTGATCTTGATGAAATCCCAATAGTTCATTTTTGCCCTTGCTTCCCTTGCCTTTTGCGTTGTTCCTAGGAAGATGTTGCTGCAGCAGAGGTCGAAGAGGTTGCTGCCTGTGTTCTCCTCAAGAATTTTGATGGATTCCTTTCGCACATTGAGGTCCTTCATCCATTTTGAGTCTATTTTTGTGTGTGGTGTAAGGAAATGGTCCAATTTCATTTTTCTGCATGTGGCTGACCAATTTTCCCAGCACCATTTATTGAAGAGGCTGTCTTTTTTCCATTGGACATTCTTTCCTGCTTTGTCGAAGATTAGTTGACCATAGAGTTGAGGGTCTATTTCTGGGCTCTCTATTCTGTTCCATTGATCTATGTGTCTGTTTTTGTGCCAGTACCATGCTGTCTTGATGATGACAGCTTTGTAATAGAGCTTGAAGTCCGCAATTGTGATGCCACCAACGTTGGCTTTCTTTTTCAATATCCCTTTGGCTATTCGAGGTGTTTTCTGGTTCCATATAACTTTTAGCATTATTTGTTCCATTTCTTTGAAAAAGATGGATGGTACTTTGATAGGAATTGCATTAAATGTGTAGATTGCTTTAGGTAGCATAGACATTTTCACAATATTTATTCTTCCAATCCAGGAGCATGGAACATTTTTCCATTTCCTTGTGTCTTCCTCAATTTCTTTCATGAGTACTTTATAGTTTTCTGAATATAGATTCTGTGTCTCTTTGGTTAGGTTTATTCCTAGGTATCTTATGGTTTTGGATGCAATTGTAAATGGGATTGACTCCTTAATTTCTCTTTCTTCTGTCTTGCTGTTGGTGTAGAGAAATGCAACTGATTTCTGTGCATTGATTTTATATCCTGACACTTTACTGAATTCCTGTATAAGTTCTAGCAGTTTTGGAGTGGAGTCTTTTGGGTTTTCCACATATAGTATCATATCATCTGCGAAGAGTGATAATTTGACTTCTTCTTTGCCGATTTGGATGCCTTTAATTTCCTTTTGTTGTCTGATTGCTGAGGCTAGGACCTCTAGTACTATGTTGAATAGCAGTGGTGATAATGGACATCCCTGCCGTGTTCCTGACCTTAGCGGAAAAGCTTTCAGTTTTTCTCCATTGAGAATGATATTTGCAGTGGGTTTTTCATAGATGGCTTTGATGATATTGAGGTATGTGCCCTCTATCCCTACACTTTGAAGAGTTTTGATCAGGAAGGGATGCTGTACATCCACAAATCAGTCAATGTGATACAACACATCAATAAAAGAAAAAACAAGAACCATATGATAATCTCAATAGATGCTGAAAAAGCATTTGACAAAGTACAGATGGGTTATTTGACATGCTTTCACTTGCTTTCCTGTTTCACTCTTGCACAGTAGTATATAGGCTTCACTCCCTGAAGGGGTTCTAAAATTGCTTTTCAGGAAAACTTGAAGCAAATTCTATTTAGCCCTTTTTGGCTGTTCTTTTCATCAAATTCTGATATTCTTCCTTAAAATTTGCATGATTGACATCTAGGTTCTTTCCATAGTTTGGCTATTGTGGACATTGCTGCTATAAACATTCGGGTGCATGTGTCCCTTTGGATCACTACATTTGTATCTTTAGGGTAAATACCCAATAGTGCAATTGCTGGGTCATAGGGCAGTTCTATTTTCAACATTTTGAGGAACCTCCATGCTGTTTTCCAGAGTGGCTGCACCAGCTTGCATTCCCACCAACAGTGTAGGAGGGTTCCCCTTTCTCCGCATCCTCGCCAGCATCTGTCATTTCCTAACTTCAACAGATGAATGGATCAAGAAGATGTGGTATATATACACAATGGAATACTATGCAGCCATCAAAAGAAATGAAATCTTGCCATTTGCAACAACATGGATGGAACTAGAGCGTATCATGCTTAGCGAAATAAGTCAAGCAGAGAAAGACAACTATCATATGATCTCCCTGATATGAGGAAGTGGTGATGCAACATGGAGGCTTAAGTGGGTAGAAGAAGAATAAATGAAACAAGATGGGATTGGGAGGGAGACAAACCATAAGTGACTCTTAATCTCACAAAACAAACTGAGGGTTGCCGGGGGGAGGGGGTTTGGGAGAAGGGGGTGGGATTATGGACATTGGGGAGGGTATGTGATTTGGTGAGTGCTATGAAGTGTGTAAACCTGGTGATTCACAGACCTGTACCCCTGGGGATAAAAATATATGTTTATAAAAAATAAAAAAAAAAAATTTGCATGATTGTTTTTTAAATAATTCTGCTAGCATCATGGTCTCAAATGGTTATTCCAGGATTTCTTGAACACAGGTCACAAAACTTTACTAAATCTCTAAAATACTAAGGAAATACCTTAAATTATCATGTGAGAACAGAATATGACAGCTCTCTGTTGATTCATTGCTCATTTGACAGGATATTGCAATCATGCATTCTACTATCAGCTTTGTGTGGGAAAACTTAGGAACCACTCCATAACTGTCACAGCTGTGGACAATTTCAAGTTTTTCTGAATTTCCCTCATTATCATCTGTATTTTCACTGGTTTCAAATTTACTCATCAAACTTCCTGTTTTTAACCACTGATCCATGCTCCCAGTTGAAAATACAATTTGAAACTATTCACTTGAGAAAGTTAAATGTAGTATAGCTTTATAACACAAAAAAACCCTCAGAATTTGGGGTTATTTTGTGTTATGGGAGAATTTGTTGTGTTTAGAGAAAGAGCTAAACATAGATATGTATTTGTAAAGGATGTTTTAATCTCATAATTGCAATGGTAATTTACTGATTTATGGGAATTGTGTGTGTGTATATGTACCAAAGGTTAGAAAAACCCCACTGATTCTTCGTGGGACAGTCTCATTTAAAAACTGCATTGATTCTAAAGACTATGGACTTGCCTAGTGATCATGTAACCTGATAGACTACTACTGTTCTTTCCACTAGGTAGTGATACTATCTTAACCCATTCTCACCTTAGATATGTTTTCAGCTTTCCTTGTACTCAGGATATTTGCCACTTTGATTGTAGAAGAGGTTGTAACTTGACCAGCTTAGACCAGTCAAATACTCTTTTCTGTAATTAGGAAATTAGGACTGAAACTTTCTGGTTTAGTGTGGTTCCATTTTGTCGTAGTCAGAATGCTATGAGCACCCCAATCTCCTTTTAGGTGGATGTAATACTAACCTTCAGCTACTTTGGAAAAGAAGTGTTGGTCAATAATACCCATTAATACCCCCTGATATCTGGAGAACAATCTCCTCCTTTGAAAAATGAACATAGGACATTATGTATTTTCATGTTCTTGCATTTACTTTTTATACTTTTCCAACTCTTCTTTCAGGCTTTTAGCTGTCATTTCTTCTTGCTAATTTGGTGTCCTTACATGAAGAGAATAATCGTGGTTCTACCCAGTTTTTTTTTTTAAAGATTTTATTTATTTGACAGAGAGAGAGTGATCATAAATAGGCAGAGAGGCAGGCAGAGAGAGAGGGAGAAGCAGGCTCCCCACTGAGCAGAGAGCCCGATGTGCGGCTCGATCCCAGGACCCTGAGACCATGGCATGAGATGAAGGCAGAGGTTTAATCCACTGAGCCACCCAGGTGCCTCATGGGTCCATACTTTCTATACTGCCCCTTCTGAACTTTTAATTTTTATTTATTTATTTATTTATTTATTTTTTCAAGTTAAATATATACAATTTTTAATTATCAATTTTACCTCAACAAAGCTTGCAGAAAGTGGTCGTTTTTCTGTTCATAGAGTTGTTGCTATTCTTTTCTTTGATCTCCAGTTAAGTTCATAGGTGTTCAGAATGGTTTGATAGCTCTCTAGCTGAATTACTGGGATCAGATGAAATTTAGGTCTCCTATGCCTCTGCCATCTTGGACTCTTAGCGGGATTACTCAATTAGTTGAAACTATTCATCTCTCCTTCTGAACTTTTTAATTGAAGGTGTATCACAAAGATATCTGATCACTGAGAACATATTGATTTCCCAATGTATCTTGTCAGAGATGTCATCTTTTTCCTTTAGCTCAGCTGTAATAATGTTGGAAACTTCCAAAGGGAACTTTGGCAAAAACTAAGGGAAGGGCACGGTGGGAGTGGGAGTGTGGGACGGTGAGAGAACATAGAAATCAATGAATCAATGAATTCACATGATACAGAGTTCTAATCTGTCTCTTATGTCCAGCCAATATCCACTGTGTCTAGGACAGCTTTGGAGCAGGTAGTCTCTGGTTCTTGGAACTAGTTTTAAAGCAGTCTGTATTGTGTATATGTGTTCAAATGAGTGCAAAATTAAAAAAGAAGACACTAAAAGTACAAGCTACAGGAAAAAAAAAACCCAGGTAAATGGGACTTCATCAAAATTAAAACTCTCGTGCTTCAAATGACACCATCAAGAAAACAAAAAGACAGCCAATGGAATGGGAGAACATATACGAAAGAGATACAAGCATGTGAAAAGATGCCCAATATCGTTAGTCATTAGGGACATGCAAATCAAACCCATGATGAGATACCACTTCTTATCCACTAGGATGGCTAAAATAGAATTAAAAACACCCCAGACAATAGCAACTACGTGTGCGCATGTGCATATACATGTGTGCATATATATTTGTATTTTTTGCTGGGCTGTTTCTATTAATCTATGTAAACTGGGGCACATGGACCATGAGTTATATTTGGGTTTTGCTGTCACAGCACTTTATAGTTTACTATAACTTTTACCATGAATAATCATCTACCTCATTTATCCTTGAAACTACATACGGGTGGTAGAGTAGTTCATTGTTTTCCTTAAAGATGAAGTTCAGGCTCCAAGATTGAAGGCATTTTCCCAAGTTATCCCATAAATGGCTAAGCTAGGATTTAAATTCAGATTCTTTTTACGAGATACCAGACTCCTTTTTAAATAATACTTCCTTATATTTCATTGCAATGTCTGGATCACTTTGAAATCATGCATTCATCATATGGGAGGATATCTGGCTGTAATATTTGTCACCCTATTGATTTCCAGGTTTATCTGGCTGCCTATTTTTTTTTTTCTCACTGTTCTATGTGTGTTCCTCCTGGAGCTCCTGTACTTGTTGAAGACGACAACTTCCCCGACAGAGGAGGACCATTCTTCAATGATCCTCCTGGAGCTCCTGTACTTGTTGAAGAGGACAACTTCCCCGACAGAGGAGGACCATTCTTCAATGAAGGGTGTACCAGTAATTGTGCTCCCCTGCTAGAACATCCAAACAAGCTGTCAAGATCCATTCATAAAATGTAGTAGGATAACAAAGCCTCCAAGACTCCAGGCACATCCAAGTAAGTTTTTGCATATGACAGTCTTTTTTTCTTAAGAAAAAAAAAATGGTGCATTAATCTATATTTCTTAATTTTTTAAAAAAGATTTTATTTATTTATTTGAGAGAGAGACAGGGAGCACAAGTGGGGGGAGAGACAGAAGGAGAAGCAGACTTCCCAATGAGTGGGGATCTGGGCTTGATCCCAGGACCCTGGGAAGATGACCTGAGCGGAAGGCAGCCACATAACCAACTATGCCTCATATTACTTCATTTTAAACTTCATAACCACCCAATGAACTGAGTAGACCATGTAATATATAAAATTATATTTGTAGTTGAAGAACATGATACTCAGAATAATCAGAAGTTTTATTTTAAGCCCCGCTCTTCACTTACTGTGGACAAATTATTCAACTTCTCTAATTTTTGTTAGAGGTCAACTGAAGGCTCCTATTAGATGATCTCAGAGGTGCCTTCTAAGCCTACTATTCTAGGATTCTATCTTTAGTGTATCTTTATTAGCAGTATACGTGTTGTGAGGTACATTTCCAGTCATGGTGAATGAGTTTTCGTTGGATGATCTGCACTTGCTTACTGAGTTATATCTTAACCTTAATACAGATTCTTTTTTCTTTTTTAAAAAAGTTTTAAAAGATTTTATTTATTTATTTGACACAGAGAGAACATAAGCAGAGGGAGTAGGAGAAGGAGAAGCAGGCTTCTTGCTGAGCCGGGAGCCGGATGTGAGGCTCCATCCCAGGATCCTGGGATCATGACCTGAGCTGAAGGCGGATGGTTAAGGACTGATCTACTCTGGCGCCCCCAACACAGATTCTTGAGTAGACTGGTCAAGGTCAGGAAGCAGGTATTAGCTTGGGACAGTGCCTACATAGCTGAACAATGTGGGAATTAAATTTATTTATTTCATTGACTTGGGTTTTAAACTATTAAGCTATTCACAGACTCCTTAGAATGTAATAATTTCATCTAACTGGACAACAAAATCCCAACACATTACAGTTAACCTTTTATGATAAATATTTTCTCTAGTAATTTTGTAATAAAGAATTTCTGCTATACCAACACTTTGCAACCTGGTGGTAGAAGAAATACCCTTAATTTCAGAAAGAGAGTATCAGAAGAGATTCTTCTCTTATTCCCCATTTGACATCTGCACTAGATATAATTTGTTTTCCCTTTTTTTAAAAAAAAAGATAATGGATTTTATAGGATATCTTAAAAAATACTTCTTATATTTTCACATTTTCTTGGTACCAGAAAATGAAGTTAGTGAGCTAGATATTTTCAAAATGCTTCTAGCTCAAGAAATCTGTGACCTTTCCCTCAGTGATAATGAAAAGGTAAATTTAACCTCTTTCCAGGATATTGGTTTAGGAGACTTGGTGGGTGTAAATGTTACCTAACAGTTTTTAAGTTATCTGCATAATCTTTTGATAACCATCAACTAAGTTTCAGATTCTGTCAATATTTCCTTTGGAACCCAAGAGCCAGTGATCTTATGGAGCAGTTTCAGCACTTAAAAAGTATTACCATCTCTTTGCCTTTTTTTTTTTTCCCCTCTCTTCTGTTGAAACAGGCTATAAATATATTGGCACTGCTTTCTCTTCATTGACCTTGTGGAAAATTATTATCCTTCCATTTTCCCAAGAATTGAAAATGTATTTCCCTGAAAGGAGAGGGCTGAATGAAGCACAGAAAGTCAAAAGATACGGGAATATCTTCAACTTCAGGACAGCTTATTTTATCCATTTTCCTTTTGCTCTCTCTATAAAGGCCACCAACATTCAAAAGTAATGATTCTCCCACCAAGTGATAGTTCAGAGGTAAAGCCCATCAGGAGAGAGGAGTGTGAAGTTTCTTTGAAAAATATGAAGAACTAGTCAAATGTATCATACTAAATTTCCAACCCAGTCTTGCAGAGCCAGGAAGCTAACTTTAATTTCTACAGAGGCACTTCCAATAGAGGCTATTTATGAGATGGGTTTACAAATCAGCTGTGCTTAATTCTATGTAAGAATTAATACCTATTTCATCAAAACATATTATGAAGTATTTATTTCAATTAGTCTGACTTCATTTATTTTATTTCATGAAATGTATAAATTTCTCTTTCCTGATAATAAGAAACAAAATTTAAAAACCCATATTAACTGTGATCACTAAGACAGCATGGTACTGGCATAAAAACAGACACATAGACCAGTGGAACAGAGTACACAGCCCAGATATGGACCCTCAACTCTATGGTCAAATAATCTTCGACAAAACAGGAAAAAATATACAGTGGAAAAAAGACAGTCTCTTCAATACATGGTGCTGGGAAAACTACAGCTATTTGTAGAAGAATGAAACTCAACCATTCTCTTACACCATACACAAAGATAAACTCAAAATGGATAAAAGAATTCAACATGAGAGAGGAATCCATGGAATCCTAGAGGAGAATATAGGCAGTAACCTCTTTGATATCAGCCACAGCAACTTCTTTCAAGATATGTCTCCAAAGGCAAAGGAAACAAAAGCGAAAATGAACTTTTGGGACTTCATCAAGATCAAAAGCTTCTGCACAGCAAAGAAAACAGTCAACAAAACAAAGAGGCAACCCACAGAATGGGAGAAGATATTTGCAAATGACAGTACAGACAAAAAGTTGATATCCAGGATCTATAAAGAACTCCTCAAACTCAACACACACAAAACAGATGATCATATAAAAAATGGGCAGAAGATATGAACAGACACTTCTCCAATGAAGACATACAAATGGCTATCAGACACATGAAAAAATGTTCATCATCACTAGCCATCAGGGAGATTCAAATTAAAACCACATTGAGATACCACCTTACACCAGTTAGAATGGCCAAAATTAGCAAGACAGGGACCAACATGTGTTGGAGGGGATGCAGAGAAAGGGGAACCCTCTTACACTGTTGGTGGGAATGCAAGTTGGTGCAGCCTCTTTGAAGAACAGTGTGGAGATTCCTCAAGAAATTAAAAATAGAGTTTCCCTATAACCCTGCAATTGCACTACGGGGTATTTACCCCAAAGATACAGATGTCGTGAAAAGAAGGGCCATTTGTACCCCAATGTTTATAGCAGCAATGGCCACAGTCGCCAAACTGTGGAAAGAACCAAGATGCCCTTCAACAGACAAATGGATAAGGAAGATGTGGTCCATATACACTATGGAGTATTATGCCTCCATGAGAAAGGATGAATACCCATCTTTTGTATCAACATGGATGGGACTGGAAGAGGTGATGCTGAGTGAAATAATTCAAGCAGAGAGAGTCAATTATCATATGGTTTCACTTATTTGTGGAGCATAACAAATAACATGGAGGACATGGGGAGTTAGAGAGGAGAAGGGAGTTGAGGGAAATTGGAAGGGAAGGTGAACCATGAGAGACTATGGACTCTGAAAAACAATCTGAGGGTTTTGAAGTGGTGGGGGTGGGAGGTTGGGGAAACCAGGTAGTGGGTATTAGGGAGGGCATGTATTGAATGGAGCACTGGGTGTGGTGCAAAAACAATGAATACTATTATGCTGAAAAGAAATAAAAAAGAAACACTCATATTAAAAGGAAATTTAGAGTAGCCTGGGTGGCTCAGTCAGTTAAGCTTCTGATTTTGGCTCAGGTCATGTTCTCTGAGTCCTGAGGTAGAGCCCTGCATTGGACTCTCCTGCTCAGCAGAGAGTCTGCTTCTCCCTCTCCCTCTGTTCCTCCCCTGCTCATGCTCATTCTTGCTCTATATCTCAAATAAGTAAAATCTTTAAAGAAAGTAAATTTAAATATATGAAGAAATGCATAGTTCTTCCAAAATCTTTTAGAGGGATTGTGAGCTACAAACTTTGGAACCATGACACAAGAATATGCTGCATTACGGCAATTGAGGTTGACCATTGTTTCACAATATCATGGGGATTTGGAATATTTTATAACCTAATTTTTCAAAAGATGATTTTCTCAGATCTGTTCCATTGCATACATTTTACTGAAGGTTCAAAATAGTTCTTCAAATTTGTAATATCTTCAAATATACTGTTACTATTTGGTATTTACTTCTTACCTGAATATGTGAATATATAAACATTCTGCTAAACACTTTCCACACATAATCCTATGTAATAATACCAGATCTCCTTCCCACCTTCAGTGTGGTATAAACTCTGTATGCCTAAGTTGTACACACACACACTCCCTCTCTCTCTCTCTCTATTTATATATATAGTGAAATGATTGCCACAGTTAAGTTAATGAACATATCCATCACTTCATGTAGCTACCCTTTCCTTCCTTCCTTCCTTTTTTAAAGATTTTTTTTAAAGTAATCTCTACACCCAACTGAGGCTTGAACTCACAACCCTGAGATCAAGAGTTGCATGCTCCACTGACTGAGCCAGGCAGGTGCCTTCTACTTTCCTTTCTTTCTTGTGGTGAGAATACTTAACATCTACCCTCTACCTTAGCAAATTTCAAGTATACAATACAGTATTATTAACTATATTGACATTGGTGTACATTAGATTTTCAGAACTTGTTCGTCATGTGTAAACAAAATGTACCTTTAAACCAACATCTTCCCATTTCCCCCTCCCTGAGTCCCTGGAAGCCACCACTATACTCTCTATTTTAAAAAAACTTGACTATTTTAGGTTCCCCATATATATGAGAACATGAGGTATTTGTTTTTCTGTGTTTGGCTTATTTCACTTAGTATAATGTCCTCCAGGCTCACCTATGTTGTCATAAATGTCAGGATTTCCTTTTTTTTTTTTTTTCCTGATTCTGAACAAATATTCCATTGTATATACACATGCCACTTTCACTTTTCTATTTATCTATCAATGGACATTTGTATTATTTCTATAACTTGGCTATTGTAAACAATGCTGCAATGAATGTGAAAGAATAGATATCTCTGAGATATTGATTTCATTTCCATTGGATATATATACCTAGATAGGGATTGCTGGATCATGAGGGAGTTCTGTTTTTAATATTTTTTTTAAAAGATTTTTATTTATTTATTTATTTGACAGAGAGAGAACACAAGTAGGCAGAGAGGCAGGCAGAGAGAGAGGAGGAAGCAGGCTCCCTGCTGAGCAGAGAGCCCGATGCGGGACTCGATCCCAGGACCCTGAGATCATGACCTGAGCCGAAGGCAGCGGCTTAACCCACTGAGCCACCCAGGCGCCCTGTTTTTAATATTTTGAGGAACATCCTTACTGTTTTTCATAATGGCTCTACCAATTTACATTTTCACCAAAGTGTACAATGGCTCTCTTTTCTCCACATCCTCACCAACATTTATTATCTCCTATCTTTTTAGCAGGTGTGAAAATTCTCACCTGTTTTCACTATAAGTAAGCAAAAACATTGTAGTTTTAATTTGCATTTCCTTGGCGATTAGTGATATTGAAAAGTTTTCCATATACCTCTGGGCCATTTGTATGTCTTCTTTTGAGAAAGAAATATACATATTAAGGTCCTTTGCCAATTTTTAAATCTTTTTTTTCTATTGAGGTGTATGAATTCCTTATACATTTTGAATTTTAACTCCTTATCAGATATGTGGTTTGTAAATATTTTCTCCCATTCCATAGATTGCCTTTCACTTTGTTCATTGGTTCCTTTGCTGCGCAGAAGCTTTTCAGTTTGATGCAATCCCACATATCTTTTGCTTTTGTTGTTTGTGCTTTTTTATGTCATATCTAAAATATCATTGCCTAGAACAATGTCAAGAATTCTTTTCTTTATGTTTTCTTCTAATAGTTTTAAAATTTCAGGTCTTATGCTTAAGTCTAATAATCCATTTAGGTTGATTTTTGTAGATGGAATGAGATAAGAGTCCATTTTCTTTCTTCTGCATATGGATATTTTGTTTTCCCAATATAGTTTACCAAAGAGACCGTTCTTCCTCCATTGTGTACTCTGGACACCTTTTTAAAGATCTTTTGACCGTCCATAAGTGGATTTATTTCTGGGTTTTCTATTCTGTTCCCTTGGTGTATATCTATTTTTATGTCAGTACTATACTATTTTGGTTACTGTGATTTTGTAATATATTTGGAAATCAGAAAATGTGATGTCTTGAGCTTTTTCTTTTTGCTTAAGATGGCTTTGACTCTTCAGGGTCTTTGGTAGTTCCACATGAATTTTAGGTTGTTTTTCTACTTTGATAAAGAATGTTATTGGGGGGCGCCTGGGTGGCTCAGTGGGTTAAGCCGCTGCCTTCGGCTCAGGTCATGATCTCAGGGTCCTGAGATCGAGTCCCGCATCGGGCTCTCTGCTCAGCGGGGAGCCTGCTTCCTCCTCTCTCTCTCTCTGCCTGCCTCTCTGCCTACTTGTAATCTCTCTCTGTCAAATAAATAAAAATAAAATCTTTAAAAAAAAAAAGAATGTTATTGGTATTTTGATGGGAATTGCATTGAATCTGGAGATCATTTTGGATAGAATGGACATATTAACAATTAACATATTAACAATATTATTCTATATGCATGAGATGTCTTTCCATTTGTGTCTCTTTAAATTTCCTTCACCACTGTTTTATAATTTTGAATGTATAAGATTCTCACCTTTTTGGTTGAGATTATTCCCAAGTATTTTGTTCTTTTTGTTGCTATTTTAATGAGGTTGCTTTTTCAATTCCTTTTTTTGGACTGCTGTTTGCTTACAGAAATATGACTGATTTTTGCCAATTGATTTTGTATACTACAACTTTACTGAATTGTTTATTAGTTCTATTTTTTGTTAAGCTTTTAGAGTTTTTTTTCACATATGATTATGTCATCTGCAAATGGAGATACTTTTATTTTTTCCATTCTGATTTGGATGCCTTATTTCTTTTCCTTGTCTAATTCCTCTGGCTAGGACTTCCACTACTATGTTGAAAAGAAATTGTGAGAGCAGGCATCCTTGCTGGTGCCAGATCTTAGAGGAAAAGCTTTTAGTATTTTCCTATTGATTATGATATTAGCTGTGGGCTTTTCATAGATGGCCCTTATCACATTGAGTTAAGTTCCTTTACTATTATTTTTTGAGAGTTTTGATCATGAGTGGGTGTTGAATTTTGTGAAATGCCTTTTCTGTGTCTATTGAAAGGATCATGTGTTTTTTTTTCTTTCATTTGGTTAATGTGGTATATCATGTTGATTGATTTGCATATGTTGAACCATCCTTGCTTCCCAGGATTAAATCCCACATAGTCATGATTTATGACCTGTTTAATGTGCTGTTGCATTTGGTTTGTTTGAATTTTATTGAAGATTTTTACATCTATGTTCATCAGGGATATTGGCCTTTGTCTTCTTTTCTTGCAGTATCTTTAACTGGTTTTGGTTTTAGGGTGATGCTAGCCTCACAAAATGAGTTTGGAAGTGTTCCCCCTTCTTACATTTTTGGGGAAGCGTTTAAGAAAGATTAGTAATAATTCTTTTTAAATATTTGGTAGAACTTAACCTATGAAATCATTTGGTCCTGGGCTTTTATTTGTTGAAAGATTTTTGATTACTGATCTAATCCCCTTATTTGTTATCAGTATGTTTAGGATTTAAATTTGTTTTTAATTCAGTTTTGGTAGGTTGTATGTTTCTAGGAATTTCACCATTTTATGTAGGTTATCTCCTTTTCTGGAGCATAAACATTCATAAGGCTCTCTTATGATCATTTTAATTTCTGAGGTATCCATTGTAATGTTTCCCATTTTCTGATTTTATTTATTTGAGTCTTCCTTTTTAAGCTTTATTTATTTATTTATTATTTGTTTATTATAAGATACTTCATGATGATTTGATATTTGCTTATTCTCTGAAAGGATTCCTTCCATATAATTAATGAACACTTGTGTTAAGAACAGTTATGCATTTGAAAGAGTAGTCTTCTATTCTAGACTTGTGGACTAGCTTTGGTGGGGGAAGACCTTCATCTATGAGTACCATCTGGATGACATCCTGTGGCTGGAGGTGCGAGGCATAGCAGTGTGGATTCTGGACAGTTCTATTAGCTGAGGTCACTGTCAGCAAAGACTGTGGAGTCCTTGGTGGGACAAGCTGTGTGTATCTATGGCAGCAGTGAGGACTGCTGTGATCCTCGGTGACTAGAGCTTCTGGGGTTCTACTACTCTCCTTATCTCAATGGAGGAATTTGAGGCCCTCTTCCCCCAGGTTGGGGTTAGGGTGATATAGCTAAAATGTTTTCTTTGCTTTTGTATGCAGCTGTCATCAGTTTTTGTGGTCCACAAAAACTGTAACTTCTTCATTATACTCTGGAACTCTCCCAGAGCTAGTTTTATTTTGTTTTGTTTTTATGGGTAGTATTAAAATTGCTGTTTTTTTTGGGGGGGGGGAATGAGTGCTAGGTCCTTTTAATTTGACATCTTGCTGATGTCACCTTTAATAGCATCATAATAATTTTTTTCCTTTTTTAAAAATTTATTATGAACATATAATATATTTTTATCCCCAGGGGTACAGGTCTGTAAATTGCCAGGTTTACACACTTCACAGCACTCACCATAGCACATACCCTCCCCAATGTCCATAACCCCACCCCCCTTCTCTCAACCCCCCCTCCCTCCAGCAACCCTCAGTTTGTTTTGTGAGATTAAGAGTCACTTATGGTTTTTCTCCCTCCCAATCCCATCTTGCATCATAATCTTACTGAGACTGGAATTATTACTAATTACATTGAGAAAAGTGAGGCTCAGAAAAGTTGATAACTTAATAAGAATATACATAACAGAAAAGCAGTATTATGAGAATTTTTTTTCTAGTTTGACTTAAAGACTCCCATTCTTAACTACTTTTCTACACAACACCTCCATGATATTATTCCTGCCTAGCTTTCAATTGATAATATTTCCATTTGTATAATAATCGTCTGAGTATAGGATTATTATTTTTAGTGTCTTAAGTCTTAGGCTGAGTTCTAATGGTAGGCCACTCTGACTTTTTGAATATGGTTATTGCACTTATTTGAGCCTGTTCAAATATTAGACACCCAAATGTTGGATGAAGTCCTGTTTCTCATCCATCTACCCAAAGTCATTTACATATGTAAACTATTTTGTGTAAGTAAAAATCCCACACCAAACCCAGAGAGTAGAATTTTTTCTTGGAGGGGGGAGTGAGCATTTATACTTAAGAGTAGTGATAAACTGATAAATATTAGTGGATCTTTAATAATATTAAATTTTCAAACTACCATTAAAGGGAATTAACTAAATGCCACGCACAGCTAGGATCTATGTTCTTAATTATAATACATTTCACTTCATTCCACTATTGGCAAAAATGTCATAAAGCTTAATAGAGCATCTGTTCCTATCAGCCTCTTTTGGGAAAGCAATGGATCCAAGCATTTTTTCCTAATTTCATTTAGCTAAATCACTAAGTAGGGTGATACTTGTATTCTCATTAGATGTTTGACAGAGGAAATGATAGAAATTATATTTTAGATAACTCATTTTCTCAAAAAACTCTTAAAATAATATAAAAATGCCTTATGACTTAGTGACTTGATCTTCTTGGTTAAATAGCAGTGGTGATTTATTTTGATATATATACTCACTTCATTGGCCATATATGTGCATTACTTTTAGATTAGCTTTGTAGGAGATACTGTGGTCCACTGCTCATATTCCCTACTCCAAGATGAAGGTGCCCATTCCCCCAGTTCTTTAAGTATTGGCTGCTGACAACTTTAACTCAAGTCCCTCACTAGAAATTGTCCTTTCCCAAGCTTATACTTTGTTTGGAAGATGCCTGTGTCCAATGTCTAGGTGACATGCAGAATGTCCTAGGTTCTCTTGACTCAATTTGGAACAACTCTGAAGGGTTATTCCATCCCCTGAACTCCCAGTGGCACTTTGTGGAACCCCTGTTTCCGTATCACAGTTCAATTTCTCCTTCTGTCTAATCCTTCTTTACTTTTTTACAGATATTCAGTCTGTAACTGGGGGGAAGAATAAAGTCTAGATGCAAATCTCTACTACAGTCTTTTCCTCAGGGAACATGGTTTACCATAGCTAAGATAAGAGTTTTAATTTTAGAATGATTGCTTCTTGTCACTCATTCAGCATTCTGGTATATCTCCCTCCTCCTGACAGTTGTATACAACAGGAAATCAAGCTTTTGGATAATTAGTGTAAGTATGATACAAGCAGGAAGGCAAGTTCATGAAAATTAAGAATAAAGAGATACTTGTATTCTTGACAGTCCTTCTCCTGCATTAGAATGGTTAGAGAGAACTTTTGACATAATGGTACATGACAGGAAAATTGAAGACATTCATCAATTAATATTTTGGTACTTACTATACATAAGGAATTGTGAAAAATTAAAAAAAAAAGACTCCTGCCTGCAGTAAAAGAAATAAAAAAAACTATAAAACAAAATAAGAAGAGGGCAGCATTAGTGTTTGTAATAAAGTGCTAGGAGTTCTGATTAGGAAGGAATTAACCATTTTCAGCTGGAGTAATCAGAGCAGATATTCTGAAAAATGTGATATTTAGAGGGTGTTGGAGAAGGGCTCAATATAGCCAAAGACAAGACCTTAGTTAACTCAGCATTTTAAATCAGTTAACTGACCTTTAGTAAGCCCTTGATTCTCTGATATTTTGTTAAATGTTGGAGGTACAGTATGAGTCAGTTTGAAGT
Organism: Mustela lutreola; assembly: GCF_030435805.1. Lineage (NCBI taxonomy): Eukaryota > Metazoa > Chordata > Mammalia > Carnivora > Mustelidae > Mustela > Mustela lutreola. The sequence goes on along the minus strand of NC_081291.1, from coordinate 175,249,572 downwards.
TAATCAATTTTGCCAATGAACTAGGGTCACTTAGCATCTATATGGCTCCACATTCGCATTTTATTCCTTTTATAATCTGCAAGTTCAAATGATCATCTCAGTAATTTAAATTTTCAAGGTTTGAAAGGTGTGTTTACTGGTTTCTTATAACTCTGTATGGGATAAATTATGAGAAAATTTAACAGGGTCTCAAATGTGTTCACTTAAGTTGGTCAACCATCTACATCTAGCCCTAGACTTCCCATTTCCTCCTGCCTTGTTGATTCTAATGGTTTTACTCTGTTAATAAGTGATTTTGTTTGAATTTATGCTGAAGCAAAAGACCTAGTGGGGGTGGAACATGTCATAAATAAATAAAATGTCAATTGAAGTGGGAATCCAAGTAGGTAAATATAGACATTTGACCTATATTCCTTTAAAATTGAACTTGGACTTACCATTTCAAGATAGTGTTTCAGCAATCTAAATTGGAATCAGTTCTGCATTAATGCTTACTGAGAGTTGTCCCATTCCTGAAGAGAGCAGGAGGATTCAAGAGCAAAGAAACTAAATTGTGATCTTTGAGAATTTCCCACAAGATTGTCTCTGGCCTTCTTATGTGTTTCTTAGAGTACCTCTGTATGCAAAGTAACCTAATGAGCCTGACCAAATTGGTGGATTTGCCATTTGTTTTGCTTTCGGGCCACAAATAGAAACCTCTGAATCTATTGGTGGATGCAAGTCAGTTGTGATTTGCCAGCTGAAGGAACACATCAAGAATGAACAACCAACATAACTAATATACATGTTATTTTAGTTCTTTCTTTTTTTTCACCTAAGCTTTAATTGAGATGGTAGTTTTGGAAACCATGGCAGGAATAGGGGCAGGGGTGAGGGTTGCAGAGCAGAGAGAAACCTCTGATTGAAAATAAAGCTTCCTTTCATTGCTTAGTCTTTGGCATCCTGTGGCATTGGCTCCCATTCCTCATGATTTTATTCCAAGCAATAGAACCAGTCAGGCCTGCAGTGCTTTATCTCAAACATCACATCCTACTTTGACAAACAGTCAACAGATAATAGCCTTGTGGCTTCTCTGTTCTTTCCTGAAGCAGTATCTCTTTATCATTTGGTGATTGGAAATTAAAAAGAACCATTCCAAAGAATTATGGTACTTAAGTTCCATGTTTTAAAAGCTTTTATTTTGGGGTTCCTGGGTGAGTCAGTGAGTTAAGCCTCTGCCTTTGGCTTGGGTCATGATCTCAGGATCCTGGGATCTAGCCCCGCATTGGGCTGTCTGCTCAGTGGGGAGCCGGCTTCCCCCTTCTCTGTTTGCCTGCCTTTCTGCCTACTTGTGATCTCTCTCTCTGTCAAATAAAAAAATAAAATCTTTTTTAAAAAAAGCTTTGTTCTACTTGGCAATGAGAATGTTCTAAGAATTTCTGGACAATGACTTCCTTAGAAAATCCTTTAGACTTTAAACTTATTTAAACTTTCCATTAAAAGAATTTACACCAAATATTTACATTTTATAACTAAATAGATCCAATCATCAAAGCCAAAACTGTGATGCATTGTTTGTGTTTAAAAGATTAAGTCCCCTCTGGTAACAAGCTTTCTGAAAGGAAATATATCTGAAATGTTTCTAAATGTCTGGGGCTATTTTTTTTTAAGAGAAAGTTAAACATATATAATAATAGTAAAAATTAATTTTTATTTAGCTCATATTATGTACTGGATACAGTTCCATAGGCTTTACAAGCATTAACTCATTTAATCCTCTTTAACCCCCTTAGTTTGATATTGTCCTTATCTTTGAGCTTAGGAAACTAAGGCACAGACAAAGTAAGGACATTGCCTGAGGACCCACAGCTAGTAGGTTGAAAAGCCAATACTTGTTTTTAGAAAGGCTGCTTCCAGAATTATGCTACACTGCCTCTAGCAAGCTGCCATTTTATAGATGATGAAATTGAGTTCCAAAGAGATAAAATTACTTGTGGAGATCATATTCTACTAATCCGTAGAGCTGGGGTTTGACCTCAATTCCTTTGGTTTTCTTTCCAGTGCTTTTGTTTTTATTTTAAGTCAACCCATAGATAATACTTAAAGAAAATGGAATCATTCAGTCTTTTAAAAAAAATTTAGTTATTTGACACAGAGAGAGATCACAAGTAGGCAGAGAGGCAGGCAGAGGGAGAGGGGGAAGCAAGTTCCCTGCTGAGCAGAGAACCCAATGCAGGGCTTGATCCTAGGACCCTGAGACTATGCATGACCCTAGCTGAAGGCAGAGGCTTAACCCACTGAGCCATCCAGGTGCTCCAGAATCATTCAGTCTTAAGAACACTAAGAAGCAGCTTGAGGTTTTTTTTTTTTTTTTAATTTGCTTGTTTTGTTTGTTTGTTTGTTTGTTTTGTTTTGTTTTGTTATCCCAGGCAAAGATGAAACCTGCAAAATATGGGCATTTACTTCCATATTTCCAAATATACAATCATATGTTCAGGACCAGTTTTTTTTTTTTCCTTTTCTTTTCTCCAGTCAAACTTTTTGATTTGGGTCTCTTTCATAGACAGAATGTTTGTCTTCCTCCACCCCCAAATTCATATGTTGAAGTCCTAACCCTCATTGTGATGGTATTTGATAGTGGGGCCTTTGAGAGATAATTAGTTTTAAAGTCTTAAAGGTGGGGCCCCTAAAATGGCATTAGTGTCTTTAAGAAGAAGAAGGGAGGCTGTAAGGGTATCTCTATCAATCTCTCTCTCCACTATGTAAAGACACATGAAGAAAGTAGACATTTATAAATGGGGAAGGAGGCTCTCACCAGAAACTGAGGCTACTGGCACTTTAATGTTAGGCTCTCCAGCCTCTAGAACTGTAAGAAATGAATATCTTTTATTTAAGCCACCTAGTTTACGGTAGTTTGTTATAGCAGTCCAAGCTAAGACTGTCTTTGATCCATATATCTTTTTTTTTTTTTAAACTAATCTCAATACCCAGTGTGAGGATCAAATTCAGGACCCCTAGATCAAGAGTTGTATCCTCTACTTACTGAATCGTCTAGGTGCCTGTTCCATATACCTTTGATAAGTCTTTATTAACACCTCCTACCTCCACCATCTGCAAAGATGGCCAGGCCTGACACTGTGACTGCAAAAGTGAACAATTAAATATACCTGGAGTTCCACTGATGGAGAATCTCCTTAGCTGCTCAGGTGTCTAGTGCTTGTGGGGCAGTTCTGAAGACAGTCCTAAGAAGCTCATTGTTGTAGAGCAATCTCATGTAACTTCAAGTTCAATCTTGTGGTTTTTGTTGGCAATGGGGCTAGAATTGTACTACAGAAATCACCTAGAGGGGAACACCCACATCTACTCAAAATCACATCACATGTTGACTTTCTGATAATTAGGAAGATGATGTAATATGGATAGTAAACGAACAAAGTAGGACATCTAGTTGGAGTCGTGATCATGAGAAGGAGTTCTTTTTGAATATTTTGAGTCTTTAAGGATTAAGTAAATTAGGGTATAACAAACCTTTAGTTTAGGACATAGTAGGTATACATATTTCTCTCCTCTGTCATTCCTTCCCTTCTCTGTACATTTAAAAATAATGATCACCTAAATTGAAAAACATACCAGCTGATTAATTATTAAGCAAATATATTTTAGGTACCCACTATGTGTGTGACATTACTGAGTTTCATGTAAGACACCAGAGATGTTGCACAATGGCCAGGTCTTTAAAAAATATGTTTTTATTATTATTTTTACTATGGTCAAATGTCCATAATATAAAAAAAAATGGCCATTTAAAACTACCATATATAAAAATGTTTAACCATTTTAAAGTATACAATTCAGTGGCAGTAAGCATACTCATAATATTGTGCAAACATTACAATCATCCATCTTTAGACCTTTTTCTTCTTCTCAAACTGCAACTCAGTATCCATTACAATAACTTCCCATTCCTTCCTCCCTTCAGCCCCTGGTAGTCAACATTCTACTTTCTGTCTCTATGAATTTGACTATTCGAGGTTCATCACATAAGTGGAAATTTATAGCAGTTGGTCCTTTTATAACTATTTTTTTTAAAACTTAACACAATGTCCTCAAGGTTTACCCATGTTGTAGCACATATCAGAATCTCCTTCCTTTTAAAGTCTGAATAATATGCTATTGTATGCCTATATCTTACTTTGTCCATTCATCTGCTGATGGATTTGTGGTTTTCACCTTTTGACTATAGTGAATAATGATGCTATGAATATAGATGTATAAGTATCTGAGTCCCTGCTTTCAATTCTTTGGGGTATATACACAGAGGGAATTGTTGGATCATAGGGTAATTTTAACTTTTTGAGGACCTGCCAAACTCATTTCTACAGTGGCTACATATACCACGTTACATTTCCACTATAAATGCACAAGAGTTCTAGTTTCTGCATATCTTTGCCAATATCTGTTGTTTTCCATTAAAAAAATAATAGCCATCCTAATAGGTGTGAAGTGGTGTCTCATTATGATTGTGATTTATATTTCCCTGGTAACTAGTAATGGTGACATCTTTTCATGGGCTTATGGACCACTTCTATATTTTCTTTGGAGGAATGTCTATTCAAGTCTTTTGCCCATTTAAAAAAAATTAATTAATTTATTTTCAGAAAAACAGTATTCATTATTTTTCACCGCACCCAGTGCTCCATGCAATCTGTGCCCTCTATAATACCCACCACCTGGTACCCCAACCTCCCACCCCCCCGCCACTTCAAACCCCTTAGATTTTTTTTCAGAGTCCATAGTCTCTCCTGATTCACCTCCCCTTCCAATTTACCCCAACTCCCTTCTCCTCTCTAACACCCCTTGTCCTCCATGATATTTGTTATGCTCCACAAATAAATGAAACCATATGATAATTGACTCTCTCTGCTTGACTTATTTCACTCAGCATAATCTCTTCCAGTCCCGTCCATGTTGCTACAAAAGTTGGGTATTCATTCTTTCTGATGGAGGCATAACACTCCACATAGTGTATACGGACCACATCTTCCTTATCCATTTGTCTGTTGAAGGGCATCTTGGTTCTTTCCACAGTTTGGCGACCGTGGCCATTGCTGCTCTAAACATTGGGGTACAGATGGCCCTTCTTTTCACGACATCTGTATCTTTGGGGTAAATATCCAGGAGTGCAATTGCAGGGTCATAGGGAAACTCTATTTTTAATTTCTTGAGGAATCTCCACACTGTTCTCCAAAGAGGCTGCACCAACTTGCATTCCCACCAACAGTGTAAGAGGGTTCCCCTTTCTCCACATCCTCTCCAACACATGTTGTTTCCTATTTTGTTAATTTTTTTGGCCCATTTTTGAATTGAGTTGTTTATCTTTTTATTGTTGAGTTGTAGGAATTTCAGTGTTCTGGATATTAATCTCTAATCATATAAATGACTTGCAAATATTTTCTCCCATTTTGTGGATTTTCTTTTTAATTGTCTTGACAGTGGTTTTTGATATACAGAAGTTTTAATTTTTATGAAGTCCATATTACATTTTCTTTTGTTACTTGTGCCTTTGGTGTCATATTCAAGAAGTTATTGCAAATCTAATGTCACTTAGATTTTCTTTTATGAATAAACATACATTTTTTTTTGGTAAAGAAAAGCCTTAAAGGAAGTAGAGCATAATTGAAGTTAATGTATAATCTTTTCTTTATTTATTTGACAGAAATAGAGATCACTAATAGGCATAGAGACAGACAGAGAGAGAGATGAGGAGAAGCAGGCTCCCTGCTGAGCAGAGAGCCCAATTCGGGACTCGATCCCAGGCCCCTGGGATCATGACCTGAGCCGAAGGTAGAAGCTTAACCCACTGAGCCACCCAGGCGCCCCAATGTATAATCTTTTCTAAATGAAAAGGATATATAAGAAATAGACAGTTGTTCAGAGAAGAGAGAGAATAATTAAAAACCTTAAATAAAATCTCAACTTCATACCAATTTACTTTCAGCAAAGAGGGACAAACTAGAAACACAGAAGACGTAGTGTTGCCCAAGGAAAAAAGAGCTCCAGAAGTAAGCTAAATACTTTTCGTGGCATCTTTTCATGGGCTTATAGACCACTTGTGTATTTTCTTTGGAGGAATGTCATAATGGAATCAAGTAACTATTGCGTAATCATTTCAAATAAATTATTTGCATTAACATAGTACTTTGTATGTATTTACCTATTGCATATGTTTTTGTCTCCCAGATCCAATTAAACTTTCAAGAAAAGGAGAAATCTTGTTGTGAGGAGGTGGATTGGTGGTGGATAGGGATGAGCAGTTAAGCAATTTTTGTAAGCAAGGAGATCTGATTTTGCAATCTGGGAGACCCTTCACTTTTCACTGAAAATATATGTTTGTATAGTTTTGTTTCATTGATGAAAAGAAAATATTTGTGGCTGCCTGGGTGATTCAGTTCAGCTGAGGTCATGACTTTGGGGTCCTGGGATCAAGCGCCACATCAAGCTCTGCATTGGGCTCTTACTCAGCAGGGGTCTGCTTCTCTCTCTCCCTCTGTGTTCACTCTGTCTGTCAAATAAATAAATAAAATCTTAAAAAAATAAAAAAGAAAGGAAAATATTTGTTATGACATTCCTGTGTCCTGAAGTTCCCTGGACACTTGTAACTTCAGTTCATTTGTCTTGTTGTTAAGATAGAGAACTTGATTTTTGGTTTAGAAAGTAAGGATTTCCTGGGTGCCTGGGTGGCTCAGTGGGTTAAAGCCTCTGCCTTCAGCTCAGGTCATGATCCCAGGGTCCTGGGATCGAGCCCCGCATCGGGCTTTCTGCTCAGCAGTTAATCTGCTTCCTCCTCTCTCCCTCTCTGCTTGCCTCTCTGCCTACTTGTGATCTCTGTCTGTCAAATAAATTTAAAAAAAGAAAATAAGGATTTCCAACATCTAGATAGTATTTTTACAATGTCATGCTAATTACCTTATCAATTACTTTTAAGTCAGAGAATGTGCAATTAAATTCTACATAGTTCCTTGGAATGATCTAGGTCTGTTAAGAACTCCAAACTGAATTTTATTGCTGCCCTAATACCTAAAGCCTGACTCTCACTTTCTGTTTGATACATAATTTTTCGTTGGACTAGAATTCTAACACAATCCCTTTATCTTTATCTTTTGTTTCTTGGTAACTTTTTTTTTGTTTTTTCTTATAACTTGGATCCTCAGCTTTGGGAGAGGCCAGATCATGTAGGGTCTTGTCAAGATGTGTGGGCTGTATCTAGCATAGACTGGGAAACCATTGAGAAGAAAGGATCATTCTGCTTTTTTAGGAGGCTCACCCTGGTAGCATTATGGAAAAGGGACTGGAAACCATCAGCGGAGTGATAGTTTTATTTCCCCCTTCATCCTTTTGCATTCCAATTTCACTGGGGAAAAGAATCTTATATTAATTATCATAAGCCCATGAAGTAATAGGGAGAAAGGGGTTTGCAAAACAGAAACACAACAAACACCCAAAGGCAAAAGTTCCTATTTGGTTCTACTGTTAAAACCTTGAGACTTCTTTAGTTGTTAAACAGCCTGTCCCTCAAACACTAAACACACTGGTTCTCCATCCTTGCCACTTTACTCTTTATTTCTAGCAGGCAGGTTTCTTCACTTCCAGTTCTCTTGAAATGGGTCAGTGGCTGAGTCTTGGGATCAGGACAGGCAATTTATATTCTGAAATAGATGCTATATATTTCTTATTTCCCCTTAGAAGATTTCAAATATATGCAACATTAGAGATAATAGTTGTATGACCCCCCCACATTCCCATCACTCATATTCAGTAATTAAGACTATTGTGCCATCTTTACTTTATTACTAAACCTATCCTTTGGTGAAGAATCTTAAAGCTATTTCTACTCTACATAATTCATCAGGCACCTCTTAATAATATAAACATTTTCTTTTGTAACCCAATTCCATTTTCACATTTAACGTTATTAACAAGAATTCCTTGGAACCACTTAATACCCAGCTTACATTCAGATGTACCCTATTGTCCTCAAAATGCCTTTTTACAGCCATATTATTGTACTAAGATCCAAATAAAATCAAAGATATTTTATAAACCTTTCATTATATTCTAGGCATTAGGCTTTTTCTGAAAACGGCCTGATCCTCACAATTTTCAGTTTGCATATGAGTGTTTTCAAGTACGCCACAATTTTTGAAGCCGTTCATATCCATGTCATTAAATAAATTACCACATGTCACAGGCTGAATAACGGCCCCAGTGATCACCGGGTCTTAATCTTTGGGACCTGTGCATGTTACCCAAAAGATATTTTGCAGATGTGATTAAGTTAGGGAACTCTCAATAAGGGGAGTATCCTGGATTATCAGGTGGGCACTAAATTCAGTCCAAAGTGTCCTTATAACAAGACAGAAGGGAATTTGGCACAGATGAGAAGGTTACATGATGAAAGCAGAAGGAAACAAAATCACAGAAAAGAAGATGCTACACTCTTGGCTTTGAAAATGGAAGGAGAGACTAAAAGACAAGAAATGCAGGTATCTACCAGTACCTGGAAGAGGCAAGGGAAAGCATCCTTCTCTAGAGCCTTTAGAGGAAATGTGGCTCTGCTCACACCTTGATTCTTTTTTTTAAAGATTTTTTAAAAAATTTATTCATTTGACAGAGAGAGAGAGAGAGATAGATATCACAACACCTTGATTCTTTCTTAGAGAAATTGATTTCAGGCCTCTTGCCTCCAGAACTGTAAAAGAATAAATTTGTGTTGTTTTAAGGTACTGAGTGGATAGCATTTTGTTACAGTAGTCATAGAAATTGAATACACCATCATTCAAAGACATTTATTAAGAAGGAATTCCATTCTCTGTAGAAGACGAAATAACTCAGAGGCCAGAGTTATTGGAGAGGCAGTATGTACCACAGGGAAGAGTAATGAACTAGGAACTGGATTCTAGACCCCATTCTGCCAGACTTTGGGCCAAGCCACTTGACTTTCTGAGATTCGATTCCTACATATATAAAAATTCGGGACACCTGGGCGGCTCAGTGGGTTAAGCCTCTGCCTTCAGCTCAAGTCATGATCTCAGGGTCCTGGCATGGAGCCCCGCATCTGGGCTCTCTGCTCAGCAGGGAGCCTGCTTCCCCCTATCTCTCTGCCTGCCTCTCTGCCTACTTATGATCTCTCTCTGTCAAATAAATAAATAAAATCTTAAAAAAAAATTCCAGACATGGGTGGGATAAATTGTACTTGAGGGAACTTTACTCTCTCTACCATGTTATGTTCCATCATCAAATGAAATCAAGTAAGGCAGACGTGGCAATAGAATGATAAGGGCAGAGGAAAACCACGGGGGTCACTGAATTCCTGTGTTAGGCCTTGTGTTGAAAGGGATTTGGGGAAGGTAGAAAGGAAGAAACACTGCAAGGCATCCAAAGCCAGCTTTCTGCCTTATGTTGGTGTTTGTGCTGGCGTGGGCTGTGTTGAAGTGCTGTTGATGGGACTGCCTTGGGTTTGACTGAGAGCAGGGTACTGGGTGTTCTGCCTTTTCTTCCTTCAGTTACAGCATAGCCACAGCAGCTTGATCTCCAGATCAAAGGTGGAAGGGGCTTTAAATCTGGAGACTGAAGGTAATCTCTTTGAGTTTCTTCATCTTCTCTGAGATGAACTTGGGGCCTCTGGACCTCTTATGCAAGATCTTTCTTAAACCTGGGAGGGTTCTCTGACTGGGAGTAGCAACAATATGTACTAAATGTTTAATGGGCTCTCTGCTGGCTTAAAAGCTTTATATATAAAATCAGTCGATCTTCACAGACATCTCTATGAAGTTGTTATCAGCATCGCTGTTGTGTTGGCAAAGAAACTAAGGTTTAGAGAGGATATGACTTTACCTAAGATGACACAGCTGGTAAGTGGCCAAGTCTGAAATTGGACCTAGGCCATCTGGAACCAAAGGCAATATATATAAGATGCTTTGCTCCAGTAATTCAAAATCACGTGAAAGGGCATGTAAGACTAATGCAAAGCATCCAGTAGTATCTTAGACTCTGAGGCTGTTTTCTTTAAGTTGTTGCATTTCCAAATTGACTTCTTAGACTAGAGAACAGTGGGAAACCTTTGTGCCTGGGCTTAGGAAATGGCCATAAAAGTGGTAGAGCCACTTCTCGTCCACTTGGAGTTCCTTTATAAGCACCTTAGAATTGGAAAAAATCTGAATTGGTACTGTACTGGTATGACATATACTTTAGTATTTACCTAAATACATGATTTTTTTCTATTGGATATATATATATATACATATATATATATGTACTTTTTTTTTCAGTTAGATATATGTTTTCAATCCAAGAGTTATTTCATTGCTTTTTTCCCTTATGGACTCCCAATTTCTTAGAATACTGCTGAGTATATGAAATAAGTAAATACCCTTTATATTTAAAACTTTGATTGATCATTCAAAGAAGCATGGAAGAAAATAAACTTACTCCTTATCTTGAAGTGTAGATATGATGGTGACCTTAATGTAGTAATTCTGAGTTAGTATATAGAAAGTGCCCAAGCACAGGTGTTTTTATTGTTATTGAAAGAAAGGGTTTTCTTAAATAAGTTAGTGTTTCTTAAATGGAGTTTAATGTTTATTTTATTTATTTATTTATTTGAGAAAGTGCAGGAGCATAGGGGAGGGGCAGAGGGAGAGAGAGAATCTTAAGCAGGCTCCATACCCAGCACAGAACCCAATGTGGGGCTTGATCTCACCACCTGAAATCATGACCTGAGCCAAAATCAAGAGTCAGATGCTTAAGCGACTGAGCCACCCTGAACCCCAAGTTTAGTGTTTCTTAAATAGAATCCATGTGTATATTCTGGCAAAAAGAAATTTATTTTGATAAGAAACTATTTTACTAATTATAGAGACTTTAGTTTCCTTTCTTTTTTTTAAAAATTTTATTTTATTTACTCAGTGTTCCAAGGTTCATTGTTTTTGCACCACACCCAGGGCTCCATGCAATATGTGCCCTCCTTAGTACTCTTTTTTCCACTGTATATTTTCTCTTGCTTTGCCGAAGATTAGTTTATCATAGAGTTGCGGATCCATATTTGGGCTCTCTACTCTGTTCTACTGATCTCTGTGTCTGTTTTTGTGCCTGTACTATGCTGTCTTGGTGATCAGAGCTTTGTAGTAAAGCTTGAAATCATGCAATGTGATGCTCCTCTTTTGTTTTTCTTTTTCAATATTTCCTTAGCAATTTGAGGTCTCTTTTGGTTCCATCAAATTTTAGGATTGTTTGTTCCAGCACTTTGAAAATGACCTTGGAATTTTGATTGGGACATGCTCATGGACTGGAAGAATAAACTTTGTTAAAATGTCTATACTACCCAATGGCCTCAGTCACCAAATTGTGGAAAGAGCCAAGATGCCCAAAATAAAATAAAATAAAATAAAATAACATTAAAAAATGTCTGTACTGCCTAGAGCAATCTTTACTTTCAAGACTTTAGTTTCTAAAGTCAGTGTTCCTGAAACTGCAATCTCTGGGCATACCTTCTGTGGTCCTTGAGAATATTTTCCTTTAAAAAGGGTTAATATATTCCCTAAGGTTGAAGCTGATTTAGTTTTTGCTTGTTAGTCTTTTTATGAACCAACTGAGAATTAGTTGCAGACATAATGTCTCTTTACCACTAAATGCTTCAGTGTTTATTTCCTAAAACAACATTATCTCATGTAAGCCCTATAAAACTATTAAAATCAATGGATTTTATATATAATCATTTATATGATCACAATACAGTATAAAAGTAACATATCTTTTTCAATCTGCTCAAATTGTCTTACTAGTTAATGTCTTTTATAGTCAAAGAAGAAAAAAATGTTATTTTTCTGGTCTAGGATTCAGTTCAGAATAACATGTCGCATTTAGTCATTAGGTCTTTTTTGTTTCCTTTAATCTAGAATTGCTTGTCAATTTTCCTTTGCCTTTCATGGCCTTGATTTTTTTTTTTTTTAATGAGAAGTTACTAGTTTTGTAAAAATGCCCTCAATTTGGGTTTATTCAATTTTTGTCTCTTTATGATTCAATCCAGGTTATACATTTTTTTTTTTTTTATTTTTAAATTTTTTTATTTTTTTTTTTAATTTTTTATAAACATATATTTTTATCCCCAGGGGTACAGGTCTGTGAATCACCAGGTTTACACACTTCACAGCACTCACCAAATCACATGCCCTCCCCAATGTCCATAATCCCAACCCCTTCTCCCAAACCACCTCCCCCCGGCAACCCTCAGTTTGTTTTGTGAGATTAAGAGTCACTTATGGTTTGTCTCCCTCCCAATCCCATCTTGTTATACATTTTTAATAGGAATACCACAGATGTGTTTTTCTGTCCTCACCGCATCATATCAAGAAACAGATGATATCTATTTGGCTCAGTTCTGGTGATGGTGATATTGATCGTGTAAAACTCAAACATAATATTCTGGATATGATTCCTTTGTTGGTTATGGGTTACAAATAATATTTCTCACTCTGTGATTTTCCTTTTTACTCTGTCAATATTTATCATGAACAGAAGTTCTTCATTTCAAAGTTATCAATGTAATTTTATTTTATTTTTTAAATTTTTATTTATTTTTAAAATTTCTTATCGGTGTTCCAGAATTCATTGTTTTTTTTTTTTTTAAAGGTTTTATTTATTTTTTCATTTATTTGTCAGAGAGATAGAGAGAGAGAAAGAGAGAGAGCGAGAGTGCATGCACAAGCAGGCAGAGTGGCAGGAAGATATGGAGAGAGAAGCAGGCTCCCCGCTGAGCAAGGACTCCGATGCTGGACTTGATCCCAGGACCCTGGGATCATGACCTAGGCCAAAGTCAGAGGCTTAACCCACTGAGCCACCCAGGCATCTCCAGAATTCATTGTTTATGCACCACACTCAGTGCTCCATGCAGTATGTGCCCTCCATAATACCCACATCCAGGCTCACCCAATTTTATTTCATTTTAATTAAAGTTTTTTGTGTCTGATTTAAGGAAACTTTCCCACTTCCTAAGGTCATAAGATACTATGTTATAGAAACTTTATTTTGCTTTTCACATTGAGATCTGCTGTCTCCCAGGAGTTGATTTTTCTGTATAGCATGATGTAGGGTTTATGTTTAAGTTTTTCCCCTATGACTATCCATTGTTCCAGCATTATTTAAAAAGAATATCCTTTCATAACTGCTCTGCAGGGCATTTTGGCCACAAATCAAGTGTTCATTAATCTCTGGGTCTGCTTCTAAACTTGGTATTCTATTCCATTGTTTCATTTGCCCATCTTTGGGCCAATATCTCATCAATTACTGAGATATTATGCTGTTTCAGCAATTACTTGCTCAATTCTTTTAATAATTACAGGACTATCCAGATCTTCTAGTTTTTAATTTATCTGTTTTGGTAAACATAAGTTCCTAGGAATTTGTATATCTCGTACAAATTAAAAAAATGTATGAGGTAGTTTATAATATTGTCTAGGGATATTCTTAGTAACAATGATCCTTATTGATGCACTTTTTTTCTTCACTAATTTTGATTATGTGTTTTCTATTCCTTGAAAAGTCTTTCAAAGAGTTTGCAAACTTACTAATCATTTTACAACACCAATCCTTTTAATTAAAAATGTGTTAAAAAAAAATGTGTTTTTTATTTTGTCAATTTTTGCTCTTATCCTTACTGTTTCTATCATTATTTCTTTTCCTTTATTTTCCTTGGGCCTTATTTTGGTGCTTTTTTACTTTTTTGGGATGGTCATTGATTTTCACGTTTTTTTTCTTATATACATTTAAGGCCATATATTTTTCATTTAAATATAGTTTTAAATATATATGATAGATTTTAATATGCCATATTTTCATTATCATCAGTTCAAAATATTTTCTAATTTCTATTACAACTTTTTTTCATTGATAAATATATTATTTAGAACTCTACTTTTAATTTCCAAGCATGTGGGACTTTCAGTCATCTGTTAGGTATTAACTCTAGCTTACTAGAACTGTGGTTGGAGAACAGTTTCTTTATAAAGTTAAATGTTGAAATATGTTAAGCCTTACTTAGTCACTTTTTATAAATGTCTGTTTATACTTACAGAGAACACTACATAAAAAATTAATGTACTACATGCTAATTGACTGTAACTAAAAAGGAATGCATTCTGAAGTTGTTTGACTTCCTCTGTGTTCATTAAATTCTTTGTGTTGTATAGATCTTCAGTATCATTATTAATATTTTTGTATGCATTTTTTAATCTGTTTCTGAGAAAAGTAGGATAAAGCCTGTCAAGATTGTGGATTTGCCTACTTCCCCTTTTAATTTTGTCAAATTTTTGCCTTGAACTATTTTGATGTTATGTTATTAGTGGCATATGAATTTGTTATATTTGTTGTGAATTGAAAATTTTATCTTTATAAAGTGTTCTTTGCCTCTGGTTAGGCTTTTTGCTTTAGAGTTTATTTTAACTATGTATCACATCCTGTTAATATCCTGCTTGTATTTCCTTGGCTCTCATCATTTTTGTGTACACACAGAGTTGTGTAATTGTTTCCTATTGCAGTAACCTATGATTCTCTACCTCAGGACTTTCTCTGGTAAGCTTGGTGCATGTGTGTACTGACAAATGGGAACTGGAGGATTAGTACCTCAGCTTTATTTCCTCGTGGACAGAACAACTCTGAAGGATACTGTACATTTCTTAGAGGTACTCAGTGGTAGTGAGTCTCAGGTATCCACACTAGTAACATGATAGTGAATGCACCCAGTATTGTTTTCCCATTATTTATTTATTTATTTATTTATTTATAAATCACTCTTCATCCTTTCCAATTCTCCTATTAGAGTTTCCTGGGATCACTTCCCAAATAAACTATGTGTTCTTAAATATTTGTCTTAGGTCTGTTTCAGAAGGAACCCAACCAAAGACAGTTTCAGTGTTTGCATGGCATTTTTCTTTCTTTCTTCTTCTTCTTCTTCTTTTTTTTTTTTTTTTCTAACTTTCAGCTTTTCTGTACCCTTTTATAGGTTTGTCCCTACTTAGTAGGATATAATGTTTTCTTTCTCTTTTATTTAACAATACGATCATTTGTTCTTAATTGAATTATTTAGTTCACTTCCCGGTAATTACAGGTATATTTAGGTTTAAATGTTAGTCTTGTTTCTATTTCTCCTTTTGTTTCATAATGCATTTTATTCTTCTTTCTTCACTTTTTAAAGGTTGGTTTAATGTTTTTCATTATTCCATTTTCCCCGCTATTAACTTGCTATTTGCCCAGTCTTATTATTTTGATAATTAGAGATTACCCTGTCCATCTTCAATTTATCACAAATCAACTTTACTAGTTGAAGCTATGACTCATTGTTCATAGCTGACACCCACAGTGGTGTGGGTTTCATTCCTAACAGCAGCTCATGTCAATTCATTCTTAGCTTTCATTACTCTCTTTTCATTTAGATAGTGCTGACCAATGATCTTGTAAGGACCTTAAAAGCGGGAGGGTTTAATGGTGAGAATGGTGGGGTTGGAGATCAAGGGAGATATCAAGGAGGTATCAAATAAACTATTTTTGGTTTTTGAGGTTTTGGTGACATCACCTTCTCCTCTGTCCTTTTAGAATACCTCCTCTTTAGAATTTCTCAGTCTTTTTTTTTTTTTTTTTGCCACTGACCTTCCTATAAGCTTCCTTCCATCTCAACCCTTCCACTTCTATCTCCTGCTGTGTCTTTCTCTAACCGTGTTAGTTTACTGGGTCTCCTCTTATAAAGTGTGCTACAAGCTTGGTGGCTTAAAATAAATTTGTTGTCTCACAGTTCTAGAGGCCAGAAGTCTAAACTCAAGGTGTCTGCAAGGCCATACTTCCTCCGAAGGCTCTAGGGAAGAATACTTCCTTGCCTCTTTTATTTTTTTTCCTTAAGTTTAATTTAATTTGTGTGTGTGTGTTCCAGCACCACACCCAGTGCTCCATGCAATATCTGCCCTCCTTGAGATGCACCATCAGGCTCACTCAACCTCTCACTTCCCTCCCCTCCAAAACTCTCAGTTTGTTTTTCAGAATCCACCGTCTTTCATGGTTTGTCTCTCCCTCTGATTTCCCCCAACCCACTTCTCCTCTCCATCTCCTAATGTCCTCCATGTTATTCCTTATGCTCCACTGCAATTGCACTACTGGGTATTTACCCCAAAGATACAGATGTAGTGAAAAGAAAGGCCATCTGTACCCCAATGTTTATAGCAGCAATGGCCACAGTCACCAAACTGTGGAAAGAACCAAGATGCCCTTCAATGGACGAATGGATAAGGAAAATGTGGTCCATATACACTATGGAGTATTATGCCTCCATCAGAAAGGATGAATACCCAACTTTTGTAGCAACATGGATGGAGGAGATTATGCTGAGTGAAATAAGTCAAGCAGAGAGAGTCAATTATCATATGATTTCCTTGCCTCTTTCTAATGTCTGGTGGTTGCCAACCATCCTTGGCATTCCTTGGCTTGTAGATGTAACACTCCAATCTCTGCCTCTGTGTTTATATCATGCCCTTCTCTTTGTGTTTCTGCATCTTCACGTGGCATTCTACTCTCCTGTGTCTATGCATAAATTTCCCTCTTCTTCTAAGGACACCAGTCATTGGTTAGGACCTACCCTACTCCAGTATGATCTTAATTCGATTACATTGGGAAGGATTCTATTATCAAATAAGGTCACATTCTCAGGTTACAGGTGGACATGAGTTCTCGGGGGAACACTACCAAACCCAGTAAAAACTTGCCTTGTATAGCACAGTAAAAGTAGCCCTGGCCCAGAGGTTAAAAGTCACAGTTGCTCATTCTGCCTGTGCTACCAAGTTTATGGGTACAGATTTTGGAGTTCACAAACAGGGGCTCCAATCTCAGCATTGTCACTTAACCTCACTGTCTCAGTATCTTCCTTTATTACCTGAGAATAATTATACCATCTTTTAGGTGGGGTAAATAAGATAATGATTTTCAATGCTTGGCATAGTGCTTAGTTCATTGTGGGTGCTTGACCAGTACTGCTCCCTCTTTGTTTCACCACAGGAAAATTAAGTGGGTTTATTTTCAGAATCCTTTAAGCTTCAAAGTTCTGACAGCTTCTTTGAAACTATTTCTTCTGCCTTACCCATCGCTCTCATCCCTTTCCTCTTTAATGACTTGGGCTCTTCATTCTAGCATTTCTTTTTCCTCACCCAGTCTCCTCCCAGTGTTTTTCTTCCTATTTTTAGTCCTCGTGACTGTGATGACAGTCATCCTGTTTGCCCAGGAACATCCCAGTTTATCCCTGTTGTACCAATGTGATTATTGCTAATGTCCCCTCTTACTCTCAAAGTAACCTGGTTTGGGTGATGAGTTATATGGTCACCCTACTTAGGGTGCTTATAGCGCTTAGACCTGGCTCTATCATTGCATGATTCACGATGGTGTTTTATTTTCATTGTTTTGTAGGTCTGTCTCTTTGGCAGTAACTGGGAATGATTTTCCGTGTTTCCCCAAAGTCTAGCACATACCTGGAACAAGGGAGGTGCTCATCAATGTTTGTTGGACATGTGGTGTTCTTGAAACCTTGCTTCTTTCAGTCTGTGCATTGCAGGTGATCAATATATAATCTTTATTATTTTTAAAATTTATTTATGGAAAACTTACTTATTTTTAAAGTTTTTATTTTAATTCCCATTAGTTAACATAAAATATCATATTATTTTCAGAGTATAATATAGTGATTCATCAATATATGATATTTAAATGGAAGTAGATTTCTGCCTTTATGAAAGTGAGAAATGAAGCCCCCCCAAAATACGGTTCCTCTCTCTGCCTTCATTTATGATCATTAGCTCAGAGATCTCATTTTACCTACAGATCTGTGACTCATTTCTTCCTCTTGCCTCACCCCTACCTACTTTGATTCTTTGAAAACTGGAGTTATCCTTTTCAAGACTGCTGTGGGTGCTGTGGTGACCTGCTTTCCAGTTGCTGGGTGCTTTAAGCGAGTGTAGCTCCATGATTAAAATCTCTCCACCGCCCTGAGTTCCTGAGGCTTTCTCTGCTTTGTTGTCTGTTTTAGAAGCACTTTATCTGCCATCTTGTGTGTAGCTTGGATGCCACACCCTCTGTAGATTGCTTCATCGTGTGGTGTGGCTGTGTCTCTACAAGTAAAATTAAATGGCTAATCAAATCAATGATAGGTTCAATTCAGGCGTTAGAGTCACTTTTACCCTATTCTTCCCATTGCTGTCAGTTCACTGCCTTAGCGCCCCACTCCTTTTTCTGTTTGTGGGTTGGGATCTTTTCCGGGCCTTGTCATTTAGTTCAAATGGTGGAAAACATTTCCCTTCTTGAGGAATTATGAAATTGAGTCCGCCTGCATGAAGTAAATGAATTCCTTTTCTTGTTGGTGGCTGAAAACCCTCACTTATTCAGCTTACAGCACACACCTCCTAAGAATGTACTAAACATTAAGTCATGATACTAGTAATTATTCTCTTTAAGAATTCTAGAGAGGTGGTGGAACATGCTGCTGAAACTGACTTTCATGAGGACCTGTTGTGAGGAGTGGAGTTGGTGCAGTTTCCTCCTGCAATGACCTTGGACCAACCCCTGCCTCCATTCTGCCAAGCCTTCCTCTCCTAGGCCTTCTCTCCCAAGAGCCAGGCCATTTCTGCCCAGCACAGGAATCCTCCAAGGCATCAACTTTGCTTAGGGACTCCCAGCCAACTTGGCTTTGACTTTTTTCTGACCTTCCTATTACCCAGCACTCTGTTTTCTTCTTTTCTTTCCCAACAGTCAGGCCTGCACCATAGCCTGAAGACTCTCCGCACTTAATGCTGGTTGCTTCTTCTTTTAATTCTTCGTGGGAATTTCTTCTAAGAAAACTCCTGCATGACTCATTTTGTCTTGGGATCTGTTTCTTGGAAGAGTTGAGCTGACACAAGTTCCTAAGCTAAGAGCATAGATGAAACATGTACAAATAAATCATTCCATTTGTCTCCAATGCTGAGTGGTAGGATTAAAGTACAAAAGGAACATGCTGTCTTTTATTTTTTTTAAATTTTAATTCCAGTGTAGTTAATGTATGTGTTCTATTAGTTTCAGGTGTACAATGTGGTGATTTAACAATTCTAAACAATACTCAGTGCTCATGATGGTAAGTGTACTCATAAGCCCCTTCACCTATTTCACACATCCCCTCACTTGCCTCCTCTCTGGCAACCAGCAGTTTGTTCTCTATAGTAAAGAGTCTATTTTTTGGTTTGTCTCTTTTCCCCTGTGTTCATTTGTTTTAGTTCTTAAATTCCATATATGAGTGAAATCATATGGTATGTCTTTCTCTAACTGACTTATTTTACTTAACATTATAGGCTCTAGATCCATTCATGTTGTTGCAATGGCAAGATTTCATTCTTTTTATGGTTGAGTAATATTCCATTGTATTTATAATACAATCTTAGATTAAAGAAAAAGATGCATATGTCCCATAGTATGTCAATTCCTTGAGGGCAGAGACCATGACCAATATAAATTTTTGCTCAGTTTTCAGAACACCTGTCATAAGGTAATAAAGAAAAACACTTATGAGGAGAATATAGTAGTAGAAGTAGTAGTAATAATAATTTGAAGGCCTTCCTATGCCAGACATTAGGTCCTTTCTATATATCTTTTTCTTATTCTCATAACAACCTCACAAAGAAGATAATGTTGTTACGTTCATTTTGCAGATGAGGAAAATGAAAGCAGAGAGGGTAAATAGATTACTCAGGGTCACTCTAGATCTAGTGAGTACTTGTAGCAGGGTTTGGATCCAGGGGTCTCTGATGCTCTGGATTTCCCTTCCTCTCATGCTTAGTCTTAGGGGAGATCTTTAAATTTAGGCCAGGCCTTAATCAGTCTGGGAGATTTGAGCAGTGTCACCTGCTAGGGGCTAGACACAGGTTAGATCAGAATCTTGTCTATGGGTTATAAGTTCTAAGAATTCTATGTAGTATCTTTAGAAATGTCGGGGAAAGAAAACTGATGTATTTCTCCTTATTAGATTCTGTGGTCTAGAATTGCAGAGCAAGAAAGTATCAAAGAGACAAAAGACCTCATATTAGATGATTCTATTTATTTATTTATTTATTTAAAGATTTTATTTATTTGCCAGAGATAGAGAGAGAGAGTACACACAAGCAGGCAGAGAGGCAGGCAGAGGCAGCGAGAGAAGCAGGCTCCCCGCCGAGCAAGGAGCCCGATGTGGGACTCGATCCCAGGACCTTGGAATCATGACCTGAGCCGAAGGCAGTGGCTTAACCAACTGAGCCACCCAGGCGTCCCTATTTATTTATTTTTTTAAAGACTTTTATTTTTTTATTTGACAGACAGAGATCACAAGTAGGCAGAGAGTCAGGCAGGGGGTAGGGGGAAGCAGGCTCCCTGCTGAGCAGAAAGCCTGATATGGGGCTCGATCTCAGGACCCCAAGACCACGACCTGAGCCAAAGGCAGAGGCTTTAACCCACTGAACCACCCAGGTGCCCCAAGATGATTCTGTTTATTTAGCGTGTCCAGAATAGGCAACTCTGTAGCCAAAAAATAGATTAATGGTTTCCAGGGGCTGCTAATGGGTGCGGGGTTTCTTTTTTGGGTGATAAAAATATTCTGAAATTAGATAATAGTGATCGTCATAAACCCTTTGAATATATTAAAAACCACTGAATTGTGTATATACTTTAAATGGGCAAATTTTTATGATTTATATCAATAACAATTGTATATATATGTAGCACATAAATGCTTCCAGACTCTTCAGAAACTCGAATTATTGAGTAAGATGAAGCTTCTCACATTACAAATGTTTAATGTTAAACTAAATTATGACTCATGGTTCTTATCTTGTCTTCTGAGAAGCTGAATAGATTTCTTAGTCTAAACTGTGTATATACAAGGCTTCCTGGGTGGCTCAGTCCATTAAGGCTCCGCCTTCAGTTCAGGTCATGATCCTGGGGTCCTGGGATCAAGCCCTGCACCAGGCTCCCTGCTCTCAGTGGGGAGTCTTTCTCCCTCTCCCTCTGTCCTTCCCCATACCCTCCCACCGCCATGCTCACTCTAAAATAAATAATAAAATCTTAAAAAAAATGTGTATATACAATCCACCCTTTTAGACTATTTTTTGATAAGATTTTATTTATTTGAGAGAGAGATCAGGAGTGGCAGGGAGTGGCAGAGCAAAACGTAACCAACTGAGCCACCCAGGTGTCCCTCGACTATTCTTTTTCTACATTTCAAAGCAATCTATTAGGATGTGGGTGTCTGAACCAAATGGCTAAATTCTCAGCTCTAGTCTTAGTCCTGGATCTAGTTGTCAGACTCTGATGGTACCCCAATGATTACAGCAAACAGGATGACCTAGACAAGACTCCAGTTTTCATAGGTAGAGTTTGAGCAATTTCTGTCCCTCAGTGCCTGACAGGGACATCAATTAAGACATTCCTGAATGTCTATTTGGAACCCAGGAGCTGTAGTTGTGCTGACTGCTAACACTACACACTCAGTTGGCTCCTATAGGTGCGGGAATGTCCTGTTCTTGGCAAAAGGCAGAGAAGCTTTGATCCACCCTGTAATTCCCTTGTGACACTAGGTGTGGGATGCTGCTGCAGGGCTGGACTCCAGACAATCTTTCCACCTATGTTCCCCCCTTAACTTGACAGCCAGTTGCTCTAAAATTCTGGAATGCATTGGTTGTATTATTTGTCTCAAATTTTTTTCTTTTCTCTTTTTTCTTTTCTTTTCTTTTCTTTCTTTCTTTTTTTTTTTTTTTTAACAGAAGATGAGGTTAATGACAGTGGATCCAGATGTGCCTGTGTGGGAAGGGAGTTTGAAAGGATCTTATAAATCATTATGTCGAACAGAGTTAGGGACAGGAGGTGATACAGGCAATTCATGGCAGAGTTGGAACTAATATGGGTCTTTAAATTCCTAGACTAAGATTCTTTCTATTTTACTTTGACCACTCATAAGTAACTATGTGGTGAGAGAAGTGGAAACCAAAAGAAATAGCACATAGATTGATTTATGAACTCAGAATCTTTTGCTGTGCTATGTTACATGTGTAGCAACTCCCCAATCTGGCCCCTATATTTCTTTCTTCTACCTTTCTCTCTAGGGTATTTTCTAGATGTTTTGGGCATAAGTTTCTAGACATTTTGGAGGTAGAACCCCATAATTCAATTCATTTTATCTCTAGTCTATCCACAAACATTTTACGAGCATGTTTCTAAGCATTGTGGTGGTATTTGGGAGGTAAAAGGTAAGGAAGACTACAGCCCATACTTGTGGTACTTGCACTCTAGAGGAGGAAACAAACATAAACATAAATATACAGGGAATGGTTTCATAGTTGATAAGCAGAAGTATATCTAAGATAGTGAGAAGAGAAGACAGTGAGTAACTTCAGGGTGTAAAGTGTCAAGGCAAGGATATGGGGGTAGGCTTTATAGAGGACATGACACCTAGGTTGGAATTTGAAGAACAACAATTAGAAAAATAAAACAACCCTTACATGTTTTATTTCATGCTTCTACTCAGGTACTAGTTAATAAAGTTAGCTTAACAAAATTGTATTGCAAATGTTTCTGGAAGAAACAGAGACAGTACAAGTTGGAACATAGGTTTCATATGGAATAGCTCACTAGGAATGTTTAGGACTTGGCTCAGAGTCTGTTTAAGTAACATACCACTATCGAGAAGGCTAATGGCAAGCACTGTTGTCCCTGTAGCCAGAAATAAGATGGGTATGCCTATAAAGGTAGTAACAATATTATTAATATACCTGTTTTTAGCATTTATCATGTAATTCACTTTGAGTAAGTTACAAGCATCATGGTATTTCTCACAATAACCCTATAAGATAGGTTCCAGTGGAAAAACAAGCTATATCTAAGCAGAGAGGTTAAATAATGTCAGAGACCTAGAAATAATTGAGCCAGAATTTGAGCTCAGGAGTGTCTAACTCCAGAGACTGAACTCTTGATGCCTACCTTGTGTCATGGTGAGAACAGATTTGGAATGTGAACCAGAATTCACCTGAATCCTTTAGATCTGCCTTCATAGAAGTGCTAGCTATGAGAACATGCGATGTACATGGGATTGAACTGCTCAATGAGTTACTTGCTGAATTCCTGCAAAGTTCTTAAGACTGTGCGAGGCCCCCTTTAAGGAAGGCAGAAAAATCTGAGCTTAAACCCTGGAGGATAGAAACTAGAGGATAGAAAATGAGGTCCTAAGAGAGTAAGTGCCTTGGTCAAGGTCACATCGCTGGAAAGCAAGGCCCAAAACTTGAACACAGGAGTTTTTTTTAAAGATTTTATTTTTAAGTAACCTCTACATCTATCATGGGGCTCAGACCCACAACTCCAAGATCAAGTTGCGTGTTCTACCAACTGAGCCAGTCAGGCACCCCCCTAAACACAGTACTTTTAACATTGGAACCAGTGCTCTTTCTTCCACAATCCTTCTAGGCAGATTTTGGCATTCATACATAGAAGAGTTAGATCCTGTAGGACTAGAACCTGAACAAACATCTTACACAATTTTTAGGGTCAAGGTTTCATTGTATTTCTCTGTGACTTGGGATATCTTATTCCTAACGTCTACCGATGGTGCCAAATACAAGCTGTTTTGAGACTGTGAGCCAGAAGGACTTCCAAGTCCCTTTTGATGTGACTTCTTACCCTCTTTTCTATTATTCTTCAACTCTGACCCATGAGCTACTTGATATATATTTTTTTCTTTTCAGCGTAACAGTATTCATTGTTTTTGTACCACACCCAGTGCTCCATGCAATCCGTGCCCTCTCTAATACCCACCACCTGGTTCCCCCAACCTCCCACCCCCCCACCCCTTCAAAACCCTCAGATTGTTTTTCAGAGTCCATAGTCTCTCTTGGTTCACCTCCCCTTAGAATTTCCCTCTTTGAAAAACAGTGTGGAGATTCCTCAAGAAATTAAAAATAGAACTTCCCTATGACCCTGCAATTGCACTACTGGGTATTTACCCCAAAGATACAGATGCAGTGAAAAGAAGGGCCATCTGTACCCCAATGTTTATAGCAGCAATGGCCACGGTCGCCAAACTGTGGAAAGAACCAAGATGCCCTTCAACGGATGAATGGATAAGGAAGATGTGGTCCATATATACTATGTAGTATTATGCCTCCATCAGAAAGGATGAATACCCAACTTTTGATATTTTTTTTTTTAAAAGAGAAAGATCTCCTCAGCTTACTTTTTGAATCATGCAGGTCCACATTCTTTCCTTATTTGAATAACAATAGACCTACAGAATGAGCTAAGCTAATTTTAATATAGGGCAGAGTTAAAAATCCCATGGTTGAAAGGTCTAAAATTGTATACATTTCCCAACTTCAGTGAGAAAAATTAATACCAGCTTTGGTCAGCAACAACAAAAATAAAGTTGAAAGCTAGAGGAGGAAGCCAAAAAAGGAGGCTGGACTTGTGTGATATTTTGGAAAGGGGTAGATCATTTGATTTATATGTTCAGAGCTGTGAAGGTTTTGCGCCTCATTTTATGTGGTCACACAGCTATTTCTTGGCGGAGGCGGGGGTAGCTGACACTTGTTTTAAGACCAATCGGTGATTGGAGGGGCTTCAGAAAGTGTTTCTGAAGAAAACTTTTCTTTACACCCAAAATTTTACCACTATGGTTTCATTCTTTTGAGTCTTAGGGATTTTTCAAGAGTTGTTTGTGTCTTAAAACATAGTTACCCTTCAAAGTAGTAGCATGTCTCAGTCTTGCTTAAAATCTCAATGACTGGCTAATAATTAATTTAACTTTTTCTTTTCTTTTCTTTTTTTGGTTAGACTATCGAGTGGGAACGGCTTTAGGTACCAATGAGCCCCATCCTCTCACTTTACAGATGAGGGAGTTGAGGTCCTCAGAGGTTAAATCATTTGCCTAAGATTAATTAGGAGAACAGCAATGAGAAATCAGAATCTCTTATGCCCATCCACTCTTCTGAAAGACAATTTTTTTTACTTGTTGTACAAGAATACATGAATACGTGTGTGTGTGTGTGTGTGTGTACGTATACATATTTGTGTCTGTTTTCTCCATAAAAATGTATAGAATATCAGAGTATGAAGGCTAAAAAGATTAAAGTCCCCTTTCTCCTTTTCCATTCTTCTGTGTGAATACTGTTGGACTCCTTCCTATGCACATATGTACGTGGGTATATATATAAGAAAATAATGAAATCTGGTTTCTTAAATATTAACAGAGCTCACATTTCACATGTTCTGCCACTTGCTTCATTTTATTTTAGGAATTTGTATTTTTTCCTAAGTAATATATACATATTAAAAAATCCAAAGGATTGAAAAAAATGAAAACTGTTTCTCACCTATTCTCTGTGTCTCAATCACTCTGTGTTCCCTGGAGGCAACCAACATTACCATTTCTTGTGTAGCTACCCAGAGAGATTCTTTGCTCATACGACCTTTAGTACCCTTAAAAAACTCCCAAATTATAGCATGTTATATATATTTATTTGTATCTTACTTTTTAAAAAACTTAATATTTCTTGGAGATTATTGATTAGCAGATGAAATCTGCCTTTCTTTTAATGTTTAGTATTGTATTTAGTCTAGTTCTATAATACTGCATTTATGGATATATTACATATATTACATTATATAGCTTTCTCATAATTTATTTTGCTTGTCACCTACTGATTTAGTTTATTTTCAGTATGTACCTATTTGAAAATGGTGACAATACATAACTTTGTATATATCGAATAACTTCCTGGAAGTGGCATTTCTGGGTCAAATGTGTGCATTTTAATCTAGACAGATACTACCAAATTGCCCTACATGGGAACTGTATCAATTTACCTCCCTTCAGCAATATATGAGAACAATTTATCTTCCCAAGACTGCATGTAGAAGTTTGCTACTACTATTCTTCGTCATGCCTTTTTGGTCTTCCACAGAATGGCTGCCCCATAATTTAAGTAATCCCTTATTGACAGACATTTAATTTATTTCCAATTTTTAGTGTTACAAACAATGCCATGCCAAAAATTCTTATAACAGTTTATGAGCATCTCTATAGGAAATTCCTAGAAGTGGAAACTCTGCTTCGAAGGATATACACATGTTCTATCTGATGGATGGTGCCAAATTTCTCCATGAATGGGCTGAAGCAAATCATGCCCTACCAATATATACCAGGGTATCAGTTTCCACACATTCTCACCAAAACTTCATTTAATTTTTTGCCATGTTGATAGTTGCAAATTAAAACAGGGATTATATTTTTATTTCTCTGATACTAGTAATGTTGAACATATTTTCATATACTTATGGCCTAACAAGGGTAGTTGTTAAGAGTAAAGTCTGGAGTAAGATTGCTTGGATGCAGAACCCATTGCTCTCACTTGATGTCTCTTTGTAAGTAACTAAACAAGGACAGGTTACTTCATCATTCTGTGCCTCAGAGGGATGTTGGGAGATGTTCTGAGAAATACAATAGGGATGTATTGAGAAAGGGATGTTCTGAGAAAATACAATAAAGTGCTTGTATCAACTGCCTACTGTATATTAGCTCTAATTATTATTTTTTTTTAAACTTTTTTTTTTAAAGATTTTATTTATTTATTTGACAGAGAGAGATCACAAGTAGGCAGAGAGGCAGGCAGAGAGAGAGAGAGAGAGGAGGAAGCAGGCTCCCCGCTGAGCAGAGAGCCCGATGCGGGACTCGATCCCAGGACCCTGAGATCATGACCTGAGCCGAAGGCAGCGGCCTAACCCACTGAGCCACCCAGGCGCCCAGCTCTAATTATTATTTTTACTATAATTATTTCTCTTTCCTCTTCTGAGAATTACCAATATGGTACCAAAGGTACCAAATTACCTCTGCCAATTTAAAAGAAATGGTTTGTCACTTGTTAATTCATATATGTTCTCTTATATTCTGGTTATTATGAAGTTTTTTCTTTGTGCGCCTGGAGGGCTCAGTGGGTTAAGCCTTTGCCTTTGGCTCATGTCATGATCTCAGGGTCCTGGGATTGAGCTCCGCATCGGGCTGTCTGCTTAGCAGGGAGACTTCCCTCTCTCTCTGACTGCCTCTCTGCCTACTTGTGATCTCTTTCTCTCTGTCAAAATGAATAAATACAATCTTAAAAAAAATAATTTTTTATTTTGCTACCCATAATGGCAAGAATATCTCCTTTTTTGTTGCTTATTTTTATGATTTTTAAAAAATAATACAGAAGGTTTACATTTTTATGTGATTGCATCATCAGTCAATCTATTCTTCTGTGGATTTTGGTTTTTTTGAAAGCCTTTAGCACTCCAATATTATAAATGTATCCTCCTATAATTCCTTCTAATTCTTTAAATTTCTTTTAAATGTTGAATTCCATATTATGGCTACACCATAATTTACTTGATTTTTTCATTTCATTTAATTTTGCTGGAGAAAAATGTGTATATATATATATATATATATATATATATATATATATATTTAAAATTTATTTTCAGTATAACAGTATTCATTATTTTTTGTACCACACCCAGTGCTCCATGCAATCCGTGCCCTCTCTAATACCCACCACCTGGTTCCCCACTTCCCACTCCCCCGCCACTTCAAACCCCTCAGATTGTTTTTTAGAGTCCATAGTCTCTCATGGTTCACCTCCTCTTCCAATTTCCCCCAACTCCCTTCTCCTCTCTAACTCCCCATGTCCTCCATGCTATTTGTTATGCTCCACAAATAATGTATATTTATTTATGTAGTATATGTTCTCCTGTCCAGGTATGTGGTGATTCATCTCCCTTTTCAGTTTCTTTTTTAAAATGCCTTTCATTTTTCTTCAGTTGGATCTTACACATTTCTTTACCTTTACTCCTAAACCTTTTAGGTTTACTATGTGAAGAGAATCATTCTTTGGATATTTTTCAATTGGTTATGGTTCATGTGGCCGAAATGAATGGATTTTTCTGTATTGCTAGCTTATCCGGCATTTTTAGTGAATTTTCTAAGTTCTAATTGCTTATTAAGTGATTCTGCTGAATTTTCTAGGTATAACATATGATACAGAGATAAGAACAGTGTTTTAGTTTCTTTTCAATCTTATTTTTTTTCATTTTTCTGAACATTAGTTGAATTGTGAATAGAAATTGTGATAATAATCATTCTTTTTGTTTCTCTCTCTTTCTCTCTGCATCCCTCTTTTCTTTCTTTCTTTTTTTTTCCTGCCTTTCTAGGATCCTTCAGAAGTAGTAAGGTATGAAGAAACTTATTTCTTATTGCTCCTGAGAAAGTAGAAGTTTTGGTGGAAGCTCAGAATTTGTGCCCTGAGGCTTTCCTTCATAGCATCTGTGCTACTAAGCCAAGTTACCTCCATTCCTTAGAAGACTTAGGTCCTCAAAACCTTATAGAGATAATTATTGGGATTCATGGCATCTCCACATCATAGAACAATACAGTTGATTTGTGCCCTCAGGCCAGTGGTTCTCAAACCTGATTCATTACCAGAATCAATTGTGAAGGATTATAAAGTCAAAGATCGTCTTGACTGAGCCAGAATCTCTAAAGACGATGCTTGGGACTTTTATAAATTGTCTCAGATAGTTACATTTGAGAACTATTATCTATACTTCCAGCAGATATGCTTAACATTTAAACAAACATATTTAAACATATATTTAATCTATATTCAATCTGGAATTCAGCAGTATCTATAATCTTTTCTAGAAAAAATCATACTATCAGCTTTGCTTATCTCTTTCCTCATCACCCCACTGTGTTGTGGTTATCTAAATTCTTTCCAGTTAGATGAAATTAATTTCATTTTTGAAAATTGAAATTTATTTCAGTTTTGAGAAAATGCAAGAGATAAACATGCTTTAATATTTTTCCAAACTGCGATCCCCATTATGCTGTTCATATGCTGAAAGAGATCAAGTCTATTTTGGGGTAAGCAGAGGTCAAGAAGAAAAGTATGCTTTCTTCCAAGAGATCCAAATAGCCTAAACACATGTCCCTTTTTTTTTTTTTTTTAAAGACTTTATTTATTTGGGAGAGAAAGTGAGTGAGAGAGAGAGGGAGAGAGAGAGAGAGAAGGAACGGGGGGAGGGGCAGAAGAATAGGGAGAAGAACATGTCCCTTTTAAAAAAAAATGTTATTTATTTATTTGAGACAGAGAGTGGGTGAGCAAAAGAGGGAGAGAGAGTAAGAAAGAGAGAAAGAGAAGGACCACGGGGAGGGCCAGAGGCAGGGGGAGAAGCAGACTTCTCACTGAATAGGGATCCCCACTTGGAGCTCCATTCCTGGACTCAGGGATCACGACCTGAGCCAAAGGCAGACACTCAACAACTGAGCCACGCAGGCGCCCCCCTCAACACATGTCCTTAAGATATTTCTTATTGCTCTGTCTCACTTCAGCTGACAAGGCGATACATTTGTGGGACTTTTAAAAGCCAACTTCCTACCAGCATAACAGTAGTTTCAGAGTTAATAAACAGCAGCAATAGCATGATGAGGGCCTTGTTATCTTGTAGAAGCTGTACTGTTTCAAGAAGGCAGTTTGGGGATTTCCTACCTAGCACACTTTAGAATCGTTAAGTGTCTCACCTTACCTGAAAGCTGTGCTCCTGTAGCTATATTGATGACAAGACTTTCTTAGGATCCTGAGGACAAGTGTTTGTCCTTTATTGCTACCATGCATTTATTTCACTGGCACATGTTGATTGTGTATTTCCTTTTGAAGTCTTTAAGAGTAAAATCTACAAAGGGTGCTGGGAACATCTGGTCTTGCAGATATTATATGTTCTCATTGGCTGAAAGACCATTTTGAACCACCTACTCAGTGTGGACAAATTTCATGATTAACAACATAAAATAGAGATGCTTTCTGCTTTCTTTCCAGCTTGTTGAGCTTGGGGAGTTCTTACTTGTTCCCAGCTATTCCTGTTCAAATCTGATTCACAAGGAGTTTTTAGTATTTGTATATTCACATCATGGTTTCAGAATGGCTGTTATACCTCCAAACTTTGTCCCAGGAAGTAAGGGGAAAATGTGTCACCAGCAAGCTCTTTTTGAATCAGAAAGCCAAACCTTTTCCAAAAGCCTGAGGAAGAATTTCCCTTATATCTTATTGCCCAGAATAGAGTCATATGACCACTTTTGTAGTGAGGGAGACTGAGAAAATATCTATAAGGAAGGAGGAATGGATCACCACAATTGGCTAAGTACATTATTGCTCTAAACAAGTAAGAATCAGAGTTTGATGGGAAAGAAATTAGCTTAGCCTGTTAGTTTATTTAGTGTACTTTACACACACACACACACACACACACACACACACACGAGGTACGTGGTCTTGACGTTCATGAGAATCAAAGCTTTTCTCTGGAAGGCACCCTCTTGTAAGACTTCTTTGATGTGGCAAACATCATATTGGGGGAGGGGAAATTTCTTCCCTTTCCCAATCCACTCTACAAATCCCCATACAATGGAATGTTGAAATTCATGAATGAGGGGAAGATACAGAATCTGGTGGAGTTCAAGTGCCAGAAAAAACCTGGAGGTGGCTTGAAGTAAAATGCTTCTATGTGGAACGTGGGTCATGGAACTTTTTTTTAAAGAGGATGCTGTGGTCTAATGGCTACAAATATTGAGCTAACCCAAACTGAAATGAATAAATGATTTCTTTTTATAAAAGTGGAACATTGAAACACCCTAATCCTACATTTATAATTTTATGTTTGGCTCTGTAAATGGTTAACTGAGTAGGAGCTACAGTGGAGAGGCAAGGATGTGACCCCAAGGTATAACCTCTCCTTTGGAAAAGAAACCTCTGGGTCTTTGGGTGGGAGTAGCAAAAAGTTCAGTGCTGTGAAAGCTGGGATATGTTTGGTTTGGTATTGTATCCTCTCTCTAGAGCAGTCCCAAACCTAAGAAGTAGAATAGGTGATAAGGACCCAGGTAGGTGTCTGAGGGAAAGGTAGAATGAAGAGCAGAGGTAACAGGGAAAATAAGACAGGCAACCTGAGTCCCAAATGATAAGCCACACCTGATGGGGTGGCAGAAGAATGAGGAAATAAAAAAACAGCATGTTGGGTGAGACCCACATATTTTTCTATCAACTAAACAAATGCTTTCCTTGGAGTGTAGGCTAGATGTGATCTAGCCTACCTTTTAACTTCAAGCTGGGGTTTCTCACCCTTCTTCCTCGTACATTTTCTCCTTCTTTACTTACTAAAAACTGCACATTTATACCTCACCAGCAATGTGCTCATTACTCTTATAGTCTCTGACCTTAACAAGTTTGCAATCACACAGTCAACAACCAAATGAGATGGTTTATATAAAATCAAGTGTTGTGGTATTATAAGGGAGGGAATTAGTCATATTGCTTATAGTTAGAGCTATGAGGAAGGTATGAAAAGAGAAAGTCGGAATAGCTGGTTCCTAAAACTCCTTCCATTTCTCAGCAATATATAATTTTGCTTGTTTCTGTCTTTCCTTTCCAAACTCCATAACCTTATTTACTTATTAAGGAAACACGAATGCAGCTTGCCATGTCTCAGACAACCATTTTTCCAACATTACAGATGCACATTCTTTTAATGCTCATAAAAACCCATTGGGAGCAGGCCCTATTATTATATTCATTTTACCTATTAGGAAACTGGTGCAGAAAAGTTGTTACTCTCCCAAAGTCACATAGCTAGTTAAGTAGCAAAGCTAAGATTTGAAACAAGAACTCTGCCTCCATAGCCCGTGGTCTTAATCATTTTTGGATGTTGCATTTTTGAATTTCAGTATTTGGTCACAAAAAAAAAATATTTGAGTGATGAATACTCAAATAAAAAAAAAAAGATCTAACTTTGAGCTAATTTCCTGTTGGATGGGTAAATAGTTCACTTTCCTTTTTAAAATTTTTAATAATATCAAATTGATTCTAAGTTGTTTTTGAAATGAAGCTATAGAATTTTAACCTTTCACTATGCAGGAAATGACATGCAAGTACAGGGGGCAATGAGGAAATGATTTAGGTGTCCATTAGGGGTTCTTCCAAACTTCAGACTTTATGTCAGTGAAGCCAAAAGAAAAGAAGCTGTTCATGTAGGCTAATGTGGCCCCCAGATCTGCTGTTCTCTTGGCTTATTCTGCTTTTTCCCTCATTAAACAAGTACTGATGGATAGCATTTATACACCCACACTATGCCAGTTGAGATGGGGACATGTGGAAATACAGGCTTGGTTATCTGCAATTAGCGAGCTTAAAATTTAATCGAGGAGAACACACACACACACACACACACACACACACACACACACCACCTTTAAATAACCATCACAACCTAACAATATATAATCAAGCACCAAACAAGGAATTCAAGAAACTGAATTATCACTGGGTAGACTTAATGGGGAGACAACATATTGAGTTTACAAACCTCTACAAATTTTCTTGGTCTCCTGTGTTCCTAGGACTTTCACTTCTTCCATCTCTCTATTCCAGCTTCAGCTACTGCTGCAAACATCTGACAAATTCTGTTGTCCATAAGGTTCTACCACCTGAAATTGGCCAGTTCCATGCATGGAGTCTCTGGCTTCTCCCACCACTTTGAGACTTCTATGAAATATTATTTCATGTTAACATAGCCTCTGGCTTCCTAAGCAACTCCCACAGGGTCCTTAAGTATGGGAGAGTTGGTTTTGGCCAAAGGATAAACAAGAGCTGGAAAGAGTTTGGGCAGAAAAGTACTCTTTCTGTTTCTTTAAGACTCATCTGAAATGTAGCATCCCTGATCAGCTTGTCTAGAGACATCCTGGGTAGCTGAACAGGTGACCTACCAAACGACTGACTGAGATTCTTCAAGCTTATTGTGAAGTAGAGGCCATTGTTGTTATGCTCACATTGATTGCCACATTTTCCTGCCTTACTCCTCTTTTCCTCCACTCTTACCCTGGGATTGCACCCCCTAAATAATCTTCACTTCAGTTTCTGTTTTCTAGAAACCTTGGAGCAAGACAGAAGAGAAGAAAATCTTTGTATAGGATATGCAAAGGAATGATCCAGGTTGAGAACATTTATGTTGGAAATAGCCAGGGTCACACATTAGAGGTCCATGCTGAGAGACACGTGAGTTCTTTGAAGGCTTTTGAGCAGAGGAGTGCCATGATGGAAATTGGGATTTAGGAAGGTGGATTAGGTTGAAATAGAAAATTGGAGTAGTAGAGGTGGAAAGAACTAGAAGCAGGAAGACTATTTATGATTTAAATGTGAGTATGAATGTAGGACCAAACTGTAGAAATTAAATAGTAGATAAGAAATCTTAGGATGGGTTTAGCCATCTTGATATAATAGGAAGCAAGGTGATTCACTAAAAGTAAGTAAATGAAGTATAATTGCGGGGTTGAGGGGAGGAGAATGTGTGGGTTATCCTCCTGAACATCCATGGTTCAGAATGGATTGCTTTTTGCTGGGCTGGGCTGAATGGCTCTTGGTCTTTCTGCTATCAAGAAGCTTCTAGAACACCCACTAAATTTCTCATTTCCTGATTTGTTTGTGTATACTAACATATTTTCAAAAGACTGATCAGATATTTACATGGTCTAATTTGGATTTTGTTAATTCAGCTTGGTTAATTTTATAAATTAATTTAACAAATTAAAATTTGTTAAATTTTATTAACCAAACTACTATAGAAACTTTTATTTCCAGCACATTTTACTGAACAAACAGATGAACTCTGTGGTCATATAGCCATTGGCTTTTCTTGTGACCACAGAACACTAATGTAGTCATGACTTTTGTCTAGATTTTGCTCTTCATGAGAAGGCAGAAGTGGGCTGAGCAACCCACACTTTTATTCTGGATCTGAAATATGAAAGTGTGTGCTCAGTGAGTTTTATTTATTTATTTTTTAAATCTTCAGATGCATTTAAAAATATTTTTTAGTACTTTTTTTTTTTTTTTTTTTTTGAGTAGGCTCTAAGCCCAGCATGGAGCCCACATGGGGCTTAAACTCATGACCCTAAGATCAAGAGCTGAGTTGAGACCTAGAGTCTGAAGCTTTACTGACTGAACCACCCATGCATCCCTTGAGTACTTTTTGAGTTCTGTATACATTGGCCAGTTATTGAATACTTAGGTCTGTTTTGAAGTTCCCTGTGTCTGAGATTGTTTACTTGCCTAAAGGAGGGAATAATATTCCAGAACATTACTTGAGTATAGTCCATATGCTGAGATAGGCAGAGGTAAACTGTGAACCAGACGAAGTAATGTATCTAGACAGGTTCTGAGTTGAGAAAATGCAAATATTTCTTAAGTTAACAAAC
The DNA here is from genome assembly GCF_030435805.1 of Mustela lutreola. Taxonomy (NCBI): domain Eukaryota; kingdom Metazoa; phylum Chordata; class Mammalia; order Carnivora; family Mustelidae; genus Mustela; species Mustela lutreola. Next base: position 175,215,194 of record NC_081291.1, on the reverse strand, counting down.
AAAATACCAGAAACATGAAATGGGCCCCTTTAAGAAAAAGAGGACTTATTGTGCATGATGTGGTTTCCAGGGACTTAGATTATTGTCTGGCTAGTGACTTAGGTTGGAGTCTGTTTTTTAACCAGATAGCTAATCTTGCTGAGCTGGCACAGGTACCAAAGTGGGTCCTTTTTCAAGCAGTGGTATTCTCATAGAGATGCCCCATTTGTCTGTAGCATTGAAATGGTGATCCTGATGCTTATGATAGGAAATCATTTCCTCGTAACTGCTCTTGCAAAGATCATGCCTGACCCAGAGATGAGTGTTTTAGCTGCTTTTTGGTGGTATTTATTGATAGTCAGCTGCTTGTCATTGGTAACTACCTGGTTTCAGTTTCACCACAGGAAGATGTGAGCCAAAAACAGCATTTAGAAATCAATCCAAGACCTGTGGGAGTCTGACCACTGTCATAGATGGAAGGCTGAACTGTGTTGGGGGTGTTTCAGAAATGGGGGAAACTTCAAAAGCAGAAGGGAGCATCACATTTTGAAGTGATGGAGGATGGGCCAAAGAGGTCAGTTAGGAAACGTAAAGAACAAGGAACATATGGAGAAAGACTGAATAAGACAGGCTTTTTTTTTTTTTTTTTTTTTTTTTTAAATTTCTGCACACAGGAGAAAATATATGCTAGGAGTTGGCCCTTTAACCATAAGAAGATGCCTGTGCCAGATGCTTTGAGGACTGCTTAAAAAATCACCTTGAGGTCTTTCCTCATATCACTTCTGTCTTTCCATATATCAATTTACCTCAGTCCCTTGGTTCTCACACCTTGCCTAGACCCACTGGGATTAAGCTTTGGTCTATCATAGTTCTTAGCTCGGTGACTTCATATGAAGCTGCCTGTAAAAGCTGTCTCCTGGCATCTTGAATCTCATTCATGGTTTAGAAGTTTCCTGTACCTGAGCTGCCCATGGCCTGGGACATAGGTGTCTCATACTTATTTATTGCCCCACTGGGCCTGTTGAGAAAGATTTATATGAAAAAAACATAAAGATGAAACAAAAGAAAACTCACCTAATCAACAAGTCTATCCCCTCAAATCCCAAAAGATCTATGAGTGTGATGACCATGACCTTAAGGCAGGCCACCTGGATTTCCAAGGCAAACACCCACTGGAGCAGTTCCTGGGCTGCAGCCACTAGTGTCCCTTCAGCTCTAGGTGAACAAGTGCAGGTGAGCAAGCTGGCCTCAGCCTTGCTAGGGCCAGTTTTTAAGTAACCTGTTTATGCCTCTTAATTAATAGACCTTTGGGAAGGATCTGAGGGTTGCCTTACAAAGTACTGTACTTTCTTTGGGTTCAAGGATTTGCTACTGTGTCTATTTTTAATATTAGAGAATGAGGACAAATGGGGTTTCCACCACTTGACAGATAATCAGCAGCCTTTTTGCCAAATCCAGTGGTATGTGTATAATTCTCCTCTAAACTCCTCTGTGGGAATCTGAGTCCCATACACCATCTTTTGTCTTTTACCTAGAAATGTTTCCTTAAACCCAGCCCTAGATACTCTTTTATTATCCTTCCATTCACTCTTTCTTTCCTGGAGAATAGGTGTGTTTGTTTATTTATTTATTTATTAGATATTAAAATCCCTAAATTTATTTATTTATTTAAGTTTTTATTTTAATTCCGCTTAGTTAACATATAGTGTTATATTAGTTTCAAGTGAACAATATAGTCTTTCTTTTTAATTTTAAAAAATTTATTTATTTATTTGAGAGAGGTGGGGGGGTAGAGGGAGGAAAAATCCTGAGGCAGATCCCCCACTGAGCACAGACCTTGGTGCAGGGCTGCCATGGGGCTTGATCCCAGGACCCCGAGATTATGACCTGAGCCAAAACCAAGAGTTGGTTGCTTAATGGATGGAGCTGCCCAGGAGCCCCTAGAGTATAGTCTTGCAACACTTCCATTTGTCACCCAGTGCTCATCAGGACACATACACTCCTTAATCCCCATCACCTATTTAACGTTCCCCCAGCAACTATTGAGAACAAGTTTATTTTGATTCCAACTTTCTGCAGATAACACGTGCCTCTCTTTGTCCAGCCCCAGATTTTCACCTGAGCTCGGAGACTCATTTTTAACTGTCTCCTTAGATATCTTCATCATTATGAAATCATTCAGAAATCATCACATCCCAGACCAAACTTATTTTATCATTTGAAACTTGCCCAATTTACTCCCTCTTCTGTATCCTGGAATAGTTTCTTATCTTTCAATAATACACATTCATTACCTTATCCTATTTAATTTTCTTTTAAATAGTTAATTACCTGTTTTCTCTTCCTTTGATTTTCACTGCTGTTCTCCAAACCTCCCGTTCTTAAAGAATAGCTTCTTCTCCTCCTACTGCTAAGAGTATCCCCTCCAAACATCATTTCTAGTATGAAACCTTCTGTTGCTTTCCATAGTATACAAGACAAAGCAAAGCCTCCTAACCCTGTCTGCTCTAGTATCACCTTCAATGAAGTTGATCTTTTATAGCAGGTTGGGGAAAAACTAGGTCCTTGTTGGCCTACAGAAAGGTAGGTTTGATAAGGAGGAGATGGAGCATGTTATAAAGACTCACCAATGTCAGTTTCTCAAAGTTCGTATTGAGCTGGGTCACTTTTCCACCAAAGCTGAGTCTAAGAATTGAACTAGAGACCTTAGTTGAGTAGCTTGGTACAAACTTCAGATAAACTCTTGGTTTCTGTTGAGCTGATGCCAAATAAAATGTGAGAGTGGAAGACAGAAATGGGGTTATGCTAGAGCGAGCTGGATTTGAGTTAGACAAATGAAAGAAATTTGAGGAGATGCAGGACTGTGGGACCAAGGAAAGGTTATTTTTCTCACTCCTTTAACCAGCACTGAGAACTTTCCTGGCAGCTTATCTACCTTCCTTTCCTGATGTATTTATTCCATAGTAGTTATTCCTGCCTAACACATTTTGTATTTATTTGATGATTATATGTATCCCCCAGCAAGAATGTAAGCTTCACAAGGTCAGGATATTTTGCTTGTTATGTTTACTGCTTTCTTCCCAGTTCTTAGAACCATAACTGGTGCAAAGTATGTGTTCAATATTTATAAATATGTATATACTTATAAATATTTGTTTAATAAATGGATAGACTTTTTGGTATAAAATCTTATTTATTTATTGAGCATTTCTACCCTTAGACGTTTTAAGTTTATTTCTCTTTAAAATAATTCTTTATGCTATTCACCTGCCTACAACTTTCTACCTTCTCTTCTAACTACCAAAATTCCATCCCCATTTTGGCTTCTAGTCAGTTGCATCACTGTAGGGAAATTTCTCTACCATCCCAGGTTATGTAATTTACCTGTCTCTTCATTTTCCAAACTTTTAGTGTTTGAAATTCTCATGTCTTTGGAATTCTCACAAACGCAGATGCTGGTATACCTTGCTGTTCAATGCTTCCCTCGGATTCTGGTTTCTGTTTTTCTGAACTTCATCTTCTCTTACTATCCATGTTATGTTATCCCCTAACAGGTGTTGGCTTCAGGTATGTGCATTTGCTCATTCATGTGTTATTGATTCATTCAATACATATTCCTCTAAGGTTTGTTGGGTGTTACACAATGGAGGCATAGAAATGAATTTGGCCTAGTCCAAGCTTTTAAAGAAATAATAATCTAATAGATTGTACCTACTTAGAGTTTTACACTTCTTGAAGATAAGAAGATAAGATATTAAAATTTTTTTTGTGTGTGTCTCCATCACACCTCAAATAACATTAACTCTATGAACTCAATCAATAAGCCAAATTAAGAATGTACAACTTTAGCACTGACAGGAAATTTAGACTATTCTAATCCAAACACCTCCTTTTATAGGTAAGGACACAAAAAGAATGGTTCAATAACTTGCCTGTCACTTGGTTAACTAGTGACCGATCTGGGCTGAGAGAAACCAGGGTCAAAGTGAATAATTTGTCTCTCAGGTCGAACTGTGTAACTGTATCATTGTCAGGAAGATGGTAGAGAAAACAAGATTTATTTACATAAAAAATTGTATTTAAAAAGTATCGATTGAAATTCTGAAGGGCTGATATCAATTAAAATGAAATATCCAATATGAAAGTACTTATTTGGTTAGAGCATACTAAGGATTCTCTAGGAATAAATACATCACACTAAATAGAAAATTCTTTATGACCAGCAGTATGTGACACAGCATCCTCTGGTAATAACCCAGCAATTACTACCAAGACCATTGTTTGAGGTATCTAGAAACATTCGGGCAAACTACTTTAGCAATTCCTGGCCACTCTTCACTGATACTCATCTTCTGCCTTATCCTCTTTGATCCTATTTGGTTAGTAGCTATTTTAGGAAGTGAAAAACTGGAGTCACAGGGACCCAGCTCTCTGCCCCCTTTGGGCCACAATGAGATCACCACAGTAGTACCCACAAGAATCTTGGTTTGCATTCTCAAGATTGTGGGAACTTCATTCTCAGAAGCTGAGCTCTCTCCATACATCTCTTAAGTCCAGGTGGTGTGCCAGTAGGTACATGAGAAGGGGAAGGATTTGGTGACAGGGTGTCTTCCAAAGTAGAATTTAAGAAAAGGGTTTGGAAGTAAATATCTCCATTGTAAACACTGATTTGAGTGCTGAGTGAATTATGGTACATTTCTGAATGCATTTAATTCTAGTAGAACTTCTTTAATGGGGTCTTGTATGGAGAAAACCATTGAAGGACTAAATATATTTGCAAATATAAATTTATATTTAAAGTATTGCTGGAGCAGAATGTCCTTACATTAAAGAGTGGGATTAAAAAGTAATTATCTGACCACAGAGATCTAGGCATAGAGTATGAAAGAGAATCCTGCGGAGCCACTTGCAAACTAGAGGAATGTGTATTATTTTTACTTCTTTCCCATCACCATCACATAATGTGTGACATGTAAGGATTGACTACGAAGATGGAGCATTTACCAAAATCATTAGGAGGATTAATCTCATGTTGATCTAAGAAAGGATTATGTTCTTCCTCCCTTTATTCAGTTATTAGAAAATGGCTTAAAAATTTTGTCTTTAGAGATGTATGGTTGCTTTCCATGAACAATAACACACTAGGTCAGATTTGTTCTACTGATGTGAGAGGCTCCAGCTGTGGCAAAGACAGAAATATCTACCACCTGTGTTCACAAGCAGCTACACCAGATTTGAAGGTTAGAAGTCAGAGGACAAGGAGATACTGGGGCAAAGTGCTAGTGTGGAAACATAATTATATGTGGGTGTTCCTAGCTTGGCATGAGAACAAGCCTCCTGGGGCAAACTCCATCCTTTTGAAATGTACTATGTGCCAGACTATGTGGGTAGCTTTCTTTCCAGATGAGGAGAAACTAGCAGAACTTGGGCTCGGGTGAGTTGCTCATGGCCAAAGAGGCCAATGCACAACGCTGGGAGCTTTAGTGGTGTGGTGAGATGAGAAGGAGAAGTGGGTGCTTTGTACATTGAGCATCTCACCTCCCAGATCAGTGGGAGTCCTTGAACCTTGGCCCCCTTCAAATTAAATTCTGGCAATTTCACTTTGATCACTGGACCTATTATCTTTCCCTACTATAATCTTTTAAGGGTTCAATCAAATTATGTGAAACTGTAATTAGCAATTGCAAATTGTGTCTTTTCAGACTCAATTTGTCTTTGCTGGTGCTCAAAGACTATAGAAGCATTCTAGTTTTTAGTTCTTGGATGAGCCAGAACTGATGGTGATGCTATAGCTAAACTGAAAAAAAAAAAAAAAAAACCCCGGCATTTTATGGAAAATGTCTGTTTATCTTTCGCACATTATTAGAGTCAGTTGAATTGGGAGGCAAGATGGGGGCTATAACCATAACGCTACATACATATTGACTGAGGAAGAAGTGAGCCGGTGTCAAATTTTCCTGTCATGTTCTTATCCTTAAGATGCACGGTGAAGCAATAAATGCTGTGGGATCCATATTATAAAAACTAGTGTTCCATATCATATGCCAAGCATCTGATGTGAAGCTAGGTCTCACCCGGATACAGGGTGGAGCAAAGAGAGGTGCCATCTAATGCTATATTGTCATTTATATTGTCATTCTTATTGTCATGAATACAGAGGTTTTTTTTTTTTAATTTTTTATTTTTTATAAACATATATTTTTATCCCCAGGGGTACAGGTCTGTGAATCACCAGGTTTACACACTTCACAGCACTCACCAAAGCACATACCCTCCCCAATGTCCATAATCCCACCCCCTTCTCCCAAATCCCCTCCCCCCCAGCAACCCTCAGTTTGTTTTGTGAGATTAAGAGTCACTTATGGTTTGTCTCCCTCCCAATCCCATCTTGTTTCATTGATTCTTCTCCTACCCACTTAAGCCCCCATGTTGCATCACCACTTCCTCATATCAGGGAGATCATATGATAGTTGTCTTTCTCTGCTGGTTTTTGAATCCATAAGTAAGACTGACTTGTTTGAATCTTGGATCGTGGGTCAAGCTGTATTTGCTATATTTTCTAAAGAGCAGGTTCAAGTCCCTGGATAGCTGTGATGAACAGATCCTTTGTTATACCAGGAAGGGGAATGATCCAGAATTTACCAAATTCAGAATTGCCTCTTTAGATCAGGGCCAATCCTTGTGTTAAGCTACAGAATCTCTAGTCTTTGAGTCCCAGCTTTGCTTTATTTCTCTGAGGTTGAGGGAATTTATAAAGTTGAAAAACAGACTATTAGCCCACAATAAATACCCCAGATAATACTCCTTGGCATGCCATTCATCATGAGGTTATCTTTTTCCCTAAGAAGGGAAAAGTTTTCCAAAGGCAGGCTGGAGAGAGATGTTATTTGGTAGAGTTCTCACAGGTGAAAGAAGGACTGGCTGTGAGCTGTCTTCGAGAAGAATGTATACACTGTGCTATCTTCCCTGCTGCTTGCTTGTCCTTGCAGATACCTTGACTACAAACAATAGTTTCAATAAGGAAGACAGAATGAGTTCGGACAGGAAGGTTGGGAACTATGACAGGCAGGAGAAGAATGAAGCCAAACAGCATGGTGATGTGTCATCATCACTGGGTTTTACCTTGCTCTACATTCAGTTACTTATTTTTTTTCAAAGTGCTAGGCACTTACTCAAGAAGCAGCATATACATTCTGACTTTGAAGTAACAGATGAACTTTTAGCTGCAATGTATGAAAATATGCTTCGTTATTCTCTTCCCACACCATGAGATCATTAATACATCCATCCATTCAAGAGTCATTTATTGAGAGCTCACTACATGCATTATAGTCCTGCTGGTTACCAACCACTTGTTTCCTAGAAATTTTGTAGGAGGAAACGATTTGTCTTTTTTTTTTTTTAAATTTTCTTACTTTAAAATTTGTTTTGATTTTATGACTCATGCTAAAGGCTTCAAGACAGAAATCTCTGATGAATAAAAATGTGATTTTTATGATAAGTTTTACAGCTTTTTAGATCTGTATTTAAGTAGACTTACAAAGGCATTGCCTTATTCACTATTTGTGATATTGCTTTGTTATTGCACACCAATGATGTGTAAGAAGATACTGATGGACTCTACTTGTTATCCAGAAGTGAAGGTAATAGCCTTCTGTGCACTTATCCTCTTACATAACTAGCAGCACTTATAGCAATTGAACCCTTATATGTCTTAGCATGGATTTTGTGCCTATTATTATTTATTGTGTAGTGCTACTGTAACACTTGCATAAAGTCACAGGCACAAATACAGGAAATGGGATAGAAGAAGGAGACTGTGGGTCAAAGAAGAAACCTCGAGATAGGACAGAAAGTTACTGACAAAAACATAGAAGGAAGACACATTATTGGGTGAGACGTTGGAGGAAGAGAAAGAAAACTATGACCTTCAGTGGAGGGAATTATGAATGCTACCTTTCTGATGGGTACAATGAAAGGGATGTAGGTAATAAGGGCCTCCAGGGGAGGGGAAGAATGGCAAGCAAAAGTTGACCTGTGCCCTTCCAGTTCCTGGAGAGGAAAAAACATAAAAACCTGACTAATCAAAGCTAAGTAACAATCAAAACTAAGTCAGTATTAGTAAAAAGGAAAGACATTGATAGGGTGTGGGGCTTGGAGAGGGTTATCCTGGCCACCACCATGGCTTAGTGGAAAGAGTGTGTCAGTTACCTGGTGAAGATTTGGCTAACACAGATGTGGGAGGTGACTGAAGGTATAATTTGCAACGATGCCCCAGAAAACCTAGGAGGCTGAACACAGGAATACCCAGGTTTTGTGTGTCTGCTGGATGAAGGAAGAGTGAATCTCTAGATGTAGCTAAGGAGAGTAGGCTTATGCACTAAAGTGAGCTATGAAGTTTTAGTATCTATGTGGAGACCATCACTTAATGTCTGATTACTGTGATAATTTGGAATTCTAATTAAACAAATTAATTAAATTTCCCTAACAAAGCTTCCTGATAGGAGGATTTATCTTCTATTTCCCATCTTTCCCAAGTGCTGAGAAATGGAAATTTCCAACTGGCAACATTTCATAATTCTGATTACCTGGGGGAATTAGTACAACAAATACAGTGCTTTAGCCTATTCTCAAATCACACACCTCCCTTCCCCCTGGACATGTCAGTTTACTGATTTATGGCTAATGAAAGATCAGTTTCACAGAAGGCTGAGCCACAGCACAGCCTGTAGGTGAAAAATCTAATATGAGTTCTTTCAGTCTTCCTACTTTCAAATTCTCAGAGAGTCAGAAAAAAAACCTCTGGGTTGAAAGAAACAATGAAATCTCAAGTGAAGCCTATAGCCATCTGAAAAAAACTGCTGTCCTTTCTTCAGAGGTTCATGCTGATAAATGTCTTGGGCACTCTCTTGACTGCTGGAGTCATGGTGCTGGAATGGTAATGATAACTCAGCCAATTAGTGCTTGTTTGAACACAATTTAATGAGAGCAGGTGCTGTGAAACTCAGAAGCTGAGGAATCCACAGGAAGACCAGTTTGTTGAGGAAGATGGATTCACTCTCAGGAATGTTTGGAGTGAGAGAAATACTATTCAGTAACTATGGAAGACAGAAAAGAAAGTCCATGAGCCCATTCTGAATGGCAGGAGAAGAGAAAAGCAAGGTGGGAAAATGAGAAAAAGAACCACCACTAAATTGAAAAGAAAACCTTCATATAACAAAACCTAGATGCTGAATGACCTTTATCATGGAAAGATACCATTTCGATGAAACATGAACTGAAAGAATTTTTTTCTGAGGGCTAATTTACATTTTTTTTCCTTTTCAGTTTTCAATGTATTTCAGAAGATGCATGGTTCTGCATGGTTAGCATCTTTGTCTCCCTGAAAAATAAAACCAGGTCAGCCTGACACACCTGGATGCAAGTAGTCATTCATGTGACCTTTGTGAGAGCCATGACTATTGCCAGGTCAAGCCTTATTAGGACAGGGGGCATTTGGGGGCTTACCCCGAGTTGGTGTTTTATGATTTAGTTAATGGAGGGATTTCCCTCCCAGGCTGAGCATGGCTGACGCTGAATTTGCTGCAGGGGAGCAGGACCTTCTGAGAGGTAATAAGGACATTTGTCTGATATTGACTAATGGTACTTGACTGGAGGACATTTGTGATGGGCAAAATAATAGCTTCTCAAAGATGTCCATCTCTTAATCTGGGAACTGTGAATTACATTAGTTTATATATAAAAAAGGGATCTTGACATGAGGAGGTTATTCTGGATTATCCAGGTGGGTCTAATCTAATCACATGTTTTTGAAGGTGAGAAACTGTCCTAGCTGGGTCAGAGAGAGATGTGATAGACCAAGAGTCAAAGAGATGTACTGTGAGAAGGACTCATCCCACTGTTGCTGACTTTGAAGGCAGAAGAAGGAGGTTATTTACCAGAAAACGTGGGTGGCCTCTAGAAGCTGGAAGAGGCAAGGAAATGAATTCTCTCTTAGAGCCTCCAGAAAGGACCACAGTCTTATTGACAACTTGGTTTTTTTCTTTTTTCTTTTAAAAATATTTTTTTTTGTTATGGAAATATAGTTAACATATCACATCATATTAGTTTCAGGGATACAACATGGTGATTCAACAATTCTATACATTACTCAGTTTTTTTTTTTTTTTTAAGATTCTATTTATTCACTTGACAGACAGAGATCACAAGTAGGTAGAGAGGCAGGCAGAGAGAGAGGAGGAAGCAGGCTCCCTGCTGAGCAGAGAGCCCGATGTGGGGCTCCATGTGGGGCTCGATCCCAGGACCCCATCATGACCTGAGCCAAAGGCAGAGGCTTTAACCCACTGAGCCACCCAGGCGCCCCTACATTACTCAGTTTTAAATCAATGTGATGCAGTTTGAACTTCTGACCTCTAGAACTATAAGATAATGCATTTGTTTTGTTTTAAGCCACTAAGTTTTTGGTAATTTATTTTAGCGGCAAAAGAAAACTACTATAATGTTGTGCTATGCCAACACTAGGTCTTTATTGTCTATTGCTTGTTTGTTTTACGACTTCTGTCTAAATAATAAATAATGAAACCGTAATGTTAAACTAGCTCTGCAAGGAAAATCTTTAGCGTAGACTTGATTTTAAACACTGAATTAACTAAATAAGTTTTTCAGTAGATATATTAACACATTACTGACTGTGTTTACTCTTTTTATTCACAGATGTTTGTTGAGCCCCTATTATCAGCCAAGCATGTTATCAGGTTCTAGGATTAAAACCTGAATGAAGATAGATTCCATCTTGTCCTCAAGGAGAAGGTTATAAACTTGTTGGGAAGACTGACTAAAACCAACAATTTTAATGTGTGGCGTGAACAAGTTTTCTTCTCTTCACGGTCCTTGCTACAGGTAATTAGAGTTCATCTTCCTCTGTTGACCCAAACCAGTTACCACTCCATCGTTTCCATCTTCCATAAATCTTTCTAAAGATATGGTCTATTGCTACTGCCATTTTCTTTTTATTAGTTCCTAAGGGGTTATGTGGTTTATCTCCTGTGTATATATCGACCTTGGTTTTCTCTTAGGAACCTGGTACAGCATGACCCTGCATGATACTTCTGGAAAAAGAAACCATAAAACAGCCCTTCCCTGTGCCCTGTGCTAAAGTAAGAGGAAGGAAATAAACCAGTCAGCTTCCTGAATGTGAGCTAGGTGCACAGAGAACTTGCCAAATAATGTAGCATTTCTTTCTAGTTTTAAATTAGTTGGAACAAATGATGAACAGCAATTCTATAGAAAATAAAATAGTTTAGGCCATAGTTTTAAAAATTGTTATCCATTATTTTCTAGAATTGTAAATTCTAAGCGTGTGGACTGATTAGTTTCTCTTGGTGAAGACATATCTTCCCTCATCAGTGATCAACTTCCTAATTATGAGAGGTACATCAGCATAGGCAAGTGCCTGAACCAAGAATAACTAGATTGGTTCCCACTACCCTTTTTATTTGTTGGTTCTGCTAACAAAGGAATTGATATCAGTCAAAGAGAAAAATACATCTATTACCAAGCAAAAATGTTTGCAAGCTTTAAATCTGTAGAGTTCTCTGCCTATAAACATCTAGTCAAATATATATATATATATTTTTTTTTAACTTTAATTTTTTATTTTTTATAAACATATATTTTTATCCCCAGGGGTACAGGTCTGTGAATCACCAGGTTTACACACTTCACAGCACTCAGCAAAGCACATACCCTCCCCAATGTCCATAATCCCACCCCCTTCTCCCAAATCCCCTCCCCCCAGCAACCCTCAATTTGTTTTGTGAGATTAAGAGTCACTTATGGTTTCTCCCCCTCCCATTCCCATCTTGTCAAATATTTTTGTCCAGAGGCATGGTCTTCAATCCCCTTTCTGTGTTGTTAGGTGATGGCCTTTTCCAAACATGGACCTGATTTATACAGATTAAATAGTGGTTGAATTGGCCAGAAAAAGACTGTGAGAAATGAATATCCTGTAATGAACGTACGTAGCTTGTTTCTGTTGGTCCTTTCTTTTAATTTTTGACACAGTAAAGTTCTTGTGGCAAGTCTAGTATCTTTGACTATCTTTTGCCAGAAGAGGGCATTGACTTTTGGAGGGTAGCATGCGGAAGTGGCAGATGAATGACTGAAAGAGTCTATCAAGGTGATTCAGGGAGGTGATTTGTGACCATGTGATAAAATGTACAGATGTTAATTGTTCTTCCTCTTCTCACGCACGGTTGACTTGCTGTCCTACCCAGCCTGTGTGTGCCTGCCGAGAGCACGTGACACATGTTACAAATAGGAGGAATGAGAGGGTGTAGTGTGAGAACAAAGGCACTGGGAGTGGGCGAGTGACAGATCAGGGGAAGAGCAACCAACAAGCCTGGGCAGAGAAAAGAAGCAATATTCAGGCTAGAAGGACAGACAACCACAGCCTGAGAATATCAAAAAGCCCCGAAGGCAAGGCCGTGACTCGGTATGGGATTTCCCTGTCTTCCATCTTGCACATGAAGAAATCACCTCACCTCTTCTGAAGATTCTAGTGTCTAACCTGGAATTCCATTCAGGAAGGAAAAAGCCAGAATTTCTTTTTCACCCTCTAAGTGATTTGTTCATGGCATGTTTTATACTGAAGCAACTCGTCGGGTTTGGCATAGATTAAAAGGGTCACATAGGGAGACAGAATTCCTAGGATCCAGCCCTGGTGCACTAAAAATTTAGGTATCTAGTGGATGAAGAGTCTGCAAAGAATACTTAATAGGAGAGAACACTGTGGGATGAGGATTGGAGATAAATCAGGAAAGGGTGGCTTCATAAAAGAGGAGAGTTTTATGGATTGAATTGTGGGCTAACAGGGAAAATAGAATGATGTGTGTGGAGAGATGTACCTGCTGGATTTGCAAACATGGAGCAGCTTTATTAGCATGATATGGAAGGAAGCCAGATTAGGATGGAATTCTCATTAATTAATTCTTGATGTCTGCACAAACTTTTTTGAGTACTTAGTATGAACTGGACATTATCTTGGGTGTTGGGGATTCAGTAGTGAAAAAATAGACATGATTGTTATTTTATGTTGTATTGGGGGAAAGGGGAATAGAAGATAACAGTTTACAAAGGCAGAAATGATTTTGGAAAGTTGGAGGGAGAAAAAAGAAGTAATTTCATCTGAGGCATAGTAACTGACCAAAACGGAAACATTAAGAGAGAATTTGAGACAACAAAGGACCAGATCACAAAGGGCATTATAGACTACATGGGAGGGATTAAAATCTCCACCTGCAATGGGAGGACTTTAGAGAGGTTTTTGTATGGGTTGTAATGTTACTTGATTTTGTTTAAAGAGTATGTAGAGGTGCAGAGACCACAAATGTAGACAGCTTCTTAAGATAAGGTACTAGATAGAGTAGTAACAAACACTTATTTAGTGCTTGCCAGGAGCCTGGCATTTTAAGTATTTTTGCCTGCCACTAATTTATTATTTATAATAACTTAATGATGTAGGAGCTATTATTAACCTTGCTCTTCTTACAGATTAGGGAACTGAGGCATGGAGACACGACCCAGAATAAAAGTAAAGTGTTTTGATTTATTTGCTTGCTTGTTTTTTTTTTTTTTTTGACAGGATAAGGGTAGAGTTTCTATTTTATTTTTTAAATCAAAATATTTATATTTAATTAATGCATTTATTGAGGTATATGTCTTTTAACATAAATTATTTTATTTTATTTTTTAAAGGTTTTATTTATTTATATAAATTATTATAAAAAAGATCTAGAGAAGGAGAGAAACCATGAAAGACTCTGGACTCTAGGAAACAAACTGAGGTTTTCAGAAGGGGAGAATGGAGTAACGGTGTGATGGGTATTAAGGAGGGCATGTGTGGTGATCAGCACTGTGTATCATATGCAACTAATCATTGAACACTACATCAAAAACTAATGATGTATTAGTTGGCTAATTGAACTTAATAAAACAAAACAAAAAACTAAAAAAAAAGGCTTAGAAAGTTTAATAATACTATTATTATTATTCATTTTTTAATTGAAGTATAGATAATACACAATGTTATATTAGTTCAGGGATACTACTAAGTTATTTGACAATTCTATACGTTAGGATATGTTGTATAGTTACCATTTGTCACCATACAATGTTATTACAATATTATTGACTGTAGTCTCCATGTTGTACTTTTCATCCCTGTGTGTGGGGAGATGGCAGAGAGAGAGAAGGAGACAGAGACTCTCAAGCAGACTCCACACTGAGCACAGAACCTAACAGGGGGAGGGGATCTATCACATCACCCTGGGATCGTGATCTGAGCCAAAATCAAGAGTCAGACACTTAATCAACTGAGCAACCCAGGTACCCCTGTATGGTTCTGTTTCTGTTTTTTTGTTTGTTTTATTTTTTAGATCCCACATATAGGTGAAGCCATATGATAATTTGTTTTTCTCTGTCTTATTCCAGTTGGCATAATATCCTCTGAGTTCCTCCATGTTGTCACAAATGGTAAAATATTCTTTTTTATGGCTGAGTAATATTCCATTGTATATATCTATATATCTCCATATATATATATATATATATTCCATAATATATATTTTTTTTGGGGGGAGAATCAATATTTTAACTGAGTGTTGGATATTATTATTACAGTATCCAATATTACTATAATATTATTATTACAGTATCCAACTGAGTGTTGGATACAATATTATTACTGAGTGTTGGAATCTATAAACAGGGCACAACTCCATTTATTTAGGTCTTTTTTTTTTTTTTTTTTTGGTCTCCCAGTGGTATCTTGTAGTTTTATGTGAACAGATTTCACACGTATTTTGTTAAACTTACCTCCAAGTATCTCAAGGTTTTTGATTCTATTTGTACACTGTATTGTTTTTATAACTTCAGGTTCTCATTGTCCATTGTTAGGGTACAGAAACAGGACTTTTTTTTTTAAAGATTTTATTTATTTATTTGACAGAGAGAGAGAGCACAAGCAGGGGGAGTAGCAGGCAGAAGGAGAAGCAGGCTCCCCACTGAGCAGGGAGCCTGATGCAGGGCTTGATTCTGGGACTCTGGGATCAAGACCCGAGCTGAAGGCAGATGCTTATCCACTGAGCCACACAGGTGACCCCCTTTTTTATAGTGAAAACTGTATTTTTACTGCCTTTTATATTCAACAGTGATTACTTAAACTTAAAAAAAAAAAGCCTTTATTAACTAAAGGTTACTGAAAAGACAAACCTCTCCAGCCCACTTCATATTCTCTTTCAACCATTTGGAACAATGTTCCAAACTGTAAACCTGTTCCTTTTTATCATTGGCAGTCATGTGCTTAATGAAGAGCTTTGGATATGATATACAAGCAGTCATAATTAATCTTTCCACTGAAGTTTGGTAATCATCCTTGCTCCAAGATTTGTTTTCTTCACATTTTTTCAAAACTATATGCAGTATCTGTATATTTATCTATCTGTCATCTATCTATCTCTATCTATTATCTATGTATCTATCTATCATCTATGTGTCTATCTATCATCTATCACAGTATATCTATATCTATATATCTATATATATCACACCTTCTTTACCCATTCATCTGTTGATAGACATGTGGGTTGCCTTCATATCTTTGCTTCTGTAAATTATGCTGAAATAAACATATGGTTGAATATATCTTTTTCAGTTAGTATTTTCATTTTCTTTGGGTAAATACACAGTAGTAGAATTACTGAGTCATAGGGTATTCTGTTTTTAATTTTTTGAGGAATGTCTATATTATTTATCACAGTGGTTGCACTAATTTACATTCCTACCACCTGGACATGAGGGTTTCCTTTTCTCCACATCCTTGTCAACACTTGTTATTTCTTGTCTTTTTGTTGTTAGCCATTGTGACAGGCATGAGGTAATATCTCATTGTGGTTTTGATTTGCATTTTCCTGGTCATTAGTGATAATTGAGCATCTCTTCATGTCTAGTGGTCATCTGTATGTCTTCTTTGGAAAAATGTCTATTCAGGTCCTCTGCTTATCTTTAAGTTGGATTTTATCTTGTTTTGTTTTGAGTTGTATGAATTCTTTATATATTTTAGATATTAACCTCTTATTATATATATCATCACAAACATCTTCCATTCATTTGTTTTGTTGATGGTTTACTTCATGTGCAAAAGTATTTTATTTTGGTGTAGTCTCAATCATTTATTTTTGCTTTTGTTTTCCTCACCTGAGGAGACATATCTATAAATATGTTGCTAAAGCTGATGTTCCAGTGGTTACTGCCTATTTTTTTTTAAAGGAATTTTATTATTTCCTGTCTCACATTTAGGTCTCTAATCCATTTTGAGTTTCTTTTTGTTTATGGTGTGAGAAAGTAATCCGGTTCCATTCTTTGGCATGCAGATGTCCAGTTCCCCAACCTCATTTAATTGAGGATACTTTTTCCCATTGTATATTTTTGCCTCCTTTGTCATAGATGAATTGATTATATGATTGTGGACTTATTTCTTGGCTATCTTGTTTTATTGATTTATGTGTCTACTTTTTTGGTCACATAGTATGCTGTTTTGATTAGTATAATTTTATACTATATTGAATCTGGAATTGTGATGCTACAGCTTTGTTCTTCTTTCTCAAGGTTGCTTTGGCTATTTGGGGTCTTTGTGGTTCCTTAAAAATTTTAAAATTATTTGTTCTAGTTTTCTGAAAAATACTTTGGTATTTTTTATAGGGATTGCTTTAAATCTATAGATTGCATTGAGTAACATGGACATTTTGACAATATTAATTCTTCTAATCCACAAACATGGTCTATTGTTCCACTTTTTGGTTCATCTTCAATTTCCTTTACCGAGGTTTACAGTTTATAGAGCACAAGTCTTTCACCTCTCTGGTTAAATTTATTCTTAGGTATTTTATTCTTTTTGGCACAGTTGTAAATGGGATGGTTTTCTTAGTTTCATCTGCTAGTTCATTATTAGTGTAAAGAAATGTGACAGACTTCTGTATGTTTATCTTGTATCCTGTGACTTTACTGAATTCATTTATCAGTTTTAGTAGTTTTTTGGTGAGTTATTTAGGGTTTTCTATATAGTGTCATGTCATCTGCAAGTAGTGAAAGTTCTACTTCTTCCTTACCAATTTGGATGTTTTTATTTCTTTTTTTCTTTATTAACTATTTTTATTAACACATAATATATTGTTTGCCCGAGGGGAATCGTCGGGCTTGACTTGAATCGTCAAGCTTACACAATTCACAACACTCACCATTCACATACCCTTGCCAATGTTCATAACTCAACCACCCTCTCCATACATCCCCTCCCTCCAGCAACCTTTACTTTGTTTTGTGAGTCTCTTATGGTTTGTCTCCCTCCTAATCCCACCTTGTTTCATTTTTTCCTTCCCTACCTACCAAAACTCCCACTCTGCCTCTCAGCTTCCTCATATCAGAGAGATCATATGATAATTGTCTTTCTCTGATCGACTTATTTTGCTCAGCATAATACCTTCTAGTTCCATCTTCATTGTCGCAAATGGCAAGATTTCATTTCTTCTGATGGCCGCATAGTATTCCATTGTATATATATATACATATATATATATATATATATGTATATATATATACACCACCTCTTCTTTATCCATTCATCTGTTGGTGAACATCTAGGTTCTTTCCATAGTTTGGCTATTGTGGACATTGCTGTTATAAACGTTTGGGTGCATGTGCCCTTTCGGATCACTACATTTGTATCTTTAGGGTAAATACCCAGTAGTGCAATTGCTGGGTCAGAGGGTAGCTCTATTTTCAACTTTTTGAGGAAGCTCCATGCTATTTTCCAGTGTGGCTGCACCAGCTTGCATTCCCATCAACAGCATAGGAGGGTTCCCCTTTCTCTGCATCCTTGCCAGCATCTGTCGTTTCCTGACGTGTTAATTTTAGCCATTCTGACTGGCGTGAAGTGGTATTTCATTGTGGTTTTGATTTGTATTTCCCTGATGCCAAGTGATGTGGAGCACTTTTTCATGTGTCTGTTGGCCATCTGGATGCCTTCTTCACAGAAATGTCTGTTCATGTCCTCTGCCCATTTCTTGGTTGGATTATTTGTTCTTTGGCTGCCAAGTTTGATAAGTTCTTTATAGATTTTTCATACTAACCCTTTATCTGATATGTCATTTGCAAATATCTTCTCCCATTCTGTCAGTTGTCTTTTGGTTTTGTTGACTGTTTCCTTTGCTGTGCAAAAAGCTTTTGATCTTGATGAAGTCCCAATAGTTCATTTTTGCCCTTGCTTCCCTTGCCTTTGGCAATGTTTCTAGGAAGAAGTTGCTGTGGCTGAGGTCCAAGTTTGCTGCCTGTGTTCTCCTCAAGGATTTTGATGGATTCCTGTCTCACATTGAGGTCTTTCATCAATTTTGAGTTTATTGTTTTGTGTGATGTAAGGAAATGGTCTAGTTTCAATCTTGTGCATGTAGTTGTCCAATTTTCCCAACACCATTTGTTGAAGAGACTGTCTTTTTTCCATTGGACATTCTTTCCTGTTTTGTTGAAGATTAGTTGACTGTAGATATGAGGGTCTATTTCTGGGCTCCTTATTTTATTCCATTGATCTATGTGTCTGTTTTTGTGCCAGTACCATACTGTCTTGATGATGACAGCTTTGTAAAAGTGCCTGAAGTCTGGAATTGTGATGCTGCCAACTTTGGCTTTCAACATTCCTCTGGCCATTTGGGGTCTTTTCTGGTTCCATACAAATTTTAGGATTATTTTTTTCAATTTCTTTGAAAAACATTGATGATATTTTGATAGGGATTGCATTAAATGTAGAGATTGCTTTAGGTAGCATAGACATTTTCACAATATTTGTTCATCCAATCCATAAGCATGGAACGTTTTTCCATTTCTTTATGTCTTCCTCAATCTCTGTCCTGAGTACTTTATAGTTTTCTGAGTACAGATTCTTTGCCTCTTTGGTTATATTTATTCCTAGGTATCTTATGGTTTTGGGTGCAATTGAAAGGGGATCAACTCCTTAATTTCTCCTTCTTCTGTCTTGTTGTTGGTGTATAGAAATGCAACTGATTTCTGTGTGTTGATTTTATATCCTGACACTTTACTGAATTCCTGTTTGAGTTCTAGCAGTTTTGGAGTGGAGTCTTTTGGGTTTTCCACATAAAGTATCATGCCATCTGCAAAGAGTGAGAGTTTGACATCTTTGCTGATTCAGATGCCTTTTATTTCTTTTCATTGTCTGATTGCTGAGGGTAGGACTTCTAGTACTATGTTGAATAGCAGTGGTGATAGTGGACAGCCCTGCTGTGGTTCTGACCTTAGGGGAAAAACTCTCAGTTTTTCCCAATTGAGAATGGTATTTGTTGTGGGTTTTTCATGGATGGCTTTGATAATATTGAAGAATGTATCCTCTATCTCTACACTTTGAAGAGTTTTGACCAAGAAAGCATTTTGTCAAATGCTTTTTCAGCATCTATTGAGAGTATCATATGATTCTTCTTTTATTAATGTATTGTGTCACATTGATTAGTTTGCAGATGTTGAACCAAACTTGCAGCCCTGGAATAAATCCCACTTGGTCATGGTGAATAATCCTTTTAATGTACTGCTAGATCCTATTGGTTAGTATTTTGGCGAGAATTTTTGCACCTGTGTTCTTCAAGGATATTGGTCTGAAATTCTCTTTTTTTGATGGGGTCTTTATCTAGTTTTGGGATCAAGATAATGCTGGCCTCATAAAATGAGTTTGGCAATTTTCCTTCTATTTCTGTCTTTTGGAACAGTTTCAGGAGACTAGGTATTAATTCTTCTTTAAATGTTTGGTAGAATTCCCCTGAAAGCCATCTGGCCCTGGGCTCTTATTTTTTAGGAGATTTTTGATGACTTCTTCAATCTCCCTACTGGTTATGGGTCTGTTCATGTTTTCTATTTATTCCTGGTTCAGTTGTGGTAAATTATATGTCTCTAGGAATGCATCCATTTCTTCCAGATTTTCAAATTTGCTGACATATATTTGCTCATAATATATTCTTATAATTGTATTTCTTTGGTGTTGGTTGTGATCTCTCCCTTTTCATTCATGATTTTATTTATTTGGGTCATTTCTCTTTTCTTTTTGATAAGTCTGGCCAGGGGTTTATCAACCTTATTAATTCTTTCAAAGAATCAGCTCCTAGTTTCATTGATTTGTTCTACTGTTTTGTTGTTGTTGTTGTTTGCTTTTATTTCATTGATTTCTGCTCTGATCTTACTATTTCTCTTCTCCAGCTGGGTTTAGGCTTTCTTTTCTGTTCTTTCTCAAGCTCTTTTAGGTGTAGGGTTAGGTTGTGTACTTGAGACCTTTCCTGTTTCTTGAGAAAGGCTTGCATCACTATATACTTTCCTCTCAGGACTGCCTTTGCTGTGTCCCACAGGTTTTGAACAGTTGTTTTTTCATTATCATTTGTTTCCATCAATTTTTTAAATTCTTCTTTAATTTCCTGGTTGATCCATTCATTCTTTAGTATGATGCTCTTTAACCTCCATGTGTTTGAGTTCTTTCCAACTTTCCTCTTGTGATTGAGTTCTAGCTTTGGAGCACTGTGGTCTGAAAATATGCAGGGAGTGATCTCAATCTTTTGGTACCAGTTGAGATCTGATTTGTAATCCAGGATGTGATATATTCTGGAGAATGTTACATGTGCGCTGGAGAAGAATGTGTATTCTGTTGCTTTGGGATGGAATGTTCTGAATATGTCTGTGATGTCCATTTGGTCCAGTGTCATTTAAAGTCTTTATTACCTTGGTGATCTTTTGCTTGGATGATCTGTCCATTTCAGTGCAGGAGGGGAGTGTTAAAGTCCTCTACTATTATTGCATTATTGTCAATGTGTTTCTTTGATTTTGTTATTGATTGGTTTATGTAGTTGGCTGCTCCCGTGTTAGGGGTGTAGGTATTTAAAATTGTTAGATCTTCTTGTTGGACAGACCCTTTGAATATGATATAGTGTCCTTCCTCATTTGTTATTATAGACTTTGGCTTAAAATCTAATTTGTCTGATATAAGGATTGCCTCTCCAGCTTTCTTCTGATGTACATTAGCATGGTAAATTGTTTTCCACCCCCTCACTTTAAATCTAGGGGTGACTTCGGGTCCAAAATTAGTTCTTGTAGACAGCATATTGATGAGTTTTGTCTTGTTTTTATCCATTGTGGTACCCTGTGCCTTTTGATTGGGTCATTTAGCCCATTTTCATTCAGGGTAAGTATCAAAGATATGATAGTGCCATTGTATTGCCTGTAAGATGACTGTTACTGTATATTGTCTCTGTTCCTTTCTGTTCTGTTTTCTGTTCCTACTTTTAGGCTCTCCCTTTGCTTAGAGGACCCCTTTCAATTATTTCTTGTAGGGCTGGTTTGGTATTTGCAAATTCTTTTAATTTTTGTTTGTCCTGGAAGCTTTTTTTAAAAATTTTTAAATTTTTTTTTAAAGATTTATTTATTTGTTTATTGGACAGAGAGATCACAAGTAGACAGAGAGGCAGGCAGAGAGAGAGAGAGAGAGAGAAGCAGACTCCCTGCTGAGCAGAGAGCCCGACGCGGGACTCGATCCCAGGACCCCGAGATCATGACCTGAGCGGAAGGCAGCGGCTTAACCCACTGAGCCACCCAGGCGCCCCATCTTTTTTTTTTTTTTAAAGATTTTATTTATTTATTTGACAGACAGAGATCACAAGTAGGCAGAGAGGCAGGCAGAGAGAGAGAGAGGAGGAAGCAGGCTCCCTGCTGAGCAGAGAGCCCGATGTGGGGCTCGATCCCAGGACCCTGGGATCATGACCTGAGCTGAAGGCAGAGGCTTTAACCCACTGGGCCACCCAGGCGCCCCATGTCCTGGAAGCTTTTTATCTCTCCTTCTATTTTCAGTGAAAGCCTAGCTGGATATAGTATTCTTGGCTGCATATTTTTCTCATTTAGTGCTCTGGATATTTTATGCCAGTTGTTTCTGGCTTGCCAGGTCTCTGTGGATATTTCTGCTGCCAGTCTAATATTTCTACTATTGTATGTTACAGACCTCTTGTCCCGAGTTGCTTTCAGGATTTTCTTTTTGTCACTAATGTGGAAAGCCACGCAGAAGCTTGAGATATGAGCCAAACCAGGCCCTGACTTGCACCTTCCTGACATTAAGGGGTTAAGCAACCTCAGCAATGGAAAGGTTGAGTAGTACTGAGAAAGGGTCTGTGCTATCAGTCTCATGATCTCCTACATGGTGGCTACCCATTGGGGCTTATCAGGAACAGGACAATGCAGGCCTAAGTCTTAAATCCATGTCTGGACCTTGCTGTTCTTGCATGGGCCATAAAATGCACCTGGTGCCCTTCTTCAGTCCCTTCATCAATAGGGAACTTATCTATAAGTAAGCAACATGCTGGCGGCAGGATGTCTGCGTGTTTAACCTAAGGGAACTGGTAAACAAAAGCCTGGAGAAACTGGTAAACAAGAGCCTGGAGAAACTATTTTTGGTATGTGGTTGGCAGTTAGTCTCCTGTAAGTGTTTCTGTTTTCTATATAATCGAGCACACTTCTTAATAAAGTTGGCACTGCTTGGACATCATCCACTGTGTCCCTCCTGTCCACATCTCTTTACATCTTGTCTTCATCTCACCATCCTCTTACCCTCTCGACCCTGGTCATGTTGTCGCACTGGCCACGGCACACTAAGACTAGTAAGTTTTACTATTAGATGCTGTGGTGTGGACCTATTTTTATTGATTTCAAGATGGGTTCTCTGTGCCTCCTGGATTGATGCTTTTTCCCTTTGTCATATTAGGGAAATTCTCTATTATAAATTGCTCCAATATACCTTCTGCCCCCCCCTCTCTTTCTTCTTCTTCTGGAATCCCAATTATTCTAATATTGTTTCATCTTATGGTATCAATTATCTCTCGAATTCTCCCCTCATGGTCCTGTAGTTGTTTGTCTCTCTTTTGCTCAGCTTCTTTATTCCCTGTCATTTGGTCTTCTATATCACTAATTCTCCCTTCTGTCTCATTTATTCTAGCAGTAAGAGCCTCTATTCTTGATTGTACCTTATTAATTCCCTTTTGGTTTCAGCTTGATTAGATTTTAGTTCTTTTATTTCTCCAGAAAGTAGTTTTATTTATTCAGACAGGGTTTATCTAATATCTTCCATGCCTTTTTTTGAGCCCAGCTAGCTCCTTGAGAATCTTCATTCTGAACTCTAGATCTGACATATTACCAACGTCTGTATTGATTAGGTCCCTAGCTGTTGGTACTGCCTCTTGTTCTTTTTTTTCCCCCCTGTGGTGAGTTTTTCCACCTTGTCATTTTATCCAGATAAGAATATATGAATGAGAGAATAAAATACTATAACGGTGGCAAATACCCCAGAAATGTGTATGCTAACCAAATCAGAGGAGAACGCAAACCAGCGGGAGAATAAAGGGGTAAAAAGAAATTTAAAAAAAATTATATATATATATATATATATATATATATATATATATGACTATATATATGACTGCTGAATAGAATAGAGGCACCCACTTGATTTTGGGTGTATTTTGGTTTCTTAGAAGAAACTACCTCTCAAAATTTTAAAGAAAGAAAAACTTATATATATATACAGAAATAAGGGTAAACACAATGAAGCGATAGAATATGACTGTAAAGATGAAAATTTAAAAAAATTCTAAAAAAAGAATTGATAAAATAATTTGGTTGGAGGAAGAAAGAATAAAATAAAAAGAGGAGAGAATGTGATCAGGCTGGAGACTTGAACAAAGCCCTGTGCTGGATTTAGGGTATATGTTGATCTATTAGAAGAAATTGAACCCCAAAATTTTTAGGAAAAAACCGCTATATGTATACAAAAAATAAGTTTAAATACAATGAAGGATAAAACATGACTATAAGAATGAAGGTTTAAAAAGTATTTTTTTTTAAGAAAGTTGTTGTTAAGATAAAGTAGTTAAAAAATGTTAAAAGAGGAAAGAGGAAAAGTTTAAAAAATTAGAATAAGAAAAAATGAAATTAAAAAAAAAATTAGTTAGCTTTGCAAGACTAAAGAATCATGGGGAGAAAGCCATGAATTCCATGCTTTGCTTTCCCTCCTCTGGAATTCCGCTCTTCTCCTTGATTGGTGAGCTTGGTATTGTCTTGATGTTCTTGCTGATCTTCTGGGGGGAGGGGCCTGTTGTAGTGATTCTCAGATGTCTTTGTCCAAGGTGGAATCACACCACCTTGCCAGGGGCTGGGCTAAGTAATCTGCTCACGTTCGCTCTCAGGAGCTTTTGTTCCCTCAGTGCTTTCCGTAGGGCTCTGGAGGATGGGAATGAATATGGCAGGCTCCCAATCTCCAGCCCAGAGGAGTCAAGAACTTGGGGCTCCACTCCTTAGTGTGCCGTCAGAGAAAAGGGGTCAATCACTTCCATCTTCTGGTCTCTGGCTCAGCTCTGAGCTCACCCAGCCTGTGACAGAGGCTGTCTCTGATGCAGAGACCTGTTGGAGTCTCCAAATCCAACAGATTCCTGCCTCCAGAGTAGGAAGGTGAGTCTCCTTGATTCTACCACTTGTGGGGTCTCTGCTCAAAGAGCAGTGGCCTCACTGAGCTGTGGATCATGGCTTAAGGTAACCTCAAGCTGAGAGTTCACTCCTCAGCTCTGTCTCTGTAGTCAGCTTCCCTGCTCCAAAACCTGAGAGCTCTGTCACACTCAGACACCCCCAATCTTTCAATGTCCCTGTGATCCTGAGTTCACACTGTCCCTGTGTGGGCTCCACCCCTGCTTAGTCTCTGGAGTGATATCCCTCAGTGGAGCAGACTTTAAAAGTTCTGATTTTGTGCTCACCTGCTCCATTGCTTGCTGGGAGCCAGCCCCTCCCCTGAGGCCTACCTTCCCTTCACCTTGGATTCACTTCTCCACACATCCTACCTTTCAGAAAGTGGTCAATTTTCTGTTCCTAGAATTTCTGCTCTTCTTCTCTTTGATCTCCTGTTGAGTTTGTAGGAGTTTGGAATGGTTTGATAACTATCTAGCTGAACTCCTATGGCCTGATGTCATTTCAGTCTGCTATTTCTCTGCCATCTTGCCTTTTCTCATATCCTGGATGTTTTTATTTCTTTTCCTTGTCTGATTGCTGGAGCAATGAGTGTTTTCCCACATTGAGTGTGGTGTTAGCTGTGGACTTTTCATGTAGCCCTTTGTTTTGTTGAAGTATGTTCTCTTTAAATCCATTTTTTAAAAAAAAATTATTTTTCATTTATCTATTTGACAGAGATCACAAGTAGGCAGAGAGGCAGGCAGAGAGAGAGGAAGGGAAGCAGGGTCCCCGCTGAGCAGAGAGCCCGACATGGGGCTGGATCCCAGCACCCCAGGATCATGACTTGAGCTGAAGGCAGAGGCCCCAACCCACTGAGCCATCCGGGCGCCCCCCTTAAACCCATTTTGATGAGAGTTCTTATCGTAAATGGTTGTTGAATTTTATCAAATGCATTTTTTTGCATTTGGTTTTTATCCTGTTTTATTCTTTTTTGTTTAATAGAAATTCTATTTTAGTAAGAGGGAAAATAGGCATAAGTTCAGGTAGGTTTATTTTTTAACAGAGATATGAATTTTCTCCTTTAATAGTGTCAATTTTCTCAATGTTTTTCAGTTGAGGATGGAGTGGGAAGGGGCAAGGGTGGATATTTGTGTGCTGGTAAATGTTTAACAAATTTTCTATAAAAGCCTATCCTTTACAATCGGATCTATGATGCATCTGTAGTTATTTTTTTAGTATGATGTGAGGTAGTTAGCAAAATGCATTGTTTTACAAATGGAAATCCAATTAAATTAGTATTATTTATTCAAGTGATTAAACTTTCTCTATTAAACCACAGTGTTGCTTTTGTCAATCATCAGTTGATTTTATATCTGGGCCCTTTAATCTGTTTAATCGGTCAGTTGAAAACCTTTGTTTTTCATTAAGGTTTACAAACTTGGTGATGAAGGCTCAAATAAGACCTCTTGAACCTACTTTAATAAATACCAGGAATGTTACTGAGGTCAAGTGCAGATGTCTGCTATGATATATAAGATTGCCCCCAGTACCTTTGCCAAATACAGTGCGAAGTAGATAGAAACTAGTATGATGTACTGCCCAGATTCTCCTACAAGATGGGAAGTCTTATTTCTTTAGCTGCTGGAAGTACTGTCAACATTCAGCTTTTAGCTGCTAGTCCTTTTTTGGACTGCTGAAGAGAGGATATTCACCCAAAGTTACATGTCCTTGCTGAGATAGCCCACATCAAATAACTCCTTATTGCCTTCTGGTATCTTGGAATGGAAGCTGAAGGATTCTGAAAGCACAAGTACTATAGAGTAATGGAATTTTTCTGTGTCTAGTGGTAGAAGCATTCTCCTTTTGGGAACTGAGACCTCTAAATTGCAGAGCCCTGATTTTCAATAATGAGAAGCTTCATTAACTGGAGAAAACTCTCCAGTTAATGAAGTACCACATCCTGGGGCACCCAGGTGGGTGCCCTGTCAGTTGGGTGTCTGCCTTTAACTTGGGTCATGATCCCTGAGTCCTGGGATCTAACCCTGCATTGGGCTCCCTGCTCAATGGGGAGACTGCTTCTCCCTCTCCCTCTGCTTGTGCTCAATCTCTCTCTGTCAAATAAATAAATAAAATCTTATAAAAAATAAAATACCACATTCTAATGGATGGCACTCATATTCTTATGAGGTACTGTCACTGACCTGGCATTTTAGCTGATTTTGCTTGGGACAGTGTTATATAACATGTAGATTGCACAGTCATATACCAATTCCTGCACCTCTTATTGTTATTGCCTTGACATGAGGTGATGTTGTAATATGGAATGATGAGACAGTGAATCAAATGCTCTCAAAGGTAACCCCTACCTGGAATATTTGCACTGTACTCTCAAAATGAATTGCTGCCTTTTCAAAGGTAGAAGGGATCTAATATAGTCAGCTTGCCACCACCTGCTTGGTTGGTTTTTGTTATTGTATAATAAACCTCCCCATAACTTAAACTAACAGTTTTTTGAAAGATTTGATTCATTTATTTGAATGAGAGAGAGAGAGAGAGAGAGAGAGAGAGAATGGGTGGTGGGGAGGATCAGAGGGAGAGGGAGAAGTGGAAGCAGATTCCTGGCTGAGCAGGGAGCCCAGTGTGGGGCTTGATTCCAGAACCCTGGGATCATAACCTGAGCTGAAGGCAGATGCTTAACTGACTGAGCCCCCAGGTGCCCTGAAAATAATAGTTTTTAAAAAATAATAAATGCAGTAAAATAAATAAAAATAACGGTGACTTAAAATAACAGTTCTATTTTGCTAGTGACTTCTTAGTTGAGAAATTCAGGAAGGACTCAGCTGGCTAGTATGTCTCTCAACCACATGGCATCAGCTGGGGTTTCTGAGGCTAGAGGATTCACATCTAAGGTGGTTTCTTCCTTATATGTCTGGGTCTTCATGTACTTTAACTTCTCTCTCTTTGTACATGTATTCTCATTTTTCAAGGCCTTTCTGGGTGGCTCAGTCTTCTCACAGCATGGTCATCTCAAGATGGAAGTCCACCTTCTTATTTGGCAGCAGACTCCTCTCAAAGAATAGTTCCAAGAGCATTCCAAAGGGTCCAGGTGGCAGTTGAAAGTCTTATTACAACTTAGCTTTGGAAGTCCCAGAATGTCTATATTTCTATTGGTCAATTAAGTCATTAAGGCTTAGCCTGGATTCAAAGGGAAGGAGGAATAGTTTCTACCTGTTGATAGGGGAAAGGCATGTGCACACAGGGAAAGAGGCAATGATGGCCATACTGAACACAAGCTACCACAGACAGTGTCATTGAAAGTGTGGTCTCATTGAAAGTGCAGCAACAGGTATTTGGGGCTGATCTCTGTTGTGGTGGGTAGAAGAGTTGGCAGTAGCTGTAGCTAGATAAGCTTTGGTAAGTGGGAGTCCATGCTTTTCATCCCATGCATAGCCTCCATTTCTGCTACCATGGCCATTTTGCACTTGCCCATTGCAAAGGGACCAAAGCAGAAGCTGATCAACTCGTCAAATTTGTCTACCTGTGCACTTTTTCTGTCATAGATTTTGTCTGGGGAATATTAGACTTTGAATCCATTTTCCTGTGTCCATATACATGCTCCCTATAGATTTTTTTGAGCCCCATCTTTTAATCTTCTTCCTTCCAGGACCTTGATGAGCTATGCTAAGCCATTCTCCACTGGCCACTCCTTTCTCCACCTCAAGCATATGACTATATGTACCATCAAAAGCTCTGCCTAGTGGGGATTTTCTCCCACCACTCTCTTTTAGGGTCCCCTTTCAATAGAGATGTTATTCAGTCACTGTCTACTTTGGCTTACACTCACATATTGAACCATCTCATCCATGGACGAAGCTTAGGCATTCTCACACTTTGGAAATGTGTTAGTCAGTGTTCTTTAGAGAAACAGAACCAATAGGATATGTATAGAGAGATTTATTATGAGGAATTTGATCATGCGATTATGGGATTTGACAACTGCAACATCAGCAGAACCAATGTTCATTTTGAATCAATGAATTCAAAAGCTAGAAATTGCCAAAGAAATAGGAAGAGAAGATGTTCCAGTTTGGAGAATTCTCTGATCCAGGGAAGGGTCAGTGTTTTGTTCTGTTCAAGGCCTTCAACTGATCGGATAATTTATATCAGGCAATCTACCTTTCTCAGTTTACCAATTTAAATGTTATTTTCATCCAAAAACACCCTCATAGAAACACTCAGAATAATGTTTGCCCAGTCAAGTTGATACATGTAATGAACCATCACAGTGAGCTAGTCCTAAAGTAATTGCTCTGTGGTCATATACATGAGCTGGTGCAATGGCTGTAGTTGACAGTGATATGCAGATCTAGGCTACCTACTCATGCAGCTTGCTGGAAACTTCTGGCCCTTCTCGTTTCCATTATCAGATGTACCATTTGCATCTTATGATGGCTTGCTGCTGGGCCCACTTACCTTATGATTTTGTGGGTCTGATAGCTTATGATCAGCTGTTCTGTCTAGTTGTTCACTTGATGTCTCAGAAACGAGCTCTCCATCTCTACTGTGGTTCAGTAGAGAGCAGCAAGCTTGTTGTTTGTAAGATAGATAATTCTTTGCTCTATGGGTTATGGCCTTGTTCTTTCACTGGTACTATCATAAACTTCACAAAGTATGTTTTACCCTTATTTAAATATCTGATAAGATAGTGCCTACACTGCTGGCCATATGATTCAAGAGGCAGAACCATTTATACCAGAACCTGGGTCTGCTCTGCTGTTCTCTCCAACTTTGGGCCCCACAGGAAATGGGAGAAGTGATATCCCAGGTATGGAATAAGCTTTCTACAGAAATTGAAGAAGCCAGTAATATATTATACTTCTTGGTGGGAAGTACAAAATATAATAATCTATGCTTTACTTTGGAGGGAATGTGTAACATCCTCCTGTCCACCAAGCCTCTAATACTTTAGTTGATATAATGGGCCCCTGCATATTTATAGGATTTATCTTTCACCCTATAATGCTCTTGAGAGATGCCCAGGTAGTCCCAGCAAATGCATATGGTTGAATACCTACTGTTGTCAATCCTAAGTGAATGTGAACTGTTTCTGATTCCTTTTTCTGATGGTATTGAAAAATAATACATTTGACCATAGAGTTGAGGATCCATATCTGGGCTCTCTACTCTGTTCCACTGGTCTATATGCTTGTTTTTATGCCAGTACCATGCTGTCTTGGTGATCACAGCTTTGTAGTAAAGCTTGAAATCAGGTAACGTGATGCCCCCAGTTTTATTTTTGTTTTTCAACATTTCCTTAGCAATTCAGGGTCTCTTCTGATTCCATACAAATTTCTGGATTATTTGCTCCAGCTCTTTGAAAAGTACCGGTGGAATTTTGATCGGAATTACATTAAAAGTATAGATTGCTCTAGGCAGTATAGACATTTTAACAATGTTTATTCTTATGATCCAAGAGCATAAAATGGTCTTCCATCTTTTTGTGTCTTCTTCAATTTCTTTCATGAGTGTTCTGTAGTTCCTCGAGTACAGATCCTTTACCTCTTTGGTTAGGTTTATTCCCAGGTATCTTATGGTTCTTGGTGCTATGGTAAATGGAATTGATTCTCTAATTTCCCTTTCTGTATTTTCATTGTTAGTGTATAAGAAAGCCACTGATTTCTGTACTTTGACTTTGTATTCTGCCAAGTTACTGAATTGCTGTATGAGTTCTAGTAGTTTGAGGGTGGAGTCTTGGGTTTTCCATATAAAGAATCATGTCATCTGCGAAGAGAGAGAGTTTGACTTCTTCATTGCCAATTTGGATGGCTTTTATTTCTCTTTGTTGTCTGATTGCTGTAGCTAGGACTTCTAATACTATGTTGAACAAGAGTGGTGAGAGTGGGCATCCTTGTCATGTTCCTGATCTCAATGGGAAGGCTGCAAGCTTTTTCCCATTGAGGATGATATGGTCAAATAATCTTCAACAAAACAGGAAAAAATATAAAAAGTGGAAAAAAGACAGTCTCTTCAATAAATGGTGCCTTGGAAAACTGGACAGCTATATGTAGAAGAATGAAACTCGACCATTTTCTTACACTGTACACAAAGATAAACTCAAAATGGATAAAAGACCTCAATGTGAGACAGAAATCCATCAGAATCCTAGAGGAGAACATAGGCAGTAACCTCTTCGATATCAGCCACAGCAACTTCTTTCAAGATATGTCTCTAAAGGCAAAGGAAACAAAAGCGAAAATAAACGGTTGGGACTTCATCAAGATCAAAAGCTTCTGCACAGCAAAGGAAATAGTCAAAAAAAAAAAAAAGGGCAACCCTCTTACACTGTTGGTGGGAATGCAAGTTGGTGAAGCCTCTTTGGAGAACAGTGTGGAGATTCCTCAAGAAATTAAAAAGAGAGCTTCCCTATAACCCTGCAATTGCACTACTGGGTATTTACCCGAAAGATACAGATGTAGTGAAAAGAAGGGCCATCTGTACCCCAATGTTTATAGCAGCAATGGCCACGGTTGCCAAACTGTGGAAAGAACCAAGATGCACTTCAACAGACGAATGGATAAGGAAGATGTAGTCCATATACACTATGGAGTTATGCCTCCGTCTGAAAGGATGAATACCCAACTTTTGTATCAACATGGATGAGTCTGGAAGAGACTTTGCTGAGTGAAATAATTCAAGCAGAGAGAGTCAATTATCATATGGTTTCAATTATTTGTGGAGCATAACAAATAGCATGGAGGACAAGGGGAATTAAGGAGGAGAAGGGAGTTGGGGGAAATTGGAAGGGGAGGTGAACCATGAGAGACTATGGACAGGACTATGTCCTGCCTCACAAATTTGAGGGGAGATGGAGAGAAGGGAGTTGAGGAAAATTGGAAGGGGAGGTGAACCATGAGAGACTATGGACTCTGAAAACAATCTGAGGGTTTTGAAGGGGTGGGGGGTGGAAGGTTGGGGGAACCAGGTGGTGGGTATTAGAGAGGGCATGGATTGCATGGAGCACTGGGTGTGGTGCAAAAACAAGGAATACTGTTATGCTGAAAATTAAAAAAAAAAAAAAGAAA
The DNA here is from genome assembly GCF_030435805.1 of Mustela lutreola. Taxonomy (NCBI): domain Eukaryota; kingdom Metazoa; phylum Chordata; class Mammalia; order Carnivora; family Mustelidae; genus Mustela; species Mustela lutreola. The sequence continues at coordinate 175,183,557 of NC_081291.1, read as the reverse complement.
GAAAAGAAAAGAGAAGAAAAGACAAATAATACATTTGCTAGATTAATTGTCCCAATAGTATCTATGGGATATTTCTTAATTTTGCTACTTATTATAAATGTCACTTCATACATGTCTGAATCTGATGGGAATCTCTGGTTTACAGACCTATTTGCTTATATTTGGATCAGGGCCACACGTTTTTTATGCTTTGATACTTGGTAAGGAATGTTGCCCCACCGCATTTATATATGTATATATCTTAAATTTTTTGAAAATTTACCTTTCCAAAAACATTTTGAGGTTAATTTGTGATGTTCCATAGAAGAAAGCCATAGTGGAATTTTTGTTGGGATTCAACTAAATTTATAGATACTGCTGTTGAACTCATGACTGAGAGAATATGAATGCAAAAATGTGAAAATGATTAGAGGATGTTTGAGTCATAGATGCACTGGTAATTTTTGATAGAAACAAACAGGTAAAACCTCGTGTTTAAATAAATATCCTGAAATTCAGCAGCCAGATTTTTTTCTTCTGATGGGAAGTTTTCCTTGAGCCACAGAGTAAATTTCCATAAGTTCTGCTTTGGATCTTTCTGAATGTACTGTTTCTGAGTATTTATTTTTACATATTGTAATTTATTTTAATGGCTCAGAGAGATGCAGTAGGAGATCAAGGAACAAAATGTAGTGGACATTGTTATGAGTTGCTTAAATTCCTCTTTAGAAGCAAATTCTTATTAACTTCTGGAAGTGCTGTCAGAAAACAGCCCCCAGCTATCAGCCCACTCTGTGGGAAATGTCTCTGCTGATGGCTCACCTCTTCTTCCTCCCCAGGGAAGCTCACACTCAAATGTGAAGGCCTGGGAATGTAAATGTCCTCTTACCCCAGCGTGGGACAGTCTTGGCTTGAGACTTCCTCATGGTAGGCTGAGGTCTTCATGGAGACATTACTGTAGAATAAGATACACACAGAAGTAATGAGCACTGGGTATATATAAGACTGATGAATCATAGGCCTGAACTTCTGAAACCAATAATACAGCATACATTAATTGAATTTAAATAAAAAAAATTTTTTTAGAAGAGTACATGGGTAAGAGGATTGTCACAAAGTAAATATATCTAGTAGCTTTACCATTAACTCTAAACACATCTCATGTCCTCTCTTCAGCAATAGTTACTTCCTCTTCCTTAAAGTTAACCACTACTCTGATTTCCAACGTCAAAAATAAAATTTGAAGTATGATTGTCATATGAAATACACAGATATTAAATGTAGAGTTCCATAAAATTTGACAAATGCATACACTTATTTAATCCACAACTCTATCAAAATAGAGAATGTTTTTGACATCCCAGGGTGATGACCATATCCCTTTTCAGTCCATCCTTATTCCCAGAAGCAACTACTAATTCTGGTTTCTATCAACATAAATTACTTTTGCATGTCTTAAAAGTTCATGTAATTAGAAGCATATAGGGTTTTTTTTTTTTTTTTTTTTTGGTGTGTGTATTTGACTTCCTTTCACTTAGCATAATGTCTTTGACTTTAATTCTTGCTATTGTATCAGTAGTTTATACCCTTTTGTGGCTGAGTGGCATGTCACTGTATGAATAGACCATAGTTTACATATTTTCCTTTTGATGGACACCTGGGCTGTTTTTAGTTTTTGGTTAAAATAAATAGAACTGTTGTGAGTCTTGTATAAGTGTTTTTGTAAATGTAAGTTTTCATATCTTTTGGTAAATACCTATGAATAGAACTGATGAGTCACAGGGAGAATGTATGTTTAGCTTTTTTAAAAGCTGACAGTCTCCCATTTTACACAGGTATCTATAATATAGGAGAGTTCTGATTGTTCTATGTCCTTGCTAATGTTTGGATTTGTCAGTCTTTTTAATTTTATCCATTCTAGTGGGAGTGTAGTGGTAATCACAGTGGTTTTCTTTCTGCATTTTTCAAAAATTTAGAGAATAGTTGACATACAATATTAAATTAGTTTTAGATAGACAACATAGTGATTCAAAAAAATTCTATACATTATGAAATGCTTGCCAAGGTAGTTACCCTCTGTTACCACAGAATTTCATTGCAATATTGCTAACGATATTTCCTATGCTGTACTTTTTCATCCCTGTGACTTATTTATTTTATAACTGGAAGTTTGTACCTCTTAACTTTACCTATTTCACCCAATACTCTACCTCACTGCCTCTGAAAACAACCATTCTGTTCTCTGTTTATGACTCTGTTTCTCTCTTTTTGTTGTTGTTCATTTGTTTTATTTTTCAGATTTCACATATAAGTGAAATAATACAATATTTGTCTTTCTCTGTCTGGCTTATTTCACTTAGCATGGCACCTTCTATATCCATATAGGATGTCACAAATAGCAAGATCTCCTTATTTTCATGGCTGAGCTCAAAAAATATATTCTTATTTCTTTACAATAGATATACAAATATTTATCATCTTTATCCATTTATCTATTAATGGCCACCTGAGTTGCTTCCATATCTTTGCTACTGTAAATAATGCTGCAATAAACATGGGGCTGCTTATATCTGTTCCAATTACTATTTTTGTTTTCTTTGGGTAGATATATAAAAGTGGAATTATGGGTTCCATTATGGGTTATATGGTATTTATTTATTTATTTATTTATTTATTTTTGACAGAGAGAGAGGGAGAGGGAGAGCACAAGTAGGCAGAGAGGCAAGAAGAGAGAGAGGGGGAAGCAGGCTCCCCGCCGAGCAGAGAGCCCGGTGCAGGGCTCCATTCCAGGACCCCGGGATCGTGACCTGAGCCGAAGGCAGAGGCTCTAACCCACTGAGCTAAACAGGCGCCCCTCTATTTTTAATTTTTGAGAAATTTTCATGCTGTCATACCAATTTACATTCCCACCAACAGTGCACAAGTGTTCCTATTTCTCCACATCATCACCAACACTTGTTATTTCTTGTCTCTTTGATACTAGCCATTATAACAGATGTGAAGTACTACTATCTCATTATAGTTTTAATTAGCATTTCTCCAGTGATAAGTGATGTTGAGCATCTTTTCATGTGTCTTTTGGCCATCTGTATGTCTTCTCTGGAAAAATGTTTATTCAAGTCCTTTGCCCATTTTTAAACTGGACTATTCATGTTTTTGGTTTTAAGTTGTATGAGTTATGTTTTATGTTTTGGGTATTAACCTTTTATCAGATATATAATTTGCAAATATCTTTTCTTATTCAGTTAGGTTGCCTGTTCATTTCATTGATCATCACCTTTGCTATACAAAAGATTTTTAGTTTGATGTAGTCTCAAAAGTTTATTTTTTGTTATGCTCCACAAATAAGTGAAACCATATGATAATTGACTCTCTCTGCTTGGTTTATTTCACTCAGCATAATCTCTTCCAGTCCCGTCCATGTTGCTACAAAAGTTGGGTATTCGTCCTTTCTGATGGAGGCATATTACTCCATAGTGTATATGGACCAATCTGAGGGGTTTGAAGTGGCGGGGGGGCGGTGGGAGGTCGGGGTACCAGGTGGTGGGTATTATAGAGGGCACGGATTGCATGGAGCACTGGGTGTGGTGAAAAAATAATGATACTGTTATGCTGAAAATAAATAAATGAAAAAAAAAAAGAATAAATGTGTCTGAGCAGAAAAAAAAAAAGTTTATTTTTGTTTCCCTGGCCTGGGAAACAGATTCAGAAAAATATTTCCAAGACTACTGCCCAAGTGAATAAATGTCTATGACTTCTTTAAGGTATTCTAGAGTTTCAGGTCTCACATTTATTTCTGGGCTCTCCATCCTGTTTTTTTTTTTTTTTTTTTTTTAAGATTTTATTTATTTATTTGACAGAGATCACAAGTAGGCAGAGAAGCCGGCAGAGAGAGAGGGAAGCAGGCTCCCCGCTGAGTGGAGAGCTTGACTCAGGGCTGGATCCCAGGCCCGTGAGATCATGACCTGAGCCGAAGGCAGAGGCTTAACCCACTGAGCCACCCAGGCACCCCCTCCATCCTGTTTTATTGATCTATATGTCTATTTTTCTGCCCATACTATACTGACTTGATTATTATAGCTTTGCGGTATAGTTTGAATACTGGTATTAACTATGGTTTTTTTTTTTTTTCCTTACTAGTTCTACTATGTTTAGTTCTAATTCTGTGAAAAACACCATTAGTATTTTTATAGGGATTGTGTTAAATCTATAGATTGCTTTGGGTTGTATGGACATTTTAACAATAGTAATTTTTTCAATCTATGACCAAGGTATATTTTTTCCATTTATTTGTGTCATTTACTTTTCTTTTCTTTTTTTAATGTTTTAAAAGATTTTATACATTTATTTGACAGAGCTAGAGAGCCCAAGCAGATGGAGCAGCAGAGGGAGAGGGAGGGCTAAGCAGGAAGCCTACTGCAAGACTTGATCCCAGGATCCTAGGTTCATGACCTGAGCTGAAGGCAGATGCTTAAACATCTGAGCATCCAGGTGCCCCTATTTGTGTCATTTTCAATTTCTTTCATCAATGTCTTATAGCTTTCAAAGTACAGGTCTTTCACCTCCTTGGTTACATTTATTCCTAGGTATTTTATTCTTTTTTGGTGCAAATGCAAATGGGATCATTTTCTTAATTTCTTTTCCTCCTAGTTAGTTATTAGTGCATATAACAACAGATTTCTGTTATTGATTTTTTGTTCTGCTACTTTACTAAATTATTTGTTCTAATGATTTTTGGGTGGAGTATTTCTTTAGGGTTTTTGTATATAGTATGCCATCTGCAAATAGTGACAGTTTTACTTCTTCTTTACTGATTTTGATGACTTTTAGTTCTTTTCCTTGGCTGAATGCTGTGGCTAAGAAGTTATCGGTACTGTATTGAATAAAAGTGGTGAGAGTGGACATTCCTGTCATGTTCCCCATCTTAGAGCAAACGATTTCAGCTTTTCCCCATTGAGTGTTATCTGTGGTTTTTGTTTTGTTTTGTTTTTATATGGCATTTGCTATGTTGAAATATGTTCCCTCTAAACCCATTTTGTTGGAAGTTTTTATCATGAATAGATGTTGAATTTTGTTAAATGCTTTTTCTCCATCTACAGAGATGGGTCATACGATTTTTATCTTTTATTTTGTTAATGTGGTATACCACACCGATTGACTTACATATACTGAACTATTCTTGCATCTTTGGAATAAATCTCACTTGATCATGATGAATGAACTTTTAATGTATTTTTAAATTCAGTTTGCTAATATGCACTGAGGATTTTTACATCTATATTCATGAGGGATATTGGTCTGTAATTTTTTTATTTTGGTAGTGCCTTTGGTTTTGGTAACAAGGTAATGCAGAATGAATTTGGAAGCATTTCTTTCTTTTCTTCTTTTTGGAATAGTTTGAGAAAGATAGGTATTAACTATATATATTTTTAAGGATTTATTTATTTATTTATTTGACAGACAGAGATCACAAGTAGGCAGAGACGTAGGCAGAGAGAGAGAGGAGGAAGCAGGCTCCCTGCAGAGCAGAGAGCCCGATGTGGGGCTCGATCTCAGGGCCCCGGGACAACGACCCGAGCCGAAGTCAGAGGCTTTAAACCACTAAGCCAACCAGGTGCCCTGGTATTAACTCCTCTTTAAATATTTGGTAGAATTCACCTGTAAAGACATCTGGTCCTGGATATTTGTTTGAAGTTTTTAAATTACTAGTTCAATTATGTTGCTAGTAATCAGCCTGTCCAGATTTTCTATTTTTTCCTGATTTAGTCTTGGAAGATTGTATGTTTTTAGGAGTTTATCCATTTCTCATAGGTTGTCAAATTAGTTGGCATATAATTTTTCATGGTAGTTCCTTATAAACACTTTATATTTCTGTAGTAACTTCTCTTTCATATCTGATTTTATTTTTTTGAGTACTTTTTCTTTTTTTCTTAATGAATCTGGTTAAATGTTTATCAATTTTGTTTACCTTTTCCAAAGAACAAACTCTTAGTTTCATGGACTTTTTTCTATTTTTTTTAAGTCTCTCATTTCGTTTATTTTCAATCTGATCTTTAGTATTTCCTTCCTCCTACTAATTTTGGGCTTTCTCTGTTCTTCTTTTTTTTTCTGTTCCTTCACATGTAAGGTTAGATTTTTATTTCGGATTTTTCTTGTTTTTTTGAGGTAGGCCTGTATCACTATAGATGCCCCTCAGACTACTTTTGCTATGTCCTAAAGATTTGAACAGTTGTGTTCCCATTTTTATTTGTTCATGTAAATTTGATTTCCTCTTTGATTTCTTCATTGACCCATTGGTAATCTAGTAGCATGGTTTTTAGCCTGAATGTTTTTTTTTTTCCCATTTTTTTTTCTTGTAATTGATTTTTAGTTTCATACTGATGTGGTTGAAAAAGATGGTTGATATAATGATTTCAATATTAAATTTATTTAGACTTGTTTTGTGGCTTAATGTATGATCTATTCTGGAAAATATTCCATGTGCACTGGAAAAGAATGTGTCTTCTAATGTTTTGGGGTGGAATGTTTTGTATATATATGTTAAATCCATCTGGTCTATTCTGTCATTCATAGTTGCTGTTTATTGATTTTCCATCTGGATATTCTGCCCATTTATGTGAGTGGGGAATTAAAGTCTCCACTATTATCAAATTACTGTGAATTTCTCCTTTATGTTTACTTATATTTCCTTTATTTCTTTAGGTGTTCGTAAATTGGATACATACTTAAAATTGTTACATGCTCTTGCTGGACTGATCCCTTTACATTATGTAATGTCCTTTTTTGTTTCTTATTACAGTCTTTTTTTAAGCCTTTTTTGTTTGATACAAGTATTACTACCCTGACTTCCTACCCCTCCCTCCCACTTCTATTTAGAGGGAATACCTTTGTTCATCCCTTCACTTTCAATCTGTATGTGTTTTTAGTTCTGAAGTGTCTCTTGTAGGCAGCATATACCTGGGTCATTTTTAAAAATGCATTCAGTTACCCAATGTCTTTTGATTTGAGCATTTAGTCTATTTACATTTAAAGTGATTATTGATAGGTATATACTAATTGCCATTTTATAAATTGTTTCTGGTTGTTTTTGTAGTTATTATCTATTTCTTCCTTCTCTTGCTCTTTTCTGTTGTGATTTGAAGATTTTTTTAAATGTTATGCTTGGATTCTTTTCAGTTTATTTTTTTGTGTATTTATTACAGGTAATTGGTTTGCGGTTACCATGAGGTTTATATACAACATTTTATTTACATAGAATTTTATATTAAATTGATAATTGTTTAAGTTCAAACATTCTTAAAAGTACTATATTACTCCCCTCTGCATATCTTGGATATATCATATTTTACATCTTTTTTATTTTATATATCCCTTAATTTTTTAGTTATGATTGATTTTACTATTTTTGTCTTTTAACCTGTACATTAGCTTTATAAATGATCTACTACTTTTACTGTATGTTCACTTTTACCAGTGAAATTTTTTCTTTTCATAGGTTTCTTTTAGTTATGGCTTTTTTTTTCTCTACTTAAAGAAGTCTCTTTACCATTTCTTGTAATGATGGTTTAGCAATGATAAGCTCCTTTAACTTTTGTTTGTCTGAGAAATTCTTTATCTCTCCTTCATTTTTGAATAACTGCTGGGTAGAGTATTCTCGGTTGTAGCTTTTTTCCTTTAAGAATTTTGAATATATATTGCACGTGTTCTGTCTTGCAAAGTTTTTGCTGAAAAATCAGGTGATAGCCTTATGGGATTTCCTTTGTACTTAAATATTTGCTTTTTTCTTGCTGCTTTTAAGAACCTCTATCTTTAATTTTTGTTATTTTCTTTTTTTATTTAAAGTCAATTAGCCAACATATAGTACATTATTAGTTTTTTAAAATACCATATAATGTATTATTTGTTTCAGGGGTACAGGTCTGTGATTCATCAGTCTTACATAATTCACAGCATTTACTGTAACACATACCCTCCCCAGTGTCCATCACCCAGACACCGCATCCCTCCCACCCTCTCCCCTGGAGTAACCCTTGGTTTGCTTCCTCAGATTAAGAGTCTCTTATGATCTGTATCCCTCTCTGGTTTTGTCTTACTTCATTTTTCCCTCCCTTCCCCTATGATCTTCTGTCTTTTCCCCAAATTTCTCAAATCAGTGAGATTATATGATAATTGTCTTTCTCTGATTGGCTTATTTCTCTTAGCCTAATAGCCTCTAGTTCCATCCACATTGTTGCAAATGACAAGATTTCTTTTTTTGATGGCTGCATAATATTCCATTGTATATCAATACCACATCTTCTTTATTCATTCATCTGCCATTGGACATCTAGGCTCTTTTCATAGTTTGGCTATCATGGACATTGCTGTTATAAACATTGGGGTGCATGTGACCTTTCAGATCACTACATTTGTATCTTTAGGGTAAATACCCAGTAGTGCAATTGCTGGGTCAGAGGGTAGCTCTATTTTAAACTTTTTGAGGAAGCTCCATACTGTTTTCCAGAGTGGCTGCACCAGCTTGCATTCCCACCAACAGTGTGGGAGGTTTCCCCTTTCTCCACATCCTCATCAACACCTATCATATCCGGACTGGTTTCTTTTAGCTATCCTGACTGGTGTGAGGTGTATCTCACTGTGGTTTTGATTTGTATTTCCCTGATGCCAAGTGATGTGGCTTCTTCATGTGTGTGTTGGTTATTTGGACATCTTCTTTTAAAAAATTTCTGTCCATATCTGCTACCCATTTCTTGATTGGATTATTTGTTCTTTGGGTGTTGAGTCTGATAAGTTCTTTATAAATTTTTGGATACTATCCCTTTACCTGATGTGTTGTTTGCAAATATCTTCTCCCATTCTGTCAGTTGTCTTTTGGTTTTGTTGACTGTTTGCTTTGCTTTGCAAAAGCTTTTGATCTTGATGGAGTCCAAATAGTTCATTTTTGCCCTTGCTTCCCATGCCTTTGGTAATGTTTCTAGGAAGAAGTTGTTGTGGCTGAGTTCAAAGAGATTGCTGCTTGTGTTTTCTTCAAGAGTTTTTTTTGATTCTTGTCTCACATTGAGGTCTTTTCATCCATTTTGAGTCTACTTTTGTGTGTGGTGTAAGGAAATGGTCCAGTTTCATTCTTCTACATGTGGCTATCCAGTTTCCTCAACACCATTTGTTGAAGAGACTGTCTTTTTTCCATTGCACATTCTTTCCCGTTTTGTCAAAGATTAGTTGACCCTAGAGTTGAGGGTCCATTTCTGGGCTCTTTATTCTGTTCCAATGAACTATGTGTCTGTTTTTGTGTCAGTACCATTCTGTCTTGATGATTACAGGTTTGTAATGGAGCTTGAAGTCTGGAATTGTGATACTGCCAACTTTGTTTTTCTTTTTCAACATTCCTCTGGGTTTTGGGGGTCTTTTCTGGTTCTATACAAATTTTAGGATTTTTTCCCATTTCTTTGAAAATAGTTGACGGTATTTTGATAGGGATTGCATTAAATGTGTAGATTGCTCTAGGTAGCATAGACATTTTCACAATATTTGTTCTTCCAATGCATGAGCATGGAAAGTTTTTCCATTTCTTTGTGTCCTTCTCAATTTCTTTCATGAGTGCTTTATAGTTACCTGAGTACAGATTCTTTGCCTCTTTGGTTATATTTATTTCTAGGTATCTTATGGTTTTGGGTGCAATTGTAAAGGGGATTGACTCCTTAATTTCTTCTTCTTCTGTCTTGTTGTTGGTGTATAGAAATGCAACTGGTTTCTGTGCAATTTTTTTTTTTTGTGTGTGTGTGCATTGATTTTATATCCTGACACTTTTCTAAATTCCTGTTTGAGTTCTAGCAGTTTTGGAGTGGAGTCTTTTGGGTTTTCCACATAAAGTATCGTATCATCTGCAAAGAGAGAGAGTTTGACTACATCATTAGTTTTTGATGTAATGTTCAATGATTCATTAGTTGTGTATAACACCCATTGCTCGTAACATCACGTGCGCTCCTTAATGCCCATCACCCAGTTCCTCATTCTTCCACCAGCCTCTCTTTCTGCAACCCTCAGTTTTTTCTCAGAATTATGAATCTGTCATGATTTGTCTCCCATTATGATTTCTCTCCATTCAGTTTTCCCTCCCTTCCCCTACGATTCTGTGTTATTTCTTATATTCTACATACAAGTGAAACCATATGATAATTGTCATTCTTAAATTGACTTATTTCATTTAGCAATTATTATGTGTCTTTGTGTGGATCTCCTTAAATTCATCTTAACTGAGTCTCTGTGTGCTTTCTGGGCCTGGATGTTTTTTCCTTTCCCAGGTTGGAGAGTTTTCAGCTATTATTTCTTCAAATAAATTTTTTGCTTCTCTCTTTCTCTCTTCTGCTTCTGAAACCCCTACAATGCAAATACTATTATGCTTGATGAAGTTGCAGAAGTCTTTTGACTATCCTCATCTTTAAAATATCTCCTTTCTTTTCTTCATTTCAAAAGATTTTATTTATTTGAGAGAGAGAGAGAGAGAGAGAGAATGAGCTGGGTGGAGGACCAGAGGAGGGAGAAGGAGAAGCAGACTCCCTGCTGAGGGGGAGCGTGACATGGTGCTTGATCTCAGGACCCTGAGGTCATGACCTATGCCAAAATCAGACACTTAACTGACTGAACCACCAAGGAGCCCCTAAAAAATCTCTTTTCTTTTTTGTGGTAGAGGTGGATTGCTTTCCACTATCCTGTCTTCCAGATCACTGATTTTTTCCTCTCCTTCCTTTATTGATGATTCCCTCTACTGTATTTTTCATTTCAGTTATTGTGTTCTTCAGATCTGAGTCTTTTTTGTATTTTCTATCCCCTTTGAAGTTCTCACTGAGTTTAAACACTTTTCACTCAAGTTCAGTGAGTATCGTTATGACCATTATTTTAAACTCTTTATCAGGTAGATTGCTGTCTCCATTTCATTTAGCTTTTGTTCTCTGGTTTTGTCTCATTCTTTCATTTGGAACATAATCCTCTATCTTCTCATTTTGTCTGACTTGCTGTGTTTATTTCTATGTATTATGTCTTTTCACAACCAGGAGACTTTATGTCTCCTGGTTGTGAAACTAGTGGCCTTATATAGAAAGCATTTTGTGAAACCCAATAGCACAATCCTTCCTGGCAACCAGAATGAGGTGGTCCATGGTTATCTCTTTTGTGGGCTCCATACACCTTTCTTTTGTGGCTGGGCCATGACTACTGTGGGCATGCTGGTGGGTGGGAGTAGCTCTCAACCTGGTTTTCTGCAGTGACTAGCTGTGACTGCTGCAGTTGCACTGGTGGGCAATGGTTACAGCAGGCAGGCTGGCTGAGAGGCCTCATTGTATCTATTGTGGTCATGCTGATGGGTGGGGTTAGTTTTGTCCTTCCCTGGGGCAGGAGTCTCTTTGGAAGGGCATCAGTCCTGACCAGGGCTACTCACTGAGTATGTTAGGGTGGCAGTTGCTTTCTGGGACTTAGGGGGGACACTGGTTCCTACTGAAGCTGCTCAGTGGGTGTGGTGGTGGGTTGGGAACTGCATTGGAGGGGGTTTGATTGGGGGGGTGGTTAGGTGCAGTGAATCTGTAGGGGAGTGCTTAGATGGGGCAGGTAGTGTTAGCAAAGTAAATGTAGGGTGTCAGAACTGGTTCCTGCAGTGTCTGGAGAGCAAGGCTTAGGATGGCAAGAAAAATGGTGTCTGCCAGCACTTTCATTCCTAGAGAAAGCTCCTGTATATCCCCGCCCCTGTGGCACATGTCCTGAAATTAACCAATAAATCTTCACATATAACTCTACCCGTTTTTAAACTGATGCTTCTGTGTTGGGTCTTGGGCTGAGTTATATAGTATGCTGGTCCTTGAAACGAAGACTCACTTTCCTGCAGCTCTCTAACACTCCTGAAGTTAAGGGCTAATAATTTTCAAAGTCAGATGTTACAGAGTCTTGTCTTCCTGCTGCAGATATCCAGGGTCAGGATACCTGGTATGAGGCTTAATCTTCTTGCTCCTCTAACTGTGTGATACTGCTGCTGCATGTGGGTTGTCTCACTGGGAGTTCTGTTCCCAACTGTGTTTCTGTCCATTTTACCCTATTGATGTTGTCTTTCTTTGTGTCTAGCTGTGAAATATCTGTTCTGATAGTGTTCAGGTTATTTTTAGAGTGAGTTGCATTACATGTTGTTTTGCTTTGGTGTTTGTGTGTAGAGGAGGTGAGGTAAGGAGCCTCCTACTCTGCCATTTTCTTCTGATCTCCCCTGTTATTTCTATTTTAAACAATCAACAGACTTTTAAAGAGATTTAAAAATATATGTATGAATAATTTTTGAAAGATTTTACATATTTTTCAATATATTTACCCTTTGTGCTGTTTCTTTTTTTTTAATTGAAGTATAGTTGACACACAATGTTGTATTAATTTCAGGTGTACAATGTAGTGACTCAACAAGTCTTTACATTATGCTATTCTTGCCACAAGTGTAGCTCCTATCTGTCACCATATAATGCTATTACAATACCATTGACTATATTCCCCATGATGTACTTTTATCTCTGTGACTTATTAATTTCACAACTGGACACCCATATGTCCCACCCCCCTCCACCCATTTTGCCCATTTCCCCACCTTCCTACATTCTGGCAGTCACCAGTTTATTCTCTGTATTTATGGGTCTATTTCCCCTTTTTGTTTATTTTTTTTGTTTGTTTTGTTTTTTAGATTCAATATATAAGTGAAATCACAAGGTGTTTGTCTTTATTTGTCTGGCTTATTTTACTTAGCATTAATACCTTCTAGGTTCATCCATGTTGTTGCAAAAGGCAAGATATCACTGTTTTTTTATGGCTGAGTAATATTCCATTATATTGGAATGGTATATAAATATGTACCATATATATCATTGTGAAATACCACATCTTCTTCATCCATTCATCTATCAATGGACACTTGAATTGCTTCCATATTTTGGCTATTATAAATAGTACTGCAGTAAACATGGGGTGCATATGTCATTTTGGATTAGTGTTTTTGTATTCTTTGGGTAAATATACAGTAGCAGAATTACTGGATTTATGGTATTTCTATTTTTAATTTACTGAGGAAGCTCTATACTGTTTCTCATATAGCCCCACCAATTTATATTCACAGCAACAGTGCAAGGATTCCCCTTTTTCCACATCCTCACTTACACTTACTATTTCTTATCTTATTGATGCTAGCCATTCTAACAGATGTGAAGTAATATACTGATTTTGACTTGTATTTCCCTAATGATTAGTATTCCAGCCTGCTTGCTAACTCTATTTCCCAATGAATTACCTTGTGCCACCTGAACAATCCAGTACAATCCAGAACCTGGACCTGTATTAAAGTTCTCCCATTAAATCCCTGCCTCTCAGGAGTCATTGAAACCAATGAGGTTGCTTTGAGAAAATATTTATTTGTTCCTTCAGGGGGAAAGAGGATATTGAATATGAAACTTCCCATGCTATAGTGCTGCTACATTTGATTTTCCACTTGATAGCTATGTCAGCTCTTTGGGTAGGGTTATCTGCTGGCCTTTAAAAATGTAACTATCATATGAAAGAAAGTATTGACACTAATAGGAAACAACTTATAAAGAGGAAATGATGAAGAGAAAGAGGAAGCTGATGGGCACGAAAAAAGTGCTGTCAGCAGTTTCAACTGAGACTAGTCTAATTAATGTCTAAAGCTTTGAGGTTGTAAAGAATCCAAGAGAGAAAATCCCTTGTCCATTCTTGTTCCTGTTCCCCAGCAGGACAAAAAATTTGGGAGCATTACTTCATATTTTGTGGGTTAGATTAGAAGTTGTGAAGGGGTATCTCAGTTATCATTTACTGTAAGAGTGTTGAAAAAAAATTTCTAAACACTGTTGCCTCTGAAACTGGGAGAGTTTTTAGGTTAAATAAAGTCTGACTGTTTCAGGGGATTACTCTAGCCACAAATTGAAGAATAAAAGCATAGATAAGGCATTTGTAGTAATTTTCTTCATGGAGCAGAGGGTAAGTGAATACCTGAATCATAAAGATCTTTCTATGGGAGAAAATCTTTTTTTTTTTATATGCTCTTGTTAAAGTAAAAATAAAAATGACTAGTTTTCTTCTCTTTTATAAAATAATATATATTAACTGGCCAACCCAATAAGCAATGAAAACAAAGCAAAACAAAACAAAACAGATGAATCACAAAACACACTTTGATTGTACCCCAAATAAAACTTCACGTTTAATAACAGTTTTAGCCAGGAAAAAACTTAAAGCCTGCATTTTACTCAAATATGAAGCTTCTGGGGTTAGAAGCATGGCTATTCATATTGAAATCCTTAGGGTCTTACACAATGTTTGGGATATAATAAGTTTTTTAATGAATGTTTGAATAAACACATTGATGAATAAACTGGAAATAAGTCAAGCAGAGAGAGTTAATTATCATATGGTCTCTCTTATTTGTGGGACATAAGGAGTAACACAGAGGACCTGGGGAGACGGAGAAGAGAAGTGAGTTTGGGGAAATTGGAGGGGAGACAAACCATGAGAAACTGAACACTGAGAAACTAACTGAAGGTTTTGGAGGGGAGGGCGGTGGGAGGTTGGGTGAGCCTAGAGGTGGGTATTATGGAGGGCACATATTGCATGGAGCACTGGGTGTGGTGCTTAAACAATGAATTCTGGAACACTGAAAATAAATTAAAAATAAATAAGAAAAGAAAAAAAGAAACAGAGAAGATCTACAACTGACTATTATATGACAGCATGTTGCCATATTACTGTAGAGAAGTGGAAAAAGTCCCATAGTCATCATGGCCAAGTGAATGCCTGATAATTTTGATTTTGGCAATGCCCAGTATTCATTATTCCCTGGCAGTTGCCACCAACCCTACACACCAGTGGGAAAAAGAATACAGAGTCTAACCCTAATCCTCACTTCCAGCTGTATCTGTCAGTATCCCTCATATGAACTCTCCCCTTTGGATAAACTGTTCTACTCATTATTCTCTGAATACCCCATACTTTCTTGCTTCTCCAAGCCTTTGTTTACATTGAACATGAAATGTATTTCTCTGCATATTTGCTTACAAAATCCTACCTATTCTTTCAAGTCTGTCTCAAACACCAAATATTTCAAGAAGATCCCCAATCATAGCCATTTTAAGTAAGACTGACTTAGACCACTGATTATATTTTTGGCCACATAACATTGATTATATACTCCCTTACGTTGTAGTTATTTTAGAGAGCAAAGAATCCATTGTAGGCATTATTTTTCCCCTTCATAAATCATTAGAATTTGGTGAATTGACTGGTTAATTCAGCATTATGTACTAATTGATTAATCTTATCATTTGCCTTATAGGCATAATGAAGAAGGTAATGCTACTTTAAATGTTAAGAAGTTTAAAGTCTACTAAGGGAGACGGGATATATAAAAACAACTTCAAAAAACAATGTAAAATGTAAAAAAAAACCCATAGGATTATGGGATTGAAAGTGTTGATAACATACTTCTATATTTGGAGATAACAGGAAAACTTATTTAAGAAGGTGAATTTTAGGGTGCCTGGGTGGCTTAGTGGGCTAAAGCCTCTGCCTTTGGCTCAGTTCGTGATCCCAGGGTCCTGGGATCGAGCCCCACATCGGGCTCTCTGCTTGGTGAGGAGCCTGCTTCCCTTCCTTTCTCTCTGCCTGCCTCTCTGCCTACCTGTGATCTCTGTCAAATAAATAAAAATCTTAAAAAAAAGAAAGTGAATTTTGCCTGGTTTTGAAGAAAAGATGGGACTAAGGCATGGAATGGACATTTTAGAGAAAAGAAATGGTGTAAACTAACTGAGAACATAGGATAGGGAAGTAGTGATTTTTTGAAAACAGAAAGCATTTCAATTGGGTTTAGGCTTTATGTTTTTAGAAATAAAGGTAGAAAGTCTGTTTTTTATACACTAAGAAATGAAGACTTTTTGATAATCAAAGATATCTGCAAGAGGAGTTATTTGATCAGAGTTGTAATTCCAGGTTAGACTAACACAAATAGGACTATGCTTTGTAGAAAGGGAGAAATTGAAAGATGAGTGGATTTTCTAGTCTATGTAGAAGTAATGAGAGCTGGTTAGTGGCATTGGGAATGAAGATGAGAGGACTGTTTTAAATATAAGACTCAGATCTGATCAGACGAACGAAGCCATTGATTGTCAGGTTGCAATGGTGGCAGAGTCAAAGAGAGTAAGGAGGCTTTGATCCTGGGTATCTGGGTAGCTAAGTATGTTATAAATTAAGCTGCAGAATACAGAAGGGAATATATTTGTAAATGAGTGTCTTAAATGTAATAATTGACGTAATTGGTGTGAGGTGTTTTATAGGGAAATTGAGGTGGAGATGTCTCTCATGTCAATTGGAAATGCTGAACCTACATGTAGCAGAGACAGGAGGGCTGCAGAGGGTCAGGAACCATATTTCTATAAGGTATAGTTCAAGGCATAATATTGATTGAGAATGTTATGGGAGTATAAGCAAGAACAGGCAAACCTCCAAAGGTATATCCTTGGGGTAAGCCTGCATTTAGGGGCCAAAAGCAGAAAAAAAGATAAAGTGAAGACTGGGTTGTAGATACAGGAGGAACACTGAAAAAGTGTTGTGTTATAAATGACAACAGAGGAGCAGACTTTCAAGAAATGATGATCTGTTGTGTTAAATATTCACAGAGTTGCAGAAGTGAAAGAGCATTTGGTTTGTTACTATATGATTAGATAATAAATACTGACAGTCTAGTTTCACACTTGACTGTAGTGTAATAAAGTAAAACGGGGCAAAAATCAGATTACCAGAAGTTGAGTGAGTTAGGAATGAGGGGAATGGAGGTTGAAAGAGTTTGAGGCTGAAGGGACGAACAACATTTCAGGAAAAAAAAGAAGGTTCCTTTACCTTTTTTGTTGTGGTGGTGGCAGTGGTTTTCTTTTGAGAATGAAGAGAATTTTGACAGGCTTAATTGAAAGTGAAGATATAAAAGAACCATTTGAACAAAACGCTTTTTAAGGTTGTCTCATAGAGAATATTTCTATGGCTATCCATCACCAAAACAAAACAAACCACCAAGACAGCAGGTCTTTCAGCCTTAGAACACATAATCGTAGTACCTGAGCATATTATTTGTAAAAAGGCAAAATAGATGCTGAAATCACTCACTTTATAAGATTACAAAAGGTTTGTTGGATTGTTTGGTGTACTAATTTCTCAAGTATTTCTTTATAGGTCATTAAATGCTCAACAGTGTAAACAACTAAATACTATAACATTTCAATCTACTTCCAATTAAGTGTCACCAGAAATTAAGATAAAACAAACCTTTATTAAAGATGAAAAAGGGATATTTACATTTTGGGTTTAATATTATTTACTCTACCAGAAAGGAAGCTAAATCACTCTTCTGATCTGTTCAATATAAGATTCTTGGAAGCCTGAAGCCCATCAGAAAAGTCATGTGAACCACCTCATTGTGCTGAAATGTGGCAAGGAGATTACTTATCACTCTAGGAAATTTTGAAAGCCTATCATTTCCAAGAAAATTAGTGATGTACCCCAAAGCTGCATTTTACTGCAGAAAGTGCTATCTGAAATAATAGAGAAATGAAATAATTAGGCCTACAATAATGTACAAATTTGTCCTGCCTCACAAATTTGAGGGGAGATGGAGAGAAGGGAGTTGAGGAAAATTGGAAGGGGAGGTGAACCATGAGAGACTATGGACTCTGAAAACAATCTGAAGGTTTTGAAGGGGTGGGGGGTGGAAGGTTGGGGGAACCAGGTGGTGGGTATTAGAGAGGGCACGGATTGCATGGAGCACTGGGTGTGGTGCAAAAACAATGAATACTGTTATGCTGAAAAGAAATTTTAAAAAAATTAAAATAAAAAAAAGCAAAGCCTAAAATGATCAAACTGTTCCCAAGTAACTTAAATGCATCCTAGAAGAAAGGTTGAATATTCAAAAAATGCCAAAATATGCTGCATCCTATGAAATAAAATGCATGTACAGCAATCCATGAAGAATTACCTGGCATGAGAAGAATCAGGGAAATATGACTCATTATGAGAAGAAAAATAAAACCAGTCTATTACTGGCACAGATGTTAGAATTAGTAGGTAGGTATTTATACAATTACTAGAACTGTATTGTGTAGTTCAATAAAGTAAGGACACAGAAGTCATAAAAAGTCCCAGATCAACTTTTAGAGATGAAGAGTACAATGTATGAGATAATAAATACACTGGATGGGATTAATGGCAGATTAGACATTGCAGAAAAAATAATGAATTGAAGACATAGCAATAGAAGCAATTAAAAAATGAAACAAATGGTCAAAGGGAATAAAAAAATAAATGGAACATCCTGAGCTGTGAGACAGCTTCAAGCAGTATAATATAGATGTAACAAGAGTTCCTGAGAAAGGGAAATACAGAAAAGTATTTGAAGAGGGGATGGTTGACAGTTTTCCAAATTTATATTTGGAAAATTTCATTTTCAAATGAAAATTATAAACACACAGATCCAAGAAATACAGAGAAGCTCAAACACAAACAGTTTGAAGACAACTACACCAAGGTACATCATTATCAAATTGGCAAATAAAATTGATAAAGAGAAAATCTTATACATACTAAAAGAAAGATATATATGTTATATATGGAGTAGCAATGATAATGATCATAACAGATCTTCACCAGAAACAATGCAATACAACAATGCAAACAACAAGGAGACAGTGCCTCAACTTCTTAAAGTACCAAAATGAAAATTGTCATCTGAAAGTATATACCTACTAAAAACATTTGAGAAATAAAGGTGAAATAAGGATTTATAGATAGATAAATGCTTAAAGAATTCATCATAAACAGAGCTTCCTAACAAGAAATGTTAAACTATTCAATCAGAAAGAGAAAGATAGCAAATGGAAATATGAATCTACACAAAGATATGAAGAATGTTGTATTTGGCAACTACATGAGTAAAATAAAACACATTTTTCTTATTTAAATATCTTAAAAGAAAATTAAATATTAAAAAGATAATGACAATGCAGTGTGAAGTTTTTAACATATTATGGTAAGCAGAATTCTAAGAATGGCTTCCCAGGATTCCATGTTCTAATTTCCAGCACCATTGCATATGATGATATCTCTATTGATATGTTATCTGCTATATGTTCTACTGTGTTATGTTTTACAGTACAGTTAACCTTGGGATAGATTATCCAGTTAGACCTAACTAATCATAGAAGTCCTTTAAAAAGCAGAGCCTTTTCTCTATCTGGTGCAAAAGGGGAAGGTAGAGAGATGAAAGCAAAGGTGTATCTGATGTTTTGGTGCTGGCTTTAAATGGAGGAGTTCATATACAAAGATCAGAAACTGGTCAAAAGTAGCTGGGTCTGACCACTTATCGACAATCAATAAGGAAATAGGAACCTCAAAGTTAAAAATAAAGGAGTTAGATTTTGTTAATAATAGGGAAGAGTTTGGAAGAAAAATCCCATGTTCCAGATAAGAACACAGTAGGTTGTTAGCTTGATTTCAGCCTGTGAGACTGCAAGCAGAAAACCCAGCCAAGTTATTCCAGACTTCTGATTTATGGAACTATGAAATAATAAGTGGGTCTTGTGTTATGCTTCTAAGTTTATGGTAATTTGTTATGCAGAAAACCAATTAGAAAACTAATATACACCTGGAGAAGTAAAATGTATGATAAAAATAGCAAGCTAAATGGGGAAAATGAAAGTACATTGTTGAAACATGTTATAGTTGATATTCTCAACAAAGGATATATGATACAATCATAAAAAATATTCAGTTAGTTCATAAAACGGTAGAAAATAAAAAAGGAAACAAAGATTATATGGGACAAATAGAAAAAAAGCAGCAAGATGATAGGTTTAGATCTAACCATATCAATAGTCACATTAATTGTAAATGGACTGAACACCCCAATTAAAAGGTAGAAATTGTCACATTGGATAAAAAGGAAGATCTAACTATTTGCTAGCTACAAGAAATGCACTTTAAATATAAAGACATGAGAAGATTAAAAATAAAAGCTAGAAAAAAAGATACATTATGTTAACAGGCAAAAGAAAGCTGGAGTGGCTATATTAATAACAGACCAAATCAATTTCAGAGCAAAGGTTATTATTTGGGATTAAGAAGTTTATCTCACAATAAATATGTCATTTTATCAGGAAGAAATAACATTCCTAAATGTTCATGTTCTGAATAACAGAGGTTCTTAATGCATGAAACAAAAACTGGTAGAATTGCAAGAGAAAAATAGACAAATCCACAATTACAATGACATTTCAATATAATTCTTTCAATAATTCTCTCTCAATATAATTATCTCAATAGTTGATAAAACAAATAAACCAAAAACCAGTTAAGATAAATGACTTGAATAAAACAATCAATCAGCCTGACCTAATTGACATTTATACAATTCACTTAACAATAGCAGTTTATTTTCAAGTGCTGACATTTATTTTCAAGTGTGTATAGAACATTTGCAAAGATCATATTCTGGGCCATTAAAGTCTCAAAAATTTGAAAAGGTTAGAGGTTATACAAAGTATGTTGCTGGCCATGGTGAGATTAAATCAGTAACAGAAGGATCTTTGGAAAGTCATCAGTTATCTGGAAACCAAATAGCTTATTTCTAAATTACTTATGGGACAAAGAAGAAATCAAAAGGGAAATCAGAAAGTACTGTGAACTGAATGAAAGTGAAAGCACAACAGAAACATCTGTGATTTAAATACTATTAAATCAGTAATTATAAGGAAATTTATAGCACTAATCAAAGGGAAAAAACATATTAAGTTTGGGGGAAAACTGTCTTTATTCATAGACAACATGATCTTTCATGCAGAGAATCCAATGGAATATATAAAAGCTACATAATCTAATAAAATATTATACAGCATCAATACAGAAAAGTCAATTCTATATACTAGAAAACATAAGAGAAAGTCTTTTTGATCTTAGGTTAGGCGAAGATTTTTTGGATATGGCAACAAAAGTCCAATCTGTAAAAGAAAAAAATCACAAATTGGACTTACTCAAAATTAAAAATTTCTGCTTTTTACAAGAAAGAATGTCCAGTGGAAAAAGACCATCTCTTCAACAAATGGTGTTGGGAAAATTGGATAGCTACATGCAGAAAAATGAAACTGGACCATTTCCTTACACCACACACAAAAATAGACTCCAAATGGATGAAAGACCTCAATGTGAGAAAGGAATCCATCAAAATCTTTGAGAAGACCAGCAACCTCTTTGGCTTCAGCCACAGCAACTTCTTCCTAGAAACATCACCAAAGGAAGGGGAAGCAAGGGCAAAAATGAACTATTAGGACTTCATCAAGATCAAAAGCTTTTTGCACAGCAAAGGAAACAGTCAACAAAACCAAAAGACAACTGACAGAATGGGAGAAGATATTTGCAAATGACATATCAGATAAAAGGCTAGTATGAAAAATCTATAAAGAACGTATCAGACTCAGCACCCAAAGAACAAATAATCCAATCAAGAAATGGGCAGAGGACATGAACAGATATTTCTGTGAAGAAGATATCCAGATGGCCAACAGACACATGAAAAAGTGCTCCACATCACTTGGCATCAGGGAAATACAAATCAAAACCACAATGAGGGGTGCCTGGGTGGCTCAGTGGGTTAAGCCGCTGCCTTCCGCTCAGGTCATGATCTCAGGGTCCTGGGATCGAGTCCCGCATCGGGCTCTCTGCTCGGCAGGAAGCCTGCTTCCCTCTCTCTCTCTCTCTCTGCCTGCCTCTCCATCTACTTGTGATTTCTCTCTGTCAAATGAATAAATAAAATCTTAAAAAAAAAAAAAAACACAATGAGATACCACTTCATGCCAGTCAGAATGGCTATAATTAAGACGTCAGGAAACGACAGATGCTGGCGAGGATGTGGAGAAAGGGGAACCCTCCTACACTGTTGGTGGGAATGCAAGCTGGTGCAGCCACTCTGGAAAACAGTACAGAGCTTCCTCAAGAAGTTGAAAATAGAGCTACCCTCTGACCCAGCAATTGCACTATTGGGTATTTACCCTAAAGATACAAATGTAGTGATCCGAAGGGGCACATGGGTATTTACCCTAAAGATACAAATGTAGTGATCCGAAAGGGCACATGCACCCAAACGTTTATAGCAGCATGTCCACAATAGTGAAACCATGGAAAGAACCTAGATGTCCATCCACAGATGAATGGATAAAGAAGAGGTGGTATGTATATATATATATATATATATATATATATATATATATATCACACACATATACACAATGGAATACTATGCAGCCATCAAAAGAAATGAAATCTTGACATTTGTAACAATGTGGATGGAACTAGGAAGTATTATGCTGAGTGAAATAAGTCAATCAGAGAGAGACAATTATCATATGATCCCCATGGTATGAGGAAGTTGAGAGACAAAGTGGGGGGGAGTTTGGGGGATAGGAGAGGAAAAAATGAAATAAGATGGGATCAGGAGGGAGACAAACCATATGAGACACTTAATGTAAGGAGGGGGTAAGGATGGGATGGTTGGGTTATGGATATTGGGGAAGGTATGTGCTATGGTGACTGCTGTGAAGTGTGTAAACCTGGTGATTCACAGACCTGTATCCCTAGGGCTAATAATACATTATATGTTAATAAAAAATAAAAAATTTTAAAAAACCCCAAATCTTCTGTGTTTTTGAAAGACACTGTTAAGAGAATAGACATGCCACAGATTGGCATAAAATATTTGCAAGTCATATCTGATAACAGTCATATTCAGAATATATAAAGAACTCCCAAAATCAAAAAATAAACATCCATAAACTGCAATAAAAATGAGAAAAAGATTTCAATAGACATCTTACCTAAGATTTATAGATGGCAAATAAGCATATGAAATTCAACATATTTATTATTCAAGAAGTTGAAATTAAAATGACAAGATTTCAAAATCTTAGAATGGCTAATGTTAAAATGATTGACGATAAGCAGTGTTGGTAAGGATGCGGAGGAACTAGAAGTCATACTGCTGCTGAGAATGTAACATGATACAACCTCTTCGGAAGACATTGGTAGCTTGAATAATGGCCCCTGAAAGATATTCATATCTTAATCCCTGAAACCTGTAAATATGTTTCTTTTCATGGTAAAGGGACTTTGAAGATGTGATTAAATGAAAGTTCTTGGAGATCCAGGAGATTTTCTTACATTATCCAGATGGGTACCTTACAAAGAGGTAGGCAGGGAGATCAGCGTTAGTAGGAGGTGTAATTACAGAAGCAGGAAGTTAGAGTATTCTGAGAAAAAAAAAAAATCATGAGCTATGGAATGCAGGCCGACTAGTGGGTAGAAAAGGAAAACAAATGGGTTTTCCCCTGTGCCTTTCAGAAAAAACAGCCAGGACACACCTCAACTTTAGACATACTTTTGATCCCTAGAACTGTAAGAGATAAATTTGTGTTATTTTAAGCCACTCAGGTTTTGATAGTTTGTTAAAGTAGCAATAGAAAGGGCAGATTCTTAAGACATTAAATATATATCTGCAATGTAACCTAGTCCTTCCACTCCTTGATATTTATGTAAGAGAAATGAAATCATATGCTCATCTGAATACTTGTATATGGATGTTTTTAGCAGCTTTATGTGTAATAGCCAAAACCTGAAACAAGTAAAGAGTAACAGGTGAATGGATAAACAAATCATGGCATATCTAGTCAATGGAACATGGAACAACGTAATAAAAAATAATAAATTATTGATAATTACGACATGGATGAATCTCAGAATAATTATGCTGAACAAAGAAGCCAGAAAAAGAGAGTACATACTGTAGAATTCCATTTTGTAAAATTCTAGAAAATGCAAACTCATCTACAGTGACAGATCAGTATTTGCTTGGGATGGTGAGGAGGGAGAGAACAGAGAGGAGTGAGAGGTAAGGCTTATAAAAGGTCATGAAGAAAGTTTTGGGGGTGATGGATATGTTTGCTATCTTGATTACAGTGATGACTTAATTATATCATTTATTTACATCATTACAACTTATCAAATTGTAAACTTAAGCATGTGTTCTTCGTTATATGGGAATTATACCTAAAACAACAATAGCAGCAATGAGGAAAGAGTATATACTTCAGAAGGTTGTGAAACTAAATGAGATGCTTTGGATATAATAGTGTAACTCTTGGAACATAGTAAGAACACAATCAATTTTAGCTATTATTATTATTTAGTTTAGAAGAGGTAGTGCTAGATTGGGAATTGCCGAGGATGTTTGGAAAGAAATATCATTTAATTTTTTCATAGTTGATAACTGGGTAAGAAAATGAGGAAGAGGTTTATTAAATATAACACTTAATTAAATAAACTTCACAAAGGTTTGATGCATTCAGGGTGTGCCTTGATGTAGTATTTCTATTTTAGAGCAAGAGGTGTGAAATCTTTTCTTGTTCTTCGTGTATAAAGTTTGCTTACTAAGAGTGGCCAAAATTCTATCATATTCTTTTTGGATGTAGAAACTTCTTAACAATATTTGTCACATCAAACTGAATTAATCATCATTTCATTTCTCTAATTCAGGAATCTGAAATTCATGACCAAGTACACTTTGTGAGTTAATTAACCTCAACTCAATTTTGGAGATTCCTTGCCTCAAGATACTTAGTGTGTCTCCTCTGATGCAAACGATTTAGGTAATGATAGACAGGAAGCAATGACTTATGAGAAGAACATGCCTGGGGAACTCCAGAAAGTATAGGGGGAAGTATCTAGGAGAGGTGAGGTTGGGCTGGGCTGAGGTTGACAGAGTACTTCTATTTCACATGATTTTCACATGTTCTTTCATGACTGTAGTACACATTTCACAAAACAATATGCATTTGTGTTTTCTTTTTAGTTCTTATTCTTGCTGGATTAGGATTAGGAGAATTCTTTCTTCCACATTGTGCCTACCCCTGAAGTTAATCTTTCTCTAAACATTGGCTCTGAATAACTTCATGTTGTTTGCATGGAAAAGCTTAACAGCCACAGCTGATTGCATATAGAGCTAGTTTTATAGAAAATTATTGTCTTGAAAGTATATTACTTAATCAAGTAAATTCCAAAGTACAATTGTTTGAAGTGGTCAAATCCACCATCTAAATGAACATAGGGCTGTAAATCTTTAGTGTTCACCAGGGTTGACTGGAAAACTTTTTACTGACAACATGTGGCTATGGTATAGATTTTAATTAAAAAATATTTTCTGATTATAAAGCCTGTATAAGAATAGGATACTTTTCAGATATATAGCTAACATCTGAAAGATGCTAATTCCCAGTAATAATAAGGGAAATGAAAATAAAAATCACAAAGAGATACTATTATGGCAAATTTTAATCTGATAAAATCAAGCATGAGTGAGGATATGGGGCAACAAGAACTTTTGTGTCCTGTGGCATCTATGTAAAGTAATGAAACCACTTTGAAAACACTGTTGTATTGCCAAGTAAAATTGACTTTGTAGGTACTTTATGACATGGAAATTTTAATCCTGTTTTCACAACCCAAGGAAAATCTTCTTGCACGTGCACACCCAGACATAACAATGAGGAACAAAACTTCCCAAACAGCCCAAATGTTCATCTCAAATAAAAGGGAGGAATAAATTGAAATGTTCATATAATGTAATACTATAGATCAGTGAAAGCAAATAAAATATAGCCATATGCAGCAACATGAGCAAGTCTCCAAGGTATAGAATTGAGGAAAGAAGGTGATCATGGAAGAATGGAATATGTAAGTAGAAGCTGAATTCCTTTTTGGACAGGTTAAGCATGAAGTGCTTACCTACCACCCTTGTGGAAATATCTAGATTATGGGAAGAAATGTAAAGTGAAATTTAGTATTTAGGTAACATTTGGTGAAATGAAAGCTGAAGCCAGTGGTGAGAATAACATAGGAGAGAGGTGATGTGTTTGATACTGAACACTGTGATGAACTGAATTTTGTGAGTGGAGTGATGACATGGAAAAGAGGGTTAGAGATGTAGAAAAAAGAGAATGTAATGTCAGAAGTTAAGGAAAGAGTCAGGACTAGCTACATAATTTGCAGAGCTCAGTACAAAATGAATATGAGATACTGTTAACAAATTATTAAGAATTTTTAAATGAAGGTAGAAGAACCCTAAATTGAGCCAAATCTTTCTAAGTGTAAGACCTCATCTGATTGCTCTGATTGCATACCTATTAGGCTGATCCTGGGGAGAGTTTTGGGGACTAACAGTCAATAAGGTCAAATATATTGGGGGACTGAGAAAGAGAAATGAAGAAAAAAATATTCAAATTCTTTTTGCTCCTCTGATTTTGAAAGTACTACTCATTAAATAACATTTGGTAAAGTATAAAAATATCCATACTTTGATTTCCTTACTAGTAACCTTAACCTGGTAACTTAACATTTTGGTGTCCCCCCCCCCCACTCACTTTCTGAATAGACACACACATTAACATGCATATCAATACTTTAAATGATATGAATTGGGATCATACTCTAATTTGATTACTCTAAAAAATTTAACATTATGAGAATTTTCCTAAACCCTTAAAGGTTTTAGAGAAAATGATTCTTAATAAAACAGATTATATGACTATAATTGGTGACCTTGAAGAGGCTGACCATGTTGATCAGATACATGTAAGAGAGGAGTAAATGAAAGTTGAAATGGAGGCACAAGGCATACACCCTTTTCCAAGAAGTTGGGTGGTTATAAAATGATACAGGAAGGGTGGTACCTCATGGTAATAGAATGTTTTGGGGAGCCTTGTGTGAATGTGGGAGACCTGGTTGTAATTGTAAGTTGAGGAAGAATGCCAGAGAGGAAGAGATAGGTATGATGATCGATAAGAATACAGTCTTGGAGAGGTTGGGGGAGGGAATGAATACATAGCTAGCAGGAATGCCCATCTCTGAAAAAGGAGTCAAGAAGAAGATGGATTATACATGTTGAAAATTTGAAGGACAGAGAAGGAAAAGTGGTTAAATTCAGATCATATAGAGCACTATTAAGAAAACAGAAGATGGGGAGGAGAGTAGATTTTGAGGTTAGTGATAACAATTTGATACAGCAAAAGTGATAGTGTCTCATTTAGAAATAAATTCCAAAATCATAAATATCAGTGAAGGCCCTACTGAGGCCAGGCCAGATGGTATGATTTTGGAGTGAAAACAAGTGACCCAAGTTCAAGATTTTCTTCAAGTAATGTTCAGCAACCTGATACATGAACAAAGAAAGTTAATGACAGAATTTGCTCAGAGTCAGGGCTTGCCAAGGTAAGAGTCATTGAAGAATGAAGGCATAAACAATTCTGGGTACTAAGGGGAATAATATTAAAATTGTTGAATTTGAGAACCAGGAGTGGATAAGAAGGCAAGTAAAGGAGGAAATAGAGGGATGAACATGCTGAAAGTGGGAAAAGGGTAACTGACCAGCCATTTCAGTAGATATGAAAGGGGAGGAAGGATAGGTTGTGGGCAAAGAAGGGAAATTAGGATTTAAGAATCTTGTGAGGGAGCAATTCTGCAGAATAACACATCCAAGGTAAGTGTGGGTGCTTCAGTGGAGGTGCAGAGGTGCAAGAGTGTGGAGGCTAGACTGGGGCAAGGGCCATATTTATGGATACTGAAGACATTGCCATGAGTGAGGCAGGAGAAGATGTAAGTCAAAGGATAAACTATCAAAAACAATACTGAGGGGTTCACAAGTTGCTAGAAAATAGCAACAAGGAGGGTCCTGGGGGGTCAGGGAAAGGTGTTTCAAAAGGCCAGGCATTGCTGAGAGCAATGTTAGAATGATGGTTTGGGAATGGCTGACAGGAAGTAAGAGTATGTTTCTTTCTTAATCATAATAATTCTGAGGAATGGCAGGAGTAGATACTGCAGGAAAGTTTTGACCTGATGTCAGGTCAAAGTGAGGGGAGGAACAATCCAAGAGAAGAATTAGGGTGTATATGAGCTAGTTCATCATCAATTAG
Organism: Mustela lutreola; assembly: GCF_030435805.1. Lineage (NCBI taxonomy): Eukaryota > Metazoa > Chordata > Mammalia > Carnivora > Mustelidae > Mustela > Mustela lutreola. The sequence continues at coordinate 175,155,505 of NC_081291.1, read as the reverse complement.
ATTCCACAGGGGACAACACTGAGTGTTGGTTTGCAAATCTGGCTGGCTCTGGGAGCCCATCTCCATCTCCAATCTTCGTCTTTACAGCACTTCACTACATCACCATTAAATACCCCCTTCATTTAATATTCCTCAGTCTTCAGTCTCCCAATTTTTTTTTTTTTTTTGCCTTCCTGATAGGAAGAGCCCAGAACAACTCTAGCAAAATCTGCCATATAGGCTGAATGAGTTGGCCAGAATAACACAGTAAGCCAGTATTGAATCTGAGAAAGGAAAAGACAATAGTGCGGGACATTGGCAATGATGATAAGGAACTCAAATCTCAAGATTAGCTGACTAGAACTCTCAAGCCTTGCCTGTGTTTCTCCCTTTAAAGTATCTGTGCAGTATAGTCAAACTGGCAATAGTCAAACTGAAAGTGAGATTCCCTTAAACATTTTATAACACCTGTCTGCTGTCTTTGATGTTCATGGGAAACCAAGTCCTTTTATGGACATTGGGGAGGGTATGTGATTTGGTGAGTGCTGTGAAGTGTGTAAACCTGGTGATTCACAGACCTGGGGATAAAAATATATGTTTATAAAAAATATATGTTTATAAAAAATAAAAAATTAAAAAAAAAAGCCAGAAAAAATAAAGTAAGGAGGATGAATTTTTGAATAGTTAATTTTTGCCTTGGATTTACCTTTAAGCACATATATTATCCATCAATGTTTGAATTGAAGGCTGTGTCCCTCTTTATATTTGTCCTTTATTCTTTTATGCCAATGCTTTTGAGCATGGCCTCATAAAAATTTTCCAGCAATGCTATGCAGCCTAGGAACAAGAATAGAGAAATTAGATGCAGGAGTTTAACAAGGGTTGGGAATTAGTAACTTTTTCTATTTAAAAGAAGTTTAGATTTCTGCTTTGCATGCATTATAAAATATGAGCATCTTAAATTTATTAGGTTGTAAAGTCTATTTTATGTCACCAAATAAAATTTTTTCAAATGTGGAACCATTAAAAGAATATGTAAGTAAAAACAAATTGTGGAAATCTCAGGTAAATATGATTTGGCATAGGTGCTGAAGATTACTTGATAGCTTCCCCAGTAAAAGAGTAAACCAGGGAGCCTCTCGCTCCATATACCAGATAAAAGATAAACTGGTCAATGTATCAAATACAGTGTTATCATATGTATTTTTCTACAGTGCTGTCAGATAGGATCCATATAACTTTTTCAACAAAAGCAGATTTTGTTAATCGGTAAGTCAGCTATCAGCCATCAAGTGATTCTTGTTGGATTGTCATGTGATAGACATTGAGCTAGAAAAAGGCCCATTTTCATTCCTGGAGGAATTTATAATCCAAGAGGGACATGGACACACACAAATTAAAATCAAGAAAAAGGCACTCATTAGGGAACCCTAACACATTGGTTTTACTCACCGGGTTCTAAGAAATAGGGTCTTTGGGAAATTTCTGTTACATTTTTGATCATCTTTATTGGAGGCCTAGTTTTACTGAATATACTTTCCCATACCATTATTATTTGTTGTTAACTTTGGAGTTGACCATTTTTACCTTCACTTATATATGACACTTGGCATGGCAAGAAATCATGAAGTCATGGATTCTGAGAGGTTCCATAGATTCTGGAGGCAATGTAGGTCTAGAGAGTATGACACTGAAAATCCCACAGCTGACATGACTGGCCTGGGGCCTGATAGCTCTGCTAGTTAGCAGCAGAGGCAACACTGATGCAGGGATCCTCAGTAGCACCTCTGATGTTAGGCCCTTGACTGTGCCTCATGTGGGGATTGGGGTGCCATGCTTCTGAGACTGTAGAAGAGAGAGGGAAGAAAGGGTGATTAAAGTCCCCTCTTCTCTTAACTAGAGGGTGGACACTAGATGATGATGGGAGGAAGCATCTTAAAAAAAGATATGAAGAGGACTACATCTTTGATTTGGTTAAAATTTTAGGAAAGGAACCTAAATTAATGGAAATTGAGGGAGTTATCAAGATTTGGCATTGAAATAAACACTATCTGTTAAATATTAATAAAAAAGCTACCAAAGTGTTGCTCTTCGGTATTTATTTTCTTTTAAGATTGTCAGTTTTGAAATGTATGTTCTGTATGTTAATTACTCATATGCTTAAAAATAGAGCTTAGCTTTATTGTGTCAAATAAGAAAAGCGGACTTATTTCCATTTCAGGTAAACTATACCGGAAGTTTGGTTAGTGCCATGAAAACCAAGAAGCCTGACAGGGAGACTGAGCAAAAATCTTCTCTTGTTTGATAAAACAAAAAAAGTGAGAGAAACCACTCAGGCCATAAACACATCAACTTCATCTTGTGACTTCTTGCCTTAAATGCAGGCACAGTACATGAGGGCATAAATAACCTCTTGAGTAATAATAGAAATATTAAAACAAGTAGCAATAATTTATTGGACATTTGCTATATACCAGATTTTTTATATCATTTGCTATATAAGCATTATCTTTTATCTTCACACTAACTTCCTTGTGAGGTAGATCTTGTCATCTCTTTTTACACACTTAGTAAATTAGACTCAGGGACCTTCAACGATTTGTTCAAGATCAAGTAGCTAATGGTTGAACTCCATGGACTACAAAGCCAGCTTACTTCTGTGTTGCTGTTAACATCTGAAATGTGAAGGAGTAACAGCAAAACTACTTTCAGATAGTTAATTGTTTCAAATTCTTAACATTTGCTTCTCCTGTTGGTAGTTAAAAGAATGTGCTGTCAACTGTATCAGAGTCACTCTCAAGGAGTTTATACAGGGAGAGAATTATATGTCTTTTTCTTAAAGCATTCCTTTCTACCCAAAAGGTTTAGAAATAAGAAAAATCCTCGAAAGATTAAATAAAAATAATTAAGCATATATATTTGTAAGGTATCTAAGTATGGGATCATAGGTATCTAAAAATGTATAAGAAAACAAAACAACTCTTCTGAGCAGTCTCTTTAAAATGTAGATGTGACCTTCAAATTCTTTTTTTTTTTAAAGATTTTGTTTATTTATTTGACAGAGAGAACACAAGTAGGTAGAGAGGCAGGCAGAGAGGGGAAGGAAAGCAAGCTCCCTGCTGAGCCTGGGAGGTTTGATCCCAGGACCCTGGGGTCATGACCTGAGCTGAAGGCAGAGGCTTTAACCCACTGAGCCACCCAGGCTCCCCAACCTTCAAATTCTTAAGGTGGCTCTGGGTTGCTATGCAAGAAGATGGGAACCTTCTGGCTGAAGGATGGCTGCTAGAGGAGAAGTTGTAGAAAGAAAGGGTTAATTTGTAGTGAGATTCATTAATTAACTCAATAAATATTTATTAACAGCTTACTAGCTGTCGGGCACTATTCCAGCTGCTCAAGGTAGAGTAGTGAGCATAATAGGCAAAAACCTCCACCTCATGAAACTTACATTTAGAGCAGTTGGTTAATTAATTTGCAAAGGAGAAAAACAAAAACAAAAACAAAAACAGCACAGGGTGAATTAATCTATTAGCACTAGAGGAACAGCTGGCCAGAAGAACCCAAATATTGTGGCCGGGTAGAGAAAAATAAAATGGAGTGTTTTTCCATTAGGGGCTAGGGACTTGGCAATGCAGGAAATGCTGATGAGTGGGGGGGGGGGGGCAAGGCACAGATGGGAGGGAACCCTGCTTCAGGATCTTGAATCAGGAAGTAGGTGCTGGACCCCAGAGAAAAGCTGAAGAGAAGTTTCCAAGACAGGGTCTAACCAAGAGTGGTAGGTAAACATGGACCTGATAAGGAGAGCTGGCACTTCAAAATATCTAAGGATGGGGAAGAGAACACCCGAGCTCTGAGTGAGGAAATAGGAAGAATGTTGATCTCCCTAGGGAATGCCTGAGCACTTTTTGGCTGTGTGGCCGCTCTGTTCCTTGACTATTTGATAGGGATTGTCTTAGTGTGTCTTCAGCCAGGACATCATCTGCAGGTGGGTTTTCCTGCCTGCCCAATAGTCTGAAGGGTGGGGTTGGTGATATCCTCTCATGGTCATGAGGAGGGAGTTAGTGACTCACTTTCCCTCAACTGAAACCACACTGAGCCTCAGTGAAGGCTCACATTTTTTTTTTTTTTTAAACTGGAGAGTTTAGGCAGTTTTCTCAAAGTTCTGTAAGTAAATCTGTGGGTGGGAGGAAGAAATTCGGTGTCTTGCCCATGATATATCTCCAGAGCTCACTTGCTTTCTTCCCTCCTCAGGGACAAAGGCTCTCAGCTTAGGTTTTGGGAACAAGGAGGACTGTCCCATAGGGACAACCCCTTTCTTAATGCCTTTCCCTTCTCCAGCATTTCTTTTCCTTTAAACTCTTCCTTGTTGGCATTTTTGACACACTCACACATATTTCCTAGGACGCTTATGATAATAAAAAAATCTGTAGTCTGTCTCCTCTTGTGGATTGCAAATTTTAAGGCTCAGGCATTATTGTCAGTACTTAACATTGACTTTATATTTTTTATATTCCTTTAAATGAATAACTTTGGTAAATATTGCTAACATGGTGTTCCTTGATTCTGTGACCCTGAGTTACATTATAATGTAATCTCACACTGGCTGATGATAAATGATGTTTTCTTCCACTTGCTTCCCTTTAATTCTTAGATTTACTACAACCCTTAGGAGCAGGGAGGAGATGAGAGTTGACTCATCAGATGACTCTACTATAGTAACTTTGTAATCTGATTATACTGTGAACATCCACTGCCCCTTCTCTGGGGAGTTCCTATTATGCACTTGAATCAGTCACTTGCTAGACATCAGGAGAAAGGATGGATGGAAAGGAATCAATGAAAAAGATTACATGGAAGAAAGAGCTTGGATCAATAATTGTGCTCTTAAATTTTGTGAGTGGTTTCCACGGAAGCTAACGTTGGTCAAAGATTAATGAGGAAGGTGACTGGGTAATCTGTGAGGCCACCATCTCTAGTAAAAGTCCTGTTTTGGTCTAGTTACATGCTGTTCATGTTCACTGGGCTCTCTCTGAAAAGATAACACAGGGAGTTATCTTTTCTTGCAAACCTACTGTGCGCTCAGTATTGTCAAATGCCATCCGTTTATTATTTCATCTAATTCTCAGAAGAGTCCAGTGATACAGGCATTATATTATCTCATTTTATGGTGAGGAAATAGATATTTAAAAACCACACCCAAGTCACACAGTCAGGATGTGACAGAACCAAGATTTAAATCAGCTCTGAGCAACTTTGATGACAGTGGTAGCACCACGAGAACTCTCTGAGTGTATTCCGAAAATAGAGTAATAGCAGGACTAGCAATTCCTTCTCGTTCTTGGACATCCCTCCAGTCATGTGGTGATATATGCCACTCTAATAGTTTTCCACTTACTTTAAAAGTAATGTTTTTATGCTCAAGGACACCTAGGGGAAGTATAGAAAAAGGAGGGTAGTTTCCTTTGCTTACTTTTTTTTTTTTTTAAATTTTCTTTTTGGTGGTTTTCTACCTTTATTTGAAAATCAGTAGATAGTTTTCATCCACATTTAACATCTGTAGATTTTTAAAAGTGGTGGCAGGTACACCAGTAACTAATGGATAGACCTTGTTTGGTGAATATTTGTCCTCATTATGTTTTCTGGGCAGCTGCACACAGATATGTATGGGACGTTCCTTAGTTCTTCAGCCCAGATAGCTTTGTAGAGCTTGGTGTCAGTGTGCACATCTGGAGGTACCATCTCCATCATGGCAAATTTCCAGATCTCTTTGAGTGTCCAAGGGGCACTCTTCTTGAAACCCACTCCATGGATGAGCTGGTGAATGTGGATGGTGTGTTCCCTGGTCATTGCTTCATTGATAACAGAATGACTCTTCTTCTCACACCCTTCTTTGTGGGAGCTATTTGGCTGGGCCCTCCAGTTGGAAAGGAAGGACTTCTTTCCTGATCTTAACACAGAGGTTAGAATTTGGTAGAACTGTATAATAAATTTCTGTCATACTTTCTCTCCTAATACTCAACTTAGGCCAGCCCTCTTTCTCCTGTTTTGAAATCAAACCTTTTAAAAAAATTAACATATAATATTTTATTTGTTTCAAGGGTACAGTCTGTGATTCATCAGTCTCAAACAATTCACAGCCCTCACCATAGCACATCCCCTCCCCAATGTCCATCACCGAGCCACCCATCCCCCCCAACCCCTTCCACTCCAACAACCCTGTTTGTTTCCTGAGATTAAGAGTCTCTTATGATTTGTCTCCCTCTCTGGTTTTGCCTCGTTTCACTTTTTCCTCTCTTTTCCCATGATTCTCTGCCTTGTTTTTCAAATTCCACATACCAGCGAGATCATATGATAATTGTCTTTCCCTGATCGACTTATTTTATTTAGCATAATACCCTCTAGTTTCATCCACATCATTGCTAATGGCAAGATTTCATATTTGATGGCTGCATAATATTCCATGGTATATAAACACCACATCTTTATCCGTTCATCTGCTGAATGGACATCAGGACTCTTTCCATAGTTTGACTATTGTGGACATTGATGCTATAAACATTGGGGGTGCTTGTGCCCCTTAGGATCACTACATTTGTAGCTTTGGGGTAAATACTCAGTAGTGCAATTGCTGGGTCATAGGGTAGCTCTATTTTCAACTTTTTGAGGAACCTCCATGCTGTTTTCCAGAACAGCCTGCATTGAAATTAAGTCTTTAAAATACTTTCAGCAAGATAATTAATAAAAAAGGCCCTAGGAAAAACAAAAATACATAACAGCTGATAAAGAAAGCATGACAAATTAAAGAGGGAAGGATAGGTCAATAAATAATTGGGAGACTTGATTATTTAAAACAGATCCATTTATTGAAGAGGCTGTCTTTTTTCCATTGGACATTCTTTCCTGCTTTGTCGAAGATTAGTTGACCATAGAGTTGAGGGTCTATTTCTGGGCTCTCTATTCTGTTCCATTGATCTATGTGTCTGTTTTTGTGCCAGTACCATGCTGTCTTGATGATGACAGCTTTGTAATAGAGCTTGAAGTCCGCAATTGTGATGCCACCAACGTTGGCTTTCTTTTTCAATATCCCTTTGGCTATTCGAGGTGTTTTCTGGTTCCATATAACTTTTAGCATTATTTGTTCCATTTCTTTGAAAAAGATGGATGATACTTTGATAGGAATTGCATTAAATGTGTAGATTGCTTTCGGTAGCATAGACATTTTCACAATATTTTATTCTTCCAATCCAGGAGCATGGATGCATTTGATGCCTAACCTTGCAGTATACACAAAATTAAATGAGAAATATATTAAAAAATTAAATATAAAAATTTTAAACTATAAGAAGATATTGAAAGCATCAGTAAATTTCTACCTGCATTTTAGCTGACAAAAGTTTTTCTAAATATTAAAGCACTGAAAAAATTGCAAAGGAAAATTAGAGTTCATTATATACTAAATTTAAGATACAAACAATCAGAAAGTATTAAAGAGTAAATAACATATTGGGAAACTATAATAGACAAATATGATAGAGGAAGAACTGAAAAGTTAAAGATGCTACAACTTTTATGAGAGAAATGCTAAAGCAAGGTTTTTATTTCTTCTGATATAAATACATTTTAAGACATGGTTCATTTTTTTCATTTTGCTGAGATTTTTTTGGAGATAATTATCAACAAGCCTTATAATTTCAAGTTGTGTATCCATGATACTTCCGTCCCTATGGAAGTTCTCAATAAATGAGTTAAGCAGTTAAGCAGTTACAACCTGAGAATGAGGCACTGTGTCAATCTGTTCAAAAATTAACCAGGGGGGCATGGATCCTGAGCCTGGGGACATTAGCCAGCTGGATCTAAGTTAAGTCACTCAGCTGTCCTGACATCCAGCCCACACTTCTTCATCAGTATTCATGGATATTATGAGAGACAGAATGCCTTATGGAATCTATATCCACGATATTTGTTGAGTTCTTTTGCTCTTTCACTAGTTGAATTTTCAAAAATAGAAATGAAGAGTCTAGATGTCTTGTTCTTAGTGCATATGTGACACCTTCTGGTGATCCATCATTTTACCTTTATAAGTTCACAAACTGTACATTTATTTATGTCTTTGATAATATTTTTATTATTTATCTAGAGTTTGTGGCTTCTAACTTCATTCATTTTTTGAAAGTGAGAAGTATAATTTACTTTTCTTCGGTTGTCTGGCATAGCTCCCTCCTTGTGTTACCTTAAAAATTCTTGAGGTTCTTTCCTTCCCATAGTTTCAAAAAAAGGGGGGGTAGCATAGGTGAATTAGCAGTAAACTTAAAGAAATTTTTAAAAATCTTGTATGTTTTTGATTCAGTTGCTATTTCCAAAGAAATGAATTAGTGTGTATGTGTTAGTGTGTGTTGTGGGGGAGAGGTTGGGAGAGGAAAGAAGGGCAGGGAGAGGGCCAGTGGCTTTCCTCTAGTCTACTTTGGGCATCTGGGGCCTCAGAGAGTGGTAGGGGAATGAAGCTCCAAGAATAGATCATATGGAATTAGAATTTTTCTGTGTTGAGTTTACTTGTCACTTTCCCCCTATAACTGATTATTATTGGGTTGAATATGGACTTTTAATGGGGGAGTCTTAAAGAAGGTTAAAATAAAGAATCTGCTGCCTTCATAGAATTACATTCCTATATTGCAAATCCTAGAGCATTTGACCTCAAAACTACATTCAAACAGAAACGAATTAGACTAAATAGACAAAAATCTCAACAAATAAGAAAAATGGCCATTTCAGGCCACAAGGAAGATAAATAAAAGCTTAAATGCTTAAAACCTTTGTTTTTGACAAAAATCATTACAAATGAGGATACTTTTGCCAAAAATCCAGGATGACATAAGGCTTAGTAACTAACAGGATGGCTTTTCCCCAAGTTAAAAATTTCCTCTTTAAGTGAGATATGAATAAAAAGGACCATGTAGTTTATACTTTTTGAAAAGTCACCACATGACTTTTTTTTTTTTTTTTTTTTTTTTTTAGTGGCAGCTAAATGCTATTTCATAAGCTTGACATTATAAGGATTCTTCTAAATTAAGCCCTGAGATTTGTTATTTCAGGCTTTCTGCTAAGTGAGCCCATGCCTTGTGACTTTACTTCTGCTCTGTTTACCAATAGTGTGAGTCAGGGTTTGTGGTTGTGACAAAGTCAGCTCCACAGCAGTTTTATCTCCTCTGACTCAGGGAATACACCAGTAGACTGGAAGGGAGCATGGAAGATCCAGTGGCTCTGAGACATGGTTTTTGCATGTTAATCACTGTCCTAATGAAGTTTAGAAACTATAGGCTGGATTATTCCTGACTTCTGCCTGAAAGAAGTTTCCTATTCATGAAATATTTATTTTCTTGTATTTCAAGTTTTTATTTAAATTCTAGTTAGTTAACATATAGTGTAGTATTAGTTTCATGAAGTATTTCTTTCATGAAATGGTACACAGTCAGTACTTCACAGCAGAACTTAGGTATTCCTGGCTTAACTGCTTTCTTTGGCTACAATCTTTAACCTACTCAGCATACTCTTATCAGATGAACCCTTCCAAATTATGATTCTGACTATCCAGTTGGAGATATCCCTCAGGTTTCTCCTGATTGTATTTGCTTCCTATATAGAAAAAGGAAGAAAAAAGTCATATGCCTACTTTATAATTATTGAAAAATTTCTTTCTTTTAAAAAAATTAACATATATTATTTGCCCCAGGGGTACAGGTCTGTGAATCATCAGGCTTACAGATTTCATAGCACTCACCATTGCACATACCCTCCCCAATGTCCATAATCCAGCCACCCTATCTCTACTCCCCCACCCCCCAGCAACCCTCAGTTTGTTTTGTGAGATTAAGAGTCTTTTATGGTTTGTTCCTGTCTTGATCCCATCTTATTTCATTTTTTTCCCTCCCTACCCCCCATAACCTCCCACCCTGCTTCTCAAATTCCTCATATCAGAGAGATCATATGATAATTGTCTTTCTCTGATTGACTTATTTTGCTTAGCATGATACCCTCTAGTTCCAACCACGTTGTTGCAAATGGCAAGATTTCATTTCTTTTGAAGACTGATAGTATTCTGTTGTATATATATACCACATCTTCTTTATCCATTCATCTATTGATGGACATCTAGTTTCTTTCCATAGTTTGGTTATTGTGGACGATGCTGCTATAAATATTTGGTTGCACAAGCCCCTTTGGATCACTACATTTGTATTTTTAGGGTAAATACCCAGTAATGTGATTGCTGAGTCATAGGGTAGCTCTATTTTCAACCTTTTGAGGAGCCTCCATACTGTTTTCCAGAGTGGCTGCACCAACTTGCAGTCCCATCAACAGTGTAGGAGGGGTCTCCTTTCTCTGCATCTTTGCCAACATCTGTCATTTCCTGACTTGTTAATTTTAGCCATTCTGACTGGTGTGAGGTGATATCTCACTGTGGTTTTCATTTGCATTTCCCTGATGCCGAGTGATGTTGAATACTTTGTCATGTGTCTGTTGACCATTTGGATGTCTTCTTCATGGAAATGTCTGTTCATGTCTTCTGCCCATTTCTTGGTTGAATTATTTGTTCTTTGGGTGTTGAATTTGTTAAGTTCTTTATATATTTTGGATACTAGCCCTTTATCTGATATGTCATTTGTGAATATGCTCTTCCATTCTGTTGGTTGTCTTTGGTTTTATTGACTGTTTCCTTTGCTGTGCAAAAGCTTTTTATCTAATAGTTCATTTTTGCCCTTGCTTCCCTCGATTTTGGTGATGTTTCTAGGAAAAAGTTGCTGTGGCTGAGGTCGAAGAGATTTCTGCCTGTGTTCTTCTCAAGGATTTTGATGGATTCCTTTGTGACGTTGAGGTCTTTCATCCATTTTGTATGTGGTGTAAAGAAATTGTCCAGTTTCATTCTTCTGCATGTGGCTGTCCAGTTTTCCCAGCACCATTTGAAGAGACTGTCTTTTTTTCCATTGGACAATTTTTTCTGCTTTGTCAAAGATTAGTTGACCCTAGATATGAGGGTACATTTTGGGGCTCTCTATTCTGTTCCATTGACCTCTGTGTCTGTTTTTGTGCCCGTACCATGCTGTCTTGATGATGACAGCTTGAAGTCTGGAATTGTGATGCTGCCAACTTTGACTTTCTTTTTCAACATTCTTCTGGCTATTGACGGCCTTTTCTGGTTCCATACAAATTTTAAGATTATTTTTTCTTTTCTTTGAAAAAAGTTGATGGTATTTTGATAGGGATTGCATTAAATGTGTAGATTGCTCTAGGTCACATAGACATTTTCACAATATTTGTTTTTCCAGTGCATGAGCATGGAATATTTTTCCATTTCTTTGTGTCCTCCTCAATTTCTTTCATAAGTACTTTATAGTTATCTGAGTACAGATTCTTTGCCTCTTTGGTTAGATTTATTCCTAGTATCTTATGGTTTTGGTTGCAGTTGTAAATGGAATCAACTCCTTAATTTCTTCTTTTTCTGTCTTGTTGTTGGTGTATAGAGATGCAACTGACTTCTGTGCATTGATTTTATATCCTGACACTTTCCTGAAATCCTGTTTGAGTCCTAGCAGTTTCGGAGTGGAATCTTTTGGGCTTTCCATATAAAATATCATAACATCAGCAAAGAGTGAGAGTTTTACTTCTTCTTTGCCAGTTCGGATACCTTTTATTTCTTTTCATTGTCTGATTGCTGAGGCTAGGAGTTTTAGTATTATGTTGAATAGCAGTGGTGATAGTGGACATCCCTTCCATGTTCCTGACCTTAGTGGAAAAGCTCTCAGTTTTTCCCCATTCAGAATGATATTAACCATGGGTTTTTCATAGATGGCTTTGATGATATAAGGAATGTACCCATTATCCCTACATTTTGAAGAGTTTTGATTAAGAAAGGATGGTATACTTTGTCAAATGCTTTTTCAGCATCTATTGAGAGTATCATATGGTTCTTTTTCTTTCTTTTATTAATTAATCACATTGATTGGTTTGTGGATGTTGAACCAAACTTGCAGCCCAAGAATAAATCCCACTTGGTTGTGGTGAATAATCCTTTTAATGTACTGTTGGATCCTATTGGCTAATATTTTGGTGAGAATTTTTGCACCTGTGTTCATCAAGGATATTGGTCTGTAATTCTCCTTTTTGACGGGGTGTTTGTCTTGTTTTGGGATCAAGGTAATGCTGGCCTCATAAAGTGACTTTGGAAGTTTTCCTTCCATTTCTATTTTTTGGAATAGTTTCAGGAGAATAGGTATTAATTCTTCTTTAAATGTTTGGTTGAATTTCCCCTGGGAAGTCATCTGGCCCTGGGCTCAAGTTTTGGGGAGATTTTTGATGACTGCATCAATCTTCCTACTAGTTAGTGGTCTGTTCAGGTTTTCTATTTCTTTGTGGTTCAGTTTATATGTCTCTAGGAATTTATCCATTGCTTCCAGATTGTCAAATTTGCTGGTGTATAGTTTCTCATAATATTTTCTTATAATTGTTTTTATTTATTTGGTGTTGGTTGTGATCTCTCCCTTTTCATTCATGATTTTATTTATTTGGGTCCTTTCTCTTTTCTTTTTGGTAAGTCTGGCCAGAGGTTTATCAATCTTATTAATTCTTTCAAAGAGCCAACTCCTAGTTTTGTTGATTTGTCCTATCGTTCTCTTGGTTCTATTTCATTGATTTCTGCTCTGATCATTATGATTTCTCTTCCCCTGCTTGGTATAGGTTTTCTTTGCTCTTCCTTCTCCAGCTCCTTTAGTGTGGGATTAGTTTATGTATTTGAGACCTTTCTTATTTCTTGTGAAAGGCTTATATTGCTCTATACTTTTCTCTCAGGACCACCTTTGCTGTGTCCCAAGGATTTTGAACAATTGTGTTTTCATTTTCATTTCAATTCATTTGAATTCAATTTTCATTTCAATTGTGGTTTCATTTTCATTTGTTTCTATGAATTTTTAAAAATTTTCTTTAATTTCCTGGTTAACCCATTCATTCTTTAGTGGGATGTTCTTTAGCCTCCATGTATTTGAGTTCTTTCCAAGTTTCCTCTCGTGATTGAGTTCTAGTTTCAGAGCATTATGGTCTGAAAATATGTAGGGAATGATCCCAATCTTTTAGGTTTGTGACCTGATTTGTGACCCAGGATGTGATCTATTCTGGAGAATGTTCCATGTGCACTAGAGAAGAATGTGTATTCTGTTGTTTTGGGATGGAATGTTCTGAATATATTTGTAATGTCTGTTTGGTCCAGTATGTTATTTAAAGCCTTTATTTCCTTGTTGATCTTTTGCTTGGATGATCTGTGCATTTCAGTGAGGGGAGTGTTAACATTTCCTACTATTATTGCATTATTGTCGATGTGTTTCTTTGATTTTGTTATTAATTGGTTTATGTAGTTGGCTGCTCCCATGTTAGGGGTGTAAATATTGACAATTGTTAGATCTTCTCGTTGGACAGACCCTTTAAGTATGATATAGCATCCTTTCTCATTTCTTATTATAATCTTTGGCTTAAAATCTAATTTATCTGTTATAAGGATTGCCACCCCAGCTTTGTTTCAATGTCCATTAGCATGGTAAATTGTTTTCCACCCCCTCACTTTAAATCTGGAAGTGTCTTTGGGTCTATAGTGAGATTCTTGGAGACACCATATTGATGGGTCTAGATTTTTTTTATCCATTCCGATACCTTGTGTCTTTTGATTGGGGCATTTAGCCCATTTATATTCAAGGTAACTACTGAAAGATATGAATATAGTACCCTTGTATTGCCTGTATTTCCTTGTATTGTATATTACTTTTAGGAACTTTCTTTGCTTAGAGGTCCCCTTTTATATTTCCTGTAGGGCTGACTTGGTGTTTGCAAATTCTTCTCATTTTTGTTTGTCCTGGAAGCTTATTATCTCTCTTTCTATCTTTAGTGACAGCCTAGCTGGATATAGTATCCTTGGCTGCTTATTTCTCTCACTTAGTGCTCTGAATATGTCATGCCAGTACTTTCTGAACTCAGGGTCCCACTCATCAGTGTGCCCTCAGAGAAAAGTAGTCAATTCCTCCCATATCCCAGGTCTCTGGCTGTACTCTGCTTACATGACCTGTGACTGAGCATTTCTATCTCTGGCCCACGGCCCTGTTTGGAGTTTCCAAACCCAGCAGATTCCTGCCAAGCACTCCTGCACTACTCCACCCATAGGAGGAAAGAGTGGTTCTCCTCGGATCTGTTGCTCGTGGGGTCCCTGCTCGAAAAGCAGTGGTCCAATTGTGCCTTGGATCACATTTTAAGGTAATCCTGAGCTGGGAGCCCACTGCTTGGCTCCGTCTCTGCAGCCAGCTTCCCAGCTCTGATGTCTGGCAGCTCTGCCACACTCAGGCACCCCTGGCCTTTTGTGTCCCTGTGGGTCCTGAGACCACACTGTCCCCACCAGTGCTCTACCTCCACTTAGCCTCTGGAGTGATATCCCTCAGTGGAGCAGTTTTCCAGATGTTCTGATTTTCTGCTGCACTGCTTTCTCACTTGCCAGCAGCTAGCCCCTCCCCTTGTGGTATATCTTTTCATGCTTCAGATTTACTTTCTGCACATCCTACCTTCCAAAGTTGTTGATTTTCTGTTCCTAGAATTGCTGCTCTTCTCTTCTACCTCCTGTTGCATTTATAGGTGTTTAGAATGGTTTGATAACTATCTAGCTGAACTCCTGTGACCTGATGATATCTTGGTCTGCTACTCCTCTGCCATCTTGCTCCTTCCTCTATCATTGAAAATTTTCTTGATTGGAAAAAGGTTTATAGATAAATATTATTTCTTTGTAAATGAAACATATAATAGTCTTGGGGTGAGAGATATCCAAGCATGTACTGAATTCACAAGGTAATTTCAGATTTCACTGAGTTGACATTTATTGAATTAATTTTAATGTATGTTGTAAATTTTGGCATAGATAGAACTTTCAGTATAATCCACAATGTGTGGACTCATAAGCAAAGCAAGAATGCATGTACCCCTATGCTAAGTATACTTTATTTTCTTAAACATCCCATAATATTATCTTTTTTATCATGATATTATCTTGAAAGAGAACTATTTCCCTAAAAAGATTATAAAATCTATTCCATTGTGATATAGAGTACTAGTGTTCACCATGTGTTCTGTTTCTTTTCATTTCCTAGTCTCCTTTGCCATTATATTTGGGACTTCTGACTAATTCTGGTCAGTGGACAATTAAGTAGAGGAGAAACATGTTTCTTTTGAGCTAGAGCAAACTGGGAGACCCCACATTGCAGATGATGCAGGCCTTGGATGGTAGCTTGGTTTCTGGGATATTGTGTGCAGGAGAGCATTTATGTATGTATGTATGTATGTATGTATGTATGTACTTGACAGATAGAGATCACAGGTCAGCGAGAGGCAGGCAGAGAGAGAGGAGGAAGCAGGCTCCCCGCTGAGCAGAGAGCCCCATGCAGGGCTCCATCCCAGGATCCTGGGATTATGACCTGATCTGAAGGCAGTGGCTTAATCCACTGAGCCACCCAGGCACCCCCAGGAGAGCATTCTTTAGACTAGCGCTGGATGTGGAACTTGATCAAGAGATAAACTTCATGATTTGAGGATTAACTAGCTACCCCATATAACCTAGCCTCTCCTAAATCATAGAAAGGTTAAACAGTAAGGACCAGGTGTTAGGTACTCTTGCAACTGTATCGAAAGAAATGAAATATGAATTCCTTTCTCCTCCTCCAGTGGTTTTCTGTGCTGTGGAGAATGCTTTTGTTGACTGCCAGTTGAGATGTCCTGCTTTCCACTTGAAGTCCGGGTCCTGAGTATTTTCTGAACTGAGACTGAAGATGACCAAACCCTTTAGCACTATATCTTTCCTGAGTGGCAGAGTCTTGGCTAATGATGGTCTCATGAGTAGAACTGGGGTTGCCTGGGTGGCTCAGTTGGTTAAGCATCTTCCTTCAGACCAGGTCATGATCCTAGGGTCCGGGGATTGGTCCCCTCAATTGGCTCCCTTGCTCAGCAGGGAGTCTGCTTCTTCCTCTCCCTCTGCCTGCTGCTCTCCCTGCTTGTGCTCTCTCTCTTTGTCAAATAAATAAATAAATAAATAAAATCTTAAAAAAAGTGAAGAATAGAATTGGTGCTAAGATCCTGCTTCTCCCCTTTCTACCCCACCTGCACCCTCTGAGTGCTTTCTACAAGGGGTCTCAAAATTTTGCCCCACTTTCTAGTCTTATCCCAACTTCCCCTTCAAATCTAGGTCTTATCCCAACTCTTCCAAACTGATTTACTTGGATTTGCTGGACATGTCTATTTTCCTCTGGATCTTATTCATATCAGATGAGATTGGGAACCTTCAGGTTGGTAGGGTTGCAGACTCTTTTAGTTATATCATTGTTTTTGTATAAAAGTCTTCCTTCCTTTTCATTATACCTATTCTTCAGGGTGAAGCCCAAAGTTTTACTTTGTTTTGAAAGCTCTGAGCTGCATTAAAATTTCTATAGATTCACAATCCTTATTTTTATTTCTAAAATCCAAAAAGCTCTGAAAACTGAAAGCTTTTAAATAACTCTTTTGGCAGCAAAATCTAGATGGGTCTGAAGATATTTGGAGACAAGTCTTGAACTGACTTGACTTTATTTACCTGTAGTTTTTATTACACACACACACACACACACACACACACACACACACACACAATCATATTCTGTTTGATTTTGATGTGCTATCCTAGACCTTTTGGGAGTTATTATATAATTTATTGGGTTACCTGTGCAAAATCTGAAACATTTTGAGTTCAGAAACTCATCTGTATCCAGGGGTTTTTGTCAAGAGATAGTGGATCTGTTACTATCCTTATGGAGAAACCACTGGTTATTTCCATTTTCAAATTTTATGATCTATTTGAATGTGCTTTAATAAAAATAACTTCTATCATAGGCTGGGATTTTTTTTTTAAGATTTTATTTATTTGACAGACAGAGATCACAAGTAAGCAGAAAGGCAGGTAGAAAGAGAAGTAGGCTCTCGGCTGGGCAGAGAGCCCAACTTGGGGTTCTATCCCAGGACCCTGAGACCATGACCCGAGCCGAAAGCAGAGGCTTTAACCCACTGAGACACCCAGGCACCCAGGCTGGGATTTTTGATAACAAAAATATCCTTTTTTAGATTTTTTTGGGGGGGCAAATTTCCAAAAATGATAAATTCAGTTGCACAAAACTGTGTCATCTTTATTTTCTGTAAACTTAGTTTTTACTTCAAGCTCCTCATCTGCAGAAAACATCAGGTGAATTCAGTTACGTTAATGATTACTCAGTCATTTAATGCTTAAGGGAAATAGGCCTGAAATTCCTGCTCCAGTCACAGGCTTCACGAATTTGACTACTCTCCATGCTTCTCTTATAGGCACATGGAGCTTTTGGATATTTCTCTGTGGTCTTTAGGGATCCATAGTCTTGAGTCCCTCTCTGCCTTCACTATTTTAACCCTGCTGTTGTCAGAACATATGTGGGATAAGTGTACTGAAGTCTGCACAAAAGTTGTTGTCTTCTTGATTTATGCATGTGAAACGAGGCCCCAGACCTAGTGGACTGATTATTCTTCCCTCCTTACTCTTAAAGGGTAGGAATGGAGTCAAGCAGTTGAAATGACCACATTTTCTCTGATTCTAGTAAGGTTATTAATCAAATTTATTTCCCTTTTCAGGTCACTAGGCAAGAATTCTTCCAAACTTATCAGTTTTTTAAAAAAATATTTTATTTATTTATCAGAGAGAGAGAGAGAGCATAAGCAGGAGGAGTGGCAGGCAGAGGGAGAAGCAGGCTTCCCGCTGAGGAAGGGGCCCATTGTGAGACTCCATCCTAGGACCCTGGCATCATGACCTGAACCAAAGTCTGATGCTTAACCCAACTGAGCCACCCAGGCATCCCTAAACCTACTGGTTTTTGATATTTAAAAAGCCACATCTCACCGAGCTATTGTATATGGCATGGATTTACAAAAGAATACACTGAGGTTAAAAATACATATAACTAGATAAAAGGTGACTAGAATTCTTTGTGTCTGGCTGTGATTTGGCTCTGACTAGTGGGTGAAGGTAGTTGGGGGTGGGGTGGGTGGTGAGCACCAAGTCAGTGTGTGTGAAGTTCATTCTACTGCATGTGCACTCCTATTTAGCATCACTCAAATTCCAAACTGAAAAAGCTGCCTCCAATGCAAAAGTAGAAGTTTGATTTATCCTTGGATAAGTGGTTTTCTGAGTGGTTTCAGGAAGTGGCAGAGGAGGCTGTTAGAGAGAATTCTCACCCGCCTCCTTCATGTCAGCCTTATCGCATCCATATTTAGTTCAGTCTTTTAAGTCTTTTACATATTGTGAATCTATGTGGGATTTAAGTAGAATGCTGCTAGTGAAAATAGTTTGAAAAATCCTTGTATCTAAATAGGATTATACAAAATGTTTTTCAAACAGCCTGTTCTAGTGAGTAATGTTTCACCTGTAATCAAACACTGCTTAACCAGAACCAGCTTCCACTCTTAGCTGTGAATGAACGATTCAGCAATAGTCTTCTAAATCAGTGAAAGACTCTCCCAAGTTCTCATATCTGTGCCTGTTTGTTTCAGCTCTGGGAAGTTGAGTTCAAGAGACTTGTAATCCATTTCCTTTCAGTCCTTGCTCCCCACATAACCCCACAGAACTGTGGCTACTTGCTTATAGGGCTTTATCATTTTTACTGCTCTTTTCCTCTTGAGAGAGACAGAGAGAATTAGACAAACAAACAAAAAAAGCCTTTCCCATGCTCAGTTGAGTATTCCCATTCCTGCTGACTGCGAACAGATATGATACATCTGGGTGTTTTGCCCAGTTACAGTGTAACTACTCATACCTTGGCTCACACACCCCACATTTGTCACCTGGAACCTTGTGCTAGCCTCCAAAGTGGCCCCTTTCCTTTACTGCTCCTTGATATTGCTCACTTCTAAAATGTCACTCAAGTGTTCTTTTTCTAAAATGTACATCTAATCATCTTGCTCCTAAAAATGGAAAGATTTAAAAAGATTTTGTATTTTAATGGCTATCAGACACATGAAAAAATGTTCATCATCACTAGCCATCAGGGAGATTCAAATTAAAACCACACTGAGATACCACCTTACACCAGTTAGAATGGCCAAAATTAGCAAGACAGGAACATGTGTTGGAGGGGATGTGGAGAAAGGGGAACCCTCTTACACTGTTGGTAGGAATGCAAGTTGGTGTAGCCACTTTGGAGAACAGTGTGGAGATCCCTTAAGAAATTAAAAATAGAGGTTCCCTATGACCCTGCAATTGCATTCCTGGGTATTTACCCCAAAGGTACAGATGTAGTGAAAAGAAGGGCCATCTGTACCCCAATGTTTATAGCAGTGATGGCCACGGTCACCAAACTGTGGAAAGAACCAAGATGCCCTTCAACGGACGAATGGATAAGGAAGATGTGGTCCATATACACTATGGAGTATTATGCCTCCATCAGAAAGGATGAATTCCCAACTTTTGTAGCAACATGGATGGGACTGGATGAGATTATGCTGAGTGAAAGAAGTCAAGCAGAGAGAGTCAATTATCATATGGTTTTACTTATTTGTGGATCAAATAGCATGGAGGACAAGGGAAGATGGAGAGGAGAAGAGAGTTGAGGGAAATTGGAAGGTGAGGTGAACCATGAGAGACTATGGACTCTGAAAAACAATCTGAGGGTTTTGAAGGGGCGGGGGGTGGGAGGTTGGGGGAACCAGGTTGTGGGTATTGGAGAGGACACAGATTGCATAGAGCACTGGGTGTATTTTACAATGAATACTGTTGTGCTGAAAATAAATTAAAATAAATAAATAAATAAACACAAAAAAAACACAAACAAACCACATTGAGATACCACGTTATACCAGTTAGAATAGCCCAAACTAACAAGACAGGAAACAACATGTGTTGGAGAGGATGTGGAGAAAGGGGAACTCTCTTACACTGTTGGTGGGAATGCAAGTTGGTGCAGCCACTTTGCAAAACAGTGTGGAGATTACTTAAGAAATTAAAAATAGAGCTTCCTTATGACGCTGCAAATGCACTACTGGTATTTATTTCAAAGATACTGATGTAGTGAAAAGAAGGGCCATCTGTACCCCAGTGTTCATAGTAGCAATGGCCATGGTCACCAAACTGTGGAAAGAACGAAGATGCCCTTCAGCGGACGAATGGATAAGGAAGATATAATCCATATATCTATGGAGTATTATGCCTCCATCAGAAATGATGAATACCCAACTTTTGTATCAATATGGATAGGACTGGAAGAGATTATGCTGAGTGAAATAAGTCAAGCATCATATGGTTTCACTTACCTGTGGAGCATAAGGAATAACATGGGACATTGGGAGATGGAGAGAAGTAAGATGGGGGAAATTGGAGGGGGAGACAAACTCTGAGAAACTGTGGACTCTAAGGAAAAAACGGAGGGTTTTGGAGGGGAAGGGTAGGGGGGGTTGGGTGTGCCTGGTGGTGGATATTATGGAGGGCACTTATTGCATGGAGCACTGGGTGTGGTGCATAAACAATGAATTTTGGAACACTGAAAAGAAATAAAATAAAATGGAAAAAAAAAGGTAAAAAAAAGATTTTGTATTTTGCATTTTTTAAAATATTTTATTTGCACTCATGCGAAAGAGAGAATGAACAAGTGAGGGGGAGGGAGAAGCAGTTTCCCCGCTGAGCAGGAAGCACAATGCTCAGGATCATAACCTGAGTGGAAAGCAGTTGCTTAACTGACTGAGCCACCCAGGTACCCTGGCTTTGCATTTTTAGAAGATATTCAAATTCTTGGCCTTGGATCACAAGATCTTTAATGATTTCCAGCAGAATGCAGTGATTAACAATTATTCTGTGTCTCACATGCCAGCAGTATGATAGGTTCCTCACCATCATTTCAACTTTACAACTCTGGGTGGTAGTGGTTTTAACTTCAATCTAAAATGAGGAAAGCAGAGCTTAGAGAGATGACTTTTCCAACAGTTAAAGAATAACATGATTCCTTCTATCACTGGTCCTCCCTATGTACCCTTATGTACTCCAAACACTGCAGTCTTCCCTGAGACCAGCACTGAAATATTCACTGTCACCTGTCAGGCCTCTTTTCCTTACTCATGCCAGGTCCCCAGCCTGTAATGCGAAGAAATTTCATTCCCTGAGCAATCATTAATTAAGCCTCAAGATCCAGACCACCAGTTCCTTTCTCTGTTTCACTGTTTTGTCCCTTGAAGCACAACTAGATATACCTTTCCTTGTGAACCAGGAGCCCTCTATGGACAAGTCACATGGTTAGATGGTGAATCCTATGTATGAAAAGGGTCCTGTTCCTCATGCCTCACTCAGGGACTATTAATTCCATCAGCAGGTGATCATTTCAGTCAACTGAGGAAGAATAGAATATAGAGGAACTTTAGCTTGCTGTGGTATTCCCACTGTAGACCATCAAGTACCTGCTGATACTGTCCTTCTATATTTTATTTCTTCTAGTTAATCAATTAATTAATTGAAAGCTTTTCTTTGAGTGAGAGAGCATGGGCATGAACAGGAGGAGGGGCAGAGGGAGAGGAGAAGCAGGATCCCAACTGAGCAGGGAGTCCAATTCAAGGCTTGATCTAAGGAATCTAAGACCTGAGTCTAAGGCAGATGTTTAACTGATTGAGCCAACTGGTGCCCCTATTTTTAATTTTTTTGAATTAATAAAAAAAATTAAAATTTTATTTCTTAAAAAAAGTATTTTTTACTGTATTGACAGCAATGTGCTCGCACAGGAAGTAGTTGATGTTTATATATTCAGACATCCAAGGAGACGTTTATTTTCTAGCTGTGTTTTTTTAATGAAAAAATTTTAATTGTGGTAAAATAAAAACACAAGATTTACTATCTTTATTTTTAAGTATACAGTTCAGTAGTGTTAAGCACTTTCACATTGTGCAATCTTCAGAACTTTTATGTCTTACAAAACCGAAACTCTCTATCCCTTAAATAACTCCCAATTCTCTGTCACCCATGCTGCGGTCTGATGATCACTATTCTACTTTCAGTTTCTATGAGTTTGACTACTCTAGGTACTTCATATAAATGGAATTCTACAGTGTATTCGTCTTTCTGTGCCTGACATAGTTCACTTAGCACTATGTCCTCAAGGTTTATTCATGTTACAGCATATGTCAAAGTTTCCTTCCCTTTCAAGGCCGTATAATATACTCCATTGTTTGTGTATGTCACATTTAGATAATCCACTCTTCTGATAATGGACAGTTGGATTTCTTCTACCTTTTGGCTACTGTGAAAAATACTGCTATCAACATGGGAGTACAAATGTCTCTTTGTGATCCTACTTTCAGTTATTTTGGGTATATACCGTGAAATGGAACTTCTGGATTATATAGTAATTATATTTCAGTTTTTTTGAGGAGCTGCCATACTGTTTTCATAGTGGCTACACCATTTTACATTCTTTTTAAAAAAATTTTTATTTTTTTAAACATATAGTATATTTTTATCCCCAGAGGTACAGGTCTCTGAATCGCCAGGTTTACACACTTCACAGTACTCACCATAGCACATACCCTCCCCAATGTCCATAACCCCACTACCCTCTCTCAACCCCTCTCCCCCAGCAACCCTCAGCTTGTTTTGTGAGAATAAGAGTTAGTTATGATTTGTCTCCCTCCTGATCCCATCTTTTTTTTTTTTTAAAGATTTTATTTATTTATCTGACAGAGAGAGATCACAAGTAGGCAGAGAGGCAGGCAGAGAGAGAGAGAGGAGGAAGCAGGCTCCGTGCTGAGCAGAGAGCCCGATGCGGGACTATATCCCAGGACCCTGAGATCATGACCTGAGCCGAAGGCAGCGGCTTAACCCACTGAGCCACCCAGGTGCCCCTCCTGATCCCATCTTGTTTCATTTATTCTTTTCCTACCCTCCAAACCCCCCACATTGCATCTCCACTTCCTCATATCAGGGAGATCATATGATAGTTGCCTTTCTCCGATTGACTTATTTTGCTAAGCATGATACCCTTTAGTTCCAACCACATCGTCGCAAATGGCAAGATTTCATTTCTTTTGATGGCTGCATAGTATTCCATTGTGTATATATACCACTTCTTCTTTATCCATTCATCTGTGGATGGACATCTAGGTTCTTTCCATAGTTTGGCTATTGTAGACATTGCTGCTATAAACATTTGGGTGCATGTGTCCCTTTGGATCACTACGTTTGTATCTTTAGGGTAAATACCTAGTAGTGCAATTGCTGGGTCATAGGGTAGTTCTATTTTCAACATTTTGAGGAACCTCCATGCTGTTTTCCAGAGTGGTTGCACCAGCTTGCATTTCCACCAACAGTGTAGGAGGGTTCCTTTTTCTCCGCATCCTCGCCAGCATCTGTCATTTCCTGACATTAATTTTAGCCTATCTGACTGGTGTGAGGTGATATCTCATTGTGGTTTTGATTTGTATTTCACTGATGCTAAGTGATGTGGAGCACTTTTTAATGTGTCTGTTGGCCATTTGGATGTCTTCTTTGCAGAAATGTCTGTTCATGTCTTCTGCCCATTTCTTGATTGGATTATTTGTTCTTTGGGTGTTGAGTTTGCTAAGCTCTTTATAGATTTTGGACACTAGCCCTTTATCTGATATGTCATTTGCAAATATCTTCTCCCATTCTGTCAGTTGTCTTTTGGTTTTGTTAACTGTTTCCTTTGCTGTGCAAAAGCTTTTGATCTTGATGAAATCCCAATAGTTCATTTTTGCCCTTACTTCCCTTGCCTTTGGTGATGTTCCTAGGAAGATGTTGCTGCAGCTGAGGTCGAAGAGGTTGTTGCCTGTATTCTCCTCAAGGATTTTGATGGATTCCTTTCTCACATTGAGGTCCTTCATCCATTTGGAGTCTATTTTCATGTGTGGTGTAAGGAAATGGTCCAATTTCATTTTTCTGCATGTGGCTGTCCAATTTTCCCAACACCATTTATTGAAGAGGCTGTCTTTTTTCCATTGGACATTCTTTCCTGCTTTGTCGAAGATTAGTTGATCCTAGAGTTGAGGGTCTATTTCTGGGCTCTCTATTCTGTTCCATTGATCTATGTGTCTGTTCTCATGCCAGTACCATGCTGTCTCGATGATGACAGCTTTGTAATAGACCCTGAAGTGTGGAATTGTGATGCCACCAACTTTGGCTTTCTTTTTCAATATTCCTTTGGCTATTTGGGGTCTTTTCTGGTTTCATATAAATTTTAGGATTATTTGTTCAATTTATTTGAAAAAATTGGATGTTATTTTGATAGGAATTGCATTAAATGTGTAGATTGCTTTAGGTAGCATAGACATTTTCACAATATTTGTTCTTCCAATCCAGGAGCATGGAACATTTTTCCATTTCTTTGTGTCTTCCTCAATTTCTTTCATGAGTACTTTATAGTTTTCTGAGTATAGATTCTTAACTTCTTTGGTTAAGTTTATTCCTTATAGTTTTGGGTGCAATTGTAAATGGGATGGACTCCTTAATTTCTCTTTCTTCTGTCCTGTTGTTGGTGTAGAGAAATGTAACTGATTTCTGTGCATTGATTTTATATCCTGACACTTTACTGAATTCCTGTACAAGTTCTAGCAATTTTAGAGTGGAGTCTTTTAGGTTTTCCACATATAGTATCATATCATCTATGAAGAGTGATAGTTTGACTTCTTTGCCCATTTGGATGCCTTTAATTTCCTTTTGTTGTCTGATTTTGAGGCTAGGACTTTTAGTACTAGCAGTGGTGATAATGGACATCCCTGCCATGTTCCTGACCTTAGCGGGAAAGCTTTCAGTTTTTCTCCATTGAGAATGATATTTGCAGTGGGTTTTTCATAGATGGCTTTGATAGTATTGAGGTATGTGCCCTCTATCCCTACACTTTGAAGAGTTTTGATCAGGTAGGGATGTTGTACCTTGTCAAATGCTTTTTCAGCATCTATTGAAAGCATCATATGGTTCTTTTTCTTTCTTTTATTAATGTGTTGTATCACATTGATTGATTTGTGGATGTTGAACCAAACTTGCAGCCCTGGAATAAATCTCACTTGGTCGTAGTGAATAATCCTTTTAATGTACTGTTGGATCCTATTGGCTAGTATTTTGCTGAGAATTTTCGCATCTTGTTCATCAAGGATATTGGTCTGTAGTTCTCTTGGTCTGTCTGGTTTTGGGATCAAGGTGTTGCTGGCCTCATAAAATGAGTTTGGAACTTTTTCTTCCATTTCTATTTTTTGGAACAGTTTCAGGAGAATAGGAATTAGTTCTTCTTTAAATGTTTGGTAGAATTCCCCCTGGGAAGCTGTCTGGCCCTGGGCTTTTGTTGTTTGGAAATTTTTGATGACTGTTTCAATCTCCTTACTGGTTATGGGTCTATTCAGGTTTTCTATTTCTTCCTGGTTCAGTTGTGGTAGTTTATATGTCTCTAGGAATGCATCCATTTTTTCCAGATTGTCATATTTGTTGGCATAGAGTTGCTGATAGTATGTTCTTATAATTGTCTGTATTTCTTTGGTGTTAGTTGTGATCTCTCCTCTTTCATTCATGATTTTATTTATTTGGGTCCTTACTCTTTTTTTTTTTTTTGATAAGTCTGGCCAGAGGTTTATCAATCTTATTAATTCTTTCAAAGAACCAGCTCCCATTTTCATTGATTTGTTCTATTATTTTATTTATTTATTTATTTATTTATTTATTTATTTATTTTTGGTTTCTATTTCATTGATTTCTGCTCTGATCTTTATGATTTCTCTTATCCTCCTGGGTTTAGGGTTTCTTTCTTGTTTTGTTTTGTTTTCCAGCTCCTTTAGGTGTAGGGTTAGGTTGTGTACTTGAGACCTTTCTTGTTTCTTGAGAAAGGCTTGTACCGCTATATGTTTTCTTCTCAGGACTGCCTTTGCTGTGTCCCACAGATTTTGAACAGTTGTGTTTTCATTATCATTTGTTTCCATAAATTTTTTCAATTCTTCTTTGATTTCCTGGTTGACCTATTCATTCTTTAAAAGGATGCTGTTTAGTCTCCATGTATTTGGGTTCTTTCCAAATTTCCTCTTGTGATTGAGTTCTAGCTTCAGAGCGTTGTGGTCTGAAAATATGCAAGGAATCATCCCAATCTTTTGATACCGGTTGACCTGATTTATGACCCAGGATGTGATCTATTCTGGAGAATGTTCCATGTGCACTAGAGAAGAATGTGTATTCTGTTGCTTTGGGATGAAATGTTCTGAATATATCTGTGATGTCCATCTGGTCTAGTGTTTCATTTAAGGCCTTTATTTCCTTGTTGATCTTTTGCTTGGATGATCTGTCCATTTCAGTGAGGGGAGTGTTAAAGTCCACTACTATTATTGTATTATTGTTGATGTGTTTCTTTGATTTTGTTATTAATTGGTTTATATAGTTGGCTGCTCCCACGTTGGGGGCATAGATATTTAAAATTGTTAGATCTTCTTGTTCGACAGATCCTTTGAGTATGATATAGTGTCCTTCCTCATCTCTTATTATAGTCTTTGGCTTAAAATCTAATTGATCTGATATAAGGATTGCCACCCTTGCCTTCTTCTGATGTCCATTAGCATGGTAAATTGTTTTACACCCCCTCACTTTAAATCTGGAGTTGTCTTCGGGTCTAACAGGAGTTCCTTGTAGGCAACATATAGATGTTTTTTTTTTTTTTTTTTTTTTATCCATTCTGATACCCAGTGTCTTTTGATTGGGGCATTTAGCCCATTAACATTCAGGGTAACTATTGAGAGATATGAATTTAGTGCCATTGTATTGCCTGTAAGGTGACTGTTACAGTATATTGTCTCTGTTCCTTTCTGATATACTACTTTTAGGCTCTCTCTTTGCTTAGAAGACCCCTTTCAATATTTCCTGTAGAGCTGGTTTGTTGTTTGCAAATTCTTTCAGTTTTTATTTGTCCTGGAAGCTTTTTATCTCTCCTTCTAGTTTCAATGAAAGCCTAGCTGGATATAGTATTCTTGTCTGCATGTTTTTCTCATTTATTGCTCTGAATATATCATGCCAGCTCTTTCTGGCCTGCCAGGTCTCTGTGGATAAGTCTGCTGCCAATCTAATATTTTTACCATTGCATGTTACAGACTTCTTTCCCCAGGCTGCTTTCAGGATTTTCTCTTTGTCACTAAGACTTGTAAATTTTACTATTAGGTGATGGGGTATGGACCTATTCTTGTTGATTTTGAGGGTGGTTCTCTGCACCTCCTGATTTTGATGCTTGTCCCCTTTGCCATATTAGAGAAATTCTCTCCAATATACCTTCTTCTCCCCTTCTTCTTCTGGAATCCCAATTATTCTAATGTTGTTTCATCTTATGGCGTCACTTATCTCTCGAATTCTCCCCTCATGGTCCAGTAGCTGTTTGTCCCTCTTTTCCTCAGCTTCTTTATTCTCTGTCACTTGGTCTTCTATATCACTAATTCTTTCTTCTGCCTCATTTATCCTAGCAGTGAGAGCCTCCATTTTTGATTGCACCTCATTAATAGCATTTTTGATTTCAACTTGGTTAGATTTTAGTTCTTTATTTCTCCAGAAAGGGTTTTTATTTCTCCAGAAATAAAGTTCTTTTATTTCTCCAGAGAGTGTTTCTCTAATATCTTCCATGCCTTTTTCGAGCCTGGCTAGAACCTTGAGAATTGTCATTCTGAACTCTAGATCTGACATATTACCAATGTCTGTATTGACTAGGTTCCTAGCCTTCAGTAGTGCCTCTTGGTTTTTTTTTTTTTTTTTTTTTTTTTTTTTTGTGGTGAATTTTTCTGACTTGCCATTTTGTCCAGATAAGAGTATATGAAGGAGGGCGCCTGGGTGGCTCAGTGGGTTAAGCTGCTGCCTTCAGCTCAGGTCATGGTCCCAGGGTCCTGGGATAGACTCCCATATCTGGCTCTCTGCTCAGCAGGGAGCCTGCTTCCCTCTCTCTCTCTGCCTGCCTCTCTGTCTGTCAAATAAATAAAATCTTAAAAAAAAAAAAAGAGTATATGAAGGAGCAAGTAAAATACTAAAAGGGTGGCAAAGACCCAAGGAATATACGCTTTAACCAAATCAGAAGAGATCCCAAATCGTGGGGGGAGAAACGGGATAAAAAGAGGTTCAGGAAAAAAAAAGAATCAAGAAAAGAAAATGAATAAAGAAAAATATAAAAAAGAAAAAATATATATTAGATAAACTAGTTAAAAAATGTTAAAAAAGAAAAGGGTAAAAGTTAAAAAAAATTTAGCAGAAGAAGAAAAAAATAGAAAAGAAAATTAAATTAACTGCAAGACTAAAAAATCATGGGGAGAAAGCCATGAGTTCCGTGCTTTGCTTTTTCCTCCTCTGGAATTCCATTGTTCTTTTTGGTATTGGACCTGCACTCCTTGGTAGGTGAACTTGGTCCTGACTGGATTTCTTGTTCATCTTCTGGGGGAGGGGCCTGTTGTAGTGATTCTCAAGTGTCTTTGCCCCAGGCGGAATTGTACCACCTTTACCAGGGGCTGGGCTGAGTAATCAGCTCAAGTTTGCTTTCAGGTGCTTTTGTTCCCTGAGCACTTTCCGTAGAGTTCCAGAGGACAGGAATGAAAATGGCGGCCTCCTGGTTTCCGGCCCAGAGGAGCCGAGAGATGGAGGTCCCACTCCTCATTGTGCCCTCAGCAATAGCGCCCAATAACTCCCCTCTCCCTGGCCTCCGGCCGCACTCTGAGCTCACCCAGCCTGCGACCAGTTCAAGGTAAGCCCAGCTGAGAGGTCGCTCCTCGGCTCTGCCTCTGTAGCCAGCTTCCCCGTTCTAATACCTGCAAGCTCTGCGACACACCCCCGGTCCTTCTGTGACCCTGCAGGACCTGAGGCCACGCTGACCCCACGTGGGCTTCACCCCGATTTAGCCTCTGGAGTGATGTCCCTCTGTGGAACAGACTTTTTTTTTTTTTTTTAAAGATTTTATTTATTTATTTGACAGAGGAGATCACAAGTAGGCAGAGAGGCAGGCAGAGAGAGAGAGAGGAGGAAGCAGGCTCCCCGCCGAGCAGAGAGCCTGACGTGGGACTCGATCCCAGGACCCTGAGATCATCACCTGAGCCGAAGGCAGCGGCTCAACCCACTAAGCCACCCAGGCACCTGGAACAGACTTTTAAAAGTCCTGATTTAGTGCTCCGTTGCTCTGCCGATTGCCAGGAGCCGGCCCCTCCCCCCGGGGTCTATCTTCCCTTTGCTTTGGATTCACTTCTTCGCCAGTCCTACCTTTCAGAAAATGGTTGATTTTCTGTTTCTAGAATTGCTGTTTTTCTTCCCTTCGATCTCCTGTTTATTTGTAGGTGTTTGCAATCTTTAGATAAGCTATCTAGCTGATCTCCTGCTACCTGATGGAGTCTCAGCCTGCTACTTCTCAGCCATCTTGACTCCTCCCACCATTTTACATTCTTACTAGCAGTGCACCAGGGTTCCAGTTACTCCATATCCTCTCCAACAGTTGTCATTTTGTTTTTGTCTGTTTTTTTTTTTAAATGGGTGTGCTATATGTGATTTTGAATCAGGAGAAACTCTCTCTAAAAGATTAGATACTTTGTACTATGGGCCTCTCTGACTCAAAGGTTACATATAAAACAAGATTGACAATTATTATCCTCTGCTATTTTTATGAATAAAACCCATGTTCATTAAAAAAGGCATAGTTGAGTAGACAAAGAAAAGCTAAAATCTTTGTCCATGCTAGTAGTGTTTGTGTGAAACCAGAGAGTTTGGCCACAAAAACATAGCCCATAAACTAATACCCTCCTGAAAGTATCTTCCCCTAGGAGCAGTCTTTGTCTAGCAGGGACTAAGCCCTTGCTAGGGTGATAACTTTGGGACTCTGATAAGGTATTAGCTGTTGTCAAACTCCCCAGCTAAGCCAAGAGTTTCTGGGGGACAGGGGTTGTTCATGTGAATTTGTATTCCCTTAGTGCCTGACATTGTGCAAGGCCTGTACTAATTAATAAAAAATATATATATGTTTGGTGTCTACTATATGCCAGTTGGCCATTTTGAGAGTTAGGGGTGATATGGTGGTGAATGAAATGGACAAAATCTCTGCCCTCATAGACCTTAGTATATAGTGTTGGGGACTACCTATAAATACATGGTATGTGTATATATATATATATATACACACACATACATACATATACAATCTATATATTGTTTTCCAATATATATATCTATATTTCCACGGATTGAATGCCATGGGTTGAAAAAATATATATATTATATATATATATTATATTTTATATTTATATATAATATATAATATATATTATATTATATATAATAAATATAATAATATTATATAATATAATAATATTAATAATAATATAATATATATTATATTATATTTATAATTATAATTATTATATATAATATAATATAATATTATATTATAATATAACATTATAATATATATTATATAATATATATTATAATTATTTTATATATATATATTTATATATATATAATGCCATGGAAAAAATAAAGCAGGAGGAGAAACTGGGTGACTCATTTGGTTAAGAATCTGCCTTTGGGGAAGCCTGGGTGGCTCAGTGGGTTACAGCCTCTGCCCTCATCTCGGATCATGATCCAAGGGTCCTGGAATCAAGCCCCGCATCTGGCTTTCTGTTCAGCAAGGAGCCTGCTTCTTTTCTTCTCTTTGCCTGCCTCTTTGCCTACTTGTACTCCCTGTCTATCAAAAAAAAAAAAAAAAAAAAAAAAGTCTGCCTTTGGCTCAGGTCATGATCCTGGGGTTCTGGGATCGAGTCTTATATTAGGCTCCCTGTTCAGTGTGGAGTCTGCTTCTTCCTCTCCCTCTGCCACTGCTCATGCTTGCTTCTATTTCTCAAATAAAAAAAAATTAAACAACAACAACAAAGTAGGAAATGGGAATAGTGAGTGGCAAGATGGGGGTAGGTACAGTTTTGAACTGGGTTCAGGAAAGGCTCACCAAGGCATGGCATTTGGCTACATACTCAATGGAAAAAAGGGAGTGAGGTATGCTGATTGCTTTCTAGGGGAAGTGTATTCTAGGTAGACAGTACATGGGCAGAAAGCCTGAGATGAGAGTGTGTTTGGTGTGTTGGAAAGAGCAAGAAGACCGGTGTGTCTAGAGCAGAGTGAGTCAGAGGTAGAAGGAGAAGGAGTCAGATACCTAATAGGGAGCCAGACTACACAGGTCTGGCTGCCACCTGCCATTAAGAGAACTTTGGATTGGGAAGACTTTGGTAGGATAAAGGTTTGGTTTTGAGCAGAAGAGAGACAAGATCTGACCTACATTTACATGGATCGCTCTGGCTACTGTGTTGAGAATAGAATGGGGGTCAAGGGTGAAAGTAAACCCTCAAAAGGTATTTATTGGTTGATTGAAATGGAGTTTGTGTGTTTGGACTTGGGTGTTCTATGAAGGGAAGGCAGGATTGGCAGCTTCACAAAATAGACCACACAAAGTCAAAAGATGTCAGGCCTCAGCAAACTGTTTATGGATGACCCAGGTAAGGGGGCACGAGTCAGAGAGTGCAACATGAAGTCTGTAAGAATGGCCTGGCACCTTCAGGATGGTGCCTGTTGTCTGCTTTGGGTTTTAGGCAGTCAATCTATTGCAGGTTCTGTGATCTGAGCAACATTTTGTGATTGGCAAAGGGACAATTGCCCACAGAGGAGCTCTATTTCTGAGTGAATGGGTCAGACCCACCTTTGATGAATTTCTGCAGATCTTAGGTCTGAGAAAATTTGAGCAAAATGTCAATGGGTTCTCAGTGGTGGCCATGGGTGGCAGACCACAGCTGGGTAGTTCCCACCAGAGAAGTTCTTTATTCCTTCATTAGTGTTAATGAAACTCACGCTGGTGAAGGGAAATCACGTGATGAGACCACAGCTAATTCACCAAAAGTGCTACTCACTTGAGCTGCAAAGCTGTCTGTAACCTTTAATCTTGGGCCTATGCCTCAAGGAAATAAACCCCAAAGCAACCATCAGAAAGGTAACTTGCAAGGGCGTCTTTTGAATTTAAAAGGGCATTTAACTGAGGGTCTTCCAAATGTTTGAGAAGAAAATTCTAGTTAAACAAATAGTCAAACACGGTATTTTAAGGAGGTAGAAAACTACAAAGAAGTAAAAGCTCTGTTTAGGTAAACAATGCACAACACAAAATAGAATATTCCTACAATTGTACCTGTACTCATCAAATGGATTTAGAGAAATGGAAACAGAGTTGGTGAATGAATTTAGAGAAATAAAAGGTGTTTTTTAAGCTCATTGCATTCATTTATGGAAAGTGGTTAGATTATAAGCATAAGTATAAAAATAATAAAGTCTCCAGAAGCAATTGGGGATAGATATTGGATGTGCAGAATAAGGCTACTTGCCTTTTATCCTCTTATATTATTTAGATGTTTATTGCCATTCAATCCCATTCAGTCCCATCTTCATCCTTAAATATGGCCCATTCACTGCATGCTAAGACCAGGAAGAAGCAAGTGAAGGTGAGGGCCATTGATTGTTACTCTCAAAAGCCCACTAAAGTAGGTGGGAAATTTCTGGGTAGTCTGTGTACTTGGTCACTGATGAGTTGCTTGGGTCCAAAGATCATGTACAGCTTGGACTACTACTTGACTTTTATTTATATTATGGCAGTTGAAAGTAGTAGCAAATTTTATTAGCAAAGTTCCTCTTTTGAGTAGAAGACTTATTTATATATTATAAAAATACATGCTTTTGTTCTCTAAGGCATTCCATAAACTTGTTTGGAAAATGTTTTCTGTAATTTAAAAAATGTAGACAACCAGGGATGTCAGGATTTGTAATTAATTTTACTTTCTTCTTTAAATTTTTCTGTACCATTAAAAATTTTAAAAGCAATGAATATATTGTTTTCCTTACAGAAGGTAAATTTGTTCCATTTGAAAGGAAAAAAGAGTACCTATTTGGTAGTTTTATTTTCCTTAAACTGGTCCTTATAAAGATTACTAAATTGACTACACAACATTAAAAGTCTCTATGTGACAAACTGCTTCAACACCCACCATAAGCAATATTTAAAGACAGGTGATAAACTGATAGATACCATCAGTTGGTATCTCTAATACACACAGATATTTTATATATCACTAAGAAATGATGAGAAAAGTTCCAGAACTATAAGTAGACAATTTGAATGGCAATAGAATGGCAATAGCATGAAAGAAGTTAACCTTATTTGTGGTTAAGTAAGTATAAATTAGAAGACAAGCTATTGGTTTTCGTCTATTAACGTAGGAAAGATTAATTGCTAATATTTATTATTTGTTACAGTCAGAGACTGTAGGCATTCTCACACACACTAACAAGAATTAAAATTGGTACAAATTGAGAACAATATCTACTAAAGTTTTAAATGCGAATATCCTTTGACCCACACACTATACTTCTGATCAATTTCCTAGGGAGGTAACTGTAAAGTTTTATACAGGCTTAATGGTTAGATTGCTTGTTGTAGAACTGTTACATTTTACAGCAAGTAAAAAGGTATTGAGAATTACACAATCGAATGCCACAGCTCCAGATCTGAGGGAGAAGAGAACATGGGGGTTGGGGGAGATCTTGAACAAACACTCTAAGCCCAAAGAGTGTTGCCGTTCCTGCTCGGTGGGTTGCCTGCAGGACTGGGCTCAGGATTACCAGACCTTCTAATTTTTCAAGATAGGGCCCAAATTTGGATTTTTACATAACATTTTCCATATTTAAAAATGTGAGCCATTTAGTCAAAAGTTAAAAAAAAAAAACTATATAGACTAACATGGTTTGGATACTAGACTTGGGCCAATCTGTTTCAACCCTTGATGTATATCTACCTACTTATACATTTTTACTTCTAATATTTGTGTAATGTACAGAAGGGCAAAAATAACGTCATGTTTAAAAAGTAATTTTAAAAACCCCAATCATGTTACTCTTACCCTCCTTGAGAAAGACCATTACTGAAATCTGTGTGCTCCACTGCAATCACATTTGACTCACTTCGCTTCAGAGAATGTCACTGCTTTGAATTTAGTTTTAATTCCCTGTTTTTTCTAAAATATAATTTTAGCACCTATTTTTACAAACATTATGTTGCTTTTTTTTTTCCTCTTTTGCCTGAAAAGCTCTTATCTCAGTCCATTTCTGCCTTGGCCCTGTGTAAAGCAAGCTCTGCTCTCTGGAGCCCCCAGGGAGGCAGAAGGGGAGAGAGGATGTCCAGATGCTTACCCTGCTGCCTTGGGGTGGCTCATAAGCCAAGTTGTCCTCCTCCATTTCTGGCCCTGGGAACACCTGCTTCAAAGCTCTTAATATGAAAACTGAGATCAAAGCTATAACTCCCTGTCATTTTTTTTTCCCCACCTGCCATTTGGACTCTGATTTTCCTTAGGTAAAATGTTTATTTTTGAAAAACAAACTTACTTCTGTTTAGTGCTATTCACATCCATTTTGGTCTTGATTATTTGGCCTGTTAGTTTCTAAGGACTGTTTCCTTGCCTTCCTTACTTCCCTGCCCATGATGGTGTTTGGACAGGAGACCTGGTGTGGAGTGCTCATTGACCTGGGCATCTACTGAAGGTGCTCCCCCCTTCTGGGCAGCTCCTTGACAAGCTGGCTGGATATGTGACTGACTCATAGGTGGTGCTTCATAAATGACTGCTGAGCAGATGGAAGGATGTTTATTGTTTGGGACTATCTATGAACGTACAGTTCTGCCAATCTGCCCAAATTGGTGCATTAAGTATGTTCACAGAGGCATAAAAATAATAATAATATTCATAGTAATATCCCATGCAAGTGAGCATATACTCTGTAATAATCTCTTTCAATGTTTATGACAACCTTGTAAAGGAGGTACTACATTACTCCCATTTTGCAGATGAGGAAATAGAGGCACAGAGAGGTAAAGCAATTGTATAAGGTCACAGAGCAGGCTGGATGCAGACATGGGATGCAAACTCAGTTCCTTTCGACTCCCTGGCCTGAACCTGTGACCACTGTGAGATGCAGTCTTCTTTCAGATCATTTGAATCCTTTTGGAATTAAAGGAACAGCCATGAGTTCTACTCCTACCCCCCAGGAGTAGCTTCCTTGGCTTCTCCAATCAGAGACTCTTTTTGCTCTGAAACTCCTACCTGGGACACTTACTTGCCTCAAGTCTCTCTTCCTGGTACTTTTCATGGATACCTCTGTTTTCTCTGTATTTTCAGCATTGCAAAGCAGAGGCCAACGCTTTAACTCTGGGAACATCAGTCATGCCCAGCAAAATGCTTCCCACTAGCAAGCCTGATAAAGGTTATTTCCTCCTTCCCCACCACCGTGCCCCTTTTTCAGTGTTAGCTGCCATAGTACACTTGGTATATTACTAATTTATTGCCATGTAACAAACCACCCCCAAACTTAGTGTCTTATAATCATAGCCATTTTATTAGCTCATGATTTTGTGGTCAGCACTTTGGGCTGGTATGCTCTGGAGTTATTTTGCTGTTGGACGTATCTTGTATCTGCACCAGGGCTGTGTGCTCGAAGATGGTCTTTCTCACGATTGGAGCAGACTGTCATCTGGGTAGGCTCAGGGGACTCATCAGAGTTGCTCTTCTCCACTGGTCTTTTGTCCTCCAGTAGTCTAGACTGGACTTCTTCAGTCAGCAGTCTTGGGGTTGTGTTCCAAAGGAGCAAAAGAAGAAGCATTTAATTCTTCCCCATTTTATTGGATACGGAAATTCAAGAACAGTCCACATTCAGTGAGTGAGAAACTGTTCTACCTCTTATTTTTTAAAAACGCTCACCCCTTTCACTTGTTTCTCACTGCCTTCATTCCCTGTTTCTGGCAACTACCAATCTGCTCTCTCTAACTGTGAGCTTGGGGTTTTTTTGGTTTTGTTTTAATTTCACAAATAAGAGATATTATACAGTATTTATCTTTGTGTGTCTAATTTATGTCAATTAGCACAATGCCCTTAAAGTCCATCCATGTTGTCATAAATGGAAAGATGTCATTCTTTTTTATAGTTGAAAAATATTCCACTGTATATATAAACCACATTTTATTTATCTGTTCATTCATTGATGGACACTTAGGATGTTTCTACATCTTAGCTATTGTAAATAATGCTGCAATGAACATGGAGGTGCATACCTATTTTTGAGTTTGGCAGCATGAATTTATATTCCCATTAACAGTGCCCTTTTCTCCACATCCTGTTAAACACTTACGTCTTGTCTTTTTGACAATAGCCATTCTAACAGGTGTGAGGTGATAGCTTATGGTAGTTTTGAGTTGCATTTCCCCAATGATTGATGATGTTGAACATTTTTTCATATACTTGGTGGCCACTTGTAAGTCTTCTTTGGAAAAATATCTATTCAGATCTTCTGTTCATTTTTAAATTGGATATTTTTATGCTATTGAGTTATATGAGTTCTTTATATAGTTTGGGTATTAGCCTGTCTTCAGATACATGGTTTAAAAATATTTCCTCCCATTCAGTAAGTTGCCTTTTTGATTTTAGATGATTTCCTTTGCTTGCAGAAGATTTTTTTTAATATAATTTTTTATTTTTTATAAACATATATTTTTATCCCCAGGGGTGCAGAAGATTTTTAATTTGATGCAGTCCCACTTGTTTATTTTTGTTTTTGTTGCTTTAGCTTTAGGTTTGAGATTAAACAATCATTGCCAAGACCAGTGTTAAGGAGTTTACCATCTATGTTTTCTTCTAGTTTTATGGTTTTAGGTCTTACATTCAAGTCTTTAATCCACTTTGAATTAATTTTTGTGTGCAGTGTAGGATAATGGCCAAGTTTCATTCTCTTGCATGTAGCTATCCAGTTTTCCCACCTTTTATTGAAGGGACTGTCCTTTTCCCATTGTGTATTCTTGGATCCACTGTTATAAATTAATTGGCCATATATATGTAAGCTTTTTTCTAATATTTCTATCCTATTCCATTGATCTATGTGTCTGTTTTATGTCAATACCATACCGTTTTAGTTACTGTAGCTTTGTAATATCATTTGAACTCAGGGCGTGTGATGCCTTCAGCTTTGTTCCTCTTTCTCAAGATTGCTTTGGCTATTCAGGTTATTTTGTGATTCCATACAAATTTTAGGATTATCTGTTCTATTTATGTGAAAAATGCCATTGGTATTTTGATAAGGATTGCATTGAGTCTGTAGTTTTCTTTGAGCAGTATGAACATTTTAACAATATTGATTCTTCCAATCTATGAGCACAGAATATCCTTTTATTTATTTGTGTCTTCTTCAATTTCTTTTATTAATGTGTTATAGTTTTCTGTTGACATGGTTATAGTCTGTGGTCTAAATAGTTGTGTAGTCTAAACAGTTGTGTGAGTATGTGTATATTTAAGTTAGTACTCTTATAACTCAATGGGAATAATTGTTTTGATGATTTCCTGAGATCTGACTTTGAAAAGGAAGGTTAGCCATATTGCTAGGAGTTGGTCCTTTATGGGGGAAACTTGATAGTCTGATCAAGCTTATGGCATAAACCCAGGATTCCCATATTGGTAGGTAAGTCTAGGGAACTCTAGGGAAGGCTTAGAGGGAAAAATGAAAGAGGGAGCTGATTGTGATACTTTGAATTCACCTGGATCCAAACTTGGAATCTTAGATTATTCTTAAACCCAAACTGTCTTTCCCACATTTATTCCCTTTTAAACTTGAGTGACGATTCTTTTTTGGTCTAAGTATGCTGTTCTTTAAGTATTTACACAAAAATATGCCTGCCTTAGGCAATTTTATACCTCTATTCTTTTTTTTTTTTTAAACATTTTACTTATTTGTCAGATTGAGAGAGAAGAGAGAGCCAGAGCGAGAGAGCATGAACCACGCAGGGGGAGCAGCAGGCAGAGGGAGAGGGAGAAGCAGACTGCCTGCTGAGCCAGGAGCCCAATGTGGGGTTAGATCCCAGGACTCTGGGATCATGTCCTGAGCTGAAGCAGACACTTAACAGACTGAGCCACCACGGGTCCCGATTATACCTCTATTCTTGTTGAGAAATTACTAATAGTCAAGAAAAATGTTTTGGTTGACAATGCTGTGGAATAGTTGAGAATTGCTGCGAAACATGGTACTGAGGTCAGGAACAGATCAAAGGCAATGCAACTGAATTCTAAAATTTGAAATGTAATAGCTGAAAGTAATTTTTTCTGCTTTTTTTTTTTTTTAAGATTTTATTTATCCATTTGACAGACAGAGACCACAAGCAGGCAGAGGCAGGCAGAGAGAGAGGAGGAAGCAGGCTCCCTGCCAAGCAGAGAGCCCGATGCGGGGCCTGATCCCAAGACCCTGGGACCACGACCCGAGCCGAAAGCAGAAGCTTCAACCCACTGAGCCACCCAGGCGCCCCATTTTTTCTGCTTTTTGACAAAACCCATTTCTAGAGAAAAAATAGCTACTGACATAATGCTTGTAGGACTATTATTTGTGAGGCAAGTCATCTTGAAAAGCAGTGTTTTATTAAACATTTAGATTAGTAAATACAAGTTTATCAAGGTTTCTCATTGGATTGGTAATAGAAAATATCAACAGGGTTTTATGTTTTCATTATTGTTCTCGCAGACACCTTTTAGGAAGCAAGTATGTTGAAGTTACTCTCCCATATGCCAAAACCCCCCCAAAACAGAACTATTCCTGTTGAAGACAATTTCAGTAACAGAAGGTTTTGGATGTTCCCTTCTTAGATACCTTTTATCATGAGGCATTAAAACATTTTTGGTAGAGATTAAATTAATGCAATGTCACAGTAACATGGATTGCAAAATCTCGATTTCTGGTATGGGTTGAATTGTGACCCCCCTATCCTCCCCAAATTCTTTTTTTTTTTTTTTAAGATTTTATTTATTTACTTGAGAGAGTGAGAAAGTGAGAGAAAGCACACAGGTTGGGGGAGGAGCAGAGAGGGAAGGAGAAGGAGGTGAGAATCTCAAGCAGACTCCATGCTGAGCCAGATGTGGGAATTGATCTCACAACTCTGAGATCATGACCTGAGTTGAAATAAAGAGTGGGATGCTCAACTGACTGAGCTATCCAGACACGCCCCATGCCCCCAATTTCTAATGCTGAGATCCTAATCTTCAGTACCTCAGAATGTGACCTTATTGGTTGAAATAAGGTTGTTGCAGGTATAATTATCTAAGATGAGGTCATACTGGACTAGAGTGGGCCTCTAATCCAATATGACTGGTATCCTTAGAAAATGAATGCCATGTGGAGAGATAGAGGTATGCATTGAGGAAAGAAGATATGAAGGCACAGGAAGGTACATTCTACAAGGCAAGGAACATCTGAGATAATTAGAAGCTGGGAGAGGGGCATGGGACAGATTCTCACTCACACCCTCAGAAGAAACCAGTACAGCTGACACCTTGATCTTAGACTTCTAGCTTATAGGACTGGGGGACAACAATTTTCTGTTTTTTACTCGCCTAGTTTGTGGTATTTTGTTATGCTATCCCTAGTGAACAAATATAGTTGAAAAGCTCTGTGGAAAAGAAATGCATTCTTTGAAAAGTGGGAGTGAGTAGGAGAGCATGGTTGTGGCAAAATGCTGGCAGATCCCAAAATCTTGAAATAAAAAAAGATGAATTTTCATTCAAAAAGGATGTTCTTTTTGAGGACCCTGAGACCTTCTTGAATGTTCAGGTTTTTTTCCCCCTTTATTTCTTTCTAGTGTTCTTCTTTACCTCCCCTCTCCCTCTTTTTCTTGGTGCCACACATGCTGCATTCAATAAAACACCTTGACTTTCTGCAGGGCCCGGGGCAGGGCTGGGCAGTGAGGTGTGCATGGCTCAGACCATAGGGTGCACAGTGCAGCAGGTGTGGGGAACAGTCCTGTCATCCAGTTCTCAAGCACAGTATGCTACGTGCTATAGTGGAATACAACTACATAGGGAACTTAGGCTGCTTTCTGGAGCGACACCTTAGCTGATTTTTGTTAATCACAGAGAGCTTCCTGGAGGAATTAACTCCTAGGGTTGTTGAGACGTAAAGGATGAAGGCAAAATAGGTGGGGGAAAATGCTCCACACAGAATGAACAGCATGTGAAGAAGTCTGGAGGTGAAATTCATGGCTGTGTCTTCATGTAAGTTAGGAAACAGGGAGAGATGAGTCTGCAGAGGTTGGTGGAAGTCAGCCCACAAAATCTTGGAAGCCATAATACGTTTTTTGACTTGCCAAAAAAATGTGTGGGAGGGGACTTATGTTGAAGAGAGCAGTCATATTTGTGCTCCCTCTCCTATTTCCATCTACTTAGAGATGCAACTTGAACGTAAGCAGAAACATTCCCTTCCACTCTGAACATAGAAAGATGATATCAATATATTAAAACTGCATTGTTTAATACATTTTCATGCTTGAAAACAAGAAAGAAAGGAAAATCTCTATAAGTCAGAAATTCAGAAGTTTGCCAAAAAAATTAGAGAAGAGGCAAAAGATAGAAACCCACAACAGCAAGAGGGGCTGAAGCCGTTAGGATTTTAAGGGGCCAGGATTGGGGGCTGGAGCCTTTTGACATGTAGGAACAGGGCTGACTTATCCCATCTGCCCAGGCCTGGGGCTGAGAGGGGCCACCTGCTTTCAGCAGAATCCTGGAGTTCCTCTGTCACAGAGGAATAGGGTTTAGAAATGTGATCCTCTGTGTGCCAGGGTCCAAGCTGTCCCTGATGCAGGACAGGGGATGAGGCCACTGAAAAAGGACAAACCTTCAGGAGACTGTCACAATGCAGGATGCATTTAGGAGAAACCTGTGAAAGAAGAGCTTAGAGAAGAAGAATCTGAGGAAGAGTAAAACCATGAAAGAGACAAAAAGCAGAATAATTGGGACAACTGATACTGATATGTGAGGGGTTAGAGATCTAATATAGAAACAAAAAAGGGACTTGAAAATATATATTTATATTATTATCCAGGAGCCAAATTAAGAAATACCAACTATAAAAAACCCAAAGATTAACCTAGAGAAGTCTCTTCAGAAGAATGTAGTATTAAAAATATACAGAAGAGGAATATCAAAGAAAAGTTAAGGCATAGAATAGATTCAGAAGTTCCAATGTACTTTTATTAAAATACATAGGGCAAAATTTTGAACAATAATATATGAATAAGAATTTTACATGGGAAAAGACAGATATGAATCCTTATGTTGAAAAATTTCTCAAGAAGTACTAAAGAAGACTAAAAAAGTCTGTATCTAGATATTACATTTCAAAGTTTGGAAGGTTAGATATAATGAGAATACTATAAAATTGGCCAGAGAGATAATACTAAAAAATGTACATTATAGCAATATTAAATTTCTCATCAATGTTAGATGACATGAATATAAAAATCCCTGTTAAAAACCTTCTTTAAAAAATATTTTATTTATTTATTTGACAGACAGAGATCACAAGTAGGCAGAGAGGTAGGCAGAGAGAGAAGGGGAAGCAGGCTCCCTGCTGAGCAGAGAGCCTGATGCGGGGCTCAATCCCAAGACCCTGAGATCATGACCTGAGCCGAAGGCAGAGGCTTTAACCCACTGAGCCACCCAGATGCCCCTAAAAACCTTTTAATACAGAAATATTTCGTATTCCAAATTATGCATCAGGAATTAGAGTTAAAGATATTTCCAGATTATAAAGACGCTGGAATTTGTCTTTTGCTGGAAGAACTAAAGTGCATATATCCCAACAAGAAAAAGGCTTCAATTGGAGGGTGAAGAAGTTGGTAAAACACACTGTTGAATTAAAATTTGTACTGACTTTGAAAACAACACTAGGGAAAACATGGGTAACAACATGGGATTAAGATTATATCAGATTATCACATGGTCAATGTGAGGAGGAAATATTGAAGGAATTAAAATCATGCTAATTTTCTTCTCTTTCTTCTCAGGAAGAAGATAGAGTGAATAAATATAGACTTTATTAGAAAAATATATTTAAGAAAATGTGACAAAAATAAAGGACAATTATTAAAGAATCGAAAGGGTAGAAATTAAATATATTACTGTCCTAAGACATTCAAGAAAAATAACATAACAAAGTAAATTAAGTTAATAGAATGCAGGAAAGGAGAAAGAATAGAAACAAAGTGAAGGCCTAGTAAAGAGAAAGTACAGAATAATTTGTTGGAAACATGCACACATACAACAGTAATCACAATAATGTGGACATGTTAACTGGCCCTGGAAATGCAGGAAACTTTACTTTCCTGTTTATCCTAAATCCTTGTGGTTAAATCTCACATGCACAGGCATTTTTTTGTGAATAGAATACAGAGTCTCTCAGACTGGATTTTTAAAAGTCCAGCTACATGCTGGTAAAAAAAGAGACTCAACTAAAAAAATTCCCGAAAGGTTGAAAATCCAGGGGTGAAAAAAGATATGTTTTTTACTCAATTTGGCTATAAATCTAAGGCTCCTCCTAAAAATAAAGTCTATTAAAATTATATTTAAAAAGAGGATAGATTTCGGGACGCCTGGGTGGCTCAGTTGGTTAAGCAGCTGCCTTCGGCTCAGGTCATGATCCCAGTGTCCTGGGATCGAGTCCCACGTCGGGCTCCTTGCTCCGCGACGGGGAGCCTGCTTCTCCCTCTGCCTCTGCCTGCCTCTCTGTCTGCCTGTGCTCGCTCTCTCTCCCTCTCTCTCTGACAAATAAATTAATCAATTAATTAAAAAAAAGAGGATAGATTTCATATTAAGTATTTCTCCCCCAAACCCCCAAATCTTACAAAGGGTCAAAAGGAAATGGATTTGATAGATACGGTGGTAGTTTCATGTGTGTATGCATATGCTCAAACTCATCAAATTGTATGCATTAAATATGTGCCATTTTTCCTATGTCATTTGTACCTCAGTGAAGCTGTTAAAAGTAAAAAATCTAGTATAGGAATATTAGAATTATAGATAATAAAATTCAGGGCAAAACATTTTAAAGTGGACAAGTTGACATTTCATATTGATAAGAGGAAAAATCTGCTAAAAAGATATGACAGTCTTTAACTGTTGTGAACCTTAAATATGACCTTAAATTATAAACAAACAGAATCTGATAGAACTCTAGTTGGAAATTTAAAATTATAGTGGGAGATCAAAATGAGACTATACCTCAACAACAAGAAAAAAACAAAGAGCTCAATTAAAAAAAGGAGCTTTGAATAGACATTTCTCCAGAAAATGTATATAAATTTCCAATAAGCACATGAAAAAATGCTCAACACCACTAATCATTAGAGAAATGAAAATCAAAATCTCAGTGAGATACCATGCATTATGGTGGCTACTATCTA
This sequence comes from Mustela lutreola, assembly GCF_030435805.1. NCBI lineage: Eukaryota > Metazoa > Chordata > Mammalia > Carnivora > Mustelidae > Mustela > Mustela lutreola. The sequence goes on along the minus strand of NC_081291.1, from coordinate 175,112,156 downwards.
AACCCTAGAAACTTACAGATGCTGGTGAGACCATGGAAAAATTAGAAAACTTATGCACTGTTAGTGGGAATATATTCCACAATAGCTGTGGAAACAGTATGGAAAATCCTCAAAAAATTAAAATTGATCTATCAGATGAGCAGGCAGTTCCACTTCCAGGGACATATAAAAGATTTGAAAGCCGAGACTTGAAGTAATATTTGTATATTCCTATTATTCTTGCTGCCAAAGGTGAAAGCAACCCAGATGTTTTTCTATGGATAAATGGATAAATAAAACATAACATAGACATAAAATGGAATATTAGTAAGTCCTAAAAAAGAAAAAAAATTCTGAACATACTACAACATGGATAAAACTTGAGTATAATATGTGAAGTAAGCCAGTCACAGCAAGACAAATACTGTATGATTCCATTTTTTTGAAGTACCTAGAATAGTCAAACTCATAGAGACAGAAATTGGAAGGATAGCTGCCTGGTACTAGGGGAGGAGGGAATCAGGGGTTATTATTTAATAAGTACAGAATTTCAGTTTTGCAAGATGAAAAAAGTTCTGTGGATAGAGGGTAGTAATGGGAGAGAACAACATGAGCCTATTTAATATCACTGACTGAACACTTAGAAATGATTAAAATGATACCCTTTTCATGTATTTTACCAAGTTAAAATTTAAAAAAAAAAGAGACTACCTTTGATATGCTTAGAGACTGGCTTAATGGAGTCAGACATAGGATGAAGAAAGACCAGTTAGAAAATTTTTCTGCAAATCAGGGAGGAGATAATGGTGACTTTAATTTGGGTAGTATAAGTGAGGTTGAAATCAAAGGGAGAGATTGAGATATAATGAGAAAGTAGGAACAGAAGTTTCAGTGATTGAGTAGATGTGGATGGAAAGGGAGACATAAGCCACTTTTGATCATTGGTTTCAGGTTTGGACAAATGGGTTGATGTTGGAGACATTTACTGAGATAGGATACCTGGGAAGAGGGGTGAGACTTGGGAGGCAAGATGGCGAGATTAGTTTTGACTTAGAGGAGTTTGAGATGTCTGTGAGACCCTTCAGGGACCAACTTTTTCTTCAACTGCTTCATAATCTATTTACTTCTACCACTAACAGAAATACTTGGCTTTCTTCTTTACACAAAGAAGTACAGTTTTGTTCACCTCAGGAGTGTTACCCTGAGTAGCTGAGTGCAGCAGAGACTTCAGTGGTAGATTCTGGATTACACAAATATGTGCTTGTATCAAATAGGATTTATTTCCCTAAGGTCAGAGAATGCCAAAAGCAAACAGATTGTATTTCCAATGGACTCTCAAATCCCAGCGGCAGAACTCTGACAGGAAACTTGCATAGGCACGAGGCCAGTTCATTTTGTTCTCACTCACCATAATGCAAACCTAGAATTGCACTGATGGTATTTAGATAAGATCCACAGTTGTCTCTGGGACCTGCCAATAGTTCTTTCATGTTCTGTTTTCCTTCCTGCACATAAAATGTTTTTGTTAAAGTAACATAATGGTTCTTGAAATGTGGCTTAAGTTTAGTGATGAACTGTGATCCTAATAGAGCCTTTCCAGGGCACAACACTTAAAGTAGAATACTAGAGAACCAATCATGTTGATGTTATCCATTTGTTAGCAGGTACTCTGGAAGATGTTTTTCTTATACAAATACAAATATTATGGCAAAAGTGAGGGCCCAGCTTTCAGCTGAACCGGGTGAGATGTCGGCCAACTATGGGATCCTGGATGGGTAATTCAGTAGCCTGTGACCTCAGTTTCTTAACCTTTAATTAAAAAGCAGATAAAAACACCTAATTTGTAGAGTTGTTGTAAAGACTAAATGAGATATATACAAATGTGCTTATCATGGCACCTAACATGTAGCAGGTATTTAACAAATATTGATTTCTCTCCTCTGGTGAATTGTTTTATGATTAAATACTATATTTCCCTTGGCCATCCCAGTCTGAAGGTAAAACAGAGGACCACAGCATAGCACAGATTTTCCCACTACCTTAAGTGGGGCCCTCTAAACTCCTTTCAAAGAAATCGTCCCAAATTTGTGGAGTCTCCAGGACTATCTCACACATGCTAACAAATACAGTGTTCTTAGCTCACACCCAGTTTACCATGTTCTTCTCGGCTTTGGCTGTGCTGATCTTTTTCTCCTGGGACTGTTAACTGGTGAAGTAAACGCAAAAGGTGCCAAGAACCTTCTGGTGTCTTTGGGAAGATGTTGGGAAAACCCCTCCGGTCCCTGCCAGCTTCCATCTCCCATCATGGAGGATACACAGTGTACATTGCCAGTGTCACTCACACGGCCCATGTTACCATGATTCCTTCCTCAGCACACCAAAACCTCTTCATTTTCTCCCCTGATGTAGTGAGAATCTCTTTCTGTCTTCACATTAAGTATGATTCTTTTTCTTTGTATGTTTAACCCCCTTTTCCTTGGAGACTCCATTATGAGTCCATGGTGACTGAGCCAGAGGAAAATTTGACTAACTGAAATCATATTGAAAAACCGGCCCTCCTGTTTAACACTGAAGCTTTATTATCACACCAAGTTTCTGTGTGAGGACTTCTCTTCTCTGAGGATGAATTATTTTACAAAAGTTATTTTAAGTCTTCCATGCACACCCCTGCCTTCTCCCACACCCCTTAGGCCCACCTCGCCAGTCTTGTAGACATTCTAGAGTGAATACTTATGCTCTAGTTGAGAATCTTGCTATGGTTTTACACACAGGAGGTTTTCAGACTTTTTCTCTGAGAAGGAAGAGGAAGACTAGAAGGAAGAAGAAAGCATTATGAAATGAGAGTGTTAAGTTAGAATGTGATAGGAGGGGTTGAATTTGCATGGTAGTTATAGAAAGGAAGGGACAGATGGAAGAGGCTTGACGAAAGAATAAACAGATATATAATTAGTGGCCGGACTGGAGGAAGAGTCCCTGATGGTTGTCATGGATAATTCCAAGTTTTCTGGAAATTTCTGGGAAATTTGACTTGCTTGCACAGTAAAAATTAAAATTCTAGATTCTTAATGGAAAACTTCAGAATCCTATACTTCCAGCCCCCTACGCTGCCTTAAAACAACAGACTCCTTTAAATTCCTCATTGTCTACATTGGAGGCGCCCCTTCTTTGTTGTTCTCTAAGCATCAGGCTTGTGTGTCATTTGCCATAACTTGTCTCCTCCCCTCATATGTGATGGTGACATGGGCATGCTAGTTCTCATGAACCCTTTGGTTAGTTGGACTCTCAGGGAAATTTTCTGGTTTTGGCAGTATTGCCTGTTCTCAGCAAGAGATGGAAGGAAGACCCCTGGGATTCCTGTGGGACTAAAGACAGGTATGTTCTCAGCATTCAAATTTGCTTTGAACGAACATTCTTCACACCCCTTCATCAGGGACAGCTTAAGTGGTGTTGGAAACCAAAAAGTTGATTGGATTCTCCCCCAATGTATTGTTTAGGCTCCAGCCTATTAAAAATGTTTTAAGAGGTGTATTTGGTACATTTCTGAAATAACTTGAAATTTTAAGTAAATGAACAGGAACAAGGAGAGTTTTGGTCAATTTTCTGAGAGAGTGTTTAGCACCCCTGTTGGCCCTTCTTCTTCATCAGTGTCCTCATGCTGGCTACTGCTTGGAACTCTTTGCAGGGGACCTCACTGGATTGGGCTTCAGAACTCCTGTGCCTAAGTTTTCCTTCCTTAGACCCAGTATCAGACTGTTATGTTCCTAGAGGTCTGAAAATAATTGGTGTTTTAAAATAAGTATAATGATAGGTAAATAGATATATGTGGTTTATTAAGTACCTGGCATTGTGCTTTTCACATGGTATCTCATTCAATCCTTATACCAATCTTAGGAGACAAGGGTTATTGTCCATCTGAGAGGATTATAATATACATGTGAAGTAACAGGTTTTCAATTTCTTAATTCCCTAGAGTGATTTCTCATGAGGGTTTCAGGAATCAAGACAAGCTCTCAGAGGCTCTATCTCTGATAAAGTCTTCATCCCTGTGAGACTTTATTCTCTTAAACTTGCTTTTTAATGAAGTAAGCTCTTTGCAAAGGTCTCTTTAGCAGAGAGAAACCACATGTCCTAGTTCAAGTTGTTCTTTGAAATCTCACAATCTGTATATATTTTTTTCATAATATGGGGGCAGGTGAGCTGTTTATCTTAAAAAAAAGTTGAAACTTTTTTTTAAAACCCAAATCCTTACCACCTCTCAGTAAAAGTTATTTAATCATATGGGTTGGGTGAAAAAGAATGAAGCAGAAGTGTGGTCTGTAAAAATATTTGCCATCTTCGTCTTTTCAGTTTCCTGATTCTGGGTAACTCTGGTTGTTTGTCAGATTTCTCTGTACCTGCACAAGCACAGAGCCCCTCTTACTCACAGGGCCCCAGCAAAGTGGTGACATGGCTAAATATTGAAAGCAAGCACACCTGCAGTGATGTTAGCATGTTTTTTTTTTTTCCAGTCCTTTCTCTGCCTTTTACAAACAGTATAATAAAATGCAAATAAGATGAACTTTTCCTTTCTCCTCAATCAAGAAGGAATCTTCAGACACACTTTTGTATGATTTAAAGTAAATGTGATTTTCAGATATTCAGTCTCATAGTATTGGCATTTCCTGTTGTATCTTTAATCTTAGAACAGTGGCTTTTAGGGGTAGAGGGGAATGGTCTCTGGTTAAAGCTGTTTCAGATTAAGGACACTTGATGGTGAAGTGATGAGGGCACAGAAGGAAGAAATTTGGATAGGATGAGCACGATATCCTTCCTCTTCTCTCTAAAGCAGATAGGCTTCATGAGGAAGAAACCTGAAGGTAGATGTTTCTTTACTTACTTTTTCCCTTTGGTGGATTTTGGCAGCTCTTCTCTGTCAGACAATACTAAAGCCCCTTCCCCCCCTTTTTCTTCCCACCTAGTGAAAGGCAAAGAATGAGGTTTAAAGGAAATAGAACTATACTCTGTTCCTGGCTTGCTTGGTTGATCTGGGCAAGGTCCTTACCACTTAGGGCCCTCAAGGGATAGAGGGACTTATTCCTGCCACTATTCTGATAAGAGTTTGCAGAATGAATTGAAGTTTTCAAAGTACATTAATTGAATAATGAATTTTTAGGGAAAGTTTTTAACATATAAAGTATTATTTAAAAAGTTCAAGAGAAAGTTTTTTTTTTTTTAAACAAATATTAAAACTCAGTGCTGGTTATGTGGACTAGCCTGGATTTGAAAAATTCTCTTAAAATTCAATTATTTTTTTCCTCAGATTATAAAAATACTTAAGTTCAATGGAGAATAAGATCTTTTTCCTATCTCACCCTACCCCCATTGCACAGAGGTAGCAGAGAATAGCACCAAAATGGCAGTGATAAGCATGGTGGCTTGTTTGGGGTGTCAATAGGAAACTTGTAGTCTTACGCTCTCCACCCTATGATTACTCCATCAGGAAGCTCACTCTTATGTTTTTGCCTAGTCAGGCCTCCCTACCTCCTATCTTCTGGCTGGACTATGAGTTTTATGCCAGGTTGGAGTTTCACATCTCTTTGGATCATGTGAAAAGGAATCCCATGTAATTGACATTGAGCCTTTCTTCAGGTTCATTGAATTTATTGAGACCTGAGGGCTCCCTCATACAGAGGACTATCATGAGCAAATCTATTATGATCTCATCCTTGTGTTTCATGGTCACAGCTCACTGCTCATCACTCATTTCCTAAATTGCATCTTTCCCTTTACCCAACAAAACAAACTGGCTTACCATGTGATCATTCCTACAGTAAAGTCTACTGTCAGCTCTTTGATATTTTCATAGTTTCTAATCAGCTTTTCAGTGTCTTAAATAAGTCCCTCTCAACTCTGAGTGGACAGTCAGACATCCCCAGATATTTGAGTAAAAAATAACATGAAATGAACACAGAGGAAGCAAGGACAATGTAGGAAATAAAATAGAAAAGACCAAAAAATATTCTTAGATAAGAGAAGATAATAAATCCATGAACAAGAACAGGGTACACTAAAATGATTTTAAGAAAATAATAAGAGACTTATCTATAAAAATTATGACAACTAAAAGAAAAAATTAAAACAAAGGGTTTAATTGGTAGAAAACTTGAGTAAATGTCACAAACTGAGTTGTGTCCTCCTGCCAAATTTAAATGTTGAAGCCTCAGGATATGTCTGTATTTGAAGATATGGCTTTAAAGAGTAATTAAGTTAAATGAGGCTCTTAGGATGTGCTCTAATTCAATATGACCGGTGTCCATATGAGATGAGATTAGAACACAAACACCATGGTGTGTGTGTATAGAGTGACAGCTCTGCGAAGTGGCAACTACAGGGTTGCCATCTGCAAGCCAGAGAGAGAGGTCTCAGAGGAAACCAACCCCACAGAAACTTGACCTTGGACATCCAGGCTCCAGAATTTTGAGGATAAGTTTCCACTGTTTGAATCACACATTCTGTGGCATTTTGTTATGGCAGCCCCAGCAAGCTAATATAGTAAATTTCCCAGAAAAAAGAATAACAACAACAAAACCCAAATGAAGAATCCACATTAAGAAGATGGAAAGCAGGGGACAACAGAAGAGATTAGACAATTCAAGTGGTCAAGATCACAAAAAGATAAGAGACACATAGAACAAAAAAAAAAAGTATAGAAGAAATAATATAGGAAAATAAGACTAAAAAGTTCTGCCAAAGTTCGGTATTCACCCTTGCTAATGGCTGAGTAATATTCCATTGTATGAACCACATCTTCTTTACCCATTCATCTGTAGAAGGGCATCTTGGCTCTTTCTAAAGTTTGGCTATTGTGGACATTGCGTCTCTGAACATTGGGGTACCTATGACCTTTCTTTTCACTATATCTGTACATCTGTATCTTTAGGGTAAATACCCAGTAGTACAATTGCCCAATTGTAGCGTAGCTCTATGATGGGACTGGAGGAGATTATGCTGAGTGAAATAAGTCAAACAGAGAAAGCAAATTATCATATGGTTTCACTTATTGTGGAACATAAGGAGAAGGAAAGGAAAAGTGAATTGGAGAAATCAGAGGGGGAGATGAAACAAGAGAGACTGTGGACTCAGAGAAACAAATTGAGGATTTTAGAGAGGAGGGGAGTAGGGGACAGGTGGCCCTGGTGGTAGGTATTAAGGAGGGCATGCAGCGCATGCAGCACTGGATGTTGTACATAAACAATGAATCTTGGAACACTACATCAAAAACTAATAATGTATTTTATGGTGACTAACATAACACAATTAAAAAAAAAAAAGTTCTGCCAAGTGCCTGAAATAACAATGAAAACAAACTACATATCAAATCATGTCATTGTGAAATTTCAGAATCCTGGGAATAAAGAGAAGATCTTAAAATCTACCAGAGAATATACGAAAGAAAAAGAAAGGTCAAAAGTTAATCATATGTGCAATGAGACAGAAACCAGAATGATGTTGGATTTCTCAAGAAGAGAATGTGTATGTGAATAATGGCAGATATCTTAGGAAACTTCAAGGGACTTTTCTGCAGATGTAAGAATGACTTATTTTTTGTTAAGCACCATTGTGGCTTAGTAAATTGTGGCACATTATTAAGCACCATTGTGGCTTAGTAGATTGTGGCATATTCTGCATCAATGCTCAACAAATGTTAAAAGAAAATAAGAGGATGGGCAAAATTTGATGTGTGACAGCAGGCTTTATTGGCACCAAAGAATTATATCATTGTTTTGCTCAGAAGATATTTGGGTAACTGGATTGTGTTTTTTTTTCTTTAAATTGAAGCATAATCAATATACTGTGTTACATTAGTTTCAGGTGTATAATATAATGATTCAACAATTTAATAAATTTTTCAGTGTTCATCAAGATAAGTGTATTCTTACTTTCCTTTATTTATTTCTCACTCCATGCCTACTTCCTCTCTGGTAACCACCAGTTTGTTTTCAGTATTTGAGTCCATTTTTGTTTGTCTTTTTTTCTTTGTTCATCTGTTTTGTTTCTTAAATTCCACATATGAGGGTTATCTAGGTGACTCAGTGGGTAAAGCCTCTGCTTTCAGCTCAGGTCATGATCTCAGGGTCCTGGGATTGAGCCCCACGTCGGGCTCTCTGCTCAGCAGAGAGCCTCTTCTCCCTCTCTCTCTCTCTGCCTGCCTCTCTGCCTACTTGTAATCTCTGTCTGTCAAATAAATAAATAAAATCTAAAAAAAAATTTCCACATATGAGTGAAATCATATGGTATTTTTCTCTCTCTGACTTACTTCAATGCAACCCTTATTAATACCTTTTAGGTCCATCCATGTTGTTAATGAATGGCAAAATTCCATTTTTTTTTACGGCTGAGTAATATTACATCACACACACACATACACACAACTTTATCCATTCATTTATTGATGGGCACTTGGGTTGCTTCCATACCTTGTTTATTGTAAATAATGCTACAGTAAACATAGGGGTGCATACATCTTTTCAAATTTGTGTTTTTTCTTCTTTGTGTAAATGTCCAGGAGTGAAATTTATGGATCCTATGGTATTTCTATTTTTCATTTTTGAAAAAACTTTTTTTCCATAGTGGCTATATGAGTATACATTCCCACCCTCCGAGCACAAAGATTCCTTTTTCTCCACATCTTCTCTAACACTTGTTATTTCTCATCTTTTTGATTTTAGACATTCTGACAGATGTGAGCTGATATCTCATTGTGGTCTTAATTTGCATTTCTCTGATGATGAATTATGCAGAACATCTTTTCATGGGCCTGTTGATCATCTGTATATCTTCTTTGGAAAAATGTATATTCAGGCCTTCTGCACATTTTATATTGGATTTTTTTGGGGGGGTGGTTGTTGTACACATTATATATTTTGGATATTACCCCTACTCAGATATATGGTTTGCAAATATCTTCTCCAATTGCATAGGTTATTTTTTCATTTTGTGTGGTTTTCTTTGCTGTCCAAATCCTTTTTATTTTGGTGTAGTCCCAACAGTTTATTTTTGCTTTTGTTTCCCTTGCCTGGGAAACAGGCATATCTACAAAAATGTTTCTATGGTTGATGTCAAATAAATTACTACGTATGTTTTCTTCTAGAAGTTTTATGGTTTCAGGTCTCACATATAGATCTTTAATCCATTTTGAGTTTATTTTTGTGTATGGTTTAAGATAGTGGTCTAGTTTCATTCTTTTGCACGTAGCTGTCTACTTTTTCTAGCACCATTTGTTGAAGAGACTGTGTATTCTTGCTTCCTTTGCTGTAGATTGACCATGTAAATGTGGGTTTATTTCAGGACTTTCTATGTTCTATTAATCTGTGTCTATTTTTGTGCCAGTACCATACTATTTTGATTATTGCAGCTTTGTAATATATCTTGAAATCTGAGATTGTGATACCTCCAGCTTTGATATTCTTTTTCAAAATGCTTTGGCTATTTGGGGTCTTTGAAGTTTCCATAAAAATTTTAGGTTACTTGTTCTAGCTCTGTAAAAAATGCTGCTGATATTTTGATAGGAAATACATTAAATTTGTAGGTTGTTTTGGGTAGGATGGAAATTGCAACAGTATTTGTTTTCCCAGTCCATGAACATGGAATATATCTCCATTTCTTTGTATCATCATCAGTTTCTTTCATCAGTGTCTTATAGTTTCCAGAGTATGTCTTTTACCTACTTGGTTAAGTTTATGCCTAGGTATTTATTATTATATTATTTTATAACTATTATATAATTGTAAATGGCATTGTTTTCTTAATTTCTCTTTCTGCTACTGCATTATCAGTGTATAGAAATGCAATGGATTTCTGTAATTGATTTTGTATTCTGTGGCCTTACTGAATCATTTATCAGTTCTAGTAGTTTTTGGTGGTCTTTCTAGGTCAATATATATGTATCTTATTCATTTTTAAATAGATGTATCATCTTTCATATAACTGATATCCCATAATTTATTCAAGCATTTACTTATTGTTAGGTATTATATCAGGAGTTCCATAACATGTCCCTCAGGCCGCCTCTGGTTTCAGCCTCACTTGAAGTGGACGATTCCATGCAAATGCAGAAGCAGCCTAAGTTGATAGCATGTTGCTTCAAGTGTGTGCCCTGAGTTTCTTTGATATATATATTTTTTTCTTTCTGGAGCTTTGCTAATGGTCATGCTCCCATGTCCAACCTCAGTGGACAATTTTGTAAGTTATTCAGGTGGCAGAATCAAGGGCTTATTGCTCTCAGAGGTGATCAGATTCTACTCTTATGTTGGCTTTCAGTCTTCTTTTTCTCCCTGTTCCCTCATTTCTGTCTCTAGAATCACCTTCCAAATAAACTGGGGGCCCATAAGTCCTCTCAGATGACAAACACATAGATGATTTTTATTGTTATGAAAGAGTGCTCCTTGATTACTGGGTATTTACCTAAAGAATATGAAATGTAGGGGATGTATGCACCCCTACATTTATTGCAGTATTATTTACAATAGCCAAATTATGGAAGCAGCCAAAGTGTCCACCAATAGATGAATGGATAGAGAAGATGTGATAGGTGAATGGATAATAAAAATAATGGAACATTATTCAACCATAAAAAAGAATGAAATCCTACCATTTGCAATACACAGATGGTTCTAAAGATAAAAAAACTAAGCAAAATAAGCCAGTCAGAGAAAGACAAATACCACACTTCAATCATATGAGGAATTTAAGAAACAACAAATGAACAAAGGAAAGTAAAAAGAGACAAACAAAAAACCTAACTATTAACTACAGGGAACAAATAGGGTTTCCAGTGGGGAGGTGGGTGGAAGAATGGGTGAGATAGGTGAAGGAATTACTAGTACACTTATTTTGATAAGCACTGGGTAATATAGAATTGTTGAATATATTGTATACCTGAAGCTAGTACAACACTATGTTAACTACACTGGAATTAAAATTTAAAAATTAGCAAATTTCAATAATAATAATAATAATACAACCTAGTGCCTGGCCCCCCCCAAAAAGAAAACAAAAACAAAACAAAGAAATCCATGCTGCTTGAAAATTTCCTTAAAAAATTTTATATATCAGTGTTTTTCCAAATTCAAAGCATCAGATTGCCAAAATGAAACCTATTGTCAGATTATATTTCTAAAGGCTTTAGCAGATCCCAGACCCATCAGCCATACTTGCATATATGCTAACCAGCAGGGGTATTATTACCCCATGAATTTTGCCACTCTAATGTGAACAGAATGATGTATCACATTGCTATATTTTTCCTTTTGGTGACATTAGATGAACATTTTTACATCTTTTCATGTTCTTAGTTTTTTTTTTTTTTTTTTTTTTTTAAATTTCAACCCCTGCAACAAAAATGAATTCCAGATAGATTAAAGCTATATTTGAGGAAACAATAAAAATATTCAAAAATAACTTAGACAAAAGTTTGTTTAGCCATATGTGAGGGAAGATATACATAAAAATGGACAGATTTGACCACATTAAAATTGTCTTTTAAATTTTTGGTTGAATAAATGATACTGAGAGAATTTTTATTTTTAAAGATTTTACTTATTTATTTGACAGAGAAAGAGAGTGCTCACAAGCAGGCGGAGAGGCAGGCAGAGAGAGAGGGGAAGCAGGCTCCCCGTTGAGCAGACAGCTTGATGTGGGGCTTGATCCTGGGACCCTGAGACCAGGGCCTGAGCCTAAGACAGGGCTCAACCCACTGAGCCACCCAGGTACCCCGATACTGAGAGAATTTTATAAAAAAAAACTGCCCACAAGTGTCAAAAGACAAAATATGCATTGGCAAAAATAGCCACGAAACTTTTAACAGATACTACCAATTGATAGGAGAAAGTCAAAGTACCTTAGAGAAAAATAGCCCAAGAATAAAAACAGGGGAAGCACCATGATATCTTCCCTGCTATTAGCAATGTCTTTACAAGTTATTGTTTTTATTTCAAGTTTTTATTTAAATTTTAGTTAACATATAGTGTAATATTAGTTTCAGGAGTAGAATTAAGTGATTCATCACTTACATATAACACCCAGGGCTCATCCCAAGTGCTCTCCTTAATATCCATCACTCATTTACTCCATCCCCATCACCCTCCCCTTGAATAACCCTCAGTTTGTTCTCTGTAGTTAAGATTCTTTTTTACGGTTTACTTCTCTCCTTTCAACCTTCAACCCAGTGTTCATCTTTTTCTTTTTTTTGGGGGGGGTACCAATTTCTCATGTTTATTCAATTTAAAATCTTACTCTTTTTCTGAGATAGTGTTTCTACTTTTATGAAAAATTGATCTTTTTAGCTTTATGAAGATCTTTTCTTGTTTTGAATTTTTTTCATTTATTTATTTTCAGCATAACAGTATCATTATTTTTTCACCACACCCAGTGCTCCATGCAATCCGTGCCCTCTATAATACCCACCACCTGGTACCCCGACCTCCCACCCCCCCGCCACTTCAAACCCCTCAGATTGTTTCTCAGAGTCCATAGTCTGTCATGATTCACCTCCCCTTCCAATTTACCCCAACCCCCTTCTCTCTAACTCCCCATGTCCTCCATGCTTTTTGTTATGCTCCACAAATAAGTGAAACCATATGATAATTCACTCTCTCTGCTTGACTTATTTAACTCAGCATAATCTCTCAGTCCCATCCATGTTGCTACAAAAGTTGGGTATTCGTCCTTTCTGATGGAGGCATAATACTCCATAGTGTATATGGACCACATCTTCCTTATCCATTCATCCGTTGAAGGGCATCTTGGTTGTTTTGAATTTTTATTTAAATTCTAGTTAGTAAACAAATAGTGTAATACAGGTTTCAGGAGTGGAATTTCATGATTTATCACATACATATAATATCTAGTGCTCAGCACAAGTTAATCCCTCCTTAATCCCTATCACCCTTTTATCCCATTTCCCACCTACCTCCCCTCTAGCAACTCTCAGTTTTTTCTCTATAGTTCAGAGTCTCTTATGGTTTGCCTCCCTCTGTTTTTTCCCCTTCTATGGTCATCTGCTTTGTTTCTTAAATTCCACATTTGAGTGAAATCATATGGTATTTGTCTTTCTCTGACTGATTTGCTTTGTTTAGCATAATATACTCCAGCTCCATCCACATTGTTGCAAATGGCAAGATTTTATTATTTTGTATGGCTGATATATATATCAGCCATACAAAAGTGTGTGTGTGTGTGTGTGTGTGTGTGTGTGTGTGTATCTCACAACTTCTGTATCCATTCATTAGTCAATGGACAACTGGGCTCTTTCCATAATTTGGCTACAGTAAATAATGCTGCTATAAATATTGGGGTTCCTGTGTGTCTTTCAATCAGTATTTTGTATCCTTTGGGTAAATACCTAATAGTGCAATTAGTGGGTTATAGAGTAGTTCTATTCTTAGCTTAAAAAAAAGATTTTATTTATTTGAGAGAGAGTGCATATAGGAGCAGGGGAGAGGGGCAGAGGGAGAAGTAGAAATAGGCTCCCTGCTGAGCAGAGAGCCTGATGCAGGGCTTCATTCCAGGACCCTGGGATCATGACCTGAACCTAAGGCAGATGCTTAATGAACTGAGCCACCCATGCAACCTCCTCTGTGCTGTCTTCCAGAATTGCTGCACCATTTTGCATTTCCACCAATCGTGTGTGAAGGTTCCCCTTACTCTACATCTTCACCAACATCTATTGTTTCCTGTGTTGTTAATTTTAGACATTATGACAGGTGTGAAGTGATAGCTCATTGTAGTTTTGATTTGTATTCTCCTGATGATGAGTGATGTTGAGGATCTTTTCATATGTCTGTTTGCCATCTGGATGTCTTCTTTGGAAAAAGTCTATCCATATCTTTTGCCTACTTTTTAAGTGGATTATTTGTGTTTTGGATGTTGAGATTGTTAAGTTCTTTTTAGATTTGGGATATTAACCCTTTATCAGATATGTGATTTGCAGATATCTTCTCCCATTCTGTAGGTAGGTTTTGTTGATTATTTCCTTCACTGTACAGAAGTTTTTTTTTTTTTATCCTGATGAAGTCCTTATAGATCTTTTTGCTTTTTGCAGATGACATGATATATATGTAGAAAACCCCAGAGACTCCACCAAAAAACTCCACCAAAATATTGCGAGGACTGATACACGAATACTGTAAATTTGCAGGATACTAAATAAGTGTAGAGAAATCTGTTGCATTTATATACACCAATAATGAAGCAGCAGAAAGGGAAATCATGGAATTGATCCCATTTACAATTGCACCAGAAACCATAAGATACCTAGGAATAAACCTATCCAGAGAGGTAAAACATCTGTACTCTGAAAATTGAAGAACACTTATGAAAGAAATTGAAGAGTTCAAAAAGAAACGGAAAAATATTCCATGTTCATGGATTGGAAGAACAAATATTGTTAAAATGCCTATGTGACCCAAAGCAATCTACTCATTTAATGCAATCTCTATCAAAACACCACCAGCATTTTTCAGAGCTAGAAGAAACAATCCTAAAATTTGTGTGGATCCACAAAAGACCCTGAATAGCCAAAGCGATCTTGGTGAGGGACGGGGCGAAGGAAGGCTGGAGGCATTACAATTCCAGACTTCAAACTATATTACAGAGCTGTAGTCATCAAGATGGTATGGCACTGGCACAAAAATAGACATGTAAATCAATATAATAGAATAGAAAACCCAGAAATGAACCCACAGCTATATGGCCAACTAGTTTTCAACAGAGCAGGAAAGAAGATCCAATTTCCAAAGTCTGTTCAACAAGGTGCTGGGTAAACTGGATAGCAACATGCAAAAGCCAGACCGCAATAAATAAAAATAAATTAAAAATGGATGAAAGACCTAAACGTAAAGCAGGAAGCCATCAAAATCCTAAAGGAGAACATGGGCAGCAAACCTCTTTGACGTAAGTCGTAGCAACTTCTTAAAAGAGAGGTCTCTGGAGGCAAGGGACCCAAGTTATTTTTAACTTTACACACACATACACAGGTCTGCAAGCTCAGAACCAATCTTTTAAAGAGAATTTTCTCAGACAGAGCTCACTTTAGCTTGGGCAACACTTTGAAATTTGAAGTCCATACCTATGTAATACTATAGAAGGGAGAAATGATTTAACATTTTGTGTACCTACCACTGAGAATAATTTCCTTGTGTTAACTGGACTGCTATTCATATACCTAAATTCACTCAGCCTACATCATTCAATTGATTGCTCCCAATATATTGGATTAGGGAATTTCTAGACCTTATAAACCCACTTTATTGTGCATATAGTCTCCCCACCTGCCGAATAATACCAGCCACCAGGTAGAAATTCCAAGGTATCACCTTTCTGCACAATTTATTTCTTACCTTAAAATCATTAAAATTTTTAATTTATACAAATCATAAACTAGATATATTACAATACAGAGATGTCAGGTTGGTTAACATTTCTATTTCTTTTCTATTTAGTGCTCCATGGTGAAATAATATTTTTTTATTCTTGTTTGTACAGACTAAATACTAGGAATTATGGCTCTGCTCCCAAGTTGGTGAGGTATAGAGCCATAATTCTGCTTATACACAAATGAAGTGCTATTTGGTTTTTGAACATGAGTTCAATGGGGGAGATCTCATAAGATCTCAGATCCATGAGCTGTTATCATGCCAGAGGATCTGTCCACATAGACTGATTCTAGGATTAAGATTTTAATAGGCCAGGTATGTAAAAAAGTTGGGGCCCATTTTCTCTTTCCATTGATTAATCACTTTTTGCCTGCAAGTATATTTATTTGAAGTGTAACTAAAGAGGGGGAAAAAGCCTCCCAATCAAGAGCTACTGTGGTTGCTGTTAAATTCCAGATAGAAAAATGGGTAGTGACATTAGCTTGTGACAAGCGACTTGAGACTATGTTTTTAGAGCCCAAGATAAACAAAAGGCGGTTATAGTTAGCTAGATATTCAACAATTGGATTGATTTTATTGAATTTATTCCAAATTGCATAAACTCCTAGTTTTTTTTTAAATTTTTTATTTTTTATAATTATCCCCAGGGGTACAGGTCTGTGAATTGCCAGGTTTACACACTTCACAGCACTCACCAAAGCACATACCCTCCCCAATGTCCATAACCCCACCCCCCTTCTCCCAACCCTCCTCCCCCCAGCAACCCTCAGTTTGTTTTGTAAGATTAAGAGTCACTTATGGTTTGTCTCCCTCCCAATCCCATCTTGTTTCATTGATTCTTCTCCTACCCACTTAAGCCCCCATGTTGCATCACCACTTCCTCATATCAGGGAGATCATATGATAGTTGTCTTTCTCTGTTTGACTTATTTCGCTAAGCATGATACGCTCTAGTTCCATCCATGTTGTCGCAAATGGCAAGATTTCATTTCTTTTGATGGCTGCATAGTATTCCATTGTGTATATATACCACATCTTCTTGATCCATTCATCTGTTGATGGACATCTAGGTTCTTTCCATAGTTTGGCTATTGTGGACATTGCTGCTATAAACATTCGGGTGCACGTGCCCCTTTGGATCACTACGTTTGTATCTTTAGGGTAAATGCCCAATAGTGCAATTGCTGGGTCATAGGGCAGTTCTATTTTCAACATTTTGAGGAACTTCCATGCTGTTTTCCAGAGTGGTTGCACCAGCTTGCATTCCCACCAACAGTGTAGGAGGGTTCCCCTTTCTCCGCATCCTGGCCAGCATCTGTCATTTCCTGACTTGTTGAATTTAGCCATTCTGACTGGTGTGAGGTGACATCTCATTGTGGTTTTGATTTGTATTTCCCTGATGCTGAGTGATATGGAGCACTTTGTCATGTGTCTGTTGGCCATCTGGATGTCTTCTTTGCAGAAATGTCTGTTCATGTCCTCTGCCCATTTCTTGATTGGATTATTTGTTCTTTGGGTGTTGAGTTTGCTAAGTTCTTTATAGATTTTGGACCCTAGTCCCTTATCTGATATGTCGATAAACTCCTAGTTTTGAGGATATTTTTCAGTAGTTTAGGTTCAAACTGAAATTCCTTAAAAAGAATTAATGCAAATTTAAAAAGAGAAATGAAATTTTTCTCTAGGTGTGTCTACATAATTTATTTCATATTCAGAGCATGAGGTTTTATTTATATTGCCCATGGCTGGTCATAGGAGTCATAGTTTACAGAGATTTAGTGCATTGTGTTGTTAATAGGTGATTACCTCTGAAGTCTAGAGGGGTATTTTTATGGTCCTTACATGAAAGACCACAGCACAGGTTTATCTGTGAGGCAGTTATGGGAGGGCTATAAAGTGATCTCAGTTGACTACTGTGCCTTCCATTGACGCCAAGAGCATTTCATAGTTCAGTGTTTGGTTTATTTTTAGATTCTAAAGGTACAGTTGATAAGCTTGGGAGCATTAATCTCTGACTCACAGATTTATTGTTAACCCTTATCATTTGTTTTGAATAATAACTATGGGAAGGCAAAACTTTTCCCCTGTTCTGAGTGATCTTTTGACTTTGAAAAAGCAGTCATTAAATATTTCACTCACATGCTGTGAAATTAGAGGGCTTTAGTAATTAATTTAAAAAGAAAATGTGGAAAAAAAAAAGAAAATGTGGTTGGGGACAAGAGCAGGGGATGTGAAATCCTACAGTATAAGTGTAATTTACTATATTTATATATATTCTTTGATTCTTTGTGTATACATATATATATAAACCATATGAAGGCTATCTTTCAAAGTTATAATCTTAAGAAGGTGTATATTAACTTCAATGGTGGAACCCTTGCTTAACAAATATTAGATTATGATTCAAAATGTCAAAGTTCCTAGTATTTGGCTTTCATTCTGTAAGGCAGTTTCTATCTTTCTGCATCCACATGTATCCTGTATCTTTTCAATCGGGGTTTGAAAGATTGTTCAGTAATAACTCAGCATGCCCACTCTTCCATCCCATTTCATTAAGTGAAGAATCAACTAAGATACTTGAGGAAGAGAACCATGGGGTGGGAATCCAAAGGGAGTTCCTATTTCTGGTCTTACAAAATGATTTGTATGACCTCAAGTAAGTCATTTAGCTTCTGAGCCAGATTAAAGAAGGAAATAATGTTGGCTCCTGGGAAATGCTTGAATTTCTTTGATGGTCACAGAGGAAATGTTCCATATAAAAATAGGTTACAATATTTGTCTTCTCAAGAATTTGATATGGCTAGTCTCTTGTGAAATAAATGGCTAGATAGTCATCAGCTGAAAATGATCTCCCTGAGGTATTTACACTTTCTTTTGAAGTTTCACAGCCATTTCTAAGACACAAGATAATAAGATTTAACACCATTACCACTGAGAAAAGCTCTAGGCCTGGGAGAGGAAGGAAACCGCATAATGGGCTGGGCACCTTATTTTGCAGGGGTAAGGACAGGAAAATGTAATAGTTGTTACACTGTGGTTGTAATAGTTTCTCTATTTAAGAGAGTAGAGGCCTTAGGGTGTCATACCAATTACTAGTACATATCAGTTAATCCCTGATTAACCCAGCAGTGACTTCTGGTAACAAATAATGCTGACCACACAACATGGAAGGTTAGATAATTAGACTTACATAATAACTCTTTCATAAAGTCCATCAATTTGTATATCACTCAAAACTGACTGGTTTTTATCTTGGTAAAAGGTTATTTCAATATTATATACCCTAGGTTGTTTCCTTAATGTATCTTAGCTTTCTATGAGAGAAATTGTTTATATAGTATTTCTCATATTCCTCCTCCCCATATACAAAAACTTTCTAAAGAAATAAATAAAAGATGTGAGAAAGAAACAGAAATTATGTATGATAGAAATACAAAATTGCTCTTACTTATTGAGTGTTTATTGTGTGATAGTCTCTGTGAAACATTTTACTTGCATTATTTCATGTAAGCCACACAGTAAATATATGAAGTATTTACTATTGTTGTGTTCCTGGTCTGTAGGTGAAGAAATTGGCTTAGAGAGGTTAATTAACTTACACAACATTATGCACATGGGAAGTGGCAGAACAGGCTTGAAACTCAGCACATTAGAAACTTAGTATGGTTGTGGATCACATCTTTATTCAGTGAGCATCTACTAAGAACTATACAAACTAGTAGCTTATAAATAATGATTAAAGGACCAAGTCTATCATTTTGTTCTTACTGAGCCAGGTTTTCACAGGACCTTGATTCCCAAAGGTCTATAGGCATGGCTGACAGTGGCCAGACCTACAAATGTCTTGGCCCAAGGTGGGCTGAGCAAGCTAATGTAGGTAGCCATCAGATCATAGCTATCCCTTCTCACATTTTGGCTGGAGAAGTGCTGAAAAAATGTGGCCTGATCAGCTATGGCCTGGAACCTTCAGAGGGTGTGTGATGGTCATTTCTCTCTTGGAGCTCAGGCTACCCTTTGTTTTTGAGATGACTTCCTGGGAAGGTCTTCTGCTATTAACATTAGACACCTTCAAGAGCAAGTCACCCATTTATAATCTTAAGCCTGGATGTTGAAGATGATAGGAAAGAGTGTGTATTGTTTGGTATTCTAAATTATGCTCCCAAGAGCTCCTGAGAGGGCAGGTTCTGAACCTCTCTCCTGCCTCAACCCCTACAACAACTCTTCCTTCTATCTAGTGTCTGCTTTGGGATTGAGTGTGAGATTTCATATGCATAATCCATTTCCTGGTCAAAGTACATTTGTAGTCACTAGTGTGGTGTTGAGGCAGATACATTATTCCATCAGGGAAAGGAAACCGTCTCGGACCCAAGGAATGCATTTATTATTGCATCCTTTCAAGCATACTTAAAAGATTCACATGAAGGATACTTTTAATAAGATATGAAGATATGGCGCTTTTGTACCTGACAGATCTGAATCAATATTCCTGTTAACCTAAATCTAAGAAAGATTCAAAGATAAGAAATCTAGAATGATTTTTTAAAAATTCCTTTAGTGGAAAGGAAATCCTTTCTTAAATTGGTGTAAATGGAAAAAACTTTGGCTCTTATTCCGGAAACAGAATCATGTATGGAAAACCCCCAATTAAAAGGTCACATTTAACTGAAACTGAAAGAAACAAGTTCAGAGTTTAAAACCAAAGAAAGAAGGATAAGCTAAAATTCTTTAAGCTGAAAAGAAATGTGATACTTTTATAAAGTGTTACCTTTGGGAAAGTTATGAAGTTATGAAGTCATTTGTTGTTTTTTCTTGATCCAAATTATTTGATAATACAGAAAGCAAAACTAAATATTTCTAAAGAACCTTGAGGACAATGATTCTAGCCTTACACAAAGGGAATCCTCTTTTCTTTTTGATGTTCCTTTAAGGGGACTTTTTATTGTTGAAGGAAATGTCTCATTAACATTTTACATAAAGTTCCCTTGAGAGTGGGTCTTAGTGGTGAGGATTCTGTCGTATTAATGTTGCCTGTGATCATTTTTTTCAGTAATTTATCCATAGGGATTATATCATCTTTTGAGTTCACAGAATGCCTGGGCAGATGATTTGCATGTAGTTGAAAGGTAGTTGCATTCTTAGAGTTGTCTTAGTGACAAAAGGTAGCTTTCTGGGTTCTCTTCTGGTGAGAATGGAGTTTGGAGGTTTGCTTACCGGATGGAGTAGTCCTCCTATTAGACTTGTCTACTGGCACTTGCACCCTTACATCCTTTGTAAATTCTACCCAATAATGCTGCAGGTGGAAGCTGGGGAACTATGTTTCTTGGGCTCTTTTGGTAGCAGGGTTCTAGGATGGTGGAGCTCTGCCACTGAGATGCTTTCACATCAGGTTGCAAAAGTGGAAGAGGGGGCAAACATTTTTTTTCCTTGTCCTCTGGCAGTGGCGGTGAGCTGATGAGTAGGCTTGCCAGATGTCCAGATGAACATGGTTTACATTTCACCCATGTTGGAGCTGTGAGGAGCTGAGAAGCTACTTCATGGATTTGGGGGGCATGACTCCTCTCTTTCTGTGGCCACAAACCTGAAACTTAAGCAGCAACTCCTGACTTTTGCTCCTCTTGTCTCGTCTTTCCAATAGTTTTATAGGCACCCATTTGAATTGAGTTATATTGAATCCATGTCTGGTTAAAATATAGATAGCATAGTTTCTGATTTCCTGGCTGAATCCTGACTAACATGGGGGATTTTTCTCAACATTTACATTTTTTTCCAGTGAAGAAAGCTTTTGTTTCTTGTTGCTGGAGTCCACTAAACTTTGGAAGAGAAATCTTTATATGGGCCCCATCTTTAGCAAGGCCATGAAATTTGGTTTCATTTTATGTTTTAAGGTCCATTCGGGGGGCTGCCTGGATGGCTCAGTGGGTTAATCCTCTGCCTTCAGCTCCAGTTGTGGTCCCAGGGTCCTGGGATCGGGCCCTACATCAGGCTCTCTGCTCAGCAGGGAGCCTGCTTCCTCCTCTCTCTCTGCCTACCTCTCTGCCTACTTGTGATCTCTGTTTGTCAAATAAATAAATAAAATCTTAAAAAATAAATAAATAAAAATAAAGGTCCCTTAGGGGTCAATGCAATTTTTTTATAATGATGACATATGGTTAATGAAATCTCTTTCTAGCTGAATTTATAAATCCAGCTTATACATGTATTTACTGTAAGGAATTAAGAAGGCTATATATACTATTGCAGGTATAAAACACATATTTAACAACTAAGAAAGAAAGTTTGTTATATCATTCGTGTAGTTCCCTTTTCAGTTGTGTGTTTATTGTAAACAATAAATAGGAAAAATCAAACATATCATCTGGTACCATCACTAATTAGTAATGACTTTCCGAACCTGACTCAATGATAACATCTTCCATTCTTATTTACAGCCTGTGGTTTCAGGGTAGAGAGTACAAGGTTGGCAGAGGTGAGAGTATCCTAGGACTTTGTTATGGTTGGCATGGGGAACTTGTCCAGAGGGCTCATGATGGGTCTCTCTTAAACTCTTTATAGATCCTGTTATTGCAGACAAAGAATGAATGCCAGCCTGGTCTTATTGCAGGTTGGGAAAGGGAGGGTCTTTTTTCTTCCTCCCAGAGGAAGTATGTATATAGGGAGTCATAGAGAATGGTCCCTAGAGTACAGCTGAGCAATTTTTAGTGCTGCATCTAAATTTCCAGGTAAGTTCCCAGGTGGCTGGAGAGAGAGGTGGAAGTAAGGTAACGCTGAGCACGATTATTGATGGGTGTGTAATTTACATAAGTTAGTGTCCATAAAAAAAGTGTCCCAGAGGAACACTGCATGAATGATACTACATATTTCTTTCAACTTGGAAAACTATGGATCGATAAGGAAAGGTTGGATGTAGAAGGAAGACAATTTCATTAAGGGGCCAAAGACCCAAGTTCTGGCTCCTACTTCATCTCAGAGAGACCTGAGGAAGTTAATATTCCTCTGACTCTGGGGGTTCCATGAATCAAGTGATTTGGTGGCAGGGGGCTAAACAAATGACCTCTGAGGCTTAATCTGGTTTAAGATCTACAGTTCTGTGATGTCATAAACAAGGTCTGGTATTTCATTCCTTGTTTTGTTACCTTATACTAAGTGTATTAATATATATATATATATATATATATATATATATATATATATATATACACACACACACACACACACACACACACATACAGTGCTTGGAAGAAGGCCTGGCACATAAGAAGAGCCATATAAATTTTTGCTACATAAATAATCTCTTTGCTGATTTAGGCAAATCAAGAGATAAACTCTGCCTCATTTTCATATGACCCAAATGAGGTTTTGGCAATTTTCAGCCTTTTGGTTAAAGGCATGAGGTCAATGCCCTTATAAGAAGAGAAAAAAACACCAGCTCTCTCTGCCACCTGAGGATACAGGGGGAAGGAAGCCCTCTGCAATCCAGGAAAAAGTCCCTCACCAAAATCTGATCAGACCAGCACCCTGATGTAGAACTTCCCAGGCTCCAGAACTGTGAGAATAAATGTCTATTGTTTAAGTCACCCATTTATTGCAGGTTGGGAAAGGGAGGGTCATTTTTTGTTAGAGCAGCCTGAACAGCTGAGGTCACCTGGTAATTGATATATTTACTGTAGACTCCAAGGACTCCATGACCACGAAGCCTTCACCACTCTGGCAATCATTCTCCATCCCATCTGACTGGATTTCTTTTCCTCTATTTGATTAGATTTCTACCTCCACTGCCTTGCTTTCCAATTCGCTCATTAGCTAATAGAACAAGAATTTTGTCTTATCTGATTGCCAAGACCTCATACATTGCCTAACTCTTGAAGTTTCCTTCACTCTCAACTACTAGAGAATGGTCACATTTTCTGGAATCTCAATGGTGATGTCCCCCTGACTTCAGTACTCAACTGCCTCTTGCATTTCTGATGTCTCTGCCTGCTGGACTGGATCTACTTACTTTTTAGTGCTTATGGGACCATACTGAGCCATTTTCCTTTGCTCACTAACCAACTGTCTATAACTTAATCTCTCTTAATCTGCCCCATGTTTCTTCTTTATCACTTCCAGCCTTTATTTTTTATGGCCCAACACTCCTGGTTCCAAATGCTCAGTCTACAAGGAAACACAGGTAAACAAACTAAAACACAGAAAACACTCACCTGTTTCTATCATGACTATCTTAAGGGCCTTAATTTAAAAAAAATTTTTTTCCAACACAGAAAAATATGCTATGAATTTTCAATAGGTGTGATATAATAATGATAATGGCAATGATAAATAGCCATGAGATAAATAGATGATCATGCATGGGTACTTTATTAGTCCCTGGTATTATGCTATTTTATGTACATTAACTTACTTAGTTCTTAGGTTTTATTACCCCAACTTACAACTGAGGAAACTGAGCCTTGGAGGAGTCCAAGGAGGCCCCCAAATTTCCTTACCTAATACCTGGTGGAACTGGCTTCGCATCTAGATCTAGCTTCAGGGCCACAGTTCTTTACTACTAGCCACATAGGCTCTGTTTCACGTCTAAAGACTTGATGCTGAAATTATGACATAGTCTTGCTTTGCTGTAACTGTTTACTGCTAGAAAAAGCTTAACATAATATTGTCTAACATACCTGTTAACTCCAAGAATCTAAAATCCCAATATTCATTCAGACAATGTGAGCCAGCAGTAGCTAGCCTTTTGACATCCATAAAAAATAAAATATTTGACATGTGCACTTATTTGATAAAATCTAAAGTATATTGATATGCATCAAATTTTAATCTTTACAGTTCTTTGAACTGAAAATTTTTAAAAATATATGACATATGTCTCTGCTTTTACAGAACAGCATGAAGAAATTCTAAACTTTTTTTTGATGATTCAGAATCCCCACAGTGAACATCATCTACTGTGATATAGTGATATCTTTGTGACTTTTAATGCATGAGATCAGTGTATCCCCACACTAAATAGCCCCACACTATTATTTTTAAAGTTATGTCATCTACTTTGATCTATTTTTCGTTTCCACAGGTCTTATGGTCATTTGCACCTCTTGTTTTTAGTATGCTTGCCTTTTGCTATACCTTTCCAATTTGCTTTTAATCTACTAAAGATTGTAAAAGTAGTAATACTCATTTATTTAATCTGTAAGTAAAGTAAGAGTAAATGGGCTCATAAAGGTATTTCAATGTGGTTTTGATTCGAATCTCCCTGATTGCTAATGATGATGAAACTTTTTTCATGTGCCTGTTAAACATTTGTATGTCTTATTTGGAGAAGTGTCTGTTCATGTCTTCTGTCTATTTTTTTTCCTTTTGTCTATTTTTGGATGTGATTAGCTCTTTTGAGTGTATTGAGTTTGGTGAGTTCTTTATAGATCTTGGATATCAGTCCTTTGTAGTGTCAGTTGTGAATATCTTCTCCCATTCCATGGGTTGCCTCTTTGTTTTATTGACTGTTTCCTTTGCTGTGCAGAAGCTTTTGCTGTTGATGAAGTACCAAAAGTTCATTTTCACTTTTGTTTCCTTTGCCTTTGGAGACATATCTTGAAGAAGTTGTTGTGGCTGATGTTGAAGAGGTTACTGTCTATATTCTCTTCTAGGATTTTGATAGATTCTTGCCTCATGTTAAAGTCTTTTATCCATTTTGATTATCGTTTTTTTAAAAAATTTAATTTCCTTTAAGTGTAACAGATTTCATTGTTTATGCACCACACCCAGTGCTCCATGCAATACGTGCCCTCTATAATACCCACTACCAGGCTCCCCTAACCTCCCATCCCCCTCCCTTTCAAAACCCTCAGATTGTTTTTCAGAGTCCATATCTTTGTGTATGGTGTAAGAGAATGGTCGAATTTTATTCTTATACATAGAGCTGTCCAATTTTCCTGGCACCGTTTATTGAAGAGACTGTCTTTTTCCAATGAATATTTTTTCCTGATTTGTTGAAGATTATTTGACCACAGAGTTCAGGGTCCATATCTGGGCTCTCTACTCTGTTCCACTGGTCTATGTGTGTGTTTTTATGCCAGTACCATGCTGTCTTGGTGATCACTGCTTTGTATGAAAGCTTGAAATCAGGCAACGTGATGCCACAATTTTGTTTTCTTTTTCAACATTTCCTTAGCAATTCAGCATCTATTATGACTCCATACAAATTTTAGGATTGTTTGTTCCAGCTCTTTGAAAAATGCTGGTGGAATTTTGATTGGAATGGCATTGAAAGTATAGATGGGTCTAGTCAGTATAGACATTTTTTTTTTTTTTTTGGGTAGGTGGCAGGTTTTTTTTTTTTTTAAGGCTATTAATAAAATTTTTTATAAACATATATTTTTATCCCCAGGGGTACAGGTCTGTGAATCACCAGGTTTACACACTTCACAGCACTCACCAAAGCACATACCCTCCCCAATGTCCATAATCCCACCCCCTTCTCCCAAATCCCCTCCCCCCCAGCAACCCTCAGTTTGTTTTGTGAGATTAAGAGTCACTTATGGTTTGTCTCCCTCCCAATCCCATCTTGTTTCATTGATTCTTCTCCTACCCACTTAAGCCCCCATGTTGCATCACCACTTCCTCATATCAGGGAGATCATATGATAGTTGTCTTTCACTGCTTGACTTATTTCGCTAAGCATGATATGCTCTAGTTCCATCCATGTTGTCGCAAATGGCAAGATTTCATTTCTTTTGATGGCTGCATAGTATTCCATTGTGTATATATACCACATCTTCTTGATCCATTCATCTGTTGATGGACATCTAGGTTCTTTCCATAGTTTGGCTATTGTGGACATTGCTGCTATAAACATTCGGGTGCACGTGCCCCTTTGGATCACTACGTTTGTATCTTTAGGGTAAATGCCCAATAGTGCAATTGCTGGGTCATAGGGCAGTTCTATTTTCAACATTTTGAGGAACCTCCATGCTATTTTCCAGAGTGGCTGCACCAGCTTGCATTCCCACGAACAGTGTAGGAGGGTTCCCCTTTCTCCGCATCCTTGCCAGCATCTGTCATTTCCTGACTTGTTTATTTTAGCCATTCTGACTGGTGTGAGGTGATATCGCATTGTGGTTTTGATTTGTATTTCCCTGATGCCGAGTGATATGGAGCACTTTTTCATGTGTCTGTTGGCCATCTGGATGTCTTTTTTGCAGAAATGTCTGTTCATGTCCTCTGCCCATTTCTTGATTGGATTATTTGTTCTTTGGGTGTTGAGTTTGCTAAGTTCTTTATAGATTCTGGACACTAGTCCTTTATCTGATATGTCGTTTGCAAATATCTTCTCCCATTCTGTCAGTTGTCTTTTGATTTTGTTAACTGTTTCCTTTGCTGTGCAAAAGCTTTTGATCTTGATGAAATCCCAATAGTTCATTTTTTCCCTTGCTTCCCTTGCCTTTTGTGTTGTTCCTAGGAAGATGTTGCTGCGGCAGAGGTCGAAGAGGTTGCTGCCTGTGTTCTCCTCAAGGATTTTGATGGATTCCTTTTGCACATTGAGGTCCTTCACCCATTTTGAGTCTATTTTCGTGTGTGGTGTAAGGAAATGGTCCAATTTCATTTTTCTGCATGTGGCTGTCCAATTTTCCCAGCACCATTTATTGAAGAGGCTGTCTTTTTTCCATTGGACATTCTTTCCTGCTTTGTCGAAGATTAGTTGACCATAGAGTTGAGGGTCTATTTCTGGACTCTCTATTCTGTTCCATTGATCTATGTGTCTGTTTTTGTGCCAGTACCATGCGGTCTTGATGATGACAGCTTTGTAATAGAGCTTGAAGTCCGGAATTGTGATGCCACCAACGTTGGCTTTCTTTTTCAATATCCCTTTGGCTATTCGAGGTCTTTTCTGGTTCCATATAAATTTTAGCATTATTTGTTCCATTTCTTTGAAAAAGATGGTTGGTACTTTGATAGGAATTGCATTAAATGTGTAGATTGCTTTAGGTAGCATAGACATTTTCACAATATTTATTCTTCCAATCCAGGAGCATGGAACATTTTTCCATTTCTTTGTGTCTTCCTCAATTTCTTTCATGAGTACTTTATAGTTTTCTGAGTATAGATTCTGTGTCTCTTTGGTTAGGTTTATTCCTAGGTATCTTATGGTTTGGGGTGCAATTGTAAATGGGATTGACTCCTTAATTTCTCTTTCTTCTGTCTTGCTGTTGGTGTAGAGAAATGCAACTGATTTCTGTGCATTGATTTTATATCCTGACACTTTACTGAATTCCTGTATAAGTTCTAGCAGTTTTGGAGTGGAGTCTTTTGGGTTTTCCACATATAGTATCATATCATCTGCGAAGAGTGATAATTTAACTTCTTCTTTGCCGATTTGGATGCCTTTAATTTCCTTTTGTTGTCTGATTGCTGAGGCTAGGACCTCTAGTACTATGTTGAATAGCAGTGGTGATAATGGACATCCCTGCCATGTTCCTGACCTTAGCGGAAAAGCTTTCAGTTTTTCTCCATTGAGAATGATATTTGTGGTGGGTTTTTCATAGATGGCTTTGATGATATTGAGGTATGTGCCCTCTATCCCTACATTTTGAAGAGTTTTGATCAGGAAGGGATGTTGTACTTTGTCAAATGCTTTTTCAGCATCTATTGAGAGTATCATATGGTTCTTGTTCTTACTTTTATTGATGTGTTGTATCACATTGACTGATTTGCGGATGTTGAACCAACCTTGCAGCCCTGGAATAAATCCCACTTGGTCGTGGTGAATAATCTTTTTAATGTACTGTTGAATCCGATTGGCTAGTATTTTGTTGAGTATTTTCGCATCTGTGTTCATCAAGGATATCGGTCTATAGCTCTCTTTTTTGGTGGGATCCTTGTCTGGTTTTGGGATCAAGGTGATGCTGGCCTCATAAAATGAGTTTGGAAGTTTTCCTTCCATTTCTATTTTTTGGAACAGTTTCAGGAGAATAGGAATTAGTTCTTCTTTAAATGTTTGGTAGAATTCCCCCGGGAAGCCGTCTGGCCCTGGGCTTTTGTTTGTTTGGAGATTTTTAATGACTGTTTCAATCTCCTTACTGGTTATGGGTCTGTTCAGGCTTTCTATTTCTTCATGGTTCAGTTGTGGTAGTTTATATGTTTCTAGGAATGCATCCATTTCTTCCAGATTGTCAAATTTATTGCCGTAGAGTTGCTCATAGTATGTTCTTATAATAGTTTGTATTTCCTTGGTGTTAGTTGTGATCTCTCCTCTTTCATTCATGATTTTATTTATTTGGGTCCTTTCTCTTTTCTTTTTGATAAGTCGGGCCAGGGGTTTATCAATTTTATTAATTCTTTCAAAGAACCAGCTCCTAGTTTCGTTGATTTGTTCTATTGTTTTTTTGGTTTCTATTTCATTGATTTCTGCTCTGATCTTTATGATTTCTCTTCTCCTGCTAGGCTTAGGGTTTCTTTCTTGTTGTTTCTCCAGCTCCTTTAGGTGTAGGGTTAGGTTGTGTACCTGAGACCTTTCTTGTTTCTTGAGAAAGGCTTGTACCGCTATATATTTTCCTCTCAGGACTGCCTTTGTTGTGTCCCACAGATTTTGAACCGTTGTATTTTCATTATCATTTGTTTCCATGATTTTTTTTCAATTCTTCTTTAATTTCCTGGTTGACCCATTCATTCTTTAGAAGGATGCTGTTTAGTCTCCATGTATTTGGGTTCTTTCCAAACTTCCTTTTGTGGTTGAGTTCTAGCTTTAGAGCATTGTGGTCTGAAAATATGCAGGGAATGATCCCAATCTTTTGATACTGGTTGAGTCCTGATTTAGGACCGAGGATGTGATCTATTCTGGAGAATGTTCCATGTGCACTAGAGAAGAAAGTGTATTCTGTTGCTTTGGGATGAAATGTTCTGAATATATCTGTGATGTCCATCTGGTCCAGTGTGTCGTTTAAGGCCTTTATTTCCTTGCTGATCTTTTGCTTGGATGACCTGTCCATTTCAGTGAGGGGAGTGTTAAAGTCCCCTACTATTATTGTATTATTGTTGATGTGTTTCTTTGATTTTGTTATTAATTGGTTTATATAGTTGGCTGCTCCCACGTTGGGGGCATAGATATTTAAAATTGTTAGATCTTCTTGTTGGACAGACCCTTTGAGTATGATATAGTGTCCTTCCTCATCTCTTATTATAGTCTTTGGCTTAAAATCTAATTGATCTGATATAAGGATTGCCACTCCTGCTTTCTTCTGATGTCCATTAGCATGGTAAATTCTTTTCCACCCCCTCACTTTAAATCTGGAGGTGTCTTCGGGCTTAAAATGAGTTTCTTGGAGGCAACATATAGATGGGTTTTGTTTTTTTATCCATTCTGATACCCTGTGTCTTTTGACAGGGGCATTTAGCCCATTAACATTTAGGGTAACTATTGAGAGATATGAATTTAGTGCCATTGTATTGCCTGTAAGGTGACTGTTACTGTATATGGTCTCTGTTCCTTACTGATCTACCACTTGTAGGCTCTCTCTTTGCTTAGAGGACCCCTTTCAAGATTTTCTGTAGAGCTGGTTTGGTGTTTGCAAATTCTTTCAGTTGTTGTTTGTCCTGGAAGCTTTTAATCTCTCCTTCTATTTTCAATGATAGCCTAGCTGGATATAGTATTCTGGGCTGCATGTTTTTCTCATTTAGTGCTCTGAAAATATCATGCCAGCTCTTTCTGGCCTGCCAGGTCTCTGTGGATAAGTCAGCTGCCAATCCAATATTTTTACCATTGTATGTTACAGACTTCTTTTCCCGGGCTGCTTTCAGGATTTTCTCTTTGTCACTGAGACTTGTAAATTTTACTATTAGGTGACGGGGTGTGGGCCTATTCTTATTGATTTTGAGGGGCGTTCTCTGCACCTCCTGAATTTTGATGCTCGTTCCCTTTGCCATATTGGGGAAATTCTCCCCAATAATTCTCTCCAGTATACCTTCTGCTCCCCTCTCTCTTTCTTCTTCTTCTGGAATCCCAATTATTCTAATGTTGTTTCGTCTTATGGTGTCACTTATCTCTCGAATTCTCCCCTCGTGGTCCAGTAGCTATTTGTCCCTCTTTTGCTCAGCTTCTTTATTCTCTGTCATTTGGTCTTCTATATCACTAATTCTTTCTTCTGCCTCATTTATCCTAGCAGTGAAAGCCTCCATTTTTGATTGCACCTCATTAATATCTTTTTTGATTTCAACTTGGTTAGATTTTAGTTCTTTTATTTCTCCAGAAAGGGCTTTTATATCTCTCAAGAGGGTTTCTCTAATATCTTCCATGCCTTTTTCGAGCCTGGCTTGAACCTTGAGAATTGTCATTCTGAACTCTAGATCTGACATATTACCAATGTCTGTATTGATTAGGTCCTTAGCCTTCAGTACTGCCTCTTGTTCTTTTTTTTGTGTTGAATTTTTCCGTCTTGTCATTTTGTCCAGATAAGAGTATATGAAGGGGCAAGTAAAATACTAAAAGGGTGGCAACAGCCCCAGGAAAATATGCTTTAACCAAATTAGAAGAGATCCCAAATCGTGAGGGGGGAGAAAGGGGCTAAAAAGAGGTTCAAACAGGAAGAAAGAAAAAAAATAGAAAAAAGAAAAAAAAAAAGAAAAGAATTAAAAAAAAAGAAAACACCTAAAAAAAATATAAAAAAGAAAAAATATATATATATATATTAGATAAACTAGTAAAAAATCGTTAAAAAAGAAAAAGATAACAGTTAAAAAAAATTTTGCCTGAAGGTGAGAAAAAAAAAACCAAAAAATGAAAAAGAAAAATATTAAATTAAGTGCAAGACTAAAAAACATCACAGGGAAAAAGCCATGAGTTCCGTGCTTTGCTTTCTCCTCCTCTGGAATTCTGCTGCTCTCCTTGGTATTGAAACCGCACTCCTTGGTAGGTGAACTTAGTCTCGGCTGGATTTCTTGTTGATCTTCTGGGGGAGGGGCCTGTTG
Source organism: Mustela lutreola (assembly GCF_030435805.1). NCBI lineage: Eukaryota > Metazoa > Chordata > Mammalia > Carnivora > Mustelidae > Mustela > Mustela lutreola. The sequence goes on along the minus strand of NC_081291.1, from coordinate 175,080,817 downwards.
TAGTGATTCTCAAGTGTCTGCCCCTTACACTGCCCTTACCCGGGGCCCGGGGTGAGTAATCCGCTCGGGTTTGCTTTCAGGAGCTTTTGCTCCCTGAGCGCTTTCCGTAGAGTTCCGGAGGACGGGAATACAAATGGCGGCCTCCTGGTCTCCGGCCCGGAGGAGCCGAGAGCCCAGGGCCGCACTCCTCAGTGCGCGCTCAGAGAACCGCGCCCAGTTACTCCCGTCTGCCTGACCTCCGGCCGCGCTCCGAGCTCACCGAGCCTGCGACCAGTTCAAGGTCACCCCGAGCTGTGAGCTTACTGTCGGCTCTGTCTCTGCAGCCGGCTTTCCCGTTCCAATACCCGCAAGCTCTGCGACACTCAGACACCCCCGATCCTTCTGTGACCCTGCGGGACCTGAGGCCACGCTGACCCCGCGTGGGCTTCGCCCCGGTTTAGCCTCTGGAGCGACGTCCCTCAGCGGAACAGACTTTTAAAAGTCCTGATTTTGTGCGCGGTTGCTCCGCGCTTGCCGGGATCCGGCCCCTCCCCCTGGGGTCTATCTTCCCGTCGCTTTGGATTCACTTCTCCTCCGGTCCTACCTTTCAGAAAGTGGTTGTTTTTCTGTTTCCAGAATTGCTGTTCTTCTTCTCTTTGATCTGCCGATGGATTTTCAGGTGTTTGCAATCTTTAGATAAGCTATCTAGCTGATCTCCGGCTAGCTGAAGTAGTCTCAGCCTGCTACTTCTCCGCCATCTTGATTCCTCCCCCCCAGTATAGACATTTTAATAATGTTTACTCTTTGATCCATGAGCATGGAATGGTCTTCCATCTTTTTGTGTCTTGTTCAATTTCTTTGAAGTACAGATCCTTTACCTCTTTGGTTAGGTTTATTCCCAGGTATCTTATGGTTCTTGGTGCTATAGTAAATGGAATCGATTCTCTAATTCCCCTTTCTATATTTTCATGGTGGATAACCTTTTTAATATACTGTTGGATCCTATTAGCTAGGATCTTGTTGAGAATCTTTAACATCCATATTAATCAGGAATATTGGTCTGAAATTCTCCTTTTTGGTGGGTCTTTGCCTGGTTTGGGGATCAGGGTAATGCTGGCTTCATAAGAAGAGTCTGAAAGTTTGCCTTCTCTTTTTTATTTTTTGAAACAGCTTTAGGAGAATAGTTATTATTTCTTCTTTGAATGTTTGGTAAAATTCCCCAGGGAATCATCAGGTCCTGGGCTCTTGTTTTTTTGGGAGGTTTTTCATCACTGATTCAATCTCGTTACTAGATATTGTTCTATTCAGGTTGTCAATTTCTTCCTGATTCAGTTTTGGAAGTTTATAGGTTTCCAGGAATGCATCCATTTCATCTAGGTTGCTTAACCTATTGGCATATAACTGTTGATAATAATTTCTGATGATTGTTTCTATTTTCTTGCTGTTGGTTGTCATCTCTCCCTTTTCATTCATAATTTTATTAATTTGGGTCCTTTTTCTTTTCTTTTGGATTAGTTTAGCCAATGGTTTATTGATCTTATTGATTCTTCCAAAAAACCAGCTTCTAGTTTTGTTGATGGGTGTGTAATTTACATAAGTTAGTGTCCATAAAAAAAGTGTCCCAGAGGAACACTGCATATTTCTTTCAACTTGGAAAACTATGGATCGATAAGGAATGGTTGGATGTAGAAGGAAGACAATTTCATTAAGGGGCCAAAGACCCAAGTTCTGGCTCCTACTTCATCTCAGAGAGACCTGAGGAAGTTAATATTCCTCTGACTCTGGGGGTTCCATGAATCAAGTGATTTGTTGATGTGTTCTAGTGTATCTCTAGTTTCTATCTCGTTGATCTCTGCTCTAATCTTGATTATTTCCCTTCTTGTGTGTGGGGTTGGCTTAATTTGCTTCTGATTCTCCAGTTCTTTAAGGTGTAAAGAGAGCTGGTGTATTCTGGATTTTTCAGTTTTTTTTTGAGGGAGGCTTGGATGGCTATGTACTTCCCTCTTATGACTGCCTTTGTTGTATCACATAGGTTTGGTACCAAAATGTCTTCATTCTTTTTGGTTTCCATGAAGTGTTTAAGTTTTTCTTTGATTTCCTGATTGATCCAAACATTCTTAATCAAGGTGGTCTTCAGTTTCCAAGTGTTTGAATTCCTTCCTAACTTTTTCCTGTGGTTGAGTTGCAGTTACAAAGCACTGTGGTCTGAGAATATGTAGGGAATAGTCTCAGTCTTTTGGTATTGGATGAGCCCTGATTTGTGACCCAGTGTGTGGTCTATTCTGGAGAAAGTTCCATGTGCACTCAAGAAGAATGAGTGCTTGCTAGTATTTTATTTACCATTATAGTCTAGTAAGAATCTTTTTCTGTGGTATATTTATTTATTTATTTATTTGACAGACAGAGATCACAAGTAGGCAGAGAGTCAGGCAGAGAGAGAGGAAGGAAAGCAGGCCTCTCACTGAGCAGAGCGTCCAGTGCAGACCCTATCCAAGGACCTTGAGACCATGACCTGAGCCAAGGGCAGAGGCTTTATCCCACTGAGTGACCCAGATGTCCCTTTCTCTCTCTCTCTTTTTAAACAAAAAAGGAATATATTACAAATAATTACTTGTAATTACTATAAGTATTTGCTTTCATATGGTATAATCAGCTCTATTTCATATTAAATTCTTTAAAGAATCTATGCATACTGAAATAACAATGTTTTCTGGAACTTAGCTAACATATGGGATACTTTTTGGAAACTAGCCTGTTGGGATTTTATTGGCACTTTTCACTTTCTAGAAGAGCAGATATTACATAGAATTCCTGATATTTAGCCTCCTGTATATAGTCATCATTTTGAGTAGATGTACTTCACTTACCCAACAAATATTTATTGAGCACTTAGTATATACCAGGGACTGTGTTACATTTTGAGGATGCCAAAATAATTAGATAGGAAATCTCTTATGAAGCTGTTAGATAATCTCTAGGCTTGAGATCAGCAAGTGTGTGGGGACACTAAGAGCTGTCGCATTCAGAAAGAGTTATAAAAAGCTAAAAAGAAATACACTTATTCAATATATCTGTATCAGGCAGGAAGCCCAGAGTTTTAAAAATATTTAATTTTTGTGTTTTATAATCATGGTAACATTCCAGATTAGAAACTTCTTTTTTTTAAATTTTTTAAATTATTTTCAGCATAACAGTATTCATTGTTTTTTTTTGTTTGTTTGTTTTTTGTTTTTTTATTTTATTTATTTTTTTAATTAATTTTTTATTTTTTATAAACATATATTTTTATCCCCAGGGGTACAGGTCTGTGAATCACCAGGTTTACACACTTCACAGCACTCACCAAAGCACATACCCTCCCCAATGTCCATAATCCCACCCCCTTCTCCCAAACCCCCTCCCCCCAGCAACCCTCAGTTTGTTTTGTAAGATTAAGAGTCACTTATGGTTTGTCTCCCTCCCAATCCCATCTTGTTTCATTGATTCTTCTCCTACCCACTTAAGCCCCCATGTTGCATCACCACTTCCTCATATCAGGGAGATCATATGATAGTTGTCTTTCTCTGCTTGACTTATTTCGCTAAGCATGATATGCTCTAGTTCCATCCATGTTGTCACAAATGGCAAGATTTCATTTCTTTTGATGGCTGCATAGTATTCCATTGTGTATATATACCACATCTTCTTGATCCATTCATCTGTTGTTGTACCACACCCAGTGCTCCATGCAATCCATGCCCTCTATAATACCCACCACCTGGTACCCCGACCTCCCACTCCCCACCTCTTCAAAACCCTCAGATTGTTTTTCAGAGTCCATAGTCTCTCATGGTTCACCTCCCCTTTCAATTTCCCCCAACTCCCTTCTCCTCTCTATCTCCCCATGTCCTCCATGCTATTTGTTATGCTCCACAAATAAGTGAAACCCTATGATAATTGACTCTCTCTGATTGACTTATTTCACTCAGCATAATCTCTTCCAGTCCCGTCCATGTTGCTACAAAAGTTGGGTATTTGTCTTTTCTGACGGAGGCATTCTAATACATTAATTTTCTGTGAATTAATAGTAATTATGTATGTCTTTCATCTGTTGATTCCTATTTTGCTGTGTATCATTGATTCTATTCCTACCTACAGTTTACCTGGTCCCCTGGATTCTCTTCTCTTAGCACTGCAATTCACTACTGATGACTTTTGTTGGGAATATCTATTTGGAATTGTCCAATAGAAAGATGATGTGAATCACCTGTGTAATTAAAAATTGTTAGTAACCTCCTTAAAAAAGTACAAAGAACTAGGTAAAATTAATTTAATACTACATTTTATTTAATCCACCATATCCAAATATTATTTCAACACATAATCAATAAAAATGTATTCATGGGATATTTTATATCCTTATTTTTCTGAGACCAAGTCTTTGAAATCTGTTGTGTAGATTACATTTATACTCCATCTCAGTTTGGACCAGTCGCATTTCAGGTACTCAGTAGCCACATTTGGCTAATTGCTTCCACATTGTACAGTGCAGAGCTAAATGCATCTTTTTTACTCTTATTCCTCGTGAAAAAATGGTGATTAATTGTCAAGCCTTAAAATTCCACCATCAACGATCTCCAAGTCATCTTTAGCCTCATTGGTTTTCAGATCTTATTCCTAGTGAAGTGAATCTGTTTGCTCTATCATGAAAATGACTCTCTTTTCTGCTTTACTTCTTTTCACACCTCCCATCCCTCATCTATCAACCCAGCAGCCTTAGTTGGTTCAATATTTCAACATACTTCCTCCATCAGGAAGCTTTATCAGATCTTGCTCTCTTGTGCAAAGGTTGATAATCTGGTTGCCAATTGATTTCTACATGTGGATTAGTACCTAGTTTGTTTCATTTCATGTGTGGACTTTCAACAACAATCATAGGATTCTTCTATACTTCTCTTCACAAGGAGTCAAAAGAGTGTTCATTAGTTGGCTAAACAAATTTTGGTATGCTAAATTTTATAGAAACATAAAGTAAGCTACTGAGCCCTATTTCTCATTTTCTGTGATTTCACTGTTATTCATTTATTTATCCACCAAATATTTTTTGAGCATTTATTAGGAAGTGAAGATTGGGCTAGGCAGGGACAATACAGTATTCCCAGTATATCATGCACACCCTTCAGTGTCAATACCTACTCTTCTGTGACTTAGAATTTATTTTAGTCTGTAATCCCCTGCCTTTTATGCACAGAACCATCAAGTGTTCATACTCTGAATCTGATAAATGTGTGAACTGAAATTTATAGAGGTTAAGTGATTTAGCTGGGATGTAGAGTTTATTAGTGGTGGAGCTTGGATTAGAACTCAGGTCTTATTTTTTCTCCAGTACATTATGCTTCTTCTGCATTATGATCACTGGAACAAGCAGACAAGTTTACAAATCTAGCTTTTATAATAAACAACAACTCTAACATGGTTGTATACTGGGAACAATTTTCCACTTGAAAAATTTCTTTAGTAACCATTTTTCCTTCTTTTTACTTGGCAGATTTTCAAAAGTGCTGCAATTTTCATGAACAAATCTTAACTTGCAGGTAGAGGAAGACAAGGTGTTCCTAAAGGTTAATTACATATTAATTTTTCCATAACTTTCTGCTTCTAAGATTCTGACTTAACAGTCAGTAAAACTGTAGGTGTGTTGTCACCAACATGAGGGTCTGCAAGGAAATTTGATTAATGTAGTTTCCAAGCATAAATTTCAGTTTAGCATAGAGCTAGACCTCAGATGATAAAAATCCAATTTCACAATATTGTCTTTTACTTTAACCACAGAGTAAACAGTTTGTAATGTTGGCAGATGTAGGTAGTATATAGGATATTCTTTAATTAACAGTTGAGTCTTTATACACAGAGATGACATTTCTTAAACAGAAGGTATATTTAACTTATTTCTGTTTTGAGTATTTTAAAGGGTTTTCATTGATTAGAGCACTATTATAAAATCTATCCCTCTGGTAGAATATTATCTACATAAAATGTGTTTATTACTTTATTTAAAATGATATATTTTAAAGTGTAGTCTTTGTATTGCTGCAGCTGAATAACTTCAGGTGCTTATTGCTGTACTTGGCCTAGACTGGATTTGCATTTTTTAAAAATTGCCAACAGCCAATGGATTTGTATTTTTTACATTTCAGATAATTTTTGTGTACATGAAATTTTGGGAATTTCTGATTTGAATGCAGAGATGACTATAAGTTTAAAAACATTACTGTCTTCAGGACACCTACATTTTCCTTGCCAGGTGTTTTTCCATATTTTGTTACTAGAAGTAAGATCAACTATTATCCGTTAAGTTAATGGGTGTGACCAGGTATTCTGAAGATTCTGACTGAACCATTTCTTCAGTTAAATAGATGTACTTGTTTAGTTTATTTGAATTTAAGTCAGTTAAGTAATCAGTTTTGGAATAGCTACCAGACTAAAGCTCTGTAGAGCATGACCAAATGTATAACAGAGCTTAGCTTCTAGAAGGAAGCTTGTAATGCCTCCATCTCACAGTAGTCCTATTGTATTTACTATGCTCCTCTGTTGCTTTGTCTGCCTCTCTGCCTGGATGTGAATTCCATGGTGGTCAGGCACCAAATCATACTCATTTTTGTGTCCCTAACTCCTAGGACCATGCTTGGTATGTAATAGTCACCTATTATATGTCTATAGTTGAATTTTGACTGAACAAATAAGGCAAAAGGACATTTCCAGGAATGATCAAGGATAAAATGATCAAGTAGTTGAATTTGAAAGCCAAGGTGTGTTTAGAGACCATAGGTACCTTAGGTACCTTCCTTCAAGGAAGGAAGTATAGGTGAGTTTCAATTTATGGTTATTATTTTAATTAAATGTAGTGAAAATATGCTCTATTAAATTTTATATGATACTTTCCCACATATTATTGTGTGAACATTTCCTAATACTATTAAAAATTCTCTAGGCAGCATTAATGATTATATAATATTTAATTGTTTGAATGTATTTATTTTCTACTAATCCCCTCAGGATTTGTCCCAGTATATATTTTTTTGGCTTATATAAAGAATGCTGCACTGAACATCACTTTGCACAAAGTTATTTTCTGTCTTTTGAGCTATATGGAGTCAAATAATGTTCACATATTTGGGGGACTATTTCGAGATATCAAATTACTTAAAAATGTCTACATATGAATTGAATATGAATAAATGAATATGACATTTTATTGTTTAAAGATTTTTATTTATTTATTTATTTGACAGACAGAGATCACAAGTAGGCAGAGAGAGAGGAGGAAGCAGGCTCCCTGCTGAGCTAAGAGTCCAATGCAGGGCTCAATCCCAAGGATTGAGGGATCATGACATGAGATAGAGGCAGAGGCTTTAACCCACTAAGCCACCCAGGTGCCCCTGAATATGGCATTTCTTAAATGAACTGCATGAAATTTAGCAATTTCTAATAGAAGTGACATTCTATACTGCAGTTGGTTTCCTAGGTTGTTGTCTGAATTTTATTTTTAGAATTGGCTAAACTATCACCTGAAATAAAAATCCCAATTTATTTTGTTTCAAATATTAAAACTTGGATTTGACTGCAGAATACAAGTTGTGTCTAGAGGCCTCATATTCCACATCCTTTGATACTTAAAACATCTATAAATCTTTACTTCCTCTGAGCCCCATTGGAGGAAAGGGAGAGAGCCTGTGGTTTGTGGGTGGAATTTCACAGCTCTTGAGGAGGGCCTGATAGTGGAGAGTGTATGCAAGGCTCTCTAGTGGCAGATGGGTAGGGTGGTAGTGTCTACAAAGGGGCCACTCATGTTGGTAACCACACATTCTAAATAATAAGGTGGATTACATTGGACATCGATTATTGTCCTGACAAATCCAGATTTATTCTGTAGCCATGGGGCACTGCTGAAAGTCTTTTCTCTTTGTATTTATATGTGATTCATAATAATTGAAAAGAAATTGAAAAGGAAAAAAATTTGACATGTGGATTCTGTTAATGATCTACCTGGATTGCCTTTGGTCCCTTTTACTACTATACACCACTCCCCTAGCTTTTCTGAGCTTTCTGTTCCTTTTTTTTTTTTTTTTCTTCCCTTTGAACAGTTCTATTGAGAGATCTTTGACATATAAAAATCGTATATATTTAAGGTATACACCTTGGTGTTTCAATGTATGTATACATTGAAATACTATATTTGAGTTAATTAACATACTTATCACCTCTATGTAGTTAGCAGTGTGTATGTGTGTGTGTGTGTGTGTGTGTTTGTGTGTATGTGTAAGACCACCTGCATCTGCCACTCTCTTCAGAGGACTGCCTTGGGGCTGTGGGAGCCACTTTGCCACAGTCACAGGGTATCTGGAATACCTGGGAGTTCTCCTTCATGCTCTCAACTCCTTAGGCAGCTATTAGCTAATGACTGAATGGTGCCAGAATATGAAAGCTCAGCACTCTTGCCTTGAGTAGGAAAAATAAAGCATAATTTGTGTTGGTTCATAAACTTGCCCCTATATAGAGAGGACAAGAAGAGACTGAAGAAAGGCATGCCATTCCTTGGTAGTAGATGGCAAGTTTAATAAGCAAAGGAACTTAATGTGGTTTGTCTTGGGCAGCTGCACGGCAAGTTGATCTCTGAACCCGCCCACTAGGATCTTAGAGATTTATATAACAGCTTTACCTGGGTTCAGTCACATATATAGTCCAGACAGTTTCCACAATGCTCTCTCAAGGCTGTGTTCTTGGAACAGCCCCCACAGTGGGAATGGTTTGCAGAGTGCATGGTCTAAGGACAGGGCAGGGGGGGTGAGGAGCTTCCATTGTCTGGTCTAGCTTGTGGGTCAAGCAGTGGTCAGTCTTTTCAGGAAGCTCAACAATTTGCACCTCAGATTTCCCCCCATAGGATCAGGTTGAAATTGCTTGTGAGAGACATTACCCGGAAGCCACACCTCACTTGGCCCCTTCCCTACCCTTAGCTACTACCCCAAACCCTCCACCAATGTCTGCTGGCAGTATTTCTTTAATAAATTATTACCATGTAAAAATCCTTGTTCCAGAATCTGTTTTGGGGGAAAACAACCTAAGATGCTCTCTCAAGTGTGTTCAGATTTTTATACTCTCTGCCTTTCTCTTAATAATTAAAGATGTCTTTACACAGTTGGAATCACACCACAGGCACACACAGCCATTTACTTTGATCCCATTCAGTATCTTTTCAACCATGTCTCTAGTTGCTACATAATCTTCCACTGGTGTCTGAGTCTAATATACATTTTTGAATTGTCAAATATTTATGCCATGGCTCTAACTTTATAAAAAGATGCTCTGATGAAAACTCAACTTTTCCTTATTGCAGTATCCTAGGATACACTTATAAAATGTGTCTGAACATTTTTATAACTCGAACTTTGCAAAAGTTTGTCCAATTTAAAAAGACACTAGTTCACCACATGAGCTGAGTGGGTGGAAGCACAGAGGGAGAAGGGGATAAAGGGAGAGGGAGAGAAGCAGACTTCCTGCTGAGTACAAAGCCCAATGCAGGGCTCCATCTTGGGGGCCCTGAGATCATGACCTGAGCTGAAATTAAGAGTCTGATGTTTAACTGACTAAACCACTCAGGCACCCATGAATGAGATCATTTTAAGCATTGTTCACATCTTAGGCTTTACCTGGTTGTAACCATGGCAGCAATAATCATACTGACAATCATTTATAAAGTACTTTCTGTTTGGCATTTTATTAGGTGCTTTGCCAAGATTAGTTTATTTAATCCTTTAAGCAATCTTATGAGGTGGTTATGATTATATGATGAGGGAACCAAAATTGAGAAATGTAAACATTTTGCAAGGATTTTATGGTTGGTAGGTGGCCAGTGTAGGACTTGAGGTAGGGCTCCAACTGCAAACCTGTGCTCTCCATTGATTCTCTGTTTCTTTGTTTAATCTGTATAACTTTTATTACTATGTTAAGCATTTATTCCATTTATTTGTAAATTATATTTCTTCTTGTATGAATTCTTGCCAATTCATTGATTGGAATATTGATGGCTTTTCTTGCCATTTTGTATGATCTTTTTACATACTATAGATGGGAACCCTCTGTGAATAATTGTTGGAAATATTGGTGTCTACTTTATTTTTAAATTGTATTTATTATAAATATCAAGTTCTTTTATCAAGTTTTTTTCTGCATGCAAATTTTTCAAATTAATCAAAACATCAAACACTATTCTAGCAAAAAGCTGATATGCTTTCTTATTTTTAGAATTTCAATGTTTAGATTTTTAAAATATTTAATATAAATTGATTATACATCATATATATATATAGTATGTATTTGGTATAGTAACTTTTGAAGGTAAAAGAATGAATTAATAAAGTACTGTATTGCTTTAGCAAATGAATATGGAAATTGGATGGGTTTTGTGTGAGGGAAGGAATTAACATGTATGCAGTGTGTGGTATGTGTTAACATTTTACATATGGACATGGGACCTGGTTAGACTTTTCTATTAACCCACTCTTGTTTTAATAGGAGCCTAAAGTAGGGTGTTTGCAATAAAAAAGAAAAAAAAAGAGAGCAGTCCAACAGGCTCAGATATCAATGTCTCTTCTTTTCTCTTCATGCCACCCATTGAATGTCTAACACTATATCAGATGGAGCATATTGAAGAATTTCCAATAATTTTGGGTTTTACATAGAAAACTTTTCTAGTAAAGTAATAGTTATATGAACAATTCAAGTAAAAGCAGGTTTTTGTTTTTGTTTTGACTAATTGTGGGTTTTTAGCATTGACCTTAGCTGAACAGGCTACTAATCATGATTGCTGAACTGGAGAAGTCATGTTGGCATCTGTTGTGGACTTAAGTATCTGTATGACTGGGAGTAAATTCTGCTCTTCTGCTCTTTAGCTGTCATTGATAGCTGTTTGTTCATCTTCTAGTTTCTGTGACTTATTCCAAAGGCAGTTCTTGTGGTGTTAGAAATAGGAGAACAGAGTACAACCCACAACTGGCCTCATTTAAAACTAGTCAAACTAGTTAGCCCAGTTACTTTTACAGTTTGGGTGACAATGTTTTATAATATTTGAGGAATATAAGGAAGCAGCAAATATAATAATGGCTGACATTTGAATATAAGCTTACTGTTTATACACAGTTTTGTAATATATTATTTAATTTTCATAATAGGTGAGATAGAATTATCTTGAACCTAGAACTTGAATACAAGCCTTACACGATGATGCAATTAGTAGCAAAGAGGCTTGGGGTTGTCTAATGATAAAGTTCAGATATAAATGGTTGTGTCATGAAAGAGATTCTTCAGCTTAATTTATGAAGGGAAATAAATAAACAAATGGATAAACAGGAGAGGGGCAAAAACTGAAAATATGTATCCGAAGAAGAAATTTTTCACAATGAAAACTCAATGTCTGAAGGAGATTTCAGCTTTTCTACTCTGGTTTGAATCTACTCTTTAGAATGATTTGTAAATATTTAAGCCTCATAGCCAGAAGTTAAATAATTGACATCATCAAATCATGTGAGAGATTTTTAAGTAGTGATTCTCCACTCTTCAAGGTTGACAATGATGACTTAAATTAATGTTTACTGAGACTTACTGTGCTGAGAGATTTACCTGAAAAACGTCGTAATAACCTGATGAAACAAGCCTATAACCCTTATTTTCAAACAAGGAAAAAGGAAGCACAGAGAGATTGAATAACAGCTAATATGTGGCAGAGCTGTGATTAGATATCAGCTCACCTGATGTCAAAGTTTGCATATTTAATGGTTATACTCTATTATAGGACAGATATTAGAGACATCCCAGCAGACCTGCCTGAACAAAAACATTGCTATTTAGCAGTATATTTTAACCAGGTGAAGTGCTCAGTCAAATTTCACCCAGTAGTCACTGGTTATTTATGTTAGTGGCTCCTTTAAGAAGCAGCTTGGAAAACCTCTTTTTATGCATGCTATTGGGTCAAATTCTATTCTCCATTGGACCACTGAGAAAATAAAATTCCAGGTGCCTTCATGAGGCAGCCAACATGAGAAGTGGAAAGGAGGGCAGCCTACCAGTTGTAGCTCTATCATCTCAGCATATGGCTTTGCTGTATAGTTATGCCTCTTTTATAGATGAGAAACCTGAGGCTCAGAGACATTAATTTTTTTAAATTTATTTTTTATTTTCAGCATAACAGGATTCGTTATTTTTGCACCACACCCAGTGCTCCATGCAATCCATGCCCTCTATAATACCCACCACCTGGTACCCCAACCTCCCCCCCCCCCCCCCGCTCCTTCAAAATCCCTCAGATTGTTTTTCAGAGTCCATAGTCTCTCATGGTTCACCTCCCCTTTCAATTTCCCCCAACTCCCTTCTCCTCTCTAACTCCCCATGTCCTCCATGCTATTTGTTATGCTCTACAAATAAGTGACCATATGATAATTGACTCTCTCTGCTTGAATTATTTCACTCAGCATAATCTCTTCCAGTCCCATCCATGTTGCTACAAAAGTTGGGTATTCATCCTTTCTGATGGAGGCATAATACTCCATAGCATATAGGGACCACATCTTCCTTATTCATTCGTCTGTTGAAGGGTATCTTGGTTCTTTCTACAGTTTGGCGACCATGGCCATTGCTGCTATAAACATTGGGGTACAGATGGCCCTTCTTTTCACTATATCTGTATCTTTGGGGTAAATACCCAGTAGTGAAATGGCAGGGTCATAGGGAAGTTCTATTTTTAATTTCTTGAGGAATCTCCACACTGTTCTCCAAAAAGGCTGCACCAACTTGCATTCCCACCAACAGAATAAGAGGGTTACCCTTTCTCCACATCCTCTCCAACACATGTTGTTTCCTGTCTTGCTAATTTTGGCCATTCTAACTGTGTAAGGTGATATCTCAATGTAGTTTTAATTTGAATCTCCCTGATGGCTAGTGATGATGAACATTTTTTCATGTGTCTGATAGCCATTTGTATGTCTTTATTGGAGAAATGTCTGTCCATATCTTCTGCCCATTTTTTGATATGCTTGTCTGTTTTGTGTGTGTTGAGTTTGAGGAGTTTATTATAGATCCTGGATATCAACCTTTTGTCTGTACTGTCATTTGCAAATATCTTCTCCCATTCCGTGGGTTGCCTCTTCGTTGTTTTGACTGTTTCCTTTGCTGTGCAGAAGCTTTTGATTTTGATGAAGTACCAAAAGTTCATCTTCGCTTTTGTTTCCTTTGCCTTTCGAGACATATCTTGAAAGAAGTTGCTGTGGCTGATATCAAAGAGATTACTGCCTATGTCCTCCTCTAGGATTCTGATGGATTCCTGTCTCACATTGAGGTCTTTTATCCATTTTGAGTTTATCTTTGTGTATGGTGTAAGAGAATGGTAATTTTTTATTTATTGTTTATTCTTATTCGATAGCAGGGAACAATGTTTTGGATTTGAAGAGGGTCTCCTTAAACATACATGGTGTGAAAAATAAAGGCCCGAAGACTCTCTCCTTTGGAAACCTACTCTGGAAACTCAGTAAACTCCAGATTATCAATCAATCTAGATAATTTCTTTTTTCTCTTTTTTTTCTCTAAGTTTTTAATTCCAGTTAACATATATTGTTTTCTTAGTCTCAGATAAACAATATGGTGATTGAAGACTTCCATACATCACCCAGTGCTCTTCACAGGTGCCCTCCTTAATTCCCATCACCCCCCTCACCTCCCCTCATAACCATATGTTCTCCATAGTGAAGAATCTGTTTCTTAATTTCTCTCTCTCTTTTTTCCACTTTGCTCATTTGTTTTGTTTTTTCAAATTCCATGTATGAGTGAAATCATATGGTATTTGTCTTTCTCTGACTGACTTATTTTGCTTAGCATTATATTCTCTAACTCCATGTCATTGCAAATGGCAAGATTTCATTCTTTTTTACAGCTGAATCATATTCCTCTCTCTCTCTCTGTGTATGGCATATCTTTTTTATATGTTCATCAATCTATGGACACTTAGAATTCTTCCATAATTTTGTTATTGTAAACAATGCTGCTATAAACATTGGGGTACATGTTTTCTTTGAGTTAGTGTTTTTGTATATTTTGGGTAAATACCCAGTAGTGCAATTGCTGGATCATAGGATAGATCTATTTTTAACTTTTTGAGGACCCTCTATACTGTTTTCCATAGTGGCTACACCAATTTGCATTCCCAGGAATAGTGCAAGAGGGTTCCTTTTTCTCTGCATCTTTGCCAGCACTTGTTTCTTGTTTTGTTGATTTTAGCCATTCTGTCAGGTGTCACATAATATCTTGTAGTTTTGATTTGAATTTCTCTGATGTTCAGTGATATAGAGTATTTCTTCATATGAGTGTTGACCACCTGGAGTCTACTTTGGAGAAATGTCTGTTCATGTCTTCTGCTCGTCTTAATCAGATTATTTGTTTTTTGGTGTTGAGTTGTATTTTTTTAAATATATTTTAGATACCCTTTATTGGGTATATATATTTTATAAATATCTTCCTCCTTTTAGTAGGTTTCCTTTTAGTTTTGTTGATTGTTTCCTTTGCTGCACAGAGGTTTTTATTTTGTTGTAGCCACAATAGTTTATTTTTGCTTTTGTTTCCCTTGGGAAACATATCTAGACATGTTTAGATATATCTAGAAAAAAGTTGCTATGGCAGATGTTAAAGAGGTTACTGCTCAAGTTTTCTTCTAGGATTTTTATGGTTCAGGTCTCACATTTAGGTCTTTCATCCATTTTGAATTTATTTTTGGGCATGGTGTAAGGAATTGGTCCAGTTTTATTTTCTGCATATTGCTGTCCAGTTTTCCTAACACCATTTGTTGAAGAGACTGTTCTTTTCCCATTGGATATCATTTCTTTCTTTTTAAAAAAATTATGTAAAAAGTAGATATATTTTACACACACACAGAAAAATTAGAAACAGACAAATATTCTGTGTGCCATTCTCTGCATAGTGGAATTCATAGTGATTTTTTGGTATTATTTTCCAACTTTATTTCATATAACAGTGAAATTTTCTTTTTCATTTTTTTAAACTGATTTATTTATTTTCCTATCTTTAAATTGTTATGTTAGTCACCATACAGTTCAGTATTAGTTTTTGATGTAGTGTTCCGTGATTCACTGTTTGCATGTAACACCCAGTGCTCCATGCAATCTGTGCCCTCCTTAATACCTACACATCACCAAGCTCAGCCATCCCCCAACCCTCCTCCCTTCTAAAACCCTCAGTGTGTTTCCCAGAGTCCATAGTCTCTCATGGTTCATCTCCCACTTCAATTTCTCCCCTTTATTTTCCTTTCCCATAATGAGCTCAATTCTTTTACTTCTGTTCCATGAATAAGTGAAACCATATGATAATTGACTTTCTCTGCTTCACCTGTTTCTCTTAGCATAATCTCCTCCAGTTCCATCCATACTGATGCAAAAATTGGGTATCCATCCTTTCTGATGGCTGAGTACTATTCCGTTGTATATATGGACCACATCTTTATCCATTTATCTGTTGAAGGGTATCTCAGTTCTTTCCAAAGTTTGGCTAATGTGGATATTGCTGCCATGAACGTTGGGGTACATGTGGCCCTTCTTTTCACTCCATCTTTATCTTTGGGGTAAATTCCCAGTAGAGCAATTTCAGGGTCATAGGGTAGTTCTATTTTTAATTTTTTTGACGAGCCTCCACACTGTTTTCTAAAGTTGCTGCAACAATTTGCATTCCCACGAATAGTGTAAGAGGGTTCCCTTTCCTGCTTTGACCATACAGTTGTGGGTTCATTTCTGGGTTTTCTATTTTTTTATTGATCTATGTGTCTGCTTTAGTGGCACATAGTCATCCACCATACTGTGGATGACTACAACTTTGTAATATAACTTGAAGTCTGGAACTATAATGCCTTCAGTTTTGCTTTTCCTTTTCAAGATTGTTTTGGCTATTTGGGGGTCTTTTGTGGTTCCATACAAGTTTTAGGATTGTTTGTTCTAGCTCTGAAAAATGCTGGTAATATTTTGATAGAGAGTGCTTTACATGAGTATATTGCTTTGGGTAGTACAGGCATTTTAGCAATATTTGTTCTTTCAATGTCTCTCCATTTCTTTCTGTTATCTTCAATTTCTTTCATCAGTGTTTTATTGTTTTCAGAATATAGGTCTTTCACCTCTTTGGATAGGTTTATTTCTAGGTATCTTACAGTTTGTAACATGATTGTAAATGGAACCAATTCCTTGATTTCTCTTTCTGCTTCTTCATTTTTAGTGTATAGAATTATAACAGATTTCTGTGCATTGATTTTGTATCCTGTGACTTTACTGAATTTCTTCATCAGTTCTAGCAGTTTTTAGTGGAGTCTATCAGGTTTTCTGTATGTAGTATTATGTTGTCTGCAAATAGTGAAAGTTTGACTTCTTCCTTGCCGGTTTGGATGCCTTTTATTCCTTTTTGTTATCTGATTGCTGTGGCTATGACTTCCAGTAATTTCATGAATAAAAATAGTGATAGTGGACATCCTTGCCTTTTTTCTAACCTTAGGGGAAAAGCCATCATTTTTTCCCCATTAAGGATGATGTTATCTCTGGGTTTTTCATACAAGGCCTGTATTATCCTTGAGGAATATTCCGTTTAAATGTACTTTGTTGAGGTTCTTTTATAATAAATGGATGCTGTATTTTGTCAAAGGCATTTTCTGCATCTACTGAAATGATCATATGGTTCTTATCCTTTCTCTTATTGATGTGCTGTATCATGTTGATTGATTTGTGAATATTGAACTACCCTTGCCAACCCAGGAATAAATCTCACTTAAGTATGATGAATGATTTTTTTTTTTTTTGATATATTATGGGGTCAGGTCTGCTATTATTTTGCTGAAGACTTTTACAGCTATGTTCATCAGAATTATTGACCTATAGTTCTCCTTTTTTTGTGGTATCTTTATCTGGTTTTGGTATCAGGGTATGCTGGCCTTGTAGAATGAATTTGGAAGCTTTCCTTCCTCTTCTACTTTTTGAACTAGTTTGAGAAGAATAGATATTAACTCTTTAAAGCTTTGGTAGAATTCTCCTGTGAAGATTTTTTTCTTGGGGATTTTTTTTTTTTTTTGAGTGAGTCATTTATTTCCATTTCAGTTTTGGTAGTTTATATGTTTCTAGAAATTTATCCATTTTTTCTAAGTTGTCCAATTTGTTGACATGTAATTTTTCATAATGTTCTCTTATAATTGTTTGTATTTCTGTAGTTTTGGTTATTTCTCCTCTCTCATTTGTGATTTTATTTATCTGAGTCCTTTCTCTTTTTTTTTCTTGATGAGTCTGGCTAGAGGTTTATCAGTTTTATTGATTCTTTTCCAAAGAACCAGATCCTGGTTTCAGTGATCTGTTCTATTGTTTTTTTCTTAGTTTCTGTATCATTTATTTTTACTCTAACCTTTATTATTTCTTTCCTTCTGCTGGCTTTAGGGTTTATTTGTTGTTTTTTCTAGCTCCTTTACATGTAAACTTGATTGTTTGAGATTTTTCTTGCTTCTTGAGGTAAGTCTATATTGCTAGGCACTTCCCTCTTATGACTGCTTTTGCTGTAGCCTAGAAGTTTTGGATTGTTGTTTTCATGTACTTTTTAATTTCTTCTTTTATTTCCTGGTTGACCCATTAATTGTTTAGCAGCTTGTTGTTTAACCTCCACGTATTTGTGGTCTTCCCAGTTTTTTCTTGTGGTTAATTTATAATTTCATAGCATTGTGGTCATAAAAGATACATAATATGACTCTGATATTCTCAAAATCTTTGAAGCTTGTTTTGTGGGCTAAATTGTGATCTCTTATGGAGGATGTTTGTGTGCACTTGAAAAGAATGTGTATTCTGCTGTTTTAGGTTAGAATGTTCTGAATATATTTGTTAAATCCATCTGTTCCAGTATGTCCTTCAAAGTCATTGTTTGCTTGGTGATTTTCTGTTTAGATGTTCTGTCCATTGGGATAAGTGGGGTATAAAATCCCCTGCTATGATTAGTTCCTTTATGTTTGTTATTAACTGTTTTATGTATTTGGGTACTCCTGTGTTGAGTGAATAAATATTTACAGTTGTTATAGCTTCTTGTTAGATTGTCCCCTTTATAATTATATAGTATCATTTTTGTCCTTTGTTATAGTCTTTGTTTTAAAGTCATTTTCTCTGATATATGTATTGCTGCTGTGGCTTTCTTTTGACACCCATTACGTGGGTTTCTCCATTCCCTTACTTTCAACCTGCAGGTGTCTCTAGGTAAAAAATGAGTCACTTGTAAGCACCAAATAGCTGGGTATATTTTTACCCATTCTTTCAACCTATGTCTTTGATTGGAATGTCCAGTCCATTTATATTCAAAGGAATTATTGATGATATGTGCTTATTATCATTTTGTTGTTTTCTGGTTGTTTCTGAAGATTTTCTCTGATCCTTTCTTATCTTCCACTCTTTCATGTTTTGCTGATTTTCTTTATATATTTGGATTTTACTTTCATTATTCTTTGCATATTTATTTTTGGTTTTTGTTATATGATTACTATTAGATATATATATATATATATGTATATATATATATATATGTATATATATATATAAAGTCTTCTGCATATAGTAGCCTATAATAAGTTGATGGTCATTTAAGTTGTTTGTTTTTTTTTAAAGATTTATTTATTTATTTATTTGACAGACAGAGGTCACAAGTAGGCAGAGAGGCAGGCAGAGAGAGAGAAGAGGAAGCAGGCTCCCTGCTGAGCAGAGAGCCTGATGTGGGGCTCAATCCCAGGACCCTGGGACCATGACCTGAGCTGAAGATAGAGACTTTAACCCACTGAGCCACCCAGGCACTGTGGTCATTTAAGTTTGAACCCATTCCATCTGAGTAATTTCTTTAAAGAGTAAAAAATTTTCCATATTTGGTTTGGTTCTAAAAATACCAGGCTCTAGAGGTACCTGGGTGGCTCAGTTGGGTAAGTGTCTGCTTTTGGTTCAGGTCATGATCTGGGGTCCTGGGATGGAGCTACACATCAGGCTTTCTGCTCAGTGGGGAGTCTGCTTCTCCCTCTCCTCTTGCTCCTTTCCCCTGCTGGTGCTTTCTTTTTCTCTTTCTCTCTCAAATTAAAAAAAAAAAAAAACCAGAGTCTAATAAGATGAGTCATTTCTCTGATAAGAAAATAAAAGTATTTTTTTCTTACAGTGATAACTTCCTTTTATTAATTTTTTTTTCCTTTTCAGAGAATGTGTGTACTGTTAGTAGCTAAGAACACAGATCTGGGTGCTGATCAAGAATTTGAAGTAAGGCCTGAGAAATTACAGAACTGAGGTAAAATGTTTCCAGGAAACACTATAAAACCTATCATGATATTTTGTGGTATTTCAAGCACTTAGAGAAAGGTGAATCTGAGGTGAATATGAAAAAGGTGAAGGCTCAGCTTAGTTTGAGAAAAAGAGAAGTCTGAAAAGCAAAAATGTGAATTTTTATTTTCAGTGTAATTTAAGGATGACTTTTTGGTTTTGTTCAAAAGAGGAAAGATTAGTGAACTTGAGTTGGATGAAACCTCAATCTTTCATCATGATTCTTTAGGCTTTGTCATTTGGCTTCACTGACAATATCACCTACCATTCTCCCTTCACAGTGCCCTCATGGTATTGACCTTCATTTGTTTCCTGGTATACTTACTTTGACCTAAGGATATTTACATTTGCTATGTCCTCGGCCTGAAATGCCTTTCCTGCTGCTATTTCCTTGGCAGCCTCATTCTTACAATTCTGGTCTCAGCTCAAGCAGCATCTCCTTAGAAAGCCTTTGTTACCCTAAACAACCTTTGTATACTCTATACCTCTCCACCCTCCACCATCTTGTATGTTCATTCATGGCTCTTCTCTCCTGTGGGACACATGGAAGATGATAATTTCCTGACCCTTCTACAGTTGGGCAGGACTCTAGGACAAATTTTGGCCATTAGGATAGATGAAAGTGATGTGATGGTGTAATCTTATCAGCCTTGGTGCTCTCCACAAGTGAGAACAACATGGAACAGAGCCGCACTGATGTATGGTGTATAGGGACATGCATAAGGAAAAAAAATCCAACTTGTTGTCTTGGGATGCTAAGGTATTTGGAATTATTTGTTATTGTAATGTAACTACCTCCATCTGGCCTGCAATATCACCATATTTATTTTTTTGTAGCATCCTTAAATGATCTTTTTATTATTATTCTGTCCCCTCTTCCAAACATTGCCAAGTACATTAGTAGTACATAATACACTAGAGAATTAACTTTCTATGTTGTCTGTGGATCCTCCTCAATCTTAATCAAGTCTTTCAGAAAAACCCTTAGATCCTCTGCTAACTGCTTTGGCCCAAATCTGGTAAACAGAACTTATCCATGAATGGCCCCTGCTGGGCTAGATTCCCACTATCTCAATCTCTCCCTACCCCAGCTCATTTCTTCTGATGGGAGGGAAGTATATAACTTATTCCAGGAAAACTATGGAATAAACAGGATCAGACAGAATGGATATTCTTTCATGTCTCGGACAAGGTTCTCCTCCAAACATGTGCAAGTGAAAGAATAAGGTGGCGTTTCCAGAGGCTACACAGAATCTATTCTCCCTGATCATTATGCTATTTAGTTAGGTAGAATGGATATCTTCATAGGCAAGGGGAATATGGTGACCTTTACTCTGCAGTTTACTAGCCCTGCCATGGACATGTTAATTCAGTGTAAAAAATCTTTAAGGAGTTCATAATCTCTCATGGTTCATTTCCCCCTCCAATTTACCCCAACTCCCTTCTCCTCTCCATCTCCCTATGTCCTCTGTGTTATTTCTTATGCTCTACAAATAAGTGAAACCATATGATAATTGTCTCTCTCTGCTTGACTTATTTCACTCAGCATAATCTCTTCTAGTCCCATCCATGTTGATACAAAAGTTGGGTATTCATCCTTTCTGATGGAGACATAATACTCCATAGATATATGGACCACATCTTCCTTAACCATTCTTCTATTGAAGGGCATCTTGGTTCTTTCCACAGTTTGGTGACCGTGGCCATTGCTGCTATGAACATTGGGGTACAGATAGCCCTTCTTTTCACTACATCTGTATCTTTGGGGAAAATACCCAATAGTGCAATTGCAGGGTCATAGGGAAGCTCTATTTTTAATTTCTTAAGGAATCTCCACACTGTTTTCCAAAGTGGCTGCACCAACTTGCATTCCCACCAACAGTGTGAGAGGGTTCCCCTTTCTCCACATCCTCTCCAACACACGTTGTTTACTGTCTTGCTAATTTTGGCCATTCTAACTGGTGTAAGTGGTATCTCAATGTGGTTTTGATTTGAATCTCCTTGATGGCTAGTGATGATGAACATTTTTAGCCATTTGTATGTCTCCATTAGAGAAGTGTCTGTTCATGTCTTGTGCCCATTTCTTGACATGATTATCTGTTCTCTCTGTGTTGAGTTTGAGGAGTTCTTTATAGATCCTGGATATCAGCCCTTTTTCTGTAGTGTCATTTGCGAATATTTTCTCCCATTCCGTGGGTTGCCTCTTTGTTTTGTTGACTGTTTTCTTTGCTGTGCAGAAGCTTTTGATCTTGATAAAGTCCCCCAAATTCATTTTTGCTTTTGTTTCCTTTGCCTTTGGAGACATATCTTGAAAGAAGTTGCTGTGGCCGATGTCGAAGAAGTTACTGCCTATGTTCTCCTCTAGGATTCTGATGGATTCCTGCCTCATGTTGAGGTTTTTTATCCATTTCAAGTTTCTCTTTGTGTATGGTGTAAGAGAATGGTCAAGTTTCATTCTTCTACCCATAGCTGTCCAATTTTCCCAGCACCATTTATTGAAGAGACTGGCTTTTTGCCACTGGATATTTTTTTCCTGCTTTGTTGAAGATTATTTGACCATAGAATTGATGGTCCATATCTGGGCTCTCCACTCTATTCCACTGGTCTATGTGTCTGTTTTTATGCCAGTCCCATGCTGTCTTGGTGATCACTGCTTTGTAGTAAAGCTTGAAATCAGGCAACGTGATATTCCAGTTTTGTTTTTCTTTTTCAACATTTCCTTAGCAATCTGGGGTCTCTTCTGGTTCCATACAAATTTTAGGATTTTTTTTTTTTTCTATATGCTCTCAACACTGTCCCATTGTAATTTTTTTTTTTTTAAATTCTATCTGAACATACAACATCTTTATTCTATGTTATAAGCAGAATTCCTGGCTTTGTTTAGTATTAGTTATAGACATAAATGGATTCATTGCTCACCACCAGTTTTTAAATGATTTTTCCATCTCTGAGTGCTTTATTTTAATAAATCTCTTTGCTGTCTAGATTTTTTTTTTAAGGAAAGACAGGGATTTGGTAATTTCTAAGTATTTTTCATGATTGGATGTTTTAACAACCTAATGCTTGTTAAAGCATTGTAAGGTATCTTGACTTTTTTTTTTAATTTTTTATTTTTTATAAACATATATTTTTATTCCCAGGGGTACAGGTCAGTGAATCGCCAGGTTTACACACTTCACAGCACTCACCAAAGCACCTACCCTCCCCAATGTTCATAGGTATCTTGACTTTTAACTTAAATGTTATCTTGGCTGGGTATTGCAGTTTTTCTCTCTCAGGATTTGTAGATGTTCCTCTGTTGTCTTTTTTTTTTTTAATATAATTTTTTATTTTTTATAAACATATATTTTTATCCCCAGGGGTACAGGTCTGTGAATCACCAGGTTTACACACTTCACAGCACTCACCAAAGCACATACCCTCCCCAATGTCCATAATCCCACCCCCTTCTCCCAAACTCCCTCCCCCAGCAACCCTCAGTTTGTTTTGTGAGATTAAGAGTCACTTATGGTTTGTCTCCCTCCCAATCCCATCTTGTTTCATTGATTCTTCTCCTACCCACTTAAGCCCCCATGTTGCATCACCACTTCCTCATATCAGGGAGATCATATGATAGTTGTCTTTCACTGCTTGACTTATTTCGCTAAGCATGATACGCTCTAGTTCCATCCATGTTGTTGCAAATGGCAAGATTTCATTTCTTTTGATGGCTGCATAGTATTCCATTGTGTATATATACCACATCTTCTTGATCCATTCATCTGTTGATGGACATCTAGGTTCTTTCCATAGTTTGGCTATTGTGGACATTGCTGCTATAAACATTCGAGTACACGTGCCCCTTTGGATCACTACGTTTGTATCTTTAGGGTAAATACCCAATAGTGCAATTGCTGGGTCATAGGGCAGTTCTATTTTCAACATTTTGAGGAATCTCCATGCTGTTTTCCAGAGAGGTTGCACCAGCTTGCATTCCCACCAACAGTGTAGGAGGGTTCTCCTTTCTCCGCATCCTCGCCAGCATCTGTCATTTCCTGACTTGTTGATTTTAGCCATTCTGACTGGTGTGAGGTGATATCGCATTGTGGTTTTGATTTGTATTTCCCTGATGCCGAGTGATATGGAGCACTTTTTCATGTGTCTGTTGGCCATCTGGATGTCTTTTTTGCAGAAATGTCTGTTCATGTCCTCTGCCCATTTCTTGATTGGATTATTTGTTCTTTGGGTGTTGAGTTTGCTAAGTTCTTTATAGATTCTGGACACTAGTCCTTTATCTGATATGTCGTTTGCAAATATCTTCTCCCATTCTGTCAGTTGTCTTTTGATTTTGTGAACTGTTTCCTTTGATGTGCAAAAGCTTTTGATCTTGATGAAATCCCAATAGTTCATTTTTGCCCTTGCTTCCCTTGCCTTTTGCGTTGCTCCTAGGAAGATGTTGCTGCGGCTGAGGTCGAAGAGGTTGCTGCCCGTGTTCTCCTCAAGGATTTTGATGGATTCCTTTCGCACATTGAGGTCCTTCATCCATTTTGAGTCTATTTTCGTGTGTGGTGTAAGGAAATGGTCCAATTTCATTTTTCTGCATGTGGCTGTCCAATTTTCCCAGCACCATTTATTGAAGAGGCTGTCTTTTTTCCATTGGACATTCTTTCCTGCTTTGTCGAAGATTAGTTGACCATAGAGTTGAGAGTCTATTTCTGGGCTCTCTATTCTGTTCCATTGGTCTATGGGTCTGTTTTTGTGCCAGTACCATGCTGTCTTGATGATGACAGCTTTGTAATAGAGCTTAAAGTCCGGGATTGTGATGCCACCAACGTTGGCTTTCTTTTTCAATATCCCTTTAGCTATTCGAGGTCTTTTCAGGTTCCATATAAATTTTAGAATTATTTGTTCCATTTCTTTGAAAAAGATGGATGGTACTTTGATAGGAATTGCATTAAATGTGTAGATTGCTTTAGGTAGCATAGACATTTTCACAATATTTATTCTTCCAATCCAGGAGCATGGAACATTTTTCCATTTCTTTGTGTCTTCCTCAATTTCTTTCATGAGTACTTTATAGTTTTCTGAGTATAGATTCTGTGTCTCTTTGGTTAGGTTTATTCCTAGGTATCTTATGGTTTGGGGTGCAATTATAAATGGGATGGACTCCTTAATTTCCCTTTCTTCTGTCTTGCTGTTGGTGTAGAGAAATGCAACTGATTTCTGTGCATTGATTTTATATCCTGACACTTTACTGAATTCCTGTATAAGTTCTAGCAGTTTTGGAGTGGAGTCTTTTGGGTTTTCCACATATAGTATCATATCATCTGCGAAGAGTGATAATTTGACTTCTTCTTTGCCGATTTAGATGCCTTTAATTTCCTTTTGTTGTCTGATTGCTGAGGCTAGGACCTCTAGTACTATGTTGAATAGCAGTGGTGATAATGGACATCCCTGCCATGTTCCTGACCTTAGCGGAAAAGCTTTCAGTTTTTCTCCATTGAGAATGATATTTGCGGTGGGTTTTTCATAGATGGCTTTGATGATATTGAGGTATGTGCCCTCTATCCCTACACTTTGAAGAGTTTTGATCAGGAAGGGATGCTGTACTTTGTCAAATGCTTTTTCAGCATCTATTGAGAATATCATATGGTTCTTGTTCTTACTTTTATTGATGTGTTGTATCACATTGACTGATTTGCGGATGTTGAACCAACCTTGTAGCCCTGGAATAAATCCCACTTGGTCGTGGTGAATAATCTTTTTAATGTACTGTTGAATCCTATTGGCTAGTATTTTGTTGAGTATTTTCACATCTGTGTTCATCAAGGATATCGGTCTATAGCTCTCTTTTTTGGTGGGATCCTTGTCTGGTTTTGGGATCAAGGTGATGCTGGCCTCATAAAATGAGTTTGGAAGTTTTCCTTCCATTTCTATTTTTTGGAACAGTTTCAGGAGAATAGGAATTAGTTCTTCTTTAAATGTTTGGTAGAATTCCCCCGGGAAGCCGTCTGGCCCTGGGCTTTTGTTTGTTTGGAGATTTTTAATGACTGTTTCAATCTCCTTACTGGTTATGGGTCTGTTCAGGCTTTCTATTTCTTCCTGGTTCAGTTGTGGTAGTTTATATGCTTCTAGGAATGCATCCATTTCTTCCAGATTGTCAAATTTATTGGTGTAGAGTTGCTCATAGTATGTTCTTATAATAGTTTGTATTTCTTTGGTGTTAGTTGTGATCTCTCCTCTTTCATTCATGATTTTATTTATTTGGGTCCTTTCTCTTTTCTTTTTGATAAGTCTGGCCAGGGGTTTATCAATTTTATTAATTCTTTCAAAGAACCAGCTCCTACTTTTGTTGATTTGTTCTATTGTTTTTTTGGTTTCTATTTCATTGATTTCTGCTCTGATCTTTATGATTTCTCTTCTCCTGCTAGGCTTAGGGTTTCTTTCTTGTTCTTTCTCCAGCTCCTTTAGGTGTAGGGTTAGGTTGTGTACCTGAGACCTTTCTTGTTTCTTGAGAAAGGCTTGTACCGCTATATATTTTCCTCTCAGGATTGCCTTTGTTGTGTCCCACAGATTTTGAATCGTTGTATTTTCATTATCATTTGTTTCCATGATTTTTTTCAATTCTTCTTTAATTTCCCGGTTGACCCATTCATTCTTTAGAAGGATACTGTTTAGTCTCCATGTATTTGGGTTCTTTTCAAACTTCCTTTTGTGGTTGAGTTCTAGCTTTAGAGCATTGTGGTCTGAAAATATGCAGGGAATGATCCCAATCTTTTGATACTGGTTGAGTCCTGATTTAGGACCGAGGATGTGATCTATTCTGGAGAATGTTCCATGTGCACTAGAGAAGAAAGTGTATTCTGTTGCTTTGGGATGAAATGTTCTGAATATATCTGTGATGTCCATCTGGTCCAGTGTGTCGTTTAAGGCCTTTATTTCCTTGCTGATCTTTTGCTTGGATGACCTGTCCATTTCAGTGAGGGGAGTGTTAAAGTCCCCTACTATTATTGTATTATTGTTGATGTGTTTCTTTGATTTTGTTATTAATTGGTTTATATAGTTGGCTGCTCCCACGTTGGGGGCATAGATATTTAAAATTGTTAGATCTTCTTGTTGGACAGACCCTTTGAGTATGATATAGTGTCCTTCCTCATCTCTTATTATAGTCTTTGGCTTAAAATCTAATTGATCTGATATAAGGATTGCCACTCCTGCTTTCTTCTGATGTCCATTAGCATGGTAAATTCTTTTCCACCCCCTCACTTTAAATCTGGAGGTGTCTTCGGGCTTAAAATGAGTTTCTTGGAGGCAACATATAGATGGGTTTTGTTTTTTTATCCATTCTGATACCCTGTGTCTTTTGACAGGGGCATTTAGCCCATTAACATTTAGGGTAACTATTGAGAGATATGAATTTAGTGCCATTGTATTGCCTGTAAGGTGACTGTTACTGTATATGGTCTCTGTTCCTTACTGATCTACCACTTGTAGGCTCTCTCTTTGCTTAGAGGACCCCTTTCAAGATTTTCTGTAGAGCTGGTTTGGTGTTTGCAAATTCTTTCAGTTGTTGTTTGTCCTGGAAGCTTTTAATCTCTCCTTCTATTTTCAATGATAGCCTAGCTGGATATAGTATTCTGGGCTGCATGTTTTTCTCATTTAGTGCTCTGAAAATATCATGCCAGCTCTTTCTGGCCTGCCAGGTCTCTGTGGATAAGTCAGCTGCCAATCCAATATTTTTACCATTGTATGTTACAGACTTCTTTTCCCGGGCTGCTTTCAGGATTTTCTCTTTGTCACTGAGACTTGTAAATTTTACTATTAGGTGACGGGGTGTGGGCCTATTCTTATTGATTTTGAGGGGCGTTCTCTGCACCTCCTGAATTTTGATGCTCGTTCCCTTTGCCATATTGGGGAAATTCTCCCCAATAATTCTCTCCAGTATACCTTCTGCTCCCCTCTCTCTTTCTTCTTCTTCTGGAATCCCAATTATTCTAATGTTGTTTCGTCTTATGGTGTCACTTATCTCTCGAATTCTCCCCTCGTGGTCCAGTAGCTATTTGTCCCTCTTTTGCTCAGCTTCTTTATTCTCTGTCATTTGGTCTTCTATATCACTAATTCTTTCTTCTTCCTCATTTATCCTAGCAGTGAGAGCCTCCTGTTTTGATTGCACCTCATTAATATCTTTTTTGATTTCAACTTGGTTAGATTTTAGTTCTTTTATTTCTCCGGAAAGGGCTTTTATATCTCTCGAGAGTGTTTCTCTAATATCTTCCATGCCTTTTTCGAGCCCGGCTAGAACCTTGAGAATTGTCATTCTGAACTCTAGATCTGACATAGTACCAATGTCTGTATTGATTAGGTCCCTAGCCTTTGGTACTGCCTCTTGTTCTTTTTTTTGTGTTGAATTTTTCCGTCTTGTCATTTTGTCCAGAGAAGAGTATATGAAGGGGCAAGTAAAATACTAAAAGGGTGGCAACAACCCCAGGAAAATATGCTTTAACCAAATTAGAAGAGATCCCAAATCGTGAGGGGGGAGAAAGAGGCTAAAAAGAGGTTCAAAAAGGAAGAAAGAAAAAAAAAAAAAAGAACATGAAAAAAAAAGAATAGATTTAAAAAAAAAAAGAACACACCTAAGAAAAATATAAAAAAGAAAAAATATATATATTAGCTAAACGAGTAAAAAATCGTTAAAAAAGAAAAAGGTAACAGTTAAAAAAAAATTTTACCCGAAGGCGAGAAAAAAAAACAAAAAATGAAAAAGAAAAAAATTAACTTAACTGCAAGACTAAAAAAAATCACAGGGAAAAAGCCATGAGTTCCGTGCTTTGCTTTCTCCTCCTCTAGAATTCTGCTGCTCTCCTTGGTATTGAAACCGCACTCTTTGGTAGGTGAACTTGGTCTCGGCTGGATTTCTTGTTGATCTTCTGGGGGAGGGGCCTGTTGTAGTGATTCTCAAGTGTCTTTGCCCCAGGCGGAATTGCACCGCCCTTATCAGGGTCCGGGGTGAGTAATCCGCTTGGGTTTGCTTTCAGGAGCTTTTGTTCCCTTTTCCGTAGAGTTCCGGAGGACGGGAATACAAATGGCGGCCTCCTGGTCTCTGGCCCGGAGGAGCCGAGAGCCCAGGGCCCCACTCCTCAGTGCGCGCTCAGAGAACCGCGCCCAGTTACTCCCGTCTGCCTGACCTCCGGCCGCGCTCCGAGCTCACCGAGCCTGCGACCAGTTCAAGGTCACCCCGAGCTGTGAGCTTACTGTCGGCTCTGTCTCTGTAGCCGGCTTTCCCGTTCCAATACCCGCAAGCTCTGCGACACTCAGACACCCCCGATCCTTCTGTGACCCTGCGGGACCTGAGGCCACGCTGACCCCATGTGGGCTTTGCCCCGGGTAGCCTCTGGAGCGATGTCCCTCAGCGGAACAGACTTTTAAAAGTCCTGATTTTGTGCGCGGTTGCTCCGCCGCTTGCAGGGATCCGGCCCCTCCCCCTGGGGTCTATCTTCCCGTCGCTTTGGATTCACTTCTCCTCCGGTCCTACCTTTCAGAAAGTGGTTGTTTTTCTGTTTCCAGAATTGCTTTTCTTCTTCTCTTCGATCTGCCGATGGATTTTCAGGTGTTTGCAATCTTTAGATAAGCTATCTAGCTGATCTCTGGCTAACTGAAGTAGTCTCAGCCGGCTACTTCTCCGCCATCTTGACTCCTCCCCCTTAGGATTGTTTATTCCAGCTCTTTGAAAAATGCTGGTGGAATTTTGATTGGAATGACATTGAGAGTGTAGATTGCTCTAGGCAGTATAGACATTTCATCAATCTGAGGGTTTTGGAGGGGTGGAGGTGGGTGGCAGGTTTGGTGAGCCTGGTGGTGGGAATTATGGAGGGCACGTATTATATGGAGCACTGGATGTGGTACATAAACAATGAATTCTGGAACACTGAAAATAAATTAAAAAAATATAAAAAAATAAAAGAAAAATTAAAATTAAAAAAATAAATAAAAATAAAAATAATGTTTAAAGAATGTCTCCATTTAGAAAATAAGGCGTTGTGGGTACCTGGGTGGCTCAGTGGGTTGAGGCCTCTGCCTTCGGTTCAGGTCATGATCCCAGGGTCCTGGGATCAAGCCCCATATCGGGCTCTCTGCTCAGCAGGGAGCCTGCTTCCCTCCCTCTCTCTGCCTGCCTCTCTGCCTACTTGTGATCTCTCTGTCAAATAAATAAAATATTAAAAAAAAAAAAAGAAAATTAAGGGGTTAAGTTGCTTAACAGTTTCCAAACTCTGTTCCCTGAGGTGCCTGCAGGGGTTGGCAAGAGAAACAGAGTGAGTATTATAGGTTGCCTTTTGTCTGCTCTCTCCTCTCTTGCTCCCATTTCAATCAAAGCATCTCTGTTAAAAAGAAAAAAAAAAAGAAGTCCATTTTAGGGAGAGTCTATGTAGTTTTCCATCTGAAAGGGATTTAATACTTTTAAATAATTTTCAAAAACTTAGACTTATGCTCTTAATGTTTGGAAACTAGAATCTTATTATGTTCAAGGTACTGTCTGGGCACAGGGCACAGTGGAGCACATGAAAGTAAAGAAGACCTCACCCCTGATCTCTTGATTTAGGAGAAGAAAGAGACTCTTGCACAAATAATAGCAGGGAATGAACAGAGGTAGGAGAAGAGAGTAGTAGGTGTGGACTGTCAATGAAAGTCACCATAATATGCAAGCCGTGCTGTGACTGACCCTTTCCAGCCCCATCCCAGCAGCATGGTTGATGATGGGGTACCTTTTCCAGGTCTTGGTACAGGGCTTTTTTTTTTTTTTTCCTTCTAAAATGGCTTTAGTACCCTAGTTACCCAGTACTCAACTTCTGATTTCTTATTCATCCATGAGATTTTTTTTTTGTCTTATATATTCCATGCCCTTAGCAACTTTATTTCATATTAAAAATGTTGGTGACACATAGCTTGGCAATTTCTATTAGAAGCCAAACACTTTTAGAAAGACATAAATTCACTCCAGTGTCAAGAGCTTCAGAGATGAGAAATATTGACATCTGAGGAATATCAAGTTCAAGTTCATAGATTTCAGTGTCCCTGGCTACCCTACTATCTTTGGTGACCTGGCTATGAAAGTGTTACTGTGTCTCATTTCAACAGAGTTGTCTGATTCTTCAAGGTTCAAATTCAGCCTCTGCCACTGTCTTTGGATTTTGGATTTGGGATTTTATTTTCTTCTCTTTACTTTAGTTTCTTCTGTGCACAAGAAGTTAAATATTATTATCTTTATTGGATTTTAATCTTTTTCTTCTTTTTGGTCATGCATTTATTTATTGAAATTTCTAATTTTTAACACATGCCATAATTTATATGCCTTAAAATCCAAACGCTACAGACATTCATAGTAAACTTTCTCACTTCCACTCCTGCCTTCTTTTTGCTCAGTTACCAGCCCCACCTTCCCCCATAGGTAACTATTTTTATTTATTTTTTTGAGTCTTCCAGAACTTCCTCCTACAAATGTGGTCAAATATAGATATTTTGTCCCCCTTCCTATTATACAATAGAAGTACATTGACACTTTCTGCACCCAAAAACTTATCTTTTCTGTAGATAGAATGTACCTTTATCCCTTTGAACATCTGGTTTGCATTCCATTTTATTGATACAGTTTAATTTATTTAACTAGTCTCATAATGTTAGCTATATGTGTTGCTTCTTATCTTTTACTATTATAATATTGTAGTAAGTTACATTGTGCATGTGTCATTTCTAATGTATACAAATGTATCTGAGAATAAATTCCTAGAAATGGGATTGTTAGGTTTCAGGGAATATAGCCTTTGTAAATTTATAATTTTTTTTCTTTTAAAAAAATTATCATGTTATGTTAGCCATGATAAAATACATCATTAGTTTTTGATGCAGAATTCCAAGATTCATTGCTTATGTACAATGCCCAGTGCTCTATGCAATATGTGCCCTCCTTAATACCCACCTCCCACCTCCTCCCCTCCAAAGCCCTCAGTTTGTTCTTCAGAGTCCACAATTTCTCATGGTTCAAATCCCCCTCTGATTTCCCCCAATTGACTTTTTCTTTCTTTCTCCTAATGTCCTCTAAGTTATTCCTTATGTTCTGCAAGTCAGGGAAACCATATGATAATTGGCTTTCTCTGCTTGATTTATTTCACTCAGCATAATCTGCTCCAATCTCATCCATACAAAAGTTGGGTATTCATCCATATATTCCATTGTATATATGAACAACATCTTCTATTTTTTTTGTAAATTTGTAATTTGATAACTATTGTCAAATTGCCCTACATTGGCATTGCACAACTTGACCCTTCCCCTAGGATTGTATGAAAGTGCCTGTTTCCCCACAGCCTCACCATCAGAAAGCACTGTCAAACACTTGGATTTATGTCAATATAGTAAGTTAGATATGACATCTCAATGTAATCTTGATTTGCATTTCTCTTTTTATGATTCAGGGTAATAATCCTTTAAATGTCCCAGAACTATTTTATTTTAAGGTTCTGTTATCAATCCTGAGATTTCTCATAGGTTTATGGCAAAACAACTCTTCCTGGTTTACCTATCCACAGCTTGTCAAGCCACATCCCCAAACTATGGATGCTTGGTGTTTTCTCCAGCCTTCTCTTTGATTTTATATTTGGAAACACTATTCTTCATCTTCCTCTGTTCATCTCACTTTAATTGAATATTATGCATGTCTTTGTATGAAATTGTTTTCCAATACTAATTCTCTTAGCCAAAGAACTTGCTGGTACATTCACCAGGATTATCTTATTACTACACAGTTCCCTATGGTCTTATTAACCATAACAAAACAAAATAAAATAAAACAAAACCAAGCAAGAACAACCAACTAAGCCCTTTCCCTTTTTTTGTTCAAATCCAAGAAGATTGGATATTCTTTGATTGAAGAAGGAGTGATCAGTATCATCAATGTAAGGAATTTTCCTACAGCTTCTGGGCTGATAAGACTATTTTTCACATAGATACTGTGTAGAGGCTTTTTTTTTTTTGGCACCTGAATACAAATTCACAGTGAGAATGTAGAGAGACTTGGCAAAGAGAATTGATACGTAAGAGTCCTTGGCAAAAAATGAATGCATGCATAAAGAGATTGTGGGGCATGGTGCATCTGCCCTCTGTATCCTAATGTAGATCTGACTCTTAATTTTGTTGTCTTTAATGTATCTGGCTTAATTTGATACAAGACATTACACAACATTTATATTCTGTGGCTAAGGGCTTTCAGAGATTAAGCATAGCACCTTAGCTTTTTCCTACATAGTAAGCACACAGTCGCATTATTTGGTTAGTTAATAACATAATGCAGATAATTATGACAGGATAGATGTGACTCGGGGCTGGCTTGATGAACATGTGAACTGAGCAATCACAAAGGGCCCCGGGTTCCATAGGAACTCGTGCTTTGTTGATGTTCTGCTGTCATCTTGATGAAATACTTGAACAAGGGGGCTAGTCCTTCATTTTCATTCTGACTGAGCCCCACGAATTATATAGCTGGCCCTTCCTCATATAACTTGAGATTAGATTGCCTGGAGAATCAAGTCTGTTTATGGAGCAGAGTCCAGTGTTTCAGTGTTATTTGTGAGGCATCTGTGAATATATTTCCTTCCATTAATGTGACTAACACTTCTGTTTGTAATTTTAATTAGAAGTGACAACAGGAGAGGATTTATATTTGTTTTAATCTTTTATATCTTACTTTAGAAAGCAGACCAGATATAGCCATGAAAAGCAAATGGATGAGTGTAAGATCTTCCTCGTGCTCCTGTGCTCCAGACAATACCATTAGGATCTGTTTCAAAACTGTATTAACCATAGCCATTTCTTTTCCACATAGACATGGTAGGTCTCATTCCTACATATAAGTTTAGGAATAAAATCTTAATTCAGATTACTTGCAAAGAAGATACCAAAAAGACTTGAAAATTCAAATATTCTTCTTAAGCCTAGAGTTTTAACCATCATTTTTAAGTGTTTACAAAACAGTTCAATAGTAAAATAACTTTCCAAATTAAGATACTCAAGAGTTTAACCTGAAAGTATTATAGATAATAAGTTCATTTCCCTTCTTTGAATCTACAAATTTAAGAAAAGTGAATAATCTGCATTCAAAGGGTAAAATTCAAAGGCAGCATGTGTTGTCCTGGGTTGGGATGAGAAAACAAGCATACTCTTTAGAAGCAAAATCATAGTTGGGCAAACCTCAGTGTGAGGGATGCTATTACACAAGCAGCTCATTGTGTCATGATTGGAAGTATGAGAACTTGTTTACTCAAGAGAACTCTCATCTCTGTTGGAGCCCTAGAGAAGGGAAGAACACATGTAAAGTCATTTTTGTTTCTACCTACGGACCTCCTGTTTCAGGTACAATGATTGTGCTACTGTATACAAATGACGGTGATTTATAGTACATTGCTCTGGTCTGCATGCTAGTTTGCTCCATAAGATTAAAAACTATAACCCCTAAAAGCAGGGAGATATTTCAATAGCTCAGTCTTCTAATCAGCGCTTCTAGCTCTGATGTAATATTTCCTTTGGAAACTCCTCAGGTAAATATTGCTGGAAATCCTAGAAAACTCTCTTTATAACAATGAACTGAAGGTGTAGGCCACTTGTCTTCATCTACAAAGGCAACATGGAAAGTATGGTTGAGGTATTGTCTTTAGAAGATTATCTCTTTTATCCATTTAAATTATTATTATTATTATTATTTTTAAAGATTTTATTTATTTATTTGTCAGACAGAGGGAGAGAGAGCGAGTGAGCACAGGCAGACAGAGAGGCAGGCAGAGGCAGAGGGAGAAGCAGGCTCCCTGCCGATCAAGGAGCCCGATGCGGGACTCGATCCCAGAACCCTGGGATCATGACCTGAGCTGAAGGCAGCTGCTTAACCAACTGAGCCACCCAGGCGTCCCCATTTAAATTATTTTGAATTTAATCCATTGTCAATTTGGTTAACTCACCTTCTTGAACTTTAATACATTTTGATTGGCAATACTTTTGTTGTCTTTTGTTATCTCAACAAGAGTTACTGCTTTTCAATTTCCTGTAATTTTTAGACACATCTAAGTAAGCAGTTGAATGAATTTGTTGACACAGTCTGATTCTACCATGCCTTGTTTATAATAATAATAAAGAATTTATTGCTTTAGCCTTACAGCTGGCTCAGTCCAACAGGAGCAGTTAATTTAATTTGAAGTGCCCTGAGTCTTTTTGTTATTGAAAATCTATTCTTGAATGAGATTACATTTGCTAGGTTATTTCAATAAGACTACTCTTGAGGAACTTGACCAAAGAATCACTGTCTTTCATCAATCTGAGTTAAAGTTGGAACAGCAGGTTGTTGGGGTAGTGGGAATCTTTCTAAGTATTATGAATTTAACAAGTTATTAAAAATCTAATGCATACTATTTGTGGATTTGGGGGTTTTTTTGGGTGAACATTAGGTCCTTTAGGTACATGTATTCATCTAACCTCCAAAACCCCTCCTACAGTATTATTATCAGAGAGGTGAGAACTTTCCTGAGCTCAGAATGTAATAGTGCTAAGTTGTGCCTCCAAAGGAGGTCTGGCTCCAAAAATCCAGGCTTTCAGTCACTTGTCACTTAAAATTCCTAATATGAAAACCAAATAATTTTTGTTGAGTCCTATGAGGGTACAATTATTCCCTTTAAGCTTTTTGGTAAGTAAATAATAACTATATCATAGGCCACTTAGGTTCCATGTAGTGCTATCTTTAGTGTTTTCTTACTCGTTGGTTTCCTCTTTCTAAAAGGTAGACATTCTGTATATTTACATTATTGCTTTCAAGAGAAGTATACTTCTTGGTAATGCCAATTTTCATGTATTACAAAGAACAAAATATGACCACCACTAATTGTACCAGAAGATCATTTCCACAGGTAGATATAGTGAGTTTAGGGGCAGTTATGCTATTCATAGCATCATCATCATCATCATCAATAATAATAAGAGCAGCTTTTATTGAGAATTTTCTCTTTACCCAGGCTTTACTCTAAGTGATTTATAAATATTGCATTTGATCCTCACAAAGCCTGTACAAAATAGATAATACTAATATTCCTGTTTCATAATGTGTGAAGTTGAGATTCAGAGATAAGTAAATTTGTCCAAGATAATGGAGAAAACTCATGTCCTCGAGTTGAGTATCCTAGACTCACACCTAACTCTGTATCCTACTAACTTCTAACTCTGTTTACTGTCTCTAGCCTTATGTTTTAGCATTATAAAAGTAATACATTTTCTTTCTTTTTTTCTAGTAATAAATTTTCATAAAAGATAATTTGAAAAATATATAAATATATAAAATTACTGGGCAAAGGAAAATAGCCACATAGTTTCTACTAACCAAGCACAATCACTGATACATGTTGTGGCTTTATTTATATATTTAGTAAAGAACAGAATTCTTTTCCTTTTTCTTACTCTTTTAAAAATAAAGTTGTAATTGTACCATATGTAGAATGTTTAAAGATAGACTTTATTTTCTAGAACTGTTTTAGACTCACAGAAAAAATTTTTGAAGATAGCAGAAAGTTCCAATATACCCCATACTCAGTTTCCCCTACTACTAACATCTTACATTAGTGTGATGCATTTATTATAATTAATGAATCAATATTAATATATCATTATAATGCCTGTAGTTTATTCATACTTCCTTATTTTTTCTTTTGTTTTTAAAGATATTTATTTATTTATTTGAGAAAGAGAGGAAGAGAGAGTGTATGAGCAGGGGGAGGGGCAGAGTGAGAAAGAATCTCAAGCAGACTCCATGCTGAGCATGGAGCCTGATGTGGGGGTTTGATCTCATGATCCTGAGATCATGACCTGAGCCAAAACCAAGAGTCAGAGGCTTGACTGACTCAGCCACCCAGGCAACCTCCTTATTTTTTTCTAATATCCTTTTTCTGTCCAGGATCCCATCCAGGGCACCATATTACATTTAGTTGTTATGTTTTCTTAGTTTCCTCTTGGCTGCAACAGTTTCTCAGACTTTGTTTTTGATGGTCTTAGCAGTTGTGAGGATTACCAGTTAGGTATTTTGAAGAAGATCCTTCTATTGGAATTTACCTGGCTTTTTTCTTTTTTCTTTTTTCTTTGGGTAGACTGGCATTATAGGTTTTTGGGAGGCAAACCAGTGCCATTTTCATCATATCATATTCAGGGTACACACTATCAATGTTCTGCTGACCTTGATCACCTGGGCGAGGCAGTGTTTGCCAGATTTCTCTCCTTTAAAGTTAGTCTTTTCAATGAAACAAGATGGGATTGGGAGGGAGACAAACCATAAGTGACTCAATCTCACAAAACAAACTGAGGGTTGCTGGGGGGAGGGGGGTTGGGAGAAGGGGGGTGGGGTTATGGACATTGGGGAGGGTGTGTGCTTTGGTGAGTGCTGTGAAGTGTGTAAACCTGGCGATTCACAGACCTGTACCCCTGGGGATAAAAATATATGTTTCTAAAAAATAAAAAAATTAAATAAAAATAAAAGTTAGTCTTTTCCCCTCTTCCCATATCATAATCTTGAGAAGGAAGTCACTTTTGTACAGTCCATACTTAAGGATTGGAAACATATATAATTTTATTTATTTTTAAACATTATTATTATTTTCCATGTTGTACATTTTTCACAAACTTTTTTTATGCCTGCATACCATCCTGTGGCTTACTAAACTGCTTCTTTGCAGCTGGACAGTTAAGTTGTTCCTTTTGTTTCTTTTAGGAAAGAATCTTACAAGTAGGTTTACAGGTTAAAGATATAAACACTTTGAAATTCTTGGTGCATTCAGTTCCATCAAGGAGTTGAAATAGTTTACTCTTCCATTAGCACTATATGAAAATGGATCTTTTGCTTGCCCCTCTGCCCATGGCTTATTATTATTTAACTTTTTGGTTAAGCTTTTGGCAAAATGGAATTTTACCATTATTTTAATTTGTATTGATTTTATGATGCTAAGGTGGACAATTTCCCTGTGTATTTCTCAACTAGACTTTCATCTTACTCACATGTATGAGTAGGATAATAATGTCTATAATATGTGAAAGAACTTTTTAAGATTTATTCACATATTTATAATATGTGAAAGAACTCTGACAGACAGACAGAAACCAACTATCAACCATTTGTAAGAAAGCTTACAAAAAACACTTTCAGACCTTGATGTTTTGAGTTTTCACCAAGAATTTGCCAAATCTAAATGTTGACAATAACTTTAAGGTAGGAGGTTTCCAAGTACTAGGGCTTGGTATCACACCAACATTTTTCAATTTGGGGAAAGACGTGGTAGACTGAGGTGATTAAACAGATGACAATTATTAAATATAGGTTGTGAAATTGGTAGTTCATATAAAAATAGATCATCTGTGAAAGAATCTGTGTGATTAACAAAAACTAAAGTGTGGGGCTTTCATAGCCTATGTCCCTCCTGTTTTATTCATGGGACACATTTCACTAACCCCACCACAAACTTTGTGGAGATAAAGGGAAAAAATGGCATGAATAGGTTTTCTCAAGAAAAGTAATCAGAGAAAATGGGAAGAACATTCCTCTGGGGTCTATATCCTGTAAGGGGTTGGGGTCTACTAGCGATGATCAGTATAATTAATGTAAACATTTTAAAGTGTGGTGTTTTGTCACAATGTTGATCTTATTGGTACACAAACTTTGGCATCAAAAAGACTCAGAAGGATAAATTAATCACACTTAGGCTGATATAGTTGCTGTGTGGAGAGAGGCCACAGAAATAGTAGCCAGTCCTTTTCAGGATGAAGCAACCATGTCTCAACTCAGGCTCTCAAGCAACCACAGACTGGGTGGCTTAAAAATGCAAGTTTAGTTCTCACAGTTCTGGAGGCTGTAAGTCTAACATTAGGGAGTAGGCAATTGTCATTCTGAGCCCTCTTTTAGCTTGTAGGTCCTTGTGGGCTCATATGATCTCTCTCTCTCTCTCTCTCTCTCTCTGTGTATCTAGAGGGAGAGAGGAAGTTCTCTGATGTCTTTTGTTATAAGGTATCTTATTTAGCCCTGAATACCTCCCAGAGGCCCCATCTTTAAATACCATCACACTGGGAGTTAGGGCTTCAGTATATGAACTTTGAGGGGGACAACATTCAGCCTACCATCACCTGAGAGTTAATGTGGTGTACTTATGAATGTGGGTACACACCACACAAATACACATATTATGAACACAAAAGGAAAAATACACCATAGATAATTGGTGGTATATTAGTTACTTTGGTTTTATTTCCCATTTAGGCTAATATATCAGGTTTTTTGTTTTGTTTTGTTTTGTGGTTTGTTTGATTAAGTGCATTTACCAGTGCACATGAATGTTAGTAGTTAACTAAGTAGTCATTTATTTTCTCCTGTAACAAGAAACTCACTGGTAGATGGGTTGGTTCAACAGCTTGCAGGTGTTAGGGCCAAGGCCTTAATAGTTCTCCTGCCATTCTTTCATGGTTGCAAAGTGATAGCTGTAGCTACTTTTCCAGCTCTGCATTCACATTCTAGGCAGGACAAAGGAAAAATGGAAATAATAAGGCAGGACAAAATAAAAATGGAAATAGCTAAATCTTTTAAGGACTTTTCTAGAAGCCCTAGTCCATGACTTCAGCTTACATTTTTTGACAAGGGCTATGTCACATGGCTACGATTATCTGAGGGGAAAACTGGGTAATGTAAATTTTATTTGGGGGCTTAGTATTGCCATCTAACATGTGGGTTCTGTTAATAAGCAAGAAAAGAAAAACAGATATGGGGTTAGAACCTAGCAGTATGTTCCATAATGACATCCCAAGGGCTAAAAGAAAATGGTGAATTAACAAACCTTCCACCAATGGATAGAGAGTCCTCTCACATAGCAAAATGGAAGCTTAAGAAATTCCTCCCCTAAAGGGATATTTAAATAGTATATCTCAAAAGGAAGCTTATTTAAGGGATTGAGGAAGATAGTATACTTTAGATGCTGGAGATGTCAGAGGACAGCCACTAGTGTAGTTCAGTTGCAACCTAAGGAAATTTTGAGGTAGTTGGCAGATGTACTGCTCCAAGACTGCCTTTTGGCTCTCATGGTTATTCCTGCTTCCTACTTCCTGTGGTTGAAGCACACTGTTTTCTTTCATTCAGAGACATCTTGTTCTTGTCTGAGTCACTACACCGTGACTCATCTTGTTTTGGCTCCTTGTTGTGGGTTTCATGAGGTTATCCAAAGAGTTGCAGGGATGAGAAACACTGAACTGTTGAAGACTAAGAGTAGGGTGCTAAGAAATATGAACCATTTGTACTTCTTTCAAACTCATTCTAAGCAAGTCAAAGTTTTGTTTAGTTTTCTCTCTCTCTTTTTTTTTTTTTTTAACTCCATGAATGGCTGCTCCACTTTCAGTTATAAGAAAGTTGGAAAGGAAATCACCTGCTTCTTTAAAACACTAGGGTTCTAGATCACCATGGTTGTGGTGTTTGACATGAGTCATGAGGAGGGTGTAATAGAAGACAGCCTTACAAAGATGTACATTATAGTAATACATGTGAAGGTTGTGAGAGAGAATAGTAATTTCTGTAAGAATCAGAACTGGGATCAAAGATACAGGAAGTGGCTATTAACTGGATGCACAAGAGGTCAAAGAAAAATCAGAGGGATAAGTCAAAGTTGATTCAGGTTTCAGGACTCTGAGTCTAGAGTATGGAGTTGCCACAGGGACAAAGAGACTCAGAGTAGGATCTGTTTGGTGGTAATAGAGGGATGATGTGTTCTGTCTTTGTTCCCTCACACACACTTTATGAAGGAGGTAGAAGTGGAAGTTTGGCTGACTGAGACAAGGTCTAATATGGTTATTAAGTGCTTAGTTGCAAATCTTCCCACTTTGTGGCATTTGATTTGAATTTTGCATTCTGATCCATTGGACAATGTGCCTCAAACTCATTCTACATTCCTCAATACCCATCTCTTCCCATTTCTCCCATACCCTTGAGCCTGAATTATCACATACTCCAGAACAAGGCAAACTAAGCTTGATGTTTTAAATACACTTTCCTTTATTATCTGTTTCATGTTTAAAGGGACATCTTTTATTTATTTATTCATGAGAGAGAGAGAGAGAGAGAGAGAGTGCATGGGGAGGGAGGAGGAGCTGAGGGGAAGAGAGAAGAACAGGCAGATTTCTCACAGAGCGCAGAGGCTGATAGGGAGCTGGATCCCAAGACACTGAGATAATGACCCGAGCTGAAACCAGGAATCAGAGGCTTAACTGACTGAGTCACCCAGGTGACCCTAAAGGAAAATCTATTTTGTGTTTGCCAAATTGCCACCCAACAATTTTCCTTACCAATCCAACAGTTTCCAATTGGCTTTGATCACCATGGATAAATTGCTTACATGACAACATACGCACCTTATTCTGATGACAATTCTTTTTTTTTTTTTTTTTCCTGATGACAATTCTTTAACATAAGCACTTTGCGGAGTGATTTCTATTAATAATTGCAGAACCATTCCTAAGTGATACAGGATATTTATGATATATGAAGATGTTTGACTCCTCTGATAAGCACCATACTTTGCTCTCTTTTGGTTCTGTATTTAAGTTGGTCCTAGGAGTTTCAAGAATGTATTTGAGGAAGGGAAACAGAATTGAAGTTGATTTCTTTACTTTTTTACTCTTATCTCATCTTCTGCTAGTTCTCTGCACATAGGTCATGGACTGGGGCAGAAGCTATATGCTTGGCACATATAGTGTACTTAGATCATACAGTTGTGCACTTAGACTAAACAGAGGCTAATATTAATATCAACTCACCCTATCCCATCATTTCTGCCAGATTAAAGCCAGCAGGAGTCTCTCTCTGAGGACCTTTAATCTCCCTATATGTAGTTTAGCTAACACGTGTTCATGTCTTGCTCAGGAGTACTATATATGTTTTTCAGTTGTATCTTGGTTCTATTTTATGTTCCTATCCTTGTTTATTTAAGTATATTTTAAATAATATTTTAAAGATCACGTATCTCCCTATAAGCTTCCTTAAATGACTTTTGGAACACAAAGTATGTATATATGTATCCGTGAATCACAGTGGAAGTCCCAGAAGCTCCTGATTGTGAAGTGTATTCAATGTTAGTGATAGAAATCTTTTCTGTTGTTGGTGAAGAGATGGTTTCTTTCATATAATTTCTTAGATGTCACCCATCAGTGGCTACACATATTAGTCAGAAAACAACAAGAAACGAACTAACATTTGTTGAGTACCTTTTATGTTCTGGGAATTCTTCCAAGCTCTTTTCTTACTTAATCTTCATGACTCTGTATGTCCTGTTATAATCCTTATTTCACAGATGTGAAAAGTGAGACCCAGGCTTGTTAGTGGATTGTTCACATAAGGTCACACAGTCAGTTAGCAGGGATCTTGAGTTTGAGTCCAGGAGGTTTGATTCTTGAGCCCACATGACTAAAGAGAACATGATAGTGTCTCATTGTAACAGAAAGAGCACCCGTGATACTGGTCCTGACCCCTTTGTTCTCATAGAAACTCAGTTCCTAATAACATGTTCCAGAATTTTTATTGCTAACCAGGATTTTGTCACATGTGCTCACAAACTACTTCACTTTTAAAGGGTGCATCGCTGGGTAGTTTCATGTTCTCTAGCACTAATGGATCTTGGAATCCTTGGGAAGCCACTCCTATGGGATGGGGCAGGCTGTGACAAAGTGGGGAAAAGCCTTTTGTTCACAGTGCTGCTCTGTGGCCTCAAAGCTGTGCTCAAGTCTTACTGAGTTTTAAACCCCTTGTCAGTCTTCCTTCCAGTTTCCCTCCTCTGTCTAAGACTCAAACAGGTATTTAATTGGGGGTCAGCATAACCACCACCATTTTGGGCTTACACTCTCCCATCCTTTCCTTCATAAAGCTCATTATACATGACTCTTTTTCAATGTGAGTTCTTTCCTTAGTGGTTTATCAGGCACATGAGAAATGGGCTTCTATCAGACCATCTCTCGGCTTCCCAAACATAGTTGGATATGTCTAAAACCCACAAGAGGCCCATCTTGGAACATTCCATGAGCCACCACTGGTTCCCACAAAT
This sequence comes from Mustela lutreola, assembly GCF_030435805.1. Lineage (NCBI taxonomy): Eukaryota > Metazoa > Chordata > Mammalia > Carnivora > Mustelidae > Mustela > Mustela lutreola. The sequence continues at coordinate 175,038,333 of NC_081291.1, read as the reverse complement.
CAAAGCCTTCCTTCTGTTTTACACACCCACAACTTCTGTGTTCTCCATCTAGTCCAAAATGGTGGTGAAAAAAATCAGGCTGCTTTTCTGTCTTGACCTACTCAAGCCAGGGTCTATGGGCTAAGACCCATCTCTCTTTGGATTTCCTCTGACAGGGAGGTGAAGATCTGCTTTGTTCCCCTCCTTAACCTGGTAGTAAAGCCTTAGTTAAGTACATGTGCTCGCTGAGACTTGAATCTTTTTCTTGGGGAAAGTAGGGTTTCCTTCATTCCCAAATCTTTCACTTGTCCAAAGAGGGTTCTTAGATTTCTTAATCACATTGTCATCTGTCCATTCTACAAAGTCATGAGTGATTGTTTTGTTGAGATTCAGACAATTTGCATTTTTTAAATAAAATCCAAAATGACCACTCTCTTTTTACCTCCATGTCACTGAGTAGTCCCACCAGGGGTGAGAATCTTATTTCTGCCTTCCTGGAAGCTGAGCAATGTCATAACCATTTCACTGTGAATACCCTTTACAATCCTTTGATATAAGCGAGTCTCATCTACTTGCCATTTTGCTGCCTCCTTGCTTCTTTTTTCCTTTGACTATTTTATCCTTAGCAGAACTGAAAGTATTTTCTCCCTGCCTTTTGCTTTGTATTTATTTATTTATTTATTTTAATTAATTTTTAAAAAAGATTTTATTTATTTATTTGACAGACAGAGATCACAAGTAGGCAGAGAGGCAGGCAGAGAGAGAGAGAAGGAAGCAGGCTCCCCACCGAGCAGAGAGCCCGATGCGGGGTTTGACCCGAGAACCCCGGGATCATGACCTGAGCCAAAGGTAGAGACCCTAACCCACTGAGCCACCCAGGCACCCCTTGCTTTGTATTTAGAAAGGTAACTTCCCATTTTGTTTCCCAACAACTTATATATGAATGTAAGTGGCATCTTTGGTCTTTAGTGCACTCAAATACCAAAGTCATGACATGCTTTTTTGTCCTCTTCTTTTTGCTCAATTTTTATTATACTCCAACACATTTTACCCTACACTAGATGCCCAGTACAATGTGGACTGCTATCTGTCTACAACATTCCTGGTTATTGACCAATCAGGGAATTCTTCAGGGGCAACTGAGAAGGTTTTGGTACTTTTCAGATTAACACAGCCATGTCTGCCAAGAATCTCATGCCAGTTTGAAGAAGCATACACTATTTTACTAATTCAATGCCTATAGAGGAGGGATTATAGGACTTGCTTTTCAGACTCTTTGGGAAGGAACTTGCAGTATTTTGCAATCATTGGCAGGTCATTAAACACTACACAGATCTTCCTGTGGATATATCTGGATACACCCTTCCCTTTGGGTTCGAATGGTCCCTGTAGGGTGGTTTCCATAACTTCTCACTTCCCTGTGATAACACAGACCCACACACATCTCTTGGTATTGCTTAAAAGTAACTTGGCAGTTGTTGAGGAGGAATTGACAAGCTATAATATTATGAATAATAATAAAATAGAATCTAATAATAGTTATATTTCAAAAGCATCGGCCATGTGCCACTCTATCGGAGACTTTCTGTACATTGTCTCACTTTATCATCATATAATGAGATAGGTATTTTCCACATTTTACATATGACAAAGCTCAGATTAAGTAACCTGTTCAAGGTTACCCAATTTCCAAACACCTCAACAGGTGTGGCTCTAAAGCTCATGTAATTTCCACTATGTTCACTTCTACTCATTGGAACTTGGTTAATGGAGATGTGCAGACAAACCACCTAGAAAGCCCAGGAATTAACAGTGGTGTTCCATTAAAATGCTCCCAAATCATAACCTGAATTTTAGGTGATGCTGCTGGGAAATAGCCATTTGTCTCAAAAAACCCAGCTTGAGCCTTCCACCAATTAGATAGGCCTTCTGAAAACTCAAACTGGGGGCTGATAGGATGAATCTACTGGACTGGGGACACTTTTTAAGGAGCTACCTTGAAACCTCTTGTCAACAGCTAGTTGGTCTTTCTTTTTCCTCCTCCTTCCTGAGTTTTCCTAATGAATGTAAATTTCATGAAGGAAAAGAACTTTGTTCACTGCTGCATAGCTAGACAAGACAGTGCCCATAGAGGACCCTAATAAATATTTGTTGAATGAATGAAGAAGTGGGTGAAAAAAATCTTTGCCAACCCTTTGCCAGAATGTCAGGAGCCAGCTACTTCTGACATTGCATCTGGTAATTCCATAGAGATTTGGATAATCTGGTGTTTATCTGTTTGTGGATTGGCCTAATCTTAACCATTGCTGTGTAACAGGAAAATCCTCCCTTTTTTAGACAGTTGGTGAGACCCCTAAAAAGGCAAAGAGACAAAGAAACCTGCAGGGCTTGGGCAGGAGAGTGACAGGGTTAGCCTCCTGTACCTGTTTTCATCTCTATGACTTGAACTCTTCCTGATTCGTCTGTAAAGAAGGAACATTCATCATGTCTTGCTAGGAGATGATTCTCTATGAGAAGTACAGTGTCCTTGCAGTTAATCCTAAATCGCTAAGGATTCTGATTTTGTTTTCACATTCTGTAAGAAGCAGACAATTCTTATTTCCTAAATTGAGTTTCCCCTACTAGAAACCAAAACAAAATGCCTTCCCCCAAAAATCAAACCCATCAACAGTAAAATACACATGCACTCATTAGACAGAAGTCCTGATTTTCACAGGATTTCCTGTGGACGAACAGCTCCTCTGGCATTGAGAGAAAACAGATGCATTCCTCTATAACTTAAATGAAAAGTTTATTCATTTATAAATAAATAAATTTATTTATTATATAAACTTCAAATAGTCACAGGAAGGAGATGACAAATGAATTCTTCAGATGTTATGTATTTACCTTTCTATAGAAACTTATAAATATGCTGACTAGGCTTTTGATTTGCCAAGTTCTCTTTTACTATAAAGTCGGGTTTTAGAAGAATTTTATAAATGGATATAAGCAACAGATATACTTGAATCTCTTGGTATGAACAAATAGACCCTTCTGGAAGAAGGGCTTCTGATGAGTTCTCTCTGAGGCTGAGGCTGGGATACCCTCGTCCATGGAGCCAGGCTCCTACCCCTGTGTTGTAGACAAGGTCCCAATACAGGAACTGCTGGCTTTGCAGGTCAAACAATAAGTTTTCTTGGTTTCTTCCTGTAAGTGTGGTGCTGAAGATGGCTATTGAAAGGGCAACATGAAACGCAATTTTTAGGAAGAATGAATGGGTGTTGGTGGCCCTACCTAGGGAAAGATTCACATAGCCCATTACTTGACCCATAGTAGAACAACAATGAATGTTTGTTGAATAAATAAACAAAAGAATGAATACATGAGTTTGGGAACTGAGACCCTTGGAGCCACTGACACCACAAGCCTCTATAGGGATGCTAATTTCTTTTAAAAAATTATTTAAATTGTAGTTAGTTAACATACAGTGAAGTATTGGTTTCAGGTGTAAAATTCAATGATTCATTACTTACATGCAACATCTAGTGCTCATCACACGTGCCCTCTTCAATACCCATCACCCATCTAACACTTCCCTCATCGCCCTCTGTCCATCAACCCTCGGTTTGTTCTTTATCTTTAAGAGTCTCTTATGGCTTATTTCCCTCTCTCCTTCCCCCTCCCTTCTCAGATGTTCATCTGTTTTGTTTATGAAATTCCACATGTGAGTGAAATCATGGTATTCGTCTTTCTCTGATTGACTTATTTTGCTAAGCATAATACATTCTAGCTCCATCCATGTCACTGCAAATGGCAAAATTTCTTTCTTTTTGAAGGTTAAGTAATTTTCCTGTGTGTGTGTGTGTGTGTGTGTGTGTGTGTGTGTGTGTGTGTGTGATATACGGTATCTTCTTTATAGCTTGGCTATTGTTGACTAATGCTGTTATAAGTATCAGGGTGCATGTACCCATTTGAATTAATATTCTTGTGTTCTTTAGGTAAATACCTAGTAGTGCAATTGGCTTGAACATAGGGTAGTTCTGTTTTTAGTATTTTGAAGAACATCTAAACCTTTCTTCAGAGTGGCTGCACAAATTTGTATTTCCTCGAACAGTGCAAGAGGGTTCCCTTTTATCTGAGGATGCTAGTTTCTTGCTCTCAATTTCATTATCATTTGGAAAGCATTTATTTGAGCAACTTAATAGTTGGGGGTGCAGAGGGAAGAACAATTACTTTGCTAACTGAATGAAGAGTTTTGAGGCAGTGTGTACATACCTGTGATGGGCAGCGTAACAACAAACACCTCAGGGATGCTGATTTTTCTAGCTTGTGAGTGAGTTTGTCTTTGCACTTGAATGAAGTGGGCTGACATGCCTAAGATATAGCAGTATGACTAGTTTCAGTTTATTGGTAAAGTGAATATAGGAATAGAAATGCTTTAGTTTTTATGACATTCCATGGCTTTCAAAATTAACTATTTTTACATATTTAACATTTCTTTTATTCACACACTCGCTCCATCGTGCCTTTCTCTCTTTCATTGGGTTTGCTCTTCATACCGATACACAGAATAAATCAGGTTGTTCAATAATGGAAATAAGTTGTTTTTGTCTTTCTCTGCATGCACTGTGTGACCATGAATGTACTTCAAAAAGGGAAACATAAAGGGGAAATTAATCAGAATCTCTGTTTCCATGGCACTCATAAAGCATTGGCTTTCCATGGATTAAACAAACTTTAACTTAAATCTTCCCTTGAGAGATACCAGTTAAGGTCAGCCATGCAATTCCCCACTAGAAAGCAGACCTGGGTTACTGTTACCTGTTTAGGACCTTTATGAAATCATTTTGTCCATATATACATGGTATTGCTGGATGGCAGGTTTCTACAACTAGGAATGAAACCCATGCTCGTGATTTAAGGACTTCTGAAAGACCTCACTTCTGAATACCATTATATTGAGTATTTAGGCTTCAACATATGAATTTTGAGGTGACACAAATTTTCAATCCATAGTAGTATTCAAGAAATACTGGATAAACTGAATACTGAATGAACAAATGATAGCAAATTCAGAATTGGAAGGACACATAGAATCTTCTTTGTAATTCAAAACTTCCTTCTGCAGTGTTCCTGACAGCTGTTCTCTCAGTCTCCACTTACTGCGACAAGCAGATCACTACCTCTCAGTGAAATATTTTTGGTTATTTTTTTTTAATTAATAGGATTTCTAAAGATCAGTTCAGGGTCATAGAAAAATTAAACAGCCTTCCTCAAACATACACAGACACACACATCCAGTCTCCCCTGCCATCAACAACACTCACCAGAGTGTGACACTTGTTAAAGTTGATGAGCCAACCAATGTTGACACATTATCAAAGTCCACAGTTTAAATTAAAGTTTACTCTTGATGTTGTACATCCAACATCAGTGAATTTGGACAGATGTATAAAAGCATGTATCTATCCTTACAGTATCAGACATAGTGATAACATTTCCCATCCTTCCTCCCCATTAATCCTGGCAACCCTTGACCTTTTTACTCTCTCTATAGATTCACCCTTTGACTGTCATATACTTGGAATCACACAGTAGGTAGTCTTTTCAGATTGGCTTGGCTTCTTTCACTTAGGAACATGCATTTCAGGTTCCTCTATGTGTTTTCATGGCTTGTTTTTTTTTTTTTTTTTTAACACAGAATAACATTTTATTGTCTGGATATACCATAGCTCATTATCCATTCACCTAATGAAGGACATCTTGGTTGTTTCCAAGTTTTGGCAATGATGAATAAAGCTGCTATAAATATTTGTGTGCAGGTTTTTGTGAGTCTGATGTAGTTTTTACTTGTTGTTTTCCCTTATGCTAAGTGGAAATCTGACCTCCTCTAACTTCTCTATAGCAGACATGTTTTCTAGTCCCTCTTTTGTACATAAAGATACACATTTGGCTATTTCCAGGGTTTTTCTATTTTAGACTATCAAACACCAGTTTCACCATTTTCTCATGTTGTAGGTTTTTCAGTCCCTTCAGTTTCCTGGTTACCCACCTCTAGATAACTGCTACTGTAGAAAACAAAGAGAACAGTGAGCAGATATGGCTAATCAACTTTAGAATACAGAGAGGGACCATATTTCTTCCTGTTCTGTACAAGATATCCTTTGATTTAATTTGTATTCACTCTTTTGGATATTGTTCCACTTAATTCAATTAAAAGCCTTGTGTTTATGTTACCAAACTTATTGTTGGACATTCTTCTCCACACTGTACTTTTCCAGAGACTTTGAGGATTTAAATGCTAGACGTCCTCTGTATACCTACTAAGCTTCCTCTTGTTAATTGTGGTTCACTTTTCTAGCTTGTTAAGCATGTTTTGTTCTTTTGAATATTGTTTTTTAATCAAATATATTATCCATTGTTCCTTGTTCAAAATGTTGTTCTTATAATAAAGAATCATCTATTCATGACGGAGCTTTTAGAGAACACAGATGAGCTAAAAAAGGAGACAAAGGTATTCCTTAACTTATTATCAGATAAATATTAACATTTTAGTATATCTTTCTAGTCTTTTTTATACATATCTGTACATCCTGCATGTACACATATGCATTTATTGCCAAACTGTACAATATCATGATCATACCATGTACACTCAAAAAAGAAAAATGACTCTTAATCTCATAAAAGAAACTGAGGTTTGCTGGGGGGAGGGGGTTTGGGAGAAGGGGGTGGGATTATGGACATTGGGGAGGGTATGTGCTTTGGTGAGTGCTGTGAAGTGTGTAAACCTGGTGATTCACAGACCTGTACCCCTGGGGATAAAAATATATGTTTATAAAAAATAAAAAATTATACAAATTAAAAAAAAGAAAAATGATTTTCTTTTTTCCTCTGATCATTCAACATTGTTCCATATATATATATATATATATATATATATATATATATATATTATAAGATTTTATTTATCCATTTGACAGACAGAGATCACAAGTAGGCAGAGAGGCAGGCAGAGAAAGGAGGAAGCAGGCTCCCCGCTGAGCAGAGAGCCTGATGTGGGGCTTGATCCCAGGACTCTGGGATCATGATCTGGGCCAAAGGCAGAGGCTTTAACCCACTGAGCCACCCAAACGCCCCTGTTCCATACATTTTTGAAAAATACAAAGTTCATAACATTGTGTGGGGTACTGGGAATACAGTTGAATCAAAGCAAATATACTGTGGCTTATTTAGTCTTCTATTATTTGACATTTGGGTTTTTTCCAAATGTTTTGCTTTAATTAGCATACATGTAGCTAAATCTTTGCAAATATCCATGACTATTTCCTGAGGAAGTAGAACTGTAAGTAAAAAAACAAATAAAATTGTCAAAGGTTCTGATATGTTTTAATAAATTGTCCTCTGGAAAGTTATGAAATAATTTCAGTACCATTTAGTTATATGAAAACTGGATATATGTCCCCACCCAGCAAATTATTGATAAAAACACAGAGCAAGAGGGGATCAACGACAAGGTTTTAGAGAAAACTAGTAAATCATTCTTCCCCAAATTATATGTTTGATAGTCAACATTCTGTGGGGACAGTTGTTCAATTGTATTATATCTTGTTAATATTTTTTAAAAAAATTTATCAACAATGAATACTATTATGCTGAAAAAAAAAATAAAAAAAGGAAAAAAATTATCAACTAGGGTTTCTTTTTCTCCTTCTTTATTCTCCTCCTCCTCCTCCTCTTCCTCCTTCTCCTTCTTCTTCTTCTTCTTCTTTATTAGTTTTATTTGTTTATTTATTTGACAGAGAGAGAGAGAGAACACAGCAGGGAGAACAGCAGGCAGAGGGAGAAGCACACTCCCTGCTGAGTAGGGAGACTGATGCAGGACTCCATCCCAGATGCTAGGATCATGACCTGAGCTGAAGGCAGACACTTAATTGACTGAACCATGCAGGTTCACAACTAGGGTTTCATAAGAAATTTGGCTGGATGTTTTGTGAAAATCAGGATAGTCTATAGGCGCTTTGTTTCCAACAGTATAACAATTCTACAAAATGATAAAAATTTTATTAGTTCAGTGTGACATTCTTTGTAAATTATCTGGTTCCTACAACTTACTCCTTTCTTCAGCTGCACTGTTCAATGTTCTGTCAGAATGGAAATATTTTATGATCTATGCTGTCCAATAGGGTAGCCACATGCCATAGATACCTATGGAAAATTTTACAATATAGTGAGTGTGACTCAGGAACTGATTCTAATTTTTTTTTATTTTGAAGAACTTAAATTTAAATAGATCTGACTAGTGGTTATCATATTGGACAGCACAACTTTACCATATCTGATGAATGACCCATTTAATAATTATTATATAATTTAACTGGAGTTTATATTAAGGTGAGAGACTCATGGTTCCTGGAATGCATTGGTTTTTCTCTCTTGCTGTGTTTATAAGTTACAATTTTTTCCCCCACTGCACCAAATCAAAATTCCTAAAGATTTCTGATAGTGATTTTATGTTACTGGTTCATACCAACAAGTTGTTTTTAGACTGGGATATAAGTGCATTGAGATTGAATAATCATTTCTTTTTGTTTTAAGATTTTATTTATTTGAGAGAATGAGAGAGAGAGAGAGAAAGAGAGAGGGAGCACAAGCAGGGGAGCAGCAGGGGGTGAGGGAGAAATAGGCTCCCACTGAGCAGGGAGCCTGACTCAGGGTTCCATTGCAGGACTCCAGTTTTGTGACCTGAGCCAAAGCCAGCTGCTTAATGAGCCCCTCAGTGCTCCTCAACCCCCTTTTTTAAAAAAGTCATTTCCTTTAACAAAATTTTTCTCTTCCTTATAATGTGAACATCATTTTCCTTGATGGAAAAAGATGTACGCAAAAAAAGTTGAGTAATTTTGTTTTTAAATTTTCCATCTTTGGCATTATTTCCATCTTTCCCAACAGTTAGCTTTCTCTTTACTTACTCTTCTTGAAGTTGACATAGCTTTCTGTTCTGCTGTCAAAAGTGTTCTTGTTTTCAAACCCAGATTATTCTGGCTATAGTATTTTTACTAGAATACTTGTAGCTATATACTACTGTTTTATGTCCATCTATTACCGTGAGCTTTTAATTTCCTCCCTAGTTTTTTGAAGCCCATTTTAAAATTTTGAGTTTAACAGAAACATGAGTAACATATAAATTTATATGTTTTATTTATGCTGTTCCTTTTGCACCCCCTGGAAATCAGATTTGATTATATTTTAATTTAGTTCAACCCAGTCTGATGATGTTGACTGACCCTTAAGTGCCAGGCCCCGAGTTGGTGATGGAGATTCCTAGGTAAATTAGACTTGGACCTTCCCATCACAGGACTTATATTCTACTAGGAGAACCAAACTCCTGTACTACAAGCCACATGTCATGAGTTGTATGCATATTAACAGTATTCGTAATGTCCTGGGAGAGTGTAGCAGGGGGACAGGGCTAATTCTGCTTGCAGTGCATGTAGAATGGGAAAGGAAGTCATAAAGAATCAGAGAGACCTATGAAACAAACGATGTTTGAGTAAGAATGAGTAAGAGTTGCAGAACAGGAAAGCTGGTTAACATGGTATTCATTCACGAGTGAACAACATGAGCAGAAGTCTGAATTGTTGATATGTTTCAAGCTTCCTAGCTAGTTTTGCAGCTGGACTGTGGAGTGCTTCTTGGGGGAATGAACAGAGATGAGGTTGAAGCTAAACAGTGGCTAAGTGGTGAGGGACTTTTTATGTTATGCTGAGGAATTTGAATAAACTTGAATGTTCTTGAACAAGAGAAGGGAAATAGATTATTCTTTTATTTTTTTTAAAAAAATTTTGATTCTAAAGGTATCTTATGGATTTTGGTGCTCCTGTAAATGGAATTGATTCTCTAATTTTTCTTTCTACAGTTACATTGTTAGTTTATAAGAGAGCAACTGATTTCTGTGCATTGGGGGGATGGGTGAGTCTGGGGATGGGTATTGAGAAGGGTACAGATTACATGGAGCACTGAGTGTTATATGTAAACAATGAATCATGGAAACTACATCAAAAACTAATGATGTACTGTATGGTGACTAACATAATAAAAATTTTTTTTAAAAGATTTACTTATTTTAGAGAGAGAGAGAGCGAGCATGAACAGGGGGAGGGGCCGAGGGAGAGAGATAGGGGAAGCAGACTCTCTGCTGAGTGGGGAGCTGCAGACTGGCTCAATCCCAAGACCCTGGGATCATGATCTCAGCGGAAACCAAGAGTCTGATGCTTAGGACACTTAAACAATTGAGCCACCCAGGCATACTTAGAGTCCTCTTTTAGAAAAACAATTAGTCTTGGGACAACTTGTGAAGGGGAAATAATTAGTCAAGAGGAAGATGAAAATACCAGCCTCAGAGGAGGGTTTCGTTAGCGTCGTTAAAGGGTTGGGTGGCTGATTTGCAGTGGGGGAAAGGAAGAGGCAGGAAAATGATTCAGAAGTTTCTCATATGTTTTGTTGTTCTTATTAGGGTCTACTTTTTCTCCTGAATCACTTTCCCTTCGGGATCTCTGCATCTGAGATCATGTCTGTCTTTTCTCTGAGCTTTTGGAAACTTGCTCCAATGGTAAATGAGTGTGTGCTAATTTTATCCAGTGTTCCAGTTTTCCTGTCCTAGGGATTCCAGGATATGCTCATCTTATTTTTTTAAACTTCTCTATTTTGGGATCATTTTGGACTTACAGAAGTGTTGCAGAGATAGTCCAATGACTTTCTATACACTGTTCACCCATATTCTTTTTCACATCTTACATAACCATAAAACAATGGTCAAAACTAAGAAATTAACCTTAGAACTAAGTTACTATTAACTGAATTACAGAATTTACTTGGACTTTACTGATTTTTCCTCTAATGTCTTTTTATCTATTCCAGGATCCAATCAAGGATCATACATTGCATTTAGTTATCACATTTCCATAGTATCTTCTAATCTGTGACAGTTTCTTAATCTTTCCTTATCTTTTATGACCCTGACACTTTTGGAAAATACTGGTCAGTTATTTCTGTAGAACTCCCTTCAACTTGAGTTTGTCTGATGTTTACTCATGACTAGATTGAGGCTATGCTTTATCGCAAAGGATACCACAGAAATGTTGTGCCCTTTCCAGTACTTCCGATCAAGATATCAATAAGTATTATGGGAGATGTTAACTTTGATCACTTAGCTAAGATGCTATCTTTCAGGATGCCCACTACAAAGTTAACATTTTTCCTTCTTATTACTCAGTATTTTGTGGGAGATACTTTGAGAATATGCAAATATCCCATTTTTGCTTAAACTCTTACCAGTTTTAGCATCTTTCAGGTGCCTGCCTGCAGCAGTTATTACTACGGTGTTCTAATGATCATTTCCTATTTATTGATTGAAATCTTTCTCTTTAAAAAAATAGGCTGATTTAAGCCAAACTTAAGGAGATAAAGGTATGCCTGACCCCCCCCAGTTTTATTGAAAATTTATTGACAAAGAGCATAACTAAGTTTAAGTTGTAAAACATGATGATTTGATATCCATATATATTGCAAAATAATTATCACAATAAGGTTAGTTAACACTTCGATCCCCTTACATAATTACCACTTTTAAAAAGGTATGTGGTGATAGTGTTCAAGACTTATTATTTTTATTTTCAAGTATGTAATACAGCATTATTAACTATATTCACCATGCTATACCTTAGATCCCTAGAGTTTTTTCACTTTATAGGTGGAAATGTGTATCCTTTGGCTGACATCTCTCCATTTTCCTCTCCCCTTCTAGTCCCTGGAAGCCATCCATCTACTCTATTTCTAGGAGTTTGGCTTTTGTAGACTCCACATATAAGTGAGAAACTTCCATATCTGTCTTTCCATGTCTGACTTAGTTCTTTTAGCATAATCCATCCATGTTGTCACAAAAGGCAGAATTTCCTTTTATTTTAATGGCTGAAGCATAACCATATCTATCATCATCTCTCTATATCTTATATTCACATCATCTCTCTATATCTCATATTTTTTTCTCCATTTGTCCATCAGTGGACACTTAGGTTGTTTCCACGACTTGTCTATTTTACACAATGCTTCAGTGAACATGGACGTACAGATCTCTCTTCCAGATGGTGTTTTCGTTTCCTTTGGATACAGCCCCAGAAGTGGGACTACTGGACTACATGGTATTCCTATTTTTAATTTTTTCAGGAGCCTCCATATAACTTTCCATATTAACTGTACCAGTTCATATTCCTAACAGTGCACAAGGGTTTCTTTTTCCACATCTTCCCATGCTTGTCTTTTGTCTTTTTGAAAATAACTGTTCAAGTAGGTGTGAGGTGATAACTCATGAAATGCTTTTGTAAGAAGAGTTGCCTCTTTTCCCCCATTTATGTATGTATTTATTCAATCATATATTTATATTAGGAGAGCTTCATGGATATTAATTTTATTATTGGGGTTATTAGCCTATATTATTGTTATTTAATTTGTCAATAAACTTTTTTCCAATTATGGCCATTGAGTTCCGCTTTGGGCTCCTGTGCTTTTTTTCACATGGCTGCATCCTTTATATTTGAGTACTTCCTTATTTTTTTAGCACCACAAGGTGCTTTATGCTGTCTTCTATTTTTCCTGCCTTAGCCCTGGAATACCCAGCTTTCCAAGAAGTGCTCATAACTTTTTAACATGTTCCTGTCACACCTGCTTCATGAAACAGTTCTTCATTGTTGATTGGAATTGAATGAACAGTAACAGAATGACAGATAAAGGGTTCTCTTTTGTGCTTTCTCAAACTTTTGAGAGAGAAAAAATTTCTGTAAGACATGTTGAACACATTCAGGAAATATTTATCAATAGCCTAATCTATAATGGTGCTGGGTTAGGGATGAGAACATGTCCTCTGGCACCTGACAGTGTTCTCTAGGCAGTTTATTCCATGTTTTGATAAAAGAGGAGTTAGTAGAAAAGCTCTTCTTTAAGTAACCTGAGTTTTGCTTTGTCATTACTCATCTGTTCATAGAAAGCTCTGTTAACCTAAAATGTCTCCCAGCTTCCAAGGTGTTGAGGTATACTCAGGGGATGTCTTCTATGGTCACAAACAAGGCTAGTGAGTCATGTTCAGTTACTATGAGAAGGCCTCTGTTTGTTCCTTGACCTGTTGCTCCAGTGCCCTTCCTCTCTTGTGAGTCACTAGAAAAAAATAGTTTCTTTTTAAAATAATTTTTGGTTAACATGGCTCCAGTGCAGGCAGCTTTGCATTCAAGTCTTACAGAATTGTTAGTGAAAATGGTACTTTTGGTTGCTATTTATGGCACTCACCTAGCTATCCAGTTTTCTTTCTTAGGATCTAGTTGTGAGTCCCTCATGGGCTGGATCAGGCGACATCACCATGCATTTCTTAGAATCCACTATCTCTCCAGGTAAAGGAAGCTGTGTTCATGAATCAACATCTTCGTGCTCACTGTCCTAATTTATAAGATGATATCTGGGAGGTGCCTTGGTGTCTTTTGCTAATAAACTTGGATGTGCTCCTTTAGTTCACCAGGCAGGTTTGTCCTTGCAGTGGTGTGTTGGGCTTGAGCTCAGCCTGGGATACAATGCATGATTATATTGAGCTAAAAACTCTGCCCTTATTATTCAAAACATTCTTACTATACTAAGACTACATGGGACAAGCACAATTCCCTCTTGTTATATCTACCCCTTAAGACTGAAACCAGCTCTTTTCCTGCTCAAAATTCTATATTCATTCCTTTATTTATTTAAAAATTTATTTAGGTTAAACACACTCAGGATTTACTTTTTACCATTCTTCATATGCTGTAGTTCATGTTTTCTCACATTTGGGTTCCTTTCCTCTGAAAATGCTCTGTCCTGTCGGACTTCCAAAAATGTGAGGTCAAAGAGACTATCTCGCTCAACTAGAGATTAGATTGGACTATCCCTTGATTTGTTTGACCTATTCTACATCTTGTGGTAACAAAGCACATGATTATCTAATATTGGATTTGTAGTTAAGCCATGTATCTACAAATCTGAGTTCAGAATTTATGTTATTATTTAATAATCAAAGATGTGATGAAAAAAACCAGACTGATTTTGATACATACTTATAAAAATAACAGAATTCCCTAATTCTATACAGTTATATTTCTAAAGATGTAAGACTTGAAGAGGAACAATAAAAACTAACAAAAAAATGGAAAGGGTATGAAATGTTAGTTATATAACATCTGGATATCCTATAAATTAAGTATGTTTTCTTGAATTTTTTTCTCAGCACATATTAAGAACAGCACAAATTTTTCTCAGCACAAGTTAAGTGTGTCTCTTGATTGAGCCCAACCAGGGTCAGAGAGCGATGGGTTCTGTTAATGCTGTTCATATAGTCCAGTGCTCCTGGTCACAAAGCAGAATGAAGAGTAGTTTTCAGAGGCAACCAACATTTATCCAGCATCCTGTAGGAGAGGGTAACAAAACCAGGAAATGGGAGGGTGATAGTCTTCTACTTTGTATAGCCTGACTCTGAGAATTCAAGAATTAACTTGCTGTCATTAAAATAATATTTCATCCATACTAAATAAGATTATTCTTTGAGGTTTTTGCTCTTGAAGAGCAAAGGGGCAAGAGTTCTGCTTTGGAATCAGAAAACCTAGGTTTAAATTCCATACCTACTGTTTCCTTGATAATATTACTAATGTTCTTAATATTATAATTCTTTACCCAATAAGAGTGCCTGCTTCATTATTTGTGAAGAAGCTTCAATGATATGGTGCATGTAAGATCCTTAGAATGCAATGCTTCACATTAATAAGCATCCAGTAATGATAGCTACTGTTATTTTGAGTTATTGTTTGCTGAAATAATAACTAGTATTTTCTTTTTACATATTTGAAGAATGTTTACAACCTCATCTCACTTGTTTCTTGTGACATGTTGTCAAATAGGTAGGTAGAAATTATTTTTACAGTGTGACTTGACTTAGTTTATTTGTAGAGGAACAGAGACTAGAGCCCAGCCTTCAGACTCAAAATCCCTTAAAACTTCAAATGAAGCACAATACCAATGTAAACTCTGTCTGTGGGGAACAGACAGAAGAGCTAATGTCGAATAAAATTACTAATATTAGAATCTGACAAAGAAATAGAAACACAGAATGAATATAGATGGTGTTTTGGGGGCAATACCCTGAAGATTCTTGTCACCAAATGTGAAGGTGATTAATGAATTAAAAGACTTTCTTTGGCAGAAAGAAATTGCAAATAAAAGTAAATAGTTTTTAAACTACTTCAGGGATTGAGTAACTAGAACTAGGTTCTGGGTTCAAAGAAAAATAGTTATTTGCTTTCTGGACTAGTGAGTATTCTTAAGTTAATGGACCTAAATTATAGAATGATGATAAGAAGTTACAGAAGTTCTAATTAACCATCCCATATTGGGTGTTTGGGCAGTGGAGTTACTTTATTCACAGTTTCTATCTCACTCAAGGATAACTTGGCTTGAAACAGACAGGGGAACAAAACTTCCTTGAGGCAATAAGATGTAATTCAAAAGTTAATGTTTACTTGAAGGTTAGAGTGCTCTAAACCTTTCAATTTAAAGGTTACCCTCTTTTTTTTTTTTCAAATATTATTTTATTTTTTTCAGTGTTCCAAGATCCATTGTTTATGCACCACACCCCTTGCTCTATGCAATATGTGCCCTCCTAACTCCTCATCCCCTTCTCCCCTCCCCTCCAAAACCCTCAGTTTGTTTCTCAGAGTCCATAGTCTCTTGGTTTATCTCCCCCTCTGATTTCCCCCAGTTCACTTTTCCTTTCCTTCTCCTAATGTCCTCCAAGTTATTCCTTATGCTCCACAAGTAAGTGAAACCATATGATAATTGACTCTCTCTGACTTATTTCACTTGGTATAATCTCCTCCAGTCCAATCCATGTTGATATAAAAGTTGGGTCTTCATCCTTTCTGATGGAGGTGTAATATTTCATTGTATATATGGACCTTTTAAAAACTTCCCAGTGAAGGAAATTCAATAGTAGAGGCTAAGTAGTTTACCAACTAATTGTTGAAAAACAATTTCTCTGTATCTCCATCTTTTTTTTAATAAAATAGGAATGTTATTCTGACATAAAACCTGATGAAGTCTACAAAAAGAAAAGACAATTGATTTCATGCAAAAATACAAGAGATACAAAATGTATGCAACTAAGTTATAACTGAATATTCCAAATATAATGCAGAAGAATCAAGTAGGATTTAGTCTAGGGATGTGGAACAACAAAAAGTCATCCCAGTAATAGATTACAGGAGGAAAAAATACTAACAGTGTACAAAATGAATTTGATTTAGTTCAATATCTACTGTTAAATGCTTGGTAAAGGAGGGATAGAAGAAACAGCCTTAGCAAAATAAACAGAAGAGAGTTTCATAGATCAATAATGAGAAATGTGTCATGAACCCAGAGTTTTGATTATTTGAATTTCATGAAGATTATTTTTGATTATTTGAATTTCAGTTTGAGAGAAAAGAGGAAATATGATAGAAATCAGTTTTAAAAATCATATTAGCTGCTTAAAACTTAAAGATACTCTTACTAATGTCTAGAGTAAGACAAAAATATTTCCATTATCAACACAATTTTGGAGATTCTGTTTAATATAATAAGCATGAAAATAAAACAATAAGTATGGATTTTAGGCAGGAACAAAAAAAAGTTCTCATTATTTTCAAATGATGTGATTTTACATAGAGAAAAGTTAAGAGACTACATTAAAAATATTAGAGGTAAAAAGCAGCTCAGTTCATTGGTGATTTCAAGATTTTGGCCAGATAATTCCTTGTTGTTGGAGCTATCTTGTTCATGTCAGGGTTTTTAGCAGCATCACTGGTCTCTATCCACTAGATGCCACTGGAAATCTACATCCTCACCTCCAAGCTGTGCCCACCAAATATATCGCTGGACAAAATTGCCTAGAGGTGAGAACCACTGCAATAGATTAAAAAAAGAAAGGCGATTTTAAATGACACAGAAAAAAAAAAAAAGGGTATCTGTTTTCATCCTGATTTATACAAACCAACTATAAAGAATTATGAGAAAATTGGTAAAATATCAATAAATGGATATTTGATCATATTAAGAAATAATTTTCAAATTTGAATGTGTAATAATGGCATTATGATTTTATTTTTTTAAAGAATTTTTTAGTGATGTATATTGAGTGATGTTTATTGATATACTGTTGAAATGATATATCTTGTATTTGCTTACAAATACAGTTGAGGTGGGTAGGTGAATAAAAACTGAGCAGGTCTGGCTAATCTCTTTCTCTTTTACCTTTTTTCTTGAACATGTTAAGAGACTAGGGCCTTCTGACGAGGTAGAGATTTCTCTTGACTTCTTGTGGTTTGTGCTAAGCAGACAAGGAAGAGCTGCTCCCTTGCCCCCCTCAACAGCGCCTCACCACCTCCGTGCACAGGGAAAGGATCTAGAGGGTAGCCTGGAGTCTGTCTGCGTACCTGATCATCTTTTACTTAAGGGTGAGAAGGCTTTTCTTTTAATTTCCCCTCCCTCCCTTTGTTTTTTATGTCTCCTGGTTTAAGGCTGGATTTACCATTTAGTTTTTATCAAAACTAAAGGAGAAGGAGGGAAGGAGGAAACATTTCCCAAACTATTACTAAGAACCTTATAACTACTTCTTATTTTGTTGTTAATTGTTGTTTGGGTGATGCCTTGGCAGAGATCCCAGGCTAGACAAAGAGTAAATGGATTATGATACCAAAACCCCACCCTGAACTCTAACAATTTTCATAGTTACAGGCAAAGCAAACATATTTCTTTTGACCTACTATTGCTCTTCTGTGTCAGATGCCTAACACTGCCTTTTTTGTGGTAACACTTAGTGACAGCCCAGTACTGTTAGGAGACAAAATAACATAGTGACCAAGGCCAGTGTCAGGGGATACGCCAATAGGATATGTGCTAGGAAAGGCATTCTGAAGGCTTGCTTTTTGAGGCCTGTTCACCAAATTTTCCAAGCTACCGCTGTGCTTGAAGTCACCACTTTTAGAGTCAACTCCTTATGTAATTGCATATCTCTAGGAGCTTCTGATAAACTAGGAATGTGTTAGTTTGGAGAAAGTACACACCACACCAACGCTGTACATCCACAGAGTGCCCATGTACATATTAGTTTATCACACTAATTAATTTGAAAGTAAGGTCCTTAAGAAAGTAATTACAAAATAATACTTTCTATAGGGGCACCATGAGAAACCTCAAGGAAGCTAGGAAGGTAAGAAAAGTGTAAGGAAGAACATGTAAAGGAGGAGTCAAGATGGCGGAGAAGTAGCAAGCTGAGACTGCTTCAGCTAGCCGGAGATCAGCTAGATAGCTTATCTAAAGATTGCAAACACCTGAAAATCCATCGGCAGATCGAAGAGAAGAAGAACAGCAATTCTGGAAACAGAAAAACAACCACTTTCTGAAAGGTAGGACCGGCGGAGAAGTGAATCCAAAGCGACGGGAAGATAGACCCCGGGGGGAGGGGCCGGCTCCCGGCAAGCGGCGGAGCAACCGCGCACAAAATCAGGACTTTTAAAAGTCTGTTCCGCTGAGGGACGTCGCTCCAGAGGCTAAACCGGGGCGAAGCCCACGCGGGGTCAGCGTGGCCTCAGGTCCCGCAGGGTCACAGAAGGATCGGGGGTGTCTGAGTGTCGCAGAGCTTGCGGGTATTGGAACGGGAAAGCCGGCTACAGAGACAGAGCCGACAGTAAGCTTGCAGCTCCGTGGTACCTTGAAACGGTCGCAGGCTCGGTGAGCTCGGAGCGCGGCCGGAGGTAAGGCAGACAGGAGTAACTGGGCGCTGTTCTCTGAGGGCGCACTGAGGAGTGGGGCCCTGGGCTCTCGGCTCCTCCGGGCCGGAGACCAGGAGGCCGCCATTTGTATTCCCGTCCTCTGGAACTCTACGGAAAGCGCTAAGGGAACAAAAGCTCCTGAAAGCAAACCCGAGCGGATTACTCACCCCGGCCCCGGGTAAGGGCGGTGTAATTCCGCCTGGGGCAAAGACACTTGAGAATCACTACAACAGGCCCCTCCCCCAGAAGATCAACAAGAAATCCAGCCGAGACCAAGTTCACCTACCAAGGAGTGCGGTTTCAATACCAAGGAGAGCAGCAGAATTCCAGAGGAGGAGAAAGCCAAGCACAGAACTCATGGCTTTTTTCCTGTGATTTTTTTTTAGTCTTGCAGTTAATTTAATTTTTTCTTTTTCATTTTTTTTTTTTTCTCGCCTTCGGGTAAAATTTTTTTTTAACTGTTACCTTTTTCTTTTTTAACGATTTTTTACTAGTTTATCTAATATATATATATATTTTTTTTACATTTTTCTTAGGTGTTTTCTTTCTTTAAAAATATTCTTTTCTTTTCTTTTTTTTTTTCTTTTTCTTTTTTCTTTCTTCCTTTTTGAACCTCTTTTTATCCCCTTTCTCCCCACTCACGATTTTGGATCTCCTCTAATTTGGTTAAAGCATATTTTCCTGGGGTTGTTGCCACCCTTTTAGTATTTTACTTGCCCCTTCATTTACTCTTATCTGGACAAAATGA
Source organism: Mustela lutreola (assembly GCF_030435805.1). Taxonomy (NCBI): domain Eukaryota; kingdom Metazoa; phylum Chordata; class Mammalia; order Carnivora; family Mustelidae; genus Mustela; species Mustela lutreola. The sequence continues at coordinate 175,018,755 of NC_081291.1, read as the reverse complement.
CAAGACGGAAAAATTCAACACAAAAAAAAGAACAAGAGGCAGTACCGAAGGCTAGGGACCTAATCAATACAGACATCGGTAATATGTCAGATCTAGAGTTCAGAATGACAATTCTCAAGGTTCTAGCCGGGCTCGAAAAAGGCATGGAAGATATGAGAGAAACCCTCTTGAGAGATATAAAAGCCCTTTCTGGAGAAATAAAAGAACTAAAATCTAACCAAGGTGAAATCAAAAAAGCTATTAATGAGGTGCAATCAAAAATGGAGGCTCTAACTGCTAGGATAAATGAGGCAGAAGAAAGAATTAGTGATATAGAAGACCAAATGACAGAGAATAAAGAAGCTGAGCAAAAGAGGGACAAACAGCTACTGGACCACGAGGGGAGAATTCGAGAGATAAGTGACACCATAAGACGAAACAACATTAGAATAATTGGGATTCCAGAAGAAGAAGAAAGTGAGAGGGGAGCAGAAGGTATACTGGAGAGAATTATTGGGGAGAATTTCCCCAATATGGCAAAGGGAACGAGCATCAAAATTCAGGAGGTTCAGAGAATGCCCCTCAAAATCAATAAGAATAGGCCCACACCCCGTCACCTAATAGTAAAATTTACAAGTCTCAATGACAAAGAGAAAATCCTGAAAGCAGCCCGGGAAAAGAAGTCTGTAACATACAATGGTAAAAATATTAGATTGGCAGCTGACTTATCCACAGAGACCTGGCAGGCCAGAAAGAGCTGGCATGATATTTTCAGAGCACTAAACGAGAAAAACATGCAGCCAAGAATACTATATCCAGCTAGGCTATCATTGAAAATAGAAGGAGAGATTAAAAGCTTCCAGGACAAACAACAACTGAAAGAATTTGCAAATACCAAACCAGCTCTACAGGAAATATTGAAAGGGGTCCTCTAAGCAAAGAGAGAGCCTACAAGTGGTAGATCAGAAAGGAACAGAGACCATATACAGTAACAGTCACCTTACAGGCAATACAATGGCACTAAATTCATATCTCTCAATAGTTACCCTGAATGTGAATGGGCTAAATGCCCCTGTCAAAAGACACAGGGTATCAGAATGGATAAAAAAACAAAACCCATCTATATGTTGCCTCCAAGAAACACATTTTAAGCCTGAAGACACCTCCAGATTTAAAGTGAGGGGGTGGAAAAGAATTTACCATGCTAATGGACATCAGAAGAAAGCAGGAGTGGCAATCCTTATATCAGATCAATTAGATTTTAAGCCAAAGACTATAATAAGAGATGAGGAAGGACACTATATCATACTCAAAGGGTCTGTCCAACAAGAAGATTTAACAATTTTAAATATCTATGCCCCCAATGTGGGAGCAGCCAACTATATAAACCAATTAATAACAAAATCAAAGAAACACATCAACAACAACACAATAATAGTAGGGGACTTTAACACTCCCCTCACTGAAATGGACAGGTCATCCAAGCAAAAGATCAGCAAGGAAATAAAGGCCTTAAATGACACACTGGACCAGATGGACATCACAGATATATTCAGAATATTTCATCCCAAAGCAACAGAATACACATTCTTCTCTAGTGCACATGGAACATTCTCCAGAATAGATCACATCCTCGGTCCTAAATCAGGACTCAACCAGTATCAAAAGATTGGGATCATTCCCTGCATATTTTCAGACCACAATGCTCTAAAGCTAGAACTCAACCACAAAAGGAAGTTTGGAAAGAACCCAAATACATGGAGACTAAACAGTATCCTTCTAAAGAATGAATGGGTCAACCGGGAAATTAAAGAAGAATTGAAAAAAATCATGGAAACAAATGATAATGAAAATACAACGGTTCAAAATCTGTGGGACACAACAAAGGCAGTCTTGAGAGGAAAATATATAGCGGTACAAGCCTTTCTCAAGAAACAAGAAAGGTCTCAGGTACACAACCTAACCCTACACCTAAAGGAGCTGGAGAAAGAACAAGAAAGAAACCCTAAGCCCAGCAGGAGAAGAGAAATCATAAAGATCAGAGCAGAAATCAATGAAATAGAAACCAAAAAAACAATAGAACAAATCAACGAAACTAGGAGCTGGTTCTTTGAAAGAATTAATAAAATTGATAAACCCCTGGCCCGACTTATCAAAAAGAAAAGAGAAAGGACCCAAATAAATAAAATCATGAATGAAAGAGGAGAGATCACAACTAACACCAAAGAAATACAAACTATTATAAGAACATACTATGAGCAACTCTACGGCAATAAATTTGACAATCTGGAAGAAATGGATGCATTCCTAGAAACATATAAACTACCACAACTGAACCAGGAAGAAATAGAAAGCCTGAACAGACCCATAACCAGTAAGGAGATTGAAACAGTCATTAAAAATCTCCAAACAAACAAAAGCCCAGGGCCAGACGGCTTCCCGGGGGAATTCTACCAAACATTTAAAGAAGAACTAATTCCTATTCTCCTGAAACTGTTCCAAAAAATAGAAATGGAAGGAAAACTTCCAAACTCATTTTATGAGGCCAGCATCACCTTGATCCCAAAACCAGACAAGGATCCCACCAAAAAAGAGAGCTATAGACCGATATCCTTGATGAACACAGATGCGAAAATACTCAACAAAATACTAGCCAATAGGATTCAACAGTACATTAAAAAGATTATCCACCACGACCATGTGGGATTTATTCCAGGGCTGCAAGGTTGGTTCAACATCCTCAAATCAGTCAATGTGATACAACACATCAATAAAAGAAAGAACAAGAACCATATGATACTCTCAATAGATGCTGAAAAAGCATTTGACAAAGTACAACATCCCTTCCTGATCAAAACTCTTCAAAGTATAGGGATAGAGGGCACATACCTCAATATCATCAAAGCCATCTATGAAAAACCCACCGCAAATATCATTCTCAATGGAGAAAAACTGAAAGCTTTTCCGCTAAGGTCAGGAACACGGCAGGGATGTCCATTATCACCACTGCTATTCAACATCGTACTAGAGGTCCTAGCCTCAGCAATCAGACAACAAAAGGAAATTAAAGGCATCCAAATCGGCAAAGAAGAAGTCAAATTATCACTCTTCGCAGATGATACGATACTATATGTGGAAAATCCAAAAGACTCCACTCCAAAACTGCTAGAACTTATACAGGAATTCAGTAAAGTGTCAGGATATAAAATCAATGCACAGAAATCAGTTGCATTTCTATACACCAACAGCAAGACAGAAGAAAGAGATATTAAAGAGTCAATCCCTTTTACAATTGCATCCAAAACCATAAGATACCTAGGAATAAACCTAACCAAAGAGACACAGAATCTATACTCAGAAAACTATAAAGTACTCATGAAAGAAATTGAGGAAGACACAAAGAAATGGAAAAATGTTCCATGCTCCTGGATTGGAAGAATAAATATTGTGAAAATGTCTATGCTACCTAAAGCAATCTACACATTTAATGCAATTCCTATCAAAGTACCATCCATCTTTTTCAAAGAAATGGAACAAATAATTCTAAAATTTATATGGAACCAGAAAAGACCTCGAATAGCCAAAGGGATATTGAAAAAGAAAGCCAACGTTGGTGGCATCACAATTCCGGACTTCAAGCTCTATTACAAAGCTGTCATCATCAAGACAGCATGGTACTGGCACAAAAACAGACACATAGATCAATGGAACAGAATAGAGAGCCCAGAAATAGACCCTCAACTCTATGGTCAACTAATCTTCGACAAAGCAGGAAAGAATGTCCAATGGAAAAAAGACAGCCTTTTCAATAAATGGTGCTGGGAAAATTGGACAGCCACATGCAGAAAAATGAAATTGGACCATTTCCTTACACCACACACAAAAATAGACTCAAAATGGATGAAGGATCTCAATGTACGAAAGGAATCCATCAAAATCCTTGAGGAGAACACGGGCAGCAACCTCTTCGACCTCTGCCGCAGCAACATCTTCCTAGGAACAACGCAAAAGGCAAGGGAAGCAAGGGAAAAAATGAACTACTGGGATTTCATCAAGATCAAAAGCTTTTGCACAGCAAAGGAAACAGTTAACAAAATCAAAAGACAACTGACAGAATGGGAGAAGATATTTGCAAACGACATATCAGATAAAGGACTAGTGTCCAGAATCTATAAAGAACTTAGCAAACTCAACACCCAAAGAACAAATAATCCAATCAAGAAATGGGCAGAGGACATGAACAGACATTTCTGCAAAGAAGACATCCAGATGGCCAACAGACACATGAAAAAGTGCTCCATATCACTCGGCATCAGGGAAATACAAATCAAAACCACAATGAGATATCACCTCACACCAGTCAGAATGGCTAAAATCAACAAGTCAGGAAATGACAGATGCTGGCGAGGATGCGGAGAAAGAGGAACCCTCCTACACTGTTGGTGGGAATGCAAGCTGGTGCAGCCACTCTGGAAAACAGCATGGAGGTTCCTCAAAATGTTGAAAATAGAACTGCCCTATGACCCAGCAATTGCACTATTGGGTATTTACCCTAAAGATACAAATGTAGTGATCCAAAGGGACACATGCACCCGAATGTTTATAGCAGCAATGTCCACAATAGCCAAACTATGGAAAGAACCTAGATGTCCATCAACAGATGAATGGATCAAGAAGATGTGGTATATATACACAATGGAATACTATGCAGCCATCAAAAGAAATGAAATCTTGCCATTTGCGACAACATGGATGGAACTAGAGCGTATCATGCTTAGCGAAATAAGTCAAGCGGAGAAAGACAACTATCATATGATCTCCCTGATATGAGGAAGTGGTGATGCAACATGGGGGCTTAAGTGGGTACGAGAAGAATAAATGAAAGAAGATGGGATTGGGAGGGAGACAATCCATAAGTGACTCTTAATCTCACAAAACAAACTGAGGGTTGCTGGGGGGAGGGGGTTTGGGAGAAGGAGGTGGTATTATGGACATTGGGGAGGGTATGTGTTTTGGTGAGTGCTGTGAAGTGTATAAACCTGGTGATTCACAGACCTGTACCCCTGGGGATAAAAATATATGTTTATAAAAAATAAAAAATTAAAAAAAAAAAAAAAAAAGAACATGTAAAGATGTTGAGGAAGGCATGACCTGGGTAGGGAGAATCCTTGCCAGACAAAGGACGGACGGTACAAGCTAAGTCTAGGCCAATAGTATGCGTTAGAACTTTCTGCAGTGCTGAAAGTATTCTATATCTGCACTGTTCAGCAGTTATTAGTCATATGTCACTATTGACTATTGAGTGCTTGAAATGTGACTGGTGTGACTGAAGAAATGAATTTTGAATTTTATTTAATTTTACTAATATGAATTAAAATTTAGATAGCCATAGGTAGATAGCAGCTCCTGTATTGGGTAAGGCATGTCTAGATGAAGGATGGTGGGGTGGGGAAAAATCACAGAAAGCAATGTATGGGAGAACCAGAGACACATTTTGTATGGTATCAGTTTATATTTCTAGGAAATGATCAGTTTACAAATTATAAGTTATCTTATATTTGGCAAATTAACTTGTCTCATGAAATATCTGTGGAGATTAAATAGACTGACTATGGCAAGTCCTATTGATTAGATTTGCCATGTACTTCATAATCTCATTTTACTTACATGAACATAGCTGAATGAAGAAAACGAGACCATTGAGAATAATCAGAAAGGGGATTCTTTGCTTAATAGTTAAGAAAGGTTGTAATTGCTTATATAACTAAAAGTTTTATTATAAAATTTTCTTTAAAATTTTGATTGTTTCTCTTGGCTGCTGATGCCTTGATCAAGACATTTATAAGGGTGACAATCACTGAACCCCAACTAGGGTGGAGCCCAGGAGCATTCTTCCCATTGCCCTCACAAGTCCTGGCACACTTTGGGACAAGCAATCAACCCAACAAACAAACCCAGCAATCTCTCTTTTCATGATACTTGAACATATTGGTATAGAGATAGAATTTTCCTTCCTGGTATTACTAACATACTTAATGAAAGCAGTTTTTTGATTTTTTTTTTTTTTTAATCAAGGCTAAGCTGTTCAGAAAGTATTAACTGGCACCAAAAATTTTGCCTAAATCACTCGGTGGCTGTTGGGGGCCATGAAACCAACATAAGAATGAAAATAATCTCTCCTTAAATAACAAACAAACAAAAACCTTTTATTTATTTTAGAGAGACTGAATGAATGGGAGGAGCAGAAAGAGAGAGAGAGAGAGAGATTGAGAGAGAGTCAATCTCAAGCTGACTCCATGCTGAGCATGGAGCCTGAGGGGTGCTTCATCCCAGGACCTTGAGATCATGACCTGAGCTGAAACCAAAAGTTGGATGTTAACTGACTGTGCCACCCAGGCACCGTGAAAATAATCTCTTTAAGACAGCCTAAGCCAGAACAATCTTTTGGTATTGTTCAGGAGATAGGATTCCCTTTGGAATTTTGAAATATCCTAATTAATGTGGTGATATCTAGCACATCATTCCTCTGCCAGTTGGTTACTCCAGAGATAGAATTTTGTCAGCTCCCTGTTTCACTCTTCCCCAGATTTCTGTGTATTTCTGGAGTACTTATACTCCTGTGGTCACCCATGACTCTGAAATGCTGTTTCCTCTGATTTAATTGGCTTGGATCATGAATCATCTTGCCATCTTGTAGCTGGTATTTCTGTTCTGTTCCATGTCAAACCAAACATGAAATTTATTCCTTCACTCACTTTTCACAGTTTCCTGCCATCACAAAACATGTGCATCAGAATTAAAGACTTTATTTATGTATAAATTATGACCTAGGACTCTCTGAAAATTTCCCTGAGGTCAGTGGAGGTGGAGGATGCTGTCTGGTGACATTTACCAGCTATCTTCATAAACTGTGCCATCACTCTTGTACTACCTTCCTAGATTCACCATGGATTTCTTGAGAAGTTCCATCTATTCTCAAACCCTAAGTCAGGTACTATGTCTAAAAAACAGTTTGATTTTTTTCTACCTCTTCTGACATTTTGTAAGTTCCTACCGGACTTGTTTAAAATTTTATTGAGCTGCTTCTTCAGGATATTTATGTGGTTAGAAGGACCCTAAATTAATCCAAGAGCCCTCCCCTCAAAAAGAGCTGTGTTTGTAGATCAATGGAACAGAATAGAGAGCCCAGAAATAGACCCTCAACTCTATGGTCAACTAATCTTCGACAAAGCAGGAAAGAATGTCCAATGGAAAAAAGACAGCCTTTTCAATAAATGGTGCTGGGAAAATTGGACAGCCACATGCAGAAAAATGAAATTGGACCATTTCCTTACACCACACACAAAAATAGACTCAAAATGGATGAAGGACCTCAATGTACGAAAGGAATCCATCAAAATCCTTGAGGAGAACACGGGCAGCAACCTCTTCGACCTCTGCCGCAGCAACATCTTCCTAGGAACAACGCAAAAGGCAAGGGAAGCAAGGGAAAAAATGAACTACTGGGATTTCATCAAGATCAAAAGCTTTTGCACAGCAAAGGAAACAGTTAACAAAATCAAAAGACAACTGACAGAATGGGAGAAGATATTTGCAAACGACATATCAGATAAAGGACTAGTGTCCAGAATCTATAAAGAACTTAGCAAACTCAACACCCAAAGAACAAATAATCCAATCAAGAAATGGGCAGAAGACATGAACAGACATTTCTGCAAAGAAGACATCCAGATGGCCAACAGACACATGAAAAAGTGCTCCATATCACTTGGCATCAGGGAAATACAAATCAAAACCACAATGAGATATCACCTCACACCAGTCAGAATGGCTAAAATCAACAAGTCAGGAAATGACAGATGCTGGCGAGGATGCGGAGAAAGGGGAACCCTCCTACACTGTTGGTGGGAATGCAAGCTGGTGCAGCCACTCTGGAAAACAGCATGGAGGTTCCTCAAAATGTTGAAAATAGAACTGCCCTATGACCCAGCAATTGCACTATTGGGTATTTACCCTAAAGATACAAATGTAGTGATCCAAAGGGACACATGCACCCGAATGTTTATAGCAGCAATGTCCACAATAGCCAAACTATGGAAAGAACCTAGATGTCCATCAACAGATGAATGGATCAAGAAGATGTGGTATATATACACAATGGAATACTATGCAGCCATCAAAAGAAATGAAATCTTGCCATTTGCAACAACATGGATGGAACTAGAGCGTATCATGCTTAGCGAAATAAGTCAAGCAGAGAAAGACAACTATCATATGATCTCCCTGATATGAGGAAGTGGTGATGCAACATGGAGGCTTAAGTGGGTAGAAGAATAAATGAAACAAGATGGGATTGGGAGGGAGACAAACCATAAGTGACTCTTAATCTCACAAAACAAACTGAGGGTTGCCGGGGGGAGGGGGTTGGGGAGAAGGGGGTGGGATTATGGACATTGGGGAGGGTATGTGATTTGGTGAGTGCTGTGAAGTGTGTAAACCTGGTGATTCACAGACCTGGGGATAAAAATATATGTATATAAAAAATATATGTTTATAAAAAATAAAAAATAAAAAAAAAAAAAATAAAAAAAAAAAAAAAAATAAAAAAGATCAGGAAAAACAAAGGCAAAAAAAAAAAAAAAAAAAAAAAAAAAAAAAAAGAGCTGTGTTTGGGGACCTGGGTGGTTCAGTTGACTAAGCATCTGCCTTTAACTCTGGTCATGATCTTAAGGTCCTAAGATGGAGTCCTATATTGGGCTCCCTGCTCAGTGGGAAGTCTGCTCCCCTCCCCCTCTGTTCATTCTCTCTCATAAATAAATAAATCTATCTTTTTTTTTAAGATTTTATTTATTTCTTTGACAGAGATAATAAGTAAGCAGAGAGGCTGGCAGAGAGAGAGAAGGGGAAGCAGGCTTCCCGCTGAGCAGAGAGCCTGATGTGGGGCTCATTCCCAGGACCCTGAGATCATGATCTGAGCTGAGGGCAGAGGCTTAAATCCACTGAGCCACTCGGGTGCTCCATAAATAAGAAAATCTTTTAAAAAATCTTAATTTAACTGCAAAAGTAATTAAACATGGTTTTAATGGGAAAAAAGTAGCCTAGAAAATTGTTTTCAGAGTATGTAATTTCTTAGGGAGGACAGGTAGGGTTTGATGAATGAAGCCATTTGTTTAACTACCACATAAATCAATATGTAAAACATTTCCATCACTTCTGAAAGTCCCCTATGTCTCCTTTCAGATGATCACTACTCTGTAGGCAATCATTGTTCTGAGAAATGGATTGATTTTGTATCATGTAAATAAAATACATGTCTGATTTATGTCTGATTTCTTTCATTCAAAATGTTCTAAAAATTCATCTATGTTGTTGAAGGCATCAATGCTTTGTTCTTTTTAATTGCTGGGTATGTTTTTTTTGTCATATATTTCCATTTATCTAACACTTGTATTTTTTTTTGTCAGTGATCTTCAATTTTCTGCATACAGATCCTACACAAATTTTTAAAGAATTATACATGTTTCATTTTTATTTGTTGGAGCTGTTTTAAGAGGTATTTAAAAAAAAACTGTAGTGTTCAATTGTTGACTATTACCATTTAGAAATACTATTATTATTTGAATGTTGACTTTGTCTCCTGAGATCTTGTTAAATTTATGTATTACGTTTAGAATCCCCACACCACCTTGAAAAAGATTCCTTCAAATTTTCTAGCAATCATCTCATTTGCAAAAAAGAACAATTTTATTTTTCTGTTCTTAATTTTAATGTTTAATTTCTCTCCCTCTCCCCTTCTTTTATTTCCTTTCCTTTCTTTCCTTTTCTTTCTTTCTCCCTCCTCCCTTTCTTCCTTCCTTCCTTCTTCCTTCATTTTTTCTTTCTTTCTTTTTTCCTCTCTTTGTCTTTCCTCTCTTTCTTCCTTCTCTCTTCTCTCTCTCTCTCTCTTCTTTCCTTCCTTCCCATTGCTTGGGCTGGAACATGTAGTACAGTACCAAATAGGATAAGAGTGGAAGTCTTTGTCTTGTACCTGATCTCAGAGGATAAACCTTCAGTCTTTTCCACTGAGTATGATGTGGGATTTTTTAGATACTTCCTGTCAGATTGAGAAAGTTCTCCTCTATTCCTAGTTTGTTGAGAGTTTTTATCATGAAAGATATTTGAGTTTTGTAAAGCTTTTTCTACATTAATTGATGTAATCATGAGGCTTATGTGTGTTTCTATGTATGTGCATTTTAGTATGATGAATTACTTTGATTTTCAAATACTGAATCAACCTTACAGTTTTTAAAAAGATTTATTTACTTTTTTAGAGAGAAAAAGAAAAAGAGTGAGTGAGTGAGAGGAGGGGCAGGGCAAGAATTCTTTTTTTTTTTTTTTAAAGATTTTATTTATTCATTTGACGGATAGAGACTACAAGTAGGCAGAGAGAGAGGAGGAAGCAGGCTCTCTGAGGAGCAGAGAGCAGGGCAAGAATTCTTAAACAGACTCCCTGCTAAGCATGGAGCTGATTTGGGGTTCAATCTCATGAGATCATGACTTGAGCCAAAACCAAGAGTCAGATGCTTAATTGATTGAGCAATCTAGGCTTCCCCAATGTTACCTTTTTAGAATGAACCCTACTTGGTAGCAGTCTGTTATTCTTTTTATCTATTGCTAGATTTAATTTGCTAATATTTTCTTAATAATTTTGTGTTTATGTCCATTAGGTATATTGGTCTGTAATTTTCTTGTACTAACTTTTCCTGGTTTTGGTATGGAGGCAAGGCTGGTCTTGCAGAATCAGTTGGGAAGTATTTCTATTCTCTGGAAGATACTTGTAGAATTGATGTTATTTCTTCTTCAGATCTTTGGTAGAATTCACTAGTGAAATCACCTGGAGATTTACAGACTATGAGTTAAATTTCACTGATACGGAGTCATTCAAATTATGTATTCCAGGACAGGTGAGTTACAGTAGTTTGTGTTTTTTAAGAAATTGGTATATTTCATCTATTTTGTCCAACTTACATGCATGGGGTTTGTAGTATTCTCTTATTGTTGTTTTGGTGTCTGCAGAGTTTATAGTGACAGCCCTTATTTTATCTGTAGTATTGTTATCATGTATCTTTCCTCTTTTTCTTTATTAGCCTGGTTAAAGGTTTATTAATTTTATCATGGTTTTCAAAGAACCAATTTTGGTTTGGTTTATTTTCTATATTATTTTTCTGTTTATTATTTCATCAATTTCTGCTTTTTATTTTTCCATCCTTTTGCTTCCTTTGGGTATATTTGAGTATTGTTTTTTCTAGTTTAAGGTAAACTTTTAAAATTTTTGATGTGAGAAATTTCTGTTTTCCTAATATGTTTTGAATGTTATCTATATATCTATATATATCTATATATCTATATATATATATCCCTCTATCCACTTCTTTGGCTGCATTCCACAAATTTTAACAAGTTGAATTTTAATTTTCATTCAGTTCATAAATATTTTCCAATTTCCCCTATAAATCCCTCTTTGATCCATAGATAATTTAGAGTTATATTGTTTAATTACCAGATATTTAAAGGTTTTCTAGTTATCTTCCTGTTATTGAATACCAGTTTAATCTCATGATCAGAGAACATATTTTGTATGGTTTCATTAAGGAAAGCCTTTTCAAGATTTATTTTGACCCAGGATATGGTCTGTCTTGGAATATGTTTCATCTATATTTGAACAGAATGTGTATTCTGTTATTTGGTGGAAATTTTTTTTTTTTTTTAGTATTTTTTTTTTTTAAGATTTTATTTATTTATTTGACAGAGAGAGATCACAAGTAGGCAGAGAGGCAGGCAGAGAGAGAGGAGGAAGCAGGCTCCCTGCTGAGCAGAGAGCTGGATGTGGGACTGGATCCCAGGACCCTGAGATCATGACCTGAGCCGAAGGCAGCGGCTTAACACACTGAGCCACCCAGGCGCCCCTTTGGTGGAATTTTTAAAAGCTAATTAGTTCCAATTAGTTAACAGTATTGTTCTGTCCTTCTTTATCTTTGCTAATTTAAGCAATCTATTTGCTCTATTGATTACTGAATGAAAATGTTGACGTCTTCAACTATAATCAGAGACTTTTATTTTAATCTATCAATTTCTGTCTCATGTACTTTAAGGTTCTATTGTTAGATAATATACATTTAGGATTATTATGTATTCTTGGTGAAGATTCTTTAATCTTAGGTAATGTTTCACTTTATCCCTGGTAACTTTTCTTTGCTCTAGGCTTTCTTTTTTTCTGATATTAGTAGCCAGTCCTACCTTAAAAAAAAAAATTAGTATCTGTATCTTGCATCTTTTCTATTCTTTTATGTTTAATTTACCTTTTATTATATTTGAAGTGGGATTATTGTAGCATATAATTGTGGGTGGTTTTGTTTTGTTTTCATGGTATATTCTGAAATCTATTTTTGACTTGGTATATTTAAAGCATTTACTTTTAAGGTAACTATATGTTTGGAATTATATATATATGTTTTAAACAGATAGGTTGGGGCACCTGGGTAGCTTAGTCAGTTAGCATCATGACTTGGCTCAGGTCATGATCTTGGGGTTGTGAGATTAAGCCCTGTCTTGGACTCCCCACTCAGTGAAGGAATTTCTGTATTTCTACTTTCCTGTCTTCTTTTGTAATATTTGAATATTTTTTTGGCATTCCCTTTTAACTATTGAGTTTTCAGCTATACCTCTGTGTGTGTGTATGTGTGTGTATATTTTAATGGTTGTTCTAGAGATTAGAATATATTTACTCTTAACTTTTCACAGTCCACTTAGAATAATATTTTATCACCTCACATGGAATGTAAACATTTTGCTACTCAGTGGATTCCTTACTGTTGAAATTTTCATATGTATTGTATCAACATACATTGAGACCCCATGGGACAATGTTATCATTTTTGCTTTCATCCATCATGAATATTTAAAGAGCATGGCAGAAAAAGTCTCATATTTATCCAGATAGTTACCATTTCTGTTGACTTTCTTTTACTTCCATACTTTCAAGTTTCCCTTTGAGATCATTTCCCTTCTTTCTTCAGATCTTTCATTAGCATTTCTTCTATTTAAGTCTGCCGTTGACAAGTTTCTTTAGTTTTTAGTCATCTGATAATGTTTTGTTTTCATCTTCATTTCTGAAGGACATTTTCACTGGTTGTAGAATTCTGAGTTGACAGTTCTTTTATTTCAACACATTATGTCCTTTAGGCATGATGGTTTCTCATGAGAGATCTGTGGGCCTTTAAATTGTTGTCCCCCTCCATGTAATACACTGTTTTCCTCTAGCTACTTTCAAGAAACCATTTTTAGATTTTAGATGTTTGATGATCATATGTCTGAGCATAAATTTTATTTAGTGTATCCTGTTCTGGGATTCACTGAGTTTGAATAATAAGTTTATGTCTTCTTTCAAATTTATGAAGTTTTTAATCATTATTTACTCAAGTATTTTTCTTTGCATCTTATTCTTTTCCCTCTCCTCTTGGAATTTAAATGGCATGAATGTTAGATCCCTTATTTTCCTCCATAGGCCCTGAAACTCTACTTATAATTTTAAATATTTTTTCACTTTTTGTTCAGGTATGGGTAATTTCTATTGATCTACAAGTTTATTAAGATTTTTCTCTAACATCTCCAATTTGTTATTGAACTCATCAAGTGAAAGTTTTATTTGGTTATTATATATTTTAGTTCTGAAATTTCCATTTTTTTTTTACATATTCTGTTTCTATGCTATTATTTTCCATCTTTCTTTTTGTTTCCTAAATGCTTACCTTTATTTCTGATACATGGTTGCCATAGCTGCTTTATAGGTGTTATCTGATAGTTTCAACATCCATGTCATCTGGGGGTTAGCATTTGCCAATTACCTGTTCCTTTTCAAGATATTGAGATTTTCCTAGCATTTTGTATGTCACCAAATTATTTTGGAACATATTCTATTACATGGCTCGGTATTATTTAAAGCATATGGTTTTGTTTTGTTTTGTTTTCCCTTTAGCAGGCCATCAGCCTGTTTTGGTTCAGATCCTACTTGCCTTCTATAGACTATGGCTTAATGTCAGGTTAGTTTTCAAAGCCTGCATAGTGTTTTTCAGAGCCATCCTGTGTGAGTACCACCAGTGGCCATTCTGGGATCTAGTTTATGATCTACTTTATAGTTCAGTTCTCAAAACATTTTGTATACTATTTGGAGTTAGAGCCATGCATTCACAGCCTTAAAGTAGCCTAAAAATTCACACACAACATTATGGAATCATTTTCTCTTGCTCCATCTTATCCTTAAAGTCCATGACCCTTTCTGGTTCCTAGTATCCATGCTTCTCCCCTATTCCTTTGGCAGGAAAGCTAGGGCTTTACTCTCCCCACTTTGTTGCACATTTCTTACAACTGCCTCTCCTCTGCCTCTGGGATTAAGCAGTGACTGGAAAGAGAGGGGAAAAGCAGGATTCTTTGCACATTCTTGGCTCCATTAAGGATCAGGCCATCTGGCTAAAGAGGATTCCCTTCCTCTGTCCAGACATTTCTGCCATTACCACCATCACCACCACTGTGGGACTGGCTGGGTGTTGTGGTGATTTACACACTTAGTAATTTAATTGCCTGATAGAAAAACAAATCAACATGCTTCAGAGGAAGATAATAGAGTCCAGAGTCTCTATAATATATCATTCACTATGTCTAGTATGTAATAACATAGCAGGCAATTAAATTACTGGATGATAAACTGAAATTTGATTTCAAGTTTGTCAGGTAGAAAATTAGTTTTCAGTTTGTTTGGGTGAGATGTCAGTTTGTCCTGTGTATAACAGCCTACACAGATTTGTGGAATGTATATATGCAAACATTGGGATGCTTAAAAATATTTGAAAAGAATATCCTATAGAAGATTAAAAATCATATTATATAAATGCCACGAGCGACTTTGATTACTGTTATTTGGAGCAGAGGGAAGACCCCTGAAGTCTGGAGTCCTTGTAATGTTCTTAATAAAAAAGCAGAAAAATCAGTTTTCCCCTGAAGCACAAAGCAACCATCTCCAAAATTAGTAATCTCATTATTTAATTTCAGAGCATTCTCAGAATGCTCAATGTGATACCTGAATTGCAGCAGGTATTTCCACAAGTGAACTTCCTTTAGAGTCATGAAGTTGATAATGTTACTCCCTTAATCGGTTCAAGTTCTGGGTAGAGGTAATAAGTCCATATTTAACAGTTATCAGGGCCAAATGCAGATCAAAAATTCCCTAAAAAAATAGAATTCAGCAGGAGGAAAGAAATGTTTAATTTTCAAACATCTTTTAAATTAGAATGTATATTTGTCAGTTAAATGAACTACGAGCACTTTGTGGTGAATCCTACAGCAATTTTTAAAACTATTTCTTATTGTAGTCATTTTCAAGCATTAGTGCCTAATGTTCACACTTTTCAGGATGTAGTAATGAACACTTCTGGATGAAAATCTTAGAGCCTTAAGGGTTTATGACTGAGAAACAATTTTAAAAACTCTCAAAATAGTGATTTTAATTTTGTTTTAAAGGTAAATGAATTGCTCTTTATTAAATGAGTTTAAGATCATTCACTTCTTTTTCATCTGATTTCCATGGTATTCTTGATTTTAATTAAACTGGGTCATTAGATCCAAACATTTCTAAAATATTTACTTTTCCTCATAGAATAGATGAACATTTCTTCTCAAATGATAATATTACTTAGATTTACAACTATGTATGGAAAATTTGGTTACAGATTCTATTGTCAGAATATTTACTGGTCATTAGATTTTTGGAAAAAAAAACAGTTTATTACTGTTTTTTATATCTCAGGGACCTCATCACTTAAGTTCAATTTTAAATCTTTCATATAACACAAAGTTAACTGATTGGAAGCTTATGCTGTCTAAAATTCAGATTTTTAGAAACTCTCTTACAGTTAATAAATATTATGATAAGAATGGCTATGGCAAGCTAGCTTTAATCTTTAACTTATAAGCAACAATTGTGAGGATTCCTGCTGTTCTCCGGATGAAGTTTCCATTGCTTTTTTCCTGGTAGGAAAGGCAAGTTGATGATCTATACATTATTCTATGGTAATGCTCATTGTCCTTGAAGTCTTGGGTTCTGATAAAGTTTTGATTTTCTTGAAGTATCACTAGGTCAGTTTGTTCATTTCCTAAGTGCTGTTTAAGGGAATAATTAAAAACTTCTTGGTCATTTGACAAATTAATCAGTTACTTTCAGTTGGAGATACAGTTATGATGAAAATAATTCTGTGTGATGAGATGCAGAGTGACTGGGTGGCCCCAACTGACAGTCATTGTTGAAGACCTCTGAGAGGGGACATTAGAACTCAAATGTGAGTAACAAATGTGAGGTGGTATGTCAAAGAAAGAACTTGAGGAAGACCATGGCAAGAACATGGCAACAGAAAACAGAAAGGCCCTGAGATAAGAAGAGGCTTCATGTGCTTGAAAAATAAAAGGAGACCAGTTGAAATGGGATGAGCAAAGGTGGGAGGAGTTTCAGATGAGTTTGGAGAGGTAGACAGGGCCAGATCATGCTTAGCCTTGCAGGACTTCTTTATTTATCAACATGGAAAAATGCCCAAGGTATGGTTGAGTAAAAGATTTTGTTTCAAACATCCTTAGTAGAAAGATCCCATTCATATAAAACTGTATATTTGTTTACAATTATGTCTATAGGCACAGAGATACTTTGAGATATATGCTCAGCAAAATGTTAACACTGGAATCTCTGGGTGCTGCACCTCAGGTGATATTCACCCTCCTTTTAATATTTTTTTGTATTGCTTCAGTTGCTTACAAAAAACCAGCAGGAACATGTCAAATATATATTCATGAAAAATATACTATGGTCCTTTTTGATTCAGATTTAAAGTTAAAACAACATTGACATTATTGTGGCTTAGAAACTCATGCAAAGTAGAAAGAAGAGATTTATAAAAAAGATTTTATTGAATTTCATTAACAAATGTAATGATAAAATGACCTATACATTTTGGGGGTTTTCACTGATTATGGAAGATAGAAAAAAAAACTCAAAAAATCTAGAATGCACAGAATACAAATAATTAGTAAAAACTCCCTATTTATGTACTGTTAAAAATAAGACAGTGGGCCCAAAATGGAGTCATTTATGCTAAGCTAAGCCCCGTATCACCAAACCTAGGACTTCATTATAGTCTTGACCTCTCCCAGAAATGGAATCTTAAACCAGTTAGTCAGAAACCATCTGGTCAGCACAAGTGAGATAATCTGCCTGATAGACCCTTGCCACCCTATAAAGGAAAGTGACTTTGCCACAACCAATCCATTTTTTGCAAGTGTCACTTCCTTATTCCCACTCCCTTCTGTCTATGAAAGTCTTCATTTTGTACAGCTCCTCAGAGCTCTTTTCTATGTGCTAGATGTAATGCTGTCCATTTCATTAATGGTTGAATAAAAGTCAATAAGGTCTTTAAAATGTCCTCAGTTGAATTTTGCTTTCCTCACCACACCAAAATAGTTGTCCACATAAACCCTGTAAAGTGCAAAATGAATGGTAAAACATTGAACATTAAAATAATAACTAAGGAAGGCAGTGGAAAAGTAAAAAGGATAATTAATATTCAAGCTACTCATAAATTCAATTACCCATTCTTTTAATACATATTTTTTATAAAGATTTTTATTTATTTATTTGACAGAGAGATCACAAGGAGGCAGAGAGGCATGCAGAGAGAGAGAGAGAGAGAGAAGGAAGCAGGCTCCCTGCTGAGCAGAGAGCCCAATGCGGGGCTCGATCCCAGGACCCTGAGACCATGACCTGAGCCGAAGGCAGCGGCTTAACCCACTGAGCCACCCAGGTGCCCCTTAATGCACATTTTTAATATAATTTATACTAAGTAAACAAGGGTTGTGTGCAAGAAGTCTAGTTGGATTTAATTTTCATAGGTGTAAGAATAAAGTGTGATCACAAAGGCAAGCTGCCTATTCAGAAGACAGGGCACAGAGATGACTGCCTTTATCATAGCATGGTCAGATTCAGCCAGAGTTTCACTATTCTACCAAAAAATAAATGGAAAATCCTCCTTGGATCTATAGTTCCTATTAAATTTTTTTTATTGTTTTCTTCATTGTTACTTCTTTTCACTTCTTCACATTTATCTTTTGTTCTCATTGTCATGTTTCTGTGGTATCCATGGAATTCTGGTACAGAGGATTCACTTGAACCAGTTTTGGATTTGGCATGTAACCAGTTCCATGGAAAACCACTAGGATATTGTTGTTATTCCAATGTTGGCCTACTTCCATAATCTGATGGAAATTTAATTTTTCCTGCCTATAAAAAGGTAGCTTGGATTTCATTCCATATACAGAGAATAGACTTTTCTGTCTCTATTCAATTAAGCAAATGCTTGTCTTTTGGCAAGGAAAGAAGAAAAGCATTAATCATTTCCAGTTCATCCATATCAGGATGTTTGTTCTGGAAAGACAAAGAATCAATTCTTGTAATTCTTATTATGACCTCCAGGTATTTTCTTTCACTGTGGATGATTCTAGAAAATCTCAGAAGAGGTTATTTGTAGATACATTCTGCTTAGAAGAATAGCACATAGCCAATAGCGTAAGAATGCGTTGGCAACGGTTGTAGATAACCTGCCATTTGCATTGGTCTATCATGACTAAAGGTTTCTAATTGTCATAACCATGTTTGATAGTGGTTTTTGAGGCTTCTGACTGCTTTTGTCCTCCTTTCCAGTCTTCAAAACTACCACATTGTTGTCAGGGTTGGATCTTTTTTCTGTCCATATTGAAATTCATCCTCCATTCCTTGACCTTAGTTCTGTTCCTCCATCCTATAGGACTGCAGCTCTTTGCTTACCTAGGTTTCACAGGTTTAGATTTGATTCTCAATTCTTGCCTCAGTAGCTGTTAGAGTTGGCTTGGCAACCATCACTAACCTAGTTCTCCTTAGACTCTTTCAGCAATAGCACAAGTAGAGCTGAGGTTGGCACCCAGACTACAATGGGGAGATCCAGGTAGAGGCTGGAGCAGACTATGTGTGGAAGAGGTGAAACTGTAGAAAAACAGAATGAAAAAGCAGGAAAACCCATAAGTCAGTCTCTCTCTCTCTCTCTCTCTCTATATATATATATATAATCATAATTTTGTCTTCAATAGAAGACAAAGGCCATTCTTGTGAAGAGGTGGACTGGTTACTAGTGACTTTCTGTAAATATACATACTGTCTACCTTAGCATCAAGATAAGACAGAATTTTCCCACCAAATGCCATATGTGTTAGCTGAGTATGCCTTTTTCCTAACCAGTTCTGACTACTAGTTAAGAATCGTTAAAGGAATAACATGGAGGACATGGGGAGATGGAGAGGAGAAGGGAGTTTGGGGAAATTGGAGGGGGACATGAACCATGAAAGACTATGGACTCTGTAAGACAACCTGAGAGTTTTGAAGGGCTGGGGGGTAGGAAGTTTGATAAGCCTGATGGTGGGTATTATGGAGGGTATGTATGGCATGGAACACTGGGTGTGGTGCATAAACAATGAATTCTGGTACACTGAAAAGAAATTACAAAAATAAAAAATTATATAAAAAAAGGATCTTTAAAGGGACTGCAGTATTTGAAATTACTTATTAGCATTTCTGATTTGCAGATTCTGTTTTCAGGAGATTAACTCACTTTTTAATTAAACTAGTTACCTTCTTGTTTGGCTTCATTATGTTCTGGAACTTCATTATGTTCTGGAACGAGGCATAATACTTGTTCAGACCAATGAAAAAAATAATGTTTCACTCGTATTTTCTAGTATGTTCATGTCTCTGTGTATGAGTGTACCTGGGTGTATTTTCAGATCATAGTCATCAATATATTTTTGGAACACTAGTTCTACAAGATGGCTTCTGAACATGCTGATCTTATGAAATTTCCCTTCTTGAAGATCTGTAATACCTATTATCATATTGAAGACTCTAGAAAGTCCCAAAGTAAAGAGATATTTGAACTTTATGTGGCCCAGAATTTCTCCAATGTCATTTGACCATGAAGTCCTTTTTTCAGGTAATGATTAATAATATCTCAGTTCTGTAAAAATGTTAGGGAAATACTGAATTAGATGATTTTTTCTGAAGGATTTGGATGTCTATAACGGCTTAATGCACAGAGATATACAGAGGAATGTGAAAATGTAGGATGATAATAGTTTCAAAGTTTTTGCTGTCTTTTTAAGTTTGGCTGTAAGTCCATTTTAAGTCCATTCCATTTTTCAAAGCCTTGATCTGCTGAGGTACTTTTAGGCCATCAGAATATAAAAGTCTTTCTATGCAAGTAACAAATAACAAAGAGGCTTTCTAAGGTTTTTGTTGTTGTTGTTGTTGTTGTTTTAACTTACATGGGAATGTGCCTTTTCCTGAAGTAAGTTACCTATCCAGTTCTATCAGGCAGATCAATAAAGTTACTTCTACCATGTCATACATGGTGAAGTTGGGACCAAAAATATACAGTTTTGTTTCTAGAAACATATGCTCATTTCAGGGAAAAAATAGAAATAAAAAATGTTTCTCAGGTATCTAAGGATTCCAGTCTTTGGTGGTATTTGCAAAAGACAAAAAGAAGCATTTTATATGACAAATACTTTTGGTTCCTTAAATGACTCAGTGAATAGAAATTTGGGGCTATTTTGATTAAAGCTAAAATAAAAAAGTTGTAACTTTGATCTTTGCCTCATGGTGGAAAAAAGAGTAGAGGAGGGACAGGATTATTTATTAACTTCTGTAAAAGACACTATGGTTCAAACCTAAATTTAAATTAGGGCCACATATGATATATAATTAAGTGCTTACCTCTAGTATTACCAGGATATATTGACAGGAAATTTATTAACCCAAAGACCATATCTGATCCCCTTTACCCTCTTTTTCCCCTTTTTTTTTTTTTAATATAACTGATTTAAAACAAAACAAAACAAAAACACAAGAAGCAACAAACACACACTGAAGAACTGGTCTGGGATGAAACTGAACTCTTTATTAAGGGCATTATATAAATAATTCTAGTTTATCTGAAATTAAAACCCCAGATATCTTCTATCTTCTCCAGGTTATGCTGTAAATGTATAGCTTTCTGACTCACTTAACAGAGAACATAACAGCAGTGATTTGGCATAGTCTGGATTAAATCAAATGGCACAGACTGATGATCTAGATAATACAAATACCCTCCCCCACCTTATTTGTCATTTCAGGCAAACATCTTGTTTGGAGATCAGCTATATGAGAATAACTGTTACCTTAAAATAATTTTATTTTAGAACTTTTAGTGTAGAAATGTTTTAGCATACAGAAGTGTAGGACATAGTATAATGAGCTCCTATATATTAATCAGCCAAACAATTGTCAACAGTTTGCTAATCTTGGGATTTTCTTTCCATTCCTCCATTTTGCTCTTGAGTATTTCAAAGCAAATCTCAGAAATAATGTCATTTTGTGGCATGTATCTCTGACAAGTCTTTTATATTTCATAACAAGCATACCATTACTCAATCTGACAAATTAAAAAGCAATTCCTTCATTTCATCTAATACTGAGTCCAAATAAATATTCTTTATTATCCTCCTGATTTTTACCCTGATCTAGTGTTGGATTATCTCTAGGCTGCCCATGACTCATTTCTGTGAAGGAATGACTGGTCAAGAAAGGAGACAATGAAAACCATCTTTGCCCTTTTTTCTGTCCAAAGCAACAACTTAGTCCCTCATTTTCAAGTTTCCCTAATTCTGAATTTTGCTGCCACTGCTTAGGGCAGTGTTTCAATAGCCAAGAAGTGAGAGCAAAGCCAAACTCTTTTGGGAATAAGCCAGAGATGAAATTCTAGAGTACGTTCTGCCTAGAGTCTCCTTCCCAAACCCTTTGGGAGGCACTTGAGCAGGAAGTAGACTTAGCTATTGGTTAAGAAGCTGGATTTCCTTGTACAGAATGAAGTGTTTTCTTTTCATTAATATGATATGTCTGTTTATATTATTAAGCATTCTACGGTAACCTTAGCTGTAGTGGGTCACTAGTTCCTGCCTTCAGTAAATCCTTAGTGCCAATTGTGTGTAAAGCATTGTGCTAGTCAATAAAATACAGATGTCAAACAAAAATCACTATAGAGAAAATAAAGTGAAGTGAAAATTCAGAAGTGAATGATTTTTTTTTTTTGCTTGGATTGTTGACCAACAAAAAGAGTATTTGACTTGAACCTTAAACGACTTCTAGAATTTGAATAATTGGACAGGAAATTTGGGGTGGAAGAAAGAGAGCAGGCAAAGGGACAAAGGTAGGGAAACTGAAACATGTTTAATAATGAAATCAATGTGATGAATACGACACTCTTCAGGCCAAACATCATGAAATATTATGACTAGTTGTGCAGCTAGGTGCAGATATTATGTAATCTCCCAGCAAGTAGAGATTCCAGTAACTACTATCAGCCACTGCTGCCAGGAACTAATAATTAGGCAGTGTGTTCAGAATGTTAAGACAGTGATTGTTAATATGTGACCGACCAAGAGAACTGATACATGATAGAGGCCTCTGGTACAATGTAATATAATAATTAATCTTACTAGATAATATTTTACCTCCTAATCCAACCTACTGGTTGAGTCAATAGGCAAACACTCCTACTGCTCATTTGAGCCAAACTTGGCCACTTCAGGAGGTTTGAGAAGTTGAGGCTTCAAGTGACGCTTCATTTGCTGTGGGGCTGGCTCTTTCTTAGATCTTTCAGGTGGCAACCTTGTATGATTTTATTTTTTCTTTCTTTCTAAAGACAAAATGTTAAAAACCATGTCATTAACATAGTTAACACATCACAATCTTCTTGACCCCAGCCCCAACTTGCAATCACCATTAGTTATGAGTTAATGAATAGACCCAAATGATGGTAACAAATGCTGATTTGGGTTTGATTTTCTGCATTTAGCGCTGAACTAAAATGTCCTGGATCAAACAATGACTTCATATCACATTGTCCAATGTCCTAGCCCAAGCCATTCACTTTATGGGGTCTGAGAAAAAGCCTTTTGTTTTATTCTTCAGCATCAGCTAAAAAGGTATTGTCAGGTAACATCATATGTTTATCATGTACAAAACACAGTGTCAGGGCTATCATTCTTATCATGATTTACTGTCATAACATTACCTGATTTAATCTTCATAACAACTCTGTGTGGAGGTTAATACAATTATTTCCATTTCAGAGGTGAGAGAACTGGGGCTTTAAGATGAGTACTAATATATACTAGGTCACATAGCTAATAAGTGGTAGGGCTGGATTTTGAGCCCTACTAGTCTATCACAGCCATCCATCCATAGCCCCTGAGCGGAGATGGAGGCCTGTGCGTTGTAGCCCATTGTTTCCCTCTGTCTCTTAAATTTTCTCTGATGTCTTCCTGCTTCTTCACTTGTAATTTCTTATCCCAAGTTTTCTAGCTCCTTGTTCCTTGTATATGATTAAAATTTTTAATTTTATTTTATTTTTTCAGTGTTCCAAGATTCATTGTTTATGCACCACACCCAGTGTCCCATGCAATACATGCAGTCCCCGATACCCACCACCAGGCTCACCTAAACCCCCACCCCCTCCCCTCCAAAACATCAGTTTGTTTCTCAGAGTCCATAGTCTCTCACGGTTTGTCTCCCCCTCCAATTTCCCCCAATTCACTTATCCTTTCCTTCTCCTAATGTCCTCCATGTTATTCCTTATGCTCCACAAGTAAGTGAAACCATATGATAATTGACTCTCTCTCCTTGACTTATTTCACTCAGCATAATCTACTCTAGTTCTGTCCATGTTGATATAAAAGTTGGGTATTCATCTTTTCTGATGGAGGCATAATACTCCATTGTATATATGGACTGTATCTTCTTTAACCATTCGTCTATTGAATGGCATCTTGGCTCTTTCCACTGTTTGGTGACTGTGGCCATTGCTGCTATGAACATTGGGGTATAGGTGGTCCTTCTTTTCACTATATCTGTATCTTTGGGGTAAATACCAGGCAATACAATTGCACAGTCATAGGGCAGTTCTATTTTTAATTTCTTAAGGAATCTCCACACTGTTTTCCAAAGTGGCTGCACCAACTTGCATTCCCACTAACAGTATAAGAGGGTTCCCCTTTCTCCACATCCTCCCCAACACTTGTTTACTGTCTTTTTGATTTTGGCCATTCTAATTGGAATAAGGTAGTATCTCAATGCGGTTTTGATTTGAATCTCCCTGATTGCTAATGATGATGAACATTTTTTCATGTGCCTGTTAGCCATTTGTATGTCTTCTTTGGAGAAGTGTCTGTTCATGTCTCCTGCCCATTTTTTGGTGTGATTATCTGTTTTGTGTGTATTGAGTTTGAGGAGTTCTTTATAGATCCTGGATATCAGCCCTTTGTTTGTAGTGTCATTTGCGAACATCTTCTCACATTCTGTGGGTTGCCTCTGTGTTTTGTTGACTGTTTCTTTTGCTGTGCAGAAGTTTTTGATTTTGATGAAGTCCCAAGAATTCATTTTCGCTTTTGTTTCCTTTGCCTTTGGAGACATATCTTGAAAGAAGTTGCTGTGGCTGATATCGAAGAGGTTACTGCCTATGTACTCCTCTAGGATTTTGATAGATTCCT
Organism: Mustela lutreola; assembly: GCF_030435805.1. Classification (NCBI taxonomy): domain Eukaryota; kingdom Metazoa; phylum Chordata; class Mammalia; order Carnivora; family Mustelidae; genus Mustela; species Mustela lutreola. The sequence goes on along the minus strand of NC_081291.1, from coordinate 174,994,089 downwards.
ACCTCACATTGAGGTCTTTTATAATTTTTAAAATTTATATATTAACTTAGTTCCTCGTTCACTCATTAATTTTACCTGTAGGGTGTCAGCCTTACCTGCTAGGAAATTTGAAGGGGAGCAAATAAGTGAATGAATGAATGAATATAGTACAATATATAGATGCTGGATTAGGGTTGCTCTGAGGGCACAAAGAAGGGGAAAAAAATCAAAATTTGAGGCCTGGGAGATGCCATTTAAGTATGTCTTGAAGGAAGAAGAATTGGATAGATGAGGAAGTAGGAAGAGCTTTCCTGGCAGGCACACTAGCATTTTTATAGTCATTGAGTTGGAGCAAGAGTTAGACATTAGACACAGTTGAGCTCTTCTGGTCACAGGGGAAGGCTGAAGGGAATGCAGAGTGTTTCCCAAGAGAGTTGAGAGATGAGTTTAGAGAGAAAGGCAGGGGCCAGACCATAAAGCACTTGTGTGCTAAGTTAGAGTTTGAATGTTTGAAAGTTAAAGAAAATCATGGAAAAGTTTTAAGCAGGGGGAAATGCATAATTTTGTATTTTAAAAGTAGCATTCTTGCTGGAATCTTCATATAGCGAAGTGACCATTTCTAGGCCCAGAAATGGAGGATCGAAGTTTGCACAAGGATTGTATGTTACCTGTTTTGGGGGACTTCATATCCCTTCATCACCCTGGGATCATCCCTCGCAGAAGAGAAAGGCAGGTCTTCCATCCTGCTTCCTGATATCAGCAGTCCTGCTCAGCTGGGTGCAAGGCAACTTTTGTAAAATGGTCCTTAAAGTTGGGGTTTATTGTCATAACCACCCTAGGCTGCTTGTTAGACATGAGATGCTCAGGTTTCACACTTTCACAGTTCCCCTCAACTCTCCCCACCCATATTCTCGTGCTTCTCTAGGTTCAGGGTTACTGAGTCACCATGCCAATTTTTATGGAGGTTTTGTTTTGTTTTGCTCTGCTATTACTACTGAAGTCTGGGGGAGTTCATGTGAGCTGCTCTGTAGAAGGCAAATCCACTGAGGCAAGGCAGGGGGAGAGGGGTTGTGCTGCTGGGACTGAGGCCCCACAGGACATTCAAGGAGCCACACCCAACAATTAATTTGAGAGCCTTTAGCCAAGATAAAACCGCAGGTGACTATAGCAACGATGGTCAAACATTTTTTGCTCCTCTACTGTTTTTTTTTTTTTTTTTATTATTATTTATTTTTTAAATTTTTTTTTATTTTTTATAAACATATATTTTTATCCCCAGGGGTACAGGTCTGTGAATCACCAGGTTTACACACTTCACAGCACTCACCAAAACACATACCCTCCCCAATGTCCATAATACCACCCCCTTCTCCAAAACCCCCTCCCCCCAGCAACCCTCAGTTTGTTTTGTGAGATTAAGAGTCACTTATGGTTTGTCTCCCTCCCAATCCCATCTTCTTTCATTTATTCTTCTCGTACCCACTTAAGCCCCCATGTTGCATCACCACTTCCTCATATCAGGGAGATCATATGATAGTTGTCTTTCTCCGCTTGACTTATTTCGCTAAGCATGATACGCTGTAGTTCCATCCATGTTGTTGCAAATGGCAAGATTTCATTTCTTTTGATGGCTGCATAGTATTCCATTGTGTATATATACCACATCTTCTTGATCCATTCATCTGTTGATGGACATCTAGGTTCTTTCCATAGTTTGGCTATTGTGGACATTGCTGCTATAAACATTCGGGTGCATGTGCCCCTTTGGATCACTACGTTTGTATCTTTAGGGTAAATGCCCAATAGTGCAATTGCTGGGTCATAGGGCAGTTCTATTTTCAACATTTTGAGGAATCTCCATGCTGTTTTCCAGAGAGGTTGCACCAGCTTGCATTCCCACCAACAGTGTAGGAGGGTTCCCCTTTCTCCGCATCCTCGCCAGCATCTGTCATTTCCTGACTTGTTGATTTTAGCCATTCTGACTGGTGTGAGGTGATATCGCATTGTGGTTTTGATTTGTATTTCCCTGATGCCGAGTGATATGGAGCACTTTTTCATGTGTCTGTTGGCCATCTGGATGTCTTCTTTGCAGAAATGTCTGCTCATTTCCTCTGCCCATTTCTTGATTGGATTATTTGTTCTTTGGGTGTTGAGTTTGCTAAATTCTTTATAGATTCTGGACACTAGTCCTTTATCTGATATGTCGTTTGCAAATATCTTCTCCCATTCTGTCAGTTGTCTTTTGATTTTGTTAACTGTTTCCTTTGCTGTGCAAAAGCTTTTGATCTTGATGAAATCCCAGTAGTTCATTTTTGCCCTTGCTTCCCTTGCCTTTGGCGTTGTTCCTAGGAAGATGTTGCTGCGGCTGAGGTCGAAGAGGTTGCTGCCTGTGTTCTCCTCAAGGATTTTGATGGATTCCTTTCGCACATTGAGGTCCTTCATCCATTTTGAGTCTATTTTTGTGTGTGGTGTAAGGAAATGGTCCAATTTCATTTTTCTGCATGTGGCTGTCCAATTTTCCCAGCACCATTTATTGAAGAGGCTGTCTTTTTTCCATTGGACATTCTTTCCTGCTTTGTCGAAGATTAGTTGACCCTAGAGTTGAGAGTCTATTTCTAGGCTCTCTATTCTGTTCCATTGGTCTATGTGTCTGTTTTTGTGCCAGTACCATGCTGTCTTGATGATGACAGCTTTGTAATAGAGTTTGAAGTCCGGGATTGTGATGCCACCAACATTGGCTTTCTTTGTCAATATCCCTTTAGCTATTCGAGGTCTTTTCTGGTTCCATATAAATTTTAGAATTATTTGTTCCATTTCTTTGAAAAAGATGGATGGTACTTTGATAGGAATTGCATTAAATGTGTAGATTGCTTTAGGTAGCATAGACATTTTCACAATATTTATTCTTCCAATCCAGGAGCATGGAACATTTTTCCATTTCTTTGTGTCTTCCTCAATTTCTTTCATGAGTACTTTATAGTTTTCTGAGTATAGATTCTGTGTCTCTTTGGTTAGGTTTATTCCTAGGTATCTTATGGTTTTGGGTGCAATTGTAAATGGGATTGACTCCTTAATTTCCCTTTCTTCTGTCTTGCTGTTGGTGTAGAGAAATGCAACTGATTTCTGTGCATTGATTTTATATCCTGACACTTTACTGAATTCCTGTATAAGTTCTAGCAGTTTTGGAGTGGAGTCTTTTGGGTTTTCCACATATAGTATCATATCATCTGCGAAGAGTGATAATTTGACTTCTTCTTTGCCGATTTGGATGCCTTTAATTTCCTTTTGTTGTCTGATTGCTGAGGCTAGGACCTCTAGTACTATGTTGAATAGCAGTGGTGATAATGGACATCCCTGCCGTGTTCCTGACCTTAGTGGAAAAGCTTTCAGTTTTTCTCCATTGAGAATGATATTTGCGGTGGGTTTTTCATAGATGGCTTTGATGATATTGAGGTATGTGCCCTCTATCCCTACACTTTGAAGAGTTTTGATCAGGAAGGGATGCTGTACTTTGTCAAATGCTTTTTCAGCATCTATTGAGAGTATCATATGGTTCTTGTCCTTACTTTTATTGATGTGTTGTATCACATTGACTGATTTGGGGATGTTGAACCAACCTTGCAGCCCTGGAATAAATCCCACTTGGTCGTGGTGAATAATCTTTTTAATGTACTGTTGAATCCTATTGGCTAGTATTTTGTTGAGTATTTTCGCATCTGTGTTCATCAAGGATATTGGTCTATAGCTCTCTTTTTTGGTGGGATCCTTGTCTGGTTTTGGGATCAAGGTGATGCTGGCCTCATAAAATGAGTTTGGAAGTTTTCCTTCCATTTCTATTTTTTGGAACAGTTTTAGGAGAATAGGAATTAGTTCTTCTTTAAATGTTTGGTAGAATTCCCCCGGGAAGCCGTCTGGCCCTGGGCTTTTGTTTGTTTGGAGATTTTTAATGACTGTTTCAATCTCCTTACTAGTTATGGGTCTGTTCAGGCTTTCTATTTCTTCCTGGTTCAGTTGTGGTAGTTTATATGTTTCTAGGAATGCATCCATTTCTTCCAGATTATCAAATTTATTGGCGTAGAGTTGCTCATAGTATGTTCTTATAATAGTTTGTATTTCTTTGGTGTTAGTTGTGATGTCTCCTCTTTCATTCATGATTTTATTTATTTGGGTCCTTTCTCTTTTCTTTTTGATAAGTCGGGCCAGGGGTTTATCAATTTTATTAATTCTTTCAAAGAACCAGCTCCTAGTTTCGTTGATTTGTTCTATTGTTTTTTTGGTTTCTATTTCATTGATTTCTGCTCTGATCTTTATGATTTCTCTTCTCCTGCTAGGCTTAGGGTTTCTTTCTTGTTCTGTGAATAATATTTTAATGTACTGTTGGATCCTATTGGCTAATTTTTTTTAAGATTATTTGTTTATTTATTTGAATGAGAGAGAGGAGGAAGAATGGAGGGACAATTAGACTCCATGTTGTATGTGGAGCCCAATGTGGGGTCCAGTCCCAAGACCCTGAGATCATGACCTGAGCTGAAATCAAGAGGTGAACACTTAAGAAATTGAGCCACCCATGTGCCTCATGTTTATAAGAATTAAATACAACAAGTAAGTAGTATACAAAGGACCAAAACAGAAATAATTTGAAATATAATCATTTAATATAAAAATGAAATCTTGTTAGTAATGAACCTCTCATAGAGTTGGGTAGCTGCTATTATTTCTTTCCCCAGTTCATGTGTCTATGTATGGGTGATTATGACCATATTCTAGAATTCATCATTCATTTCTGTTTTTCATTTTCATAAATGTAAGTGTTGGAAAATTTTGTTTATATTAAAAGATGGCAATAGCAGGAGTGCCATAGTGGCTGTCTGGAACAGTGGGAAATGAACACAGTTGACAATCATGGTACTTCTGTTTCTGGCATATAAATGACATGGGGTTAGACAAATCATTTGTTAGTTCTGGTTTCCTTATCTATAAATTAAGAGGGTGGCCTAGTGAAGTTTTAAGGCTCTTTATAACTCTGTCATTCCTTAATAATATGAAAAAAGGCAGATTAAGGGGCGCCTGGGTGGCTCAGTGGATTAAGCCGCTGCCTTCGGCTCGGGTCATGATCCCAGGGTCCTGGGATTGAGCCCTGCATCGGGCTCTCTGCTCAGCAGGGAGCCTGCTTCCTCTCTCTCTCTGCCTGCCTCTCTGCCTGCTTGTCATCTGGGAGACAAACCATAAGTGACTCTTAATCTCACAAAACAAACTGAGGGTTGCTGGGGGGAGGGGGTTTGGGAGACAGGGGTGGGATTATGGACATTGGTGAGGGTATGTGCTTTGGTGCGTGCTGTGAAGTGTGTAAACCTCGTGATTCACAGACCTGTACCCCTGGGGATAAAAATATATGTTTATAAAAAATAAAAAAATTATAATAAAAAAAATCTTTAAAAAAAAGGCAGATTTTTTTTATTAAATTTATTTATTTTCAGAAAAAACATTATTTTTTCACCACACCCAGTGCTCCATGCAATCTGTGCCCTCTATAATACCCACCACCTGGTACCCCAACCTCCCAAACCCCCGCCACTTCAGACCCCTCAGATTGTTTTTCAGAGTCCATAGTCTCTCATGATTCACCTCCCCTTCCAATTTACCCGAACTCCCTTCTCCTCTCTAACACCCCTTGTCCTCCATGATATTTGTTATGTTCCACCAATAAGTGAAGCCATATGATAATTGACTCTCTCTGCTTGACTTATTTCACTCAGCATAATCTCTTCCAGTCCTGTCCATGTTGCTACAAAAGTTGGGTATTCATCCTTTCTGATGGAGGCATAATACTCCATAGAGTATAAAGCAGATTAAAAGCACTTAGGCATTGTTAGGTGGGAGTATATGTATAAATATGTGTAAATAAATGGGAGTGATGTAAATATGAAGTGGATCTTGCTTCCAAAGTGATTACAATCAAACTAGGTACCAAATAACACTCATTAAATAGGGAATAAATCAAGATTATCTGTGGTTAATGTTAAGTGCTATGATAAGAGACAAGGGCAGTTATGTTAAAAATTTCAAGATGAGTCTATTCATGGCACTGAGCTCTGTAGGGATTTCAAGGAGAAGATGGTCTTTGAAGCGGACTTTGATGGTCTATGTGGTGGAAAAACATGAAAGAAGGCATAGAGGGGGTGGGGAAAGAAAGAAAGAAGGCACAGAGGAACCTCAGATCACAGAAGCATAGTCTGGTGATGGCAAGATGACTGGGGTACATACTGTCTGCTGAAGGGAAGAGGGGATGAGGTAATAGGCCTAGTACACACAGATTACTGAGGTCTTTGAGAAGCAATTAGAGATAATTTACAATTAATTTTAGTTATTCATGGTAAATATGTTTTATAGAATCACCACAAACACTGACTTAGCAATACTGAACTGTTGCTCAAAGGGGAAATAAAATGTTAAGCTTCTGTGAGCCTCTGGTCACATTTTCTTCAGCTGATCAAAACACGTTTGTTTTTTTGTGAATTTGTGCTTTAAGACATTATATTTAATAAATATTGTTGATTTGTTAACACTGAATTCATGGCCAACAGCTCATCCTGAACAGGGATTATCTAACACATGTCTCTTCTTTATATGGCACATCATGGTGTTCTCAGGCTTAGGAACACTAGACAGCATTGGAGCTATGCCTGGGACCCATTTTAAACAACAAAGACATCATTAAACAACATGAACAGGGGCACCTGGGTGGCTCAGTGGGTTAAAGCCTCTGCCTTCGGCTCAGGTCATGATCTCAGAGTCCTGGGATCGTGGGATCGAGCCCCACATCAGGCTCTCTGCTGAGCAGGGAGCCTGCTTCCTCCTCTCTCTCTGCCTGCCTCTCTGCCTACTTGTGATCTCTGTCTGTCAGATGAATAAATAAAATCTTAAAAAAAAAACCAACATGAACATATGAAAAACACGACACCATATAGATTATAAAAAGGACACTTGTTCACAGTCTGAGAGCTAAAATAAGACATTGTCACCTTGTTCAAACTCAGCTGGAAACATAATCATGGATGACTCAAATTTTTGTTGTTCTCTTCATGCCCATGAATGATCTTTAAAGTGCCTGAATATTGACTTTTGGGTTATAAATAAACTTTAGTCAGTAGGAAAATTCATAAATATTAAATCTGTCAGTGATGGCAATCAAATACATTTTGATGAGTAAACTGTAGTCAGACATTAATGAGATCTGAGCAGAGGAATGCCACAATAAGTAATACTTAGGGAACTCAGTTACTTGCTCATTCAATCATCAGACATTAATGGAGCCTCACTGTGTGTTAAAGGTTGTGCAAGGTGCTTGAAATACAAATGAATAAATATAGTGCCTACCATCAAGGAACTTCTATCTAGACAGTCATAGTCTAAGGGAGAAGACTGAAGGGAAAAATGAGATAACCGGAAGTCTTCTTGCCAGAATCATTCTTGAGGTAATGAGGACTGGTTTTGTAAAGTAGCAGTGGCAGTGGGGAGGAAAGGCAAACATGAAAGGAAATTAACTGGTTTTTATTTTTGCTTGAATAGTAGGGTGAGGGAGAATTTCCATGTATATTAAATTTTAGGTTGAAGAAAGGTTTATTAAATATATATGCTTATGTTCCTGTGAAAGATGTATTCCTCAAAGTAGGAGGTTTGTGGAGAGAAATATATCCCCCTTTTTCCTCAGGACTGTTATATGCTTCAGCCATCATTGTTATTAAGGATAGAGTAATGGAAACTACATTCTTTAAAATTAAGAATGAAATAAAATAAAAAGACTAGATTTACTCCTGAAGGCAGAGCACACAATGTTTCTGATTCCAGGGCCCTTGTTGATTTCTTTTGGACCAGTTCTGAAAAAATTTGGTAATGATATTCTCTTGACCTCAGGCATTCACATTGCCCATGCACAGAAACCATGGTCAGCAGTAAGAAACTTAACTTTTAACCTTCTCTTGGTATATGCATGGCTAATTTAATTATTTGCTTTCTTTTTTCTGAAGTTTTTGAAAATAATTTCCCTTATCTTTAGAACAAGAAGTATATCATGCTAATTTGTTGATTAATAACTTCCTCCCTATGATGCTAGGAAAAGACTTGAAAGTTCTTCTAGGTCTGCTACTATTGTGCTGACTGCCTATACCCCACCAAGCTTCTCCTCTTGCTGGGTGAGATCATAGGCCAGATAGGTGCTAAGTTGCATCTAATAAATTCATCAAGTAATTATCCTCTCCCTGGGCATCAGGTGCTGTGGTAGGTCCTGAGAATGAGAAAGATGGACAAAGTTCTTATCTTAAAAAAGCTGACAATCGTCAAAGTCTAAGAGATTCCCCAGACATTAAAATACCACTTAATGTTTGACCCTACAGACAACTCCTCTAAATGTAGCATAAAGGATAGAGCAAGAAGATCCTGTATTCTTTTGAGAAATGTCTATTCAGGTTTTTTTCACTCCTCCCCCGCCCCACTTCTGGGTTTTTGTTTGTTTTGTTCTTGAGTTGTATGAGTTCCTTATATACTTTGGATATTAACCCCTTATCAGATATATGGCTAGAAAAGATTTTCTCCCATCCCATAAGTCAATCTGTTGATGGCTTCTTTTGCTGTGCAGAAGCTTTTTAGTTTGATGTAGTCCCACTTGTTTATTTTTGCTTCAGTTGTGTGTGTGTTTTGTTTCATATTCATAAAATCATTGCTAAGACCAGTATCATGAAGTTTTCCTCTATTTCCTTCTAAGAGTTTTACACTTTTAAATCTATATTTAAGTTTTTTAAATTTAATTTAATTCTTTTAGTGTTCCAAGATTCATGTTTATGCACCACATTCAGTGCTCCATGCAATACGTGCCGTACTTAATACCCACCACCAGGTTCACCCCCCCAATCCCTCCCCTCCAAAACCCCGTTTGTTTCTCAGAGTCCACAGTCTCTCATGGTTCATCTCCCCCTTTGACTTCCCCCAATTCACTTTTCCTTTTCTTCTCCCCATTTCTTCCATGTTATTCCTTATGCTCCACAAGAAGGTGAAAGTAAGTGATAATTGACTCTCTCTGCTTGACTTATTTCACTCAGCATAGTCTCCTCCAGTCCCATCCATGTTGATACAAAAGTTGAGGATTCATCCTTTATGATAGAAACATAATACTCCATTGTATATATGGACCATATCTTTATACGTTTAAGTTTTTAATTTGTTCTGAGTTGATTTTTGTATATGATGTCATATTCAGGTCCAATTTCATTCTTTTACATATGGATATCCAGTTCTATTAACATCATTTAGTTGAAGATACTATTCTTTCCCTATTATGTATTCTTAGTACTCTTGTTGATGTTGCTATATGCTTGAATTTATTTCTGGGCTCTCCTCTCTTCCATAGGTCTATATATCTGTCTTTATGCCAGTACAATACTGTTTATAATATGGTTGCTGTAGTGTTGTAATATATTTTGAAATCAGGAAGTATGATGCCTCTAGCTTTGTTACCCTTTCTAAAGATTGTTATGGTTTGTTGTAGTCTTTTTTTGATTCCATGTGAATTTTATAATTTTTCTTCTTTTATCATAAAAAATGCCATTGGAATTTAATATAAATCAATACCACAATGATCTATCACCTTACATCTGTCAGGATGGCTATTGTCCAAAAAAACACAAAAAAACAAAGATGGGGTTGATTCTAAACGTGTAAAGAAATGGGAACCCTTGCACACTGTTAGTGGGAATGCAAAACAGAGCAGCTGCTATGGAAAACCATATGTGGTTGCCCAAAATTAAATATAGAAGTATGATATGATCCGGCAATACCAATTTGGGGTATTTATCCAAAATAATGGAAATCATCATTTCAAAGAGATGTTAGCACTCGCATTTTATTATAGCACTATTCACATTAGCCTGAATGTGCACTGATGGATGAATTGATGAAGAAAGCTGTGTATGTATACACAATATAATATCACCTAGCCTTAAAATATAAGGAATTTCTGTAATATATGATAACATGGATAAACCTTGGAAACATCATGCTAAATAAAATAATCCAGCAACAGAAGGGCAAATATTCTATGAGTCTACTTAAATGAAGTATCTAAAGTAATGATATTCATGGAATCACAGTAAACTGGTGATTTCCATGGACTGGGGAGAGGGAGAAATGGAGAGCTACTCATCAACAGGCATGAAGTTTCAGTTAAGCAAGATAAATAACATCAGCCTCAGCTCTAGCAACTTCTTACTAGACACATCACCACAAGCAAGGAAAACAAAAGCAAAAATGAGCTATTGGGACTTAATCAATTTAAAAACTTCTGCACAGTGAAGGAGACAATCAACAAAACTAAAAGGCAGCCTAGGAAATGGGAGAAGATATTTGCAAACAACATATCCAATAAAGGGTCAGTATCCATAATGTTCAAAGAACTTATCAAACTCAACAGCCAGGAAGACAAATAACCAGTTAAGAGCTGGCAGAAGACATGAATAGACACTTTTCCAAAGAAGACATCAAGATGCTTAACAGACACATAAAAAGATGTTCAACATCAGTCATCATCAGGGAAATGCAAATCAAAACCTTAATAAGATACCATCTTACACCTGTCACGATAGCTAAAATTAACAGCACAAGAAACAACAGGTGTTGGAGAAAATGCAGACAAAGGGGAATTCTCTTGCACTCTTGTTGGGAATGCAAACTGGCACAGCCACTCCAGAAAACAGTATGGAGGTTCCTCAAAAGTTAAAAATAGAACTACCCTATATCTGAGCAATTGCACTACTAGGTATTTATCCAAAGGATGCCTTCTCTTTTATTACCAGATATCATGATCTTTGTTTTAATAAATATATATGCTTATAAATGATTATTCTAGGAAGCCCACAATGTCGATGTGTTTGAGGCAGTATCTCTTGCTAGAAGTTTTAATCAAAGGATGCTTGTTTAATTGGAGAGTTCTATAAGTGCAATATTGTGAAAGTTGTTCAGAAATGATGATAAAAGGCTGTTTTAACCACATGCCTCTTCAGGGAATTGCTGAAAGCAATGTGAAATCATTCAGTCCCATGTGATGGGGCCTGTCTGCTACAGGAATGGGAAGGTTGCTGCCTATGGATGTGGTATGTGGAAGAAAGGGCCCAATCACTCTAATTATGAGTCTTTCTGGCCCCAGTTCCATTTTTCTAAGAGTAAAACACTAGAGTAATTTCCTTGACACTTGTAGGATTAGTTAAAATAGAAATTCCCTACTTTGTGAAATTGCAATAATAGCAATTTCTCTTAGGATTGTTACATGTGTTAAATGAGATCATCTATGTAAAATAGATTGCAAATGTGTGTATATATATATTATTAGTTATTATTATTATTATGTACATCAGAAGTCATGTACTTCCCATCAGGGTCTGAAGAATTTGGTGGCCAAACCTTACTTATTTTAAAGGAATGGTCTTTTTTTTCTCCATTTTTTATTATGTTTTATCAGTCACCATACAGTATATCATTCTTTTTTGATGTAGTGTTCCATGAATCATTGTTTGTGTATAACACCCAATTCTCCATGCAATATGTGCCCTCCTTAATACCCATCACTCAGCTAACTCATCCTCCCCCCACCCCCTGTCAAAGCCCTCAGTTTGTTTTTCAGAGTCCATAGTATTTCATGGTTTGTCTCCCCTTCTGATTCCCCGCCCCTCTTCATTTTCCCCTTCCTTTTTCTAATGTCCTCCATGCTATTCCTTATGTTCCACAAATAAGTGAAACCATATGATAAGTGACTTTCTCTGCTTGAGTCATTTCACTTAGCATAATATCCTCCAGTTTCATCCATGTTGATGCAAATTTGTGTATTCATCCTTTCTGCTGGCTGAATAATATTCTGTTGTATATATGGACCACATCTTCTTTACCCATTTGTCTATTGAAGTCATGTTGGCTCTTTCCACAGTTTGGCTATTGTGAGTACATATGGTCCTTTTTTTTTTTTTCTTCACTGCATCTGTATCTTTGGGGTAAATATCCAGCAGTGCAATTGCTGGGTCATAGGGTAGGTCTATTTTTAGCTTTTTGAAGAACCTCCATGCTGTTTTCCAAAGTGCCTGCACCAACTTTCATTCCCACCAACAGTGTAAGAAGGTTCTCTTTTCTCCACATCCTCTGCAACATTTGTTGTTTCCTGCCTGTTAATTTTTGCTATTCCAACTGGTGTAAGGTGGTATTTCAATGTGGCTTTGATTTGAGTTTCCTGGATGGCTAATGATGATGAACATTTTTTCATGTGTTGGCTAGCCATTTGTATGTCTTCTTTGGAGAAGTGTCTGCTCATGTCTTCTGCCCATTTTTTGACATGATTATTTGTTCTTTGGGTATTGAGTTTGAGATGTTCTTTATAGACCTTGGATATTGGCCCTTTATCTGTAGTGTCATTTGCAAATATCTTCTCCCATTTCATGGGTTGCCTTTTTGTTTTATTGACCATTTCCTTTGCTGTGCAAAAGCTCTTGATCTTGATGAAGTCCCAAAAGTTCATTTTTGCTTTTGTTCCCCTTACCTTTGGAGATGTGTCTTAAAAGAAGTTGCTGTGGTCAATGCCAAAGAGGTTACTGCCTATGTTTTTCTCCAGGATTTTGATGGGTTCCTGTCTCACATCGAGGTCTTTCATTTATTTTGAGTTTATCTTTGTGTATGATGTAAGAGAATGGTCAAGTTTCATTCTTCTGTATATAGCTAATTTTACCAGCACCATTTATTAAAGAAACTGTCTTTTTCTTTTTCTTTTTTTTTTTTTAAAGATTTTATTTATTAGGGTGCCTGCATGGTTCAGTGGGTTAAGCCTCTGCCTTCAGCTCAGGTCATGATCACAGGGTACTGGGATCAAGCCTCACATTGGGCTCTCCACTTTGTAGGAAGACTGCTTTCTCTCCCAACTCTGCCTGCCTCTCTGCCTACTTGTGATATCTCTCTCTATCAAATAAATGAAAAAAATATTTATTTATTTATCTTTTTATTTATTTGACACAGAGAGACACAGTGAGAGAGGGAACACAAGCAGGGAGATTCCCCCAGCTTTCTTTATCTTTTTCAATATTTCCTTGATGATTTGTGGTCTTTTCTGACTCTATACAAATTTTATAATTGTTTGTTCCAGCACTTTGAAAAATGCTGGTGGAATTTTGATCAGGATGGCATTGAAAGTATAGATTGCTCTGGGAAGCATAGATATTTTGACAATGTTTATTCTTCTGATCCATGAGCATGAAATGTTTTTCCATCTTTTTGTGTCTTCTTCAATTTCTTTCATAAGTGTTATGTAGTTTTTAGAGTATAGATCCTTCACCTCTTTGGTTAGGTCTATTCCAAGTTATCTTATAGTTTCTGTTGCTACTGTAAATGGAATAGATACTCTAATTGCCCTTTCTACAGTTTCATGGTTAGTGTATAAGAAACAAACTGATTTCTATACATTGATTTTGTATCCTGCCACATTACTGAATTTCTATATGAGTTCCAGTAATATAGGGGTGGAGTTTTTTGGGTTTTCCACATAAAGTATCATGTCATCTACAAAGAGAGTTTGACTTCTTCTTTGCCAATTTGAATATTATTATTATTTATTATTATTATTATTATTATTATTATTTTGTTTGATTGCTGTTGCTAGGACTTCTAGTACTATGTTGAATGATAGTGGCAAGAGTGAGTATCCTTCTCGAAATGGATAAAAGACCTCAATGTGAGACAGGAATCCATCAGAGTCATAGAGGAGAACATGGGCAGTAACCTCTTCGATATTAGCCACAGCAACTTCTTTCGAGATATGTCTCCAAAGGCAAAGGAAACAAAAGTGAAAATGAACTTTTGGGACCTCATCAAGATCAAAAACTTCTGCACAGCAAAGGAAACAGTCAACAAAATAAAGAGGCAACCCACGGAATGTGAGAAGATATTTGCAAATGACAGTACAGACAAAAGGTTGATATCCAGGATCTATAAAGAACTCCTGAAACTCAACACACACAAAACAGACAATCATATAAAAAAATGGGCAGAAGATATGAAGAGACACTTCTCCAATGAAGACATACAAAGAGCTATCAGACACATGAAAAAATGTTCATCATCACTAGCCATCAGGGAGATTCAAATCAAAACCACATTGAGATACCACCTTACACCAGTTAGAATGGCCAAAATTAGCAAGACAGAAAACAACTGTTGGAGGGGATGTGGAGAAAGGGGAACCCTCTTATACTGTTGGTGGAAATGCAAGTTGGTGCAGCCACTTTGGAAAAGAGTGTGGAGATTCCTTAAGAAATTAAAAATAGAGTTTCCATATGACCCTGCCATTGCACTACGGGGTATTTACCCCAAAGATACAGATGTAGTGAAAAGAAGGGCCATCTGTACCCCAATGTTTATAGCAGCAATGGCCATAGTTGCCAAACTGTGGAAAGAACCAAGATGCCCTTCAAATGACAAATGGATAAGGAAGATGTGGTCCATATACACTATGGAGTATTATGCCTCCATCAGAAAGGATGAATACTCAACTTTTGTAGCAACATGGACGGGAATGGAAGAGATGATGCTGAGTGAAATAAGTCAAGCAGAGAGAGTCAATTATCATATGGTTTCACTTATTCATGGAGCATAACAAATAACATGGAGGACAAGGGGAGATGGAAAGGAGAAGGGAGTTGAGGGAAATTGGAAGGCGAGGTGAACCATGAAAGACTATGGACACTGAAAAACAACCTGAGGTTTTGAAGGGGTGGGGGGTGGGAGCTCGGGGGAATCAGGTGGTGGGTATTACGGAAGGCACATATTGCACGGAGCACTGGGAATGGTGCAAAAACAATGAATACTATTATGCTGAAAAGAAATTTAAAAAAAGAAAAAAGAGTGGGTATCCTTGTTATGTTTCTTATCTTAAGGGAAGAGTTCTCAGCTTTTTCTCATTAAAAATTATATTCACTGTGAAATTTTCAAAGATGGTTTTTATGAAATTAAGGAATGTTCCCTCTATCCTACACTCTGAAGAGTTTAATCAGGAAAAGAAGCTGTATTTTGTAAAATGCTTTTTCTGCACCAATTGATGCAGATGTAATTCTTCTTTCTTCTCTTATTATGTGTTCTATCACATTGATTTGCAAATGTTGAACCACTCTTGCATCCCAGGGATAAATCCCACTTGGTTGTGATAGATAATACTTTTAATGATCTCTTGGTCTTATTAACTAGGATCTTGTTGAGAATTTTGGCATCTATATTCATCAGGGATTTGGCCTGAAATTCTCCTTTTTGCCTGGTTTTGCCTGATCTTTACCTGGTTTGGGGATGAAGGTAATGCTGGCCTTTTAGAATGAGTCCAGAAGTTTTCTTTCTGTTTCTATTTTTTGAAAGATCTTTAGGAGAATAGGTATTATTTCTTCTTTGAATGTTTTGGTAGAATTCCCCAGGGAACCCATCAGGTCCTGGACTCTTGTTTTTTTGGGAAGTTTTTGATCACTGCATCAGTCTCATTACTGGTTATTGGTCTATTCAGGTTTTCAGTTTCTTCCTTTTGCAGTCTTGGTAGTTTATAGGTTTCCAGTAAGATATCCATCTCTTCCAGGTTGCTTAATTTATTGGCATATAGTTGTTCATAGTAATTTCTGATAATTGTTTCTATTTCCTTGGTGTTAGTCATCTCTCTCCCTTTTTCATAATTTTATTAGTTTTGGTCCTTTCTCTTTTCTTTTGGAAAGTCTGGCCAGTGGTTTATTGATTTTATTAATTCTTTCAAAGAACCAGCTTCTAGTTTTGTTGTGTTCTACTGTATTTCTAGTTTCTAATTCATTGTCCTTTGCTCTAATCTTATTTCCCTTCTTGTGCATTGCTTAGGATAAATATTTTTTTCCTCCAGTTCTTTAAGGTGTAAATTTAGCTGGTGAATTCAGGATTTTTCTATTTTTTGAGTGAGGCTTAGATAGCTATGTATTTCCCCCTTAGGATAACCTTTGCAATATCCCATAGGTTTTGGAATGATGTATTTTCACTCTCATTGGTTTCTATGAATTATTTAAGTTCTTCTTTGATTTTCTGGTTGGCCCAAACATTCTTAGTTTTTAACTTCCAAGTGTTTGAATTTATTCCAATTTTTTCTTGTCATTGAGTTCCAGTTTCAAAGCATTGTGATCTGAGAATATGCAGGGAATAATCTTAATCTTTTGGCATTGGTTAAGAGCCAATGGGGGCGCCTGGGTGGCTCAGTGGGGTTGAGCCGCTGCCTTCGGCTTGGGTCGTGATCCCAGGGTCCTGGGATCGAGTCCCTCATCGGGCTCTCTGCTGAGTGGAGAGCCTGCTTTCCTCTCTCTCTCTCTCTCTGTCTCTCTCTGCCTGCCTCTCTGCCTACTTGTGCTCTCTCTCTGTCAAATAAATAAATAAAATCTTAAAAAAAAAAAAAGATCTAATGTATGATCTGGTATGTGATTTTTTTTGGAGAAAGTTCCATGTGCGCTCAAGAAGAATGAGTAGTCTATTGTTCTTAGGGTGGAGTATTCTGTATTTATCAATGAGTCCATCTGGTCCAGTGTGTCATTCAAAGTTCCTGTTTCTTTGTTGATTTTCTGCTTAGATGAACTGTCTATTGCTGAAAGTGGAGTGTTGAGGTCTCCTAATATTAATGTATTATTATCAATGGGTCTCTTAATTTTGGTTAAGAGTTGTCTTGTGTAGTTGGCTGCTCCCATGTTCGGGGCAGAGATATTTACAATTGCTAGATCCTATTATTGGGTGGACCTTTTAAGAGTGATATACTGTCCTTCTCTATCTCTAACTACAGTCCTTAGCTCAAAATCTGATTTGTCTGATGTGAAAATTACTATCCCGGCTTTCTTTTGAGGTGCATTGGCATGAAAGATGGTTCTCCTTTCCTTCACTTTAAGTCTGGATGTATCTTTGGGTTCAAATGAGTCTTTTGTAGACAGCATATGAATGGGTCCTGTCTTTTTATCCAAAGTTCAACCCTGTATCTTTTTATGGGAGCATTTACACCACTTCACATTGAGAGTGATTATTGAAAGATACCATTTTATTGTCATCATGTTGCCTGTGAAGTCCTTGTTTCTATAGATTGTCTCTGTATATTTCTGTTGTATATGACTTTGGGATCTTTGTACTTATATAGAATGCCCCTTTATATTTTTTGCAGGGCTGGCTTAGTGGTCATCCTTTCAGTTTCTGCTAGTTCTGGAATCTCTTTATCTCTCCATCCATTCTGAATGACAGATAGAGTATTCTTGGCTGCATGTTCTTCTCATTTAGTATCCTGAATATGTCTTTTCAGCCCTTTCTGGCTTGCCAGGTCTCTCTGAACAGGTTTGATGTTATTGTGATGTTCTTCCCTCTGTATATAAGGAATCCTTCTCCCAACTGCCCTTAAGATGGTTTCCTTGGTTCTAAGATTTGTGAGTTTTACTATTACATGCTGGAGAATTGATCTGTTCTCCTTAATCTTGGAAGGGGTCCTGTTTGCCTCTAGGACAGGAATGCTTGTTTAATTCCCCAGATTCGGGAAGTTCTCAGCTACAATTTGCTCAAATATATCTTCTAATACTCTCATTCTCTCTACCCCCCTGAGGGATCCCAATAATTCTGACATTGGAACATTTGATGGGGTTGTTTTTTTCTCTAATTCTGTTTTCATGGATTTTAAGATATTTGTTCCAGGTCACTTCCTATTCCTTCCTTTCTATCAGTTTGTCTTCTAGATTACTACTTGTTCTTCTGGCTCATTTACCCTAGCTGTTAGAGTATCTAGTTTTGACTGCATCTCACTTAAATCTTTTTTTAGAGCATGAATGGGAATTTATTTATACTTCATGTAAAACAAAGTAGCCATATAATGAGACAGTAACTTGTAATTTCCAACATAAACATTTTAGGAACAGTAGTGTCAAAAGTGAGGCTAATTAGAGAGCTATTAGAGAAAATATGAAAAGTGGTAACAGATTGACAAGTTATACCAAACAGCAGGCTCTTTATAACTCTAAGCTGTTTTTAAATTCTATTTTTCTTTTTTTTTTCAATTTATTTATTTTCAGAAAAACAGTATTCATTATTTTTTCACCATACCCAGTGCTCCATGCAATCCGTGCCCTCTATAATACCCACCACCTGGTACCCCAACCTCCCACACTCCCTCCACTTCTAACCCCTCAGATTGTTTTTCAGAGTCCATAGTCTCTCATGATTCACCTCCCCTTCCAATTTACCCCAACTCCCTTCTCCTCTCTAACACCCCTTGTCCTCCATGATATTTGTTATGCTCCACAAATAAGTGAAACCATATAATAATTGACTCTCTCTGCTTGACTTATTTCACTCAGCATAATCTCTTCCAGTCCCATCCATGTTGCTACAAAAGTTGGGTATTCATCCTTTCTGATGAGGCATAATACTCCATAGTGTATATGGACCACATCTTCCTTATCCATTCGTCCGTTGAAGGGCATCTTGGTTCTTTCCATAGTTTGGTGACCGTGGCCATTGCTGCTATAAACATTGGGGTACAGATAGCCCTTCTTTTCATGGCATCTATATCTTTGGGGTAATTACCCAGGAGTGCAATTGCAGGGTCATAGGGAAGTTCTATTTTTAATTTCTTGAGGAATCTCCACACTGTTCTCCAAAGAGGCTGCACCAACTTGCATTCCCACCAACAGTGGTTAATAGTTTTTGTACAACTCATAAGAGGGAAGAGCTTCGCAACTTGATTTGCAGTTTAATTTCTGTAAATACAACTAAACCTTGCAGACATGATTGCAATGCTGCTTGCTGTAATAACTAAAAAGGTATTGTTAACTAGATTACTTTCCGTGTCATTTGAGATTCTAATATCTTTTGTGTTCCATCTTCCCAAAAGAGAGGATAAACCTATTACTTAACTATTTTTTAAAAATAAAGGGCCCTTTATTCAGCAGCCTATCAGGAGCTCTTGCCTTGTAGTCATTTATTCAAATAATGAAAAAGTCAAGAAATATTTGTGTGAAAGGGGAGAAGTGGTGAGTCACAGGTACTCACTTGAGCTGCTGTTGACATTGTGGACACTTGACCTCTAGTTTCATTAGCAAAGCTGAAAATGATTTGCTGCCAACTATACAGACTTCTGGATTTCTTAGCAAAAAATAAGGAAAAAATAGTCCTTATTGGGAAAGGAGAGATGAATCACAATTTGTAATTGTTAATCTCTTCCCCAATGGCATTCTCCCATGAAAACAACTGCCAGGATCCATGAGGTAGTTGAGAGAAGTGAATGTGTGTAGAAGGGAGAAAGCCATATGTGATCATTGTTTTTTTTAAAAACTGAGATAAGTGTTCATATCTTCTGCTCATTTCTTGACTGGATTTTTTGTTTTCTAGGTCTTAAGTAAGGTAAGTTCTTTATAGATTTTGGATACTAGCCTTTTATCTGTTATGTTATCTGCAAATATCTTCTCCCATTCCATAAGTTTCCTTTTAGCTTTGTTGACTCTTTCCTTTTCTGTGCAAGTTTTTATTCTGATGACATACCAGTAATTCATTTTTGATTTAGTTTTCCTTGCTTTTGAAGACATGTTTAGCAAGAAGTTGCTGTGAACAATGTCAAAGAGGTTGCTACCTGTGTTTTTCTCTAGGATTTTGATGGATTGGTATCTCTCACATTTGGGTCTTTCATCCATTTTTGAGTTGATTTTGTGTATGGTGTAAGAGAATGGTCTAGTTTCATTTTTCTGCTGGTGGCTGTTCAATTTTCCCAGCATCATTTATTGAAGAGACTGTCTTTTTTCCATTGGATATTCTTTCCTGCTTTGTAAAAGATGAGTTGACCATAGAATTGAGAGTCCAATTCTGGGTTCTCTATTTGATGAACTTTTGAACACTACATCTGCATCTAATCATGTACTGTATGTTGACTAATTGAATTTAAATAAAAAAATAACTTAAGAAGGAATTAACTTCTGATGCATCTCACAACATGGATCATCCTTGAAAGCATGTTAAGTGAAAGGATATAAAAAGCCACATATTTATTATTCAATATATATTAAATGTCTAGAAAAGGCAAATCCATTGAGATGCAAAACAGATTAATGGTTGCCAGGGCTTGGTGAAGGATAAATGGGGACTGATGTTTAATGTGTATGTGGTTTCTCTGAAGAGTAATGAAAATATTCTGGAATTAGATAGGGGTGATGCTATCAGAACACTGTGAATCTTCTAGAAGTCACTGAATTTTACACTTAAAAATTTTTTTAAATGGTGAATGATGAAATGGTTGTATGATTTTTTTTATCTCATTTAAAAAAATTTTTAAAATTTAAATTCAATTTAGGTAACATATAGTGCATTATTAGTTTCAGGAGTAGAGGTTAGTGATTCATGTATATGTGTGTGTATATCTATCTATAGATATACACATCTTCTTTATCCATCATCTATTAACATGTAAGCTACTAGCACATTTATATCATTTTAAAATTTGGTTTACTTAGCTCTCATTTCTGCTCTTAGAGAATCCATGTTGCCATTAATGGTTTTCTCCAGCCTAGCTATTGTCTTCATAACAGTTACCCTGGAGTCTTTTTTTTTTTTTTTTAAAGATTTTATTTATTTATTTGACAGAGAGAGAGATTACAGGTAGACAGAGAGGGAGGCAGAGAGAGAGAGGGAAGCAGGCTCCCTGCTGAGCAGAGAGCCCAATGCAGGACTTGGTCCCAGGACCCTGAGATCATGACCTGAGCCAAAGGCAGTGGCTTAACCCACTGAGCCACCTAGGCACCCTGGAGTCTTTTTCTGATGTCTTGTTTATATCCATATCCATTAGGTCTGTGGGAGAGGCCATTGTCTCTGGTTCTTTTCTTTGTTGGGAGTTCCTTCTCCTAGTCATTCTATTGAGAGGTAGTTGAGGGAATGTATAAAGTTGAAAATATAACCACAGTCCAAGAAATGTGCACCCTGGGAAAGTTTGGAGTGATCAGAAGTCACCACCAAGAAAACCCAGCCAAAATGAAACCCAAGAATAAGATTTATAAAGTTAAAAAAAAAAAGGGGTAGTGAGGAGAGGAGGGGATATAATCTCTTAATGTGGGGGAGATAGGGTGTTTCAGTTTTTTCTGGGTGTATTTTGTTCTTTTTTCTGGGTGTATTTTGCTCTACTTCCCAGAGTTCCAGGGAGAGATAATAGAAAAAGAGAAAAAAGTACATGTATGAAACAGTAGAAGTTAAAAAGTTACTGTGGAATATGTTCTATTAAGCATCTAGTTGAAATGTCAAGTAGATTAAAAAAAAAAAAACTCAGAGAAGAAACATGAGAAAGAATAAAAAACTTGTATCTAAGAAGTACACAGGCCATGCAACAGCACCAGGAGTTCAGTGTTTCATTTTCCTCTAGTTTTGAGGTTTTACAGTTTTATGGGGACCCTTGGATTGTTGTCCTGTCGTTCTTCCAGCTTGTCTTCTCAGGGCGGGGCCTGCTGTGTTGCTTTTCTGCTTGGGCAGAATTGCCCTGCCCCCTATCAAGGGGCTGAGTTCTGTGGAAACCAGTTTTTTGGGCTTTTGTTCTCTGGCGACTTTTAGGGCCTTTTCAGAAGGTCGGGGCAAAGAAAATGTTTGCATCCAGACCTCCACCTCAGAGGAGAGAAGCCATAGTCTGCTCCTCTTTAAACTCTCCAGAACACACAGTCCCCCACTCTGTAAGCACTAATGAAAACTGCACACAGGTGATGCATGACCCCAGTGATCTTCTCAGCAGTCAACCCAGGCCCCCTCTTGTTTTCTGTCCCCACGTATCTCCAATATGATGAACAATCCTGTTCTGGGTGGTTTTGGAAGACAATGGCCACTGTAGAGGCTCTGGTGATGGCCAGCCCTCCCAGGTCCGCAGGTACTGGTCTGCACAAACAGCCACCTGGTCCTGGTGCTTGCTCCTAAGTCCCTGGATTCTGTTCAAGTACTCCTATCAGGGGCTTCCTGTCCCACCACTATCACTCTGAAAGCTATTGCTGGTCCCCAGATGCAGAATGCTTTTGCACTGGGGTATTATTTTACTTTCCAGTGGGTAGCTTCTGGTAGACACCTCCCCCTTCTGTTTATCCTCTGATATCTGTCTGTGCAATCACAACTCTGTGCTTTGTATCTTTTGACTGAAGATCCTCTGCCCCTATAGAGATCCACATGTATAACGCCCCTATAGAGATCCACATGTATAATCTTACATCTCAGGCTGATTTCTTGGGTGATTTCTTGGGTGTTTGGACTGCTTTGGTGGATAGCCAGCTAAATTCAGAGGACTGGTTGAACAGAGTTCCCCACTCCTCTCTCTCCCCAGCTTTTTTTTTTCTCTTAAAAACAATTTTGTTGAAGTATAATTGATAAACAAAAAAGTATGTAATTAGTGTATAAATTTGATCAGTTTGGATGTATGTATGGACCATGAAACCAAAGCCATTGATTCTTTGTTTTGATTGAGCCTCATGCCATTGATATAAGTCATTTGCTAAGCTAACATAAGGGTGCACCTGTGTTCAGTAGAGTAATGTGGGTGTCCTATACTTTTCATTCTTAATCATTAATGGGACAAAAACAATGTGGAGTGCAGTAATGTGAAATTTAATAGATCATATCCCATTTTCAAGAGATGTATTTTTCTTAACAAACTCCTTTCTAAGATATAAATAAACTGGGTCTCATTTTTTGACCCAGAGATGATAATCAAATTAGATAAAGCATGGGAATCTATTGATGCTGGAATTGGGCAGGAAGGGGAATCTTGTGCTTGGGACCATTGACCAACACTCTGTTGGAAGACATGACCTTGTGGATGCTTTCAGTACCAAGCTGAGCAAGATAGAGGTAGGAGGGTGTGGGTGTGTACTTTGCCAAGGGCAGGTGAATGGTTGATGTGTCACTGAAATTCCCCAGCAGACTGCCTATGGCTCTTTGGCTGTATAGAGGCTTGCCAGTGGCTGAGGAGAGATGTCAGAATGAGTTTGGAAGGCAGCAAATTAAAAATGATTTATATTTGTGGCCAGATTAGTCTTTTCTAGCATACCTTTTTCAGCTTATTCCACTTCAGACCATATCTCTCCTCTAAGTTTGGCTTCCCATTCTTGAGGGTGAAGTGAAAAGGGAAAGGAAGTGGAAGATGTAGGAAAAAGGAAGAACATTCTTATCTTTTCCTGATGGAAAGTAAATCAGACTTCTAGATCCCTTATTGCTACCATCTTTTTCATCTTTACAATGTGCATAAGCCTGTGACTTAAAAACTCATTCCTAGGAATGCTTAAGGCTTCTTGTAATTTTCTTTTTCAAGTTGGTCTTCTGTGTAGAGATGTCCCCCTCTCCTAATTGTTAATGGAAATAGTAGCCTTTCAAAAATTGACATTCTTGTCTCTTAGGTGGAGATAGCAAGCTACCTTTGGAGGAAATTTTACACTTACTTGGAAATTCACAAGTGATTTCCTTCAAACATATAAATATAGGAGTCTGATATTTTAAAGAAAGAGTCCTAAGGAGTCTATTGAACTTTGTAAAGGCAGTCTTTCACAGAATTTCCTTTGGTATGCAGTTCTTATAAGAAAACTAGTTGGGGGAACGCCTGGGTGGCTCAGTTGGTTAAGCAGCTGCCTTCGGCTCAGGTCATGATCCCAGCATCCTGGGATCGAGTCCCACATCAGGTTCCTTGCTCGGCAGGGAGCCTGCTTCTCCCTCTGCCTCTGCCTGCCATTCTGTCTGCCTGTGCTCGCTCTCCCCCCCTCTCCCCCATAAATAAATAAAATCTTAAAAAAAAAGAAAAGAAAACTAGTTGGGATTGAAGTGATAAATTAGAAAAAACAGATGTAACTATATTTGTATGTCAGACTCATGAAGTAGGTCAGGCCAGTTAACTTTTAAGAGGGTTATGAAAGTTTATCTCAGGGCATCTTAGTGATTGCTTAGAGGAAAATCAAGGAAATGTAACAGACAGCTTAAGCCAGGTTTCATATTGACAACGAAGTACAACTGATTAAGGGAACATACCTAGAGCATTTTTGTCCACTTTGAGAGAAGGATCAGCCTCTTACAGAAAAGGCATGCTTACTCACTCTTAGAGATGCAAAAAGAAGCATTTTCTGTCCTATCACCTATGATACGCATTTCCTCAGCCCTTTCTTCCTTTATGCATCCTCTTATCATTCTTTAGTGTGAATTCCATGTAAGTAGAGGTTTTTCTGTCTTGTTCATTGTCTAATCCCCAGTGCTTAGAACAGGCTCTGGCACCCAGTGAGCACTCAGCTTAGAGGCTCCATTCTCATACTTCACTGAGAATTTGGTTCACTTTCTTACATAACTTGCATGTTTATTGGTTCTCCAGACAGACTGACATTTCCCTAAGGGCTGGGATTGTTTCTAATTGTCCTTGAACTTTTACAGAATCTCAAAGCACAGTGGTTGGCATAATAGTGGATATTTAATAAATTCTTGTATAAATAAAACAAAGTGCATAGATCACTGTTCTGCAAATGAGTTGAGAACCAAAAGAAATCCCAAGAAAGACCAGAGGAGGGACAGTGGCTTAAAACTGGAGGAATCATTAAGAAGTCTCCTTCTAGGTCTTGGAGCTGGGGATAGGAATGGGTTGGTGAATTGGAGGAGCTGACAAAGCCAGATTGGCTGAAGGTTATGATGGTGTCGGGCCACAAAGGACCCAGACAGGTCATGATCAAGAAGGTGGCTAAAAGTGTCTCACCAGCTTCTGGTATCGTTTAACCAAAGACAAAATTCAGTACCAAATAACACAAATTCCCAGGGCTTGAATCATCCAGAGAGAGAATAAGGTAGTTTCAGAGCAGCTGAATCTCAGTGGTCAATGTAGAGAAGTGCTTTCCTTACTGTAGGGAATGAGGTTGTACTCAGAGGACCAAATCAGAATATAAGAGGAGCCCACTATCAAAGAGCACTAATTATTTTAATAAGCAGCATTTGGAACAAGTGGAGGAACCCACCAAATCTAGAAGCCACATCTTCCCTGGGCAAGGGGTCTGCTTGCCCAGGGAAGATGTGGTCTAGCACCCAAAAGAAAGGATTGTTGTGATGAGAAGGAACCAGGACTGGGTACCAGGCTGAGCTGCCAGGTTGTTGCAGGTGGACACCTACATCTGAAAAAACAGTACATGCTTCATCTCTTAATTTTTACATTTTGAGTTTTTTTTTTTCCACATGGTTTCTCAGCAAAAATTCCTTTTACAAACACCCAGACTTACTGAATCTTTTTATAAGGGTGTGGTGCTAAGTGTCTGTAAGCTCAGGACTCTGGAGACAAACTGCTAAGTCTGTTTGTTAGCTTTGCCACTCGCTGGTCAGCATCCTTAAGCAAGTGCCTGACCTCCCTAGCTTCAGTGCCCTTGTGGTAAAGTCAGCTGTGAGAATTAAATGAGACAAGGTCTATAAAGCTCTTCATGTAATATTTGAGGTCAATCAAAGTTAGCTATGTGTTTATTAATGTTACCAAGGTGAAAAGACAAGATGGCACTGTGATGTTACCCATCTCTAGTCTTCATATTTGAGAAGGAAGAAGAGGTCAATTCTGCTTTGGGCATATTGAGTTTAATGAGTCTGTGGAAATTTAGGTTAAGTTGTAGCTAAGGGTCTGGCATTCAGGAGAGGGACAAGGCTGAAGATTTGAATTTGTATGTGAAAATGCAGAGATGAAGAAGTGTCCGTTCGTCTTCTACCCATTTTTTGACTTGATTATTTTTTTCGGGGGGGGGGTGTTGATTTTGAGAAATTTGTTATAGATCTTGGATGCCAGCCCTTTATCTGTAATGTCATTTGCAAATATCTTCTATTCTGTGGGTTGCCTCTTAGTTTTGTTGACCATTTCCTTTGCTATGTAGAAGCTTTTTATCTTGATAAATTTGCAAAAGTTCATTTTTGCTTTTGTGTATCTTGCCTTTGGAGATGTGTCATGATCCAGGAAGTAATCTGGGGGTTTCAGAGAGGAGGGGAGCCCAGTGATGGGTATTAAGGAGGGAACGTATTGCATGGAGCACTGGGTGTTACACGCAAATAATGAATCATGGAACACTGCATCAAAAACTAATGGTGTACTGGGCACCTGGATGGCTCAGTGGGTTAAGCCACTGCCTTCTGCTCGGGTCATGATCTCAGGGTCCTGGGATCCAGTCCCGCATGCATTGGGCTGTCTGCTCAGCAGGGAACTTGCTTCCCTCTCTCTCTCTCTGCCTGCCTCTCTGTTTACTTGTGATCTCTGTCTATCAAATAACAAATAAAATCTTAAAAAAAAATAAAAAAAACTAATGGTGTACTGTATGGTGACTAACATATCATAATAAAAAAATATGCAGAGATGGTCAGTAAAAGAGAATTTCAAAGAAGAATATTTAACAAGAAGAGGTGTTTAAAGTGAAATATCTCTAGGGTGTCTTCCTTCTATATTCAAGAATCAGCTAAAGAAAGTGATTGTAAATGGGATCAATAGGAGCCACTAGAGATGGATGAACACCAGGATAAGAGGAATGTTGAGGAAGTCAGAGGAGGGATGTTTGATTAGGAAGGCATGGTTAAGGAAGATAAGACAAGTGAGCCAGAACTGGAGGTGGGCATAGATTAAGCAATTATTATCTCACTGATTTCCTTGGTCTGGGCCAAGGCATGCAATGGAGCAGTGGTGGAAAAAGCCAGACTGCTGTTGATTGAGAAATTAAAGGGCGTATTTATGTATTTATGATACATGAAGGGAAAAATCAGATTTCAAAATCATATCTCTTATTTGATCTATTTTATTAAAAAATACAAGGAAGTTAAAGAAAGAGTCACACTGGTGATGGTCTTTAAAGCATAATTTCTTTGGTAATACCAGTTGCTGACCATGGGCAATGAAGTCCAAGCTCCCCTGGCCATGCTATTATTTTCATCACTGTGTTACTTCCGACAGCTTCTGACTTTCAGATCTTCAGTCTGATTTCCAATCTGCTCCCAATTCCAAGGCTGAATTCTGCTTCCTGTGCCTGATTTTCAGTGCTCTCCAAAGACTGAGCAATCACATAGCCCTGGTTCTTCCTGATGTTTTGTAACATAATCCACCTCAGCCTGACCCCGGGGTACAAATCCTGGCAGTAGCGCGTGCTTATGGAAGGGGCTGGAGCAAGTGTACCGTGCTTAGGAGTTGTGATAAGAGATATAGATATTTCTAAGAGAGTTTTGCTAATTAGAAAACTGAAGCTGTATCAAAAACTGGAGTCTTCTAGGGTTACCATAGGAAACATGTTCCCACAGAACCACTTCCCACTTTCTCATGCTGAGTCATGTCCTGGTTTCATTTTCTCAAGCCTGATAACAACTGTTGTCAATGACACAAAAACATTTTATCATTGATTGGAGAATTTTATACACTTGAAAACTAGTTTTATTTTTAATCTCAGTTGTAAGAAGAGAAGCAATCCATGGGTTTTTGGGAATACATGTGTCCACTCACCTCTGTCCTTTACATAACCACCACTAGTCTCTGTGATTTGGGAAAATTCTAAATGTTTCTTTGCCTTAGTTTCATCATCTCTGAAAGGGAATTATGACACCAACCCTATGCATTTTTGGGGAGAAATTCATGTGGGAATGGTGCACAGGACTAGCACAGTTTATTGTTTTTTTGTAAGCTCTCCCCAACTCTATTATTTTATCCCTAGAAACACCTCATCTTTTTCCTGACTGAGAAGTACCATCCATGAGAAGGGAAACTGATAAGAAAATATAACCAATTAATTGAATTGTCATCTCTATCTCAAAATGTTCCTTCATTCCCAAACTTTCTCCTTTCCTCTATAATTCTGAGCTCAGCATGACTTCTTCTCTGGGTATATCATTTTTGAAATATGAACTAGTATTATTGTTTTCCCCTTCAGTACTTCTTTTCCCATGTTTGTCTCTTCCTTGACTCCATAATATCCCACATTCACTGTCTCAGAGAGAGAGAGAGAGAGAAAGCTTTGAGATTGTACCCTGGGAATTGGGACAAGACAGATACTTCAATAGAGGTAGTTTGAAGAGTGAGTAAAACTTCTCACTCTTTGCCTCCCCTCATTGCTAAGGATTCCTTGGGCTATCAGAATAAAGGTTGATGGGGAGAGATGCCGGGGTGGTGCAGTTGATTAGGCCTCTGACTCTTGGTTTTGGCTTGGGTTTTGATTTCAGGGTTGAGGTAGAGCCTGGTGTTCAGTTCAGAGTCTGCTTGAGATTATCTCTTCCTCTCCCTCTGCTCCTACTCCCCATGCTCACACACAGTTTCTCTCTAAAATAAATAAATCTTTAAGAAATTGAAAGAAATGCACGGGGAAAGACAGGAAAGATTGGGGGTTCCTGAGAAAGATTCTGTGTCCAGCTATGGGCCAAGACTGGGGTTTTGGAAACAGCCAGAGTGTGTAGGATCTGAGAGCAGAAAGGTCTATACCTCACCTTTCTTTAGAGCTCTGGGTAGGTGGTGAGATTGCAGAGAAAATGGCTCCACAGTATTATTCTACTTATTCTACTTAGATGGGACGTGGGAAGGCTCACAGAGTTTCTCACATAATATGTGGCAAAGGGAGTCATAGATGATGCCTTTTACAGGACAGAACTTCTCAAAAGCTCCCTTGTCAGTTGGATGCCAAAGTTTAGCCAATAAGAGGCATTGGTGGGACATTAAAGTGTGGTAGGAAAGGAGAAGCCAGAGCAGTCTCATTTTCCTCTCTCTTCCAGCAGAACCTATAGCTTCTCTTTTAAATGTGTCTGGTTCTAACTTCTTTTGGATGACCTCCCTCTGGGTACCACTGTCCATTTGTTCCAGTTTCTGACAGGTGGTCCAGTTCCTCAGCTCCAGTACTGTCACCTGACTCTCCAGCCAAATGTGTGAGAGAGGCCTACTCCTGTTGATTTCTGAGTTTCTTCATTGTACCCTGGGCTTTTTACCTTTTCCAGTTCTTCTGTAACCAGTTCTTCAAATAAAAGAAGATACCTGGTGTCAACTTTGTTCCTTGACTGGATGTTGAATAATACAGTCTTGTTCACCTTCCCACTGTTACCAAAACCAAGATCTCCTCTGAGATTGCTACCTCTCATGTAGTTGTTTCCATTTAGGATTGTTGTTTTCCTCTCATTGGTCCCAGAAGATGTTAGATATCCCTCTTGCTTCCTTAAAAAAAATTTTTTTAAAATGTTCTTTCCTTTGTTTTTTTTTTAAATTATTTTTATTAATATATAATTTATTATTTGCCTCAGGGGTACAGGTCTGTGAATTATCAGGCTTACACACTTCACAGCACTCACCATAGCACATACCATCCCCATTCTACATAACCCAATCACACTCTCCACACCCCTTTCCCCCAGCAACCCTCAGTCTCTTTTGTAAGGTTAAGAGTCTCTTATGGTTTGTCTCCCTCCTGATCCCATTTTGTTTCATTTTTTCCTTCCCTACCTCACAAAGTCCCCACTCTGCCTCTCAAATTCCTCATATCAGGGAGATCACATGATAATTGTCTTTCTTTGATAGACTTATTTCACTCAGCATAATAACCTCTGGTTACACCCATATCGTTGCAAATGGCAAGATTTCATTTCTTTTGATGGCTGCATAGTATTCATATGTATATATACATACATATTCATAGTATATATATATATATATACACTATATATATATACACAATTGAATACTATATATTCAATTGTATATATAGTATTCAATTGTGTATATATATAATATATATATAAATATTCAATTGTGTATATATTATATATACAATTGTATATATACAATTAGTATATATATATTATATATATACAATTGAATATATAGTATTCAATTGGTATATATATATAGTATATAGGTTGTATATATAGTATTTGTATATATAGTAATTGTATATATAGTATTCAATTGTGTATATATATATAATATATATATAAATATTCAATTGTATATATATAATATATATATATTATTAGTATATATATTATATATACAATTGTATATATACAATTAGTATATATATATTATATATATACAATTGAATATATAGTATTCAATTGGTATATATATAGTATATATATATATGCATAGTATTCAATTGTATATATATACACATATATATACTATGAATATGTATGTATATATACATATGAATACTATGCAGCCATCAAAAGAAATGAAATCTTGCCATATATATATATATAGATAGATAGATAGATAGATATCTCATATCTTCTTTATCCATTCATCTGTTGATGGACATCTAGGTTCTTTCTATAGTGGCTATCGTGGACATTGCCACTATAAACATTCGGGTGCACGTGTCCCTTTGGATCACTACATCACTACATTTGTATCTTTAGGGAAAACACCCAGTAGTATGATTGCTGGGTCATAGGGTAGCTCTATTTTCAACTTTTTGAGGAACCTCCATACTATTTTCCAGAGTGGCTGCACCAGCTTGCATTCCCATCAACAGTGTGGGAGGGTTCCTCTTTCTCTGCATCCTTCCCAACATCTGTCATGCCTGACTTGTTAATTTTAGCCATTCTGACTAGTGTGAGGTGGTATCTCACTGTGGTTTTGATTTGTATTTCCCTGATGTCGAGTGATGTGGAGCACTTCTTCATGTGTCTGTTGGCCATCTGGATGTCTTCTTGGTAGAAGTGTCTGTTCAAGTGTTTGTTCTTCTGCCCATTTCTTGATTGGCTTATTTGTTTTTTGGGTGTTGAATTTTATAAGTTCTTCATAGATTTTGGATACTAGCCCTTTATCTGATATGTCATTTGCAAATATCTTCTCCAATTCTGTCAGTTGTCTTTTGGTTTTGTTGACTGTTTCCTTTGCTGTGCAAAAGCTTTAGATCTTGATGAAGTCCCAATAGTTCATTTTGCTCTTATTACCTTGCCTTTGGTGATGTTTCTAGGAAGAAGTTGCTGTGGTTGAGGTCGAAAAGGTTGCTGCCCATGTTCTCCTCAAGGATTTTGATGGATTCCTGTCTCACATTGAGGTCTTTCATCCATTTGGAGTCTATTTTTGTGTGTGGTATAAGGAAATGGATGAGTTTCATTTTTCTGCATGTGACTGTTCAATTTTCCCAACCCCATTTGTTGAAGAGGCTGTCTTTTTTCCATTGGACATTCTTTCCTGCTTTGTCAAATTTTAGAGTTGAGAGTCTATTTCTGGACTCTCTATTCTGTTCCATTGATTTATATGTCTATTTTTGTGCCAGTACCATACTGTCTTGATGATGACAGTATGTAATAGAGCTGGAAGTCTGGAATTGTAATGCCACCAACTCTGGCTTTCTTTTTCAACATTCCACTGGCTATTTTGGTTCTTTTCTGGTTCCATATAAATTTCAGGATTATCTGTACCATTTCTTTGAAAAAAAATTGATGGCATTTTAATAGGGATTGCATTAATGTATAG
The DNA here is from genome assembly GCF_030435805.1 of Mustela lutreola. Lineage (NCBI taxonomy): Eukaryota > Metazoa > Chordata > Mammalia > Carnivora > Mustelidae > Mustela > Mustela lutreola. Next base: position 174,962,633 of record NC_081291.1, on the reverse strand, counting down.
ATTGCTTTAGGTAGTATAGGCATTTTCACAATATTTGTTCTTCCAATCTATGAACATGGAACATTTTTGCATTTCTTTGTGTCTTCCTCAATTTCTTTCATAAGTACTTTATAGTTTTCTGAGTACAAACTCTTTGCCTCTTTGGTTAGGTTTATTCCTAAGTATCTTGTGGTTTTGGATGCAATTGTAAATGGGATTGAGTCCTTAATTTCTCTTTCTTCTGTCTTGCTGTTGGTGTATAGAAATGCAACTGATTTCTGTGCATTGGTTTTATATACTGACACTTTACTGAATTTCTGTATGAGTTCTAGCAGTTTTGGAGTTAAGTCTTTTCGGTTTTCCACCTGAAGTATCATACCATCTGCAAAGAGTGAGAGTTTGACTTCTTTGCTGATTCAGATGCATTTTATTTCTTTTTGTTGTCTTATTGCTGAGGGTAGGACTTCCAGTACTATGTTGAACAGCAGTGGTGTAGTGGACATTTCTGCCATGTTCCTGACCTTAGGGGAAAAGCTCTCAGCTTTCCCCCATTGAGACTGATATTTGCTGTGGGTTTTTCATAGATGGCTTTGATGATGTTGAGGTATGTACCCTCTATCCCTACACTTTGAAGAGTTTTTATTGAGAAAGGATGCTGTACTTTGTTAAATGCTTTTCCAGCATCTACTGAGAGTATCATATGGTTCTTGTTCTTTCTTTTATTAATGTATTCTATCACATTGATTGATTTGTGGATGTTGAACCAACCTTGCAGCCCAGGGATAAATCCCACTTGGTATATTGTGGTGAATAGTCCTTTTAATGTACTGTTGGATCCTATTGGCTAGTATTTTGGTGAGAATTTTTGCATCTGTGTTCATCAAGGATATCGGTCTGTAGTTCTCCTTTTTCATACGGTTTTTGTCTGGCTTTGGGATCAAGGTAATGCTGGCCTCATAAAATGAGTTTGTCAGTTTTCTTTCCATTTCTATTTTTTGGAACAGTTTCAGGAGAATAGGTATTAATTCTTCTTTAAATGTTTGTAGAATTCCCCTCGGAAGCCGTTTGGACCTGGCTTCTTGTTTGTTGGGATATTTTTGATGACTCCTTCAATCTCCTTACTGATTATGGGTCTGTTCAGGTTTTCTACTTCTTCCTGGTTCGGTTTTGGTGTTTATATGTCTCTAGGAATGCATCCACTTCTTCCAGATTGTCCAATTTGCTGATGTATAGTTGCTCATACTATGTTCTTATAATTGTTTGTATTTCTTTGGTGTTGGTTGTAATCTCTCCTCTATCATTCATGATTTTATTTATTTGGGTCCTTTCTCTTTTCTTGTCTGGCCAGGGGTTTATCAATCTTAATTTTTTCAAAGATCCAGCTCCTAGTTTTGTTGATTTGTTCTACTGTGCTTTTAGTTTCTATGTCATTGATTTCTGCTCTGATCTTTTAAAATTTCTCTTCTCCTGCTGACTTTAGGCTTTCTTTGTTGTTTTTTCTCCAGCTCCTTTAGGTGTAGGGTTAGGTTGTATGCTTGAGACCTTTCCTGTTTCTTGAGAAGGCTTGTATCACTAGGTACTTTCCTCTCAGTACTGCCTTTGCTGTGTCCCACAGACTTTCAAAACATTTGTGTTTTCATTATCATTTGTTTTCATGAATTTTTCAATTCTTCTTTAATTTTCTGGTTGATCCATTCATTCTTTAGTAGGATGCTCTTTAGCTTCCATGTATTTGAATTCTTTCCAACTTTCCTCTTGTGATTGAGTTCTGGCTTCAGAGCATTCTGGTCTGAAAATATGCAGGGAATGACCCCAGTCTTTTGGTAACAGTTGAGAACTAATTTGTTACCCAGGATGTGATCTATTCTGGGGAATGTTCCATGTGCACTAGAGAAGAATGTGTATTCTGTTGCTTTGGGGTGGAATGTTCTAAATATATCTGTGATGTCCATCTGGTCCCATGTATCATTTAAGGCCTTTATTTCCTTGGTGATATTTTGCCTGGATGATCTGTCCATTTCAGTGAGAAGGGTATTAAAGTCCCCTACTGTTGTCATATTATTGTCAATGTGTTTCTCTGATTTTGTTATTAATTGGTTTATATAGTTTGTTAGGGGCATAGATATTTAAAATTGTTAGATCTTCTTGTTGGGCAGAGCCTTTAAATATTATATAGTGTCCTTCCTTATCTCTTATTAGGGTCTTTGGCTTAAAATCTAATTTATCTGGTATAAGGATTGCCACCCCAGCTTTCTTTTAATGTCCATTAGCATGGTAGATTGTTTTATACCTCCTCACTTTAAATCTGGAGGTGTCTTTGGGTCTAAAATGAGTTTCTCGTAGATGGCATATTGGTGGGTTTTGGGTTTTTTTTTTGTCCCTTCTAATACCTGTGTCTTTTGATTGGGGCATTTAGCACATTTACATTCAGGGTAACTATTGGAAGATATGAATTTAGTGCCATTGTATTGCCTGTAAGGTAACTGTACTGTATATTGTTTCTGTTCCTTTCTGGTCTACTACTTTTAGGCTCTCTCTTTGCTTAGAGGACCCCTTTCAATATTTACTGTAGGGCTCGTTTGGTGTTGCAAATTCTTTTAATGTTTGCTTTTCCTTCAATCTTTTTATCTCTCTTTCTATTTTCAATGGTAGCCTAGCTGGATATAGTATTCTTGGCTACATATTTTTCTCATTTAGTGCTCTGAATACATCATGCCAGTTCTTTCTGGCCTGCCAGGTCTCTGAGGATAAGTCTGCTGCCAATCTAATATTAACTACCATTGCATGTTATAGACTTCTTTTCCTGAGCTGCTTTCAGGATTTTTCTCTTTGTCACTAAGACTTGTAAGTTTAATTAGTAGATGATGGGGTGTGGACCTATTGTTATTGATTTTGAGGGGGGTTCTCTGTGCCTCCTGGATTTTGATTTTTGTTCCCTTGGCCATATTAGGGAAATTCTCTACTATAATTCACTCCAATATGCCTTCTTCTCCTCTCTCACTTTCTTCATTTTCTGGAATCCTAAGTATTCTATTATTGTTTCATCTTATGGTATCACTTATCTCTTGAATTCTCCCTTCATGGTCCAGTAGTTGTTTGGCTCTCTTTTGCTCCAGCTTTTTTATTCTCCATCATTTGGTATTTTATATCACCAATTCTCTCTTCTGCCTCATTTATCCTAGCAGTAAGAGCCTCCATTTTTTGTTGCACCTCATTAATAACTTTTTTTTTCAACTCAGTTAGAATTTAGAACTTTTATTTCTCCAGAAAGGAATTTTATTTCTCCAGAATGGGTTTCTCTAATATCTTCCATGCTCTCTTCAAGCCCAGCTAGCACCTTGAGAATTGTCATTCTGAACTCTAGTTCTGACATATCACTAATGTCTGTATTGATTAAGTCCCTAGCTGTCAATACTGCCTCTTCTTTTTTTTTTTTTTCATGATGAGTTTTTCCACCTTGTCATTTTATCCAGATAAGAATATATGAATGAGAGAATAAAATACTAAAAGGGTGGCAAAGACCCCAGAAAAATGTATTTTAACCAAATCAGAAGAGGTCCAAAACTGGGGGGAAAAGAAAGAGGGAAAAATAAAAATAAAATAAAAAATTATATATATGTGTGTATATTTACATTTATATTTATATTTATATTTATATTTATATTATCTGATTGGTGAATAGAACAGAGCCACCCAGTTGATTATGGGTATATTTTGGTCTCTTAAGAGAAATTACCTTTTAAAATTTTAAGGAAAGAAAAACTTATATATATACAAAGAAAGGGTAAACAGATTAAGGGATGGAATATGACTATAAAGATAAAAACTAAAAAAAATTTCTATAAAAGGAATTGATAAGTTGGTTGGAAAAATAAAAAAGAAGAGGAGGGAATGTGCTCAGGCTATAGACTAGAACAAAGCCATGTGCTAGATTAGGGTATATTTTGCTCTATTAGAAGAAATTTTATCTCAAAATTTTTTAGAAAAAAAAACCTATATGTATACAAAAAATAAGGTTAAATACAATGAAGGGATAAAATATGCCTATAACACTGAAGTTTTAAAAAGATTTTTTTTAGAAAGGTATTGTTAAGATAAACCAGTTAAAAAATGCTAAAAGAGGAAAGAGGAAAAGTTAAAAATATAGCATAAGAAAAAATAGAAAATTAAAAAAAATTAACTTTGCAAGACTAAAAAAATCATTGGGAAAAAGCCATGAATTCTTTGTGTTGTTTTCCCCTACCTCTGGAGTTTGGCTCTTCTCCTTGATCGGAGAGCTTGGTCTTGGCTGGTTGTTCTTGCTGATCTTCTGCAGGAGGGCCCTGTTGCAGTGATTCTCAAATGTCCTTGTCCAAGGTGGAATTGCACTGCCCTTGCCATGGACCCCTCTAAGTAATCTGCTCAGGTTCACTGTTGGAGCTTTTGTCTTTTGTTCCCTGAACATTTTCCGTAGAGCCTTGGAGGATGGGAAAGAAAGTGGCAGCCTAACAGTCTCTGGCCTGGAGGGACCTGAGAGCTCAGGGCCCCACTCCTCACTGTGCCCTCAGAGAAAAGCAGTCAATCCCTCCCATCTCCCTGGTCTCTGGCCATGCTCTATGCTCATCCAGCCTGTGACCAAGCATTTCTGTCTCTGGCACAAGGCCCTGTCTGGAGTCTCCAAACCCAGCAGATTCCTGCTGTACTGCTCCTCCCAGAGCAGGAAGGTAAGTCTCCCCAGATTTGCCACTTGTGGGGTCCCTGCTTGAAAAACAGTGGTTCGACTGTGCCTTGGATCATGGTTTAAGGTAACCCTGATCTGAAAGCTCACTCTTTGGCTCCATCTCTGCAGCCAGCTTCCCTGCTCCAACACCTGGCAGCTCTGCCACACTCAGACACCCCCGATCTTTCTGTGACCCTGTAGGACCTGAGACCATACTGTCCTTGGAGGGCTCCAACCCTGCTTAGCCTCTGGAGTGATATCCCTCAGTGGAGCAAACTTCTAAAAGTTCTGCTTTTGTGCTCCACTGCTCCACCTCTTGCCGGGAGCTGGCCCCTCCCCCTGCTGTCTATCTTCCCATTGCTTTGGATTCACTTCTCTACACATCCTACCTTTCAGAAAGTGGTTAATTTTCTGTTCCAGAATTGCTGCTCTTCTTCTCTTCTACCTTCTATTGAGTTTGTAGGTTTTTGGAATGGTTTGATACCTATCTAGCTGAATCCTGGGATCTGATGTTGTTTCAGTCTGCTATTCCTCCACCATCTTGCCTCTCTCCCCTCCCCCTTGCTTCTTATTGCCATTGTCAGACCATTTGTTTTTCATTCTCTCTAAGCTTTTAAACCTTGATTCTCATGTATTATCCTACCATCCTTCATCTCCTGATCCTAAAGTCCTTCATTTCTGGATTATTTTAGCTACTGGCTTTTTCCTATTCTCTTCAATACTAGTCCTAACTTGGTGATTTCAACACATGTGTAAATAATCCCTCTAAGATTTTGCCTTTTCCACTTTTGGGACTCTTCTTCACTGATTGACATTGTCTTCTACTTTACCCTAACTATTCACTTCCTAGGTAATATCCTAGGCCTTATTGTTTCTGATAACTACAACTACTTTATAATCTTAATTTTATATATCCCACCTTCTGATCACCCCCTCTAGTGTCTTATATTTCTAGTTCACTACCTCTTTGGTACTCAAACTCCATCTATCCATTAATCCCAGCATGGATTTCAGTGTGATTCTTCTGCCTTTTCACTGTTTATTGCTCCCCATGCCTTTATTTTCCTTTTTATGTAAATTAAATTCTATGTTAATTAATTACTCACTCTTGTGCATACATCCCCAAATACCTGGAACCCCTCTCTTGCTTCATTATATTCATTTGTCAAAACTTCAACTCTGATTAAATCTGATTTTCTGTCTGCTCTGCACCTGAATCTAAGCAGGTGCATATACCCGAGCAAAATACAACCACTTGAGTCAGGACCATGACTATCAAGAGGCCCTTAATGCTGACTGAGAAACCAAATGTCTTTTATTGGTCATTCATTGCCTTATATTCCAGATGATCATTTTATACCTCTGCTCTCCTCAAACCTTGTGGCAGCCATGGTCCCTTTGATCTGTCAAGAGCACCTGTAGGGCACAGGTGATGGACCTTTTATTTGCTACACATTTGGGTTCATTGTGACATTTGTACCAATGTCAGGCTGTCCCCAGGATGTCTTCTAGCCAGTGGCTGAGTACAGTGGTATACTGGGATTAGACACTCCTGTCTGACTTGGGACTTTTCTTTGGGGAATCTTTATTAGGGATATGCCATTGGCACAGTTAAGACTTTTTTCAGAATTGTACTGCAGTTTGAGGGTCTTCTTACTCAATCCTTTTTTTCTCTCTTCTTTCATTGATAGAATATCTGCATTGCAGTTTGAAGTCTTCTTCCATTATTATTTACAAGTGTTTCTCTAATAACTCCCTTGCACATTTACTTCCATCTTATGTCTATTTCTTGGAGGATCAGAATTAGCCTTGAACATGTGATAGCCAATCTATTAGTAAATCCCTGTGCATGTATACCCCTTCAAACACCACCTTTACTGCTGTCATTAATTCATTTTTCATTATCCCTCCCCTGAATTTTTGTGATATCCTTTAGTTGGTCTCTTTCTTTCAGCTCTTGATTGCCTACAGTCTTTTCTCAATATAGCATACAAAGAGATTCTTTAAAAAGCAAGTGAGCAGTGGCATATAAGAAATAAGTTTCTAGTTTTAACCTAGCTCCTTAATGGGAGAACCCACTTGCATTATGCAACGCATTATCTAAAATGTGACCATTTAAACGGAAAGAACTATGGCCAGAAGTGGCCCTGTGTCTGTATTATTTAACATTTCAGTCAGTCACCTAAATGACATTACAAGGAACATATACATGAGCCTGCACAGGAAGCTTGTCTGGAAGGAAAGCAGTGACTAACATCTGAGAAAATAATCAGCTTGCTGTGACTGTGTCTGATTGGATCTTTTATTAAAGGCAACACAACAAACTTGGCAAGGATAGTACAACAACGATAGGATGGGAAAGTAGTGAACTAGTCGAGATCAAGACTTCACTCTGTCCTCTATTAAGTAAAGACATATTTATTAGATAAATTAATCTTCATAATAACTCTATGACATAGGTAATAGTATCCTTCCTACATTATAGATGAGGAACTGGACTTGGTCAAGAGGTCAAGACTTAACTCTGCCATCTTCTAGGTAAATACATATTTGTAAGAAAAATTAATCTCCACAATAACTTTATGAAATAGGTAATAGCATCCTTCCCACTTCATAGATGAGGAGTTGAAGTTGGAGAGTTCAGCACTTTGACAAAGTTATAAGGTTATAAGTGACTGAGCCAGAACTGGAATCCAGGTCTGGTGTGCAGCTAAGCCTTCACTGCTGCTATTTACTGTTTCCTTTGTATACACAAGCTGCCCATGCAGCTTGACACTGAGGTTGGTGTCAGGTCCCGGAGAGCCAAAGACTTAAATTGTTAATTCCAAAATAGGTGACATGAAGAAAATTTTATTTGGAGAACAAAGACTATTATGTCCATTGAGTGTCTATTTTGTGCTTCTGGGTGCTAGGAATGGAGAAGTTCACAAAACATGGTCCCTGCATCAAAACACATAAACATGTGACTACTACTTCTACCACTAGGGAAATGATAGTTTTCCCTCTTGAGTCAACGTTTGCTATGAACACCTGGTCAACTGTCTTAAAATTAGTAACCTACAATAGGCCCCTCTTTGCCTAAGCCAATAAAGTGAATTTTTTCCTACCATAAGTGAGGTTTTCATGCATCAAAAGACTGTATAAGAATGTGAATAGGGACGCCTGGGTGGCACAGTGGGTTAGAGCCTCTGCCTTCGGCTCAGGTCATGATCCCAGGGTCCTGGGATCGAGTCCCGCATCGGGCTCTCTGCTCAGCAGGGAGCCTGCTTCTCCATCTCTCTCTGCCTGCCTTTGCCTACTTGTGATCTCTGTCTGTCAAAAAGAATGTGAATATTTATTTCCTTTAAAGGTTAATTTCCAAGTTTTCTGAGTGAACTCTATGGCTAATAAAAGTAAAAACAATAAAAAAAAAAAGACAACTCTGCCTTTAGCTAAATAAACATATATATATATATATATATATATATATATATATATATATATATTTGTTAGATAAATAAATGTACATATGTTTACTATATATATGTGTATATTTAAATCTTGAACATATCACTTACATTTCCAGTTTTTCAATAATAAAGTAGGGATAAAAATGTCCTACCACTCCTATTTGCTAAAGTTTTGTCAAACTCAAACTGTGTTTGCTTTTTTTTTTCCTTAAGATTTATTTATTTATTTGAGAGAGAGAGAGCATAAGTGCGGGAAAGGGAAGAGGGAGAGAATCTTTCAAGCAGAGTCCTCACTGAGTACAGAGCCTGATGTGGGTCTCAATCCCATAGCCCATAAGATCATGACCTGAGCTAAAACCAAGATCTGGAAGCTCAACTGACTGAGCCACTCAGGTGTCCTTGCTTGTTTGGGTTTTAAAACAAAAACATGAAAAACATGCTTTCCAGAGACTATAACTTCAACTCTTCATTGTAGATTTTGTTCAGGAGAAATAAAAATAATGTCTGTGTAGGGGAACCATAAGATTACGGTTTATTACCTCTGTTGGACATTAGCCAGTTTTGTATCTGATCCAGCAATCTAACAAATTGCAATAAGTCTAATTTTTAAAAAAGTCAGTCATGTCACTTTAATCAGCTTTACAATGTCTTAAAGATTCCCTACAACTTTGGCCTGCTTTGCTTTATTGCATAACTGATAGACTCTGCTTCAGCCACCCTGGACTCTTAGCTGATTTCTACCCAAGCCAAGCACATTTCTACTTTAGGGCCCTTGTGCTGGCTATTGCCTCTGCCTGGAATCCCCTTCTAGATGAATCCCTTAATTTCTTAAAGTTTTTGTTTAAATCTATCTTTGTTACAAGGCCCATTGTCCAATCCTATTTAAAATTGCAGTGCCCTCAACATTTTGATCACTTCCCTACACTATTCTTTTTCTTTTTTTCCCTCCTGGAAATTTTCATCTCTTAACTTTTTATAAAATTTATTTTTCTGTTTATTATATGTCTAAATTGTACAAAAATTTCATGAGAGTGGGCTCTTGTGTCTTCAGTAAAAAGACATGTTCCATCATTTTTAAATGATGATGCCTAGAAGGAAAACATGAAGGTTGGCACACAGCACTGGAATCAAGTCTAATAACTGAGAAAAAAGGAAGATCCTAAGACATCTTGTGTTTAAAAGAATGTCCCCCGGGATGGGGAATTTTCACTTCTCAAATATGGGAGTGCTGTCAGTAGGAAAGTTATAAGCAACAGAACTTGGCATCTCTGGCCTTCGTCAAGGCCTGGAGTCGTTCCACATGTCTGCGGACCTCAGGTTAATGCATTCCAGCAGTGGACTTAACCTAAAACTTGCGACTGCACCATGCCTGGTAAGAGTAAAAGCTCCCATCTTCTAATGGTGGGGTGTGTGAACTCTTATTTTAACTTAATACCCTTGTGACTATTCTAAGCAAGAGCCATGATGAAAAAGAAAACTGGTTTAATTTATGTACAAAATCAAGGGTGCTAGTTCTCAGAGGAGATTCATGTCCTGTCAGGGCTTAAGAGTATGTTTCACAGTTACTCTCTTCCCAGAGGTTCTGGGATCGGCTTCCCTGGGCGATTGAAGGATGCATGCAGGCCATCTACAGGGCCCCCAGTTTCTAGGCAGCCCTCTTCACATTTCCAGATTCTTGGATTTCAAAAAGCCAATAATTTTCAGGATGAAGTCAGTGCTGGGAAATTCATGGCTGATTTTCAGCACACAAATTTATTTCTATCTTGCTAAAAGCATTTTTTAGGAAAAAATCTAGCATTTCAGAATTGATGACAGGAGTTATTCTGGCCACGTGGAGTATCCTCAGACCCTAATTCTGAGCCAGAAAGGCACACTGCTTTTCTGAGACTGCCCAGGATCTCTTTGTAGATTCTTGTTCGACTCCTTGCAATCTTCATCTCCAAATCCCCACCTTCTGCCAATTTCTCAGCTAATTGGCAAAGGTTATGTTTAACATTTTCTGCTCCACACTCATGCCATGTCTTTATTATCTGTTTGTTGTCTTTCTTCTCCACTTTGTTTTAAAGAAAAAAGAGTCATGGAGATATTTCTCAACTATAATCTGATTTGCAACGTTTTACTTTCTTTCATAAGATCCTAGAGGGGCTCATAATCCAATTTCCACATCTACAAATCTTTTCTTGTTGTTGGTATTTTTTTTAATTTGCTCCACTTCCCCTCATTCAATTTCTTCTTCCCTGTTCCTATCTCCCTGGCACTTCCTTGGTGAGACATCTTTTCCTCACTTTCTCATCTTCTTTCTTGATTTGGGCTTCCTTTTCTCCTTAGCACCTCAGACTCCTAGAGGGTTGGAAGAGGCAGGTCTTTAGAGAACATCTGCTTCAGAAATCTCATTTTTTAAAATAATTTTTTATTTTTTTAAATAAACATATTTTTTATCCCCAGGGATACAGGTCTGTGAATTGCCAGGTTTACACACTTCACAGCACTCACCATAGCACATACCCTCCCCAATGTCCATAACCCCATCCCCCTTCTCCCCACCCCCCTCCCCCCAGCAACCCTCAGTTTGTTTTGTGAGATTAAGAGTCACTTATGGTTTGTCTCCCTCCCAATCCCATCTTGTTTCATTTATTCTTCTCCTACCCCCTTAACCCCCCATGTTGCATCTCCACTTCCTTATATCAGGGAGATCATATGATAGTTGTGTTTCTCCAGTTGACTTATTTCACTAAGCATGATACCCTCTAATTCTATCCACATCGTCGCAAATGGCAAGATTTCATTTCTTTTGATGGCTGCATAGTATTCCATTGTATATATATACCACATCTTCTTTATTCATTCATCTGTTGATAGACATCCAGGTTCTTTCCATAGTTTGGCTATTGTAGACATTGCTGCTATAAACATTCAGGTGTATGTGCCCCTTCAGATCACTACGTTTGTATCTTTAGGGTAAATACCCAGTAGTGCTATTGCTGGGTCATAGGGTAGTTCTATTTTCAACATTTTGAGGAACCTCCATGTTGTATCACCTCACACCAGTCAGAATGGCTAAAATTAACAAGTCAGGAAATGACAGATGCTGGCAAGGATGTGGAGAAAGGGGAACCCTCCTACATTGTTGGTGGGAATGCAAGCTGGTGCAACCACTCTAGAAATCTCATTTTTAAGGTGAAGATGCTTAAGCCCAGAAAGGCAGCATAATTTACCCAAAAGTTCATAGCAAGACAGAGGCAGGAATGAGTCACATCCTTGGATTCCAGGGGCTGTGCTCCTCAGTGCTGGGCTATTCCTTCTTTTGTTTCCCTCACAGAGCCTACTGATTGCCAGCTCAGGGCCACACTTAACCTATGGACAAGTTTTGTTGAACTGCATATAGGTTAAAAATTTTTAATATTAAAAAAATGGAGGATTTCAGATAAGATCTGGAGGTAGACAGCAGAGAGATTAAGAAAGAGCCCGACTCACTGAAAGAGAGTATGCTGAGTGAAATAAGTCAAGCAGAGAGAGTCAATTATCATATGGTTTCACTTATTTGTGGAGCATAACAAATAACATGGAGGACATAGGGAGATGGAGAGGAGAAGGGAGTTGAGGGAAATTGGAAGGGGAGATGAACCATGAGAGACTCTATAAAAACAATCTGAGGGTTTTTAAGGAGTGGGGGTGGGAGGTTGGGGGAATCAGGTGGTGGGTATTAGAGAGGGCACGTATTGCATGGAGCACTGGGTGTGGTGTATAAACAATGAATTCTATTATGCTGAAAAGAAATTAAAAAAACAAAACAAAACAAAAAAAAACAAGAAAGAAAGCGCCTGACTCTTAGAGGTGAGAATCCCAGTTCAAATTGCAGTTAGACTTCTTACTACCTACTATGGCAAAGTTAAAGGTCAAATTACCCTTTATTTTCTTTATCTATAAAACAGGGTTAACGTAGTCCTTACCTTATTGTTAGACGAATAAATGGTGATTTATGTAAAGGACTTAAAATAGTGCCTTGTACTTAGCAAGTGCTATATGTGTCTCTTATGTACCTTTTATCGTCATGGTCATGCTGTGGTGTTTTCTATTCTCAACCAGGAGGTTATGCACCTCTGTGGACCTTCCTGGCTATACCCTCTGGCGTCTGAGGTCTCCAACAATACCCTTCAGGAACAGTGAAATTTTGAAAACTTACTCTTACCAGGAGGGAAAACTGTCTGAATTTTAAAAAGTATGAAATAGTATTAAGAAAGCGGAAATGTACTTGTGTCACTTCAGATATGCAGAATAACACCATGGTTGAGGAGGGATGCTGAGCTAGGCTGTAGGTATGAGAGCAGTGTGTTTCAAATTCCAGGTGTAGACTCTAATAGAAAGGGAAACCAATTCAGGAAGGTGTGTCTAGAATTTTAAAAAAGTGAAAAATAGGTATGTTCGGTTATGTTCTACGTAAGGGAAAAATTATTTTGTGAAATCCTTTTCATTTGCATATTCATGTGTGTATTGGGATAGGATGTAAAATGCATTTCTTACTGTGAGTCCTCATTAAAAGTTAGCTACTATGCTAAGGAATCTTGTATTTTAATAATTAGATGGAAATAATTCTTTTTTTTGATAGGAATAATTCTGAGTAGGATATTAATTGATTTAATAGAATATGTCCTCTAAATTCTTTTTTTCCTCTAAATTGTTTTTTAAAAGAAGGCTCTTCTTTTTGTTATTTATTTGCTTAACAAGTCATTTTATCAAAGGTTCAGGAAAATTCCAATACCAAAGACTTGCATAAAAGACTTGCTCTCTAGCAGATTTGCTGAGTTGATCTAATCATAACATATTCTCAACAGTAATCATATCTTTGTATAGTAAATGCTTTTTCTAGGTGTTGCCCACATACGTAAGGAAAGTTTTATGTCTTATATTGTTAGTATAGTGGAGAAGATTTACCTGCTACAGTTATTTATTCTACCATTAAGTGCAATTTCCTCATCCCATTTCAATCATCACTCGCAAAGGCCCTCCTTCTGCCTACCTGGCAACATATACTGTAAACATACTCTGTGCTGAACTTCCGTGATGTCCCGCATTCTTCTCAGGCCTTAAAGGCTGTCATTTAAATATACTATAGCTTGATTTCACTTTTTTTTTTTTTAAGATTTTATTTATTCATTTGACAGAGAGAGATCACAAGTAGGCAGAAAGGCAGGCAGAGACAGGGGAGGGGGAAGCAGGCTCCCTGCTGAGCAGAGAGCCCGATGTGGGACTCCATCCCAGGACCCTGAGATCATGACCTGAGCTGAAGGCAGAAGCTTTAATCCACTGGGCCACCCAGGCGCCCCTTGATTTCACTTTTATAAATGGAGGTAAGGTAAGGACACTCTGACGGTCTTCCAAGTGGACCATGAGGCTACTTTAAACTTCTACCTCCAAACTGAGTCCTGGAGGCACTCCCTCAGATAAAACAAATTAGCTAACTCTTCCCAAAATGTATACTTATTTCAGATGCCTGTGCTGCTGTTTAGATATACATATTATAAAACACATAAAAATAAAAACAGAAAAGGATGAGATGAAATAAATCATACCTAAAATAACTTTTAAATGATAGAAGTAATTATCTTGCCAATAATAGTATTTTTGTCTTAAATATTTTTACTCTTTTTGAAACAATGTGAGATTGAGAATCTAAATCTTAGTTCCAAGACTTCATTTCAAAGATTTTATTTTAGTGTCACAATGTTGTAGATGAAAACGATGCCTCACCTTGATGTATGATACAAATGAGGAAGTATGTCATTTGTTGTTACAGTTTTATGTGATGCTCATTTTAAAATCTCTTATATCATCAGTTATGCTAAAGTTTTGTTGAAATTCATTTTGTAATATCCATCTTCTCGTGACAATCAGTCTTTTAAAATTCATTATAATAGATTCAATACCTACTGAAAAACTTCATCTAGAGGATTTTTATCTGGGATAAATAATTCTGTTCCCATGTTTTAGAATGTGTAGATAGGAAAGCTGTTGTAGGTGATACACAGTATTTATAGCAACACAGACCATAATGATGAATATATTTCTTAATATTCAGTTTCTTTTGAAAATAAGTCATTTCTTCACTTAGAACTGAAGTAACACATTTTTAAATTTATCAACAATGCTTATTTTAAAAACAGATCTCTTTAATGCCCATTCTGATGCTTTAGGTATGTTATTTTATTTTATTTTATTTTACTTTATATTTTCAGAGTTTCAAGATTCATTGTTTATGCACCACCTCCAGTGCTCCATGTAATATGTGCCCTGCTTAATACCCACCACCAGACTCACACAATGCCCCCTCCGCTCCCCTCCAAAACCCTCAGTTTGTTTCTCAGAGTCCACAGTCTCTCATGGTTTGTCTTCCCCTCTGATTTCTCCCAATTCACTTCTCCTCTCCATCACCCCATGTCCTCTGTGTTATTCCTTATGCTCCACAAGTAAGTGAAACCATATGATAACTGACTCTCTCTGCTTGACTTATTTCACTCAGCATAATCTCCTCCAGTCCTGTCCCTGTTGATACAAAAGTTGGGTATTCATCCTTCTGATGGAGGCATAAGATATGATTCATAGGTATGTTGATTAATAATGTTAAGGAGGTGAATGTCACAGATTTCATGAAGTGGAAGAATGATAATTCTTCCACCAGGGAAATCTTGACAACTATGTTGTTTCTAACAGCAGTAGGAAATCAACCATGGTTGTTAACTTTTTAAAATGCAAACACTGCCTTTATTCACTGTATTGCTATGTGGAAACTCACCATTGTCTGCTTTCCCACAGAACATTCTATAAGAAGCAGTCATGGTTTCTAGGTGAGGGCAAGTGGATAGTGTTTTCTGGGGTCATGAAACAGCACTTTTAATTTGAAGAGACAGATTTTGTTTACTTATTTATTAAAAAAAATTATCTACTAGGGTGATTTCTACTGATAGTCACATGCCATTAAAGAAAAGTTCAGCAAATTTGGATTGCTTTTCTTTTTGTAAAAGAAACATGGGTATCTCATCAGTAAATCTGGTATCTTTTCAGGGCTTTGCTATGGATAACCAGGAGAATTTTCTGAAGCATAAAAGTTTTTCATGGTTACTCCTCATCTCACTACAAAGTATTGTGGAGATCTTGTTTTTGTAAAGACAGTCACAACAATGATGTTTTGTAGCACTTTGTATACTTCTGTTTCATCTTCTTTGTTGTAATTGCTTGTTTTTGAATGATAGAGCACATAAATTTCATGTAATTTGTTCTACCCATAACTTAATCTGGCATTATTATTTTTATTACATTCAAAGCTTCTACTCCATCAATTAAGTATTTTCATATATATGATAGAGAAGAGAAGTAATCTACTAAGTAAAATAAGGCTTTGAATACACTTTTCCTTTGTTGTTTGCAAGAAAATTAGTGCTTCATATATGTCATTATTGGAAAAAAATCTAGGAAGTAAGCATTGACCTCTGAAAAACAGATACACTTTTACCCAATTGTATAGCCAACTTCCCACACTGGCTGGTACTTAGTTATTCAAATCTGCAATGTTCTTCCATCTTCCAAAAGCATTTTCTCACAAGAGAATATATTTTCATTTATAACCGTATTACTTACCAGGTATTTTTTTCAGCTGTTTTTACTCTATGAAGGACAATGTTTCCCAATGTATATGGTTTTACTTTAGTCTTTAAGTAAGATTTTTTCCTTTTTTTTCTTTTCTTTTCCTTTCTCTCTCTCTCTCTTTCTTTCTTAGAGAAAGAGAGTTCACATGGGTGCATGAGAGGGTAAGAAGGGGGCAGAGGGAGAAGGAGAGAGAGAATCTTAAACAGGCTAAACACCCAGCTTGGAGCTGGACAAGGGGCTTGATCCCATGGCTCTGAGATCATGACCTGAGCCAAAATCAGGAGTTGGATACTCAACCTATTGGGCCACCTGGGTGCCCCTTAAGTAGGAAATTTAATACACATTACATATTTAGTGGATTATTATAAAAGCCTGGGTTAACTCTCACATGGTATTTTGAACTATTACTAAAAAGAATGCTGACATCTGTCTTCATGTTCTGCACGATTAGTGTGTTTTCAAACCATCATTAACAAAGTACAGTTTCTACTTAGGGCAAGGTTAATATTTAAAGAAAGATTTATGATATATATATTTCATAGTCTTGATAATTTTATATTTGGGGCAAATTCTTGTTAGGTTAATTGCCATGGCTTTTATCTCCTAATAAAGCTGACAACTCACTTGAAATAAAAGTATAATGTCTAACATTGTCTTATTTCCTTACATTATTTGAAGCAACACATTTAAAACGTTTTCCTTAACTTTATAATGGAATTTTGCAAACATATAGAAAAATAGAGGGGAAAAATATAATCAAACTGACATACCTATTACCCCAGTTTCAGTAATTATTACTGTATGGTGTATCTTGTTTCATCTATATACTCCTACTCACCCTCCCCTCAGACTGTTTTATTTTCTATTTATTTACTAATATTTTACCAGCTCTTTTATGATTTTCTTTTATTTTTTGCTCATTTGTGTTTCTTTTTATTGAATAAATTTAACATGTAACATTGTATAAATTTAAGGAGTCCAATGTGTTACTTTGATATATTTATATGTTGTAATGTGATTGCTGTTGCAGTGATATTTATCTCATTACTCAATTATAGTACATATTGTCTATATTTATTATACTGTACATTAAATAGATTATTTACTACTCATGGCAAGTTTGTACGCTTAAAGTGTAT
This sequence comes from Mustela lutreola, assembly GCF_030435805.1. Classification (NCBI taxonomy): domain Eukaryota; kingdom Metazoa; phylum Chordata; class Mammalia; order Carnivora; family Mustelidae; genus Mustela; species Mustela lutreola. The sequence continues at coordinate 174,945,726 of NC_081291.1, read as the reverse complement.
TAATCTTACCTTTTCTCACATTTTATGTTCCAGTAATCACTATTTTACTATCCTTTTTTTTTAAATGGATTTGGCTTTTTTAGATTCCACATGTAAGTGATATCATATACTGCTTCTCTCTTTCTGATTTTTCTTACTTAGCATAATTTGCTCAAGATTCATCCATGTTGTCACAAAAGGTAGGAAATCTGCCTTTCTCATGGCTAAATAATATTCTACTGTGTGTGTGTGTGTGTGTGTGTGTGTGTGTGTATGTTTGGGCACATACTACATCTTCTTTACCCATTCATCCATTGATGGACATTAGTTGTTCGTATATCTTGGCTATTGTAATCTAATGCTGCAATTAACATGGGAGTGCACATAACTTTTCAAAATACTGTTTTCTTTTCCTTGGGGTATATACTCAGAAATGTAATTCCTGGATTGTGTGGTAGATCTATTTATAATATTTTGAGGAAACTTCATACTGTTTTCATAGTGATTAGACCAGTTTACATTTACAGCAACAGTGTATAGGGGTTCCCATATCATCAAAACCTCACCAGCACCTATTATCTCATTCTGATGATAGCTGTTCTGATAGGTGTGAGGTGATCTTACTGTAGTTTTGATTTGCATTTCCCTGATGGGTAGTGATGCTGAACATCTTTTAATGTGCCCGTTGGCCATTTTGATGTCCTTTTACCTCAGAATGTTTTAATGACATATCTTTTTATTCATACTTCAGTAAGTACTTCTAAAAATGACTACAATACTAAAAGCATAAAAATTAACAATATATTTTAAATATTTAGTGTGCAAATTTCTGTGTTTCATAATTTTATTTTTAATTTTGAAGATTAATGAATTAAAAAGATATATTTTGAGAGCATACTCTACAATACTTTGGTTGAATGTAGGGAAAAAGAGAAAAGAAGAGTTTAAAGACAAAACTCAATTTTCTGGGTGAGTGGAGGTGTTGTTACAATGAAATAAAGAATGTAGAGGTGGTTAGAGTGAAAAAGGATCAGACATGTGGAAATGCTAAAATGCAAATGACAAGTTGACATTCGGACGAATGAATCTTGAACTCGAAAAGGGGGCATGGCTTAGAGACAAGTTTGGGAATAGATGTAGCATATATAATACTTAAAGCTGTGAAAATAAGAGACAAATTAAGGTGGGACTATAAAATAAAAAAAAATAGGAATGCTCAGAATGAGACTGGCTAATGGTAACTTCCTTAAGGAGAATGAAGAGAAGGGATCAGATATACTAGAAGAATTGAGGGTGTAGTACAGAAGAAACCCAGAATGAGAGGCTTCAAGAAAGCAGGAAGGGGTCAACAGTTTTGGATACCACTGAGTGGTTTTAAGCAACAAGGATAAAAAACAAACAAACAAAAAACCCAAAACAACAACAACAACAACAAAAAACCCAAAACAAAAAACAAACAAAACAAAACAACAACAACAACAACAAAAGAATAAATGGGATGTGGCCATACTGGGTTCTTTCTCATTCCAAAGTGATAGAAATGAATGATGAACTCCCCGGGTCAAAAGTCCACACTTGCTGGAATATTTGTTCAGAAATGAGAAATGTTATATATATTTTCATACATGGATTGTGTCTGTTTAAGAAAAGTATTAAACATTATTTTAATAAAAAAACAAACCAAAAAACAAAAAACAAAAAACCTCAACCAGTTTGAGACCCTGCTCCTCCATTTCCATGCTTTCTGCTGCTGAGAGAGTCACCTAACATGAGTCTCAATTTCATCTCCTATGAAATGTCTGTGGTTACAAAAGGTGGAGTTGAATGGTGGGGAAGGAAGGGCTGTGGTTTAGGAAGTGCCATGCATTTCCTCCAGCACTGTAAGATGGTTCAGTGTGGAGGCGAGTGTGCAACAGATGATCGCCTACCAACTCCGATCTGTGAGGGGTGAAGGTATGTATAATAGTTAACCTCATATGACAGAGGAAAGGATTTTCTGACTCTGTAGACTACCAAGCACTAGGTAAATAGAAGGTGTTATTTCTGTTTACTGACTATAAATGTGAAAGAGCATTTTTATTGTATGGTTGTGGTAGCAGTGCTGTAAGAAAATGCAAGACAGCATTGTCAAGGCTGACCCTGAATGTTGGTGTATCAGCACTCTAGCAGTTTAGAGGTCCCTGAAATTTTGAGATTTGCTTGCCTCCAGTGTAATTAAGTGATAGCCACTAAGAAATTTTGTCTCATCCTCAAACTGCAGAGCTATCTGGAAATTATATGTAATCTGAGATCCCTGTCTTGGTGGTCAAGTCAGGACCCTCTACACACATCTTCTTAGCATGATTCTCAAAACCCTTCCCTCCTTGTCCCCATCACTTAATGCTGTCAAGGGGAGATAAAGGAAAGAGGAGAAGGATCCACATTCTCCAGGCTCTTGCTATGGAGATGGTGTCAAGGCCCCAGCCTCCTGCCGAGAGAAAACACGGGGTCTCAAGAAGTAATCCCATGCATTAAGAAAGCAACTCCAAAGGACCTCTACATCAAGAACTCAGTCAGACGTGCTTCTCAAGTGCAAGAACTTGACTCTGGGTCATCCCAGCGAACCTCACATGCAGTGCAAATGCACAATGGATGCTGTTAAAATGGAAAAAGGACAGACTCAGCCATTTAGGTCGTGTGCATTCATGGGAGGCCAGGCCAGTTTTTGCCACTGGTTTATGGTGTCAGCTCAAACAGATGATTTTGTGGATGCTGTCAATCACCTTGTCCCCCAAATTACTGCCTTTTTTGAGATGATTACAATTCTGTCTTTGGAATTCTACTCTTTAATAAGCCATGTTCTCTGACAAAATCCACATGTGTCCAGGAGACCAAAATTGCTTCGTCAGATTCTTCTATCTTATTGAATTCGAATTCTTTGGATCTTCCTGAGAGCTGAGTTTAAGAAGGGATATTGACAAGAGAAAAAGTGGGAGTGATGGACAGAGGGACAAATGGTAGCTACCAAAAATCTAATTTTACATAACTTACACTTGTGCCTACAGCTGGTCTTAATTGATACCTTGACAAAGCAAGTATCCAAATAGAATGTTTATTCCCTCTCATTCTTCTTCTTTTTTTTTTTCTTCATTACTTATACTTCAACGTGAATACATAGAGTGAGTCAAATACCATATACACTGGCAGTCACATATGCTTAATACGGTTATACCTAAATGCATAAAGAGGATGCAGGAATGTTTTTTGGTCTCACACTCCCAACTCCATGTGACCGAATGAAAAGCACACTAACATGAGCAAACATGAAGCTCCAGAACTTCAGGTGGGTGACATACTCAATTAACAACATCCAGGCAAAAAAATAAACATAAGCACTCCGGTATCAGGCATTAATGAATGTAATTTCTGGTTTCAGAGATTTTCATATTTTATTTTATAACACTGGATCAACATCCATTCACTTAGTAGGGTCTAGGTGAAGGATAGACAAAGAAGGCATCAATATACTATCTTTTTCATTTGCTCAATGTGCCCGCCAAATTAGATAGTATTTCTGAGCTTGGTCTGCCCCCTAGTGGCAACATGTAATAATGAGCACATTTGAAATCCACTTAAAAGCTTTGCTGTGGGAATCCTGCTATCATTTTTTCTTAAAACTGGAAGAAACTTTAGAGATGATCAACTTGGCAAACTTTACACCTGCTACCCCATTCTTACAGATGAGACTAAGATCCATAAATTTTGGGTGATGTGATCAAGTTTGAAGAGCTAATTGATGATAGAATCCAGGGTTTCAATTTCCAAGCTATTATGGCAATGTGATCAGAGAAAAACACATATGCAAATAGGTAAGAGTGTTGCTAAGGATAAGCTTAGATATGTAAATGTAATGGCTTGCACAATACTATGAGTCAAAAGCAACAAAACAATTTCTGCCCAATATCTAAGTATTTTAGTTCAACGTATATGGAGTAATCTGAGTCAAAATGACTGCTTCATTTTAGCTACTTAAACGGTGAATGTCTTTGATATTTTAAATTTTGAATCAGCTATTTAGAACCATCATGGCAATAATCATCAAACAGAGGTAACTCTAATGATTTAATCAGAACAACATTCAGTCATCCAATTCAATATTCAGCCCCAGATCTTGGGATAAGATATAAGTCCTTGTACTTAATTCCCAAATCTTTGATTCAATTGCATGTGGTGTAAAGTGAAGAAAAGCAGGCCTCAAGTTTTAGCAGACCTGGGTTAGAATTCTGGTTCATCAGTGTATTAATTTCTATTGCTGCTCTAATGTACTTCCACAAACCGAGTAGGTTAAAGCAGACAAATTAAATCTGTGTACAGATCTGTGTTACATCTCTGGAGGTTACAATTCCAATTCCAAAATGAGTCTTAGAGGGCAACAAGATGTCAGCAGAGCTCGTTCCTTCTACTGGCTCCAGGAGAAAATCCATTTCTTGCCTCGTCTATTTCTAGAGGTTGCTAGCATTCTTTGGCTCCTGACTATATCACTCCAGTCTCTGCTTCCAGGGTCATATCAACTTTCCTTCTTCTGCAATCAGATTTCTTTTTTTAAGGTTACATGTAATTGCTTCTAGACAGCTCAATAATTTAGGATAATCTTCCCATCTTGAGATTCTTAGTTTAATCATACTTAGAATATCCCTTTTGCCCAATATTCACAGGTTCTTCGCGTGAGGAATAGACATCTTTGGGGGCCATGATTTGGACAGCCACAGTCTCTTACCAGCTGTGTGAGCCGGGTCTAATCACCTTAACCTCCCACATAGAATTAGTTGTGGGGATTAGAATACAAGATAGATAAAAGGTATCTAGCAAGCTACATGATATTCAATAGATGCTCAATGATGTTTCCTGCCTGTTCCTCAGTTTTGTGGATAGATAAAAGTTCTAGCTGAGCACTATGCACATAAGAAAGGTGATTTACATTCAGTGTAGTGCCAGATGTGGTTTCTGGGAATGGAATTACCATGTGGTGAGTGAACCAGCCAGCAAAAATCCCTGAATTGTCGTGTATCTCAGTCTAGTGTTTCCCAAGCGATGGACTCCTCTCTCCAGCCTCCCAAATAACTCATCTTACATTCTGATTTTGGAGGCTTGGTTACTTCCTTTATCCCATTTCCCATCTCTTAGTTTGCATGTATAAAAAATTCACTGGTGGTAATCAAATTAATTTTCTTTAAAATAATTATATCCTCTGGCAATCAGTTACATAAGTCTGCCAGATGGCACATAAAGTGTGTGCTAAATGGAATGAGCATTATATTAAAGTTTACCCTGTTGTACTGTTTCTTCTCTGCCAAGGGCTTGGTCTACCTGGGAGAGAGAATTTAAAATTGTACCATTGCAATTTGCCTATGTATGCTTTGCTTTCCTCTTTTTATCATTCTTCTTCAACACGGACTTAGAGAGGATGGAAAATGTAGAACGCAGTTTCTTTGACTCAAGATGATTCCTTGACTATCATTCTGGAGGCCTTACTCTTGAAATCTCTCTGGGTGAGGCCAGGAATACAGGCTGTGACCTGGCTGTTAGAAAGATGAATGGGGTTTTCAGAAGTAGTCTTCTCAAGCACCACGAAGCTCACAATTTTTAAGTTTCATACCCTTCAAATGGGCTAACACTGTGGTTTTTTGATGGTAATATCTATCATTATGTAGGCTATTGCATGTATGGTTCCAGATATTTTGGTGACCCATCAGCTCCCTGAGGGCATTTCTCCATGGAAGAAACTAATATCTGGGGGGGAAAAATGAGGGAAGAAAGGCTGAAATGCATTGCTCCTAAAAAATTTTTCCCTCTGGGGACACCTGGGTGGCTCAGTGGGTTAAGCCTCTGCCTTCGGCTCAGGTCATGGTCCCAGGGTCTTGGGATCAAGCCCCGCATCAGGCTCTCTGCTCAGCAGGGAGCCTGCTTCCTTCTCTCTCTGCCTGTCTCTCTGCCTACTAGTGATCATTGTCTGTCAAATAAATAAATAAAATCTTTAAAAAAAATTTTTTTTCCCTCTGAATCAAACCATTATTTCTTATCCTAAACTACTCTGGACATTGTTTCATGTGACTGCTTTTATTTACCCTGATGATGGGCCTCTCTTTTTTCAGAGGGTTGCAAGATTTGCATTAAAAATTTCTTCCAGTGGCTCTGTGCCCAGCTGGTTGTATGACTATAGCCAAGTTGTTGAAAGTACCTCAGTCCTACACGTAGAATGAGAGATCTGGAACTAGGGGATCTGAGAAAATATGTTTGCTCAAATATTCTGGGATTCTATGTTTTAATGATTTTGTCAGTGGCAAAGGTAACTTCATGCTGGAAAAAAGAAAGTCATAATAAATATGGGGAAGGAGTAAGGGTTGGACAGGCAGGTGAAATGACCTGGAGAGAAAGGAGACAAGGGGACAGAACAGTTCATAGAGTCTCTACTGGAGATTCTGGCCCAGAACTAAGTTCCTAGGGCCATATCACACGTCTTTCCCTTGTTGTGCTTTGTATTTCAGATTTATAACATCACCCTTAAGATTTTTCTCAGCTCAAAATTCTTTTTGAATTCTTTTACTCCCTATTACTACATTTCTGTTTGACTTTTCTGCAGGTTAGATCCAAGAGTCTACTCTGAGCCACACTTATGTGTTAGCACCGGCTTCTGTTTCTTCTGTCATTTCTTGGTGCTTTATGTTTTGTGTGCTTCTGTGCAGCAGAAATTCCTGCAAAGATCAAAATATTCTCAAGATAGAGTTTTAAATAGTAAATACTGGAAACCTAAGACCAATTTTATCAGTCATTGCTAAATCAGCATGTTCAGAATATGTAATTCTAGCCCTGGGCAGAACTTGTTCGTTTTCCATAGCTATATGGAAAGCCTGCCCAATGAAAAATAGGAGTGTTTTTCAGCCACAAAAGCCTGAACAGACAGATCTGCAATTATAGATCGGGGAAAAGCCTGCACAGATTACGTATTACAGGGAAGCCAGACTTGTAGTTGACTCTTTATCCACTGGGTGGAGGTAGAGGAGCACAGAAAATAAACATCTTGGGCTTTTAATTAAGGTTACTGTGTAGAAGCTGAAGGGGAAGCTGATCAGTCATTAGGTAAGACCCACAGGAAAAATTTATGGAAATCATACCTTCAAACACTAGTGGAAAACACTGGCTTGAGGCATAAAGCTGTTTGTAAGACCTTTGATTTTATGTGAAAATGCCATTCCTCTATCATCATCAAATAGCAGTCCCTACCTTTGCCTGATTTTGGCATCTTTTTTAGCTTTTTTACAGGTGGATCTACTAATGGGCTTCACATTCAGCCCATTCCAGCCCCAGGTCCGGAGGAAGTCCTTCCGGGAGCAGGAAGGATAGCAGTCGCATCTGTGCAGGTGCTTTTGATCAGCAGAGTTGAGGTCATATATTTGAAAGGGTTGGGGGGGGGGTCCAGCTTCTCAGGTGGAATAAATTGCTGCCTTTCCCCATGATTCGTATGGTGAAGAACTCATCAGGTAGGAAAAGGATTTAGATGCTGGTTCAGGCAACAAATCCCAATACTGGAATATGGACCAAGACTAACTTCAGGTGGTCAACCATAACTGGTAAGACCCTTAAGCGCTAACTAGTCCCTCTCAAATTTTTCCTTTCTTCCTTTTTTCTCCTCCTTCCTTCTCCCCCCTCCCCTTATCTTTCTATCTCTAATCTTCCTTCTCTCCTCTCTCTTCTCCTCTCCACCCTCCCTTTCTTCCATTCTCTTTTATTTCTCTTCTTCTTCTTCTTTTTTTTTTTTTTTTTAAGATTTTATTTATTTATTTGACAGACAGAGATCACGAGTAGGCAGAGAGGCAGGCAGAGAGAGAGACAGGAAGCAGGCTCCCTGCAGAGCAGAGAGCCCAATGTGGGGCTTGATCCCAAGATCCTGGGATCATGACCTGAACCGAAGGCAGCGGCTTTAACCCATTGAGCCACCCAGAGCTCCTTTTTTTCTTTTCTTTACTGTTCTGAAGATCCTAAATCTGGAACTCAAAGGGTACTCTTCCAGCACTGGATTCTCTAACTCCGTTCTCTTTTTTATTTTACCTCACCTATGATTCTACTTGGTCCTTGTGTGGGGCTCGAGCTGGTGACGGAAGTCTTGGGAAGACCTCCCACCCCCACGCCACTTCAAACCCCTCAGATTGCTTTTCAGAGTCCATAGTCTCTCCATGTGTGTTTTAATATATTAAAATGTATTTAGTTATGTTGCCATTGAGCATAATTGCTCCAAGAAGATTTATCATGTTTATCCAATGCCTCTAAGTCCTTTTGGCCAAATCAACAGTTACCCTCACATCTGCATTTCCCAGTTAAGCTTAGGGAGGAGCAGTGGTAAAGATGGTAGGCTTTGGGGTCGGACTGAACTGGGTTTACTGCAGCTACTCCAGCTTACTAGTGTGTATGTGTAGGCACAACCAGACCTTCCCCCAACCTCATTTTTCCTATACGTAAATGGGCATCATTGTGCCCACATAAGATTAGTGTGAGGATTAAATAATAGAATGTGCACAAAAGGGTAGAACACGTATCGAGCACTTGGTGTAGTACCAGGTACACGGTAAACACACTTAATATACATTCTCTATCATTAATATGAACAAGCCATTAGGTACCACACTGAACCATCCATTTGTCCTCATTGACCTCATGTGAAGTTGGTCTAGTCTTTTCGATAACACCAAGTTAAAATATGGCTGCTTCTAATGCGATAGCAACCTAGAACATATCATAATTGCTGTAATATTGTCCTGTGTTTGTGTCTCCTTTGGTAAGGCAACCTACATGAAAAAAACTTTTTCAGTTTAGGGGAAAGGGTTGCGGGTAGGGTGAGGACAGGGTATATTTTTTACTCCCATACCTTAACTATTTGGGTCAGAAATGACTGGGTGATTTGGTAGTTGGCCACTAAGGTTTTGTTTTTTGTTTTTTTTTTTTTTTAAAGATTTCATTTATTTATTTGACAGACAGAGATCACAAGCAGGCAGAGAGGCAGGCAGAAAGAGAGAGAGGAGGAAGCAGGCTCCTCACGGAGGAGAGAGCCCGATGCGGGATTTGATCCTAGGACCCCGGGATCATGACCTGAGCAGAAGGCAGAGGCTTAACCAACTGAGCCACCCAGGTGTCCCTAGCTTTTAAGGAACCTGGCCATTTTGAGGAAGGCAGAAGAGTCATAGTTGGCTCTGGCTGTAGGACTAATTTTTTATTTTTATTTATTTTATTTTTTTAATTTAAATTCAATTAATTAACATATAATGTATTATTAGTTACAGAGATAGGGGTCAGTGATTCATCAGTCTTATATAATATCCAGTGATTACATCACATGCCCTCCCCAATGTCCATCACTAATTCCCCATTACCCTGCCCCACCCCACCCCTCCAGCAACCCTTGGTTTGTTTCCTGTGGTTAAGTCTCTTGCAGTTTGTCTCCCTCTCTGATTTCATTGTTTTATTTTTCCCTCCCTTCTGCCATGAACCTCTGTTTTGTTTCTTAAATTCCACATATGAGTGAGATCATATGGTAATTGTCTTTCTCTGATTGACTTATTTTGCTTAGCATAATACCCTCTAGTTCTATCCACGACATTGCAAATGGCAAGATTTCATTTTTGATGGCTGAGTAGTATTCCATTATATATAGATGAACCACGTCTATATCTGTTCATCTGTCAATGGACATCTGGGCTCTTTCCATAATTTGGTTATTGTAGACATTGTTGCTATAAACACTGGGGGGCAGATGCCCCTTTCTTTCTTTCACTCCATTTGTACCTTTGGAGTAAATCCATAGTAGTGCAATTGCTGGGTGGTAGGGTAGCTCTATCTTCAACTTTTTGGGGAACCTCCATGCTGTTTTCCAGAGTGGCTGCACCAGCTGGTAACTCGTTTTTAAAATTTGGTTTCTGATCTCCTGCAATGACTGCATTCCCTTTATTATTCTTTGATCTCAAACAAGGTAGAGGTGGAAGTCCTTTAGGATTCAGGGACTTGCTGATTCTTCATGCTGTTTGGCTTAAGAGATTTTGGAAGAGCTTCTGAGAAGTGGTCCTTTTCTTGTTTTATTTTAAAGATTTTATTTATTTATTTGACAGACAGAGATCACAAGTAGGCAGAGAGGCAGGGGGGAAGCAGGCTCCCTGGTGAGCAGAGAGCCTGATGCGGGGCTTGATCCCAGAACCCTGAAATCATGACCTGAGCCAAAGGCAGAGGCCTTACCCACTGAGCCACCCAGGAGCCCCAGAAGTGGTTATTTTTAAGTGGTCTCTTGAATGGAACTTAATAATATAGTGAAACTAGGGGAATGTGTTTTCATTCTGACCTGATTCCAGTTTGTGCAGTGGTGGGTAGAGACACTACCTACACCAAACACAGGTAGCACCTAGGTACCTTCTAGGTTTAAGGCATTGCCTCAGATTCTCTGGGATATAAAGAAACTTAAAGTCCTGGCCTGGCTTGCAGGTGCTTTACACATGAGCAGGAGAAACAGCATGTACTCATGCAACGCTATACTTAATACAATCACTAATGTAAGCTTCCTTGGAACAAGGACTCTTAATCAAATAATTGATTCAACAAACACAAAGTACAAATGAGGTCCAAAGCAGTATGGTGTGGATTTTATTGAATAAGATAGGGCTCTTGCCATGGTCTCAAAGATCTCACAGTCTAGTTGGAAGGAAACACCTAAAGATGTTTGTGATGCAGTCTTGCAGAAAAGACAATAGCTCTGTCTGAGGGAGTCAGGGGAGGCTTACGTCTGATGCTTGGATGGCATCATGTCTTTGGAAAGGATGCGTTTCTTGCAAGCCGAATAGATTGAACAATTCTGGTAACACTGAAGATTGGCCTGGAAATAGAAAGGAAAAGATGAACACTAAAGCCATTTTCAATTTTAGAATTTAAAGGAAGGCTTGCAGATCTCTGTGACTCTCTGTGACATATGGGGTAATGAATTCAAGGAGAATAGAATTCCAAGGCATGGAACTCCTTTCGTGGATATGAAAGGAGAACAGAATGGTGCCCAACTAATGTTGACTCTAAGAGTAAGACAGCTTTAGAGTTGTCTTAGTTGTTAGTGAAAGTTGTTAGAGTTTTACTAATAGGTCTTTCTTCTCAGTATCCACTGGCAATACCTAGCGTGTTTAAATTTGTAAAAAGTATCCTTGGAAGAGTGATAAGAATATATTAGTAAAAAAGTTAGATTAAACTAAAGGCATTTTGTAACATATATTGCCAGAGACCTAACTTGGGTTGGAGAATGCTGACTGAATGAGTGAAGTGAGAAAGTGAAGCATAATTAAGTAAAGCTCTTCTAGAAGTCCTTTGTGACAGAAATCATGATTTTCCTCCAAATTTCTTGGCTTTATTTTTTGAGAGTCTCTCATATCTGCAGCTTATCTTCAATCCTGCTTCTGTGGTATTGTTTGTTTTCTTTCTTCACCTTCTGGGCTCATAAGAGGTTACTGACTTTTCTCTCAGCTTCCAGCATCTCATCCTCCTACTCTTCTCACAGTGACTGGCACGGTCATTCTAAAGAACATACTGAACCTTTGTTGAAACTCACATTAATTCTCTTTCTTCTCCACCATCTTCTCACTCTCTCAGAGGCCAATGTTCACACTTTTCACAGCTGATGTGGGCCCTTGATGGTTGCGCACATATTGATCTCCCCACATAAAGGGATACTTTTTAAGGACAGGGATAGTGTCTTATTCATTTCTGTATTTCCTGAGTCTAGCACCATATCTTTCTCATGTCAGGATCTCAATTAATACGGGTTTGTTATGGACTTGTGTTCCCACAAAATTCATGTCAAAAATCCAACTTCTAATGTGGCTGTATCTGGAAATAGGGCTTCTAAGGAGCTACCTAAGGTTAAATGATATCATATGGGTGGGGCCCCAATCTAATAGGACTAGTGTCCTTATAAGAACAGGAAAGTGGGGCACCTGGGTGGCTTAGTTGGTTAAGCATCTGACTTCAGCTCAGGTCATGATCCCAGGGTCCTGGGATCGAGCCCAATGTTGGGCTCCCTGCTCAGTAGGGAGTCTGCTTTTCTTGTCCCCCTGCCCCCTCTCCCCCTGATTATGCTCTTGCTCACTCTCTCTCTCAAATAAATAAAATCTTGAAAAAAAAAAAACCCCAAAAACCAGGAAAGAGACACTGGAACTCTCTACATGCACAAAGAGAGAAAAACCACGTGAGGAAACAGCAGGACACTATTGTCTGCAAGCTAAGAAGAGTGGTCTCCTGAGAAACAACCCAATTGGCACCTTGATTATAGACTTCCAGCCTGGAGAGCTGTGTGAAACTAAATTTCTATTGTTTAAGCCACCAGGCTGTAGTATACCTATTAATATGGTAGCCTGAGACAGGGTTGGATTAGACATACATGGTGGGTTGTCCACTAGCTACTTTCCATGAAAGGTCAACATCAGTCCCTGTAGGATACTTGGTGTTGCTGATGACCTCCAAGTTTGTGTGACAAAAACAGAACAACAAGAAAGTACATCTTCAGCTATGGACTAGAAGGTGATTTCAGAGATTTATCCCCCAATAAGCCAAGAGAACATTCAGATATTTTAAAGAAATGTACTCCATAAGAGGAACTTTATTTCTCTTGCCATCCTGCTTTTCCTACACAAACTGCTGGGAGGTGATGATGACCCAAGGGAAGTTGATGTTATTAGAGGAAAGAGCAAAAGAAGGATTGCTGGGAATCTGAGAATGTGTCTATATGTGTCAGGACTCATAGGGTTTTATTGAGTCATGAATCAAGCCTGTGGCATTCTGATTTTGATTTAAGATTATCCACCGGGGAGCAAATTTTGTTTGAACTTTGCTTAAACCTTCCTGAGCAAAGAGATCCTTCAGATATGTGCTGTGAACTTCCCCGTACAGCAGCACAGGACACTTGGGGGATGGATGTTTCACATAATTTACTGCGGGCTTCGGCTGGCCACACGCCACTGCTCCCCGCACGGCAGAGCAGTATTTAGAGAGGTGCTGTTGGCAATCTGGCCTTCTGTTTTCTGTTTAGTTGCTGCTCCATAGTTATTCTGGGAATTAAGATAGAAAATCAGAGTATTACAATTAAAAAAACAAAGGCAAGGATAAGGGGTTTTATTCAGCTGCCTCGCAATGAACCCCCCAAAAATGGGTGAGGATTATCCAAGCCAGGTCTTACTCTTGCAACCACCATAAGTTTTTAACTTTTGCTATGCTTTCCCTCATTCAATTTATCTCACTGACTTGCTCCATTGTGCAAGCATGTTTGTGATGAGCTCTCCTCCGCCCTTGTGTTTGGGATACAACTCTTCTTACTACGAGAACAAGCCTTCTTCAGGCTTGCATGATTTATAATTTTCACAAGCATTTCCCATCTTCTATCTTATTTGATTTACATTTTGTCTACATCAGGTTTTAAATGAATGAAAGATAGAAATTGTTTTATTCAGCTCACCTCCTAGTTCTACGCCTTCCAACACTCTTCTTATTTATTCAGCAATGATTCGTTCAATGGTTATGGTGGGTCTTAGAGAAATAAGAATTTTGGGCATCTTTCAGATAAAAAAATAACAAACATATTCCATAGAGAATTTTTTTTTTGTTTTTTTTAATGAACTGTAGGGAACTCAGATAATTAAGGAAGCACATGGTTTAACCAACTGAGCCACCCAGGCGCCCAAAAGCACATGGTTTAATACTGGTCCTTTTGTTTCATGATTTTGTCATTTGTTGAATTTTTGCTTTGATTTCTAACTTGGATTGAGTTTCCTCTCTCTTAAAAAACTGAATGTTTTATGACTATATAGTTCAGGTGACACAAGGGTGTTTGATCTCTTGTCAATTAGAAATTCTCAGAAAAATAGTACCTATGCAATTATCTTGTATAATATATAATTGGGAAATTTGAATATAAATAAGAAATAGAATCTTTTTTATAGTCACTGAATTACAATAAACAGTGGTGATGTATCAGTTTTTATAATTGCATCTCAGTTTACTGCTTTTTGATTGAAGTTCAGCCTAATTGAAACCTATTTCATTAGGGTATGATTATATATCATAGCATGATAAACAGAGGACACAGGTGTCATGATTTAGTCCACCCCTGAAAGAGCAAAATAATTAATTTTTCCATAATTTTAGATATTACCCTCAAGAAAAGTATGGGAAAGAAAAGTATAATATGAGTTAGTTTACTACTATCTGTTAAAATGGGAGCTATATCCTAAACCTTATGACTGACACTGAAACCATGAAATAAAACAACTATGTTGGCGTATCAGCCATAAAATACATTTTGTTGCTTAGAATTGAGTTTAAAGGTGGGAACCGGTTCCCACTGGTGTGTGGGGAAGGGGTGAGGCACAGGGGGTGGGGTGGGGGTGGGGAAGTAGCCATGAATTAATTGAATTCTGTAAATCAATTAAAACTGTGATTAATATCATTAGTAAGAACAAGCCTATGATATTATCGCAATTTATGAGCACTTCTGCAATCCATATTTCTTGTTTCCATTAACAATGCTTACATGTTCTGATGGTTGCATAAAGAAATATTTGAAGAAAGGAAGTGAAAAAATGAGCCACTGCTTTTAGTACCGCTTGACCTTCCAGTTCAATTATACTTCAAGTTCAATAATACCAGAAAGAAGCTAAAAATAGTTGGGTAAGAGGCAACCCACAGGGTGTGTGGATCTCAAACCAACACAGAGGACGAGAAGGGAAAGAGTGCGTCTGGCAGACGACGGCCACCAGATGGCAGTGCATCTCAAGGAATGGGGAGAAGCCGGCTTCTCCGGACCACGGCTGCCAGAAATCCAGCCTGAATACTAAAGAGATCTGAAAGTATTCAAATGTCTCAAATCTTGCAGAAAACCTTGGGAAAACAGCCTCTTGCCAGTCGCAAATGCTTGATCGCTGAGATTTAATCTTGGGTGGTTCGGAATAGAGCATTTATTTGATGGCAGATCTCTTGAAGGCAGGGCTGCCCGCCTCAGAAAGCAGCCACAGCCCTGCACGCGGTACCCTGGGGCCCATCCTGAGGGCCTCTCTTCTCTTCTTTTTAATCTGTGCTGCGCCTGGGGTGATTGCACGACGCCAGTGGTTTCAGTCTCATCTACAACCTGGGGATGACCCACGGAATCTGCTGCTGCCTACTGAGCACCCCATTTTATTTTATTTTATTGTTAATTTTTATTATTTTTAAAATCTTTTTAAAAAACTTTATTTATTTGACAGAGATCACAAGTAGGCAGAGAGGCAGGCAGAGAGAAAGAGGAGGAAGCAGGCTCCCCCTGCCCCGCACCCCCAGCAGAGAGCCGGATGGGAGCTTGATCCCAGGACCCTGAGATCACGACCCCAGCCAAAGGCAAAGGCTTTAACCCACTGAGCCACCCCGGCGCCCTGAGCACCCCATTTTAGAAGTTTCATGGATATCCTTAATACCACTAGTCTGCAGCTTGACTCTAGTGCGAGGCCTCCCAGGGTCCCCTCCTTATGCAGTGATCAACCAGTCCCTAAAGCCAGCAATCTAGGAGTCTTTTTTTAAACCCTCTCTTCCTCCATTCAGTCTTAGGGCCTGTTGCTTCTCTCTACATCCACGTTTTTAGCACCCTGCCTACTTTTTTTGTACCTTGATCTTAGCCCGTGATCATGTATAGAACTTTTGGAAATAATCTCCGTGAATCCATTTTTTTTTTTTTTAAGATTTTATTTATTTATTTGTCAGAAAGAGAGAGAAAGCAGGCAAGCAGGCAGAGAGGCAGGCAGAGACGGAGAGAGAGGTAAGCTCCCTGCTGAGCAAGGAGCCGGATGCAGGACTCGATGCCAGGACCCTGGGATCATGACCTGAGCCAAAGGCAGAGGCTTAACCCACTGAGCCACCCAGGCGTCCCTTCGTGAATCCATTTTTACTGCCTTCTCATCTATTCTCTGCAGCCAGAGGGACCTTTGGAAATGCCAATCAGATGGTGACACTCCTGGCCTGACCCTGACCGCCTCTACTCTGCTCAGTCTGTGAGTCAGGCACACTGACTGGCTTTCATTTCTCATTACCATGGTTTGGAATGTTGTTCCTCTCCTTTTCCCCTAACTAGATCTGATCTTTCAAGCCTCACCTTAAACAAGATTAGCTTAGGAGGCCTTCCCTATCTCCGAAGACTAGGTCGGCCCTTCCTGTTAGAGTATTTGTCACTTTCCCTATCATACTTATAGTCACTTATTCATTGCTCTCTTTTAGCCCAGTAGTGCCCTGAAGAAAGACCCCATGACTGACTTGTCCATCACTGTATCTTCTGTGCCTGGCACAGTGCCTGGGATATAGTGTCATTTAATACCTATTTGTAGAATGGATGACTTCATAAATGGAAACATTTGTAAGAACTACATGAATGAGTTAATAGACATAATTTAATTTTTTTAAATGTTGGCCATTTTTATAGAGTTTTTGGGTGGCATAGGGATGTGAGTGGCATGTTTCCAGACTGAGGACACAGAGCATAGTTAGACAATTCTAACTGTATTTCTTCTGGAGTGTGTTATGGGTCCATGATCTTTCTACAGTGTTGGGGAAGTCTCACTAGCACCTAATATGGGGGGGTTGAGGGGCAGGGAGAGAGGGAGGAGACTCTTGAGGGTACATGTCTGGTTGGCCTTTGGTTTTACTTTATCGGGCTTCAAACAGTGGTGTCATAAGAGACTCTTAATCTCATGAAACAAACTGAGGGTTGCTGTGGGGTTGGGGGTGGGTAGGGAGAGGGTGGCTGAGTTATGGACATCGGGGAGGATATGTGCTATGATGAATGCTGTGAAATGTGTAAGACTGATGATTCAAAGACCTGTACCCCTGGGGCAAATAATACATTATATGTTAATTAAAAAAATAGTAATGCGATAAAGAAAGTACCTTTGCCTCTTTTTCCTATAGCAATTTAGAGCAGGAACATAGTTTATTTGCAAAGTCTAGAGTAGGGCTGTCCAATAAAACTTCCTGTGTTAATGGCCACATTTTAATCTCTGTATAGCCACTATGGTGGCCCCTACTCTTATGTGGCTTTTGAACACTTGAAATGTAGTAAATGCACATTAGAAACTCAATTTTTCATTCTGCTTAATTTAGATGAATTTATATTTATATTCAAATTTAAATTTCAACTAATTTGTATTTAAATGTTAATAGCTATCTGTGGCTAATGGCTCCTGTGTTGGACTGTAGTTTGTAGAACTAGACGACATGAGTTTTGCTGAGATGAGGGTGGCTGAGTGGGTCAGAGGGTTCGTCGTGGAGGGCCTTGCATTATAAAGAATCTGAGTAATGAATTTGGTATGCTTTTCTTTACACTGATACTCCCTTTCCAACAGGCATGTAGAATCCAATCATCTTGGAGAAGAAATGAGATGTGGATCTTTTCTTGAGAGGGAAAGTACTAGGGGCTGTCTTATAAGCCTGGCTTCCCCTCATTCCTAGCGTGTGTGGTCATCTACTTCAGTGTAGTGGCTTTCTTTGTCTATCACATAAAAAGATGCCTCAAACTTCCTCCAAAGTCACTTTCAGAAAGCGGTTGGTTGAAATATCGCCCTGCCTCCTGAGATACTAAATAGTAAGTCTTCAAAACAAAGGAGCAGCTATGATATTTCTGAAATTCCAGTGTGTCTTGTTAGTGTTGATATCGAACCATTTGATGCTTTTATGATATGTTTCATGACATCAAAGCACTTTACAAAATTGAATTCATGTTTCTACCACTTGTTCAAATTCAGGTATTGGTTAGAACAGTACTTACTACTTAATCTTTTTGTATAGAAAGTACATGAGAAGTACATCATCTTTTTTTGGTGCATGTTTACACAGTATACAGAAGAAATTCAAGCTTGTGTTTGTATGGCACACTAGGGTCAGTGGACAAGGCTGCACGTGGCTGGAGGGGGCTGGCCCAGGAGCCTTGAGTGATGGAGGCTTTTTTTTTTTTTTTTTAAAGATTTTATTTATTTGACAGAGATCACAAACAGGCAGAGAGGCAGGCGGAGAGAGAGCGGGAAGCAGGCTCCCTGCTGAGCAGAGAGCCCATTGTGGGGCTTGATCCGAGGACCCTGGGACCATGACCTGAGCTGAAAGCAGAGGCTTTAACCCACTGAGCCACCCAGATGCCCTGAATGATGGAGGCTTTGACCACCTCTGATAAGAGCTGAGGAAGTTGTTAATGCTGCGCAACTATAACACATTTGTTATATTGCTGTTGGGAAGTTCTGTTGACTTGATGCTCATGAGGTCCAGGGTGATGCTTCCTAAAATGTAGTGTGCATGTGAGTCAGTTAGACACTTCATTCAAATGCCGATTCTGATTCCGGTAGTTCTCAAGTGGGTCTGAGATCCTGCATTTCTAAAAAGGTCCCAAGTGATGCAAATGCTGCTCATAGGCTGACTTCACTTCAAGTCATAAGGTGGAAGGACATAAATCTCACTTACACTTTGGTCAGTTTTGCTTTGAAAAATCTTTTCCCATCGCTACAATAGTCTTAAATTCTGCTAATGGTGATATTGTGCTATCAGTCCCTGTAAGAGTGGATGGAAACATTGATTCAGACTCTTTCTTGGGGCTGGAAAAACAGCCCCAAGAAACTAATGGGGAGTGGGTGGCCATATGTTTACATTTTTTTTTTTTTAATTTTTTTATTTTTTATAAACATATATTTTTATCCCCAGGGGTACAGGTCTGTGAATCACCAGGTTTACACACTTCACAGCACTCACCAAATCACATGCCCTCCCCAATGTCCATAATCCCAACCCCTTCTCCCAAACCCCCTCCCCTCGGCAACCCTCAGTTTGTTTTGTGAGATTAAGAGTCACTTATGGTTTCTCTCCCTCCCAATCCCATCTTGTTTCATTTATTCTTCTTCTACCCACTTAAGCCTCCATGTTGCATCACCACTTCCTCATATCAGGGAGATCATATGATAGTTGTCTTTCTCTGCTTGACTTATTTCGCTAAGCATGATACGCTCTAGTTCCATCCATGTTGTTGCAAATGGCAAGATTGCATTTCTTTTGATGGCTGCATAGTACTCCATTGTGTATATATACCACATCTTCTTGATCCATTCATCTGTTGATGGACATCTAGGTTCTTTCCATAGTTTGGCTATTGTGGACATTGCTGCTATAAACATTCGGGTGCATGTGTCCCTTTGGATCACTACATTTGTATCTTTAGGGTAAATACCCAATAGTGCAATTGCTGGGTCATAGGGCAGTTCTATTTTCAACATTTTGAGGAACCTCCATGCTGTTTTCCAGAGTGGCTGCACCAGCTTGCATTCCCACCAACAGTGTAGGAGGGTTCCCCTTTCTCCGCATCCTCGCCAGCATCTGTCATTTCCTGACTTGTTGATTTTAGCCATTCTGACTGGTGTGAGGTGATATCTCATTGTGGTTTTGATTTGTATTTCCTTGATGCCAAGTGATATGGAGCACTTTTTCATGTGTCTGTTCGCCATCTGGATGTCTTCTTTGCAGAAATGTCTGTTCATGTCTTCTGCCCATTTCTTGATTGGATTATTTGTTCTTTGGGTGTTGAGTTTGCTAAGTTCTTTATAGATTCTGGACACTAGTCCTTTATCTGATATGTCGTTTGCAAATATCTTCTCCCATTCTGTCAGTTGTCTTTTGATTTTGTTAACTGTTTCCTTTGCTGTGCAAAAGCTTTTGATCTTGATGAAATCCCAGTAGTTCATTTTTTCCCTTGCTTCCCTTGCCTTTTGCGTTGTTCCTAGGAAGATGTTGCTGCGGCAGAGGTCGAAGAGGTTGCTGCCCGTGTTCTCCTCAAGGATTTTGATGGATTCCTTTCGTACATTGAGGTCCTTCATCCATTTTGAGTCTATTTTTGTGTGTGGTGTAAGGAAATGGTCCAATTTCATTTTTCTGCATGTGGCTGTCCAATTTTCCCAGCACCATTTATTGAAAAGGCTGTCTTTTTTCCATTGGACATTCTTTCCTGCTTTGTCGAAGATTAGTTGACCATAGAGTTGAGGGTCTATTTCTGGGCTCTCTATTCTGTTCCATTGATCTATGTGTCTGTTTTTGTGCCAGTACCATGCTGTCTTGATGATGACAGCTTTGTAATAGAGCTTGAAGTCCGGAATTGTGATGCCACCAACGTTGGCTTTCTTTTTCAATATCCCTTTGGCTATTCGAGGTCTTTTCTGGTTCCATATAAATTTTAGAATTATTTGTTCCATTTCTTTGAAAAAGATGGATGGTACTTTGATAGGAATTGCATTAAATGTGTAGATTGCTTTAGGTAGCATAGACATTTTCACAATATTTATTCTTCCAATCCAGGAGCATGGAACATTTTTCCATTTCTTTGTGTCTTCCTCAATTTCTTTCATGAGTACTTTATAGTTTTCTGAGTATAGATTCTGTGTCTCTTTGGTTAGGTTTATTCCTAGGTATCTTATGGTTTTGGATGCAATTGTAAATGGGATTGACTCATTAATATCTCTTTCTTCTGTCTTGCTGTTGGTGTAGAGAAATGCAACTGATTTCTGTGCATTGATTTTATATCCTGACACTTTACTGAATTCCTGTATAAGTTCTAGCAGTTTTGGAGTGGAGTCTTTTGGGTTTTCCACATATAGTATCATATCATCTGCGAAGAGTGATAATTTGACTTCTTCTTTGCCGATTTGGATGCCTTTAATTTCCTTTTGTTGTCTGATTGCTGAGGCTAGGACCTCTAGTACTATGTTGAATAGCAGTGGTGATAATGGACATCCCTGCCGTGTTCCTGACCTTAGCGGAAAAGCTTTCAGTTTTTCTCCATTGAGAATGATATTTGCGGTGGGTTTTTCATAGATGGCTTTGATGATATTGAGGTATGTGCCCTCTATCCCTACACTTTGAAGAGTTTTGATCAGGAAGGGATGTTGTACTTTGTCAAATGCTTTTTCAGCATCTATTGAGAGTATCATATGGTTCATTTTCATTAGGAACAGTCCTTGGATAAGAGCAGCAGGCTCTTACCAGGCAACCACAGCATTCATTAGTTCATGTGAAAGGCCACCTCTGATGAAGAGGTTGGAGGAGCTGTTGAAATAACTGTGGAATTAGGAGATCTCCCTTCTGGATCTAGCTCTTCCCCCACTGGCCAACTTACAATAGGAAAGGTGTTAATTATGTTTCTTGGAGCCTCAAATTTTCATCTTTTGAGCATGAGCCACACTGACTGTGGAAGGACAAACTCCCTTTCACTTTTCTTCTTCACATAGATATTTGCAGTGTCATGGACATGTTGATGGGCTGCGAGCTATTCGGTAATAACCAGTAAGGGAAGTTGATCTATGGGTCACAGAAGTGACTGCTGTATATAAAAAGGATAAATTTTAAAGTAATGGTAATACCAGGTGTGTGCTTCAGGGTTTTGTAGATCCACTTACTTAAATTTCAATCTGTTCATTTCTTGAGTGTAAGGACACTTGTCTTAGGGTCAAGCTCAGGGCAGGTACTTAACAAATTATTGATAATAGTGGTAACGGTGGTGGTAGAAAGCATTCTGTGATTATAGCCCAGAGCCAGGCACAATATATGTGCACAATAAATAGTAAATAGAATGAATGAGATCGGTAATGGCAACTAAGCCACTGCAAAAGGCTTTCTTTTTCAGAGGTGAGCTCTGTCAGCAGAGAAGCAGCTTTATCCCCACTATGATCTCACAGAATCCTGACAGCAACACGTACATCTTCAGACTTTTTCTGCTGCTCTGCCTCTCAACACTTTTGAGTTTTCTAAAATGGCTCCTTCAGGTTTGTATACTGGTTATCAGTCTTTGTCCTCATAACCCCACCGTGGGACAGAGGAGCTTGGGTTATTTGGGATTGTCAAACTTTTCTTCAGCTCTCAGCAGGATTTATAAGATTATGACCTTAAGCCATAGCTTTCCAGTTAGTAACAATCTCTTTATTGCTTGTGCGGCAAAGCAAATGGGAAAAAAAAAAAAAATCAAGGGCCATACATTTGCACAGATAAGTGTGAACATTTGAGTCAGCACACACTCAGGGACCTCTAAGCAAAGAGAAACAGGGAAGAAGGTGATCAGTGAGGCCTAAGTTATGAACTGTCCAGAGTCTCTGTAATCTCAGATTTAAAAACAAGTCGTAGGTAATTTCCACAAAGAATTTCACTTTCTAGGCTCTGTCTCTTCCCATCTCTCGCCCCATAAATAAACAAGATGATTATTTTAGTAATTTATGTGTAATGAATTAAAATTTTCTTTGTTTTAGCAGCTAAAATGATGCTGCGGCTCTCCTTTTATGTCTGTGTCCGTGGTGGTAACACCTTATGTCATTTGACATTAGCAGGCTCTGGATTTGGAATAGTTACGGGATTCTAGTCAATAATTTATCATTCTCTCACAAATTTCTCAGATAATACAAAACCAACAAATCCAAGCTGGATTAGCTTTTGGCAGAGAGTTTTCTTTTAGAGATCATATTTATATAGCTCCTTCCCTTAAGGCATTCAGGCTGCTCATTCTTTTCTCACTAAATAGTTTAATTGCAGTATCATTTCTTAAAACCTGCTCCTCCACCTGTCTTCCCTACCTCAGTTTACAGCCTTGTCCCAGCCAAGGTGATTGCACCAGAAGTTCTGGGGTGGGGGATTGCCGGTGTGTGTTTTTGTAAGAACCACAGGCCGTTCTGATGCCTACTCTGTCCTGACTTGAGAAGCCTGGTTCACACTGTCACTCCTCACAGGGTTCCCTGAGAAGAGACCTGGAAGAGTTCTTTCTTACTCCTTTTCCTTACCTCCTACATTAAACTCCTTTGCTCAGATTTCAAATGAAGTTCTCAAAAATTCTTTTTGCCTCTCCATTTCCACACCCATTGCCTTGAGTCAAGTCCTTCTGATTTTTTTCCCGGTCTTCTGGTCCACGGCAGTTGCCTATCCTCTGCTTCCTTCCTCACCCTTCCAGTCCAATCTCCAAACTGTGACCAGAGTAACCATGACACACATGTGGGATTACGTCCTTTATGGCACACTCCCTTCTGTGTCCTAAGTCTGTGGCTGTGGGCGTGACATATAGATGTTTCTCCATTGACTCTTCCTAGCCTTGCCAGTTTCACTTTGATGTCCCCTCATTTCTTCCTTTTGCTTGTATCCCAGGTTCTGATTACTCTAGACTTTAGATTTCTCAACTATACCAGGTTTTCTTATTTATCATGCATTTACATGTTCTCTTTGCTTCACTTATCTTTGTCTATTTTGCATGCTCCTAGTTGCTCTTCAAGATCCCTTTCACAGCTCATGCTCTTTGGGAATTTTTTTTTTTATCACTCCCTCCTATCCATCTTTCTCAGCATAATTGATTACCTCTCATTATCAAACCTTGTCATTCCTAATCGCTCCCCTCCCCACCATTAAAAAAATTGCCTCCTGCTGGGTATTTCTGGAGGATTCAGTGGGATTTGCAGGTCCACTCCTCTCTGAAGCCCAGTTCCCATTTGTCCTGTAGTCAGTCAGTCTGTAGTCAGACTCATGGGAAGTCTTTGGCCTTATCGGCCAAGGGGAGGCTGGAAAGTTAGCTGATCAGAGACATCTGGGGGACTCAACTGGGCCAGGGAGCCCTTATTCTCCCTGGGCACAGGGCCCCAAGTATCTTAATTCTGCATTTCTTGGCATCTGCCTTTCTTGGCATCCTAGGTGCCATTCAGTTAACCCCAGGGCATAGAAAGGGGGACTGATGGGCCAGCTTTGCCCATGATTCACACCAGCCGAGAGGTACTAGAAACCTGAAGGCAGGAGGTGTGCTAAGGGGAAAGTTCCCATGAGCCACATCCTCCCTGCCCACAGGCGGGCTCCCATGGATCACTCCAGCCTAAGATGACTGTAGGGCTCACTGTGGCCACAGATGGTGACCTGTGGGAAACACCATAGGTGGTCTGTGTATGTCTTGCCCTCAAATAAAGCAGCCATCTCCATGAGGCCAGATCTTGCGAGCTCTTGGGCTGGGTATTTTGGGAACTTGGGGAAGGGGCAGGAACTCCATAGCTGGGTCAGGGCTAGTCAGGAATATTTCCAGATGGGGAGATACATGGAATCCTAGAGCCTTGATGATGCCACCAGAACAGAGACATAAAGCATGTCACTTGTACTTCCTGTGTCTCAGCATCCTGGATGGAGTGGAGTTGACATCAGGCTACAGAAAGAGGGAATCATGGGCTGGGCTGGCTCGTTATTCACACTGACCTAGGGGGCAGGAGGTGTGATGAAAAGCAAAGTGCCCATGAGCCAGCTCCTCTGAATCCATAGGCAGGCTCCCAGGGATCCTTCCTGGAGTCTGAACTCCTCAGGGCTTGTGGCAAACACAAGTGGGGACTGTGGCCACAGATGGGGACCTGTGGGAATCACCATGGCTGGTCTGTGTTTGTCTCATTTTCCCTTTCCATATGTAAAGCAGGAACTGCCACCTCTGTATTATAGAAGGAGGGAAAGTTCTTGCCCCAAAGCCACAAACAGGCCAGGCAATGGTCTGAGGAGGAAGGGGGTTGTAGACACTGCTGAAAAACTGTGCCTGGTGCTGAGACACCAGATTGGAACTGTATCCTCTGCCCGGGGCTTATTTGTGTGCCTCCTGCCCCATGTGCCTATGAGCTTCTTGAGGACAAGGACCATGTCTCTTTTAACTTTGTGTCCCCAGGTCCTAGTAATATTAGTTTTCCATTACCATAAACTTAATGGCTTAAAACAACACAAATCTATTATCTTCTAGTTCTGGAGATCGAAAGCCTGAAATGGCGCTAACTAGACTAAAATCAAAGTGTTGGCAGGGCTGAGTTCCTTTTTGGAAGCCTTAGGGAAGAAACCACATTCAAATCTTTTCTAGCTTCTAGAGGCTGCCCACATTCTTTGGCTCATGGTATTTTTCCATCTTCAAAGTCAGTGATGGCCGGGGTGGTGTTTCTTACATTGCATCAGTCTGACACTCTCTTCTACTTCCCTCTTCCATTTATAAGGATGCTTGTAATTTTCTTATCTGGTATTTCAAGATAACCTTTCTATCTCCGGGTCTGTGGATTTACAGCCTTAATTCCATCCGCTGCCTAAATTCCCCTTTGCCACTTAATAAAACATATTCATAGGTTCTACAAATTAGAATCTGGATGGTGTGTGTGTGTGGCATTATTCTGCTGCTCATCATGCCAGTATAGAGTTGGGTTTATATTAGGAGATAAATAAAATTTGAAAGACAAATGGACAGGGTCTATGGTGAGTGTGGCCTGGCTTCTGTCAAAACAACTGGGAAAGCAATGGTAATTAGGGAGGTGCTGGTGGTTGGTGAGGGAGAAATGTCCTAGTAAGAGTGGAAGATTTTGGTTATGGGGACTGATAATTGATTTTTCTGTAGGTCAATGTGGCAACCAACCCTAACATGACCCCCAGTCAATCTTACCTCCTGATGTTCACATATTTGTGTAATATTCTCCCCTTGATTGTCAGCAGGACCTGTGACTTGCTTCTAGACAACAGGATATGGCAAAAATGATGGAATGTCACTCTCAGGACTAGGTTATTTATATGGCAAAGGTGACAGCATGGATTTTCTATGGTTATGTTACCTTATATGACTTCAGTCTTAGTAGATTGGAGCTGGAGACTCTCCTTGTGGGTTTGATAAAGTTGGAGGCCATATCAAAGAAGCCGGTACTGCAGGAAGCCTCCAGGACCTAAGGGAGACCTCCAGCCAATAGCTAGCAAAGAGCCAGGGCCCTCAGTAATACAGCACAAAGGAAACGAATCAGGTCAACAGCTTGAATGAATTTGGAAATGGATTCTTCCCCAGTTGAGCTTCCAGATGAGGATGTAGCCTAGCCAGCACCTTGACTGCAGCCTCGTAAACCCTGAGCACAGTTAAACTGTGCCCAGACTCCCAAGCTACAGAAACTATGAAATAGTATATGTATGTTATTTCAAGCTGTTGAACTTGTTTTAATTTGTATGAAGCACTAGAAATCTCTTGCAGCCAATTTGGGAATGATGGAAGGGATGGAGATGGAGCTACTCTGCTCATGCCTATGAGGAAAGAGTTCCTACCTGCAAGTTTACCTCTATTTTACAGCTGGAAAAATGAGGAAGAGAACATTGAAGTGCATTACTCTTTATCCAATGTTCAGTGACAAAGATAAAAAGAGAATTTATTATTTGGACTTCTACTGGGCTTCCTGCAGCCCTTCCTGTGGCCACAGCTTAGAATTGAAGTTCATAGCAGGGGATTTTTCTTCATTAATCCTCACAGCAGTGCTTGGAAAGAAGACTTCTTGAGGGTTTTTTGGGCTGCTGTCTTCTTTCAGACAGAGATCACAGTTGTCTAAAATCACGGTAAAGATTCAGGTAAATAGCTGGGCATGGAGGAAATGACACTCATACTTAGCAGTGAAGTTATAAAAATTGTATAGCAAGCTTATTGAATATACTGTTTAACACCTCTATCCTATGGCTATAAAGATGAATCAAAACTCAGCTTAGATTAAAAAAATTTTTAAGTTTGAAATGGGTATTTTAAATTCATCGCTAACAGTTAGGTGATAGATTTTTATACATGTAAATGACTTTAAAATCCTCTTGCCTAGCCACTGTCCTCATTTCACAGATGGGATTATTGAGTGCAAAAAGATTAAGCGGACTGTCTCACATTAACTGTCACACAGTTAATTCTTACTCGAATCTAGTTTCCAAGCTCAGAGTTTCGTATTGTCTTCACATATAAACTCTGGAATCAGAATTTATGGAAGATAGTAACAGTCTGCTAAGTCCACACTCCTGCTTTAAACACCAAATATATCCAAAGCATTCCAGACACGAAATGATCTCCCTGTACATGAATTCTAAAGGAAGTAATGTGATTCTTTGGTGCCTCAGCTTCAATTTCAGTTGCTGTCTGTTGGCCTTGTGAATAATAATTACCCTTATCTTCTGTGGTTAGGTATTATGGTCTGAATTTTGGTGCTATTTTTCACAGGCCTATAGACTCTTGTTTTGGACTGAGAGACCAAGGACAAGGGGCTTGGGGTTATTCCATCTTTATTCTGGGGTGGGGGAACCAGGCAGGGATTTGGAGCAGAGCTCAAAGGGACACTTGCATGTGAATTGAGCACCGAGACTCTGACATGGGTGTCCTATAGGGCAGTTTGAAGAATGTGAATGTGGGGTCTGGAAGAAGAGCTACTACTGGGTTGCTTGCTGCTGGCTCCGAGAGGGGCGGGGTGCGGTTCCTGCATAACCTCCTTCCAGAGCTGAACACAGAATCACAGAATGTGAGGGTTGGCAGATATTTTGAAAATTATCTTGTTCGAGCCCACATTTTAACAGATGACTAGACTCGGGCTTAGAAAGATGACTCGATTCAGAATATAGAGTTAGTTAGGGGCAGGCTTAAAAGTTGGAATCTCCTAAGTATTATAACTATTACTTGTTCATTTGTTTTATTTATTTAATATCTTTGCTACTACATTTTTTAGTCTACTGTACCCAGTAATTGACACAACACACATATACATCTTTGCTCCTCCACCAAGTTACTGGAACTGGTGATAGTGTTGATAGCCAAGATCTAAATCCACAAAAATGTTTTGAATGCTTGTCATGGAGGTAGTGTAGTAGAGTAGAAAGATCACTGGATTTGGAGTTAGAAGACTAGAGCTAGGCTTCAGGTTCTCACATATTCATAAGTACAGGGTAATCAACTCTTCTGAGTCTCAGTGTCCTCATCTATAACGTGCAGGTAAAGAATTAAAGGTGAGAACAAGGGAGCAATGGCTTGGAAGTTGTCAAGGTGAGGCTGGGACAATGGGGTTCAGTGATCATGATATTTAGGAGTCTGACTCCCTTGAGAGCTGTGACTTTGTATACTTCTAAGTACTCAACAAATGTAGTTTTATTATGTACTGGGCCCTATGGTGAATGCAGGACCAGTATTGCCTGAGGCCTAGTCCTTGTCTCCAATAAAGTTATATTAAAGTGATAATCTCAGTGCATAACAGGGTAGCATATTACTGATTGGCCAATGAATGGTGACTATGGTGAGGTGACTATGAAATGGGCCAATGAGGGAGACTTCGCAAGGTTATGACTTGAGCTGGGTTATGAAGAAAATGTAACAGACAGGAACAGACCATCTTGGGTCAGTGGAACACATTAATCCAACATGGAGAAGCTCAAGGACAGGTGACTGAATGAGAAAGGACACACAGAAGTGATGTAGGATTAAGTCATGGTGGGTATGTATATCCAAACCTTGCATTTCATTATGCAGGCAATAGGAAGCCACAGGTGGCTTTTGAGCAGGATTAACTCTTCCAAAGTGATGGTTTAGGAAAGTTCCTTTTGCAGGCCTGTTAATTGGTTTGTAGTAGGGATTACAGCAGAGAGAGTTGCTTATTCTTTCTCCTCCTCAGCACTTCAGGGGCATTTGTCCTATTGACCTTTTATAATGACACTTAGAAAAGGGTTGATATTATGCCAGGTTCCACTTGTAAATGATTTCTGAAATGCCTCTACCTCCTCTCCTGGCATGGGCTTATAAATCCCGTTCCTTACTAAACTGCACAAAACCACAAAGCTGATTGCCTTGTCTTAGTATTGAGCCAAATGACTTTTAATGACTAGCAATTACATTACAGAATGACTGACAACAAAAAGGTCATTTTTTTTTTTTTCCAGATTATAAGGAAAGGAGAGAGAATCTTGAAGCTTCATAAAGGGAAAGGAGAACTATTAAGGTCATTGCATCCATACCTGAAGAGCAGGATTTTTTTCCCTCCTCTGTGTGTTTACTGTGTTTCATATACTCTCATTTAACTGACTGAGCAGAGGTTATTTTACCTTTTCTAGTGGAAGATTTTTCAGTAGATTAGTTGTTTCACTTACCACTTACCACCACTGACATTCTACTTTTCAATCAGAATATTCACATAATAAAAAAATCTTGATAGTATTCTGGTGCCTGTTATGTAAAAAGCATTATTTGAGTGAATATGAAAGGAATGTTTTCATATTAGATGTTACTGGCTTAAAAGCTATAATCAATAAGAATATATTATTTTTATTTTGAACTTTCTTTTTTCAAAAGCAGACTAGTCACCAATTCAGGATCAAACTGGGAGAAAAAGAATTAGAGTGCTTCTTGTCATTGAAGTGACACCAAACATAATGGGAAAAAAAGAATAATTCAGTGGGATTTAATTTTTATTCTCATGAAAAAATAGGGAAAGGTAGAGTGTTTCACCTGTATAATTAAAGAGACTTTTGTGTTGGTGAAAACTGCTCTGTGATTTATACAGTACCTCTCCTACTCCTTAGAAATCGTCAAGACCTTGGCTTAGATTTAAATAATAACACCCTCACAAAGATGGAGAACTTTTAAAATCAGGAAAACTCTTGAAATGCATTCAAATTCATGTATATCTCTTTTATTTTATATTAGTTTTACTTTTTCCTTCTTGCTAGTCCTTTTGTATTCATCAGTTTAGAAACCTAAGTGTGGGACACCTGGGTGGCTCAGTTGGTTAAGTGACTGCCTTTGGCTCACGTCATGATCCTGGAGTCCTGGGATTGAGTCCCGCCTAGGGCTCCCTACTCAGCTGGGGGTCTGCTTCTCCCTCTGATCCTCCCACATCTCACGCTCTCTCTCTTTATCAAATAAATAAATAAAATATTTAAAAAAAAAGAAGCCTAAGTGTGTTAGTTGTCTCATCTAGGAATGAGGATAAGGTTACCAGTTCTCCTTTCAAAGATGTTCTTAGTAAAAAGTGGTTAAATAGAAATGAATACCTTATAATTTCAAAGGGTTGTGCATATTATTAGAGACAGAAATTATTTCATGTTAGTGTGCTCCTGATGAAATGCTTTGTCATCTGGATGACACATTTAAATGTTAAGAAATGAAGCCTAGGAGAGGAGAGGTTTTTATTACTTATTATTATGTTATTGTTATTTATTATTGTTTTCTGATGTTGTGTGACCTTCGGCAGGTCAGGTCACTGAACTTCTCTCACTCTGATCTACACTGGGACCTCTCATGAATATATGTACAGGTATAAACTCCTAATTCTGGTGTGCTTACCTCTAAAAATCCCAAATACCTCCTTCACAACATTCCTTTACCAATGAGAAATGAAAAAAACAAATTAAAAGATAATTTTATTGCAATATTTGTGCCATGATTTGGCATCTCAGATAGGCACCCCATACCCATACCCATCTCAGGCCTAGAGAGAGAGAAGCAGTAGTGTCACATCTCCATATGCTTGCACAGTTTTACTTAACTTGGCCTTGAGATTGGGGCTCTGAGTCCAACTGGCCACTGATGGTGCCATAGGCTGTCCATGTAATTAAAGACACTTGCACTCCTTGGGCAACTCCTCTCTGGCCATCTGTGGCCTTGGCTCTGGCTCCAGGTAGCAGGGTATGGTGGTGGCAGCAGGGGAATGAAGTTTCTGACCACTCCAGATCTGGTCAGAAGGAAACATGCAACTTGGGGGGTTTTCTACCATGAGCCTAATTTTCATCACGAAGTTGTTGTGAAGAGCTGTAGAGGAACAATGGGTTAAAATACTTTTAAACTATTCACTGCCATGAGAGTTAATTGAGGGTCTAATTTCAATGACAATGTTTTGATATTACTGTTTAGCTTTTATTTGATTTATAATGAAGCAGAAGTAACCTTCGTTACTCAGTGAAGGTTGACACTACCCTCCCTTGTTCCCCTAGCACTCCAGAAGATGACTTTGATATCCCCAAATAGGTAATTCCAGGTTAGTCTAGGCAGAAGCTCAGGGCATTATTTGACAATGGAGAGAATTAGAAAATGTATGAGAACTATACCCCACTATAACAAAAATTAGAGAAGAATCTTGGATTTTAAAGAGAAATGGTAAAATACACATTTTAGCAAAATGAAAAAATTAAACCTTGAGGAACCCTCGTTTGGAAAACTTTCTCTGAGCTTCATATTTCTCTTGCTTCACTTCTTAGCAAAAAAGAAAGAAGTGAATAGGCCATAAGCTGTTTCTGGGGAGCAAAGACAAGCATGAGTAGAGCTATACATATGTAGTATATCATTATATACATACATATATATTCTCAGATATATCTATATCATCTATCCCTTATCTCTATGTATCTATAAGTGGGAAGTTTTTAGAGGCATTCTGAGAGAATCAAAGTGACTTGATTCTTCTTAGTTTTGGTATGGGGAGCAGAGACAGGAGCTGGTAAGGGAAGCCCCATAAATGCAGGGAACCAAATGGACTGAAAATAAACCAGAAGGGCTGCTATTTTGCCAAGGCAGAAATAAAACTTATTTTCATGTAAAATATTGGATTAAGTCAGGGGAACAAAAATCACTAGGACAACATTTTAAATTTCAAAACAAAGAAAAACCCAAACCGTACTCAAATTATTTCCTGTGATGGTACAAGTGGCGATATATATTAACGTTTATAGTGGTCTATTAGGTTCAGAATTTTCAGCTACTCTGTAGACTGTCACTGCTGAGAACCTATTGAAATATCTTTGTAACCTATACTGGAACATCTCTGCTAGCTCGTGGTTTTGTGTCTTATAAAAATAAGGCCGGGCGCCTGGGTGGCTCAGTGGGTTAAGCCGCTGCCTTCGGCTCAGGTCATGATCTCAGGGTCCTGGGATCGAGTCCCGCATCGGGCTCTCTGCTCAGCAGAGAGCCTGCTTCCCTCTCTCTCTGCCTGCCTCTCCATCTACTTGTGATTTCTCTCTGTCAAATAAATAAATAAAATCTTTAAAAAAAAAATAAATAAAAATAAAAATAAGGCCATGGTGCTGACTGGCACGCTAGGGTGAGCTGTTGCTTGCCTTAACAATGTTGATAGAGACCAGAGTATAGGTACTTATGAAGCTCTTTGTAAAGACTTAAACTTTAACAGGAAAGATACTGCATTTGTCCCCATCAACTGGTTGCAGGTAATTGTTCTTTAGCATTCCCCTTGACCAACTGCCTATACGCCAAAACTTTCGTTTATTTATTTAAAATTTTTTTCATAAGGATAGAAGCATTTTTATTTTTTAATTTAAATTCAAATTCCCAACATACAGTACATCATTAGTTCTTGATACAATGTTCAATAATTCATTAGTTTCATAAAAAACTTTTATTTTTGACCCAAGCCAATCTCTCAAACTCTAAAACACATAAGAGGAGAAATAAGGTTAAGACCATGGGTTCCTGAAGCACTTGGGTGTCTTAGTCTGTTAAGTGTCTGCCTTCAGCTCAGGTGATGATCTCAGGGTCCTGGGATCCAGCCCCGCATGGAGCACCCTCATCAGGCTCACTGATCAGCAGGGAGTCTGCTTCTCCCTCTCTCTCTCTACCCCTCCCCACCCACTCATGCTCACTCTGTCTCTCATAAGTAAATACAAGCTTAAAATAAAAAGAAAACTGGGTTCAACAAGGTTTTACTTTATTGGGGTTTCCTTTATCTAAAAAAGTTTACAATCAGACAAATAGAAAGCAAGCAAAGCCAAAAGAGAGGTAAGAAGTGGATGTTACAAGGAACTAGCATCCAAACTTTCCACTCATCCAAATTCAAGCTCTCTTCCAAGAATATTCTATTCAGCATTTTCTGGGTCGCCTTTCTGAGAACATTCGAGAACCTCCTGAATTTTTCCTTCTTTAAATTCTTATCGTTAAGAGTAATCTACCCCACACCCTAGAACTATTTGAGTCACATCTTTTCTAAACTGTCTTATAGGTGTGATTTAGTAGTCCTACATGTCAGTGTGGAGTTATCAGCTTTGTGAAGAAAGGACATCTTATACTTCTTTTCTCTATTTGCACATTGTAGGCATATAGTAAATGCACTCGGATGCTGATAAGCACTGCAGAACTAGAGGAAATCCTCAAAGGTAAGGATTCATATATTCTCAATGTATTTTACTAGGGTAAAATAGTAAATACATTTACTCGATGTATTTTACTAGAACATTTTATATATATTAAATATCATAGCACTGTGAAAATGAAGAAAACAACTTTCAGGTTCTAACAGAATCCCTGTCTTTTCAATCTCATTGCTGAACTCTTATTTCCTCCTGCTATAAGTAGCAAGCATATTGTTGGGCTAAACGTGATTCTCCCATTTAAAAGCAACTGTTCTGAATCAAGGAAAACAAAATTAAATAAATTCTGAGAAGGGAATGAACAATAGTAACAGGCTCAACACCCTTTTGTTAGGGGATTAAAGCATTAATCATCCTATTATCTACTATTTTGAGCTTTGCCAAAGTAGCTAGAGGTCGATAAGCATTAGTTCCAATTAAAGAACTTTAGAAATTTCCCACTTGTATCACCCACTGTTTTGGACTGAAAGAAGATGGATGATGATAATATGGTCTCGATAGTCTAATTGCAGCTTCTTTCCATTTTTGCTAAGAAATTGTAGAAAAGGCCACTTTGGATTTAAAAATTAAGAGCTTCGTTGTCAGAAAGTATCACTAATGCATATAATTACTATTTTAGATTATCAAGAAGGTCTAAAGACAGACATTTCATTTTAATACTTGCTACTCAATTGCATTAGTGACATTTGCTAATAACCTAAGGAAGTTACCTATTACAGTAGTGAGTTTCAAGCTGTAAAGTTTAGCGTTTTGACATGGGATGCCAACACTGTGTATAATGCACATAAAAAGAGCAAGAATCAATAAACATGTCAATTTAAAAATGTTAAAAACCTGAAATATTCCCCAATAACTCCATTAGGAGAGACATGACAGTAGCAGTTAATTCTTGACAGACTGCCCAATAGACTGGTTTGTAGAATTGCCACAATTCACATTTAAAAAGTTGGGAGAATACTGGCAGATTGAGTTGGCAGGTAAACTAATTTTGCAAAGTGGAAAACATGGATAGGTTAATTGCTAGAGCTTTAAGATACTTTTCTTTAGGGATATGCTTCTTCACCTGATTGATTGAGTAAAAAATAAAAATTTTTGTGTTCTACCAGCCTTTAGAGAACTAACTCATAAGATTAAAAAATATTGGAGAGTTAATTTTTCAGACTTTGATATTTTTCAATTATCCCTCAAACATCCTTCCTGGATAGTGAGATGAAAGCTTAGTGTCTTATTACCAGATGTTAGGTTTATTTGTGCATACTATTAAAACACTTAGTGGCCTGTTGATTTTGTTATTTGGAGAAGGAAGAAAGATGACTGAGTTTAAAAGTTTTGGTCTGCTCCAGTATGGTGCTTTGGCTCACACAAAGTAGTCTCAAGCTTATCATAGAGATGAAACTATTTGTTGTACAGAGTGGAATTTTATGAGTACACATTTAAAACTATGTCTGATTTTTCTGATTATGAAAATCTGAATTGAAAAGGAAAAATAAATTACTGAAAATATCATCTGAAGAAAACTATTAGCATTCTACTTTTATTTTTCACTTTCTGTGCACAGAACTTTTCTGTACTTTATTCAGTTGTGGACATTTTTTTTAACCTTAACTTTATAACCTAAAAATGTCCCTATGTTAACTCAAATTATTAATGCATATGTGGGTTCTATTGAGTGGGGGAGTCTATAATTTACCTAGCCATTATGATACTCTTGAATATTTGAATAGTATTCACTTTTTCACTATTTAAATTAAACTGTAGTAGAAATCTTTTTAAGTTTGACTTTTTGGTATTTTGGGTTATTTTTTCTAGGGTTTATTCAATGGAGTAGAATTTTTAGTCAAAAGTATGATAATATAATGGGATGATAAAATGCAAATTTTAACTGAGGTAACAAGGCACAAGAAATAGTAAATTCCATAGGAGCTATCAGATAAGTTGCCAAATTTTAAGGAGATTATTAAGCCAGTTACATCTGTCTTAGTTATTTTATAACATCAAAAGTATAAAAGGGTCATGATTTGAATATTAGAGGGAATTTGGGGTACATAACAAGTTTTCTTTGCTGTGAGTCTCCCCACTTGCCCTCCAGAGAAATGAATGGGGTATATGCTTACACCTCACCTCGCCTCAGGTAATTCAGCAAAGGCCCTGTTGGTTTGAATGATGTCTGAGATCAGTTTTTGACTCACACTTGAGAGAACTACTAGCTGAGTGACTGGTTAAATGCTGTGATGAAGGCACAAAGGAGAAAGTGCCAAATGGGACAAATTGAGCTTCCAAAATTTGTCCAGGCAAGGATATGTGAAACTTTCTCATGGGTCACATGTTGTCAGTTACATGAGAGAAAGTCAACATGGCTTCATATTCGGTCCTGTCCAGCAAAGCTATTTGACATTGCAGCAGATTCCTGGAGGTTGAAAAGGTAAGTTCCAAGCCTTAAAAAAAATATATATATATACACACACACACACACATATATATATATATATGTGTGTGTATATATGTATGTGTGTATATATATATATATATGTGTATATATATATACACACATATATATATATATATGTGTATATATGTATGTGTGTGTATATATATATATACACACATACATATGCATATGGTTGCTATGGTTGAGGATACTGTTGGTCTCTGAAAGAGAAAGGAGAAAGAGAAAACAGACTTGGTAGCACAAGATAAAAAAAATTAAAAGTTTGGATGTGTTGAGTTTAAGGTACTGTGAGAATCCAGAGGTAAGTACCTAGCAAGCATTGGAATGCAAGTTTTGACTCAGAGAGGCCTTGATGAGACATGCGAGTATTAGATCAATCACATGTACAAGAATGTTGGAGGCTTGAGACAGATTAAAGAGGGTTTAGAGTAAGTTGCAAAGGGTGTCAAAGTCAGAATCCTGGCTAGTATCTGCCTGGAAGAGGATGAGAAAGGAAAACAAGATCTAAGGAGATCCAGGACTGAGCAATGTCACTGAAGCCAATGTGGGAGAGAATTCCAAAGAGTGCATGTTCAATACGGAGGTCAACAAGCAGGATTTTAAGATTCAGTTGTTTTTAGCAAATAGTGAGACACAAGTGGATTTTATCTGTATTTTATCTGATTTTATCTGGCTAACCTCACTGTAATCTCACTATAATGATAGGGGCAGGGGCCTGACTGTAATGGGTTGAATGGTGGATAGGTGGAGAAAGGAGTCTTTGAGTGAAGACATTATTTCTAGGTTCTTCCTCTTCTACTTCTTCTTCTTCTTCTTTTTTTAAGACAGCAGGAGAGAGAGAGATTGAGAGAGATGGAGGGAAAGGGAGAGAAGAAATCTTAAACAGGCTCCATACCCAGTGTGAGACCCATCATGCAGGACTTGATCTCACAACTTTGAGATCAAGGCCTGAGCCAAAATCAAGAATTGGACACTCAACCAACTGTGCCATCCAGGCGCCCCTCTAGATTCTTGATTGTAAAAGGAAGGGGAGATATATTTTAGTGAGAGAAAGACGTGGAAGATCAAGGGAAAATCTTGAACATGTGTGTAAGTTATGGGGAAGGTGTCAGTAGAGTGCAGAAACAAAATACAGGAGAGAGAGAAAGATTAACTAATGGTCAAGAGCCCAGAGAAGACAATGGGAGATTAGATTAAGAGTTTCCTGGCCCTCTGAATTAGAAACTGTTAAGCAGTCTAAGCTACATAAAGCAAGGAATGTTACACAACCCTTGAAAAGAATGAAATTGTTCTTTAGCATTGATATAGGGCAGTCTCCAACATTTCTTGTAAGTATAGAAAGCAAGAGAAATAGAAAGCATGGTGTATTCACTATGCTACCAGGACTATAATGAAAGACCATGTAGATTGTATACTAATATGTGAATGATAATCCTTCTGGAATTGCGTATTGCATGGTCCTTTAGGTGAAACATTACCTTTGCCAGAGGACACTTTTCAAGGTTCTTTATATTCTTTTGTTCTGGTCAATATTCACAAGAGCCATTTTTTGATCATTTAACTTTTATTTATTCGAGGATATTCATCAATCAGGCTGATAGATCAGATTCTCTGCTCTGCTTGATAACTATGTTTTTAAACTGAACATTAATAAAGTGGCCTTCTGATGATAATTTGGTTCTTCATGTCACTTGTTCACAGGAAGAGAATGTGTTGGCATAATGATGTGAGTGTTTCTGACTAATGGTTGAGACTCTCCTAAGTGAGTAAATTGTCATTGTGGTTTATAATATCAGTCTGTGAGAACATGATTAATGAGAGCCCACCCCTCAGTGTCAGACCTACATTAGTATTCTAATAAAACTATGTATCTTGCCCTGTCCCTACAAGTTAAAGACCAGTTCCTAGACTGTGGTGAATTCATTATGCTCAATTTTACTTGTGCAGGCCCATTGTAGACAGACATCTGGCCTTTTCCATTGATGTTGTTAAAGAAAAAACTTTTCATGATACTTATTGAGGAGGCCGAAGAAGACTTTATTCAAGGGGAGACTATGTCGATAGGTTTAGGGAGCACCACAATGGAGTTTTGCAGTTGGGGAGAGAGATTGTGTTTAACTCTGAATATGGTGTAAGCAAGTGGGAATTTAGAGCCAAGGAACACAGTTGGGGTCAACAGATGGAAAATTACTAAGAGGAAAGATCAAGAATAAGGGGAGCTTTTTGCTAAACTGACCTAACAGGATTCTTGCTGAAGGCAGGCCAGGGTGATCAGACATCACTTGGGGGTTGGTGTAGTATGAGGAATCTGATCAGATATTGAGGGTGATCACATACTGAGGATGGGTCATCTTGGTTAAACTGACTTAGTGGTATTCTTGCAGAGATAAACATATAAGACCAAAAGTTAGGGTTGAGTTGAAAAAGAGCTCAGACTAGCCTCAGTAGAGTTTGGTCAAGGAGAAAATCTTTGTCAATGCCTCTTTGTTATATGGGCCATTTTTTTATTCAAATGCAGTGGCCTGATGGTTTAGTCTTTTCTGCAATGGAAGGGGAAGATTCGTGTGCATAGGGGCATGTGGGACAGTGGAAGGGTGTGAATATGTGGAATGGGTAAGAAAAGTGATTTGGAACCTGAAAAGTGTTGTTGAGCCTTCTTAAGGGTGCAGCCAGAGCCAGTTTGGCCCAGTTGGTTATGGTCTGTTCCAGTTTTTAAGATTCACATCCCAGGAATTCTTTCAGTTCTAGGCAAACAAGGACCTTTGGTTACTTTAGATTTAGCTCACACAGGAGATTGGAAAAAAAAAAATATATATATATATTCTTATACATAAAAGAATCTATAGGATTCAGTAATTTCTTCTGGAGGGTTTCAGCAGCCAGGGAGTGGAGCCAAGAAGATGGGTATTTGGATTGATCTCATATCACTGGGAGGTTGTTGAAAAAAAATGATGAGTTGGGAATGTTGAGAGTTGAAATGATTTAGGTAGACAGGGGTTAGAGGTGAGGCCAGGTTGGTCACATGTCTGAGTGACACTGTGGATCTGCGTCTTCTGAGTCTAGTTTCCTGTTCTGTGCTTATAAAGGGAGGCAACACTGACCGGAAGAGTAGCACACAGTCCTAATCAGGTCATCTTGTTTCTCAGTCAAAGTGTGGAATAATAAGGCCTGTGATCTGATAAGACAATTTAGGCAGGCAGGTGTTGGAAACCGTTAAGGAAGAAGAATACCAAATTAATGCTCTTCTCATATCCATCCTCCTTCAAGTTTCTGTAGAATTATCGAATGTTAGAACTTGAAGGGACCTCACTATTCTGGCCCATTTTTCCCTTGGACATCTGGAAAGGTTAAAGTATTATTTTTATTACAGCTGAGTATGTAAAGATTCATTGACATGTTCTCTACAGTTGTGAGAGTGATTGAGGCAATCACTAAAGGGGCAGTTCAATTTGGTTAAAAAGAAAATGGAAACCAAGGTAACGCAAACTGTTAGCCAGTTTATTGCAGGTCTCTGAACAATATTGCTTCAATGTTTAACATATTGATCCACTATTAGGATAATATCATATTGTAAAAGAGTTATATTGATCCTACATACCATATAGACAGAGATTCATATCAGCCGTATGGCTACTGCTAAGTGAGTGATCAGTATTTTAAAGAACAAAGTTATTTCTCAATATTAAATAATCTTGTGATGGCAGAGTCTAAAATAACAGTCTGAGTTGTTGCTAACTTTATTTCAGAGGCAGTTATTAAGTGTTTACACTTGTGGGCTAATACTTAGATGCCTTGGGATAGAAATGAATAATTCTTTTGTCCTGAATGGGTTAGTCTAGTGCGGTAGGCAGAATATTCTCATTCCTCATCTCTCTCCCTTTCAAAGATGCCCACGTCCTAATCCTAGGAACTGGTGATTATGTTCTGTTACATGGCAAGGGGGAAGTAAGGTTGAAGATGGAATTAAGGTCACTAAGCAGCTGACTTTAAAATAGGGAGATTATCCTGGGTAGGCCCTATGTAATAACAAGTCTCCTTAAAAGGTGGAGGAAGGAGGCAGAAGTCAGTGTCAAAGTGGTGCAGCATGAGAAAGCCATTGCTAGCTTTGGAGATGGAAGGGAGCCACTAACTGAAGAATGCAAGAAGGCTCTAGAAGCTTTCTAGAAAGGTCCAGGAAATTGATTTTCCCTAGAGCCTTCAAAAAGGAACACAGCCATACTGACACCTTGCTTTTAACCCAGTGGGACTCATTTTGAATTTCTGACTTCCAGGACTGTGAGATAATAGATTTATTCTGTTTCAAGCCACAAAGTTTGTGGTAATTTGTTATAGCAGCAATAGGAAATACAGCAAATAACAGAAGTGAAGGGGTATTGTGGAGAAAACGTGGAATGGTTGGCAATCTGGAAGGTGCCTACCCCATTCATACATGGCTCATATCCAGTTCCAGCCAATATTTCTTAAGGGGTCAAAGGCTGACAATTTTTTCTATTTTTCAAAATAAGATGAAAATACAGATTTGTATGTGAACTTCACTCTTTTTATTTAATTATTTGCAACCGATTCAAATAAAGCAGACTTGCACATGGACACAAATAGATGCATAAGGATGTTTACCACAGTATTGTTTGTAATAGCAAAGAAAAACTAAACATCAAATATGGATATAAATAAATAAATGTAAATATATATAAAAATACATATTTTAGTCATAATCAGTGAACTATATATTCTAAACATGTTAAGTAAAGATATAAAGCAGAGATCTAAACATGATTCCACATTTATTAATATAAAAATACAACCATAAAAATGTGTGTGTGTGTGTGTGTGTGTGTGTGTATATAGTGTAGGGCTACTTATATGTGTAAGTAAAGAGACAAATGTGATTAGGGATGGTAGTTGAATGGGTGCAAAAAGCCAGGGACAAAAGAGTCAACAGTAAAAGGGGATGTGCATGGGTTAACTAATGTTCATGGGCTATGAATGGAGTACTCAACTCAATTTTGACTGATAACTATGTAAGCCAAAGCAGAAAAAATTGTAGGTCTGCTTAGATCTGTGGGTTTCTGCTGGAGATACAAAGAGCCAGGATATAGTCCATCCCTTTCAAAAGTTTCATGGAGAATTGGCACAGAAAGATGTATAAATGAGGTAGAATTAAAAAAAAAAAAAAAGCTGTTACAAAAAAGTGAACATTCATTTGCTTACTCAATTTCCATTCAAATATTTATTAAGTACCTGCTATGTTCCCAGCAGTTTAATGGCAGTGTGTCTGTGTAGTACAAGATTTGGCTCTAAGAGTGGCAAGAGCTGTGTTTATATTCCACCCAACCTCTGCCCTAAGAGTAGGTTCAATAGTGCCATGACAGTTAGCCTTTCTGAGTCTTGGATTCTTCCTTGGCATAATTGGCAATAATTCACTTTATGCTTTAATTCCATGTAAGGTTGTTGTGAGGAAATAAGGAGGAAAGCTCTTGAGAAGTGTGAAGCATTCCATAGATGGGAAACACTGCTACCAGGATTCATCTCTCTTTTTTGGTTTGGTTCACCCCCTACATCCACTTCTCTAACTTGCCACTGCCTCAACCTGATCCAGGTTCACATAGCTGGCACCCAAGTCACCGCCATGGGCAATCCACCTCCCTGCCCCATTTCCCTTTAATTTGGCTTTAAACAAGAGAGATATTCCTAAAATACCTCCTTCATCACTAAATCATAAGCTCACAAGGGAAGGAATTTAGATGCCTTTCTCAATCGTGTGCACATTATAGGAATCCCACAAGGCTCACCTTGGAAATTTCCTCTTGTATCTGTTTCCGATATTTCCATTAAAGTTTTCTGAATTGCCTGCTGTGGTGAGGATGTGGTCATATTTTCCCTTTGTTCTAGACAATTCCTTTATCCATGTTTCACCAATTGAAACGGTCTTCTCCCCTGCAGGCAGTTACAAAGATTCATTTGTGGGAAAAACTTGCCTGGAATAGAAGTATTCATGCTGTGATGTTTCCTGGAAAAAAATTTATTCCTGATAATAGGCCTCAGAGTATCTGCCTAATTCCCACTGATACACATCTGCTCCATAAAGAGACATCTCTTTGGAATCAGTGGGAGTTTAGAGCAACTCATCGAGGAAATATGAAAATCAGGTTGGGGGCAACTTTTCACTTTGGAACCAAATACCTCTATCAGAATGGTAGAACAATACATATGTTGGGATTTATTAGCTCTTATCGACAATTTAAAACCATAAACTTCTGATGAAACATTTACCTAAAAGTTATGAAGAGACTGTTCTGTTTCATAGTTGGAGTTGTGAATATTTTTGGTGTTAAAGCAGTGCCTGGTAATAGGAGGATGTTAGCTGTAAACTGAAGCTGTTTCCTGGAGGGAACACATTTTGCAATAACTCCCATTCAACCAAAGTTCTCTGTAAACCAAGAAAGAGTTGAATTCCTCGCATTTACTTTTTATTGTTTGAAAATTGCTATTGCATTGCAAGTGTTATAGATGTTGGAGAAAGAAGAATGGGGCATTATTAGAAACCTCCCTGGGGCACAATTTAGTATTACTTGCAGGAGATGGAAGAAGTGGCTTCATACTGAAAAAAGCAATGTCTGAGA
This sequence comes from Mustela lutreola, assembly GCF_030435805.1. NCBI lineage: Eukaryota > Metazoa > Chordata > Mammalia > Carnivora > Mustelidae > Mustela > Mustela lutreola. The sequence continues at coordinate 174,903,699 of NC_081291.1, read as the reverse complement.
AATATTATCAGTAACATGCTACTAACTCTAAAGGCTGGACTGATTAGAATCAGTAGGAGTTTGGCTACATAAAAACAGCCTTATTAGAGCTTGTGGAATTAAGGGAAACAGGAAGTAGCTGTATTGGGAAGGTAGGTTGTACTGGGGTAAGGGGAACGCATTCCAAGGACTCTCTTAAAGGGTGAAAAAAGCATTAGTAGGCCCCTTGCAGAGTTGTTACACATCAGTTTATTCTCCCAAAAGACTCAGTGTATTTTATGAAGTATGACTATGACCCATGGACTGCTGGGGTATTCTGCAGGTGGGAAAGATTATAAAGAAAATAAAATCACCAAAGTTTTAACTCACTTCCAGCTGGATAACATTGAAGGTGAAATTAAGACTTGAATCCAGATTCTTCTTGTTTTTCCCATGGACACTCTTTTATTGCTAAATGTGATACTTGAAATATTTTTGTTTGTTTGTTTTTGGAACCAATTGAGCGTTCACTTCACAGAACATTTTATAGTCCTGATGGCCTTTCTGTGTTTGTTCTGACAATATAAATTATTTTTATCTCCAAATAGTTTGAAGGAAAAAGGAATAAACCTCAGTGAGTAGGACAATGAAACATTATTTCATTTTTGAGATCATACCTTTTAGAATTTGGGTTAATTAAAATTTTTAAATTTAAATTAGTTTTTTAATTATAAAAAAGTAAACCATGCATTTAATAAAAAATTCAAATAGTGCATGATTAGTTTAAAATGGAAAGGAAAGATACCTTTTTCTCTAACTCCTATTCCCATGCCCCTGAGCTTAACTGTGAACTTTTTTATATGCTTCTTTTAATGTTCCTGTAAGATCATTTTACTGTGTGTAAGCAAGAATTACATAACATATATCTTATATACCTTTGATTATACAAATTGACTGATTATATGCATATTGGTTTTATACTTTGCATTTTATACTTACCAAATATCTTGATCATCTTCTTTCCAAATCAGTGCATTTAGATATTTCTTTTCCAACACGGGTATTTTATTCTATTTTGTGTTTTTATTGTAATTGTTTAAATAGTTCTCCATTGATAAACATTTAGGTTTTTACTCCTACCATGTGTGTGCATGCTAAAACAAGCAATGCTACAGTTGACCTCTTTATGTGTGTATTTGCACACTCAAGTGAGTTTAACTGGAAGAAAAATTCCTACTTGTAGGATTTCTTGGCCGAATGGAAAATGTGTGTATTACATTTTACCAGATTCTTCTAAATTGTCTTTACAGAGGATATATTGGGATCCATTCTCTAACAAAAGTGCAGAAATGAACTGCTCGTTAATCTCAGTGAAATCGTGTATTATCAAACTATTAGATAGTGAGAAATGGTATTTCATTGTTATATTTGTATAGCTTTAGTAAAGAGTAAGTTTAGGGATCTTTCTCTATGTTTGTTTCCATTTCGGTTCTTTTTCTCTGAAATACTAGTTCATGTCTTTGGACTAATATTCTAATAGACTGCTTAGTTATTTCTTATAGATTAAAGAAATTATTCATCATTATCTCATATGTCTTTAAAATACTTTTCCTAGTTCTTTGCATTTTGACTTTGTGATGATTGTTTTTTGCAAACTGAATTTGAAAAGTTTTTCTGTCAATTTAAGGGGTGGAATGGGCAGTGACTACGAATGGGTACAGGATTTCCTTTGAAAGTGATGAAAATGATCTGGAATTAGATAGTGATGAAGGTTATGAAATCTGGTGAATTATATATTTTAAAGGGGTAGATTTTATGTTATGTAAATTATATCTCAGTAACAACCATGGAAATCTGGGGGAAAATGGGTTATATATTGTGTGTTAACTTTTGTAGAAAAAAGAAGGGACAAACGTCTCAGTTTACTTTTGCAAAAAGCAATGCAAGAAGAATAAAACAGAAAACAATAAAATCAGTTATCTACAAAGGAGAGAAAAGGTTTATATGCCAATTTGGATCAAATTCTTCTTTCAGGGCTTCCAGTTTATTTGATGTTTAGAAAGGTTTTTCTCTCTCTGAGTTTTAAAAATATTTAGTCACATTTTGAGTTCTTTTACATTTTAACTCTTTTTACATTTAAATCTTTGATCTATCTAAACTATATTGGTAGTAAGGAATGAAGTAGAGAATTATTTTAATTCTCTTTGCAAATGGCCACTTTTTTGTCTGACTCACTTATTGAATAAATTATCATTTCCCTAATAATTTATCATTTCCATGTTTATTAAAAATAAAATTTCTATACATATTTAGCATTATTTTCATACTGTCTACTCTGTCCCTTTCATTTGCATGTATTTTTCTATGCTAGTGCCAAATAATTTCAATGACAGTTGCTTTAAAGCTTAACTATCTAGTGAGGCTAGTTACCCTTAATGACTCCTTTTTCATGGAGTATTCCTAACTAAACAGGTGTTTTTTTCACTTTTCATAATTAAGAGAAGAGATACTGAAAAGAAGTAGGATTACACTGATTCATAGATTAATTTGGGGAAGAATCAACACCTTTATAGTATCAGATTTTTATCTTAATCTTAGAAAGTTCTTGTGAAATACAATTTTAGTCTCTCCTTTTTCTGCTATTGTAAATGGTATATTTTCTTCAACTGCATTTTGAAATTTTCAGTGTATTTAAAAATTAGATTGGTCTGCAGTATTCTTTGTATATGATAGACTATTTATGCATATGAATACATATCAATCTATCAATCTGTCACCATTTTTTGGTACCTGTATTATTCTTTGTAATGAGCTTGAAAACTTGCCTCCTTCTTCATGCTTTGGAATCTTTAGCCTCAAAATTAGGTTTTTTGAAGTTTTCATAAAATTCACACCATCTGGACAATTCCATCCACACTTCAAATGTATTTGCATAGTATAGAACAATGTAGATGTATCACTTTGTAATTCAATTTCTTTTCTCATGTTTCTGCCTCATATTGTAAATTTTGTCTGTTCTTTATCTTGTTCAGGTTAATTACTTAAAAATTTTGTTTTTATTGGATTTTTGAAGGGATTAGCTCTTGAATATATTTCCTTGCCTAGTTTGTCCTTTTTCTATTTCACTTTTATTATTTTCTTCTTTTAATTTTCAAGGTTTTTTGTTTCTTTCCTAAATTCTGGATTAAATTATTAATTTAATTTATTTTTTAGAGAATGAAATAGAGAGAGCCTGAGTAGGGGAGGAGCAAAAGGAGAGGGACAAGGGAACTCCACACTGAGCCCAGAACCCAGTGTGGGGCTGGAGCTCATGAACTGAGGTCATAACTTGAGCCAAAATCAAGAGCTGGTTGCTTAACTGACCACCCAGGTGCCCTTTAAGTAATACATTTTAGAATACAGTTATTCTGTTAAAGTCTCACTGTAGCTGTGTTTTATAGGTTCTGATGAGTAGGGTGTATAAAACAGTTATTATTCGAGTGAGGCTACAATCTAAAATTTTGACTTAAATTTTTTTGTTCAAGTGGTTGGATTTTTTTCTTTATTTCCTCTTATTTTGTATTATGTTTTGTTTTGTTCTATTATGGACAACAAATAATTTCTGTACTACTTATACTTTGTGTAAGTTGTGGTTTTCTCTGTGGCTTAATATATAATTGGTTTTGGACATGTTCCATGCACCCTCAAAAAAAAGATGCTTTCTCTTTTTGGAAAATATAGAATTCAGTGAATCATTCATTCATTCACTCAGTAATTTATAAATACATATTTATTCATATTCAATATAAGTATTTATATGTGCCCAATTTCATTATACACAGAACGGATGGTAGAATGAATAAAACACAATAAATCTCTGTGTTTGTGGAGGTTTCATTCTAGTAAAGGAGACAGAGAGTAATCAAGCAAATAAGTGCATATATATTTTCATTACTGACAAATTCTATAGAAAAAAAAAGTAAATTAGGTAAGAAGGTGTGGAATGGCTGAGGAGGTGGGAGAGCATCATGTGAGGGTCCTAAGCACATGCTTCCCTGGGTAGTACCATTGGAGCAGGAGCTGACCGAAGTGAGTGAGGCAGAAATAAGACATGAGGGAACAGCAAGCTGGCAGAGGAGTAAAACTGGTGATGATAAAACATACGTATTCGAGGAGAGCAGCACAAAGGTCTGTATGACCAGCATGGGGTGAGTGAAGGAGAAACATGGTAGCAGGTAGGTCAGAGAGACAGGCAGGAGCCATGATAATTAGTTTGGAAAGCTCTTAGAGATTTTTAAGCCAGAGGGATACACCATCTTATTTATGCTTTTAAAATGTCACTCTATTGCCTGCTTTATTATGATATTTAAATATTCTACGTATCTTTACTTATTATACTTTTAAAAAAAGATTTTATTTCTTTGACAGAGAGAGACACACAGAGAGAGGAAACAAAAGCAAGAGGAGTGAGCAGGGAGCCCCAACAGAGGGCTAGATCCCAGGACCCTGGGACCATGACCTGAGCTGAAGGCAGAACCCCAACGGCTGAGCCACCCAGGCACCCCTACTAATTAGACTTTTGTCTACTTAATTCGTCAAAGGCTCAGAGGGTTGGGGTAAAGACTCCTCCTGTTGTACTTCTTTCTGTTACATTTCTGCCTTATATGCCAGGCTTTTTTCCTGTGCTCTGATGCTGTTAGTTAGGGATAAAAGTCTCAAGCACACTGGATCTTCATTGTGGACTGTATTTTAATTATTTTACAGATCTCTTCCTTTTCCTCTATAAGGAGTCTTTTCCTTGAGTTCACTCATATATGTGTTAGTACTGTAACGCTTGCTTCGCTTTCCCTGGCATTAGCTTGGTAGGCCTTTGCTTCACCCTTTTTCTAAAAAATTCTAGGCCTTATTTTTTTTTTTCTCTACATTTACTTTTGTCATATAGTCAAATAGTTGGATTTTAAAATCCTATCTATTTTTATCTTTTTCTAAATGATCGTTTTTGTGTGTGTGTGTATTTTTTTTCATTTTATCATTAGACTCATACTCTATGTTTAAGTGTTTGGTGGTTAGCCCTCTAAATTCACATTCTTTTTTAAAAATTTAATTTAATTTTTTCAGTGTTCCAAGATTCATTGTTTATGCACCACACCCCGTGCTCCATGCAATGTGTGACCTCCTTAATACCCACCACCAGGCTCACCCATCGCTCCACTCCCTTCCCCTCCAAAACCCTCAGTTTGTTTCTCAGAGTCCACAGTCTTTCATGGTTCTCTCCCCCTCTGATTTCTCCCAATTCGCTTTTCCTTTCCTTCTCCTAATATCCTCCTGTTATTCCTTATGCTCTACAAGCATTTGAAACCGTATGATAATTGACTTTCTCTGCTTGCTTAAGTCAACTTCTTGACTTCACATGGTTTGTATTGAATAGTCACTCAGAAATTTGTAGAAGTTGACACACATATTTCTCAACCACATCCCCTCTTAACAATCTGCCTCCTTTAAGAATATTTACAATCTGAGTCATGTGCGTGGCTCAGTCGGTTAACCTTCTACCTTCCACTCAGGTTACGATCCTGGGTCCTGGGATCCAGTCCCTCATCCATATTGGGCTCCTTGCTCAGAGGGGATTCTGCTTCTCCCTCTGCCTGTGGCTTCCCCAGCATGGGCACTCTCTCTCTCTTTCAAAAATAAGTAAATAAAATCTTAAAAAAAGAATACTTACATTCTGTTCTATAATTCTATTCCCCTCAGTTAGTTAGACATTTTCAGTTTCTACATTCAGAAAAAATTTCCTGAGCTTTTAATTTTAATTTTTTTAAACTCAAATAGTAAAAAAAAAAAAAAATCAAGAAAACCTCAAATGTGTATTGTATTCTTGTGTTTCTTGTAAGGTCTATCTGTTGCTTTTATACTTATATAAAACTTGGCTACATATACCATTTTAGGATCAAGTTTATTTCCCATAGCAGTTTATAGACATTGTTGCACAGAATTGGGAGATGACTCTTCCTCTATTATATCTTCTTCATCAATATTAATGTAAGTATCATGATCCTCCATGTCTCTTCCTGATCTATCATCTTCTCTCTAATTATGTGCATCTTTTCATCTTCTTAATCCTGTTTTCTGGCTATATTTTTAAAACTGTCTAATTTTAGGTGCTTTTATTTTGTAAGCATTTTCTTTCTTTCTTTCTGTCAATTTTTATTATCTCCCCCTTTTTCCCCTTTTCTTTCTTTCTTTCTTTTTTTTTTTTGTTTGTTTTTTGTTTTGTTTTTCTTTAAGCTCTCTTTTCTCCCACAGTCCAGGTTAACTTTATTTGAAACTTACTTTCTTTGAAAATTTCTTTATTATTTGAGATGCTCTTCTGATGTTTAGTTTTTGTTTGTTTGTTTGTTTTTTTCCAAGATTTTATTTATTGGGACGTCTGGGTGGCTCAAGTCCAGCATTGGGCTACTTGCTCAGTGGGGAACCTGCTTCTCTTTCTGCCTCTGGCTGCCACTCTGCCTGATTGTGCTCTCTCTCTCTCTTTCTGACAAATAAGTCAATCAGTGGAATCTTTTTAAAAATTATTTATTTGAGAGAGAGAGAAACAGAGATAGTGAGAGAGAGCACAAGCCGGGGGAGGGGCAGAGGGAAAAGGAGAAGCAGGCTCCCCACTGAGCAGGGGGAGCTCTGAGGCTCAATCCCAGGACCCTGGCATCATGATCTGAGCCAAAGACAGATGCTTAATGGACTGAGCCACATGGACACCCCTGATGTTTAGTTTTCAACTAATGTTTGCTTTTTATATTCTTTTCTAAATCCTCTGTAATACCTTAGTACAGACCTTGTGTTGGTTCTGTGGTTCATCTTTGAGGGAGAGGGCCTGGATATTGGCTGTCTGTTTGCCCAGTGATGGTGTGGGTGGGGGTGAGAGGAACATTCTGACCTTGGATTGCCGTCTCACATGCTTTCTTACAAAATCCTCTCTAACATCTTCCCCTTGAGGCATGTCTCTCTCCTTAGTTTTTGTGTCTTTCTTCTTTAGGGGATCATCAGCAGATCCTTGTGGGTTGCAGGGGAGGCTGGAATGTCAGAAGTCCTTCATGGGCAGTCTAGCATGTATATAAATCTGCAGATCCTGTTGCCACCAGTGCATGAACCATAGTCACTACTTACCATCTCTGCTATTCCCTCACACTCCTCTCCTCTGCTTCCTCACTTATGAGGCACTCTCATTGTTTTTGGCAGTTGTTCTTCCAAGTTTAAGGTTTGGATTCGTGCGTTCCTAGTTTCATTAGGGACAATATTTTCTTCACATTTTGTTGCTTTCAGTGTGCTTTGGAGAGGCCTGGTAAACAAAAAACCACTTACTCCTTTAATTGGAAATCTCCATGCCAGTGGTTTATTTTATTTTTTAATTTTTTGTTTATTTATTTATTTTTTTCAGTCAAAAGAAATCTCATTACAAATTACTTTAAAGAATTCGCAGTGTCTCAGTTGTGTGAAGTAGTCATCAAAAAGACCCAAATCACTGAGAAGATCAGGAGTTTCTAGCTAGCGGTGGTGTTCATTCAAGCTCAAATTCCCAGAATATTTATTATTGAATCATTAACTCATACGATGGTGGGTTGGAATGTGTAAAAGCAAAGTTTGGGATCACAATGGCAAGTTTTAATTTCAGTCCAATTAGTTTCAACATTACTTAGGAAGGAATGAAAGCGTCATTGACATCTTTCCCAGGGAAGTCATTTGATTAGAACTCTGTTTAAGAAAGATGGATTGGAGAGAACAGAGAGAAAAGATTAACAGGGAAGAGACTGGTGAAGAGGCTACTATAGTCATACTTTTAGAATTTGCATCATGTTTTTCACTACTTCAGATTTACCAATCCTGAATTAAAGAATAAAAGAGGGATATATTACTTATATTTTGGTGAACTTTCTCATGTAAATGGTATTTTTCACAGTGCCTTTGCCTCCCATTACTAAAATACTGCAAGTTCTAATTTTTCATTGGCTATAAATATAACCAACTGAAATGTAGACTACAGACCAAGATGGCAACATAGGAACTCCTGATATACCTTTCTCCCATTGACTCACCAAATATGTAGTTGCACATGGAGAAATTCCCTCAGACAGAAATCCAGAAAAAAATTGAGTGTCTCCTACACATTGGGAGAACAAGAAAATAATCACTTTGAAATGGGTCGCAGAAGCTAAGACATACTCTTGCCTTAAACGCCACCCTCAACACAATAGCACCATAAAATTGGGAGGAAGCCCTCATCTCCCACATTCTCCATAGGGAATGAAGGGTTTGAGTCACACAGAAAGGGCCCCAATTTTTAAGGCTGCCACATGAGAGATAAGCCCCCCAAATCATTCAGCTCTGAACACCAGTGGGGCTTGTGTTTGAGTCCCACAGGACTATAGCAAACCAAGCCAGTTGTTAACAGGCATGCAAACAGTGTAGCCATCCTGTCAGGGCTCAGCGTAGAGGGAACAGACAAAAATGCCCACTGTATATTGTCAATATACCAACATGCCAATGTATATTGTGGATACCCAGTATAAAAAGATATAAATGTGATGCCCAAAACATAAAATGTAGGAAAGAGGAGAGTAGAAAACCAGAGCTTTTGCATGTATTTGAAGTTGTTATAGGCTTAAAATAAATTGTTATAACCATAAGAATGTTTTAAATAAGCCTCATGGTAATCACAAAACAAAAACCTATAGTAGATAAAAGAATCAAAGCATACTACCACAGAAAATCATAAATCACTAAAGAAGAGAGAAGGAGAAAGAAAGCAAGAAAGGTACTACGAAGTATTAGGAAACAATAAAATAGCAATAGGCGATCCATCTCTGTCAATAGTTACTTTAAGTGTGAATGGGCTAAGTTCTTCAATCAAAGGATATACAGTGGATGAATGGATGAGAAGGCTCACTTCAGCTTTAAGGACACACAGACGGAGAGTGAAAGGTTAGAAAAAAAAAAAAATTCCATTCAAATGGAAGCCAAAAGAAGGCAGGAATGGCTATACTTAGACAAAATAGACTTCAAAACAAAGACTGTAACAAGAGACAAAGAAGGTCATTATATAATAACAAGGGGGTCAATTCACAAGATGATGTAATATTTGTAAGTATTTATGTGCCCAACATTGGAGCACCTCAATATATAAGGCAAGTATTAACAGATCTGAGGGGAGAAATAGCAAAAGAACCACAGTAGGGGACTTTAGTACCCCACTCTCAACAATGGGTGGATTATCCAAACAGAAAATCAATAAGGAAACATTAAATTTAGGCTATACTTTAGACCAAATGGTCCTAACAAACACATATAGACATTTATCTTCCATTCAACAAGCGCATAATATGCATTTTCCTCATGCGTACATGGAACATTCTCCAGGAGAGATCGTATGTTAGGCCACAGAACAAGTCTTAATAAATGTAAGAAGGCTGAAATTATATCAAGTGTCTTCTCTGACCATAATGTTATTAAATCAGAAGTTTAACAAGAGGAAAACTGGAAAGTTTACAAATATGTGGTGATCAAACATCATAGTTCTGAAAGCCAGTGGATCAAAGTGGAAATCAATAAATATCTTCACACAAATGAACATGGAAATACAACATACCAAAATTTATAGTCTGCAATAACACAGTTCTAAGAGGGACATGGGACGCCTGGGTGGCTCAGTTGGTTAAGCAGCTGCCTTCGGCTTACTTAGGTCATGATCCAAGCGTCCTGGGATAGAATCCCACATCAGGCTCCTTGCTTGGTGGGAGCCTGCTTCTCTCTCTGCCTCTGCCTACCACTTGGTCTGCCTGTGCTCACGCTCTCTCTCTCTCTAACAAATAAATAAATAAAATCTAAAAAAAAAAAAAAAGAGGAACATTTATTGCAATAAAGAGCTACCTTAAGAGAAAAGAAAGATCTTAAATAAACAACCAAATATTATACCTTAGGCAACTAGGAAAGGAAGGATGCCCAAAGCTTATAGAAGGGAGGAAATAACAAAGATGAGAGAGAAATAAATGATGGGAGTGAGATAAATACAGTGATAAATTTATAGTGATATATACCCACTTTGGAGTAGTCACTGTTAGATATTGTGAAGAAGAAATATGAAGTAGAATATTCTTTTACCCTTAAGAAGCTTACATTGTATGGTGTGGTAGGCAGCAAATGGGCCCCTAAAGATGGCCACATCCCAATCTGCTGAAGCCTGTGGATATGTAAACTTAAAAGGCAAAGGGATTTTCCAGATGTGATTAGGGTTAAGAATTTTGAGATGGAGAAATTAACCTGAATCAACAAGGTAGGTCCAATGTTATTATATAAGTTCTTAAAAGTGGTAAATCTTTCCTGGCTTTGGTCAGAGAAAGATATGAGGATGGAAGAAGGGTCAGAGAGATTCTGACTTTGAAGATGGGGGTCAGGAATCATGAACCAAGGAATGCGAGTAGATTCTAGAAGATATAAAAAGCAAGAAAATGGATTTTCCCTTAGAGCTTCTAGAAGGAATGCCACCCTGCTCTCTTGATTTTAGCCCAATGAGACCCATGTTAGACTTCTGACCTGCAGAACTATTGGATAATAAATTTCTGTTGTTTAAGCCACTAAGTTTATGTTAATTTGTGATGGCAGGAATAAAACACCACACCTGTAGTGACAAAAAATCTAATGAGAATTGTGGCACAAAATACGGCACTTTCCATATTTTGTCAATTCCGTTTTCACAATTTGGAGCAAAATATGGGAAGTGCCATAGAGACATGACCAAAGCTCTTGAAGATTTGAGAACAAAATGGGGATTAAGAAGGACCTTAAGGAGGAGGTGACATCTGAACTGGGTTTTTGAGGTTACATAGAATTTCAAGAAATAGAGATAAGGAAGACAAATTCTAGGCAGAGGGAATGCAATTAATAAAGGCAAGTAAATGTGAAAATATGTACTGTGTTAGGGGGAAAGGTGAATACACCAGTATTGTGGCACAGATGATTAGATTAATATTGCTAAGATAGTTCTTTTTATTCTTAGATATTTTTATTGAATCACAAATTTAAAAAAATTTAGAATGCAGTGATACAGGGAAGCTTAGATTAGAATTGGATAATGAAAGATTTTGAATTTTAGACAAAGTCTATTATTTTTATTTGACATATATTAAAATTAATATATGCATATATTAAAATTTGATGCATAAAAAATGTAGAGACTTGGTCAAAGTTTATTTAAAAAGGGAGAATTAATTGGAGAAGAAAGAGGAGAAAGATTAATTGGCAGGAAAATAGTTAAGTCACTGATGCTGTCTTGATGAGATAAAATAGCACAGATACCAGCAAATTTTTTCACTCATTTTCCATAGTATTTCTTTGGAAGAATATCACTCTATGGTCAAGTTTCCCTATCTTGTGGACTTTTGGACACATGGGAAATGGAAGAAAAATATGCTTTACATAATATTATATTTAACATAAGCAATTTAACTAAATAGAAACACTTTGCTTTAATGACTGGCAAATGAAACTGGTATATCCCTTTCCCCATACTGACATAGTTCTGATCTTCAGAACATGCCTACTTTTCTTATTGAACTGGGAAGAGAATTCCTAAATTTTCCACTGTCCTTGGCTTGGTCTTAATCCCCTCAATCAGTAGAAATGGTTCTACTTCCACCATTGTGGGATCCATTATGTGTATCCCTAGATGCTGCCTGCCTCAATGGGCAACTCGTACTTCAAGGATCTTGAAAACTTGCCAGTTTGTCTTGCAGGAGTAGCAGTAATTTCGTTGAGTTTACTTTTATTCTCTAAGACTTTCTTCTTACCAATTCTCTCTTGATCTTTCTCTTATTATCTCCTGTTTTCCATGAAGTACATCTGTCCCCAACCATTCCCCAAACTCCATTCTTTAGGCCACTCTCAGAAGGAACAGCCTTTTGCTTTATTTTTATGGGGTGTCATTATAGATAGGAAACATTGTAGAGTGAGAAGATAGACTATTTAATTGGATCTGGATGAGAGGGAGTGAGAGGAATAAATGGAGGATAAAGACGGTTGAGATATGCCAGTCTGGGTGATTAATGTGATTAATTAATAGATATTAATGTGATTCATTAATAGATATGATTCATTAATAGATGTGATTCATTAATAGATAATATCTATTCATTAATAGATAATGAAAAGTAAGGTCGAACTTGACCATGTTGAACTTGAGGCTCCAAATGCTTCATTTAAGTATAGCTGTACAGGAGTCATTTAGAAATGGCAGGCTGGTCTGGCAGATATAAAAAGTCTGTGGTAAAATATGCTGGTGGATATACAGGAAGGATAATTCTAGAAGTAAAAATATATGAAGAGAGTGAATTTGAGAGGATACATGGAGAAGGAAAGAGGACCAAAGAAAAAGATGATGGACAGTAGTTTTCTTTGTTTATTATCATTGATAATCTTCCTTCTCTTTTATTGGTAAGAAGTCTACTTGACTCACTGAATGTGTTGTCCTGGCCAACTTTTACTAACTGGAAATCATTGTTTTCTCATTGGCCTGAGGTATGGGGAATTTGACAAACCTAATCTCTAGTGGTTATCTCATTCAGTGTCATTGTGCACTAGAATTAAAAGTCCCCAACAGAGCTGCATATCTCAAGCATGTATTCTGCTTCTATATCATGTCAAAGTTTCTCCAAATTAATCCAAAGAGGGAAAAATCCAAGTATTCTTTTTCCCTTCCGAGTCTATGGCAATGAGCAATAATAATAGTCTTTGAGAATTAAAAAAATGATCTGCACCCATATTGGTATGCTCTAGGAATACTTCAATGCTTCCAAATAGCTTTTGCTCAAATATATTTCTTTATAGAAATGGCTATCTCATCAGCACCCATGTGAAAAACTTTTAATTTAGTTAAATTTATGCTAGAAGTTGTTGGAAATTGGAGTTTTGCAGGGGTTCCTCCCCTCCTCTCGTTATAATTCTCATGTGAATTTGTCCCCTGCGAAGTTATGCAGCTCTCCATCTGGCCATATTCATAAGCCATCCTTCTAGTAGAACTTTGATAAAATGCATCAGCTTCCTTGGAATTAGATTAGCATCTCAATGGGAGAGTTTTCCAGGCTTTTCCTGCTGATGGGAGATGAAAGCCTCATAAATAAAAATGCTGAAGAAGACAATTAGGCCTAAACATCTTTTCATTTGTTGTTTCTCTTCTTCCATGGCTTGATATTAATGCCCTCTATTCCATTGTTGCCTACTCTAAACATTGTATAATAGTGCTAGAAAGTTAACTAGTACCCTTTAATCTAGCAGTTGCTTCTTCTAACTATTTGAGAAAACTTCTCAGTGACGGATGTGGGTTCTTTGTGCTTCATTATCAATTACCATCATTCTAGATAAGGTAATACATGATTTAGTTGATTTTCTCCTTGGAATTTCATGTTCTCAAATAATAATGATTGGCAGTGTATTTGGAATAAAACATCATAATGAAGTCTGCTTATGTTAGACTGGAAGTAGATACTCAAGTCTATGTCTTTCTTTAACATAGGTTATTAATTTATAGATGACATTTAAGTGTGTAAGTCAATTCTGGGACACAAGATTTGAACTTAAGCTTCATTTGAGCTGAGCTGTAGCTGAATAAAGTTATGACATAAGACTTGACTTTATCACAATGATGTCGTTTGTGATTATTCTACTTTTGTATTAAAATGATTTTGAGGCAAGTGGCCTTCTTGTTATTATTGCTATAATTGTGATAAAGTTATTGATCATAATAATTTTTATTATTTAAGAATAAGGTGGTTAGGACCCATAAGATTTGAAGAAGTATTGTTGTCAGTGTTTCTGGAATCAAAGTTAAAGAGAGTCAGGGAGAAAAGGGAGTTATGTGCTATAAAAAACAGAATACTGATGGACATCATAAAGAAAGGTGGCTAGTTTGGGCTGGAATGTAGCTCTTACTAACTGGAAATCACTGGTACCTTGAAAAATATCTATGATTGAGGGATGAAGATGAAGACAGCTTAGTAATAATCAAAGTTAGGAAAGAGCTGTTGGAAAGCATGTGGAAATGGCACTAGAAATAATTTTGTGTCATTGAAGTGTATTCAAATTTCTCATCTTGGGATAATATGGAATTCTAAACTTTTTCTAAAAAGAATTTTAAATACAATATTTGTCTCATTGACATTCTTAAGACTGATATTGTCTCTTCCAAACTACTTTCTACTTTTCAATAACTCCCATTTATCTTCCACATACCTTGAAAACAATTTTAAACAAATTTTAACAGAAAATAGGTTATTATATTTTCTAAAGTACGGAGAAATTTATAATGCATTGCTTTTACATATGAGCACTTCCTAAAGTTGAACACTATTTCAGGGAAAAGCAATTACCTAAGAAGGTGGTTAAAATCTCAGGTCGTATTTGATCAACAATTTATTCCTGAATTATGCTGCCTAGTGGTAGAAAATCAAGAGTAAGTTTTCTTAAAATACTAGCTATGATTTTGGAAAACTGTCAGTCTCATCATGTTTTTATTATGGGAAAGGATCCTAACTGCAACAGAAATAAAATAATAGACAGAAGCCATATGGAACTTTATCTACTTGCTGCCAAGAAATTGTCATCTGTTTTAAAGACCAAAGACGTCCAAGACATATAAAGAAATGTAATCCTTTATATGCAAGGATGCATTTGATTGAGTGACATTGATCGGAAATATGGAACATAATGTTTGTTTTTAAGAAATTATTTAAATCTATTGATTGTGAATTAAATTATGCCAAATGGATTTTTTGATCATAGGATTTTTTATTTACTTTTGGTTAGCTTTAGATTTCTATCCATAAGCACACTTGAAGTTGGCCCTTTATTGTTAACTTTTATAGGATTGTATGTCTGAGTGTGCTGGTGTGTCTATGTGTGTGGTTGGAACAGTTTTTTGTTTAAAACGGAAAAAGCAGTGATTTTATATTTTGTTAGATATTTAGAATGTATGAAATTAAGATTGAATAACTTGGTCCTAGTAACTTATAGTAGATTGAAATCACAGAATGAAACTGAAATATCAGAATTAAATAAATTTTGAGAGTCTTATTAAATTTAATATGCTAACTCCTGATATAAAAATAATAGACTGAGGAACAGAGGAACAAATGGGTCTTAGTTCCACATGGGATAGTATTATTCATAGTGTAATAAGGCCAGGAAGAAAGCAAGTCTGAGCAGGAGGGCTCAGTTCTGCGTCTGATGCATCTTTTTGTTGAAAAATGGAGGCTGACAAAGTCATCAAGCAAACTCCGTTTTCCTCAGAAATAGAAGATCTGACCTAGTTCCTACATTTGTTTGATAATTTGTGGTAGTTGTGTTTTTGTTTTTACAGAAAACTACACTTGTCATATTTGTACAGCTATGGTTCAGGTTGGAGATTGCTGTGTAAAGGGAGTCTCTGGGTCTATGGAGAAGTGAGAGGGGGTCTTAGCGGAGAGAATATGGTAGGTTTTCAAAGAAACAGAACCAAAAAACTGACAAATGTATAGTGGAGGAAAAAGAAACATAACTGTAATTTTGTAGGGTGACCTATATGTTTTGTGTGGGAACTTAAATTCCATTATCCTCTGGCTGTGGCCATTTCTGCTGCTGTGGCCCGTTTGCTGTCACTCTGACTCTCATAGATCTTGGGGAACACTCATTTTGGTGGTGTTTTCTTCTCTCTAGTGGCCCTTGCTTTTCCTCCTAACTTCAAACACTTTAAGGATGGGCACTCTCCTCATTGTCTTACTGGTCTTTCTTTAGAGTCTAATAAAGTGCCTCACTCTTTGTGTTTTATAAACCCCCTTGTGTTTAAACTCTTTTACTTCATACACTATTTCAGTTTCTCACAGTCTCTCAGGGGTGTGTAGTTTGTGTTAACCTGATCAATACTGTATAATTTAGCACCCCTAATTATCTTTGCAGTATGCAGTTGAAGATGACCCCAAATGTGTAGACTAACTGGATGCTCTTTCACCTTAGGACAATTTCCCTCTCTGTCATGTTAGAACTTCCAGGAATGTATATGGGGTAGATTAGCTCTCCACAGTGCCCTTGGGTTGACCTTCTCCTATACCTCTGACAAACAACATACTGAAAGTGACCAAGTGATAGGTTTGCTCTGCTGATTTTTTTCCTAAGTCAAATTGTCCTTGTCTCTTTCTTCCCTAGTTAATGAATGTATGAATGAATGTGTGTGTTTATGTGGGTGACTCACACATCCTAATATAGAACTTTATAGATATGAATTTCAGTGAGGTATTTTTTTTCTTTTAAACACAAGGCCATATCAAAGAAAAAGAAACACTCTTTAGCTGTTGACTGGCTTTCACCACTTATTATGTGAGAAGTGAAACGTCACTAACTTAAAAGAAATTTTAAGATCAATGTGTTTGAGCTTTTCTGATTTTAAAATTCTTTACAGAAACTTGTCAAAAATATTATGTAATGGAAACAAGAAGGCTGAAACTTCTCAGAGCACTGGGAAAATTACTTTGTTTTCCCTGAGTGCAAAAAAAACAAAGGTAAAGAAAAAGAAAAACAGAGTCTTGTTCTGGAGAGACTCCTAGCTGGTCTAGGTGTACATGTTAGTTAAGTGCAGTTGTCACTTTTTAGGGGCTACTATTCTGATTTACATGGAAACAAAGACTGGGCTACAACCATGTATGCACAAGAGCTGTGGTGAGCTAACGAGTGAGACAAAAGTGGTAAATGAACCAACCATTGGGGTAGTTCAGGCATAAAGGGACTTTCTGCTGAGGTGACCTGAAGTTGCCCTAATTCTTCCTTTGTTCCAGTTGTATAGATCCGGTCTCAGAAATGTAGTGGAAGGTTAACATGTCAGACTGTAACTTTATTCTGTCTGTGGGATAACCAAGATGTTTTGGAAAATCAATTTGCTCTCTCCAGGAGGATTCCACTGAACTACAGGAATAGTCTATTGGGGAAAAGTTCCTCTGAAGATGGACATGGTTTCATTTCTGTTTCATTAGCTCTTGCTGCAGAGAAGATGATGGATAAACTTAGTTATTTGCTGCTTTTCTTATTAAGGGTTTTATCCATTTCTTTTCAACTAAGAAGGATATTGGAACCTAAATGTGATTGCTGAGATTTGTCATTTTCAGTAGCTCAGGGATCTCCCTGAAATAAACTAAAGGCATCTGCTTTCAACATTTGTCTATAAAACCACAAGTGAGAGGGAAATGTGTGAACTTCCAAACCCCAGAGACTGCTGCATTTAAGAAGAATTGTAACTATGAATGTAAAATATTTTCCTCCTGGTCACTGTTTATGTTGTGTGTGTGTGTATGTGTGTGCGCACGCACGTGTGTGTGTGTGTGTGTGTGTGTGTGTGTGTGTGTGCGTGTGTGACTGTGTGTTTGCTCAGATGTATTTCATCTTCTCAAGACTTCTGAACTGAAGAATTTTGCATCAGAACTTTTGCTTCCTCTTTTGGATTAAGAGGTAGAATTGTATAAGTATTATAGAACAAGCTGCAAGTTGTATCAATGTGATCAAGTGAAATGAAACATTTAGCCAAATACCCTGTTAATACACACATTGTTTACAGAAATTAGGGTGTGTGTGTGTGTATATATATATATATGTATATATATATATATGTATATATATGTGTGTGTATACATGCATATGTATATATATATATAATATGAATATATAAATATTCTAACCTTAAAGCTATTTTAAGAAAAGTTGAACTTTTTCTCTTCATTGCCATTTTAAATCTGCCTTATAAAATTATGACTGTTTTTAGATATGACACATATTCAAAATGAAATAAAGTGAAATAAGATATAATTTAAAAGTACTCAGCCTTTCTTTTCCTTGTGCTAAACAGTGTCTGTGGTGGAATTTCTCCTGAAATGAGTCTGAGGAAACCTGTTCTGTGGGATGGAGGTGATGTGAATTAACCTGTTTTGGCCTTTGTTTCCTCTCTCACAAAATTAGAGCACTAGAGAAATAATCTCTGTGGTCTTTCCCCTGACTTTCCCTCCAGCTCTAAACACTTCGTTTTGCTTCTTTGTGCACTGCACATGCCACTACCTAACATTCCCTTGGGAACAATACTTTCAGCGTGTACCTCTGTTTTCAAACAGTATTCAAGAGAGAGAAAAGTCTGAGGCAGCAGATCCTGCATTTTCAAATTTTAAGGCTCAACTGAGAAGAGAAGAATTCATCCAGAGAAGGGTATAAATTCCACTTGACTGAATCTTAGCACCTTTGCCACACCTCCATTAGGGAAGGGGTTGACATTACAAAGATTTTCCCATCCCTAATGACTGTGGTTTAGAGTCTCGATTATACAATATTTTGACTTGCACTTCAAAGTTCCCTCAATGTCTCCATCTATGTCCATGGGTAGCTCTCTAAATACAGCAGCTGTGCCATCTGTTTCAAATATTATTTCAGCCCTCGCTGTTTTGGGATAAATTTCATAAAGTGTATTGCATACACACACATTTAATTGAACAAACGAGAAGCCTTTCCAGTTTAAAAAAGCTTCCTAAATGACAAGAAGTGTCCAATTTCCATTCAAATGGTTACTCCGGGGCTTTAAAATGTGTGAATTCATCTAACAGAGGCTGATGGTGTATTTTGAGGCAGATGGCTTGATTCTGCGAAGAAAAAAAATTAAGTGGATTTTACTATCAATCTTATTTTTTTTTGGCAAAAGACTGACATAATAAAGATGTGTGTATTACTGAGAGTGCTTTTTAATAATGATTCTACCTTATGTTTTCCCTCAAGAATATGGTTAACTGACTAGGAAAATCTATTTAGAGATTTTATGTTTATCCATAATGATCAGTTTAGGAGGAAAAAAAAAAAGAAGCCCAGTAACAAAATTGCTGAAATACAAAAGGAAAATAATGCTCTACAACTTTCTAAAGGAGTCCAAGAGGAAAGGAATTCTGAAGTTTATCTGGTATTTCCCCTGTTACGTAGTTGCAAAGTCAATATCTTGAAGTTCTGAGAGAAGGAAAAGGGATCTCACTTCAAATAAGAATGTCTTTAGGGGAATATCCAGAGTATAGATGTCATATCAAAGGCACCTTGTATAAATATACAAAATGACTAGCAGTTTTAAAGTTGAGTCATTGTAATGATCAGTCATTATTGCTGTGTACTTTCAGATTCAGACTCATGTTAGCATGTGTCAAAATTATGTCAAAAGTTCTATGCTCTAAAGATCCTTTCAAGTTTTGCCTGCTTTATGGAACATTCCCCCCCAAATTCACTCCATCCTTCTTCTATTTGTAGTTCGTGGAATTGACTGAGTTCTTGGTTAACTCCTAAGTAGTAAAAACCAAACATGTGTCTCAGTCCTCCTAGAAATGATTGTTCAGCAGCCTTGGTCTAAGCCAATCAACCAACTGCTTCTTCTGGCACCAATTATTGGCTTAGGGATGAATATATGACTTAAGTTTTTTCCAGTCATTCTAAAAGAAAAAGTATTTGTTTGATAGCTTGGGAAAGGTGCTTTCTCTCTTGTAGTTGACATGGACAGGGAAGCATGTGGCCTTTATGGCTACTGATAACTTTCTGAAACATAAGGAGATCTGACCTAAGGATGAAGTGAACGATGCAGATAGCAGGATGAAAAGTGGAAAGAAACTACATCCTTGATGATGTAATTGAATCTTTGGGTCCTTACCCCTGAAGTTCACTATGCCTCTGGATTTGTCCTTATGTTAGCCAATCAATGCTCATGGTTAGAACAATTCTTATTGCTGCCAGTTGGAGTGAGGTTTTTTTTTTAACGTGTGTGTGTGTGTGTGTGTGTTTCTTTTGTTTACATGTAACAAATGCAAAATTAAAATGAATGAATTTTTACTTAAGGAATTTCACATGTTGTGATTCCTTTCACTGCCAATCACTTTAGTTCATCTGAACTCTGAGTCATAATTTTCAATTTTTTTTTAAAGATTTTATTTATTTATTGATTTGTCAGAGAGAGAGAGAGAGTGAGCATAGGCAGACAGAGGCAGAGGGAGAAGCAGGCTCCCCACCGAGCAAGGAGCCCGATGCGGGACTTGATCCCAGGATGATGGGATCATGACCCGAGCCGAAGGCAGCCGCTTAGCCAACTGAGCCACCCAGGCGTCCCAATTTTCAAGATTTTTAAAAAAGAACTCTTGCTGGAGGAGAAGATGAGACAGCTACTTAGAAAGATCATAGGCTTGTCTTATCCTATGAACACAACCAGATGACAAATCATTCTATATATCCAGAAATTGACCTGAAGACTGACAGAACAAACTCCACAACAAAAGGGGGAGAAGAGGCCACATTGAAGGAGGTAGGAAATGTGGAAAATTCATTTAGGGGAGAAATGGATTATAGGTGCTGCAGAGGGGACGGAGCCATGGTTATGGAGAAGGGTAAGAAAGAGAGAGGAGCACAGAAGGGAATACACAAGGAGAATAGGAGAATGTTTCCCCAAAACCATTGCTTGGAAAATGAGAGGGGCTGGATATTGTGAGTTCTTGCAGCCAATGGGGCTTAAAGCCTGGAGTCTTAGAGGTCAGGGGGCTTGGCTGGAATAGAGCCCAGATGGCACTGCCTTTCTCCTGGAGAGAAAGTAGGCAAACAACCAGGGGAAGATGGTATGGAAACTGTGAACTGAAGAATGCCTGGAGCACACAGTGTAAGATTATTAACTCTTCTTGGAGCATGTCTCTGAGAAGTAGTGTTCACAGAGATGTCTCACCAGGAACAAAGGATTTGGTTGGCACCTTTTCCTTCTCCTGTCCTGAGCATAAACATAGACCTACCCATGAAAGCAGCACAGCACCAACACTTGGTGCCTTATTTTCTTATACCAAACCCCCTCCAAGCCTCCCTTCCATACTCTGACAAGATTGCCCTTCTCAGTCAAGGTTGCCTCAGTCCTTGTACAGTGGGACTCTCCCTCAGAAGACCAGCATAAACCCCTGCCTATACCATATCTCCTGATCAGAGAGTCCTTCAAGGCCTCAGTTCTGCTGGAGTTGGTATCAGGTATCATTTCACAAGCAGACCAGAGCACACCTAGTTAAAACTCACCATATTCAGGGGACGCCTGGGTGGCTCAGTTGGTTAAGCAGCTGCCTTCGGCTCAGGTCATGATCCCAGCGTCCTTGGGATCGAGTCCCGCATTGGGCTCCTTGCTCAGCAGGGAGCCTGCCTCTCCCTCTGCCTCTGCCTGCCATTCTGTCTGCCTGTGCTCGCTCTCTCCCACTCTCTCTCTGATAAATAAATAAAATCTTTAAAAAAAAAAAAACTCACCATATTCAGTTCAGGGACCAAACATTGCCCACAGCATTAAAGGAGAACCTCTGCAGATGACTAGCCTGAAGGATACTAGCCTGAAGGATAGAGCAGACAAAGCACAGGAACAGAGTGCATACAGCACACACTGGAGACACTCCCAGGACAAGGCCCTGAAGACTACATGACCTCTTCTTCATAGGGTATTAATTTCAGAAGCAAGAGACATAGTTGGCTTTCCTAATACACAGAAGAAAGTAGATATTTAGAAAAAATGCCAAGATGGAGGAATTTATCCTAAATGAAAGAATAAGATAAAGCCACAGCCAAAGATCTAAGTGAAACAGATAAAGTAACATGCCTGATGGAGATTTTAAAGCTACATACATAAGGTACTCCCTGGACTTGAGAAAAGAATGGAAGACATCAGTGATACCCTTATCACAGAGTTAAAAAAGAATCAGAGATGAAGAATGCAATAAATAAGACTGGACACAGGCTTGATGCAATGAACAGCAGGCTGGACGAAGCAGAGGAATGAATTAGTGACCTAGGAGACAAAATAATGGAAAATAATGAAGCCAAGTAAAAGAGAAAAAAAAATTATGTAACATGAGAATAGACTTAGGGAGCTCAGTGACTCCATCAAACATAATAACATTCCTATTACTATGAGTCCCAGAAGAAAAAGAGAAAAGGGGACATAAAATTTATTTCAAGAAATAATAGCAGAAAACTTCTCTAATCTGGGGAAGGAAACAGACATCCAGATCCAGGAGGCACAGAGTACTTCCTTCAAAATCAACAAAGGCAGGCTAACACCATACATATTGTAATTAAATTTACAAAATATATTAATAAAGAAAAAAATCTTAAAAGCAGCAATATAAAAAAGAAGTACTTAATAAAGGAAAATCCATAAGGCTAGCTGAAGACTTCTCAATAGAAATGTGGCAAACCAGAAAAGAGTGGCTTAATACATTCAAAATGCTGAATGGGAAAAAAATCTGTAGCCAAGAAAACTCTGTCCAGCAAGGCCATCATTCAGAATAGAAGGAGAGATAAAGACATTTCTAGACAAAAAAAACTAAAACAAAAACAAAAACCCAGAGTTTGTGACCAATAAATCAGTCCTGCAAGAAATATTAAGGGGGACTCCTTTAATGAAAGGAGAGACCAAAAGTAACAAAGACAAGAAAATATCAGAGAAAATCTACAGAAACAATGATAAAACAAGTATTAAAGTGGTGATAAATACAAGACAATAATTACTTGGAATGAAAGTGGACTAAATATTCTAATCCAAAGACACAGGGTGTCATAATGGATAAAAAATAAGGCCCATCTATATGCTGCCTACAAGAGACTCTTTTTATTTTTTATTTATTTTTTATTTTAATTTAATTTTTTTCAGTGTTCCAAAATTCATTGTTTATCTACCTCACCCTCTGCTCCATGTAATGTGTGCCCTCCATAATAGCCACAACCAAGGTCAACCTCTCCAATCCCCCTCCAAAATGCTCAGTTTGTTTCTCAGAGTCCACAGTCTCTCATGGTTCATTTCCCCCTCCAATTTCCCCCAACTCATTTCTCCTTTCCATCTCCCCATGTCTTCCATGTTATTCCTTATGTTCCACAAGTAAGTGAAACCATATGATAATTGACTCTCTCTGCTTGACTTATTTACTCAGCAAAATCTCTTGCAGTCCTGTCCATGTTGATACAAAAGTTGAGTATTCATCCTTTCTGATGGAGGCACAATACTCCATAGTATATATAGACCATATCTTTATCCATACATCCGTTGAAGGGCATCTTTGTTCTTTCCACAGTTTGGCGACTGTGGCCATTGCTGCTATGAACATTGGGGTACAGATGGCCCTTCTTTTCACTACATCTGTATCTTTGGGGTAAATACCCAATAGTTCAATGACAGGATCATAGGGAAGCTCTATTTTTAATTTCTTAAGGAATCTCCACACTGTTTTCCAAAGTGGTTGCACCACTTTGTAACCATACATTAAAAGATTATCCACTATGACCAGGTGGGATTTATCCATGGGATGCAGGGGTGATTCAATATTTGCAAATCAATCAATGTGAAAGAACAAATCAATAAGAGAGGAGAGAAAAACACTGTATGTTAACTAAATATTTAAATAAATATTTAAATAAAAAAATTAAAAGAACATTTGCTTAATCTACAATTGTTATGTCAGTCCACATTTCTTTTAGTTGGGCTTCTTTGATCTCTACTTGAGTATGGACATACTTCAAAAATTCTCCCTCTGTAAACTTTGGTCCCCAGTTTCTTCAAGAAATTTATGTTAAGGCCATGCTTAGTGTCAGAGTAGCTGGACCTGCCTGGTTGTCAATTTCAGACATCATCAAGACATGAATAAGTTCAATCATATTTATGCCTAAACTATCACACCTAGAATAGTGCAGATCACTGGAATATGCCAATAGGTAAGATTAAAAATGTTAACTATTAAGACTTAAAATAGTTTTAATAGCCCTGTCTTAGAGTTCTTTCTCTAGATTTAAACATAATTCTGTCAGTAAAGCAAACTATGTATTTACTCCATGAGGCACTTCCAGTGATGTGGGTCTATAGAACAAAACCCATTAGGGCATACCTCAAGTGGAGTGAGTTTTGTTTTTCGATATTTGTAGCTAAAAGCATCCCAATAGATATACACCTGAAGATGTGGCTTAGGGGGACGTCACACTAGGCTCAGTTGTATATGTTATGAGACCATCTCCCTGTCATGAGTGGTGGGTCCTATCTTCCAGCTCTGAATCAGAAATTCTGGGGGTGAGTGAGACCCAGTAGCGTGCTTTAGTAAGCCCTCAGGTGACTGTGTTTGAAGACCACTGAACTGAGCATATCAGGCAGATATATAATTTGCAAACTTTTGTGTTTCCTTAGGATTCTCAAATATAGAATAATAAAAGTTATCATAATAATAAAATGATTAAAAATGTAAAAGAACCCACTGAAGACATTTTTCATGATTATGACTTTTCATTCTGCCAAACAAGACCATTACTAATGAATTGTTTGAAATGACTGCTTATGGTAGAGAGTTACGCTGCTTGTGTGTGTATTTGAAACTTACCACCCAACCTGGAAACCTCATTGCCATTGGATGACATAGCAGAAGCATTTAAGTCAGGTTGGAGGATATTAAGGAATTTCTCAGGGCAGGGTTGTCAGGCCCTTGGCCCCAGAGGATTTTAGTTATGTTACTTTTTATGATGTGGGTTTAGAAAAAGGAGAGTGGTTAACATAGGTTCTTTCAAAGGCAGACTATGTTTTTATCTCTCTCTTGGTTAATTCAGTGCTCAGCTGCCCTCTGGCCTGATCACAGTCTATAGTCCCCTGAGACTCAGTTGTTAAAGCCTAATTATGATTGCTTTGAACTTCCGTGAGACTCTGATGTCACAGGTCTCCTATTAGGTTTTTGATCACAGTTTTCTGTCTTACCTTGCCACTTATGTGATTGCATATTGCTGCATTTCTACTCACACATTGGGAGCCTCTCTCTTTTCGGTGCCTTCTGTTAGGTGATGATAAATGTTTTCTATCTAGCCTAAGAAGAATCATAGCTTGCTGTTACTTACAGAGGTATCCTAATTTTACATTAGAGAAAGCTGAAGTATGGGTCTGGATTATAATTTACTTCATTCATTCATATGTTCCAAAATACTTAATTAGCACCTACCATGAGCCAGGCCCTGTTTAATATTAGCAAAAGCATAAATCGAATAAAAGAATCATAACTCCTATACCAGTGCTATTGTCACCATCCTATTTATTAAAAGCCATTTGAATAAAGCAGATGAAATAAAAAGTAATAAAATACAAATCATGAAGAAATAAGGAAAAAAGAAAAATAAGAGAAAAGGTCACTTGGGAGCTAAGTGCCTTCTAGATGACTGACTAAGCACACAGATTTATCCCCAAAGTTCCAGTGGAATGAGTGAATAAATATAAAATTAAGAAAAACAATGAAACAGTACTAGGAAAGATGAAGGTTGACATTAGCAGAAGCAATAAATTTCTGGAAGATATAAAGCAGATGGGAATGGATTGATGGAGTAACCAGATAGAACTGATAACTGCAGCTAATACAAATGAAATAGAATGGTAATGGAGCAAGAAGGGAGTTTTATTTTTGTTTTATTTGAACAGAACTTTGGCAAAACTCCAAGGTCATAATCATTAGGAGCTAGAGGCAGGAATCATCTACTGGATACTTAGTAGGAAGACCAGTGAAACTAGGACATTCCAAGCATCTGGAAAATGCATACACTCCCAGCTCTAGCAGACCTGGCAAAAATATTTTGAGAACTAATAAAGGGGTGGATGGATTTTGTCATTGGGAGTAAGCAGGGATATTTATAGTGAGTACTGGAGCTAAGAGAGAGAAGTTGAGTGGTTCTCACATGTAATATCGGCTGACAGTAGGGGAAACCTTTCCATACCCTGACAATAAGCTCCTACCTTCCCTAACAGAGAGGTATCTCTGATGACGGATCCCAGCTCACTCATCATAGCCACAGCTTCTGTCCTTTGCAGTCAAATTCACTATCAAAGGAACTGTGACTTTCACATTGGCCATTTGTATCAGTTGTCCTAAACTGTCACATATAAATAGTTGAGTTTCCAGATATTTAAGGAAAAATGACAGGATAAAAATGAGTTACCAACTTTACAAATCAAAATGATTCTTGAAGAAATTGGATTACTGGAGAAATATAGAAAAGATTATTGAAACAATTTAATTGGTATCCTCAAAGAGATTTGAGGGGACACTATAATCATACAACTAGAATATATTGCTAAGAAAAAGTAAAGTATATGAGAGAATTTATAGAAATTAGAAAACCTCTACATGATTGTTGAAATAAATGTATTGAAGCAACTGATGATGTAGACTGTGAAGTTCTTAATTTCCCCAAAGCTTCTTCATATATATAGATAAGACCGGTCACTCTGGAACTAATTTTCATTCAGAAAAGTGTCACTTAAATGAAAACAGTTAACCTACTGCCCAGGTGAAAGGGGATAATATGAACTTCTTTGACTGACAAAAGCTGCCTTTAATCTTAAGGCTTTGGAAAGCTGAGTTGGTTACTGAAGGAGATGGAGAATGTTTGCATGGGGAAGAAGAAATTACCCAAGAAGAAACGTCAACTCTTTTCCTTTTGAGGTTTAATGTCTTTAGTACTTCTTTGGCTGACTAGGGACATCACATTTCTCAGGGAGGAATTCACCATGGGGATAGGTAGAGACTGGACAGGTGTGCAAGGGTCAACATTAAAGTGAAAGTTTAACTTGGGGAGGGTTGCGTATGGGATATCATAGAGCCACAACAAGAAATACCTGTGAAACCAACTACCTTGACAGATTGGGTTATGGTACCAAATAATAATTAAGCTTGCATGTGAGCTGAAAGAGCTATATCCTTGCAGTTTAAACCTAGGACATCAAAGAAATTTGTGCAAGAGACTGTAAAACTATAGTGATGGATAAGGTGTTATAATAGTTTTCAAAAGCATCTCTCTGGTCAGTGACAAAAGTGGTCATAGTATCAGACTCATCACATTCAAGTTTTATCAGCTCATTGACAAAAGAACTGGGGCAAACTCTTTGGAGTCCTGTAAAATTTAGGGAGGAAGAAGGGCTATCTCAAGAAAGGGTTAGTTGTCAGCTAAAGGGCACTTGAAAAAATGTAAAATGTAAAATATGTGACTACATTCATATTCCCCAACTTCTGAAGTAAATCACACAATTACCTAAAAATTTCAGTTAAAAAATTGAATAGTAGAATAGGTGTGGTTGAAAACCTAATTAGTTTTATGGAAGGTAAAGCCAAGAAGTTTCCTCAAAATATAGTGTGAAAAGACTATATATATATATATATATATACTGTGAAACTTGGAAGGAAGGATGTCTTCCAGTATATGAGGTACAAAAACTCATAAGGCATGCAAGGCATTCAGAAATCCCAGGAAAGCATCTATAAGGAGAGTAGAGGGATTAGAAGGAATGATATAATTAAAGTGATAATAGAAGAATACTTTTTTTCTGAGCTGAGAGAAGACATTATTGTTTCAATTAAAAAAAAAAACAAAAAACAAAAAATAAGTGTAAGCAGGGATGTGGAGAAATTGGAACCCTTGTACATTTTTTTTTTTAAGATTTTATTTATTTATCAGAGAGAGAGAGAGAGAGCAAGCACAGGCAGACAGAATGGCAGGCAGAGGCAGAGGGAGAAGCAGGCTCCCTGCTGAGCAAGGAGCCCGATGCGGGACTCGATCCCAGGACGCTGGGATCACGACCTGAGCTGAAGGCAGCTGCTTAACCAACTGAGCCACCCAGGCGTCCCCCCTTGTACATTTTTTATGGGAATGCACAATGGTGGAGCCACTGTCGAAAATGTCATGGCAATTCCTTCAAAACATAAACATACAATTATCTTATGACTCAGTGATTTAACTTCTGGATGTATACTCTAAATCAATGAAAGAAAGGACAGGTACAGATATTTGTACACCCATGTTCATAGCAGCATTGTTCACAGTAACTAAAAGGTAGATACAACTCATGTCCATTACTAGGTAAATGGATAAACAAAATGTGGCATATACATACATTAGAAAATTCTTCAGTCTCAAAAAGGAAGGAAGTTCCAACATATTCTACAACATAGATGTAACTTGAGGACATTATGTTAAGTGAAACAAGCCAATCAATAGAAGGAAAAATATTGTATGATTCTGCTTATATGAGGTTTCTATTTTAGTCAAACAGAAAGTAGAATGGTGGTTCCCAAAGGTGGGAGAAGGAAGTATGTTGATTTGGTGTTTAATGGACATAGTGTTTCATTCAGGCAGGACAAAATGTTCGGAGAGGGATGGTGGTGATGGTTGCACAAGGAAATACAAGGGAGAGGCACAGTGAAAGGGTTAAGAAAGTAGGCCTGCATTTTAGTCCTGACACCACCACGTATCATCTCTATGTCCTTGGTCAAGTCAGGCACCTAATTTCTCTGTATCTCAGTTTTCTCATCTGTAAAATATGGATAATAATGAATACCTCATGGGGTTATTTGGAAGACTTTATTATTGAGAACTATATGAAGAAATAGTACAACTCTGTGGTCTAATTTGGAAAAAAAATCTATTAAAATTTAAAATGTCTTTACTCTCTGACATAAGAGAGCCAGCCCAAATAGGCAGGTGACTTTCCAGCCTTTGGTCCCATTACACCAGTTAATATTCCACTGAATGACTCACATGGCTATAGGAGAGACAGGAAAGTCATAGGTCAAGGGATGTGAATACAGGAAGGGTAAAAGATTCGAGCCATTAATGTTATATAATATCACCAACCTACTTTTTTCATAGTTGTGATTTGGGGGAAAAATCATATAAATAAGACATACATGAGGATTTTTAGGACAATGGGCTTATTGATAACCATGTAGATGTTAGAATTGCATAAGTACCACCAAGGTCACCCCAAAGGTGTCTGTAAAATACTATGTGCTTAAAAATGTTGGATGAAATAATAAACTATTATTCATTCACTCGATGAGAGCCTTTCTTGGCCAGAATGATCCTGTAAGAATGGGATGTTGGGATCCTCCTTCCAATTTGTTTGCTTATTTATTTTAAAGATTTTATTTATTTATTTATTTGAGAGAGAGACAGTGAGAGAAAGCATGAAATGGGAAAAGGTCAGAGGGAGAAGCAGAATCCCTGTGGAGCTGGGAGCCTGATGCAGGACTCAATCCTGGGACTCCAGGATCCCTGACCTGAGCCAAAGGCAGCCACCCAGGCACCCCTTCCTCCCAGTTTATTGAGACAGTGGTCTATACAGCAGCTAAGGGAGGATGGTAAGAAGAGACAAAGTGTTAAAATATCTAAGGCAAATATATCTATATTTATATTTATATTTATTTCATCTATAGTGATATGATTTGCCTTAGATATTCTCCTATCCTCAGTTAGTGAAAAATAAGATGAATCCATAATGGTGAGCGGGATGTGCTTTTTCTGATTCTAGGTAGAGGTCTGGGAGTTTATAAGTAGTGGAAAGTGTACTTGGTGGAATACTCTGGAAATTGGCTTTTTGCCCTAGGTCTGCCACTAATGAAGGATAGAATCTTGAACAAGTTCCTTAACTTGTCTGAGTGACAATTTTTTTATCATTAAAATTGGGCTGGAGGATCTCTAAGATTCTTTCCAACCCCAAGGATTTAAGAAGGAAATTTAAAAAAATGCAAATATGACAACAGTATAGATGGGAATTCATTGAAATGCATTTTGTAATATTAGAAGCAGCAGCTGATTTATAAGAAGCAATAACATGTTCTCCAAAATGATTAATTATAATTGAGCAGTTACTATTGATATAAGGATGGTTATATCTCATGAATAAAATTGTGAAGCTTATTCGAAACCAGTGTTTTTTTTTTACACAAAAAGTAACAGTAAGGTGTTTCAAATTAAAAAAAAAATCAGAGCTGGATAAATTATGAATAGAAAAAACTAAAGATTATAAAGCTTACACTAGGTTATAAATTAATGACTCTGATCCAAAGTGACATACCAAATTAAGAAAATACAAAATATCATAGTGGCTTTCTCCTAAGATATATCCTTTCTAATTGACAAAACTTCCTGCATTGTATTACGGCAGAGCATAGTTACCATTTGTTCCACCAACTCAAAAGACTTTGGCTGTCTTCCAAACATCTCCACCTTCCTCTAAGAAGCAGTTATAAATCCATAATCCACTAATGTATATGAATATACATTATAGATTAGGTTTATATATACAAAATGATTCACTTCACCAGTTATATGTAGCAATATATCACATATTCTTTATTTACCAATTAATCACTTCAAGCTATAATATGTCCTTATTAGCAGAAAGTCTAGCATCTTCTATTGGAGTGCTTCTCCTTCCCAACTATCCCAAGTTGTTCAGGTGGCTTTCTCATACCAAAGGCTATTTATATTTCCAAAGTAATTGTAAATTTCCACTGGTCCTCTACTTAGGAATTCTCATTACCATATGGTGTCCTCTATTGAAGATGGGTCTTAATCCAGTTTCATAGATGTTCATCACTTGATGATTTGTTTCCAGTCTAAGACCCTATATTGGCTTCCCTATGTACTTGGGTTCAATGTATAGAGTGCCTGATCAGGATTCTGAGTTCTGGAGTCATGTGAACTGGATTTGAATTTGCCTTTGCTTCTTTTTACTTGTGTGACTTAAGCCATCATCTAACTTTCTGAGTTTCAATTTCCTCATCTATAAAATAAAGATAATAATAGAATTTCTTATTGTCATGAACATTAAATGAGACAACATATAACAAGCAAAGTACCTGGTACCTACAAGATTTACAGAAAATGTATGTTCCTGTTATCATCATGAATACTACTAGTGGTAATATAGTAATCATTTCCAAAAGTGTGACAATATTGCAAGATTGCTGTGAGCTTAGTGTTCCCATTTTTTACCTCTTGGGAGAAACCTGGGATTCCTTTTATCTAGGATAAAAGTAGAATAAGTAGATATTTGGTATACTTTGCATACCAAAGTAATTGACCTCCTGGGTGAATGTTTCTTTAAGAAAAATGGGCAGAAGTTATGAATAGGCAATTCATGGAAGAGTAACTTTGAATGGCCTGTATGTATAATCTCACTAGTCCCTAAGGAAATACAAATTGAGATAAAAATAAGATAACATTCTATAATCAAGAGATCTGCAAAAACAAATTTCTCATAACATCAACCTGTGGGGGTTTGGAACAATGGTGCCCTTCATGTGTTGTGGATGAGCATGTAAATCATTACAACCAACTACTTTGTTACACTGTCTTTAAGCAGCAGGGAATGGACAAATAAAATGTGATTTATTTATGAAATAGACCACTACACAGTATTAAAATGAATGAAGCTTGGGTCTCCTGGGTGGCTCAGTGGGTTAAGCCTCTGCCTTTTGCTCAGGTCATGATCTCAGGGTCCTGGGATTGAGTCCTGCATTGGGCTCTCTGCTCAACAGGGAGCCTGCTTACTCCTCTCTCTCTCTGCCTGCCTCTGCCTACTTGTGATCTCTCTCTGTCAAATATATAAATAAAATGAATGAAGCTTGTGTGTGAACTGGATACATCTGAAAAATATAGTGTTGAGTAAAAAAGAAGTTGGTAAAGGATATATAAAATATACCATTTACATATACTTATTAAAACACAAATATGTACACAATCATATGTAACAGAAATATTAAAACATGTGGGCTAGAGATACCAACTTTAGGATGTTAGCTACTTCTGGGGAAGGAGAGAGATGGACAGGATAGACAAAGTGGTTATAACTTTCTAGATAATGCTTTGTTTCCTTTAAAAATTTTTTTAATACAACATGGTGATGTAATAACATTTGTTACCTATGTATGATGGGTTCATAGATATCTATGAAATAATATTTTTTCCTTTCTATAAACATAAGTATTTAATCATATGACATAAAGATAAAGAAAATTAAAGGGAAAATAATAGCTCATTAACCTTTGGGATAATTAGAAAACATTTGGGGAAGAATAAAATTAGATTTCTACCTTATGTCATATACAAAAGAAAATTCCCTATGGATTAAATTTTATATGAAGAGAAAATTGACCAGAAGATGATGTAGGTGATTATTTGTCTGATCTTAGGTAGGGAATATTATCTCTAAGCATGTAGACAAAATAAATCTAGATAAAAGGAAAAAGTTAATAGATTTTCTGTAAAAAATTGAAATCTCTTCTATGTCCTCAAACAATAAACAATTTACATACATATGGTGAACTAAAGTGATATTTTTAACATGTAAAGAATTTGTAGAAGCAAACAATATAAAATCATTAAGCTTTGTTAGTAGGACAAAATTTCACTGGAGGGACATTACTATAGTAAGGTACCTTCTCTTACTGGATCTGGTTACTGTGTTATGTTTTTTCTTGCTAATGCCACATGATGGGTCAGCGGTGCAGGAGTATAGAGAGGCCATACAATGGCTACACTTCATGTGTGCTCACAGCACACTTATTCTCAGTGATCTTGCTGCCTTGCCACATTCTGTGGTCCCCTCAGTGCAGACACTACATAGGTCAAGGTTGAGCCTGAAAAGGTGCTCTGAATTTCCCTGCATGCCCATCCCCCAGCAGTGGCTCACCTATACCTTAGAGGGTTTTTTTTTTAATTATTATTATTTTTAAGATTTTATTTATTTATTTGACACAGAGATAGAGACAATGAGAGAGGGAACACAAGCAGGGGGAGTGAGAGAGGAAGAAACAGGCTTCTCGCCAAGCAGGGAGACCCATGTGGAACTCAATCCCAGGACCCTGGTATCATGACCTGAGTCAAAGGCAGCCGCTTAACCACTTGAGCCAACCAGGTGGCCCTAGAGGGTTGTTTTTCGTGGCTTTCTCAGAATAGATACCACACACTACAGGTCTGTGCTCATAGTGGCACTTTGGTACTCCCTTTCATACCTGCCCACCCACCAGCCTTTGTTCATGTGTGTACCGGAGGACTGTTTTCTGCTTGCTAGGTGACTGAGGACCAGCTCTGGCCTGGATATTAATGAAATTTTCTGTGGATTTTTAATGGACCCAGAAATTTTATATTTCATGACAAAGAATTTAATATGAAATAATATTCTTTCTTTGACTTTTTATAATCATTCCCAGAGAGTATTTTCCATGCCTGTCATATAACATAAAGAAAGGACTTGACTCTATAAATCCTAAATAATTTTAACTTAGGACATTTTTAGAACTAAGATTTAAGATCTTATAATGAGAAAACATAAATGCTACTGGTAATCTTCACTTGAAGTTCTGCTTACTCATTTGTATTCTAATAATAAGCAGATATTGACTGCCGTTGATATCAACAATCAGGATTTATTGATCTGAGCTAAATACCATCTATAATAATGTCAAGGTCAGTATGTGCTCTAAAGACCATTGATCTTGTATGAAGCCTAAAATGTCATCAAATCTTCATTATTGCATTCCACATATTACTAAATTTTTAAAAATGTGTACTTTTTAGGAAGTATATAATTTATTCTAAAGAAGGATGTAAAGACTGTTTAGAACCTGTTGTAATTATGGACATGGAGACTAAACAGTAATATAGTTCAGTGGAACTTCAGCAGTTCTTTCCCGAAAGCATTCATTAGCTCTTTTGTATTTTGGTGATTGAATTTTTATGTTGGGTATGGCTAGACCTAGGGTGGTGCCGTCATTAGTTCATCAAAAACTAACGATGTGGACATTGACGCTGTGAACATTGTGGTGCATGTGCTCCTTCTTTTCACTATGGCTGTATCTTTGAGGTAAATACCTAGTAGTACAATTGCTGGGTCCTAGGGTAGCTCTATTTTCAACTTTTTGAGGAACTTCCATATTGTTTTCCAGAGTGCCTGTACCAGCTCGCTTTCCCACCAACAGTGTAAGAGGGCTCCCTGTTCTCCACATTTTGCCAACACTTGTTGTTTCCTATCTTGTTAATTTTGACCATTCTATCTGGTGTGAGGTGGTATCTCATTGTGGTTTTGATTTGTATTTCCCTGGTGACTAGTGATGTTGAACATTTTTATCATGTGTCTTTTAGCCATTTGTATGTCTTCTTTGGAGAAGTGTCCATATCTTTTGCCCATTTCTTGACTGGAGTATTTGTTTTTTGGGTGTTGAGTTTGATAAATTCTTTATAGATCTTAACTCTAAGAAACAAACTAGATTTGTTGGAAGGGAGACGGGTAGGGGGGTTGGGGTAATTGGGTGATGGGGATTAAGGAGGGCACTAGATGTAATGAACACTGAGTGTAGTATGCAACTGATGAATCACTAAATTCTATCCCTGAAACTAACAATACAATATATATTACCTAAATTGAATTTAAATACAAAATTTAAAAAATAAATTACATTCTCTGTTCTTCATGTTCTCATCTGGGAAGTAGGGGTGAAAATAATAGTTAACCTATAATATTAAGATATAAAAATCTTAGCACAATGCCCATGATATTGTAAGTGTTCTTATGTTTTAGCTTTCCCAGAATTCATAAGTACGTTAGTACCTAGAATTTTAGTATTGGCTCTGCCAAAGCTTTTTGTGTTACAGCTCTGTACCATTGTACTGAAAACAGATAAGATTTCAGAATCCGGCAAACTGCATACAGTCACCTACCAGCTTTAGTTTCCTCGTCTATAAAATGGTGGCAATAATTTCTCTCCTATATTATTTTTGGAAGGATTAAATATGATTACATGTATAAAACACCTGTCAGGTAACTTAATTAATATTAATCCTCTAACTTCCCATACCACTTTTCTTACTCATTTAGTTCACAACAATTAATGACTTCTTATTAAGTTCTTACTGTTTTAGTCTTCAGGAATAAATCATTTCATTAAAAAGGCCCTACTCTCTTGAAGCTTATATTCTATTGGGGGAAAGTTTTTGATAGGGATAAGCCTAGAACACAGAGTTTTGCATTGGGGATACACTATCAGAAGTGAGAAAGTCTGATTTCTTGCCAGTCTGCTACTAATTTAATGTTTAGTGTTGAGAAAATTACTTTTCTGTGCCTCATTAGTAAAGTGAGAAGGCTGGACAACATATTTCAGAGATCCTTTAAACTCTAAGGTTCTTTCAATCTAAAACTTCTGCAGTTTTGTAAATTAGGTATAGAAAACTGAAATGCCTTTGAGGGCCAGCTAGGTAGTACAACTGCCTTCCTATAAAGAGTGGTGGAGGCCTTGCAATTTGGGAAGTTCATGCCTGAGGGAAGTATTCACATTAAAGTTGTTTTTTAAAAGCATTCAGCTCATCATATAGGCTGGATTCTGCAAACTTGGCCTAAGTACTCATCTTGATTTAGACAGGGCATTATACTTCAGCATGCTTCAGTTTTCCTATTTATAGTAGGGCCAACAAATGTGACTTTTAAGAAGAGCTTGAAGACTTTTCAGATAATCATCTAAATCTTTTTATTTAGGAATGGAATAATGACATTCTGCTCTTGAACATGAAAATGAGTTGATTCTATAAAGTACAATAAACCAGAAGTGCTACAAATATTCAATTGTCTGCACTTGTTATTTTAATGTAAACTGAAATAATAGTAAATGTTGAACAATGATAGATCAGCCCTAGGCAAAGAACCAAAAAAATTCTGAGTACAAAGAATCAGCTTGTACCTGATAATTTGAGGTGGGAGGTGGAGTGTTCTGCATCTGCACTGCAAGCCACTGATAGTTGAAGAGCTCATTAATCACATCATCTATAGGAAATAATAAAGAATGAAGTATGTTACTTGTGTATAGAAATTATCATACTGAATTTATTAGAGAAAGGATATTCTTTGAAAGAAAAATTACTGCAAATGGCATGGATCATGAAAAGGCATCATAAAATAAAAGATCTTGCTTTTTATTAAAAGAGAAACTTTGTCCTGACAATTTTCCTGTACTTAGGATTTTTACTTGTACTTAGAATATTTACTTTCACACTTGCTTTGATTTAACTGAGAATTTTTGGTTAGGTTTCAACAAACCAAAGTGAATTGGAGAATGAGAATTTTAAATAAATTTCGGGTTTGCCAAATATGGGTTACTTAGAAGAAAAAGAAAGTTCACCTTGAAGACATCTACAAGCATGAAGCCTTCAAATGTTCCAAACAATTCTATTTAACATATGTTTGGATTTTTTAAGAATAATATTTTCCCCACTATAATGTTAAAACTTTAAGAGAGTAATGAAAACATGTTTAAATAGTTATATTTGATTCAGGGGACAGGAAGTGAATTGATTATTGATAAAAGCTTCAAAGTTGAGATATAATAAGAAATATATTTGATTAATTTTAAAATGTACCTAAAACATTTTTAATTTTGGGAACTATGTATTTTGGTATCGTTTAGAGCATACTCATTATCACATCAGCAAGTAATTTTTTTGGTTTATTTCTTACAGCTTTATTGTGGTATAATTGACATGCAATAGACTGTATGTATTTAATATATCAAGTTTGATGAATTATGATAAGTATCTATATATCTGTCTATATATACTCATTATAATATCTCCATAATCAGTATAATAAGCATTATATTGCACCAAAAGCTTTTTTGTACCCCTTGGTTATCCCTCCTTCCCACTTTGCCTGAACCCCCCTCTCCTCCCCACTTTTCCTCAGGCACCACTTACTGCTTCACTGTCTAGAGTTTTAATTTTTTGGAATTTTATATAAGTGGAATCAATATATATGATGGGATCACATATACACATATGTATGATATATATGTATACTCTTTTTTGTCCAACTTTTCTTATCCAACATAATTATTTTGAGATTCATTCATGATTTTGCTCAGTTCAAAAGTCTGTATCTTTATACTGCTGAGTATATTCATTGTATGGATATGCCAAATTTATCCATTTGGCTCTTAATTTCCTTAAAATTTTTAGCTATTATAAATAAGGCTGTTATGAACATACCTATATACTCAAGAACTGAAATGCTTAGGTTTAGTGAAGTATGTCAAGATCTATATGAAGAAACTATAAACTCTGATGAAAGATATCAAAGAAGAACTAAATAAATGAAGAGATATTCTATGTTTATCACTAAGAAGACTTAATATTGTCTAGATGTCAGTTCATACCAACTTGATATATAGATTGAACATAATCCCATTCCCAATTCTGGCGAAATTTCTTTTTCTTGTGTGCGTATGTGTGTATCAACAAACTGATTGATCGATTGATTGATTGATTGAAATTCAATTAGCCAACATAGAGTATATCATTAGTTTCTTTTTTTATTTCTTTTTTGTTCTTTTTTAATTTTGTATTTTTATTATTATGTTCACTTAGCATATAGCACATCATTAGCTTTTGATGTAGTGTTCAATGATTTATTAGTTGTGTATAATCCCCAGTGCTCATGACAAACTGATTCTTAAGTTTATAGGAAGGGGCAAAAGACACAAAATAGCCAAAACAATACTGAAGAAGAACAGGGCTGGAGGACTGACACTAGCTGACATTAAGACTTATTCTACAGTAATCAAGACATTGTGGTATTGTGAAAAGAATAAACAAATAGGTCAATGAAATAGAATAGAGAGCCCAGAAATAAACCCACATATAAATAACCCCAAATATAATCAACAAATTTTGACAAAGGAGCAAAGGCAATACAATGGAGTACAGATAGTCCCTTAATGATGCTAAAACTATTGGACATTCACATGCACAAAAGTAAATCTAGACATGGACCTTACACCTTTCACAAAAAAATTGCTCAACATCAAGAACTAAATGTAAAACACAAAACTATAAAACTCCTAGAAGACAATAGGGGAAAACTTAGATGTCCTTTGTATGGTGGTGACTTTTTAGGTATAATACCAAAGCATAGTCCATGAAAAGAGAGAGAATAGATGGAAAGAAAAATATACACTTTTTATCACAGACTCTTTTTTTCAAGATTTATTTATTTATTCTAGAGAGAGAAAAAGAGAGCATACATGTGGGGAGAGGGACTATGGAGGGAATGTCCAAGCAGACTCCCCACTGATCGGGGAGCCCCTCGTAGGGCTCCATCTCACAACACTGAAATCATGACCTGAGCTGAAACTAAGTTGGTAGCTCAACTGCCTAAGCTGCTCAGGCACCCCCAGATTCTGTTTTATTTCTTACCCTTCTAATAATCCTGTAATCCCTAACAACTCCTAAAAATCCCCATTAAAATAAGAAAAGACTATAGTATATACAAGTAAAAGGCACAATCTCAGTAGGTAGAAAGTAGAGGAGAAGGGATTTTGATTCCTGTTGGTCTGATGCAAAGTCTTTTGCTTTTAGCACTACTTCAGTGTGCTTCCTTACCAAGTAGGAACAGGGACAGTGACTGGCTGAGGAGTTAGAAGTTTTGGCAGAACTAGGAGCGATAGATTAAGGGTAGTTGTTGTAGCTATATCTCAAGAGCCTAAAGACCACTGCACAAAAAAGAATGCCAATCTTCAAAATTGAAAATGCTCAGCTTCTGTCAAACAAGAACTTTCTGACTCTTGTTTTCCTTTCCTTTTCCTGTGCCAATGTTAGAGGTGTCAGTTTCAGTCCAGAGAGGTAAGATGAGGAAGTAGAAGAGCAGGGTGAAGTTTCCAACTCAGCCTGTCCCTGAAGTGACCCCTGGTTAGAAAGAGGGAGAAGTTGGGGCGCCTGGGTGGTTCAGTGGGTTAAACCTCTGCCTTCAGCTCAAGTCATGATGTGGGATCGAGCCCCACATCGGGCTCTCTGCTAAGCGGGGAGCTTGACTCCCCCTGCCTCCCCCTGCCTCTCTGCCTACTTGTGATCTCTGTCTGTCAAATAAATAAATAAATAAATAATCTTAAAAAAAGAAAAGAAAAGAAAAAGGGAGAAGCTTAAATCAGATGTTAGGCTTCAGTTATGTCAAAGAGGACTTTTTGGTGTCTAAAAGTTACTAGAAAAATGGTAGGTTTTAGCAAAGGTATCATCTAGGAGTGAAGAAGATCAAGTTGAGGGGTCAGTAGTGAAAACGTTAAATTTGTCCTATATTTTTTCTGAGTTTTGCTCTTTCAGTAAATTGCATTCATACTAACAGAATTGTTACAGAAATCTGAAAGATTAAAATACAACTTCAAAAGATTCAGATTCAATTTAGTTTAGTTAAGCATACAAATTATCTCATAATGAAGAAAAAAAATGCAAGATTTGAACCTCCTCCAGTTATAGAAGTCCCTGCTAATTTCTAATCCATACTCTTTTTAAAAATCATTTTTATTAACATATAATGTATTATTTGTCCCCGGGTTACAGGTTTGTGAATTATCAGGCTTACACATTTCACAGCACTCACCTTAGCCCATACCCTCCCCAATGTCTGTAACCCAGCCATCCTATCCCTCCCCCCACACCCCAGCAACCCTCAGTTTGTTTTGTGAAGTTAAGAGTCTCTTATGGTTTGTCTCCCTCTCGTTCCCATCTTGTTCCATTTTTTCCTTCCCTACCCCCCACAATCCCCTGCTCTGCCTCTTAAATTCCTCATATCAGAGAGCTCATATGATAACTGTCTTTCTCTGATTGACTTTTTTCACTCAGCATAATGCCCTCTGGTTCCAGCCACATCATTGCAAATTAGAAGATTTCATTTCTTTTGATATATATATATATATATATATATATATATATATATATATATATCCACACACCCCACATCTTCTTTATCCATTCATCTGTCTAACCCATAGTTTTATGGCACATGTAACTTATTCCAAATATTTCTCTTTTTGTGGGAGATTCTTTGGCTGACTTCTATCTGTGAAATGGCCTTTATATTGGTTCCCTCTTGTCTGATTCTTGATTCTATGGAGAATTATGTAAGTCTAATAACTGTTAAGAGTAAATTTAGAGAGTTGAGGTCAAATATGTCCCCCTTCTTTATAAAAGTGTGTTTGATAAAGAAGATGTGGTTTGTATACATATATATATACACCACATCTTTTTATCAAACATATAAATTTATATAAAAATTTAATATATAATTTATATTTAATTATTGAAATTTAACATATAAATTTATATTTATATATTTATCAAATATATATACACACATGTGTATATATAGATAATGGAATATTATGCAGCCATCAAAACCCCCCAAATCTTGCCATTTGCAATGACATAGTTGGAACCAGAGGGTGTTAAGCTAAGCAAAATAAGTCAATCAGAAAAAGACAAGTATCATATGATCTCACCGATATGAGGAATTTAAGAAACAAGACAGAGGATCACAGGGGAAGGGAGGGAAAAATGAAACAAAATGAAACCAGAGAGGGAGACAAACCACAAGAGACTCAATCTCAGGAAACAAACTGAGGGTTGCTGGAGGGAGGGGGTCCATGGAAGGGATGGGGTGGCTCAATGATGGACATTGTGGAGTGTATGTGCTATGGTGAGTGCTTTCAATTGTGTAAGACTGACGAATTACAAATCTGCACCCCTGAAATGAATAATACATTATATGTTAATTTTAAAAAAAGGAAAAAAATATATATCATAATGTCTTGACTTTTGTCCATGAATTGTTTCATAGCTAAAGGCTGGGTAACACATTACTTGCTTTTCTCTAAAACACCATTGTCCAACAGAATTTATGCCGTTACTGAAATGTTCCATATTTGTGCTTTCTGATATGGTCACCCCCTCTCACACATGGTTATGAAGCAGCAAAATATGGTTTGTGTGACAGAGGAACTAAGTATTTAATTTTCATTTAATTTTAAATTAAACTAAATTAAAGTTAAATGGCCATACATAACTAGTGGCTACCAAGTTGGATAGTAGAACTCTAGAAAATACATTTTAAAATGCAATAAACCTCTGGCTCCCACAAAACCCCTTGTAGATGTTTCATTTTATTGCACTTCTTCATTTCATTTTAAAGGATATTGCAGATAGGAGAGTTCTTTCTTTTTCTCAAAGGTAAACAGATAAGCAAGCTTCAGCTTAGGGAAGAAATGCTTTTGTAAAGCCTTCATATTTCAGGCTAAAGTGTCCATTTGTCTTCAGTAATATCTGG
Source organism: Mustela lutreola (assembly GCF_030435805.1). Taxonomy (NCBI): domain Eukaryota; kingdom Metazoa; phylum Chordata; class Mammalia; order Carnivora; family Mustelidae; genus Mustela; species Mustela lutreola. The sequence goes on along the minus strand of NC_081291.1, from coordinate 174,862,751 downwards.
CTTTGAAATGTTGCTGCTGTTAGCACTAAATGAAGCTCAATTTACATGCTTCAGAGATGGTATTGATGAACATTAGCAGTGTGTGTGGTGCACACAGTCGTCAGCAGTCACATGCATTGAGGTCTGTGCTGAATAATTCTGCCTCAGGATCCCTGCAGATTCCTTGAGTATCCTTTTAAGACTACTATCTGTTTTAAGAGAGGAACAGATGCATCTTCCCATATAGAGTAATCAGCAAAGTTCAAGGGATGTAGGGCCAGATTATATTCATCTTTTTTTTCACAGAGTTGAGTATACTGGTGCTACTTAAACCAGTCTTCCCAGAAACTAGCTTCTCTCTCTGTTGTAAAATTGGTTTCTATTTTGGTTGTTTGGGTTCAGGAACTATTGAGTTGTCATGTGAGTGTATTTCTTTCATTTTTTATAGTCCTTTTTAATGCAGTACTTAAAGGTATGCTAGTATGTCTATCTTAAAACTTTATTTTCAGAAGTCTCTACCTTTATGAAAAAAGCTATTTTTCCTTCTCCTTTGAAAGCACGACAATGATTTTACATTAACATAAGTTCTTTGGCTCACATATTCCTTTCATAAGTAATATACACCTTATACCAAGGATAGATGTATGAGGAAAATGTCCATATATACACCCATAACCTATTACACATATTGCACCCTCTTCCAAAATACATAAATCAATTCTACCCAATAAGTAGAAGCAATAGCTTCCTTAGGGTGCACTGTATATTTATGTGCATGTGTAAATATGTAATATGTGCTTATAGTCATAAATGACATAAAATTGGCCAAAATATATTAGATAACAGAGAACTGAACTTCACTAAAATACATTCAGTCTTAGTATATATTTTCTTAGAGGCCATATATTAAAATTCTCTATAAAATGCCAAAGTCACCCTGACAAGAGCTTGCTTTACTTCATCACTTGGACATGTCCACTGATAAGAACCTCAGTACTTCACCAGGTAGCCTGGTGACCAAAATGTCAATGGACAATATAAATGAAGGATACACTTTGCACTAAATAAAATTCCATTTAAGAAAATCTTTGCGACATAGATAAAATGGAGGATAGTATTCAATTTTTATAATAATTTTTATGTTTATACATGGATTCAGTATAGAATTTTTTAAAAATAATCAGTTGTTTTAGAGCATGCAAATATAAATCAACTTATAAAAATTCAGTTCACACTCAATCTTCCTTATCTATTCAGTGATTACATCAAAAGTTCTCTAATGGATGTTAGTGAGAAAAAATGAATTCTTATTCTGTATTGCAACTTGAAACATAGAGTTTTCTGAAAGACACTCTTAATTAAAGCCTTGCAGATTTTGTCTGTATCAAAATCAATATTTTTAAAACTGTGCCAAAACTATTTATATGCATCGGTTTATGACTTTTTAATATCTTCTTTAAAATTCATAGATACTATTTATCTTAAAGATCTAGAAAATATGTGAATGAGAAAAATACATTTGATACAATCCTCTTAAATTATATATATATATATATATATATTTTTTTAAATAGTTCTTCCTGCCAGGAGGAAATTGTTGCACATGTTTATTTAAAAACGGTACTAAAAATTTATTTCACCAAGGTTAAAGAGTACAGGATCAATATACAGAATCAATTGTCTTTCTATATAGTGACAGTGAACAAACCAAAAATGAAATTAAGAAAACAATTCCATTTACAATAGCATCTGAAAGAAAAAAGTACTTAGAAAAAAAAGGGAATTGCATTTTGTTTGAAACATTAAGGAAGGAGACGCAGTCCCCTTTGAGAAGGATCTTAGTAGAGAAAATTACTGAAAACAGGCAATACAATATTAGTAAATATCATAATAAAATTCCATAATATGGCAAAAATGTTTCCTACTTATAGAGGAATTAGGAGGAGTAAATAGAGTGGATAAAAAGTCTTTTTCCTGATTGGAGGACATATGGTCATGTATACTGAGTATGACCCAGTTGATTTTCCTGGCATCCTATTCTGACCTGGGAAGGGAAAACCACAAAAAGGAACAAGTATGAGAACTGAAGAAGCTTCTACTATGTGCAGAAGCTTTTAGCTTTTCTGTAAATTCACAGTGTTAGACTAAAAAGTGAGAAACTGATAGTAAAAGGGGTACAACATTTTTCTTGAGGTTCAGTAAAGTAAATCAATTATTAAATTAAGTGATGATATAAACAAATGTACATTGAGAAAAATCTAATATTCTTATATCTTGCCACATATTGTTTCTTTTATTTTTCTATAGTATTTAATTTTTTTGTTATCATTTTAGAGACTAATGGATTTAGAGAAAAAGTAATGTAGACTGGATCATAGTTCTTGTCTTCCACACTTTTCTTTGCCTTGAAGCACCAAATCTTTACATAACCACTCATTTGTTCTCTGTATTTGTAGGTCTGGTTTGCTTTATTTTTTTCCTTTTAGATTCCAAATGTAAGTGATACCATGCAGTATTTGTCTTTTCCTTGACTTATTTCTTAGCACAATACCCTCTAGGTCAAGCCCTGATTATTTCCTTGTTTATGGCTGAGTAATATTCCATTATGTGTACACATGTAAAAATGTATGATATATCACATCTTCTTTATCCATTCATGTACTGATGGATATTTAGGTTGCTTACATATCTTGTCTATTTTAAATAATGTTCCAATAAACATAGAGGTGCATATATTTTTTTGAATTAGTGTTTTAATTTTCTTTAGGTAAATACCCAGTAGTGGAACTATTAAATCATACGGTATTTCTCTTTTTTATTTTTTGAAGAACCTTCAAAATATTTGAATATGCACTTCACAAAATAGGTATACAAATGGCCAATAAGCATATAAAAGGATGCTGACCATAATTAGTTACCAGGACAATGTACATTAAAACCACAATGAGTTATAACTATATAGTTTCTGCAATGATAAAAGGATTTTTTGTATGTGTTGGCAAAGATATAGAGCATTTGAAAATCATACTCATTGCTTGTGGGATTATAAACATGTATTTATTTTTGAAAACATTTTGTCAGAATCTTGTAAAATGAAGCATACACTTAACAAATGACCTAGAAATTCCATTTCTAGGTATTTAACCAACAGAAAAGAAAATATTTCACAAGATCATGGCACATTGCATCATAATAACCCCAAACTGAAAATACCCAATGTCAATAGGTCAAAGGCTAAACAAACAATGGTATGTTCACACAACTGAATGGTATACTCAGTAGGAAGAACAAACTAATGACACAACAGTTCATTTTCACAACAAAATAAATGATCTCAAAAGGTCATGCCAGGTAAAAGAATTCAGGCATAAAGAGAATATACTGGATAATTCCATTTATATTGACTTTTAGAGTAACAGCAGATCAGTGTTTTCTTGTGCCAGAGTCTTGACCACCAAAGGTTAATAACAAATGGTTAGGGATGATGTAGGTATTCTATATCTTCATTGTGGCCATGGTGGTTACCTAAATGTATGCATTTGTCATAGTTCATTATCAAACAATTAAAATGGGTAAATTTTATCATAAATTGTACTTTAGTAAAGTTCATTAAAATAAGTTCAAATGTTTCATCTTGGACAACAAGAACCTAGAAAAACTTCACTTTGATTCCATAATTTGGATGAAATTATTAAACCATTGTTGGAATTGATTTTCTGCTTATTGCATATGAAAACATTAATATATAACTGGCATCATTTATATACAAAGTTGTATAGTTAGTGGAGCCAGCCCTGTATCGGCCATCATTTCATATGTCATAGATTTACAAAAATAAGTAAAATTAATTTATAAGCATTATCTTTTGATCTTAACAAAAAGTTATGCCTGATAAAGTTGTATAGTTGTACATGTTAAACTACTGTCTTTGAACAATTTTTTCTCAAAATAACTATTAACTTTTGAAATAAGTGCTGGTGATACTTTGGTAGATTCTGACAACTGGTTTTCAAGCAGTCAATGGAAACACTGTGGCTCCAAATGTAGATGGTAAACACTGAAAGCATATTACAAGTTACATGTGTATCATCAATTTTCTTGAGAAAGAGAACTTCGGTACCTACACTTAAAAATAAACATGGACTTATGCTTTTTTTTTTTTTTAGCTCATTATTAATGAAATAGGTTATTGAAAAGCAAACAACAAGATAAATATGCAATAAAATTCCAACCTTCTGTGGTCACAGTGTTCAGACCTCTATAGAGCAGAACAGTTTAGCTTCTGTTTCCTGAACACATTTCATGTCCAGCCAGCCTGTAAATTCCCACTTTTCCCATGGACCCTGCTATATGGCAGTGTGGCAACTTCTTGCATTTCTCTAGGTCAAATCCACGGCCTGCTTGAATGGCGTGTCATGAACACATTCACATAAGGTGCTGCTCTCAGAAGACCCCACACTAGTTAAAAATCCTGCTTTTGCCCCCTTGAAATTCTTAATAATTTTATCTTTGAAACTGTTTTTGTAAGTGAGATCTGAGGGGATAAAGAAACATGTGCATGAGCAGAGGAGTGACAAATAACAAAATGAGATTAAAGGGAAAAAAAAGCAACACATTTCGAAGCGGGGCAGAAAATTCTGATGTAGTTTTCTTGGCCCCTGCTTCCCCCTTTCCTGAATGAATACCTTGGAACAAAATATCAGAAACCCCCCTGAGAGTTGCCTTAACAGTGCTCAATGAGCAGTAGGAAAAGCTTACTTTTCTGCACCTAAGGCATTACCACTTTTACTGAGAAGTAAGACCATAAAGATTGAATCTAAAAGGTGTTCTTACGACTCCTATCCCACTTCAGAGTCCACACATATTGAAATTCTCATGAAGGTTGCTGTTGTGATGGCTGCTTGGAAGTTATTTTGAGCAACAAGAGTTGACAGTTTGAATTTTGGCTTTTATGATGGAGTTACTTTAACATTCTGCACAGTCTTCCAGATGTCACCTACAGTCACTCATCTGTAGTCCCCAGGTCTATCAGGTAGACCCTGGCCTTGCACTTCCTTTGACCTCTGTCCTGCCTTCCCTCTTTCCATCTGGGGTTCGGCCATTATCTCTAGCCCCACTTTATGTCCAGGGGTTCAAGACCAAGGAGTCCAAGTCTCAGTACGCTTTTTCTAACATCAGTTTGAAATCCCAAATAACTTTCCAAGTTTCCACCTTCTTCTGTACCTCAGTTTGGGTGCTGCTTCTAATTCCACTGAAAAATTGTGTCTTCTTTCTGTCACTTCATTCTGACTTTTTTCCTTAGTGTCTCTCTCCAGGGTTTATTTTTACTTCTCAGATTTTAATCAGGATCAAATAAAACAAAGCCAAATTTAGGTAAGGAGAGAATGTACTGTAATAGGAAGTAAAGGGACTAGTGTAGTAGGGAAAGTTATACTGAGAGAGAGAAAGCTTGGGCTAGAAGCCCTGTAAATTATCTCACTGGTTATTGAGGAAAAAAGCTTTGCTTTTACAGGGAGGAATAAACAAGGCTGAAAGAACCAGATTAGGGAGATTGGTTGCACGAGAATGGCTTTGAGTAGACAGTTGATCAGAGATGGTTCTGCCCTGAGATCTGTCTATTTTCAGAAGTGGCCATTGGAAGGGGTTCTATCCATACTGGCTCAGGGTAAGAGTGGACCAAAAGTCAGAGGCTTGGAAGAAGGGACACCCCACATTGACTTAACAAGCATTTTGTTCTGACTTATCAGTGGAGACCAGTCAACTAACCATTTATGAGGCAAAGCATGGGAATTTGCAGGGTATCTGGCTTTGTGATAGGTAGATAAGGGGGCATCTGTGTGCCTCATTTAAGTCATAGGGAAGGGTGTCTCTTTGCAGTAAGACATTTTCTGGAGCACTAAATGTGGATCATAGTGTTCAAACAAGATTCAGCCTTGTTATCAGTTATTCTCATTTCTCTTGTCCCTAGTCTCACTTCTTTTCAGAAATATGCTTTCTGACTCCCTCATGTCTGTACTTTAGATTTACTGGGTTTGTCTTATTCTCTCTCAGCTCTTGTCTTGCATACTTTTTTTACTTTAAAAACTGTATTGCTATTAATTTTAAGAAATATTTTTAACTTATAAAAGCAAAAATCTAAAAAAATATGGAAGTCTATAGTAAAAATGAAAATACCACTTTACTTCATACTTTTATTTATTTATTTTATTTTATTTTATTTATTTTTTTTTTAAGAATTTTTTTTTTAAAGATTTTATTTATTTATCAGGGAGAGAGAGGGGGAGAGAGCAAGCACAGGCAGACAGAATGGCAGGCAGAGGCAGAGGGAGAAGCAGGCTCCCCGCCGAGCAAGGAGCCCGATGTGGGACTCGATCCCAGGACGCTGGGATCATGACCTGAGCCGAAGGCAGCTGCTTAACCAACTGAGCCACCCAGGCGTCCCTACTTCATACTTTTAAATGTGTTTCCTTCTCCAAACCAAGCTCCATTTATATAACAATACAGAAGAGTATTTCTAAACTATTAACAATTACCTTATATTGTGGTATTGTTCTGTGATGTTAAACACTTTCATTAAGCAAAACAGACATTTGACTGGCTCTCTGAATTCATGGGTAACTCTAAATAAAGGCATATCTGTATACAAGAGCTCCTGTGAGGTTTAGGACTTTGCCTCCTTCCATCGTTAGGCTCTAATTTCCTTTCCATTGGCTTCATTTTATCAAAAAATGAAAAAGATGGTCACTAGCAGTCCAAAATTTCATTGGGCTTGAAAAAAAACTTTAGATATTTTTCTCCAATTAAATTCTGGACTTTGATCTCATTGTCCTCAACTGAGCTTTGTTTAGCTCCCTGAACCAGATATGCTAGTGTTCTGCTAGTTGTTTCTGCTTTAACTTTCTCTTCTTAAAAATCATCACTTTCTGAAAATCTTATTGATTGGCTATTAGGTTTTCCAGAATAATCCTTTATATTTCTTATCAGAAAAGATGATATCTTATATCTCCTTTTCTTATTGTTTGATTTCAGGGAGATTTCCTCACTTTTATTCTCATCTTATTTAGGAATTCATAATTTGGATAGTGGCATTTTTTCTTTCCAAGAAATAGTACAACTTTCCATAACCTTCTTATTTATGATTGTCTTATCTGCCTGAAGATATTAATGTTTATTAAGAAGAACACATTTACTTCGTTCTTCTTTGTTCCCTGAATTAACTCTGTTTCTGTTTTCTTCAAGTCATTCTTTTCCTGTTGACTTATTTCTCTCTCCCTCTTTTTAATTTTTTTTATAAAGTAGGTTTTCTCTGAAAGCTTGGTAACTTTTGATTGTCTGTTCATATTTACAAATGAAACAATAAAAAAATGATACCATTCCACCATAGGAGGATTTGATTTTCCACTTGTGTTATCATTTCAGACAACTGAATGGTGATCTGGCTCATAGGCTGAGAGACTACACATGCCAGTGTGTCTGTGGGGCTTTCCAGTTTCTTTAGAGGAGAACCTTTTGCCTGGGAACAAATGCCTGGGAGAGGTTTAGCTGGTCAATTTCATTCATTAGGTGTCAAGTCAACTTTTTCATATAGACACTTTCCATTTTTCTCCCAGTTTCTAGCCTCAATTCTTACCATTGTCTTCCTAAGTACTTGACATTTCTGAGTGGGGAGCCTCGGGATTCTGCAGGGAAAGTGTGTTTTCTTTACCTGTGTGCTCTCTGTGAGCTCTCCAGGCTATGCTTCTTCTGTTCCCCTTCCGCAGTCTTGTACTCCTCATATTCTAGAGGTTTCTTGAGATCTGTTCTCTATCAGTATTCCTCTCCTTACCCCACTCTCTCAATTGGTATTTACAACCTTTTGATTCCTACACATTTGTTTATTGGGGTATTGGGAAAAGGGAGATAATGGTGACCAGTCTTGAATCAAATGTGTCCTATTAATTCTAAGCATAAAATTTTGGATTCTTCCAAGTTTTGTCTATTAGCATCAAGAATCTACCTGGTGTAGCTGAAAGCCTGATTATCATGAGGCTCTTTCAATATATCCATTCAGGAATTCACAGCAAAAATTTGCAAATGAAAGTTATTGTTTATTCATATTACTTAAATATATACATAAAAGGTACAGTTTTATATATAACATTGAAATAATTTGACATCTTGTATGGACATCCCCTAAATTTACTACGTTCTGGAGCCTGAGATGTTTGCTGCTCAGGTTCTCACTACAATGTTCTTGTTATGTAAGGGACAGTGTTCTGGGAATGAGTTGTTTTCAGCTGGGATCTCTGCAGTGCACCCTTTAAGTTAAGTAATTTGGATATATTATTCAACATCTTTTAGCTTCACTTTCCTGGAGAGGTTGGACAAAATAAGGCATTTTTAAAGTCCTTTGATCACTAGAATTTCATATTTCTCTAATTCTAAATAAGATTGGATATTTAGCCAATATTCTGAAGACCAGTCAAATGTTGAGAACTGTACCAATGTTGCGCACATGGTAGTTGTTCAATAATTTTTCCTGAATGAAAAAATTGGAATTAGAACTTGTACTCACTCATTCAATCATTGAACGAGTGTTTACAGAGTACTTTCTAGAGCCAGGCACAACTCTTGTTTGGAGGTGAAGCAATGACTAGACAGAGCATGAGAGTGGGCCCTCATGCAGCATACATTCTACTGGAAAAAGACAGATTATAAGAAAGTAAGAAAATATATATTCAAAATAATGGTAATATGCGCTATAAGGAAACTTAGTAAGGTAAGAAATTCTTGGCAGATGGTTGTGTTATTTGAGGTAGAGCTCTGGATAAAGGCATCTCTTATGAGGTGATATCTGAACTAAGACCTGAAGGAAGACAAAGAGCTGCTAAAAGTAGAGCTGAGAGGGAATGCTCTAGGGAGAGGAAACAGCGCAGAAATTTTTTAATGTTGAGACACTGAATGGAGCTGTCTGGAGTCTAGTGATGAAGGAGTAGTTGGAATGGAGTCAGAGTATGGAAATCTTCTAAACCACAATAAGGATTTTTAGATTTTACTCAAGGCTTAATGTGACTCATTAGAAGGTTTTTAAGGTGTACTAGGATATCAACCAATTTATACTAAAAGAAATTTTAACCTGTTTGCTGTATCAAGAATGGACTTGACTATTCTATTTATGTTACAATTTACTGTCTCCTGGTATTTCCCATTGCCTTTGTTTGCTTACTTTTCCTCCTTAGTACTTATCATCATCTGACATACTGTATATATTTACCTTTTGTTTATTATGTACTGTTCTCACTGGAATGGAAATTCTATAGGGATTTGGATTTTTGTCATTTTTTGTATCCCCAACTGATGGAAAACTCCCTATCACATGGTAAACTTTCAATAAATATTACCAAATTTTTTTTGGGGGGGTTAGGGATAGAGCTTACATATATATGTATGTATATACATATATATATATATATGGTGTTTTATGTATATATGGTATTTTATTTTTTATTTTATTTACTTATTATTTTTTAGGATTTTATCTATGTGTTTTCTGGGGGAGGGACGGGGGTGGGGAGAGAGAGAGAGAGAGAGAGATAATCCCAAGAAGACTTCCTGCTGACTACAGAACCCAACCTCGGGCTCATTCTCATGACCCTGAAGTCATGACCTGAGCCAAAACCAAAAGTAGGGTGCTTAACTGACTGAGCCACCCAGGCACCCCATGGGAGATATATATATATATAGTGTTTTAGGCAAGAGTGGTAAAAATGGAGATGGAAAACAGTAGAAAAACTCAAACTTTCAAACTTCACTTTGGAGATGTAATTGATGTTATTTGCTGCTGGGTTGAATGCAGGAAAAATGGGACATATGAATGGGCTTCCCGGATTTTTATTTAGCTTAGCTACTACATGAAATTATGGTATCATTATGTAAAATGGGAAAGGTAAGGCAGAAAGCATGTTTTGTGGAAGAAGTTAGTGAGAATTCCAGATGCTCCTTCAGTAGCCAAAGTGGAAATATCAAGTACACATTTAGCTATATATATCTAGTATCCAGATGAGAGGACTTTGAGAGATATAAATTTGGTGGTCGTCAAAATAAAGATGGCATTTTAGAGATACAAATTTTGATGACATTATATAGAATAATGTATAAACTAAGAAAGGTAGAAAACTCAGGACCAATAAGCCATTAATATTTTATGGAGAGGTCATCAAGGGAGATGGAAAAATTATGTGGATATAATGAGACTGGGCAGAGCTATGTCCTGGAAGGAGAGAAAGGAGAACATGCCTTGAGAAAAGCATGAACAACTTTGTTGAAGGCACCTGAGTGGCAATTGGATGAGAACAGAGTTGTCCACTGGTTCTTGACAAGAGCAAATGGATTGTAGTACTTTGAATGACAACCAAATTAGAAATGGTCGTGAGGGAAATCAGAAATGTTGAAGGAGGGGGTTTGGGAGAAGGGGGTGGGATTATGGACATTGGGGAGGGTATGTGCTTTGGTGAGTGCTGTGAAGTGTGTAAACCTGGTGATTCACAGACCTGTACCCCTGGGGATAAAAATATATGTTTATAAAAAAAATAAAAAATTAAAAAAAAAGAAATGTTGAAGGAAAAACTTTCACTGTGAATAGGAACAAGAAATATAGAAATAGGTAAAGGGGATATTTTAGTTCAGAAAAGAGGGGGATAACCATGGGGGTAAATTCTTCAGCTGATGGTGGAACACAAAGAAGGTATTAAGTGGGAATAAAATAATTATTGTGAACAAGTGCTTTTTTTAAAATTTTATTTATTTATTTGACAGAGAGAGATCACAAGTAGGCAGAGAGGCAAGCAGAGAGAGAGAGAGGGAAGCAGGCTCCCTGCTGAGCAGAGAGCCCGATGCGGGACTCGATCCCAGGACCCTGAGATCATGACCTGAGCTGAAGGCAGCGGCTCAACCCACTGAGCCACCCAGGTGCCCCAACAAGTGCTGTTTTTATGTGTCTCAGGAATCAAAGGTATTTAATTACATTATTTCTCAAGATATTTTCAATTTAAGTAGTTCCAATGTCAAAAGGGTGATTTATTTCCACATGCAAAATGAACTGGGGTAATTATGTGAATCTCAAGTATTATGGCTTACTGTCAAATGGAGCTTTGCCTAGAATCTTGGCTCTTTTTGGTACTTGCCTCATGACTCTATGCCAGCTTGTGTTAACTTATCTATTGAATGGGAACAATAATATTTATTACCTGGGATTGTTGTGGTCATGAAGTGAGATAATGCCTGTATGGATTGATTTATTTATGTCTGTACCAAAAGATAAAATGGACATTTGCTGAAATATGTATGGTAATACCCAATTGGTTTTACTGCAACTGTTGTTTTATGCTCTTAATCAGTGTTGGCTAATAAATGCCTTGAAGGAAGAAATTACATTTTACCCATTTTGTAGCCTTAGTACCTAGCAGTTTACTTAGCTCAGGTCAGAGCTGGTGCTCAGTATATGTCTAAAAGAGAGGGGTGGGGGAGAAAAAAACACAAAGTAACTTCTTATAAATTATAAAGCAAAACAATTAGGAATAAATGAATTCATCCTGACTTTGCAGTTCTGCCTTTGATACAATGGAATATGGGATGAGTTCCTTACAGAAAATCCCCTGGACATTGGAATTAAAAGAGATGGTGAGGAACACACATGTATAGCTATCTTTCATATCTGCCTGAAGTCACACAATTGGGTTTTAGCTTCTAATGTCTTTAACTGTTTCATTATTATTCATCCATGACCAAACAGGCAATTTATTATAATTTTACCTATAATCATGTTTTGATATCAGCATTTCATTTAAATCCTTAAGGTTTATTTAAAAAGGCTTTTGGGTTTGATTCCTACATGTTTTAGTCTTTTAACACATGTTCTAAATGAGCTCATTATATTCACAAGCAATCTTCAAACCCAGGCTTTAAGACTATCATGAAGTCCTAGGAAACATAACCACAAAAAGTACTTTCCATTGTCTCAACTTGTTGGAATCAGATCTGAAAAATATCTTAAGATTTTGGTCTAGATATTTGTGTGCTCATCTGTCTTATTTTGTCATTAACTCTTCTTTCTTGTACCCATTCTTCTATCTTCATGATTCTCCTATTTGAAAAGTTGGGGTAGTTTAAGAATATAAAATGATAGCTTCCCCAGATATGCTTTCTTCAGTCTGTAGGAACAGGTCTTTAGATTCACTGTGTCCTGAACAGGGAGATACATGGACCTTTATTAACAAATTAGACTTTAATTAAATTAGTTTAGATTTAAGAGAAAGTTATCTTTTCATTTGATTGGAAACAATTGAAATTAATGAGATGAAATATTTAAGTTCAGTGTTTATTCTTTTGCCCATTGAAATGTTTCTACATCTAATAAATTCAGGTTTTTTAAAAAAATCCATGTTCTCTAAGAAGCAGAAAAAGAACATTTACTGCCTTTTAGAGAGTATTGACATATCTATAAAAATTATTACAGAACTTAGTGGGGTTAAATTATGTATTAAAAGATGAAAATATAAATCCTGGATCTATATCAAATCCTGGTGTCAGATCACTGAGGTTCATTAGGTTGGAATTGGTTTTCAGAGAATATTATATACATGGGAGTGGCTATCTCTTTATGTATCAGATTTATGAGGCTGTGTAGTAATTGGCAAAATATATTGCTTAATTTCACTCCTGAGGATAAACCCTAAGTGAAAAACCTAAATCGCTTACTCAGTCTCCAAAAACCAATACAAGCAACAAATCCCTCAAATTTCAGAAATATTTCATATAACATTAATTTAAAATAGTGAAAAATGAAAATAACATCAATAGTCAAAATAGGGAAAGAGTTAGACAAAGTATTATGTAGTCACTAAGAGAATGTATAATGATATATTTGTAATAAACTAGGCGGAAGGCTTGTGTTGCAGTTTTCAATGTGAAAAGCAGTCATTTTTTTATTTATGGAGGAGCTGAACTAACTGAAGCATATGCAGAGAAAATAGACGAGAAGGAAATTCACCAACATTTATCAGCTATTACTCCTGGTGATTTAAATATTTTTCTTTATAACTTTTTATGTGGTTGATTTTTTCTACAATGGACAAGTGTTAACTTTTATCATCAAAAAAAGTTGAAATAAAGTTGTGTATAAACAGCTTAGTTTAGGGTTGATGATTCATCCTCTCACAGCAGTCACTTGTGATAGCCTCTTGATGTGGTGTCTTCCTGTCTGAAAGTATTTCTTGTCTTCTTTAAACCCTTTGATCCCATTCACTTTGAAAGCAGCATGACCTTGCAAGCCTGGGGTTTGCAGCTTTCTTAGATGAATGATCTTCAGACGTGATTTTTTTTTTAATCAGGTGAATTTTGTAAGATGCTATTTTCCCTTTGTATCTAGAAATATATTTGTGTTGAAAGTTTAACCACAAGCCAAGTATGGAGTAATTTGGTTTGGTGGTTACTAAGCTATTGATAAATTCTTACATTATTTTAGGTTCATTCTAAAAATTGCCGAATTCTCTTGGAAAAGTGAACTTAAATTTTTAAAAATATTTTAGTTATTATTCATTTGACAGAGAGATCACAAGTGGACAGAGAGGCAGGCAGAGAGAGAGGAGGAAGCAGGCTCCCTGCTAAGCAGAGAGCTGATGTGGGGCTTGATTCCAGGACCCTGAGATCATGACCTGAGCCAAAGGCAGAGGCTTAATCCACTGAGCCACCCCAGTGCCCCCTTTACTCTTATTTTTAAAATTAAGGTTTAATTTATATAAAATAAATTTTAAGTGTTTATTAAAATAAATGTTGGCATATATATATATATATACGTATATATATATATATACATATACATATGTATATATATATATATATGTATATATATATATGTATGTATTTAACGAATACTTGCTGAACATTTGCTGTTTACCAGCAACTGTTCTGGGAGCTAGGGGAAACAAAACAGACAAAAATCCCTGCCCTTATATGGCTAAATACATCTGCATATATATGATCAAAATACATGTTTCATTTGCATTTTGTTTTTTCACCTAATGCATTAGAATCTTAATATATTTAAATACACTGGAATATTGGATCTAGTGCCTGCCACAGCATCTCTTGCATAACAGGTGTTCATTCCATGTCTGTTGAATGTATAAATGAATAAATGTCCCAAAATTTTAAGGCTGAAATACTGATTATTAGGTAATAAAGATTCATTAGGTAAGTGTATAAAGAATATATATAAAGGACTTTCCAGGAGGCAGCTCAATAATATATTAATTCTGTACCAAATCCTCTTTGGAAGTAGTTGGGGTATACTATAATTTTGTCCAGAATATGTGATCTCAATCTCAGCTAAAGATTAAGTTCCATGGCACCTGTGTGGCTCAGTGGGTTAAGCGTCTGCCTTGGGCTCAGGTCAGGGTCTTAGGGACCTGGGATCGAGTTCCACATTGGACTCTCTGCTCAGCAGGGAGCCTGCTTCCCCCTCTCTCTGCCTGCTGCTCTGCCTATTGTGTTCTCTCTCTCTCTCTGTCAAATAAATAAATAAAATCTTTAAAAAATAAGAAAAAAGTAAACTTTGAGAATTAAGATATCAGACAATTCAGCACAAGCAGTAGTATCTACGAAGTACCTCTAACTCAGCCACTGTTCAAGGACCTAGAAATTTAACTATGTGTAAAAGAAAGTATCTATCCTAATGAATTCACAGTCTAGGAAGGAGAATAGATGTGAAAAAATAGACATTGACAAATATTTTATACATACAAAATTCTTTAGAAATGTATTTCCAGGTGTGAACTGGATTACATTTTAGAATTGTGTATATAATAAAATAATCTTAGGTACAGACTATTGTGTGAAAAATATTGTCTGTCAAATCCTGTAGTTAGGCTGTGATAGACAGCCTACATCATGGCCCCCAGGTGTATTCCTACCCTTGTGGTGATCCCTTCTCAATGAACTAGGTTTGTTCTCTGTGACCAATATCATATGACAGAGGTGAAGATAAGTCATTTCTAAGATTAGATTATAAAAGGCTGTGGTTTCTGTGTAGGGCGCTTGCTCCTACCTACCTCTCTCTCATCAAACACTTTGGGAGAAGCCAGACAACCTGTGAAAATGTATACACAGGCAGCCATAGAGAGGTCTGTGGAGAGAAATGGAGTTCTGTGACTAATAGCTAGGAAGTAGTGCCTTGTAGAACCAGATGAGTTACCTTGAAGGTGCATCCTCCCCTCATCAGATCTTCAGAAGACAGTGTCTGTCTTCTTTACTATACCTCCTTGGAGATCTTGAGCCAGACCATCTAGCTAAACCACTTCTGAATTCCTAACCCACAGAAATTACAAAATAATTTCGTTGTTATTTTAAGCTGCTAAATATTGGGGTAATTTGTTATAAAGCAAAGATAACCAATATAGACGATCTTTCTAAAATGTAGAAGACATGAGTCCATGGGTTAGAGAATCATTCCCGTAAATTGATCCTGTCAACTTTTCAGTTTTACTAAAATACTAACTAGTTAATGACTAGAAAGATTTCTGAAAACTTTGTACAGTTTGGGGCACTTGGGTGGCTCATTAAGTTAAGCATCCAACTCTTGGCTTTGACTTAGGTTGTGATCTCATGGGTCCTGGGATTGAGTCCCATGGTGGGCTCCATGTGCTCAGTGGGGAGTCTGCCCCTGTTCCACTTGTGTGTGCATGCATACACACACTCGCTCTCTCTTCCATAAATAAATCTTAAAAAACTTAGTACAGTTTAATTTCCAATTTATATCCAGGGAACAGTTTATTTACTCAAAAAATCTGGTCCTTTGAATAAAAACTTATGGTATATATTAATCTAGCTACCAAACTAAAACATGCAAAATCATAATTTAATAAAATTTAATTGCTTCTCAAGTATGAAAGGTCAATTTTGTATTATTGAATTTGTTAATGAAAAAGCTAATGAAAATTAAAATGAATTCAAATTAATATTCACAAGTAATCTTCACTTTGAACTTCAAGATATATAATATAGTTCGAAGTCATTATAGCTTAGAGACCACAACTTAATTAAAAAAATTTGCAGGGGTGATTTAAGCTGATTTTTAAATTAAGGCAACAGAATATGAAATTTTTGAGTAATTGAGATTATTGCCCTGCCACTTTGCAATGACCAGCCTTTATTCCTTCTTAAATCTTTAGGTTTTAAAATTATACCACCAATGACAGATATTATTAAACTAGTCTGAACACATTTCTGTGTTAAGGAAACAGATCTTGGTGACTGTCACTGGAAGAATGTTATATATCTTGAAGCATAAAAAGAGCCCCCTTTCCCTCTAGCTAAGCAGAAACTAAAGAGGATCCTGACCCTTGCTGAAGAATCCCTACCATGTCTTCCTCCTAGGGTTAGGATAGCTAAAGAAGAAGTTGTAAAGAGTTGAGTTGGCAATGAAATTATTTTTTATTTTTGACAGTCTGGAAGATTGGGGGATGGAAAGCTCTGAGATAATGTGAAGTTTGGTGCTATTACTTGTTTAGTTCCAGACTGGTAATTCTTTAATTTTGGCATGCATCTGAATCTCATGGAGGGCTTGTAAGAAGATGAATTGCTGAGTCTCATTCCCAGAGATGTGGGTTTAGTAATTGCAGTGTGTGGCATAGGAATTAGTTCCCTAGTGATTCTGTTGCTGCAGATCCAGGTATCACATTTCAAACCACTGATAGATTGCATTGTTTTTGTCTTTGAGAAGGCTGTTTGTGTTTGTAGGGTGGAGAGGTGGGACTTAAGCTACATTTATTGGACACTCTGGTAGTTCGGTAGAACCTTGAAAGTGAATTTTGGCCAATATGGGTACAATTTTAAATGTCACCTCCAGGTCCCACTGCTAACATGGGCCACCTGATCTTCCATATTCCTGTAACTCTTTTTTTCTTTAAGATTTTATTTATTTATTTGACAGACAGAGATCATAAGTAGGCAGAGAAGCAGGCAGAGAGAGAGGAAGGAAAGCAGGCTCCCTGCTGAGCAGAGAGCCTGATGTGGGGCTCGATCCCAGGACCCTGGGATCATGACCTGAGCCGAAGGCAGAGGCTTTAACCCACTGAGCCACCCAGGCGCCCCATTCCTGTAACTCTTTTAGGCGGCTGAATGCAAAGGATTAAGTAGAGGCTTTTGAGAAAATCTTCCATGACATCTTCTGCTAATTATTCTCCTTTAAGAAGACTATGGGGTCTAAACTGCCCACTGTGCACTGGGTCATGTGACTACCAAAGTCATGAATTTGGATTGGGCAATAAAAGTGTCTCATCCTGTAGAAGTAGGTATATGAGGTCATCAGGTTAAGCATGTCCTGAAAGAATATGTAAGTGACATGAGCCAGTGGTTGAGATGTTCTAGCTTCTACTCTTGCTGCACTGATGCCTGTCCCTCCATCTGTACCTATGGCCTCATGGGATCTTCCCTATGATTAAGTGAGAGAGAGAGAAAAAAAAATATTAGTTTACAGATATGTCTGCATAATATGTTGACACAACTAAAGCACTAATGTCCTCTCAGCCCTGGGGGCAGAATTTTGAACACTTTGTTATACTTGCCTGTAAAGATGGATAGGCAGAAGAGATTACAGGGCAGATATTGAACAGTTTGGTTAGATGGTCATAAACTTAGAAGCCACAAGCTTGGTGGTTTGGTGAGAAAAAGGTCTGGGGAAAGAGTATATGAATAGAACTGTTGGAATGAGACTGTTAATTTGTTTATTTGTTAATGGAACTGCTAAAGGGGACTGTTATGGTTAATTTTATGTGTCAAACTGATTGGATCAATCTGGTTGTTTATGAGAGGTTTCTGGAAGAGATTAACGTTTGAATTGGTAGACTGAGTCAAGTAGTTGCTCTCCCCATGTGGGTGGGCCTCATCTAATCCACTGGAGGCCTGAATAGAATAAAAGGTAGAGTAAGGGAAAAATCATTCTGTAGGCTTGAATGTTTTTCCGAAGGGGATTGAGCATTTTCTGCACTTGGACCATGACTCACAACCTGGTTATCTCTAAGCCCTCAGACTTAGACAGGAGCTGTATACCATCAACTTTCCTTGGTCTCCAGCTTGCAGAAAGCAGATGGTGGGACTTAGCTCTCATAATTGTATGAGCCAATTCCTTATAATTCTCTTTTTCTTCCAATGAGAGGAACACACACACACACACACACACACACACACACACACAGTTAGTTCTGTTTCTCTGGAGAATCCTGAGTACTACAGTGACATAGAGAATATTTATGTCATATGTGAATGAAACAAGAGGGAAACCTTGCAGGTAACTCTTACCCGGTAACAAGATGATCTATCCATGGATGTCAGTCAGCCTCTTCCATAGCTATCCTGTGCTTGTTTGTGGGCTAATGAACAAAATGGCTATGGCTCCAAAAACTTCCTTTAGGTACTTCTTAGGACTTCTATGACAAGTGGTAAGAGTTATTGGATGGCTATGATAACTTAATAGTCAAGGCCAAAAGATACTAATGTAAGCTTATCTCTGAATGCATGGTGCTGGATACTTAGGTATGTATATAAAACAAAAAGGATAGATTAGATGCTCCCTGAATTTAGTTTCACCCTGAAGACTATACATCTGTCTAAGCTCCAAGCAGAGGTTCTTTTACACTTGATTGCATTTCATTGTCACTGTATTGTGGTAACTCAGATGTTTGCCTTCTCTTCAAACTCTGTCTGCTTGTTTTCTTCAGTCTGACAATCAATCACCTAGTTCAAATGGGAATATCACATGGAAAAGTATAAGATAAACTACATGGGAAAGGTATTATGATGAATAAGGATCTTGAGTGTTAAAATTTGAAGTAGATTACATGGTAGGTAAATAGTAGTTGTACTATCTGATCATTTGGGTTAACTTGAATTGGTTCTATTTGGTAACTGGTATCTTAACAAGCTGCTACTCAAATAGATTATTAATGGTTGATTGGCTCACTCACTTAAGTCATGTTTAGCTCTTTCTTGATGGTTCTGAGACCAACTCAAGAGTTCAAAGTAAAATCTTCTTTTTTATTACCTGGTTTTTAAGAGATTTCCCCAATATCTACCAAATAAAATCTCTTTACAAGGTTAATATGACCTACAGGTACAAAAAGAAAAAAAAAACCCTCATATATGTAAGATGACTTGCCTCTGGACAATAACATATTCTTTTTTGGTGGATCCCACCTGACCTGTCCCAAT
This sequence comes from Mustela lutreola, assembly GCF_030435805.1. NCBI lineage: Eukaryota > Metazoa > Chordata > Mammalia > Carnivora > Mustelidae > Mustela > Mustela lutreola. Next base: position 174,843,530 of record NC_081291.1, on the reverse strand, counting down.
TATATTGCCTTTTTCCTTTGAGCTCCTTTTTCTTTCAGAGCTTTTCTGTTTTCCTTCATCATCGATCCCAGTGTTTATGGAGCTGAGCTTCCTCATCACTTACTTTGTGTGTGGTGACAAAATCCAGGGAGTCCAAACATAGCCCAAAATATTCATGAAAATAATTGTTCCTAAAGTTAAATTTGTACTATGGTAGTTTGACCTGGACCAAAGGAAAATTACATTGTAAAAAGAGCCATAGAATGTTATAGTTGTAAGAGTTAAGGGGAGTCCAATTTAGTCTGATACTCTCATTTTGTAGAGAAGAAGATATGAGGCCCTAAGGATTGCTCAGTGCCTTATTAGGAAACAATTTCCAAACATTCTGATTTTGGTTCAGTGCAAATTCCCTAACATCATGCTGCTGTTCTGATATTTTTAGGCTATAAATATAGAGCTTGTAATTTTCAGATCCCAAATTTTATTCCGTATCCTTTCATATATGCACCATATTTTATAGCATATGTGCACGATATTTTATAGCTTTTAAACAACTTAACTTGATAAGTAATACGCACACTTAAAAGGCAACGTATATTCTTTTCAAACCTTGTATCCTTGAGGCACCTGCATGGCTTAATCAGTTAAGCATCTGCCTTTGGCTCAGGTCATAACTATAGGGTCCTGGGATTGAGCTCCATGTAAGGGTCCCTTGCTTAGCAGGGAGCCTGATTCTTCCTCTCCTTCTGTCCCTACCACCTGCTTATGCTCTCTCTCTCTCTCTCATTCTCTCTTTTTATTCTCTTTCTCGTCTCTCTCTGTCAAATAAATAAATAACATCTTAAAAACAAAACACAAAAACCTTCCATTCTTTTTTAAGGAGAAGGTTTTACTACATTTCCCTTTCCCTGGACAACTCTTGTTAAGATTGTTCTAAGAGACCGAAACACTATATATATATATTTAATTTTAGGTAGAAAAAGTCATTTTTATCTTTAGTTTCTTTACAGATTTTATTTTCTCCTATAAAATTTTTTTTAGGATACCTTAGCACTTTATATTATAGGTACTCAAACAAAGATGTTTTCTGGAAATGGTCCATTGTCAAATTTACTGCTTTAAATCATATGAGGGATGGTTGTTGGAACCATACATTGGATTGGTTTTCTTGTTTTTTGATATCTGAGGAAGCAACCCTACGAATAAATGGAGTTTGTCCTGCAGTCTATGGGCAGCTACGAATCACATTGGTTAACTAATGCTGAGGGTTTTCAGTAATGGATGAAGTTTCAAAAGTGTCTGGATTACTCTAGGGCTTTGTACAAAAGCCATATCTGGACATGCAAAGTAGAAAATTGAAATGATTTGTGTATCTTGATAATTCAAATAAATGTTCTCACATTTACCTCAATTATCTTGAATCTGCAAGAAAATGTGTTATGTTTGAATTAGGATGAAAACTGCCTCAGTGTTTTATCCCAATTTACACGTCCAGATATAGCTTTTGGGTAGTAATAATGGTGACGGCTTACGTTATGTTGCAGGCACTATTAGGTGATTTTCATATATTATTTCTAACCCTCATACCAACTCCACAAACTAAGCACATCGTTATTCCCATTTTACCCGTGAGGAAACTAAGCATATAGAGGTTATGGGATTTATGAAGAGCTTGAAGTAGTAATTTTCTTTGAAGTAAATTGGCAGAGTGATGAAAGAAAGCAATACATGTTGTTAAATTTTGGGAAATGAATAAATGCTTACAACATTATTCATCAGTTTGAAAAGACAAGAAGCCCAAAATCTTTGTGCTATAGGACTCAGGTCTTTGCTCCTTTTGCATGGCCATAGTATGGTGGTGATGTTGGTCTCTGCCTTCCTTTCTTTGTGACTTTAGATCATTATTTCCATTCTTTGTTTTTTTTTTTTTCCTTTTTAAAGTTTAATCTCATTTTCCAAATCTTTAAGTGCCTAAGTTGAAACTAAAAGGTTTTTAAAAAAAAAAAGAAAAAAAAAGGTATTGTGTTCTGTATAAAAACAACATATGTCAAAATACCAAGTTACATCCTCCTTCTAAGGCAATAATTTGCACAACCAAGCTATATTTGAATGCATTAACTTGCTACAATTTTGACAGAGGCAGTCTGTGTGCGCAAATCCCTCGAATACTGATGGGATTGTGATTATGCCCTGAAAAGAGAAGAGTCTGAATACAGATTTTAGAGGACCAGAAAGTGTTTAATGTCTCATTGTTTGCATCGAGATTCTAAATCACATTCAAGTCGATGACTCTGATCTTCATATCAATGCACAAATGGAACAGAAGAGAAAAGCCAGGAAAGCTGTTTTCTGAGTGAAACACTGATTTTGTTCTCATGTTACCAGCAAGAGACCATTTGGGATATTTAAGCCTGAGGTTGAGTGCTCCGCATTTGTTAGAGCTCCTCAATGTTTGAAATGGGTTTTCCCTTTAGGGAGCCCATCCATTTGGACAAGTGCTACATCAGATCAAAAGACATGGGAAGAGGTATTTTGCACACAGATTGAATTTTTTTCTGGCAAAATAACATAGCTTTTTAGCACAACATTGTCTATTCTCTACTGAGTGTTCCTTTTTTTCTTTTCTTTCTTTTTTTTTTTTTTTTTAAATAGTTGGGAGTCTGTTTTCCAATAAGTGTCAGGCTTTTTTCATGTGGCAAATTGGCCAGCAGCCACCTGGAGATCATTTGAAAAGAAAGCTGGTGTTATGGGATTTAGTTTCTCAGCTCCAGTTGGTATTGTTTTCTAGTTTCTTAAATTCTGATCAGACTGTTCATTGTATTAAAAGTATTAGTCATCTGATTTTTGTATTACTTAATTTGAGAAATACAAAGATGAATATAAACTTTTAAACTTTAGGTTATAATGATATTCTGTTAAAAATGTCTTGGAACTGCTATTAAGAAATCATGTCTTTAGTTTCTTTTTCTTTCTTTCTGTTTTTTTTTTTTTTTTTTAAATCTCTTTCAATTGACAAAAAGGCAGTGTCCTTAGCATCTTAAGTCAATCAAGACCCTAAAATGGCTTAAAGCAAGATACAGTAAACCCAAACTGTTGTTTTAGCTATAACAAAATGTTAATCTAGCCATGGAAAGAAGTGGCAACATTTTATTTCTGAATGGTGATGCTGGTCCATTTTAGGGGAACATTGTTCAGCCTGGAACACAAATCCTGAGCCATGTTCCATAGTAAATCAATACCAGGTAGTTGGACAAAGTTCCAGAAAGGGTGCCACTGTAGGGGAAGAGTAGGCAATGGAGAAAGCGAGAGAAGGGTTTTAGCTTCTTTCCTCCACTGTGCATTTAAGAAAATTCCTGGCATGACTGATCCAGTTTTCCCGTTTTCATTAGCAATAGCCGCCAATCATGGCTAATCATCTCCTTCTAAAATGAAAAGAGTGTTGGCCAAGGTGCAGTTGGAACCACTGCTGCTGTGTCCTCTGGGGATGTTACTGGAAACTTCACAAATTCTTGTTTCCAAACCACTGTCTTGATACAACATAATGGAAAATTGGAGCAATTATTCAGATAATATGTGCAAACAGTACATTTTCACCTTTGGTTTATTGAAGATAAATCTTCATCTTCCTAGCCACAGTCTTGCCTGACTTGTAGTACTTCTTGCTAAACCCATTACCTTCTCTGAAATTCTATTTAATTTATGCTTGAATCCCTCTAAATCATGCCTTAAAAAGTACCTGGAATCCATTAGTTGCTGGATAGCTGTTCATTGTTTTTAAAGCTAACTATTTTCTTTGTAAATATGTTGCAGTATTGCACAGCAATTAGAATACTGTCTAGTGCCAGACTACCTAAATTCAAGCATTACTGCCTCCACCTGTTGGCTGTGTGCAAGTCATTCAATTCTGTGGGGTCTCATTTCTTCATCTGTGAGACGGGGATAATAGTATGACCAATCTCACAGGCTATTATTCCACTGATATATACCTATGTACCATTTATCCAAACACCTTGGTTGTTAAGTGGCTGCAGCCTTGGGCCCCTGGGAGACAGCCCCTTCTCCCCATGGCTTCAGTGCTGCTTTGCTCTTCCCTGACTCTGTAAGGGAGTGTTTGCTCAGCTGAGGGCTCCAGGATGCTGCCCCATATTGCAGGTCAGTGCCCATATTGTGCCTACTAATAAATGGTTTTAATATCATCCTCCTTATAGAGTCATTGTGAATTTTAAATTTGATATGTGGTGATATATTTAGAATAGTACCTGGTACCCATTTAAGTACTATTCAAGTTGCTATTATAAATAGGTAAGTTTTACAAAACAATGGCAGTATCTTCTATGTATTTTGCATATTTCCCTAAGCAGAGTACAATCTATTCATTCAATCTTTTTAAAAATTAAATTAAGTTCAGTTTAATTTAATTTTTAATTTAATATTTAATTTTATTGTGGTCAAAACACAACATGAGATCTGGTTTCTTGGTAAACATTTAAATGTATAATATATTATTAACTATAGGCATGATGTTGTACACCAGATCTCTAGAGTTTATTTAGCTTCCCTAACTGAAACTTTATACCCATTGAACAGCAACTCCCTATTTTTCTTCTCCAGCTCCTGGGTAACCACCTTTATACTCTGCGTTATAACTATTTTAGGTATTTCATATTTGTCTTTCTGGAAATGGCTAATTTCACTTAGCATAATATGCTTAAAGTTCATCCAATTTGTCACATATTGCAAAACTTTCTTTTTCTTTCTTTTTTTTTTTTTTTAAGATTTTATTTATTTATTTGACAGACAGATCACAAGCAGACAGAGAGGCAGGCAGAGAGAGGAAGGAAGCAGGCTCCCCGTCAAGCAGAGAGCCCAATGTGGGACTGGATCCCAGAACCCTGAGATCATGACCTGAGCCCAAGGCAGAGGCTTTAAGCCACTGAGCCACCCAGGCACCCCCAGAACTTTCTTTATTGATCCTGAATAGTTTTTCATTGCATGTGAATACCATATTTTCTTTATCCATTCATTTGTTGATGGGCATGTAGGTTGTTGCCTCATCTTGACTATTGTGAATAGTGCTGCAATGAACATAGGCATACTAGTATCTCTTTGACATCCTGATTTTGATACTTTTGGATGAATACCAGAAGTGATATTGATGGATCATATGGTAATTCTATTTTTAATTTGTAAAGAAATGTTCTTACTATATCAGTAATGGTCGCACCATTTTACATTATGACTTATAGCATGTGAGGGGTCATATATCTTCACAATCTTGCCAACACTTGCTTTTTGATCATCCTGACAGGTGTGAAGCCGTATCCTATTGTGGTTTTGATTTATATTCCCCTGAAGATTAGTGTAGTTGACTGTCTTTTCATATACTTATTTGTCTTCTTTGGAGGAATGTCTATTCAAGGCCTTTGTTCATTAGAAAAATCAAGTTTTTAGGTTTTATTGTTGTTGTTTTGTTATTGAATTGTAAAAATTCCTTCTATATTTTTGGAAGTTAATCCTTTATCAGATATATGATCTGCAAATATTTTTTCCTATTTGATAGATTGCCTTCTCACCCTCGTAGGTTTTTGTTGGTTTGTTTGTCCTACTTGTCTATTTTTTTCTTTTGTTACCTGAACTTTTGTTGTCATATCCATGAAACCACTGTCAAGACCAAAGTCCTGAAGCTTTTTCCATTTTCTTCTAGGGGGTTTTATGATTTCAGGTCTTACTGAAATGTAATCCATTTGGAGTTAATTTTTATATGTGGTGTAAGATAAAAGTCCAATTTTATTCTTTCACATGTGAATATCCAGTTTCCCTAACACCATTTGTTGATGAGACTATCCTTTCTCCATTATCTATTTTTGGCACCCTTGTTGGAAAATCATTTAACTGTATATGCATGGATTTATTTTTGGACTCTCTATTCTGTTCCATTGGTTTATATGTCTATGTTTTAATTACTGTCGCTTTGTAATATATTTTGAAATCACAAAGTTTGATGACTCCAATTTTGTTCTTTCTTAAGGTTTTTTAGTTTTTCAGGGTCCTTTATGAATTCATATGAATTTTAGAATTGTCTTTTCCATTTTTGTAAAAAAATGTCATTTGGAATTTGATAGGAATTCCATCTCTAGATTGCTTTGGACAGTGTAGACATGTTATTTATTTTTTTTTATTTTTTTTTCTTTAAAGATTTTTTATTTATTTATTTGAGAGAGAGACAGTGAGAGAGATCATGAGCGAGGAGAAGGTCAGAGAGAGAAGCAGACTCCCGGTGGAGCTAAGAGCCCGATGTGGGACTCGATCCCAGGACTCCAGGATCATGACCTGAGCCGAAGGCAGTCATCTAACCAACTGAGCCACCCAGGCGTCCCAGTGTAGACATGTTAAAATGTCAACACTTAAAATGTTAACACTTAAAATGTTTAACATTATTAAGTCTTCTAATCCATGAACACATTTAATGTTTCCATTTATCTGTATCTTTAATTTTTCATCAATATTTTATAGTTTTCTTTCATCTCATCTTTCATGAATTAAATTTATTACTAAATATTTTCTTCTTTTTAATGCTATTGTAAATAGGATTGTTTCCTTAATTTTCTTTTCAGGTAGTTCCTGTTTTTCATCTGTAGTTTGTGTCCTCTAAATTTATTAAATCCATTTATTACAAAGATTTTTTATGAAGTTTTTAGGCTTTTCTACATATAAGACCATGTCATCTATAAACAGACAGTTTTACTTCTTCCTTTCCAGTTTTGATGGCTTCTGTTTCTGTTTCTTGACTAATTGCTGTGGCTAAGACTTCAAGTACCATATTTAATAGAAATGGCAAGAGTGGACATCCTTGATTAGTTCCTGATCTTGGAGGAAAAGCTTAAAGTTTTCACTATTGAGTATAGAACTAACCATAACATTTCCATATATAGTGTTTGTTAGGTCAAGGGTAATTTTCTTCTTTCCTCAGTTTGTTGAGAGGTTTTATTACGAAAGGGCATTGAATTCTGTCAAACACTTTCTATATCTATTGAGAAAGGGCCATCTGATTTTTTTCCCTTCATTCTTTTTTTTTTTTTTTTTTTTTTTAAAGATTTTATTTATTTATTTAACAGACAGAGATCACAAGTAGGCAGAGAGGCAGGCAGAGAGAGAGGAGGAAGCAGGCTCCCTGCTGAGCAGAGAGCCCGATGCGGGACTCGATCCCAGGTCCCTGGGATCATGACCTGAGCCGAAGGCAGCAGCTTAACCCACTGAGCCACCCAGGCGCCCCCCTTCATTCTTTTAATATGGGATATCATATTAATTTATTTTCTTATGTAGAGCCATCCTTTGCAGGGATAAATCTCACCTGCTTATGGTGTATTATCTTTTAAACATGCTGTTGAATTCAGTTTGCTAGTATTTTATTGAGGATTTTTGCATCTATGTTCATCAGGGATATTGGTCTGTAGTTTTCTTGTGGTATCTGTCCTGTCTTTGTCTGGTTTTAGTAACAGAGTAAGGGGTAAGGCTGGCTTCATAAAATGAATTTGAAAGTGTTTCCATCTCTTTAGCTTTTTTTTTTTTTTTTTTTTTTAAGAGTTTGAGAAAGATGGGTATCAATTCTTCTTTAAATGTGTGATAGAATTCACCATTGAAACCATCTAGTCCTGGGCTTTTTCTTTGTTGGGAGTTTCTAAATTATTGATTCAGACTCCATTTTAACTATAGATCTGTTCAGACTTTCACTTTCTTCATGATTCAGTGTTGTTAAATTGTAATGTCTGGGAATTTATCCATTTCTTTTATGTTATCCTATTTATCAGAGTAGTTTTTCATAGTCTCTTATGATCCTTTCTATTTCTGTGACATCTTTAATTTCTGATTTTACTTATTTAAATCCTCTCTTTTTTCTTAGTAAGTCCAACTTGTCAATTTTTTTTTATGTTTTCAAAAGGCTACCTCTTCATTTTGTCAAATTTTTCTTATTTTCTATTCTCTATTTCATCTATTTCTGCTCAAGTCTTTATTATTATTTTCCTTCTGATAACTTTGGGCTTAGTTTGTTCTTCTCTTTATGGTTCCTTGAGGTTAAAAGTTAAGTTGTTTTTTTGAGATCTTTCTTCTTATTTAATGTAGACACATCACTAAAGCTTCCCTCTTAGTATCACTTTTAATGCATTGCATAAGTTTTGGTAAGTTATTTGTTTGTTTGTTTCCATTTGTCTCAATATGTTTTCTAATTTCCCTTTTACTTCCTCTTTTACCCATTGGTTGTTTAAGATGTTGTTTAAGTTCCACACTTGTGTGAATTTTCCAGTTTTTCTTCTGCTATTGATTTAGTTTCATTCCATTGTGGCTGGAAAATATACTTGGTTTGATTTCTGTCTTAAATATGTTAAGATTAGTTTTGTGACCTAACATGTGATCTATCCTGGAGCATGTTCTGTGTGTGATTGAGAAGAATGATAATTCTGCTATTTGGTGAAATGTTCTATACGTCGTTCATTCATTTATTCATTCTTTTATTCATTTGGTCAACAAACATGTGTCGAGTGAGTTGCAGACACTGTTCTAGATATTTGGAAGATGTCAGTGAAGAAAATAAATATATCTGTCTCATGGAACTCACTTTCTAGTTGGAGGAGATCTAAAATATGCAATAAACATGGAAAGTAAGTAATGCATAGTATTCTGGAAGTGATAAATGTGTTGACTCCTGACTCAACTACCAGAAAATCTGTTGATTAAGCAAAATAAAGTTTATTTGATCTACTGTAGTAAGGGAGACCACTACCGTGACAGAGTTTTATTAGTGTCACAAAGATAACAGATCCTTAAAGGGTGTTTATCATGTTTGGGGCCTGGAATCAAGTGGTTTACGATGTATCTTTCAAAGTGGAAAATCCACTGGGATTGGAAAGAGTTTGTAACAGAATCAGTGGAAGGATTCTTGAAAAGTAAACTGTGGTTTGGTAAGTATGAACAGTCTATTGCCTGACAGGAAAGGTAATTGTCCAGATGAGTACTATCTGGTTTAGCTTGTTCGTATTTTCTGAAGCAAAGAGTGAAGCTACTATTAGATTAAAGTCTTATCTTCTGGGACAAAAATGTCCTGTGGCATGTTCATATTGGGGCTTCAGGTCTCAGTTCTCATAGGTAAAGCTCTGTGAATGCAGATGGTCTTAATTCTCAAATGCTATGAAAGAAAGAAAACAGAACATCAGATAAAATAATTGGGATGCCAGGAAGGGGGCAAATTATAGCATTAATTTTGGTGGTTACCATTGGCCTTGCAGTGAAGGTGAGTTAGGAATAAAGGCTTGTAAATGGTGAGGGAGTTAGCTAAGTTGGATATCTGGTTTACTTATCTTCTTCATTATATTTCTCTAGATTTAGGATGGTTTGAAGTTTAATCTAAGCTGAGTTCTATATTTTATAGTGGTCAAAAAATCTTTGTCCTCACTTTTTGCCAACTATTTCTAATGGAAAATGTTTTGGGTTTAAATTTTCTGTAAATTCTCTCAGTATGCAGCTTTATTCCACTTAGAGAAAGCTGGTTTAAATTTAGGTAAATAATAAGTTCAAGGAAGGGTGAGGTATTTAATTTAAATATTTGTCATAAGATCACTTTTGAAATTCTTTTCTCCTTTCATCTGACTTAATTAACTGAGGTGTGCTTTGAATCTACAAAGGAGATTTTTTAAAAAAAATTTTCTAACCTGTCTTAATTTCTGTCCATTAGCAATGTCCATTAACATAACTGACCAATAACTTTTGGCTTTTTAAATAAAACACTATATTGTCCATTGTTTTCTTCACTTCCATAACTTTTTTAGACATTAGTTTCAACTTCTGCATTTTAAGAAATATTATTTCATGTTGTGGATAATTTTATTCTTTTTTTTTTTTTAAAGATTTTATTTCTTTATTTGACAGAGAGAGAGAGAAAGCCAGTGAGAGAGGGAATACAAGCAGGGGAAGCTGGAGAGGGAGAAGCAGGCTTCCTGTGGAGCAGGGAACTCTATGTGGGGCTTGAATCCAGGACTTTGGGATCATGACCTGAGCCAAAGGCAGATGCTTAATGAGTGAGCCACCCAGGCGCCCCAGTAATTTTTATTCTTTTTCAATCTTGCAGTCTTGGTGACCACTTAGCAGGAAGATTTGCATTGTCCCTCAACCGGTATCATGGGAAAATCGACCTTGAAATGGATCTATTTAATTTTATCCATAGCGAATATAAGCCAGGTGGATACTTTTTGTTATTCCCATAAGTCACGATATTCAGAAAGGAAATAATTGAGAATGAATTATTCTCATTTATAATTCAGCAAGAGATTTTTTTTTTTGAGATTTTCTTTCCTTTTCACAATGAAGAGTAGTTGTCATAACAAAGCTAAAAACCAAACACTGCAGTCCAGTGTTAGATTATCTTTGAGCCATAAATGGACTTTTCTTTATTGAATAGAATACTGAAACATAGATGCACTCTTTCTACTAGCCATATGTTATTAAGGCACACTATGTAACACTGGGATTCTGAATGAAAGAGACAACACAAAGGTTAAATCACATCAGATGTGGGCTGAAGAAAAGAGCCTATAGTTTCATTCTTCCTGTAGTTATAACTCTATAAATTTATCCACATTCAGCAGAAAGAGAATCTTATTTGTCTCCAATAGAATAGGAGTTAAAATTAGAGTAGGTAGTGATCTACTGCTGAACACACAGTGGGTAGTCATTAAATATTTGTCGAGTGATTAATTGACCTCTGTTCTTACAGTCAGAGAAACAGATGAGTGATACATCCTTCTGATTTTGTCCTTGGCTCTGTTACACGAGTTAATGCCACTTAGTTTTCCATTACCACATACTTTCCACCCTCATGTATCCTTGTGAGCCTGGGCTTGAGATCAGAGGTGAAAAAAATTTCACTTTAAACATGGAAACTTGCATTTCAGACTTTTTCAATTCTCCTTAACTACTATTTTTCTATATTTTCTCTATTTTATTGATATTACTAACTCTTTAGATTTATACTTTTTATTGCCTAGTAAAATTTTTCCTAAATCTTTTCTTCCTTTTGCCACTTATATTTGTCTTAATTCTCTATACATAACTACCACTGATTGGAACCTTTCTAAGACCTACAGTAGTTCTACCATCACTTGGATTTTCCAGATAAGGAAGCTGGTGTAAAAGATGGAAAGGAGGTTGTCTAGGTTTGTAAACATAGCTATTATTTCTACAAATACTCTTTATGTTGGAAGACTTGACCTGAGTTGACACTGCTGATAGAATTGTCCGTATTCATTCATTTACTAACCACATTGTTTTCAAGCTTCTCACGGACAGTGATTCATTTCACCTGCATGGGGGACTTAGATATCACTGGAGAACTATTCTTTATTTCATTCCTCTTTGGTGGCTTAATCCAATTTCTCCTTTTTGATCAAGAGGCATATCTTCCGTTAGAAAACAAGTATCAATAAGCTTCAATATATTGAAAACAAATATCAATAATTTATCAATGATACTTGATAGACAAGTATCAATAATATCCTCAAGATTCGTACAACCCACAGCTAGTAGAAAACTCGGAATCCTTACTTAGTGACTACTAAGAAATTGTCTGAATTGAGTATTTTAGCAGCTAAGCTATATGACTATGCTTGTAGCCAAAAATAAGAATAATCTAAATCTTACACATGCTTGTCATGGTATAATCTTTCTCTAAAGGATATGGCAACACAGACATCATCCCAGTCAATACCCATTAGTAAAATGATTGGGTAGAATCTGTGTCATGTTACTAGCTAATTCTATATAAGCCTTCTGCAGCAAAGAGGCTCAAATAAGAGAATTCATCAGGGTTATCTAAGAAATAAAGACTGTGATTTGGTTGCTTGTGTATGCCACCAAAAAGGGAACAACTACAAAATTCAATATAATTCAAACTATTTGTTAGTTTTAAATAAAATTTATCATTTTACAAATTCCTTGACCAATTATTTCAGCAAGTAAATTGTTGCCATGCATCAGGGAAAATAAGATTAATACTTTTACAAGTCACATTTCCCATATTTACTTGTACTCTATTTTTCCACTAATTTCCTTGTTCAATCTAATTTACCCTTGTACCTGTGGGGCAAGTCTAATGTACATTTCATTGAGAAGCCATTATAAACTTCTCTTGACATTAAATTGCTTACAAAAATACAAATGCCGTGTATTCAAGTTTGGTATGGCTATAAGTTGAACCCTATAATTCTGCTAAACTTATTAGGAATTTTACAGTAAGAAGTATTTACTAAAAAATAAACAAAATATATTTTCATGTCAGAGATAGATTTTATACTTACCATGGTTAAGAGACAATGAATAATAAATATGTGGGCAGAAATAACATTACTCATTTGCAGTTAAGATATCTAACCATTGTGAATTGTGTCTACCCTTATTGCAGATTGCTCCTCAAGATCCCTGAGTTTCAGGTCATCTGGGCCACGTGGGGCAAAATGATAAGTAAAAGTAGGTGAATTTGCCTTGACAAAAAATTCTTCCTTCTCTTGCTTTTGGTAGAGGTTCTGTTTTCATTACTCCTTTAAGCTCCTTCATTCAGTTCTTGTTTTTACACTTTAATGTGAATTAAGTTCTTATATGCCTTTTCTGGTGTGGTTTCATTTTGATTCTCTTCTCTGAAATGTGTTATTAGAGACTTTACAGTTCCAGGAAGCATAAGATTCTGATCTAGTTTCTGTTATGTAGACTGATATATTTAAGTATGCACTTCCAACTTTTTCTAAGTTCTTTAGAAGGAATATAGCATTAGCTGCAGTCTCTCTCCTAAGATCCTCTTCTCATTCCAGATTACACTATGACTAGATGCATATTTATTTGTTTTAAATTAGAAGAATATAGCACTTTCCTGTAGATCATCACTGCAATAATTGTTTTTCTTATCCCTCTTCACATTTCTCCTTAAAATAAATAGGCTTTTCCATTTCTAAACTTGGTCTCCTTTTTGTTACATTTTCACAAATCTATTATTTTAAACATTCTTTCAGTGACACACCATAGTTTCTAAAGAAAAAATAGCCTGTGTAAACAGGTGAACTTAATTAATTTCTTGATGGTCAGCAGCACATTAGCAAATATTGATAAAACCCATAATAGTTTTATTTTAAAGGAAGGACATAATATATCAAAAATAAATATCAGTATAGATAAAAATAAAGATACCTTTGAACAATGACAAATTTAAGTTAGAAAAAAAAAGCACTGAGTCTTAAATGTTTTTCTGTCTTCTCAAATGATAATTAACATGGCATTATTAGTTATGAGGGCTCAGAAATTTGGAAAAAAAATGCTATTTCTTCTCAGTGCTTTAATTAGAAGAGGCAAATAAGATAAGCACTTCACTGAAATACAGTGAAGTTCTCTTCCTTCCGAAATGCTTCTGTGGTGGTGCCCACTTTGGTTTCTTCACAGCCTTTCAGGCTCCACCCTCAAGCATGGTTTTGTTTCTCTGATCATTAATATTGACATAAAACTGTCAATACACAAGATAACTTCTATAAATAGGATTAATGTATTGTCAAAAATTAAAGAAGATAAAATCCTACATACAGCGGCAGTCTTCAATTTACCTAGCCTTTCTCTGCTTCTTCTCTCTCCAGTTTTACACACACACACACACACACACACACACACACACACAGTGTCACACCAAGGAGACCCTGAGAATATGGTAAAGCTCTAATTTCATTGTAAACTGGGGAGGTGATAACCAGAGTTTAACCAAGAAGCAGGCTTTGGATAATTTGTAAAGGTTCCTGGAAGGGAAGGGGCACTACTTTCGTGCCATAGCTCTTAAGCAGATTTTTGAGAATGTGTTCATGCCATATCCATCCTCATTGCAGAGGTCTGCCTTGACTTATCTTGAGAACCACTGAAGTTCTGAAGCTCTGCTTATTTTGGGGGACTCAGTTTCCTTTGGGTTTTCTCCTTCCAACTTGCACGAACCCACCGTTCTATCCAATATTCCCAGTTTATATAGTATATTCCTCACACACTTTCTCTATGTAGTTGTCACACCCTTGATATTTACTCACTTTTCAATCTTCCGGTGTCTGCTCACCTAGCTTCTCTACTGGTAAACTCACTGGATCTTGCCACTTGTAGAATTCAGATGATTCACCCCATTTCCTCAGGTTGTTCAAACCCTAGATACCATGCCTCTCTTCCCAGATAAACCATATCCTAATTCCTTGCTTGGTAAGCATGTGGTAATAAGGAAAGAATTTATGAAGCTCCATTCTATCTATTCTACTTTGGCTGAGACTTTGCTATGACTCACCTTCCTTATCTTTTGACTGAGGGTGCAGTCACTGAACCATTCTTGCTGGGAGACTCATCTGGAACATGTGTCCTTTTTCTGATTACTGGGACTTTCATATAACTCTTACATCACAGTTCCCTCTGACAGAGAATAGGTCTGTTATGCCTGATTTACTGAAGGCAGGATCGCTTTTTGTGCATCCATTTATAATCCTGGGCTTCTGGAAGATTGCCATTTCATGTTTTACACTAAAATCCTGCATCTTCCCCAAAGATCCTTTTAAGCCTGGGAGCCTCACTTCTGTCCTGGGGTAGAAGGTCAGCTCTTAACATCCAGCAACCTGTCCTGATGTCTATTGTCAATGAGGATTTTAGGGTATCACTACCACTTGGGTTCTCTCATTGCTGTTTTTCACCTGCCTCTTGGCATATTTTATACCCCTTAGAAATTGAAGGCTTGTTAATTACCCAGTTGTGCTTACAACTGCATGATTCCTTGGCCACTGTGTTTTGCCTTCCCAGACTCTGAAAGCTTATTTCCATGCCTGTCCAGTTCTGTAGGTTTTATGTCAGGTTCCACTACCATCATTTCTCACTTGACTGTCGTATTGTAAGTAAACAACTATACCATGCCAATTAAGCCTTAGAGATGAGAATATATGTCTTACTTCATATGCTGAGACACCGTTCATATTTCATAGCAACTCAAATGTAGTGCTGATATAGAGACAATCTTTTTTTTTTGAAATTTACCACAGAACAGGATCATTGAGAAAGCTCACTTTCCTCTTCCCTACTGCTGTCGTTTTGTCCTCTTCCTAGTCCATATATCTATTCTTTCACCAAGTCACCACTCTCTGATAATGCCCATTGTCCGCGTATCAATAGCTACCATTCTTCACCAAAGTCAGAGATGTGTAGCTCCTTGGTAGGCAAAGGCTCGTACTATCTTTGGAATGAAATTTGATTCAGGAGGATCTTTAGCCTTCATTCCAAATGGGAGAACTAGACACTGGGTTTGCTCCCGTATCTTGACAGTTGTAGCTGAATGGATAAAGATGAATGCATAAAGATGTGGTGTCCGTGTGTGTATGTGTATGCATGTATATGATGGACTATTATTTAGCCATAAAAAGATTTTGACATTTGTGACAATGTGGATGGACCTAGAGAGTATTATGTTAGATGAAATAAGTCAGATAGAAAAAGACAAAGACCATGCGATTTCACTTACATGTGGAATCTAAAAAACAAAACAAATGAATAAACAAACAAAAAACAGAGTCAAGCCTATAAATACGGAGAAAAAAACCAATAGTTGTCAAAGGGAAAGGAGATAGGAGATGAGCAAAAAGGGTAAAGGGGAATGAGAAATACAGGCTTCCCGTTATAGAATGAGAAAGTCATGAGAATAAAAGGTCCAGCATAGGGAATATAGTCAGTGGCATTATCATAGCGTTGTATGATGACAGGAGGCAGCTACATTTGTGGTGAGCACAGTACAACATGGAGACTCATCAGATCACTATACTGTACGCCTGAAACCAATGTAACATTGTGCATCAACTATACTCAAAAAAAACAAACAAAAGAAAATGAAACATAAATAAAACAGGAGAATTGTTCATCTCTTCCTGAGCATTGTCTCAAACTATCTCGTTACTAAGCTGTTGTTCCTTAAACTTATGTCCATAGTCTTATATTTTTAGCTAAGTTGCTGCATAAGTTGGAGGAAAGATATCCCAAAAAAGAAAAGCTTTCTGGAGGAATATAGCAGTCTCCTATTCAAAATGCCCTGAGAATATGCTGGAAGAAGGGATTGGAATGTCAACCTACTGACTGCTTCCTTCTTTTGTACAAAAAATATTATTTTTCACAATTTCAAAAAATTAATAAAAATTACCTCATGTGCATGTATTATATTGACAGTCTGCAATGTGTTTCAATTACCACAAATTATTATGTATAGATTATATATACATATATGATAATTATGTTTATTTACATTATTTATAATATCATAAGTAAATCTCAATACTACAGAAGGATAAAGATAGGAAACTTTGTAAAACCTAATATTATTGAAATCTGGTACCTGAAAATATAAAAATATATCTTAAATTGATATAGAAGCAAACATGTTAGAATTAATATGAAATTAGAAGCTTGATCCTCTGCTTACAATGACTATGCATATATTGCCACCATAATGGGTTCTAAGTCATGGTTGGATTTTATAAAACTGAGCATTTGTGGGACTCGTGTGTTGATGACACCTAGATATATCTGCGAATTATGTTTTATTATGAGTTGTTTCTATTCTCTGCCCCATTATACCTACTATCCATTATCTTCTAAAAGCACATTCAGGAAAATTCAATCTTAATTAATTTTTGTGTAAATTAAGTGACTGTTGAGGAAATACAAAATGAATTCACATATCATATATTTAGCATGATGAATTAAAGTTATAGAGTTTACTAATTTATCAATATATTAGAAGCTATAAAATTAATTTTCTAGAATTTTTCAATGTATTAATATATTAGGAGTTGTGAGATTAAAAATGTTTAATGGTGGCTGCAATTTGTCAAGTGTTTACCATGTATTAGGTATTTTATCTGAATGATCTTGGTTCATACCAGAACCACACTATAAGGCAGACAATTATTTTATAGATGAAGAAACCAAGATTTAGAGAGAGTGAAGATCATAACTAGATCACTGAGATATGGAGGAAAGGACCTGGGACTTTGCCAGACTTGTATTTTAACATCATTTTTTCACATTACTTACATCATTACCTCAAACACTCCAGACAGAGAACCAAGGAATAAGGCTCATGGCCATTATTAACATTGAGGACATCTACACATCACCATTTCGGTATGGAAATATGCAAACAAAATCCAGTCCTGATTGAGTATTTGGTGAAGGTGAGTTATGATTCAATGCCAATATCAAGTAGGTGAAATGAGAGTGTTTGAAGCTATGTAAAGGTATGAGGCAGAATAGCTCTTGACATTCTACACTAGATATTTATACAAGTTCAGCTCCAGATCGACATGTCAGCTGAGAATAGCACAGCTCATGTGGAGCTGCTGTGTTAGAAGCAGTAGGAACTATACCTCATCAGCCATTGGAAGCAAACAGAGTGGGAAGCACAAGAATGGGTCTGTCAGATGACCACACACCCCACCCCAGGGGAGTCTAAGATAAAGACCAGTAAATGGAGGAAACACAATGACTACTAATGTCTTCACCATTATCAAGGCCATTAAAGAGATGCAAAAAGCACAACTAACCACATTCATAAATAGTAAACTAGCCTTGGAGAAGGCAGTAAGAACTTGGTCTCATAAGTAACTAGATGTATGTTAATTTAATTTTATTGGAAGGAGAAGTAGACAAATATAAAACATTAATCACCATCTCAGGAGTGATTTATTTTGCGTTGATGCCTGCAGAGCGAGGAAAAGCTGTTTGCTTTTGGTAGTCTTCCAGCTCCTGCTTCCTTCTTGATCATCAAGGGGCTGCATTCATGCATCTTCCATATGTCAATAGTAGATTAGCCCTGATGTGGCCATCCTCTGCTTTTGTGTGTGCAGCCAGAATCCACTGACTTTCATGGGCAGATGGTGGTGATCTTGGTATTTGTGATAAAACTTTATCACAAACAGTATGATGCAAGGACTGTGCCAGATGCTTAAGTTATTATTTCTCCTCATTGCACATGAAGGTTCCCCTTTCTTACTTACTTTCCTCCTCCAGCTTTGATGAGATATAATCGACATGTAACATTACATAAGTTTAAGGTGTACAACATGGTGATTTGATATACATATAAATTGTGAGATGTTTACCACAATAAGGTTGGTTAATATATCCATCAGTCCACAGAGTTACTATTTTTTTTGTTTGTTTGTTAAGAACTTTTAAAGTTCTATTTAAGATCTATTTTAAGATCCATTAGCAACTTTCAAGTATATAATATGGTATTGTTAACTATATTTACCATGTTGTATATTAGATCCCCAAAACCTAGTCATCTTATAACTGGAAGTTTGAACCCTTTGACCATCTTCACCCATCTCCCCATCCTCAACCCCCTCCTCCTGGCAACCACCAAATCCAACTTCTGTTTCTATGAACTTGATTTTGTATGTGTATGAGTGTGTGTGTTTTAGGTTCCACATATAAGTGAGAGCATATAGTAGCTGTCTTTGTCTTACTTTACATAATGCTCTCTAAGTTCACGCAGGCTGTTATAAATGGCAAGATTTTCTACTTTTTTATTATTCAATAATATTTCATTATATATATAATTATATATAATTCATTAAAAAATTTTTTTTAAATTTATTTGACAGAGATCACAAGCAGGCAGAGAGGCAGGCATAGAGAGAGGGAAGCAGGCTCCCTGCCGAGCAGAGAGCCCAGGTGGGGCTCAATCCCAGGACCCTGGGACCATGGCCTGAGCCGAAAGCAGAGGCTTTAACCCACTGAGCCACCCAGGTGCCCCTATATAATTCATTTTTATTGTTGAACAATATTTCATTATACATGATTATATCTGTATCTATCTATCTCTAAAGTTCATCCACTGATGTACACTTAGATTGTTTTCATATCATGGCTATTATGAATAATGTTGCAATGAACATGGAGGTGCAGATTTATTTTTGAGATAATAATTTCATTTTCTTTGGATATAGACCTAGAAGTGGGATTTCTGGATCATATGGTAGTTCTATTTTTAATTTTTTGAGGAACCTCCATACTCTTTCCCATAGTGTCTACACCAATTTACATTTCCACCAAGAGAGCACAGGGGCTCCCCTTTCTTCACAACCTTGCCAGCACTTGTTCTCTCTGTCTTTTGATAATTGTCATTCTAACAGATGGGAAGTGATATCTCATTTTGATTTTGATTTGCATTTCTTTCTATAATTATTAGGGATGTTGAGCAAATTTTTCAGTACCTGTTGGCCATTTGTGTATCTTCTTTGGAGTAACATCTTCTCAAGTCCTTCGTGAATGGGTCTCTTTCTAAGAAAATGTGGCTTTCATAAGAAATACGACTTTCTAAATTTACTGACTAAAATAGATCAGTACATATGTTGTATTCCAGTTGAGGGAATCATGTTCCCATTAAGACTGATTGAGAAATTCATTTAATATATTGATAAAATATAACTTTCATAGCTTGATTTTTAGTCTACTTGAGTCTCTCTGTGTCAAGATTTTTAGAAATAAAAGAAAACTATAAAACTTAAAACTAACTCAAGCTACCCAGGAAATGACGAGTTTACCTTAGAAAGACCAGAATGTACAGAGAACCCACTAGCAAAATCTAATATACCAAACCTGAAACCAAGAAGAGGGCTGTGGAGAGAAGCCTAGAGCTGATAGAATGCTATTAGTTTGACTTTTTCTTTTACCTGAAAATATCTGACTGCAAAACTTAATCACAGGAAAAAAAAAAAAGTTTTTACAAAAGGCTAAAATAAGGTAATTGACTATCTTTAGAATTGTTTGGTCATAATTTTCAAAATGACTAACTCCAAAACACAATTTCTTCTTGTAACCTTGCTGATGCTCATGTTTCTGATAGAAAGTTATAAATTACATGAATTCTATAATGCATATATTTAAGTTTGTACAAATGAGAAAGTGGTCTCTTTAAAATTTATCAGGAGAGGGGCACCTGGGTGTCTCAGTGGGTTAAAGCCTCTGCCTTTAGCTCAGGTCATGATCCCAGGGTTCTGGGATCAGGCCCTGCATCGGGCTCTCTCTGCTCAGCATGGAGCCTGCTTCCTCCTCTCTCTCTCTGCCTGTTTCTCTGCCTACTTGTGATCTCTGTCTGTCAAATAAATAAATAAAATCTTTAAAAAATTTATCAGGAGATTTTAACATATGTAACTATTTTATTACTGCTCAAGATCTTGTTGCAACTTTTTTTTTTTTTAAGATTTTATTTATTTTTGACAGACAGAGATCACAAGTAGGCAGAGAGGCAGGCAGAGTGAGAGAAGAGAAAGCAGGCTCCCCAAGGAGCGGAGACCCAGATGTGAGGCTCAATCCCAGGACTCTGGGATCATGACCTGAGCTGAAGGCAGAGGCTTTAACCCACAGAGCCACCCAGGCGCCCCTTGTTGCAACTTTTGTTAGGCATGTCCTTGAGGGAATTTCCTCCTAAAAACTTCAGTGAAGATTATTCTTATTTTGGTGGGTTCTGTGCTTAGGAAGAGGCTAAAAGTGATTCTGGACTAAACAGAATTGTTAGATTAAGGATCAGAATGGAACCATATAATTTATATTGATGAATGTGGTATTTTGTATAGTTTATATAATAGCTCTGAAAAAATTTCAAAATTAATTCTAATCAAGGCTTAAGTAACAACCTTCATCAAAATAAGTAGTTAGTTCTCAAATATATGAACTTTTTTGAAGGACATTGCTTGCTGGGAACTATGTTTCAGCATGTTTGTTAAAAATTCACTGACTTAAAAAATCATTCAGTTTGGCAGGAGACCAAAAGCTAGACACTGAACTGAGAGTATCTAATTTTAACTTTCAAACTTCCCTAGCCTAGAATTAACCATCTCTTGCTCAAGGATGGAGTCTATATCCTGGATTAATTTATATTACCCTGGAGACAAGTATTAGAAAGCAATATCTTTTGTGCTTATAGTTGCTAAACCACAGCCCAAATTAAAAGTAGTATTATCAGTGTGCAAAAAATGATGCAGGATAGGGAATTACTACATGAGGGTAAGCCTTATCTTCTATAAAAATAACATGAAACACTTTTTACTTCCCAGGTAAGGTTTATTCTTATTGAAAATAAGTGAGAAAAATATTGCTATTTCCAAAATATGCTGGAAATTGAAACACTTTAATAATAATTTTTAAAATGTCTACCCATTAAAAAATTCTAAAGTGCTTTTTAAAGGACGATAGAGTTAGACTACCCTAAACCACACAATAGCATCAAGTAACACACACAAATGAGTATTTTTATGGATAAGCTAATGCCTGCTTTGCAGAAAAATCTAGAAATGCTTAGATTCTTCACTCAAATGTATTGGGTTTCTTAAGAAATGTGTTTCATATGACCTCTGGGAACCAGTGCTCTTGGTCACACTGTGGTCTTTGCTGGGATGCCCTGTTCAGCTCTGGTTTATTGTGGAGGAACTCCTGTGGGCTCTCAGGCCAAAATCATCATCAGGACTTTAATATTGTTTATGGTACCCATCATGTCTTAGAGGGATTTGCTGATGCTGATGATGCTGACACCTTGCACTTTCTCATGGAGATCCAACTTGGAGAGATAAGATTTATTTTTACTCCTCCTTTTAGGATACTTCATTCTAAGATTGGATTGAGAGCCTGAAGATGGGACTGAAGAGCAATTTGAGAAGATAATTACGTTGCGCAGCATCGCCTCCCTGTCCTTTTCTTAGTCCAGTAGCCTTGCTAGGCTAAACCAGCAAGGTCTGCTAAACCAAATTTGTGGGCTCAATTCTCTCTTTTCCAATGATCAGTTACTTTCTACCCCTAAAAGTGCTTCTGGGTGCCCTATGCAAATAATTCTTGACTGCTAAGGGCCACCGGTTATCCAGAGCAGACCTGCCCAATTCTATCGTGGGTAAAACTTACCCTGTACACTGTAAAGCCCTGACTTAGGGTTTCTGTTAATGAGCTCACTCTTTACTTGCCAGGGCTTTATGACATTGAGGTTATTTACTGTCTTTTCTGAGTTTTTCTCTAACCACGTAAGGATACAAGTTAGAAAAATTATAATAAAAATCATAACTCCCAAAATAGTAAATTGCTAACGTTTATTAAGTCCTACTAAATGCTACACATTGTTTGTTCTACATTGTGTTTTACATTGTTTATTCATTTAATCTCACAATAACCCTTTAAGATAGGTGCAATTATTTCTCTCATTTTACTGTGAGGACCCTAAGGATATAGAAGTTAAGTAACTTGCCAGAGATCATACTGACTGGATTCAGAGATTCAGTACCTGATGACTTACAAAGGAAATTTTGCCTTTGTTACATATTGTTGTCTATCCCCAATTTCAAAAACAATTAAAAGCAATTAAGGAGTATTTCTCTGACAATCAATGGTAAGCCCCAGCAAGGCAAGACCAACCTGTTGTCTCTCTCCATGCTATCTCTGACACCTAGTCTGTGCTTACAATACAATAGACAAATGAATGAATGATCTAAAAAACTCTATCATTGCTTTTTCTTACGTGACCTTTTTTTTTTTCTTCCTTGTTTTGTTTTAACTTGAGCTATAGAATTGCTGAACAGTGTCTGGATTAGAGTCATTGAAAACTCCCTGTCAATAATTTACAAAACTCTTTGTTGCCTTTACTTGCTTACAGAAGAATTGGGGCTGGTTGGTTTGAGAGTGTCTTACAGGATATCCACAACAAGACTTCTCTGAGATGCGTAATGAAGATCATACTGAAATATGAAGTCCATATTTAGATGGGTGAGTCACTGCTTCTGTGAGGTCCTTTATTGTATACCATTTTATTAATTATTCCTCACAATAAAAAAAATTCAATAATAATCCCTGGTTCTATGTGCCAAAGCTGATAATATTGATAGACCAATGTAAGTTATATATAATGTATTCTATGCATTGACTTGCAAAACTATCAAATGCGTAAATACATAAATGGCAGCCATGTGGGTATGTGGCTCCTAAATCAAACCATGGCTGTGTGGTAGGGACTACATTTCATTTTGTTCTTTGAAGTTGCTGGAAGTTGATTTGATTGTTAATCCTATATTTTTCACATTGTCATGTATCTGTCTTCGGCTTCTTGGTTCTGAGATATTATGCCAACCATATTTATTAAAGGAAGAATCAAATAGCTTCATTTCACACATTGCTTTCTTTTAAACTCTTTTTATAGCATCCAAAATTTTAAAAACATCCATTCATAATTTATTCCTATAACTGGACCTTGATCAATTCTCTTAAACTTCATGTGCCCTCTTCTCCACTTGGAAATGAAAGGATACTATTGACCACTTTTCAGAGGAACCAGGAAAAAATGATTGAGCCTTCCTTATAGAGTACTTTAAAAATATATGATTGCTCTAGATATAGAGAAAACAAATTACAAATTAAAAAAAAATGTTTAAAAGCAGCAAGATGAAAAATCTGGAAGGCAAACAGGGACTTACTAATGCTGAATAAGGCAGAAGAACATATTTTTGCCCATCAGTTTGACTAGTGTAAGTGGAGTCTATTTAGTTATAAAATTCTATTTAATCAGTGACAGAATCATTTCATTTTAGTGAGTGTCTAATTGTAGGGGAGCTCTGCAGAGCTATGTTGACCTCCTTCTGTTGTGCTCAGCTCAAGACCACCTTTAATGAAATGTGACAATGGAGCAGCTCCCTTGACTAAAACACTTTAATAAATAAATAAGTAGTTGGATGAGTTTGCCAGCTCGGGGGGAAAGGACAAATGGAGCTGTAAGTCCTATAAGAATAGTTTTATCATTTTAAAAACTTCTATGGATTACTTAAAATGTGCTTTTCTAATTACAATAGTTTATAATGTTTCATTTTGTTTAATAGCATTTGCTTTCATTGTGCCATTATCATAGCTAGCAAGTTGCTCTAGTATCTACCTTAGAGTATCTTTCTAGTAATGTGAAGGATAATTGAACCTATATGTGAATGTGTTTTCCGCTCCAGTCCCTAGACAGAGACTATACTAGTCAGAACCTGGAGAAGTTTCATTTGTAGCAAATTTATATTTCATAGTCCCTTAACTTACATTTCAGGCTTATTTACCAACAGTTTAATTTTGTACATTCACCCATTCTAATTGCTCTCTCTCAAAGTTTAATAATCACTTTCAGTTTTGGCAGGATAGCAATAGAGTGGTAAAATTTCCAATTTTTGCTCTTTTTGGGTAGATTCACAACATTGGTAGAGAAAATTCAAAAAGGTTTCAGTATTCTCATATGCCAAAATTTTAGGGAAACCTCTGTTATTACCTCACATCCTAGTCCTCCCTCTTTGATTTCAGAAGGCATAAACTGGGGGACCCTCACCCTCTTTCTTGCTTTGCATGGTCCCCTGGGCCTAATGACCACTTATCCTTTCCTAGGTTGATTTGAGAGTGAACAAAAATGTCATTCTAGCACGCGTCAAGCAGGGGCTCAGAACCAGTTATGTGAATGTTTTGTTTTTTCCTGTACTTTGTCTTTGCTCAGCTATTTTTTGGTGTGTGCATAGGACAGTGTGGGAGTGTGTGGGAAGGAGAGCACATTTGTTGACTCTAGTAATACCATAATCACAAACAGGTAAATATCCTTCATTAATTCTCTGATAGGAAAATGGTGTTGTGGTACTGTGGAAAGAGTATGGGCTTTGCAATAAGAAATTTCTAGGTTTAAATCCCAGCTCTGAATTTATAGATAATTAGCTTTTATTTGCTTTCCAAAGGCATTAAACCCATCTGAATCTGTTTTATCGTCCACAAAATGGGAATAATCATACAAAGCTCATAGGGTTATTGTGAGTATTAAGTAAAGTATGGAATATTTCATTTTCAACAAATGTGTGTTCTCATCTACTCCTTGTACCCCACTGAGGTAGCTTAGCATAAACCACAGAACTGTGATAAACACTGGAAGCAGAACTATCAGAATATGTAAGAAAAGGAGGGTAAATCAGTTACACTAAACAAATGCCTAACTACATTTACTGTGACTAATTGTAGTATTCAGTGTTCAGATTCTTGATGGACAAGGTGACAAGATAAACACAGTAGGTTATCTTGATTGCCAGGATTTGAGAAAAGAAAATAAGACTCATCAACTTTTTTTCTGTACTAATGTTTTTAATATGAAATATTAATTACCTCTACTCTTATTCTCTATCTCAAATTTCATTAACATTTTAATTAAAAGTTAATTACAAACTCAATGGAGAAGAGGGAACATCATCGAAGAATGGATGGATGTTTCTCTGCTACAGGTATGGCCACCTCTTTCTTAACACATAAAGGGACTCTTGTTAGGACACTCTTGTGAGGTTTGAACTGAAGATTACTTTATTATAGAAATGGTGAGAAAAGAAAAGCCAACTAAATGGAGCACCAGGAGATAAAGCTTATACATATTTTCTTTCAGTTCTATGAATTCAGAAGGACGGGTTGGTGTTTTCCTGCCTCAGTTTCTTCATTTGGGTCTGCACCCATGCAGACCTTTTCCTACAGTTGTGCAGCTGTTTCCTACTTGGTCTAATACCAATGCTCTGTCAACACAGCTCCTGCCCTCACAACACACAGGCATCCCTCTTCCCAAAACCCACTGCCTTCATTCACCAAGTCCTTCTCACTTGAAAGGAGTGTGAAGAATTTTGATTTTTTTTAAAGCACTCACCCACAATTGGTACTACAAGAACTTTCAGTATAAAGGAAAGATGTGATGTTTCTAAATTCCTGACAGATCACAAATCTTTGGGATTTGCCAATGAGAAATTGGAATACTCGGGAATTCTATGAATCATAAATGATCCTTAAAATATTTCCAACATTCTTCATTGTCTTTATGGGTATATAAGCAAATTATTACAAATACAAATGAAATAAGTTTAAATTTAGTAGCATTTGTAAAGCCCTGTAGCCTATATAGTACATATTCAAACATGGTAAACACTAGTGAAGAATACTGGATTGTATTCAAATATGGTAACATTCTGAATCGTAGCAAATTGACCATCCCTCACTACATAGCATCATGTGCCAAAATTGCCAACGTAAGGATTTATTTTACTTCCTAAACTTGCTATTTCTTAGGAGATTACTCATAAGATTTGTTTAAACTATACTATGAACATAATCATATTAATATTTACTTTATTTGCAAGCATGACTCACTGTTAGTAGCTAACAAGGCTATGAAAACACATGTACAACATGGTTATAGCCATGAACAATACTGCTGGACTAGGTCAGGAACTCCACTCCTGTTCCTGTTTGGTTCTGAAAAATGTCAACCTCAAATTTTTTTTTTTTTAGTCTTTATTAATTTTTTATTTTTTATAAACATATATTTTTATCCCCAGGGATACAGGTCTGTGAATCACCAGGTTTACACACTTCACTGCACTCACCAAAGCACATACCCTCCCCAATGTCCATAATCACACCCCCTTCTCCCAAACCCCCTCCCCCCAGCAACCCTCAGTTTGTTTTGTGAGATTAAGAGTCACTTATGGTTTGTCTCCCTCCCAATCCCATCTTGTTTCATTTATTCTTCTCGTACCCACTTAAGCCCCCATGTTGCATCACCACTTCCTCATATCAGGGAGATCATATGATAGTTGTCTTTCTCTGCTTGACTTATTTCGCTAAGCATGATACGCTCTAGTTCCATCCATGTTGTCGCAAATGGCAAGATTTCATTTCTTTTGATGGCTGCATAGTATTCCATTGTGTATATATACCACATCTTCTTGATCCATTCATCTGTCGATGGACATCTAGGTTCTTTCCATAGTTTGGCTATTGTGGACATTGCTGCTCTAAACATTTGGGTGCACGTGCCCCTTTGGATCACTACGTTTGTATCTTTAGGGTAAATACCCAATAGTGCAATTGCTGGGTCATAGGGCAGTTCTATTTTCAACATTTTGAGGAACCTCCATGCTGTTTTCCAGAGTGGCTGCACCAGCTTGCATTCCCACCAACAGTGGAGGAGGGTTCCCCTTTCTCCGCATCCTCGCCAGCATCTGTCATTTCCTGACTTGTTTATTTTAGCCATTCTGACTGGTGTGAGGTGATATCTCATTGTGGTTTTGATTTGCATTTCCCTGATGCCGAGTGATATGGAGCACTTTGATGATGCTGTCATCATCAAGACAGCATGGTACTGGCACAAAAACAGACACATAGATCAATGGAACAGAATAGAGAGCCGAGAAATAGACCCTCAACTCTATGGCCAACTAATCTTCGACAAAGCAGGAAAGAATGTCCAATGGAAAAAAGACAGCCTCTTCAATAAATGGTGCTGGGAAAATTGGACAGCCACATGCAGAAAAATGAAATTGGATCATTTCCTTACACCACACACAAAAATAGACTCAAAATGGATCAAGGACCTCAATGTGTGAAAGGAATCCATCAAAATCCTTGAGGAGAACACAGGCAGCAACCTCTTCGACCTCTGCCGCAGCAACATCTTCCTAGGAACAACGCAAAAGGCAAGGGAAGCAAGGGAAAAAATGAACTATTGGGATTTCATCAAGATCAAAAGCTTTTGCAAAGCAAAGGAAACAGTTAACAAAATCAAAAGACAACTGACAGAATGGGAGAAGATATTTGCAAACGACATATCAGATAAAGGACTAGTGTCCAGAATCTATAAAGAACTTAGCAAACTCAACACCCAAAGAACAAATAATCCAATCAAGAAATGGGCAGAGGACATGAACAGACATTTCTGCAAAGAAGACATCCAGATGGCCAAGAGACACATGAAAAAGTGCTCAACCTCAACTTTTAAGTCTCCTGTCACTGTTTCCTGCTCCTGCTTTCCACTTGATAAGTGGATTCTTTTAAACCAGTTGTGTTTCTACACTGCTTGTTACGTTTTGACTCTTTCAAGACAATTACCCTAATTTTTCCTGTTTTTTCTCCTGATTCCAAAGAAACTTCTGTTATCCCAGAAATGCTGGGAAGCAATTCCTTATGAAAACATTAAACAATAGCCCCTCCTTTTAGGACAGAGGTTCTCAATCTCAGCGATACTTTAAATTGCTTGGATGCTATTTTTAAAAACCTGCACATGGGACCCCAGGAAGTTAATAGAGTGTGTGTGTGTATAATATAATATATATATTATATTATATTAATTATATATATATATATTATATAATATATATATATATAAGAAATAGAGGCTATTCTGTTGTGTAGCCAAGTTTGAGAACTTCTCCTTCAGGAACTACCCAAGGGTTATTCCCCATTCTATAATTCTATAAATCCACTCTTATAAGTATTTCTCATTATTTCATCGTAGGTGAATTTATCTTTGTATTTTCTGAAATCGTTTGTAAAATTCTTGAGGGAAGGTACATTTGCTTTTGGAAACTCATTTTTAATCAGCAATTTCAGAACCTAAGAGGTTGTGTCTTCCTAGATATTTTTAAAATGTGTTAGATAAAATTATGTCTAAAAAATAGTGTGTTGGTTTCAAAGACACACACTAGCCTTCAGAAGTAAATGGATACAAGACAGATAAATTGAAACCATAGTATTTAGGAGGTTAATATATTAAATGTTAGTATCTTTATTATTAGAGTTCTGCAGTTACAGGTATTGAATTAGTCTTTTATTTTTTAGTTGTTATGCACACAACTATTAAAAAATAAAGTTATATAATAAACAGGGTTGTTGGAGGGGAGGGAGTTGGGGGATTAGGGTATCTGGGTGATGGATGTTAAGGAGGGCATGAGGGAATGAGCACTGGGTGTTATATGCAACCTATGAATCAGTGAACTCTACCTGTGAAACTAATAATTTACTATATGTTAATTAATTGAATTTAAATGAAAGAAAATACAATTTTTAAAAAGAATCATTTATCATGAAAATAAGAACTACCTACTCCAGTATTCCTCTCCAGAAGTATCCATTTCCAATTCTTTCAGCTGCTTGTCCCAGTTGTCATCTTAGCATTTCTAAATAATATGATTATTCTGTTATTTCTTGATGAATTATTTCCTGACATCTTCTATTTATTTTCTGCCGTGATAGCAAGGATGTAGCCATCCACTCTACCCCATCATTTCCTCCATCCTTTCATTAAATTACATTATTATTTTTTAATCCTCTACTGGCTACTTTTCTAATTTTAATTTATGTATTTTCATCATTTTTCTTGTGTGTCAAATGTAAGCTGTATCTCTGACTTCACACTTTATAAGATGAGGAATTTAGCACCCAGCCCCTTCTTTTCTGTTCTCCCTCATGTTCCATCTTCTGTCATTTTTGCTTTTACAAAATTAAGGTTGATGAAAACATATTCCATTTTATAACATACATATTTTCTATTTTGCCTGTGGATTAAATTTTGAAAGCTAATACACATTTGCACATTATTTTGACTGTATGAGAACGGTAAATTGAAAAGCCCATCAGGCTCTTGTACATTGAAATGCCCTGCTCCCCTTTTTTCACTCTTTTCTTTTGTATCCTGTCATTTTAAAAATATTGTTTATATTATATATTCTTTCTTGACCCCCTTTCTTGGAGACCATGATCCTTAAGCACAAACTGATTTTCCTGCTCTAATAATCTAGACTGGCTCTTGATTCAAAGCTAAAATCTAGGACATTTTCTCTCATATTTTGAAAGCATTGGTGTATCCTTTTCTGGCATTTAGTATTGATGGTAAGTCTTCTGCTTGTCACTTTCCTTCATGTAGAGGTAACGTTTAATCCCCTCCCCCAGAAGCATTTTGAATTTTCTATCTTTGGCACTGCAGAATGCCACTTTCCCAATGAAGTGTCTAGATATGGGTGTTTTTCCATTCGTTATGTTGAGCCCTTAGTCTAGTGCTTCAATCCTGAGATCATGTCCTTCAATTCTGAGCCATTTTCACTCATTTCCCCTTTGATGATCTTCTTATCTCTGTCCACTTTGGTTGTATCATCTAATCTCTAGTTGGTTAGCTATTGGACCTGATATAATCTTTATATCTTTCATATCTTCTCTCATTTTCTGTCTTTTTTAGTTTTTTTGGTAATATAAGATTTTTATTTCTCAATGATTTTTATCAACTTTTAGAAAGATGTTATCTTTTTTAATTTCAACAGATATTATTGGATTTCCCCCTCTTGCCACAATATGTCCATCTGCCATGTATCACCTTTATTTTCATATTTACTATTCATTTCTGAGAATATTATTTCTGTTATTTTAATGTTTTCTTCTACTCTCTAAATTATATACAGTTCCTCTGGAATAACATTTTTCTGTTTGACATTAGTTTTGCATGGCAGACTTGCCTCAAAGATCTCATTACACTTTGCTGTCAATTCGTATTTTAAAATAAAACAATATAAGCCACATCAGAGTTCAGTTGGGGCTTTTGATAAGTTTACTTTAGAACAACTGGGCAGACATGTGACTGTTATAACTGTTAAAAAAAAAAAGTCAGATTTGACACTTTTGGTGCTTGATAAATCCTTTAGAGATCAGACGAGATCGGGCGCGTTCAGGGTGGTATGGCCGTAGACTGATAAATCCTTTAGAGAAGGGACTTTTAATTCTTTTGGTCCAAGCAATAGATATCTTGGTGCCAGCTGATGATAAAAAGAAGTGGGACCTTGCCTCTTAATTAGCATTCCTAGTTTTACTCCCAAGTCCTATCTTTGTCTTGACATTTAGAAACCCAACCTCCACCTCAGTTGTATCTCTTTCCACACTTACTTTTCTGAACAGCTTCTTCTTTCCCTTGCACCATCATTTTGTTGTAATACCTCCCCTTTGTGATTCCTTCCTTGTCGTGGACAGTCTGTACACTCAAATGTCCGTATGACTCTGGCAGGTAATTAAGTAAATGAAGAAGGCTGGCCCTTATGAAATAATAATGGAGCTTGTATGCCCTGGGATTGTCACTACTCAGTTTCAGTTATTATGTTTTATTCCCTTTAGTTTAGTAAATTTTTCAGAGGCAAAAAGGATCAGCACATATGGTTGGCCTGTCATCTTGACTCAAATTTTAAAATAAATTTACTATTTTTTTAAGCTACCTTAAATGAACACAGTTCTAGGTTAAACCGTGTTCTTGCCATGTCCAAGCAACCCCAAGCCATATCTAAAAGGAAATATTGTATTTCCTATTCTAAAAATATCAACATGAGAGGCCCTGAATAATCTAAATGGCAATAATTCTTCTTTGATTTTATAGTACCGTGGCAGCATGCTTCATGTTTTTTTTTTTTTTTTTCCTCATTTGGACACTAGGTATAAATTTAGGGCTGAATATTGAGGCATAACTCAGAGAAAATGATTGTGCATGGGTGTAGGTAAATGTGGTCCATTTCTAAGCTTTATGATTCTGTATCTTGATCCAAAGATAGGTTTGAGTTTAATATATAACCTATGAATCAGATGGATGGCATATTCTCAGATGGTCATTTTTAATATAATTTCTCTTGCCAGGCCTTTAGGTAGTGCAACAAAATTTAATGATTATATTCTTAGATGAGATTTTGAGTGTCATGGTTTTCTGATGCTGATTGAAGGAAGAATTATTGAGAATTATTTGAATTATGTGATGATGGTAGGGTAGATAACATACTGGATGATGAAAAAAACATAAATGTAGTTTAGACTTGAAGGCTTCTAAAGGGATATTTGTAAAAGATGCAAAAGATTTATTTAATTTGTCACACCCACCTTGTTATATTGGCAAGTTTATCAGTTTTCAGAGTTAATGCCGAAGGATAGAAGAACATGTCAACCCAAAATATGATTCTAGGAGTGTGGGACACACTACTTCAAAATATTTTGCTTTCATATATTGATTATTTTTATTTGCAGAATCTTGAAAAACAGCACATGCAGAAAAAGGCTGTCTCTCAATCCCACTTATCTGTCTAAAGACAGATCCTCTAAAGGGAACTCAGTTAGTAAAAATCTCCTCCCATGGAGTTATATCATTTAGGGGGATTGACTCATTATAGGACAGGAGACTAGAAGTCACATCACATCCAGAGAAAATTTGTCACAAACTGTCACGCCTGTGCTTCTAAGGGATCATTTGTATTTATTAAAAAATATTTACTGTTCCCTCAGAGGGCTACATTCCCCACCCCCACCTTTCCCTATTAAGATGGTATGTAAGTCTGAATTCTAAGCCACCTCAAAGAGTTATTCATTCCCCCCCACCCCGGATATCTTCTATGTATACATAAAGTATACATGATAATAAACTTCTATTTGTTTCTCTTTTGTTAATCTGTTTTTGAGAACTTAGAAGGGTAGTAGGAAAATTATTTTTCCTCCCCTACAATGCCAAAGCATGACCTGATGGAAGGGACAGTCAAGTCCCAATAGTCTCTAAAGACTTTATCATACCTCCCCAAATAAACATGCAATCTATATTAAAACCATGTGCTTTTCTCACAAAGATAACTTTAAACATGTCATATAAAAACAGTGTGATTTCTTTTCTAAGTAGCTTCCAAGCAGGCCTGCAACTTTTGTCCCAAATCTGATTTCTACTCTTGAGTTCCTCCTATTTAGAAAATATCATAGTAATTAAAAATTAAAATTCTTAAGTCAGTTAAGTCTGGCTTGCTCAGATATTTAGAGCAAACAAGTTTTTAGGTGTTTGTATTACCCTAATAATTCAAAATGATATAGCCTGTCAGCTTCCCCATTGAGCAGGAGAATATAAAATTGAAGCTCAACAAACATGAAGTGCATGGTTTGCTCAACAAGAGATATAGATCTCTAAACAATTGAAAAGGTTGTAGTGTTCTAAACTGATTGCTGAGATGGGCAGTGGTGCACACCACAACCTGTCTTTTCCTTACCACTCACTGCTTAACTGGTTACTCATAACCCTGTCTCCAGATCAATATCCCAACATGTAAGAAAGTATTGGAATGTTGCAAAGTGAAGCAATTTAGAGGTAAGTTTAAACTGGTGAAATTGAAAAACAACTCAAATAATAAATCTCTAAGCCCAGTAATATCTTAGACTCCTAAGTAAAATGTTATAAAGAGACTCCATGTCCCCTTTAAGTTACAGACTAAGTAAATTTTTAGTTTCCTTGAAAAACAATCCAAGAGGGGAAGAATCCATCTAACATACTTCTCCTTTGGTTTGCTGATGTGTCTTAACTTGTTTAACTCATTTTACACAAGTCAAGACCTGAACTTCTACCAGTTTTTTTGGTGAAAGAAGCTTAGGGAGTCTACTTTACAAACTTAAATCCTGCAACTAAATACATTAGACTTATAGAAAGTTTTATGGAGTACTTTAAAGGCTTCTTTAGGACTAGACTGTAAAAGTGTATTTTATTGACTTAACTCTGCCCCAAATTGTCCTACATTAGAGAAGCAAGGAGAGAAAAGTTAATATGCAGGTGCCAAGGGACAAGTGTATCTTTTTTCTTTTTTTTAAAGATCTTCTTTATTTGTTTGAGAGAGAGAGAGAGAGAGAGAGAGAGAATAAGCAGGGAGAAGAGAGAGGGAGAAGCAAACTTTACTGCTGAGTGGATAGCCCTATGCAGGGCTCAATCCCAGTACCCCAGGATCATGACCAGAACCAAAGACAGAAGCTTAGCTGACTGAGACACCCAGGTACCCTGACAAGTGCACCTTTTAAAATCTGCTTGGATACTATGGGATGGCACATTCCCCAGTGTTCCACAATGTTTCCCATCTGGCGCTCCTTTCTTTGGTGCTCCTCCTGTGGAGAGGTGAATGTGTTTGTTTGCTTTCTTGACTCTGTATGAACTTGTGACTACAGAAGAGAAGTAGTGAAGCTAATTGAAAGAAATGGTATCTTCTGCTTAGTTCTCTTTTGGAAGGTAGCCCCTTAGAACACAGTCATCAAATTAGAGAAAACTTAAGTAACTCTGTTGAGAAGCCCACTGGAAAGGAACTGATAACCTGAATCTTCTGACTAGGCATACATGGAAGCTGCTGCTCTAGTCTCAGCTGAGCCCCATAGCACACCGTCACGTGGGGCAGCAGATGTGAGCCCAGTATACACTGCAGATGTGTGAGCAAAATAAATGATTGCCACTGTACTTTTGAATTTTGGAGTGTTTAGTTAGGCAGTAAGAAATTACTGTATTGAAAGAAGACCCAGCTGTCACCTTAATTCCCTCCATTGTGACCTCAGTCCTTACTGCCTAACTGATTAAGTTCTTTTTTCCAGTTATCTCTTAAACTCAAGCAAAAGACCCAGCAGGCAAAGTGTCCATGTTGGGGACTGAAACTAATCACCCCTCAAGCAACAATGATTGCCCCATTACCAGCAAGACCTCCTGAGACTGACCTTGTGACAGTGATTAACCTGACATTCACTGCCCAGCCTGGTCCCACCAACATTTGTCCCACATTTTCCTTATATAAACCAGTTTTGGGGTCATTTAGTTCACTGTCTTCCCAATATTATCTTCACTGAAATAAATTCCTTTTTAATTTCAGCACCACTCACCTCTTTTTATCTGGATTTACTAGCATTGAGTGCCCCACCCGCACCAGGCCCTGGTCTCTTTGAGACCTCTGGGGCCTGGGTGCTCTTAGGTCTAGTGCCCCAGTTACAGTATCATGGAATCATACTTACCCTTGTGATGATTTAAATTCAGGAGTGTGTTCCTTTCCTCCATAACAGGAGTTGGTGTACTGTAGTCTCCAGGCTAAATTATGGCCCATAGCTAAGAATGGTTTCTCTATTTTAAAGTATTATTGAAAAGAAAAACTCCAAACAAACAAAATCAAAAAGAGTATGTGACAAAGACTATATATGGCCTGCAAAGACTGAAATATTTATTATCTGACACTTTATAGAAAAAGTTTGCTGTTCTCTGCTCTAAGATAGCCCATCTTCTCTCAAGTACTCAGGATAAATTATCATGCAAACATGTTGATTTGCTAGTAAGATACAGTAGAGTATAATTCAACAAAATATATTTGGGGTGTTATATACATCAAAATCTTCAATTATTGAGCAGGAAGTTTTTGGAAAATATTTGGTTGAGATCTGTAAATAGACTTATTACCCCTTTTCCCTCTCCCTTCAAACACATACCTTCAGTACATCTGTAATTTCTTATCTGAGGCTGAAATCATGAATTTTAGGGGAAGGATATTTATGTACATTTGTATTATTATTAAATTATATATTAGAATGGAACTAAAGGTTCTCATAGTTGCTCTTATACTGAGTGGATATTTTCATCATATCTCTAATTTCATATTCATCGACTGCTAATATCTAAATTTTTATCAGTGCACTATGAGGAATGAGAATAATTTAGTATAACAGTATTTGGATTTAGGCAGGAAAATAATGGAAGTTGGGATTTTTGAATACTGCTTACTCTTCTCCATTGATATGGGTGTTGAGAGGTGAGGAGCTGTCTGAGGATTGTAGATGCGGCAGGAATCTCTCTTACCTGACATGTGAGGAAATGGATTAATACACATTGCATGTTTTGTGGATTTTTTTTTTTTTACGTTTGATAAACCGACTCATTATGTTTGAAAGCTAGAGTCTTGAGTTGGTGAAATTTTTAATTAAAAATATCTTTGGCATTTTAACTATTATCACTTTGCCATTTGCAAAGGAAAAGTTTCAATGAAAAATCATGAATATCAAAGGAATGATTCTCCTAATTAGCATATCATTAAGTACTGACTCATTGTCCTTTACCAGGGGTCTTGGTGATTTTTAGAGCAAAGAGCATAATGCAGGTCTTACAAGGCTGCATTTAAGCCCTTGATAGGTTGGAAATTGCTGTGGAGCTTTAATTTTTGAAATATGTTTTCAGCACTAGGTAAAATTGATGGGATGGCATAAAGAAGCAAAACAAGTAACAACCTTTCAAAGAGATTCAACATAATTGTTACAAAGTAAAAAACCTTTTAGAACCCCCATACATTTCAGCAAGAATTGTGTTGTTTTCCATTATGGTTTTTATAGAGCTTCTGTAATATTGGTTCATAAAATGTGTGTCTGTAGAAATTATCTACGGAAGTTGGAGGGAGAAAAGACCTGCTAGGGCATCTATTTCATTTACAAGCCATCAATAACTAATGCAAGACACGATAATAATGCAACATTAAGGTTATTCATTTAAACACAGGAGTCAGGAAATGCAAAAAACAAGGATCTCATAATAACATCAAACACCCACAGTGCACAGATAAAATATTTTTGATTGCTAATTATACTGTTAAGTGTTATACCTTAAAACGAAGCACATGAAATATGAACAAGTTAATGTTCCCTTGAGATACTTAACTTGCATTTCCTGGTTTTTATGTTTAAATTGGAAACTTTAAAAGTTTCATTGACATAAATTTTTGTTTTTCATTTCCTTTCATTTCCTTCTTATTTTTGAAGAACATGAAAAAAAAAAGTTGTTCATTGATTACTGATGTTGTTAACAGTGTTGAGTTACCCTCAGTCTCCATAGAGCTTTCTGAAGTGATTTTAAAATTGGACTGGTAAAATTAACCGGAGTGATGCTTACAGTCCTCAGGATGCGGTCTCCATGTCTCCGAGCCTGGACCTGGTATTGTGGTTTCACTCTTTTACTTTAAACATGGACCTGCCTTCTCTAAACAAATTGACTTTGTGCCACATTTGTAGAACTCAGGGCAGTGAAAATTTTTATTTGAGGAAGGCTTTTTCAGAGGATAG
The DNA here is from genome assembly GCF_030435805.1 of Mustela lutreola. Taxonomy (NCBI): domain Eukaryota; kingdom Metazoa; phylum Chordata; class Mammalia; order Carnivora; family Mustelidae; genus Mustela; species Mustela lutreola. The sequence goes on along the minus strand of NC_081291.1, from coordinate 174,806,777 downwards.
AGTCTCCTTTTCAAAAGATGACTCTTAAGAAGAACGATTGAAAGGGAGAGGAGAGGTAAAGACTTACAGATAGAGCACAGCAGTAGGAAAAATATCTGGGTTGTGAGATTACACACCAAATATAAATTTAAATTGATGATAGCAAAAACATCAGTAGGGTAGAAAAGGAAGAACTCAGGAAGTGGATGACAACTTTTATTGATACTCTGCTGTTTAGGTTCAATAGTCCAAATGCCTGACATGGTAAACAACATTTTCCCCAATTCACTTCTAGCTTACCTCCGGTGGTAGGCAGAATCATGGACCCCCAAACATGTCCATGTCCGCCGCTCAGAACTTGTGACTATTTTATTTTACATAGCAAAAGAGTATTTGTAGTGTGGTTAAGTTAAGGATCTCAAGATGGGGAGATTATTTTTGGATAATCTGGGAGATATCCTGGGTCCTTACAAGGGACAGAAGGAGGCAGGATGGTGTCAGAGAAGGAGACTACAGTGAAAGCAGAGGTCTGAGTTATGCGATTGTCTTCTTTGATAAGGGAAGGTGACCCTAGGCCAAGGAATGAAAGTGGCCTCTAGAGGTCAGGAAAGCAAGGAAAGGATTCTCCCCAGAGGCTCCAGAAGGGAGGCAGCCCTACCAACATCTTGATTTTAGCCCCATGAGACCCATTTTGGACTTCTGGTCTCTAGGACTAGAGGATAATATGCTTATGTTGTTTTAAGCCACTAATTCTGTGGTAATTTGTTACAACAGCAATAAGGAAACTAATGTACCTCTACATACTCATAATGATAGTATCATATTACTTTGTCTCCAAGATACCATCTATTGAAAGACATAAAACCAATTTCATGAGACTTGGAGGTGGGTAAAAAATACAAATATTTGTTTTATCCATTAACAATAGATTATGGTAATGCAATTACACATTTTTATCTTTTTTAATATGACAGCCGAACTTGGAGCTTGAGTTTTCCTTACAGTCAGAATCAAATGATACTTTTGATTTTCTGCAAGCTGTTGGAAGTTGTGTAGTTTAATACTGGCACATTGCTCTTCATAACTCATGTTCACAAGTTCTTTAGAAATAGACATTGCCAGCTCAAGGTGTTTTGTTTGCATTTGCTTCTTGTTAATTCATAGTTCCATTTTTTTTTTCTTAATTGAATTACATGTTGTTAGAAGTTTAATAGCTTCTCTTAAAAACCTAGTAGAAGCATTTGTCAGGCAGATGTTGGCGCTCCAGTGATAGTCCTTCACTATGCATGAATCAGCCCTGCTCTGCTTCACTACCTTTAAAAGTCCTATGATTTATTCTGAAACACTGGCAATGTCTTCTGTCTCTAATTGCATTACCTGGATGCGACAGTCTTCTGTGTAGTCAAGCTGCCTTATAGCCCTTTTTGGAAGACATTTAAGTGACAATTAGAGATCCATATTTCAGTGAAAATTAAATTGCATATGATGCTACCAGTGAAAAGAACTCAAACGAGTTAATGAACAAACACCTTTTAGGCAGATAGTTTCCTCTATTCAGGATGAAAACAACTGGTTACAACTTACTCCTCTACCTTGTACCTGAAAAGACTGTTGTATATTGATTTTATGACCCATCTTGATTTTTAGAGACATCAAACTAGAAAAACCTGACCTTTGGGGATCCAGGAAATAGGATAATAATATGAAAAATAGCTAATACAGTACAGCCCAGATAGGGAAACAGGCTGAGAGATGATAAACAACTTCCCCAAGATCAGCAGGTGAGCAGAAGTAGCGTTTGCAATGGACCAGTGCTGGCTATCCCTCTAAAGCCTGAGCGTTGAACCACTGAACCTCGTTCCCCCCTCTTCTAGTCCTACAACCTGTACTGAACTTCTTGGTGATGTGTGAACATGCCCTTCTCATTCCAGCTTCTGTGTGGTTGGACATATGCTCTTCACTACTCTGTCTGGCAACCTCTCTAAGCAGAATAGTAAAGGAAAGTGCTCTAGAATCCAGTGACCAAAGTCCTGGCCCCATCACTTACAAATAGACCTCTGTGGCCTCATTTCTAAAATTTCTAAATTTCTAAAATGCAGATCACTTACTTCATATGTTGTAGATTTGTAGCAAAGATTAAGTACAATGATACAGGCAAAGTGTTCAGCAATAGTGACAACCACATAATAAATTATACCTAATGAGAAAAAGAAGAGAAAGAAAGTAGGAATGATACATATGTTACCTTCTCTCCAGCAACTTCTGTCACTTCTCACAAAGTATTTTTTCATACCCTTCAATTACAGAAAACAGATTTTGACCATCAAATCTTTGCATGCCCAATCCTAGATTTACTATCATCAGAAGAATTAATGATGTTGCAAGAAATGTAAGGATGTTGTTTAGTGCAGGGGCAGGGGGAAGGGCTCCTACATGGTGTCAAAGAGAAAAAGAGCTAGACACTAGGTAAAACTGGTAAAAAAAAAGTTTATTCAGTACTTTTACAATAGGGAAAAGAAGTTTCAGTATGGAATGATGTTCAATTTCTAATATATAACAAGGACAAGCAAGGATTTTATAGCCAAGGAGCAGAGTGAGTGGGTCAGTCTATTGAACATTTCTAAGAGGAAACATTATGGGTAGATAGATTCTTGCTAAACCAATTTGCTGAAGGCAACATGATCAGACATCAAGTAGGGAGTGAGGAACTTGTCCAGGTATTAAGTATGAGCAGATATTGAGGGTATAGGGCTAACTTAGCAGAATTATTGCTGAAAATGGGTTCGGCAGGGATGGATGTGGAAGGTTAAGATCAAGACCTAGTTGAGAAGAAGTCTCAGAAGAACCTAATTACAGTTTAGTCAGGGAGAGAGTCTGTCAGTGGGAATCAATGGCAAACTGTGAGGGAGAGCCCTCTTTTCCTCTCTACTATCTCTTTCCTTTACTGCTTTAGATACTGTAATTTATTTTAAGAGATTGCTCTACTTACTTGTGGAACATAAGGAATAAATGGAGGACATTAGGAGAAGGAAAGGAGAAGTGAATTGGGGGAAATCGGAGAGGGAGTCAAACTAGGAGAGACTATGAATGCTGAGAAACAAACTAAGGGTTTTAGAGGGAAGTGGAGTGGGAGATGAGTGAGTCTGATGGTGGGTATTAAGGAGGGCGCATATTGCATGGAGCACTGGGTGTTATATACATAAACAATGAATCTGGGAACACTGCATCAAAAATTAATGTTGTATTTTATGGTGACTAAAATAACACAATAAAAAAAGATTTATTGATTTATTTTAGAGAAACAGAGAAAAAGAGAAAGAGATAGAAGTGGGGAGGGGCAAAGGAAGGGAAAGAGGAAGAGAATCTCAAGACTCGATGCTGAACATGGAGCTGGAACATGGGTCTCGATCTCACAACCCTGAGATTGAGATCATGACCTGAGCCAAAATCAAGAGTCAGATGCTTAACTGACTGAGCCATCCAGGTGCCCCTAGATACTGTAATATTTAATGGCAGACCTTCATTGGGTAGACTTATATAGACTTTTTTTTTTTTTTTTTTTTTTTTTTGCAACTGAATGTTGCTTGGAGAAGGAGGGTTGGCAGGAGAGAGACTCTCTAATCAATGTGTCACTTAGTCTTCTGCTGATACTCAAAAATAAGCTGGATATTTCCACCAATTATCACTTGGAAGTGAGTAGGAGAACTCTGATAAGGTATTTGAAAGAATAGAGTCCCAACTTTTTAAAGCAGGGGTATTTGGCCTATGTTATGTAGGTCCCTTCTACCCTGTCCCAATTGCTATGTCTCTAGGTCTGGGGAAGCGCAAATACAGTAAGCCCATGTGAGTTCCTACTTCTTATAGTTAAATATATCTAGAGGATGACATTATCCATTACCTGTTCTGAATACTACCTCACTACATTTCCTTGATCTGGATGTGCATTGTATCTCAATGAAATTATAGCAGTTTCTTACTAAAGTATCTTTGTGCTCTGTTTTCATAGGGTAAGCTGTTCCCTTCATTAATCACCATGGCTTTTAAATTCTCACATTTACTGAGTCCAATACTTTCTCTGAGGCAATTGTAAAAACTTTTACTTATTCTAAAGATATGGTAAGCTAAATGATAATTTCCCTTTAGAAGCATTTTCTGCACATTAAGTTAATGGTGACAGATTACTTTCACCCTTGAGATAAATGCATGTGTGAATGCATATACACAAACTCCATAGACATGTATACATATAGATTCAGTGGGAACAGAGAAGAATGGTTTAATCCCACTTAACTAAAAGCTTTAATTTGGGAAGAAAATTGGAAATTAGAGACAAACTCAAAGAAGGGAAAAAATTAGAACTTGGGAGAAACTACAGTTTTCTCTATTCTTTGACCTTTGGCATATTATTTATCTAGTGGGTTTCAGTGAGTTTTAATATTTAGAAAAGGTCACTGTATTTGAATAATGTAGGCAGCAGGGGTCTAGAGAATTAGTATACTTAGACTAGGAAGCGTGATTTTTCCAGCCTAGTCTCATTTCTGCCCCGATTTGTTGTTTGACCTGAGGTGAGTCATTCTCTATTTTGTCTGTCAATGGTGATAATGAGATCTCTTCTTTCCTTTTATAAAATAGATGTTGTGAAGAATGCAATAATCTCCTAACTGGCCTTTTCCCCTTATATACTAGTTCCTGAAACTAACTTGGTACTACCTTCCTAAAATGCTGCTTTGTACCCCAGCCCCATGTTCAGATTTTCCTAGATCTTCCCCATGATATGATATCCAAGGTCTTCCCCATTTTAATCCCAAGCAATTGCTGATTTCCTTCAAAGTGCTAGACATTATACCATGTACATTTATTTATTTATTTTTCATTTTATTTTATTTCTTTTCAATGTTCCAGCATTCACTGTTTATGTACCACACCCCGTGCTCCATGCAATATGTGCCCTTCTTAATACCCACCACCAGGCTCACCCAACTCCCCACCTCAAAAAAACCCCCTCAGTTTGTTTCTCAGAGTCCACAGTCTCTGATTAAAAGTCAACTTTTAATCTTTACAACACCATGAGCATAGCTATTTATGCTCTTACTTACCCTCTTAAACATAAAGAACATAAAATCTTTGAAAGTACAAGTATGAAAGCAGGTCTTTTGGATACTTGACTTTTGCTCCTTCCACATGCATATTCAAGCTGTTGCTACTTAGCACATACCTTTATGTGCATACAGATACACACACACTCTTTTATTTAGAACTTTGTACGTATATGCCCCACCTGATTTCAAAAAAGATACAAGGTGGGACAATAAGTTTGGAGTTGACAACACCTCCACTACAATAAAAATGAAGAAAAGCATGAATATGAAAAGGAAGAGGAAACAGGCATCTTATCTCTGGAATGTTTCCCTAAACTATTTACTGCTTGCACTGCCCACACTCAAAGTCTCTTGCATGGGCCATCGTAATGGCCACCTGCATCACACTCTGCTGTTACCCCTACAGAATTCATCTTCCATATAGAGGGTAGAGTGATCACTTTAAAATACAAACCTGGGCATCTGTTTAAAATATTCTACTAGTTCCCTTTAGACTTAGGGCACAAGGTCACTCTCTACCATGACCTTCAGGGTGTAAGTGACCTACTGCATTCTCAGATCTCAATCCTTTACCTTCTCCCCTTCCTCATCTGCCTCGCTGTAGTCATTTGGGACCTTCTTAGAACAGTACATTTGGTCTAAGGTGTTTTGCTTCAGTTGTCACTCAGATCTGGCACATTCTAACAGTAAGTAGATCTTTGGGTGAGTAGCTGCTCGTCATTCAGGTCTCAGCATCTAGTTTGCTAGTTCCAGGTCCATATACGTAGACATAGTCATATTGCGCTTTTTTAAAAGGCTGCATGGTATTTATCACATGGATGCACTTTAATTTAGTTAAACCATTCCTGCTAATGTGCATTATGTTACTTCCCAGTCTTTCACAATTACAATAAAGAAAAAATACCTGCAGAATGAATGATCACATGTACGTATCAACACACCAAAAGGAGATTATTTATAGAAATAATTGCCTGCATTAGAATTACTAGATAAAAAGGTATGGGATTTTTTTTTTGATAGATTTTTGCCAAACCAGCATGTTTAGTTTTATTTATTTTTTTCAGCTTTATTGAGGTAAAATTATCAAAAATTGTATATATTTAAGGTGTACAATGTGACGTTTTGATGTTTGCACACATTGTGAAATAATCACCTCAATCAAATTAGTTAACACACCCATAACCTCACATAGTTGCCTTGTCTGTGTGTGTGTGTTAAAACACTCAAGATCCACTCTCATAGCAAATTTCAAGTATATAATACAAGATTATTAACTATAATCACTATGGTGTATATTAGATCCCCAGAATTTATTCATCTTAAAACTGAAAGTCCCTTTGACCAACATCTCCCCATTTTTCTCACCCTTCAGCCCGTTGGTAACCACTGTTTTACTCAGAGAGTTTAATTTGAAAGCACAACCCAGTGAAGGTGGTCATGACATGTAGCTTTATAAAGCTCTAACTTAATCCAAGGCTAGATCTTAGAAAGCCTTCGGGAATGGAGGTCTTAAATGATTTTCTTTGATGTACACTTTTCTCAGCAGGTCTTTAGATATGAATTTTTTTTCTGGATACAGCCTACTGTATTCTCTGTTGCTAACTATAGGATGAGCCACAGGCTTGTAGTACTGGAATAAAAATAGGAGTTGACCTCCTGCTGTGCACACTGAAAGCCTAAGCTATATTTTTTCCCAGATGGAGAGTACCAAGTTTCTCTGTGAGGATGAATCAGGGGGCCACTTTTACTGAATACCCATCTCCTGCTTTTTCTCCATGCTCAGAAAGGCTAGCACCAAGGTCACTGCCTCCAGAAATTTCCCCTGACCATACGACAAAATGCAATCTTTCCCTTTTCTTCACTCCATCTGCACATACTGACTGCACTCCTCAGTCCTTAAAAATGCTACACTTTATCATTTATTATTTATCTCTTTTATTTGTCCTTCTTCCCTCACTTGGGGTGTGTGGAGCTCAAGGGCAGAGATGTTGCAACACCTGTCTTGTTATTTCTAAATCTAATTTAGCAACTCATAGCTACTAATACAAACATAAGAATGATCGTGAGACTGGCTATCCTCTACAGCTGGTAGGATGTGGACTCTCCCCACTCTTTGAACTGGTCCCCCTTTGGCCAAAGATATTCCAGCTGGAGACTACTGATCCTGTGAACAAGAGCTGGTGTGGAATATTTTCCTTTCACATGAATTTCATACCAGTAAGAACCTGTGACCTTGGCTTCATTAGTGTTCTCTTACCAACTGAACCCATGACTAAACATTTTTAGGGCAAAATTTCCATGACAACTCATTGTTAAGCTGACTCTAAGAAGAAAACCAACTATAACCCCGGAGGGGGGAACAAAGCATCAAAAAGTTACCAGTGAGAGAAAATTGAGGTTATGTGGTCAGTCTGCATGCCATGGCAGCTACGATAGGCTTCCTCTGTAATGAGTTATGCAGTGACCCATATATATATATGGCCCATATATATAGATCTCAAATTTTCTAGATGCAGTTATTATTGATGTTTTCATGTCCCAGCATACTAACATTTGACAAGCCTGCACAATTTTGCAATTTTGCTGGAGCAAAGCTAAGTGTCTCAGTGGTGTGAAGAAGCTTTTGTTCTCATTTTTTCTGAATGCTTTGCATATTAGAGGCACTCGGTGTACTTGATTGACAGGTTATCTTCACAAGATAACTTAAAAGGCTTCAGGTACTCCTTTGTCCTGTTCCCAGGAAGAGAGCATTGACTGTGTCTAGTGTGCTTTGAAAATGAGGGATTGGGCACCTAGGTGTCATGTGTCACGATAGGACCAAAACCAGCTGTTTTTGCCTAAATGTTTACTTATTAAGTTTGCCTTTGAAGTTGATACCTGCGGACCAGCTACTCTTTGTTATGAAAAGAAAACCATCGTGTACGTGCTTAGTACAGATTTGACGTAGCCTCTTGTTTATGAACATCGGGATTATTTGAGTTCTCACTCTGTTGTTACTCAATATTTGACACGCAAGCTTTAGTAAAAGAGAGATAAAAAGTGAATGGTGCATAAATAATGAATCTTGGAACAATGAAAATAAAATAAAATTAAATAAAATTAAAAAATTAAAAGAAGAGGAGAAAAAAAGTGAATGGGGGATAAAAAGTGAATGTAAAAATAAGAAGTAATTATTCATGTAATTTAGGCTCCACATATCTTTTTGTTTATTTTAGCGTTTGAAGTTTAGATCTTTTGAAATCAATTTTAACAGAGTCAAACTTACAAACTAAAGTTAACACTGTAATAAATGTGTTGTACGTAAAGGCATTTTATTCCCCCTAGAGATTTGACTGCTTCTCTTAGCAGCTCTTAAACCAATAGTCCTTTTTAGGTGTAAAAGTATTATATATAATTTTTTTTAAGCCTAAATATATTGTGGCATTTCATGGTCCATAATAACTCCAAAAACACTTTCTAGTGACCTTAATTTTAAGATCTTTACAAATGCTCTTTTTTTGTTGTGTAAGTATTTGGCACTTTTCTAAATTCTGTCTTTGAAGCCCATTATAAAATTTTTTTTAACATTTAAATCTCTCTCTTCCACCACTCAACATTCATCCAATACACATATACTGAATGCTAGTCCTTCCTTGTGTAATATGAAAACATGCCTGCATTAAAGCAGTTTTTCCTTTGGTTGCAATAGCACCAGTGTTTAAGCATCAAATAAACACTTTTAGAAGGACTTCAGTATCTGTATGTTGGTACTTTTAATGGGATGCTGTGTGATGGTACAAAACCCACGTATTCTTTTATTTTTATTTTTATTTCTTTTTTAATTAATATATAATGTATTATTTGTTTCGGGGCTACAGGTCTGTGATTCATCAGTCTCACACAACTCACAGCTCTCACCACAACACCTACCCTCCCCCATGTCCATCACCCAGTCACTCTATGCTTCCCCCCATTCCCCAGCAGCCCTCAGTTTGTTTCCTGAGATTAAGAGTCTCTTATGGTTTGTCTCCCTCCCTGTTTCCATCTTGCTTCTTTTTCCTCCCTTTCCCCCACAAACCTCTGCCTTGCCTCTCAAATCCTCATATCAGAGAGATCATATAATTGTCTTTCTCTGACTTATTTAACTTAGCATAATACCTTCCAGTTCTATTCACATTGTTGCAAATGGCAAAATTTTGTGGGTTTTTTTTTTTTTTTGATGGCTGCATAGTATCCAGTGTGTGTGTGTGTGTGTGTGTGTGTGTGTGTGTGTGTATCATATCTTATTTATCCATTCATTTGTAGATGGACATCTAGGTTCCTTCCATAGTTGACTGTTGTGGACATTGCTGCTATAAACACTCAGGTACATGTACCCCTTTGGTTCACTACATTTATATCTTTAGGGTAAATACCCAGTAGTGCAATTGCTGGGTTATAGGGTAGCTCCATTTTCAACTTTTTGAGGAACCTCTGTACTAAAACTCGAGTATTCTTAATCTAGAAATGTTGGCAACATTAGAGTTAATAAAGGCTAAGTCCGTAGTGAGGGGACTTTGATAAATCTCAACATGCTCAGTCCATCGAAGGTGTCGTAAGGAAGTACATACAACATGGCAGATCAGTAAAACCCTAACAGTGTAGAGGTGTTCAGTTGGTATCCCTGGCTTCCTGGGACAGTATAATAATATTTAATGATTGGGGTGCCTGGGTGGCTCAGTGGGTTAAAGCCTCTGCCTTCAGCTCGGGTCATGATCCCATGGTCCTGGGATTGAGCCCCGCAGCTTGGGGTTCTCTGCTCAGCAGGGAACCTGCCTCCTGCCTCTCTCTCTCTCTGCCTGCCTTTCCGCCTACTTGTGGTCTCTGTCAAATAAATGAATAAAATCTTTAAAAAAAATTAATGATTATGGGCAAGCTTTTTAAATTCCTCATCTTTACCTAAGCAAAGACCCAGAAGTTAAAAAATGTTGAGCTCATTCCTTCATTTTGGATTGTGTGAAGGGGATGTGATGTCTTCCACCTATCTTGTTAAATGTCACACTTGAGTAGATTTTGATCAAGGTCCTCATAGTGATAAAAGTGGCTGTGGGTCAGTGATAAAGCAGAAACAATTAGCATTTTCATGCTTTTATTATAAGAAACACTAAGACACATACAAAATAAATAAAATAGTCTAATGAGCCCCTATGAGCCCATCTCCCAGCTTTAAAAAAAAATCATATTCAGCCTTTCTTGTTTTATCTTTGCTTCCACTCATTTCCTCACCTTACTCAATTATTATTATTATTTACAGAGGTTGTGTGTGTATGTGGTGGGGGAGGTATAACTTAAGGACATTGAAATGCACAAATCTTAACTGTGCAAATTTTACACATAAGTACACACTGTTCCTCCATCTGGATCATGATCAGCGGTGGGATTTATACTTATTACTGTGGATGTTATAAAGTCTGTACGTTCTCACATGGAAGAGAGGGAATGCTTCTCCTATTTACTCCCTGATGCTCAGGCCTGGTAGTTGGGTGTTATACATGGGCTTAAAAGACTTTAGACGGATGAGCTTTTGCTTCCAGGCTAATAGCTCTTGAACATTATTTTCAATTATAGACTCTGAAATACTCCCCCCTCCTGCCTCTTCAGGGTACAAGGAAGGTGAGATAGCTATCATGAATTAGAGGAGAGAGAAGGTGGAAGAATCTCCAAGTCCCATGTTAATCCTCAGTGTCTTTGCTTGGTTAAAAAAATGGAAAAAATTAAAGTCCAATGATTTATCTCAGGCTTCTACCTAAATGAAGTAGTACTTATTTTTTTTTCTTTCTTTCTTTCCTTTTTTTTTAATCCCCAATTATTCAATTTTGAGTTATAATAGCAGTTTTATTATACCTTTAGATTTCTATTACCTCTTAATGAATCAGGATGTTGACAAAATGTTAGTGTATCCAGGTATGTCTTAGCCATGGCTGTTGCACAGTGTGGTTGAGTGGAGGCTAGGACATAGTAGACTATTGTGCTGATCTGGGGACTGTAAGCAGCAGACAGCAGGACTTGAAAAGGTTCTCTTCTGCTTACATTTCCTCTTGCTAGCTTTGCTCAGTCCAACCAGTTCAAAATACAGATCACCACTGATAAATAAACCTTTAATTCTATGTATCAGAGATACTCACAATATTTTTCCCCTGTTGGCATTGAAGATCACAAACCAACAGGGAGATATTTTTCAAATTTGCAGGGCTTATCATAATCCTGCATAAAACTGCCTATATTCCTGTGTCACTCTTGAATAATCAAAATCCAGAGCTTCAGTAAGGGTGCTCCTCATTTACAAGGTTAATTCCTCTAATCATGATGTCTACACTCTTGCACACATTTCAGAATTGAGAATTTATTGCATAGGGCACAAACTCATTGGATATGCAGTGTAAATAGCCTTATTAAGAATGCAAGGAAAGGATATACATTACTGTTCTGTTGGGTCAGAAGGGTAAAAACAACAAGAAAATGAGGCATTTACCACTAAGTGTCCAACTGATTTATTTTACCGTGCCTTTTTCATTTTGAGCCTTTTGATGCACAGGCTGGCTGGGTACTCTGCCCTCACCTAGACATTCAGAGAAATTCTAAATTCTGGAGGGTATGGGAACTATCCCAGAGAAGAGCACACCAGGGACTATGTGCTAACTGGAGTTAGAATTGATACAATGTTTCAGGTCAGTGTGAGGTGCTTTTGTGCTCCCAGGTGTTTCTGGGAGGTGTTTCCAGGTGTTTTCCAGGTGTTTCTTAGGATTCAATAAACATATGATGGAGAATTTTCCCTGCCAGTGTAAACAAAACTCCATTGATACAGACCTAAGCTGTGACATAGCTCTAAATAGAAACCAGAGCCAAGACAGAGCAGGATATACTAACCCTTCAGCCATCTCCTATAGCAATTCCCTTCTCCTATATATGGTCTGTATTTCCAGTTTGACTCAGTGCTTTGAAAGAAGGAAGTTGTTGTCTGCTTCTTTTCGGCCTCGAGATAGCACCCAGTATAGTAGCATGCCAATGGGGAGAACTCTGTCAGCCAAGTGGTTTTCTGTGACATGAGGTCACATTTTATAGAACAGAAAACACTATATCAAAGCTATACTATCCTCAGGGCCCTTCTTCCAAGGGCCACTTAGCTTAGTAGTATACACTTTTTTTAGTCTTGAAGTAACAGAATATTTTTATGAAGACATCAGTGTGTTTCAAACTAGTATCAGTTGTTACAGTATTTCTTTACCTAACAATGATAATGATTATAGATCAGTATTTATTACTATAGATTTTACTGTGTTGTAAATATTGTAGACTTGATTGGACTCATGAGAAAAGCATTTGGCTTTATGATGATACCCAAATAACAATTATACTGATTTTGTTTTATTTTATATTTTATTTTATGTTATGTTAGTCACCATATAGTACACCATTAGTTTTTGATGTAGTGTTCCAAGATTATATTTTATAATCTATACATTTCTCCAAACAAATAACGTATTGAGACTTACTCAACATTCTATTCTCCGGTTTGCAGGGAGAGGATGGAGTACCTCCCTTTCTTTTATCCAGCTCTCTGAGGTTCATTTTTTGGCTTACTTTGTAGTCATGCTTATTGAAGGAGAAAGATGGTTTCTCAGTTTTCATTGTTCCAAATCCCTGCCTCATGGAAGCAGAAATTTTACTTACTTAAGAGCTTAAATTAAGCCAGATAGCCATGTGGACTCTCAATTGCAGAAACCAAAGAAAGATAGCTAACAGAAGACCGAGGGTTGTGTGGTGAAAGGAATAGCAATCTAAAATTTTGGAGGGTCAGGTGCACATCTTCCAGGGGTTTATAGAATAAAATCAATAAAAGTAAAATGTGTTAAATAAAAGTTGGATTTTCATCAGCATGTCACCTCTTTTTTCCATTGGAAACCAAGTCATGTGACCAACTCCATTTGGCTCTGTGGTGCTGAATAATGTTCTAAGCTTTTACTAATATGACCTGTCAGGGGCAGCTTCATCTAGATTCAATTCTGAATATATTTCTTAAATGTCTACATTGCTGGTGAAATAAAATTTCTCGTTCTTTGTCTCATTCAGCTCTTCTAAAGGAGGTCTGGGCTGGGAGTGAGAAAGGGTGGGCTCCATTCCTTGTCTGAATGCTAACCAGCTTGTGGTGACCTTGAGTATGTAGCTCCTTGGGGCCTTGGTTTTCTTGTTGTCAGATGAAAGAGTTGGGATACATAACTTAAGATTTTTTCTATCTTTAAAATTCTCTCCACATCTTAAAAAAAGTATTTTAATCCTTATTGATTATCTGATACTCATTAGTGATGATTGCCTGTACTCTCACCTTGCAAATACTTGAACTGGGTCCAAGAACTGTATGTCTGTGTCTTAACTATAGAGAAGAAAACATGGTTATAAGAAGGGAGGTGGGTGAGGGGATGAGTTATGTAGGTAATGGGGAGTAAGGAGTGCACTTGTGATGAGCATGGGTGCTGTATGGAAATGATGAATCACTAAATTGTATACCTGAAACTAATATTGCACTGTATGTTAACTAACTGGAATTTATATAAAAACTAAAAAAAAGGAAAAAAAAAGAAATAGATGAGACAAATTAAGTCAGAGCCAGATCTAGAACAGGGAGACTGTTCATTGCCTTAAGAAAGGTCAGGTTCATGGGTATGAGAACAGGGCAATCATATAGGGTCCCCTGTTTAGGACTTGATGCAATGTGGTCATCTTGAAATTCTTAATAATGTTATCTTTAAATTTGTATTCTGTAGTCAAAAGGAAGGAACATACACAGAGATCTTGGATCCTCTACTTACATATGATTCTGCCTCCTATCATCTCCTTATTTCCCCTGGCTGGGGGCCAAGTCACCCACTCCCTTGACTCCACCCAGTGACTTCTGTTGCCTTCTGTCCCCAGCATGGCTCAGGCATGGGTGTGGAGCAGACGCCTTGGGTATTTTCATTCCCAAGGGAGCAGAACATTAGATGCAAATAAAAATCACCATGATAGTTTGGGAGACTATAGAAGAACAGATAAAGTTTTCTCCTGCTTTTGAACAAGGGGCTCATATTTTCATTTTGCCCTGAGCCCTGCAAATTGTATGGCTGACCCTCACTCAGGCCTTCCTAAACATTTTCTTTGCAAGGATTAGAAATTAGCAAGAACATCACTTTTTCATAATAACATAATTTGTATATTGCATAATAACAAAAGTATATAATGTGTAGGTATAATATATAATATAATGATGTTTATGGTGTTACTGTTATTCCAGATCTTATTTCTTATTTTTGTAGGTTCAGGAACTTGATTTTTTCTTTCTCTCTAAGTACTAGCTTCTGGAGGATTATTTTACATCTACCAAATTATGAGAGGCTCATGAACTAATTTATTTTGCATTGATAAATTGTTGGAAATACTGATATTGGGGTATGAACACATTTTCTTCTCAGGAGAGATGTCTATTTGGGAAATCAGATGATTTTAAGAAAACCCAGACAAAAAGTGTATAGATAATCTTTAGAAATAGTACAAAATAATAGATTATTGTGCACCTTTTTTTTTTTTTTTAAACTGTAAGACTATACCTGTTGAGAAGGCTAGAGGCTCAAACCTGCCAATCAGGGCATCCTGTTCTATGGATTATGCTGGAGGCACAACTATACAGTATTAAATTCTCAACTCTTGTTTACCCAGACTTTATCTTTCAGAAAGCATTGGGTATTATGGAATCCAGTCCCATTGGAGGATCTTTAAGAATTGTATTTACCCAATATTTATAATGTCAGTATGTTTGTTTTATTTCTACAATGAGATGCTCAGCTCAAGCAAATAGTACAAATATTATCAGAATTAAGAGCTCAATACCAACTCTACCAAAATGAAAATTATTTGAAGATGTTTTTCAATATCCATGTGGATATGATGCTTAAGAGGTCTAATCTGCAAGTTCTGCAGAGTAAATTTTGAGAGTGACTCATCTTGAAATGGCATTAAGGTGTAGTCCTCCTCAAATTCTTATAGGTATTCACATGATAGAGGTTGAGAATTACTAAAATACACTCTTAAAGTTTCTAGTTAATGTATTTGCAGAACTCTGAGGATTTAACTGTGTTCTTGTTCAGACCTCTGACAAGAACTGAAACTGCTTTTTTGAGAAAAAAAAGCAGTTGGTCCTGCCTGATTCAATTGCTTTGCAGCTGGGCAGGAATACAGATAAATTATTCAATGTTTATAGAGAAAATAAAAATCTCGTCAACTACACAGCTAGTAGCTGTCATAAAGAAATGAGCCCATTTAAAAAAAATGTGTCTATTCCAGGCATTTATAAAAACCTCAGTTTTCAAATATATGTTACATATGCTATTCTTTAAGAGGCCACCCAAAATAAACAGCCATTGTTTTCTAAAATTTATAATCTCCCCTCTGTTTTTTCACTGGAAAACTCTGTAATCCAGCTCTTCAAAACATTGTCATTTTAGTAATTGATTCATTTGCTCATCCAACTAGTATTTGGTGATCTCCTACTGGGAGTTCTTTCAGACACTAGCTATAAACACAACAAAGGCTGAACCTGTGGATCACGATAGAGTGGTGTGGATACAGAATGTCAGATAATGACAAGAAGTATAACAAATATAGGAGATGTTAGGCTTATAATAATGTATTTATTAATATTATCCTGAAAACCAACATGAGGTTTCTGGAGCAGACAGATTTATTATTATTTATTTGTAGCAAATAATAATGTCCAGGTTCCCTTGTGCCAC
Source organism: Mustela lutreola (assembly GCF_030435805.1). NCBI lineage: Eukaryota > Metazoa > Chordata > Mammalia > Carnivora > Mustelidae > Mustela > Mustela lutreola. The sequence continues at coordinate 174,790,918 of NC_081291.1, read as the reverse complement.
AGTTTCTTCCTTCTGGGCAATGCAGTGAAAGCCAGCTGTCACTCAACATATATGGGGTCTGTATTGTAGATGAGTACCCCCTGCTCACCTCCCATGAATCTGGACATTTATACAGGAGAGCGGGGCAGCTGTCTTTCCTTCCTTTTTGAGAGACTTTCCTTGGAAATGGGAAGGAACTTAGGTCCTTCTTTTGGAATGTGTCCATGGCCCTGGGTCTCATCTCTCCTTAAAATGTAAACACATACTTCAAGAGAGATAAAGCTCTCTGAAGTTCTCGTTATTTAGTCAGTCCTAAATTACCTTCTAAGGATTGTGTTTTAGCTTTCGTTCCAAGTTTCAGTAAAATGCTCTCGGAAGGCCCTAACTTTGCAGAAATCGGAGTATTTTTCTCCACAGCTGCAAGAAGGTTATGGGATAGAGTACTTGATGAGTTCCTCTAGATTCACTTGTCAGCTATGACCTCTCTGAGGAGGGGATCTAAGCTTCGATTTGAAGGGCATGAAGGAGCCAACGTTGAAAATCTGTGGAAAGGGAACATCTGGCACAATGATCTTAAGGTTAGAATGAACTTGGGATGTTTCAATAATGGAAGGAAACCAGTGTGGGTAGAATGTAATGAGGAAAAGGAAAAAAGATAAAATCAGAGTAGTTCCTGGTTTCCCAGAATATGGAGGGGATTTGGATTTTATGCTAAGGGTAATGGGAAGCTAAGGAAGGATTTTTAATCAGCAAGGAAGCTACCTCAATAGTCTGGGTTTAAAAAACCCTAGCTGTAGTAATAGATGTAGCAGTTAGCAGTAGATGCAGAGATGAGTGGGTATTATATGATGATTTCTTTATTATTCCCCCATTCAGTAAATGTACTGAGTGCCTACTGTGTGCTATGCAGATATGAGCAAGGTTCTGAGGGCCTGGGCTTGAAAGCTTGACATGATCTCTGTCTTCCTGAAATTTCGGCTGCAGCGAGGGAGAGGAAAAGATTGTGTTTGGGTTTGTAGGAGATGCTGTGGAAACAGAGGGGAGCAGCTAATGCAGGGTGGCACTGAGGCATGTAAAGGGAGTCTGAGTTAAGGTTGTATTCAGTTGTAGGTCACAAAAATTCAGTTAAAGTGTCTTATTTTATTTATCTTCTCTTTCATGTAAATGGAGTCTGGAGGCAAACAGTACTCCACGGCTGTTAGGGTAACTGGAGGCCATTGAGGTCCAGACTTCCCCTGGTTTTCAGCATCCTCATCCTTAATGCATGGCCATTCTCCTCATATTTACAAAAACAGAGATTCCCCTATAGACATCACTTCTCAATTCTAGGAAGAAATAAAGGGAAAGGGGAAAGAGAAAAATATATATTGCAAAGGTTTGCCCATGTTTTCAGGAAGACAGTAACACTATGAAAAGCCCAATACTTAACTGCAGTTTATACAATATATTCTTTGCCTAGAACTACATCTCAAGCCCATCTTCTGATTCGTGGGACTGTGGAAAGCTAAAGTATTTTAAAACAGAAACATTACCCACTAAATTAATTTGTGTTCTATTAGAAAGGGAGATGGAGTGAATAGATATTAAGAAGGCAATTAAAAACAACTGGCACAATGATGATTTCTGTAGAAAGTGAGAGCTGAGACTTGGAAGAAAAGGGGAATTCTCAGGTCATTGAGAGACTTACAGGAAAGAAAAAAAAATACCTGTCACTTAATGTTTTTTCTCAACTCTTTTTTTTTTTTAAGAGCAGTGATAAGAAATAGTACATAAAAGAATGTGTTCTTCATTTTTTACAAAGTTGCTATAGAAGACACTGTTCATATTTTAGTCAGTGTTCCTTTACAGATTCTTAAACTTCATTCCTCTTTCACTGTTTGATTCTTGTCCTTTGAGTTTTTCATAATAGCTTTATTATGTCTATTCCTCTTATGTACAATATCCCTTAAATCAGTTTAGAAGTAGGTGGAAACCATCTATTGTAGCTATGGCTAAAAATAAACAAATGTAATAATATAGTGAGTTTCAAGAAAAAATGTGTTTGATCTTTGGAAGTTTTCTAAAGTAAATGTCTAGTATACTGGACCTTGTGGTCAGTCCTCATTAAACAACAACAACAAAAAAACAAACCCATGTGTATCACTGGCTAGAATATTACCCTTGTAATAAAGGAATTATACAAAATAAAATCAATTTAAAGCCATGCTAAACTATTAAATATATTAATTTTATTCTTTAATCTCAGATTACATGGAGTATTTGTTTCCTGACACTTCTTAATCTGTCTAGCCTATATTTCTTAAAACTTGAGGAAGGCACACCTCCTTTGAAAAGAAGGAAAATTGTTTAGGATGACTATCAGTAAACAACTCTTTAGAATTTTGATGTCTAAAGTAGCAATTATTGAACTGACTCTAAGTTTTTTAGTCCAGCAAAACACTTTCCTGATTTTAAGGTGAGAGTTCAAGTGTGGGTCCAAGTCAATACATTTTCACAAATAACCTTGCATGATCTTGTGGTTTGAATATGGACGTTCAGTAGTCCCATGCCTCAGAGAGGACAGGGGATACTGGATTAGGACCAGAAATCACTACCAAGATGGTATCAGGCATGGTTTGCATAAACCTGAAAACATTGATTGGACTTTGCATAAATTATTCTTGGGAACTTATTATATCTGTTTAAACTCATTTTCTAGATGACTGATTATATTTATAAAAACAATAGTTGTAATGTTTTCTCTCCTGTTTAATTTCAAATTTGATAATTTGGAGAGTCCTCCATTCAGTGTGAGCTCTGGTTCCTTTTTCCTCTTGATTATATATTGATTTGATGGAATGTGAGTATATGGAAACTTTGTTGCAATGTGGCTTTTGGCATTTATAGACCAGACATTGATGGGTGTGTTACCACCCTAAGGACATTTTACTTTTTATATTCAGATAATGAGTAACTATTTGCTTAGGGTCAAGTTGAGTATTAGTATTGGGCAAATACATGAATTCATTTAATTTTATCTCTCTTTTACTATATATACTATTATTGTAATTACAGTATGTTTTGTCTCACATTTTGCATTTAAATTTGAAATTTAAAGCATCACAGAAAAGTTGTTTTCAAAAACTGAAGAGATGCTCAAAAATGTGTATATGTTTCTAAGGGGCCTGGGTGGCTTCAGTTGGTTAAGTGTCTGCCTTCAGCTCAGGTCATGATCCCAGATCCTGGAATAGAGCCCCACATTGGGCTTCTTTCTCAGTGGGAAGCCTGCTTCTCCCTCTCCTAGTCCTCATGCTGTCTCTCTCTCTCTCAAATAAATAAATAAAATCTTTAAAAAAATTTATCTGTGCTATTAATGCAACAGATTGCTAGCTACTCTAGTATTTCATACACACACACACACACACACATACACCCAAACAAAAATCATTACATCATTCACTCAGTTTCTAAAGCCTGCTAGGCTCCTGATGGTATAAATGAAGTAACCTTTCAGCAACCTAACACTGGACTGCAGAAATGATGAAATCAGGAAGCCACTTAGAGTTTAATCCCCTCTCTATTAAGAATTCTTTTTGGAGAAACACAGGAGTTGCTGTTTGGCACCTACAAGTGCATAGGAAACCTGTTGAGTGGAAACTGGCCCAAGTACCAAGTCCTGAATGGATTCCTTGTTTGTGAAAGGCTTACTACACATACCTGTGTTCAGAAAGAGGGTAAAGGAGATGGGAAGAGAGATCAGATAAGAATACTGATATATTTCTCTTATATTTAAAAATGTAATACTATTCACCTTTCAAAGTATTTATTGGGCAAAATGGAAAAAAAATTGGCCTAATAATTGGTTATATAAAGGTTAACAAATGTTTCAAAAATAATTTTTAAAGGATACCAGATCCTTAGAAAGAATTGTGTCTGTTTGCAAAATACTTTTTTGGTGTCCTTAATATACCCATCTATGTTCATTGTGGGGAAGAAATACACAGACTTTCAAATAACACAAAGTAGTTGGGACAGTTTATTTTACATAAGCAGAGTATTTAACTGTGGGATGAAAGGATGGGAACTGGAGGCAAATCAGATTCTACTTCACCAAACCTGAGCATATGTAAAAGAAATCCTTTGCCCAGCAGAATTAGCCAATGGTCTATATTCCCTTGGAGTACACGGGCTCAATTCCATGCTGATTTAGGATTATTCATTCAAGTGTTTTGGTTTCTTCTGAAACTTTAATAAGGTAGATAAGAATAAACCATGTCATTCATTTTGTTTAATATGATTCAGAGAGTTATTAAGGTAGCTTTTATACTTGGAAAAACAGTTAACACTCCAACATACATAGTTACTATGACTGGAGTAGACCGTTTCCTTAGAAAGTCAGCTAACTTATACATTGATCTGACTTCACAATCTAAACTTGCTGAAAAAAATATTATTCTATCCTCTGTGTTTGAGATAAAGGTGGACAGGCAGTGAATGCGTGGGACAGAATCAGAACTCCAAAAGACTCATTCAGTCAGGAATGATGAGTTGATTCTGAGAAGATAAACTTTATTGTGAATAAATAATTTTTTTTCACTTTGGGTGCAAATAAAAACCGAAAAAAAAATCTGTAAAGTTGTTAGGTTGGGGAGATGGGATTTAGCAGGAAAGGTAGAACATTAGCTTGCTGTATTAGTCAGGGTTCTACCAAGGAACAGGACCAATAACAAACCACTCTCTCCCTCTGCCTCTCCCTCTCCTCTGTATTTATCATCTCTACCATCTCATCTCTTTCTTTGTCATCTCTATCTCTATATGTACTCTCATGATTATATTTAATGTTGACTATGTGGAGAGGAATCAAATGCTTTTTTAAAAAAATGGTGATGGAGAAAAATTGATTAATATTACACCATTCATGAAGAAATTTCAGAGAGTGAATATTTTACATATGCATTGCATTTTCACCTATAACATATATTTCTGTAGGTCAAAGCTATAGATTTGAAAAACTAGATAACATTTTGTTCTTCATCTCTATTCTCTGTTTTGTTAGGATAATGCTACTGAATACCTTCCTGAATGTGTCAAAGAGTAATGTGTCAAAGAGTGATGTTATGACCTGTCTCCTTTAATGTGACTATAGTAAAACTAGTATCAAGATGGTAATTTGGACTTACTGTTTTCCTCTTCAAGATGTGGTACTTTATTATATGATAAAAATACATAAACTGTGAGTTTGGGCTTCGTGGTTAGTTAGCATAATGAATATATAAATGGGTGCATGGAATTCACTCTGTGACTCAAGAAAATGTCACTAACTCAGCAGTATTGCCTAAAAAGGAAAAGATCTTAGCAGGAAACTATCTCATTTTTTTTTCTAATAAGAAAATACCATTGACTTTTTACTTTAGTCATGGTGGCAAATTGGTAGCTCAAAGTTGTAATCCAGTCCAAATATGGAAAAATTGTTTACAAATGGGAGGCAGCATATAAAAATCAAGTAGTTACAAATAAAATCCTTGATCTGTTCTTTTCTTGAAAATTTTGAATTTCCCACATTATTGAGTATTTATTCCTGGATGGCAACCACCTGAAAAAGTGTTAACCATTGTCCTTAGGCAAGACTTGTGCCTTCCAGTTGGTTCTTTCCTGCCACAAACTCAATGTACCCTATGCCCATTCACCAGGGGGCTTACATTGCTTATTTAAGTTACTTTTGAGCCTTTGTAGTCTTTGAAGTTTGTTTCCTCTTTTATAAAAGAGGTGGTACCCAACTTGACCAAAATGTCCAAGATGAATTACCATCCTGAAATGTGTACTGAAGCTACTGTGGTATTCTATGTTTCTGGCTTAGAAATTTCTTAGAAGTTTTGGTTTTAAAAGGATTGGGCCTGCCTTATTATGACAATAGAGATATGATTAGAACAATTTTTCCTACCATTATCCAGTTTGTGGCTTTCAATGAAGATTTGCTGGAAATACAAACCACAATTTCAGTGCTTTTATTGGCAAATAGGGCTGTATCGGTGAACTGATACAGTAATTGCACTTTTATAGCCTCAGCACTCCAAGTTACAATTATTTTAAATTTAATGCTTTTGACTAGGTGTTTCCAGAAATGAGAGTGCTTAAGTAATCCAAGAAACAAGGAAATGCCTTCTAAATGTAGGGATGATTTAAAAGCTTTCTTAAAGGTATTCAATATCAGATACCTAGTAAAGCTAGTTCCTGGAATTGATCATCTGTAAATAAATAACTAGCAAGAAATTATAGTACTATAAATACTGTAATCACCGTGAAATCCTCATTGAAATTATCTAGAATATATCAGTAAATCTTTCTGTAAGGGGAGTCTCTAGAAATACCTGAAAACAAAAACAAAAACAAAACAAAACAGAGGTTTTAAGTATCGTATGATATAAGAGCAATGATCTATCAGTGTTTCCACTGATGGTCTTAAAGTAATAAATTTAACATTCCTTTAATAACCTTTCCCCTTTTTTTGTGCAACAATGCCTACAATACAGTAAAACTTTAGCCTTATTGCTGCTTGCTAACTTATCAACTAACAATTTATCCTGATCAAGAAGTAAGGGTAATTTATTCCGGTTTTAGACTCTTGAGATTAGAAATATTTGGTTAAATTACTTGTTGAGCTGGGAAATCGATTGCACTTATGTATAAATCTTGTGTGGGCCCTCTTTCAAGTGGGGCTAAATCTGCTTTTATAAATTGTCTACAATACTATGTGGACTGAAATCTCATTAGGACATAGAGCCAATTTATTTGTTTATAGAGTACATGGGCTACAACTGATTTTGTAAGGACCTGAAGAACATAGCTCTCTTACAACTCAGCTCTGCAGTAAGAAGCCTGTTGGGGTGCATCTGTGAGATGCCCATGTGACGGCAGAAAAAGAAAATTGACTGGGGAGAATCTAGGACACCAAAAACTATTTTCTGGCTGCTAGATTAATTGGTTATATCAAACTAAAAAAAATTACCAGTATATATTTTATGAGTTCCTTTATCTAACTGAGTTTGGGTCCATTTTATTTTATTTTATTTCTTATTTATTTTATTTTTTTTATTATGTTCAGTTAGCCAACATATAGTACATCATTAGTTTTTGTTGTAGTGTTCAACAGTTCATTAGTTGAGTAAAACACCCAGTGCTCACCACAACACGTGCCCTCCTTAATACCCATTTTAGAACAAACAGGAATTTGGGGCACCTGGATAGCTCAGTCAGTTAAGCGTCTGCCTTCACCTTGGTCTCACATCATGATCCCAGGGTCCTGAGATGGAGCGCCATGTAGGGCTGTCTGCTCGGGTTGGGGGAGCGTGATGCTCCCCCTGCTTGTGTGCTCTTGCTTGCGTGCTCTCTCCACTCTCTCTTTGTCAAATAAAATAAAATAAAATAAAATAAAAATAGTAATTCTGAAAGTGAGGCTAAACATTCACATGGTACAAACTTGATCAAGCATAGAGGTTAAGAGGTACAAAGTTCTTATGTTCATTTTATAATATAGTTCTTTAGTGTGAAGCTTAAACTTTGCTTTAATAGAAAATTAGAGTAAAACTGGTCTTCTTTATTTAATTTTTCCTTTAATTTTGAAAGAAACATATTTCCCCACTTACAAGCTATAAGAGTAATACACATTTTCTGTAATCCTGTACTGCTCTTTTTTATTCATTCATTTATTCAAAACATGTCATTGAACACTATATGCATATTAGGCATTCTCCTGGTGCTAGGCAAGCATCAGGGAACAGGAGAACTCACAGGAGGGATTACATTCAGGTGAGTGTCTGGAGGGAGAAGACCCAGAAGTAAGTAAATTATTTAGTACACTAGAAAGTGGTAAGTGCTTTACAACTGGATGAGACTGAATCATCCAGGGAAGCAAATGTACATCTAGAGGTGAAGAGGGCAAAGACTGAGCCCTGGGGGCAGTTCCATCCCTGAGAGAGAACTTTGTGAGAAGCCTGGAAATTAACCTTTGCCCTTGTTCCTTACACAGGGGGCTGGTGATTGTCAATTTCACCTTTCTAGGTCTGACTCTAATAACAAAAAGACAAAGACTTGTCTTTGTGTTTCACAGTGGAAAGATCCTTAGGTTGAATGACAGAAATTATGTAACTCTCCTGTTAGCAAGATCCTAATGTACTGACTTATTATCATTATGTTTTAGTATAGCTCCATGCACAATGAGGGCTTTTCACTTTCATTTTCTAGCTGGAGCTATTCAGACACAGAGTTCAGTTATATGATTTTTTTTAAGATTTTATTTATTTATTTGACAGACAGAGATCACAAGTAGGCAGAGAGGCAGGCAGAGAGAGAGGAAGGGAAGCAGGCTGCCCACTGAACAGAGAGCCCAATGCAGGCTCTATCCAGGACCCTGGGATCATGAGCTGATCCAGGACTCTGGGATCATGACCTAAGCCGAAGGCAGAGGCTTTAACCCACTGAGCCACCCAGGCACCCCTAGTTATATGATTTTTAAAGGAAGTTGGGAGTGAGCCATGTAGTGTGGGGAAAACTGTTACTGGCCAGGTGTCTTTGAGGTCTAAATTCAGCCTGCTTTAGGAACTGCAGGGCATTCATAGGTGGCCTTTCCTCTGATTACAAAACATTTAATAACCCCCCCCCCTTTTTTTTTTAACAGAATAACTACTCAGATTTCCACTTCTGGTGCTATCAAATACCAATGAATATTTTATCTAGCTAAAATTATTCCTTGATACAAGCATATGCTTCAGGTACGACTAATCAAATATTCAGCCAAGTGATATAGCTTGTAAGACAAGAAATCCCATAATAAAGGGCTTGGAGTTTTCAGAAAACTGATAAAATTTTCTCTTAGAAGTTAGTGGAATGGATGACATTACTGTTCACTACATTTTTAATGGCAAAATAATAACAAATAATGTCAGTTACTTTATCTCAACTATTTCATCTTTTCCTTGCTGAAAGCCTATAATGGAATTACAGTCTTTTTAGCTAACCAACTTTTAGAGAATGTGGGTAGTGGTTTCAATATTTATGAAATGCTCATTTTTCTCATAGGATAGAGGCTACTGATTTTTTTCTGTAAGTGACAGAATTTATTAATTGATGATTGAACCTGTTGAATTTTCATTTTAACTTTCAAAATGGTAAAGAACATGACAGACATGTATTCAAAGTAAAACCTGAAACATTGCTTGAAAACACCTAGCTCAAAAGCTTCATTATTGAATGAAACAGTCTCTGGAGGATGAAGAAAAGCTGCAGTTCCTGTCAACATAATTAGGAAGACCTACAAGGGATTTCCTGGAATCATTTTCTTATGTTTTTAATAAGAGTTCTTAACCAAAAAATAATATAGGAAATTTCTATTAGTGGTATTCAAAAAATTGGTAGATTCGTGTATCTCATATTTACTCATAGTAGAATGGTGTTTTAAGTTTATGGAGCTGACACTTCTCTGAAAAACCTGGATCTGTTCAGTCTATAAAGTACCAACTCTCTCTCAACACTAAACAAGACATAAGAGGCTATGTGAATCGCCTCCAGTTATTATTTTTTTAGTAGTTACATTAGCTTTAAGTTCACTTGCCATTTAGAGAGAGAATTTGGTTCAGGGAATGGACTAGAAATCTTCAAAGGCTGAACTCTTAGATTTTAATCTCAGTTCACAGTAGCCATAGGCAACTTGCCTCTGTAAGAAGCAATTGAGAATGTAAATGTTGTTAAAGTATCTTGAACCAATTGAATACAATAAAATTTTATCAAGCTATATGCTAGGGTATTACTGATAATGTGCTTTTTCCGGACAGGCATTATTATTAAACAGCTGGTGGAGTACTATAAATCTACACAATGGGCTTCGATCTGCCATCTGGTCATTCCTAAGCACAGGTGTGCATAAGGTAAAGCTTTACTTTGGTCAAAATATCCTGAAATGTTTTCCGTGGCACCTGAATCTCAGCTTCCCACTTTCCTTCCCAATGAGAAATCATAATGGTTGCTGGAGTGGAAGGCTTAGATGACGTCCTGCTGGGTCCAAGGTCTCCAAGGGCTGATGGGGCATGTTGTTTGGAGATCCCCAAATAAAAGCAGAAATTATGAAGTGGATTCAGTGTCTAACTCCTTTACAATTGGGTCCTGTTGGGTTTTTTGCATTGACAGCCTCTTAGTCATTATGATTCCAATCAAACCATTTTTCACAATGATATTCCATATCCCATTTTCATCACTACCTGAAATGTAGTATTGAAAGGGCCAGGCATCTTTCACAAGCATAACAGGACATTGATAACTGTGCAGACGGACTCCCAATCCAATCTCAGGCCTTGTTTCTTACTTTATAATCTTTTTTTTTTTCTGGACCCGCAGGCTTTCCCTCATCAGGCTGACGATGGCTCGCTTCACACATACCACACAAGACTTCTGTGCAGTATAAAATAGAAGATCAAAAGCAGGTAGGAGAAAAAGAACAAGGGAATGAAATGAAAACTGAAAGAGATGTAGCTGGAAGGAAACAAAGGTCTATAAAAGACAAGCTCAAGTTTCATGTTGGTGATGATTAGTCTTGCAAAATCTTCTGAGACCGAGGAAGCATTTGCTTGTTGAAAATCCAGGGTTTCCCCACCCCCCTCTATTTTTTTTTTTTAAAAGGCTTTTCATAATGAGCAACTCTTCTCTCATTTGAAGGGTTGACTCTTTTCTGAAAAAGTTTGGTAAGGCCAGGCATTTGAACACTGAGTCACATGCACCAGAACCAGGCACATGGAGGACAGCTGACTCCACAGATCCAGGGACTTGGGTAAGTGCCCAGCACCAAAGCCACCTAAAGTGACAGCAAATGCTAACTTTTTAGTAAGCATGGAAAACTCATTTAAATTTAATACTTTTTTTTATGTCATAAGGCAATCTCCAGTAAAATTCTGGTGGTGTGATTCCAGCGATGGGTAAGGGTTGGGCTGGGGAATCTCTTAATATCGCAAAAAGAAATGAAAAACATCTTTCCATATTTGAGTGCAGAAAGGTAGAGAGAAAATTTTATTTTGTGAACTAGAGTCTCATCCCAAAGATTTGGGTTGGATTTGGAAAAAGGACTTACTCTTTTGATAGCTTCTTCAATTTTGAAGTTAGAGCCTGAGGTCAAAATTTATACATGATTTCTTACACCTTTGTATTTGAGCCTGGAGTTCCAAACACAATGCACTTTCAATCGGCTATGGCCCACGGGTTTTCTATTAATGAAATACCTTACCTCATTTCTTACCAGAAAATCTGCTTGAATATGGGGGCCACCATCTCTACTTACAAAGATGATATGATAATTGAAAATAATTATGGTTTTATTTTCTTTTTAATGGAAATAATTTTAATAATGAGTCTAGTGTTGTTAGAATTGCCATGGACTCTCACGTAACCTGGGAGGAAACATGGTGGTTCCCATTTCTTGGGTGACCTCTAATGCTCCTTCCATTCTAAGATTGCCTTCAGTAAAACTAGTTTTTTGATGTTGAGGAGAAGACCTTACTTCTTAGGTTCATGTGTTTGAAATAACAATCTTTCTGGTTCTCAGGAATATGGCATTATTTGTTTTGCTGCAGTAAACTGGCTTCTTACAATTCATCTTAGGGGCCAAAGAAAAACAATTCTAAACTTTCAGTTTAAATAACTTTAATAGCAACCGCAAAGGGGTTGAATTTAGTTAAAAACCTAATATTTCTTTTAATACATAATAGAATATTTCTTTATTATATCATTTTTCTGTCACTAGCTTTATCTTATGAGACACATATCAGAGGTATTTGAACATTGTTCCTAGTTATACATTTTTTAATGTACCTAAGTGATTTTTAAATTTTTCTTTACAGACTATTATACTTGGCTAAGTATAAAAATCTATAAATATGTTATATGTACTTTCATTTTAGAGGTTTTCAGCAATCTTCAAAATAAAATATAGTAATTGTTATTGTTAATAGCCACATAATATAATAACAAGATCATGCTAGATATTGCCAACAAATTCTGCATTCCCTTCAAGACATTTAAAGCCTTTTTCCCCTTTTTAAGAAGGCTTATGACAATGATCCAGAGGATAAACAAAAAAAAATAATCAGACTTTTTGGCTAGAAAATCTTATTCAAAGGTAACTTTTGAACCATAAGCAGATGCTCAGACTATAATCTATTTAGTTATGACATCAAATAGTGAATTACTGAAGATTTATGTTTTTGTAGCTTTTTCAATAGCTTGGATAGCATTAAGACCCTTAATAGAGGATGATAATCTTTTGTATCATTTAAATACCTATTAGCAATGTTTGCTTGCAAGGAATTCAATTTTTTGGTCAATTTACCAAATTTGTGCTTTTTTTTTTCCTTTTGTGTTTAAGCTGGAATGTAAACTGGGTCAAGACTATAAATTAAGCTTGATCTGGTTTGCTGTGTTTCGTTTTCATTACAAAACAGTGTAACTAGAAACCAGGCATAACAGCTTTACCAAGACATGGTAAACATTAGTCTGGGTTTCATAGATTCAGAGTCATTGCTGCATCACTAGGTATCTAAGTTGATTTTGAGTGGGGAATTACAGGAATTCCAAACTCTCAAGATTTCAATGATATGGTAAAGAAAGGTACATCTCAAAAAAGTAAATGGTTGATTTGACCAGTTCAATAATTTTTTCCAAATATTGAATGAACATCATGGTAAGTGTTTTATTACTAATGATCAACATCTCAGATTGGCTGAAAGAAATCTCCTATGAACATACTGTGTCCTGTCCCCCAGATTTACGTATTAATTATGTAGAGTCCTATACTAATTGTTTTGTTGTTCAAAAACAGCCATAGAGGGACCTGGGTGGCTCAGTGGGTTAAGCCTCTGCCTTCAGCTCAGGTCATGATCTCAGGGTTCTGGGATCGAGCCCCGCATTGGGCTCTTTGCTTGGCAAAAAGCCTGCTTCCCCCTCTCTCTCTGCTTGCCTCTCTGCCTACTTGTGATCTCACTCTCTCTCTCTCTCTCTCTGTAAAATAAATAAATAAAAAAATCTTAAAAAACAAAAAACCAAAAAAACAGCCATAGAAATAGGTACATAAATGAGTGTAACTGTGTTCCAATAACATTTCATTTATAGACACTAAAATGTGAATTTCATATAATTTTCCCTTTTCATGACATGCTATTATTATTATTTTTTTTACTTTTTTCAACCATTAAAAAAATGTGAAAACTGCCTTTGCTAATGTTCCATACAAAAACAAGTGATAGGTAGCAATAGCCTACAAGCCATAGTTCACTGACCTCTAGTTTAAAGTGTTAGTTTTCTAGAACTCACAATAAGATATACTAGTACATGAAGAAATATAAAAAACAAAATTACCTGTCTAGATTTTTATTGATTTTTTAAGACATAACTAGAGCATTAGAAAATATTATAGTGCCAAACTTTGAAGAAAAATTAAAAAGCTGCTAAGCCTTAAGAATAGCAAAGTTAAAATTAGATTAAGATGACAGTTATTTCTATTGTTATATATGTGAAAGAACAGGATATTAAATACAAAAGGTATTTTTTAGTTTGTTAAAAGGTAGTTGAGGTTGAATGAAAATGTCAATGGCTTTGTTTGTAAAGTTCAGATTCTCTGTAAAATGAAGTTAATTTGAAATTGTCACTAAGACTATAGTTATTTAATATCTAACTTCATCATTAGAAAGAGTAAAAAAAAAAAATGAAGACCATTTAGTGTCCTACATTAGAATGTAAAGTATATTTGCTCAAATATGTTTACCTAATAGATAACCAGAGCTCATATGACTACACTGTCTCTCAGTTGAACATACCATCATTAAACCACTGAATATAAACCTTCTGTAAATTACATGAATTGTACTTTCAAATTAAACCATTTTTTAGATAAGATATAATTTAAAATTGGAAAGAACTTACTGCTAACTTTCTATTTCAAATGTCATTTATCATAATTTGGATATAAGAAGTTAATTGAATAATGGAAAAATACTAATCTTTTAAGATTTAAAATCATTACCATAGAATATATACATTTAAAAACTTATGTGTATTTGTGTATAATGTGCATTTGTGCTCATATATTTGAATTCTCGCACTGCAATTCTATTTAAAAACTTATTTTGAATAAGCATTTAAATTTAAAGTAATATGTTTCTGATTTCTAAAAACTTCTTGCTTTGTCATTTCTATCATAGAAATGTGTGCCACCAATATTAATAGAATGAGGAGACTTAGCAAGGGATTGTATTAAGTTTGGTGTTTTTTAATTTATAAAACTTGAAAAAATTATTTGCAAGGCATAACAAGTGCTAACAACTTTTTCTTTAAGAAGTCAAGCAATTACTTAAAGCTAATATTCAGGGAACATAAAAAGTATGAACATTTTTTAAAAACCTGAATCAATTAACTAATTCAAGCAATTTTTAATCTAAAAGTTTTATATCCATATAGATGTGATCTTAGATCCCAATCTCATTTTCTTTTGTATTAAAATCAGATAAAAATCAACATAAATTACTTCTAGTGATGGGTGGGTTGATTTAAGGATTTTAATTTCATGTTTTGTTGAAATTAAAAATTTGAATTTCATTGGTGATAGAATCATTAAAGAATAAAGAATTATCATGATCAGGACTATAAGTTAATATACTTGATTTTCTACATTTTGGTAGTATGGTATTGTCCCTTGTATAACAAGGTAATAATACATTTAACAAGCATTTCTTGAGAATCTACAGTGGATTTGGCACTTTGCTAAATCCTAAATATTATAGTAAACATAATACTCTTGCTTTTTATGAGGCTTACAGGTTTATTAGGGGATAACAAAGATGCACATATAGTCAGCTGGGGTGATTTTGAACTCGGACTCCCACCAGACATGTAGCAGTGCCTGGAGATATTTTTGGCTGTCATGACTTGAGTGGGAGTTCTCCAGGTGTTTAGTGAAGCCAAGGATACTGTTACATTTGCTACATTGATGTTAGAACATGGTGTAACAGTTATCTAGACTAAGATGCCAATTGTGCTGACTTGGATAAACCCTGATTTCAGCATAGCACATTTTTAGAATTGCTATTATAGAATGGTGCAGAGACCCTGGTGGAAAAAGAATAGGAAGTGATCAATTCTATGAGCAGGAAGTGTTGTCTGGACAAAGGAACATAAAGAATGAATCTTGGAACACTGGAAAAATAAAATCAAATTTAAAAAAAAAAATAAACTGATAATATCTACTATCATTTTATTCAAATAAAGACTTATCCTCCCCCCCCCCCCAAAAAAAAGGAATATCTGAAAGAAGAGCTATGTGTGAATTGACTCTTGAAGGGCTGAATGGAGAGCTGTTCCTCATAAGAGCGCTAGAGTTGGGAAGAGGAACTTTCAGACTGAGGCAGCAAAATGAGCAAAGGAATGAATGTCTGAAACAACTTCTCATCTTTGGGAACATAAGTGGAGAGTGGGTAGAATGGGCATGGGAGTAGGGAGATTTGGGGTTGGGCAGGTAAGTAGGAATCTTACCTCAGGAAATTTTTATTTCTTTTGTTTTGTTCTTTTACATCATAGAATTGGGTGTCCCTCTGAAAGGTGTTGAGGATAATGAGGGGTTTCAATCAAGGACATGACATACTCAGGCAGTCTGTTTGTAGGATTCATCAGGTGTGGTGTCAAATGTCATGGTTATTTAAGGAAACACAAAATCCTACATCATTTGATCAGAGAAAAGCCACAGGAAGAAAAAGCCTTCCAGTAGGAAGAAAAGGATCCCTACTTCTTTTCCCGTAAATGTGTTTCTCGTTCTATACCTTTTACTTATTTGGTTCGAACTCTACCAAAGCAATAAAAACTCAACCTTACCTTGATTTCTGTGTTTTCATGAATGTGCTGTTTTTGATTGGTTGACTCTCACAGGCCTAAGCTGTCATGTTGAAGAATTAGGAAGCATTGTCCTTTCCTAGAGGTTCTGTTTTCAGATTTTTGTTATGGAACCATGACAAATTAAAAAAAAAATATATCTGCTTACCAATAAAAGAAGACAACTAGAAAGGAAATCTCAGCTATAGCAAAACCTTGTTCTTTTGTATCAGTGGTTCTCAACCCTGGATGCCCAGTAGAATCACTGAGGGGAGAGGGGTGCCTGTATGGCTCAGTCAGTTAAGCATCTGACTCTTGGTTTCCATTCAGGCTGTGATCTCAGGATCCAGGGATAGAGGACCATATTGGACTGTTTGTTAGGCTCTTTTTTGGGCTCCCTGCTCAGCGGGGAGTCTGCTTGAGGTTTCTTTCCCTCTCTTTCTGCCCCTTCCCCTGTTCATGTCTGTTCTCTCACCCTCTCCCTCTCTCTCTCAAATTAGTAAATAAATCTTTAAAAAAAAAAAACAAACAAAAAAGAGTCACTGAGGAGAGATATTTGGGTATCTGTATTTCTTTCAACTCCTTGGGTTAACTCAGGGAACTCGGCCTGAATACAAAATATTAACCTCACATTTTTACTATGGTTTTCAATGATTTCTTTTTAGTTTTTCTCCAGTAAGTGTATCTTCTTATTTCTATTAAAGATTAAATGAATTTTAATTATTGGGGGGTTACTAACTTTTAGAAGGTGGCTTTCTGATAGTGTTATAGGGCAAAGGGAAACTAGTCTATGATTTTGTATGTAAAACAGGTTGGGTGAGTCTCACTATCTAGAGAGATAACTAGAGATTTGAACATGGAGTTTCCAACAGTGATATTTATTATTTTCCAACAGTCTTATTTTGTGCTGCCTAGCTCTCTGATTGGTTGGTTGATGTGGCCAATAAGCATGGTGCAGTGAAAGCAAGGTTAGGAGTTCGATCTTCCTGTAACGCATTCTCTGTTCTTTAGCTATGGGTCATCCTACACCTCATCCTAGGAAGCTGCCTTAAAATTGTGGGATTTCTTAGCTAACATGCTACAGGAGATTGTTTTGTGTTCCTGAGATTGTACCGACAGAACTCATCACTGTGAAAAGTAACTTAAAATGCCAGTCCTAATCCTTTGTTAAATCAACAAAATAGTCATTAATTACCTGCTCTGTGCAAGGGGATGACACTTTTTTTTTTCATCTGTCAGGAAACAGAAAGGAAAAGAAGGTGCAGTTTTCATTCCCTATAGATTATTTATAACATCACACCAGTGAGCAAAGGAGAAAACACTACATTACAATTTGTCTTCTCTCCAGCTTCTTGAATATTTTCTTTTGCATTTCCTTTCTCTATCATTAAAGCATTCCCTTTGTGGAAAATATTTCTCTTAATTTCCTTCCTAACTTTTTTCCTTCAATTCACAAACTTCCTTAAGTAAATAGCTATTGCCTCTACTTCCTTAATATATACTTAAAACAAACATCCTCCTAAAATGCAAACAAATAAATAATCACAATCTGTAACCCTACTTGGAGTCCTTACTTATAGCATGGAAAATATAGTTTTTCTCAGCATTTTTCTATGGGTAACTCAGTCTGGGAATGTTATTTTCCTTTTGCTTGCTTCTTCTGTGAGGCTAATCAAAACATGTTTGTGGGTAGGGACATTTGCCCATGGGCTCTGTGGCGCCATGTTGCTGCCTTGTTCTAAATCAGTGGGTTTCAAACTTTCCAGTATGACTCATAGTCAGATATTTTACATTGTAATTTAATATACACTCACCCAAACACATATACATAGTATATATATATATATATATTACAAAAATATGCCATTTTACTCTATTTCATTCTATTCCATCCTATACTATCCCATCTTTTCCATTTCATGAAAAATGCTCTTCTTGACCTAGTAAACTAGCATCCTAGCATAATACTAATTTTTAAAAGGTTCTTCTAATCTAAACTCGTGATTTTCAACGGGGTCTGTGGGTTGTAGAATTCTCCTAAAAGTATCATAGTTGTATAGATACTTGGAAAACAAAGCTGTTTTTGTTGTTCAGTGAAAATTTGTATTTAATGAAGAGGGTTATTTTATATAGATTTTCAAATAGCACAAATAATGAGATTTCTTTGTGTTTCAAAGACTTAACTTCTATTCTCATTTATACTTTATTCTCTCTCTCTTTTTTTTTTTTTTTTGAGTCATCCAATGAATGGACTAAACTAAAGACTCATTGAAATTCATTTGAAGATTAATTCTGTATTGCTGGGTGACATCTTTTGTGACAGTCTTGGGGTCAGAGACATTTTTGTCATAATGAGCCCCAGTCTTCAAACTGGTCTTGAATGAATATTTGCTACTATAGTGTGAAATAAACTCTCCTGAAGAAGTGGGATCTCCGTGTCTGAAGAATTTATGTTTAATTTTGCCAAAGACCCCAATATACTAGTTATGATACAACATTATCTGTAATCTCATCCACAATAATATGTCCTTCTTACCTCCTCCTTTCTGTTCACCCACTTCTCTCTCACTTATTGACTAAGACTCACTGTAAGGACCTTACCTACTCTGGCCCACAGTCATCTCTACAATTCACCTGGTGCTTCAGATCCCAGAGATTATTTTGATTTATGAGACAGAAGCTGAAATGTTGTAACTAGAGTTATATCTTATATTCCTAGCACTGGCTATTGCGGGGCTATGATTTTGTTAGAATTATGCTCATCTCAAAGCCACAAAGGCTCATGAGCTCTTTTCTTAAGAAGTGGTAATACCCTTCCCTTCAAAACTCCTCATTATCCAATGTCTTGACATCATTGACTTTGATCCTATAAATAAGTTAGGCTGATTTCTGCTTTTCTGTAATGCTAATGGAAAAGGGATGAAAAATTTTTCAAATGTTCTGTAAAGTAGTTATAATTATTTAGTCACTTAGACTGTGCAAGTCTTTATTTTATAGATAGTAAGAGAGTTCAAGACAAGTAAAGTGGGTTACTTAAGGTATCACAGACTAAGTTAGCTGTAGGTCACTGTATTTTGAGTTTTTATTATGATAAATGTAAAATATACAAAAGATCAAAATAATAGCTAAGCTTTAATGTTTTGCTACAGTGCCTACACACACATACACACACACACACACACACACACACACTTTTTTGATAAGTCATTTTAAAACAGAAATATAGCTGCTACTTGAAAATCAGGATTAATGCTTAATTCTTTCCTTTTAATTACTGATTTTCAGATAAAGGATTTAATATACTGATCACCTCCATGAGTGGTCTTTTTAATTCATAAAATAGAAGCATTTAATATGGAGCTAACTGAAATGTTTATATACAAGGATTTAAATTTTAGATTCTCCCTGATTTCAACATTGATTCTTTTTTTTTTTTTTTTTTAAAGATTTTATTTATTTATCAGAGAGAGAGGGGAGAGAGCAAGCACAGGCAGACAGAATGGCAGGCAGAGGCAGAGGGAGAAGCAGGCTCCCCGCCGAGCAAGGAGCCTGATGTGGGACTCGATCCCAGGACGCTGGGATCATGACCTGAGCTGAAGGCAGCTGCTTAACCAACTGAGCCACCCAGGCGTCCCTCAACATTGATTCTTAACTAAAGCTTTTGTATATATGTACTACTTGATCTGACTGGCTAAAACTTTTGTGGATCCGACTTTATCATGGCCAAAAGTATTGTATTTTGTCCATGTAATTTTGTTGTTATCAAACATCTAATTTTGAGATATTAGAAATTATTACTTCAAGGAGGTGCTTTTAGTTTATTCTTTTGTACTATCTATAACAAGTGTGCATTACCTGGGAAAACCATTTAGCCACTTGGCATCAATTCCCACATCTAAAAATCAAAGGCAGCTCTGTTGCTTCAATGTATTCCTCAGAGTGATGTCATGAAGGTTAATATTACATTCCCCCAAACAGCTCAACAAATAATAAAAAAGAAATGAACATTAATGAGAACAGGGTTGAAAATGTATTTGAGGCAGAACAAAGTGCTATTACAAATTACCAGCAGCTTATTTTATTTTATTTTGTGACTATTGCTTCCTGAAAGCCTTGAGACCTTTGAGAAACAAACAAAAATGTAGATTCAAGGAGAAATAAATAAGAGTGTAAAACCAATAGCAGCTTATTTATTTTTAATATAATTTTAATTTACCAGAAGAAGAATAGAACTGTCCAAAAGTGAAATAATGCTTTCCCTTGATATGATTGGGATTAATCTGTGAGCCCCTTGCTGATTTTTATTTCTTATAAAATGATAAGAGAGACACGAGGGTGTTCTGAGTGCAACATTTGACACCCCCTCTGTTGTTGTGGAGAGGACAGGAAGGCAGTAGATCTCTAACATCTCCTGATATTGTAAGCCTAAATTCTGATAAGGGAGGTGATTTTAGAAAGAAGGCCTTGAGGAACTTAATACAATTCTCTCCTCCAGTTCTTGAAACATCATGGTTTCTCTGGCTCTTGATAGCTGGAAGTCATCTTAGTCATCTTGTCATCAAACAGTTCACTGCCCACAAGAGGCCCAACACCACACAGACAATTAGTGATGGAGTGAGAACCAGAACCCAAGACATTATTGTATTTAATCAGAAGTATGCTAGTGTTTGCTACGTAAGTGTTACATTATACGAATTGATAGGCAATGTGGAAACAAAAATATTTCAGTGAGTCTCTACAAGGAGGTTGTGGGTAAACACAGACTATAATAAATTATGGTAAAACAACTTTTTCATAAGAAATCTTTCATTATCCCAAGGTCATAAAGATATTCTTCTAAATTAATTTCTAGAAGTTCTATTGATGTAATTACTGTGAAGCTAAAGTGTTTCCCCTCTGATTAAAAACTTTTTGAGGATAGAAACACATATTCAGAAATGTGTATTCTGTGTACTTTGTGAAGTCATATCAAATTGGAATTCGTCATCAGCAGATTCCACTATATAATCTTGGGGAGTAAAAGAAAGAAATGTTAATTAATTTAAATAGTATTTTCAGTCTTCCTATTATGCCAGTCAATAAATTGATTTATGACTGTGTAAATGTGAGGTAGACTACATCAAACTAGTACCCTTCAGTCAATCTTAGTTCCCTTGTAATTGTCTGAGTGTGAACATCTCAATATGGAGTATATGAACTTAATGTTTGATGATGTGAATTCTATGTTTAACGTGGCTTATGAAGCAAAACAACCACTTATTCTGTGTTTAGTGTGAGGTTTTTTTTCTGATGCTCTATATTGAGTAATTGAAAAATATATTCTGAGGTGTCTTAAGATTAACATTCAATTAGAGTTACAAATGACCAAATCTAGCTATTATTAAAGATTTTAAATTCAGATTATAGCTTTTTATCTATAAGTTCTAGTAGACTGTACAATTTTTAACAAGCCTTTGAGTAATATTTGATTTTATATGCAAAAGCTGTTAATTAACATACTAAAAAGGAAATAAGATATTAATAGTTTATCAGATAAAGTTTAGTATGTTTGTAAGAGTTAAGTTATCTGCTATAAAAAATCTAAAGTATTCAACTAATGCTCAAAGATAAAAAATAGGTTTTTAAATATGTTCTATTTTCTATTTTCTTAAGTATTTCAATAATATATATAATCTTCAAAGTATGTCAATTTTACATAAAAAGTCTAAATTATTTTTTTAGCAGCAATGTCTATAATAGCCAAACTATGGAAAAATCTAAATTATTTACTCAGTTATACATCTTAAATCAGAATAAAAGAACTAACTTTAAATAGGTCACACAATTACAAAGAATATCAACATGCATTAGTTCTTTTGACACAAAGAAATGGTACTCTAATTTTTGATTATCTTAAATACTTCTATGCCTACATATTCCTGGATTTAAGAGATACTAACCCACTTAGAAAGCAATTATCTTCTAAGCTTACAGCAATTGCTTATTAGTCAGAGGCTTTGACTGGGACAATGGATAGATTCTTATTTGTAAGCATCATGCAACATAGTCTTATTTATTTTCTGTACAAGGACTTAATAAATTAGAGAAAAGATTGGTCTCATTGTTGTTATAGTGCACATAACTCATCCAGACCATATAACCTACATTTCTAACATTCTCTAGATTCATGTTACCCATTACCCAGTTTTTCTCTCTGAAACGCCAATGGTACAGTTTTAATCTTTGATTACATTTTGCCTTTATTGACTCTTTAAGATATTTGAAAGAATTTTTCCTGCTTTAGATATTTCTGATTTTTACAGAATCTTGTATTTTCTCATATTATTTTGGGCTGATAGGACAACAGAATTCTTATGGCTATAAAATGATACCAGAGCAGTGAGAATTCTATATTTCAAGAGTCTAAAGGAATGTAACAATTCAAATACAATACATAAACCTTTGCATTTAGTTATATTATCTCTTTGGTCTCTTTTTTTGTATCCTGAATTGGGGAAAGATCAGGTGTAAAATACATTTTCAGTGAATTGGAGAAATCTGAATATAGTATTGATATTAGATGCTATTATGAATTAATTGTAATTTTATTGAGTTTAGTAATGGTATTGTGGTTATATGGAAAAGGTCCTTTTATTCTTAGGAAATATATGTTGAAATACTAAAAACCAAATTGTCTAAAACTTAATACCAAATGATGCAAAAATCACCATCACCATAAGAATAGATGGATGGACTGATAAAGAAAATAAACCAAAAATATAAGAAAAATAGTATCTACTAAGTAATACATATTACCTTATATTTATTATCTCCCTTTCTAATGCATAAACTCAGATAGTAAGGACCATGTTTATTTTGTTCACCACTGGATCCACAATGCCCCAGGTCTGAAACTTAGAAATTGCTCTATTAAAAAAAATGAATAAATAAAATGAGTGAATTAATTAACAGAGGAATTTCAAATAGTGGAGGTACTAAAAAGGGTGCTCCTTTATTCTTAGGCAAGAACTGACCAGGGTATGAAGTTATCTTTCCATTATCATTATTGGTACCCATGCAAATACTTTCGATTTTTTGGAAGTTATGTTGGTATTCAGCCAGCATATGTCAGCATGGTGTCTCTTCTAATTGGCTGGTTCTTCTGTTGTGCCTTTTCATAAATATTTTGTATATTATCTCTATTAAGAAAGAAACATTTTCATTTAGCAATAATCATACTAACTGCTAATTATTTAGCTAATTACAGGGAAATGGGCATTTAAAATAAATAATAAATTATCATTTTATTATTAAGCTGTTATCTTGGTACTTCATGAAAAATGAGAGGAAGTTAATATACTAACATATCTTCAAAGCTGCTTCAGTAGGATAAAATGTACACATACCTTGAAAATGAAACTGGTGAATTATTTTAAAAAAGGCTTTTAGAGTGACCTAGTTCAATCCGTCAGTACCCCCCCCCCAAAACTAAGGTGTTAGAATAAATGTTTAAGCTGAACACTGTAGATCATTTAAATTCCATAGATTATTCAAGAAAACCCTCAGCAGAAAGACAAATGAGAGAAGTGGGCAAAGAGAAATAAATGAACAGTGTGTCAGAGAAGATTAGAGAGGGCTTTTCTCTTAGGAACAGCCTTGAGCATTCACGTTTTCTCATGGTATACATCAGCATCTTTAGTCATAAAATTTCTGAATATCTTCTTGATGGCTAAGCATATCTCCTTCTTTGAGGCATTTTTCTGAAAGTACATGGTACATTTTATTCTTTGTTTAGCAAGACAAGGACACTCTATGTTAGAGAGTGTGTATGTACGTAGTAATGGATATTTCTGATGAAAGTTTTTCCACTTTCCTTTTAGTATATCTATTGCCTTTAATGTCCAAGTGGAACATGGAAATAAAGAGCATAGAGTTTCAGTCTAGACACCCCATCAGAAAATATGTCTCTTCATTAAATAGTTGTGGTTTCCAGCACTTTAAAACTGATGATTGTGGAGGGTGAACTAATAATTTCTTTTTCTAGAGGCAAGACCATGTAACACTTTGAGACTTCACTGAGCAGGACAGTTGCCTACCTGTACAAATTCCATGCTTTTTTGCCCCAGTTCTTACCTGGGTCTTATTGGTTGCTTTAAAGGGCTTTATTCCTTTAACTTAAACTTTGATCTCTGCTAAAATATACATATTTCTTTTCCTCTTTCCCGGGAGCCCTCTACACTATTTCCAGTCATTTAAATATAATGAACTGTTTTTGATCTTTTCTGAGGGGCAGGCTTGGGTGGGTGATACAGAAGCACCAGGACTGAGGTTATGCTCCCTGTAGAAACCAGCAAGCTTGTGCAGAGCAGGTGGCTAATAAATTCGGAGGAGGGCTGACAATGAGAGAATTAGGGCAATCACTGATGCGAAAGGCCCCTTTCATATTTTAAAATCTGTATGATAAAATGATCAGCTTTAGTTTAGTGGAAAAAAAATCCATCTTAGCATGATGATTAAACATATGCAGAGCTGATGTTTGAATTTCCTATCTGTCTTCCCACCTACAACAGTATCATACAGATGGTCTATATATAGGGAATAAAATTAAGGAAGTAAGAAACTGATAAATGATTGAACCCATTTTTTTCTGTAAAAGTTACTTCTTGAGAATAGATAAAAGAACTTTGAACTTGTTCACTTTTTCTCAGGTCACAGGGGTACTATTTAATAAATTGCTTTTCTCAGACACTAAGGGCCACCTTTATTCATCTGAAAAGGTTAATGCAGTTGTTCAAAATGTCCAAGTTTTTCCCAGAGAATAATTTATGTACTAAAAATCTGTTTTATTTTGGAATGCCTATATAATGTAAAAAAAAAAAAAGTGAAGTACAAATTAAAAAGAGGTAGATCTGGCAGTTCATAACTAAAGTAATTTTTTCATTTATATGTATTATTTATATATCCCTGACTACCCCATTTAAAATTTTAATACTCCCATTGTTCTACCCCAGAACTTCCTATCCTTCTTTTTGCTCTATTTTTTTTTCATAGTGCTTATCACAAATATACTCTATATTTTACTTACAGATTTTCTTTTCTTCTGACTTCCTTACTAGAATGTAGATTCTAGGCAGACAAAAAGTTTTCAGCAGTTCCTCTCGCTGGATAGTACCAGGCATATGTAAACATTCAATAGTATTTAATAAATGAATGCAAGAATAATCTTTATTGATCAAATTTACTAAATGATTGCCATTTTTCCCTTTGAGGAGAGTAGGTTTGTTTTCTAGAAGGAAATGCCATGTGATAGTTGAGGGTGGTTTCTAGAGTCATTGTGCATCGAATCTTGACTTTAATTCTGGTTATCTGTTTAACCTTGGGCAAGTTAGTTAACATATCTGTGCCTTAGTTTTCTATCCCCAGAGTAAGACAAATAAATTACCTATCTCATGGTTAGATGACAGGTATAAAGTGCTTAAAAAAAAAACGTGTAGAGAAAGGGGAGCCTTCCTACACTCTTGGTGGGAATGCAAGCTGGTGCAGCCACTCTGGAAAACAGCATGGAAGTTCCTTAAAAAGTTGAAAATAGAGCTACCCTATGACCCAGAAATTGCACTACTGGGTATTTACCCTAAAGATACAAATGTAATGATCCGAAGGGGCACATGCACCCTAATGTTTATAGCAGCAATGTCCACAATAGCTAAACTATGGAAAGAACCTAGATGCCCATCAACAGATGAATGGATAAAGAAGAGGTAAGATACACACACACACACACACACACACACACAGGAATACTATGCAGCCATCAAAAGAAATGAAATCTTGTCATTTGCAATGACATGGATGGAAATAGAGGGTATTATGGAAATAGAGGGTATTATGCTGAGTGAAATAAGTCAATCAGAGAAAGACAATTATCATATGATCTCCCTGATATAAGGAATTTGAAAGGCAGAGTGGGGGGGTTGGGAGATAATGCAGGAAAAAAAATGAAGGAAGATGGGATCGGAGGGAGACAAACCATGAGAGACTCTTAATCTCACAAAACAAACTGGGAGTTGCTGGGGGGAGGGGGTTATGGAGAGGGTGGTTGGGATATGGACATTGGGGAAAGTGTGTGATATGGTGAGTGCTGTGAAGTGTGTAAGCCTGAAGATTCACAGACCTGTATCCCTGGACCAAATAATACATTATTCGTTAATAAAATAATAAATTAAAAAAAAAACACATTGTGGTACATGATCAGTTCTTAAAACTCACTAGTATTACCATTAAGCCAATCTGTGAAAAGAATAATATCTTTATGGCCCTCATTGCCTAAGTGATACAGTCATGACAATTATGTAGATCTTACGAATATTTTGCCTTAATCATCAGAATTGTTTAGGTAAAGGCATATGTGATGCATATGTTATTAATATAATTTACTCTCTGAAGATTACAGAACATTTATTTTATTTATTTGACATACTCCAGTTAAACCAAACAGAATAGTGTAATCATTACAAAGGTCAAGCTTGGTTTTGAATTTTACTCTATCATTTTCTAGATCTGTGACCCTGAACAAGTCAATGAAAAACTTAAGGCTTCAGTTTCCACATCTGTAACATGGGTAAAAAAATAAATTTATGATGGTGGTTGAATACTAAATATAGCACAATGCCTGGCAAATAACAGATCTTGGTAAAAGGAAGGTCAAAATAAGACAATCAAATATGCAAAACTAGAGAGCGGTGCTTATGACAGAACCATATCAACTTACATAAAATTGAGAATTGAAAATGAAATTACATTCTTCTGACTCGTTCCATCTTAAGCAAATAAAACAGAATTTATATTTTAGAAGCAATTACCATTTTTAATTTTTTTTTTAATTTTTATTTTATTTTATTTTATTTTTTTTTTGTCAGAGAGAGAGAGAGAGAGCACAGGCAGACAGAGTGGCAGACAGAGTCAGAAGGAGAAGCAGGCTCCCTGCGGAGCAAGGAGCCCGATGTGGGACTCGATCCCAGGATGCCGGGATCATGACCTGAGCCGAAGGCAGCTGCTTAACCAACTGAGCCACCCAGGCGTCCCAAGAAATTACCATTTTTAAAAAGAAAATTTAATATGAGAAACTTGGACATATTTGACAGCAAATCACTTGGCCCATGATTTTCTTTGAATTGCCACATACAAAACACAGAACCTTTTAGTGCCAGTTTAAGAGATGGGAGTGTCTCTTTTTATACCTTAGGATTAATACTCCTAAATTCCTTAAAATTCAGTGTTGTGGACCTAACTCTCCTCTCCCTCCTTTATCCCCATCCATTTAAATTTATGAAGATACAAAGCTAAGAAACTCATGCAAAAACCTTGTGCACAATTTCTCCATTTTTTTTTTTTTTATCTAAGAACTTGTTATGAATGTTTTAGATTATTGGTTGTGTTAGGCAGTCCTGCATACCATTGTCAGCACTGAAGTTGGGGCACTGGTTGTTGCACTTAGCTATGGTAGAGAAGATGAGAGATACCTTTGCTCAAACAGAGTCTGCTGGAGCCATGATGGGACAGCAAACACAACACATCCCACCAGAATGGACAATGAAAATTGGGTTCTACTTTGTGATGCGAAGCTCAACTAAGCTTTTATAACCAGACCAGGACTGGAGTATGCATGTCTAGAATTATAGCTGCCTAGGAACTAGGGTGCTTGAGCAAACAGGACTTTATGCTTTAGTGAATGTAAAGAGTCTCAAAATTTTCCCAAATCCCAGGCAATTCCATTTCAGAAAGAACTTTAGGACCTGTGGCAAGATAACATTTCAAAGCTTGCCTCTGTGAGATGATGTTCCGGGTCTCTGTGTGCAGGGGAAATGATGAGATGAGATGGAGGGTGGGAAGTTTGCATGCTAATAGTTCATCATTTTGTTCTAACTTGCAGGTGGACTATAAAGAGCCTCTCCAAGTCTTGATATGTGTTATAGGGATCAAAATGTGGATACCTACACAAGAGATGGGGATGTTCTTTAAGAATCTCCTGCTTGATGTACCTTAATATTAACACACAGATCAGTACAAACATCATGATAAATATAATGTCACCCAACTGCACAGAGCTGTTACTAGAACATGGACACCTTGGTGTTGAGCAGTCTAGCTCCAGAACATGTGGCTTTGCCAAAGAAGCACAGGCCCTGTCACTGTCTCTTTTTATTGGATGTACTTGAGAAAGTATCACTTGCATTTCAATATGTGGTGACTCTGAAACTAGTATTTCAGTGTGTTCTGTATGTCCACACTATGCTATGTTCTTTTTTGTCCTCCCTGTTTTTTGAAAAAATTTTCTCTTATGTTCAATTAGCCAACATATAGTACATCATTAGTTTTTGATGTAGTGTTCAATGATTCATTGGTTGCATATAATGCTCAGTGCTCTTCACCACACATGTCCTCCTAATGCCCATCACCAGGTTACCCCGTCCCCCCACTCTCCTCTCTTTTGTAATGCTCAATTTGTTTCCCAGTGTCCAGAGTCTCTCATGGTTTGTCTCCCTCTTCATTTTCTTTCCATTCAGTTGTCCTTCCCTTTCTCTGTGGTCCTCTGTGCTATTCCTTGTGTTCCACATATGAGTAAAACCATATGATAATTGTCTTTCTCTGCCTGGCTTATTTCACTTAGCATAATCTCCTCCAGTTCCATCCCTGTCAGTGCAAATGGTGGGTATTCATTCTTTCTCATGGTTCCAGTGTATATATGAACCACATCTTCTTTATCTGTTCATGTGTTAAAGGGCATCTTGGCTCTTTCCACAGTTTGGCTATTATGAACATTGCTGCTATGAATGTTGGGGTGCAGGTGCTGTGTTGTTTATGCACTTACAGTTTCTAGTCTTGCAATCATCATCCTGATTTTTAAATGACAAATACAGAGAATGACTAGGGGGTGCTTGAATCCATATCTGGTGAAATAAAAATCAATGTATATTCTGTTGACTCAAACTTCTTTCTATCTCTATCTTTTTTTCATCAAAAAATATTTATGAAGGGTTTTAATCTTCACAACAGTGCTGCCACCACTATTGGTAGGCTGTTTCAAATAGCATAAGTTTCTCAACCATTTTTGGTAAACATAGATGTATCCAGTTTAGTCTGTAGCAATAATTCCCACAGTTTTCATAATGAGAGACTTTTCTCCATTAAAAAAAATAATTTTCTTCCTCATAATGCCTGTATTATAAAAATCTAAGCAGATTGCATTTACCACATAAGAATTTGTTTATCCATTTCGGATGAAAATATCTATTAAAAATCTGTTAATTAATAGGATGCCTGGATGACTCAGTTAGTTAAGGGTCAGACTCTTGATTTTGGCTCAGGTCATGATCTCTGGGTCATGAGATCAAGTCCTGTGCTGGGCTCTGTGCTGGGCATGAAGCCTGCTTAAGATTCTCTCCTAGTCTCTCTCTTCCCCTCCTCCTGCTTTCTGCTTGTACTCTTTCTCTCTCTCTAATTAAAAAAAAAAAAAAAAAAAAAAAAGCAAAAAGATTTATTAATTCATAAACTTAAAGAAAAATAACTGATAACTAATGATAAACAACAACAAAAATAATGCTGAATTTATTTAATAAGAGATGATATTTAGGTAGTGTGAACAGCAAATGTTACTAGAAAGACCTGGAGTTGAAATCTGGTTTCTCCATGTATTTTCCATGCCACTTAAACTTCCTGAGACTTATTTGTCTCTCTCTCTATATATGGAATAATAAATGCAATCTCATCCAGTTATTATAAGGAATATGAATTGGAGACAATAGGCAAATGATCTGGCTCACAGTGTCTTCTTCATGCAAAGTGTCCAAATGGTAAATGTTATTTTTCTCTTATGAAAGAATATAAAAGCTAGAAAGTGTTTCAGAATAAAAATCACTCATCAATGAAAATTCTTGACTCTGTGAATCCTAAGGGATGGATCCACACCGCTCTATCTAATCTAGAAATGTCTATTTTTCTAGATCAGGAGACAACAGTATGAGTCTAGAGTCTCCAAAGCCTTGAGGGAATCCATGGGAGCGATCATGAGAAGGCATATGTGTACTCTCTGAGAAGGGTAGGGTGTATACTAAGTTTGTGTGGGATGGATCTACTGCTCAAAACAAGCTGGTACCTTCCCTACTAGTATTCCAAAGTCTCCAAAAGAGCAAGGATTTCTTGTCTACTTGAAGTGCCTTGAGGAACTAGATAATGATGTTATAGATATGGCCAAGAGAGCCCAGGATCTGGGTCAGCCATTTCTGTGAAATTTTAGTTTACTGAATGTCCTAGGGAATCAGAAGTAACCAGACATATGGCTGTTCTCCCAAAAGTCATGAGGCTGGTACCTGAATAGCATGTTATAATGCTGAAGGAAGGAAGCCCCTGTTGAATATTTTTTCTGTCTATTTTTGAGAGTAAACTCATGCCTTCCTTTCCCACATCCTTACCAAAGTGACTTTGTTCATCATAAACTTGTTATACTAAAATGATGGTTCAAAAGCAAAATATATTTCCTTCCTTTTGTTAAAAACTTCATTAATCATCTAAGGGCAGATCTTTAAGGGAAGCTAAAATACCATCCCCCCCAACCCCAACCTTTTAAAGTGCACTAAATTATTTGAGTAAACCATTTACAATTTTCTTTTCTTTTTGCTTTTTATACACAGACCAAAACCACCAACCCAAATGATTTTTTTTTTTTTCAGTGCACAAATTGCACTGAGACTAAATTGGGTGCTTTTGGAAGATTTTTTAACTTTATCTAGCCAAAAAAAGGGCATGTGGGGGAAAAAAAAACACCAGACTGACTGGTGTTTAATTATCAAAGCCAGTTTATATTTGTTTGTTCAACACAAAATGACAATTTTAAAAATCACTTTCCATTACTTTCTCCTAAGAATTCAAGGTGCTCATTTATCTGTATAATCAGTCTTATATACCCACCAATGATGAGTCATTGATGGAAGGATGATGTCAGAGCACACATAGTATTTTTCTATTCTTCCTTTTGCTTTAGCCCGGTGTTTCTGGGGAAAAAAAAAAAAAAAAGCAAATGATACACACAACACTGATTTTGAGAAGCAGCACTAGTCTAGAATTCCTTTGTTGAGGGGAAATTTTTCCTGACATTGTTTAACTATTAATTGTATAGAGAATTCTTTGAGAATCAAGTATTGAGTGTTAAATCCCTCTTAATTATATTGGTATTTTAAAGTGCAAAATTGCCTCTACATTGATCAGTTTGTCTAGATATGTTGTTCTAATCTGTTAAATATTTGGTTTGAGTTCTTATTTATAATACATTTTCTTTTGCAAGCTTTATGACTTATATCTTAGTTCTTCCACTAGAACAGTCTGGATTTGTCACCCTTAGCAAACTGACACCAAAGAATGGGAGCAATTTACAAATATTGTCACCAAAATGTCTGCCTCGTTTCTGATAATTATTTCTCATAATCCTCAGACTTTAAATGAGCTTTGCCTGCATGGAGATAGCCTGCCAGTCTCTTATCCAACCGGGAGTTCAGATCAGCTTCAGTCTTTCCAACAAGAAGGAGTGAAAGCTGGTGATGTACACATGATAAGAACTCTTTTCTAGGTTTTGCAATGGAACGAATATGGTTGCTGTTGCTTCTAGCAATTGGAGTGCTTCTGGGGTCTGCTCAGTTTAATGGCTACAACTGTGATGCCAACCTCCACAGCAGATTTCCTGGTAAGTCTGAACCTAATCCTTTCTCTAATTGCAGCTGCAAAGAGTGATTATGTTTGAATTGTAAGGCCCTTAAATACATATGGAAAATGGAGGGAAGTGATATCCATCTACATTAAGTGGATATTAACAAGTGGTAAATGACAAAAGACATTTTTCTGGAGTTGTAATTTATATCCAGATTAACATACAAAGTGTTCATCATAGTTAATATTATTATAATGGCTGTTCACAAATGTGAGAAATATCGGTTATTGGGTGATAGAATTGGGAGAAGCTAATTTCATCAAAACTTGCTTAATTAATGCCCTTTTTATCCCCCTCATAAGTTAATCCAGACATTCAAAACAACCCTTATATGCTAACAGTTTTACTTAGGAATAATACTTAAGAAAATTATTGTGGGCGCCTGGGTGGCTCAGTGGGTTAAGCCGTTGCCTTTGGCTCAGGTCATGATCTCAGGGTCCTGGGATCAAGGCCCGCATTGGGCTCTCTGCTCAGTGGGGAGCCTGCTTCCCTCTCTCTCTCTCTGCCTGCCTCTCTGTCTACTTGTGATCTCTCTGTCAAATAAATAAATAAAATCTTTAAAAAAAAAAAAAAGGAAAATGATTGTGAGATATTGTGCATTACTCAAAAATATTATTTCAGTGGTGTGTTGGTCATTTCCAAAACACACAGACCAACTTGAGGATAATGGCCCAGCAACCATCAATGTTGTGGACAGACAGGAGATTTTGACCAGATTGATGGACATGTCCTACAGGTTCCTACAATCTGCACTCAGTGAGAAGTAATTCAGTGTTTCATTTAACTATTCATCATTTTATGTCAGCTAAAGTTATAGATTCACAGATAAACATTTACAAAATAAAGATTAGATGTTCTGGAGTCATTTTTCCAAGTTTGCCATGCAAACTGAAATACTTCCGGTCATGTTTTACATTTTCTAAACCTGCCAGTACTCCTATGTTTGGAACATACCGGAGCAACAACAGACTTGCATAGAGTAATCACTAGGTAGTTATGTTGTTGATGTGGGATTTCTAATTCACCTGAAATGAGGTAATCTGTATCTCCAGAATAAAGATCCAAGTATGTAGGAATGCATTCAAGAACCCAAGTGCTTGGCAGGTTAAGTACAACCTGGAGGTCAGGATGGGGAATGTCTAAAGGTAAGTCTAGCAAGGTGTTCTAAGGCAGGGATGTTAACGATTTTGAGTACCACAAAGGAGGGCTTTTAAAAATTATTTTTTGCTATGGAAAATTCAAATATATACAGAAGTAGAGAGGAGTAAAACAAGCATTTGTACTGATCACCCAACTTCATCAATTATCAACACATACCAACTCTCTCTCTGGAATAATTTAAAGTAAATTCATTATTCATGTTTCAGAAGTGTATCTGATGGAAAAGAACTTAAAATAGTTATACTTCATGTATATGTCTAATAAAGTTAATGATAATTCCTTAATATATCATCTAATACTCAGCTAAGTTGCCTCTAATACATCCCCATGGTCCATTTATTGACATGTGTCTTTAGACTATTTTAATTTATAGTAGTTTTATGTCCCTTGCTTTTCTAAAATGTTAAGAAATGTGGTCATTTGTTTTATGGAATTTTGGCTTAAATCTGGTTGATGTAGCTCTGGCATGTCATTTTACATGCTCCTCTTTTCCCATACACCCTATAAACTAATTAGGACTAGAAGTTTGAGTAAATTCAAGTTTGGTTATTTTGCCAAGAAGACTTTGTGAGTTATTCATGTGAAGTATTTTGTCTTTGATCTATAAGCAATGAAGACCCATTGTGTCCTTCTAAATATATTATTTGAAGGATCTGACCTGGTCACATTTTGTTTTAGAAAGCCAACTTTGGGAAAAGTGAAAGAATCAAGTTAGAAGAATCTAGAGGCAGAGAGAAATGTCATGAAGGCAGGTCTGTGGGAGCAGCAGAATGAGACAGCTCTTAGAGATATGTTGGTGGTGGAATCGACAGAGCTTGAGTTGGGGAGGTAAAAGAGAAGATGATGTTCATGTCTTAGACAATGTTTTGAATTCAGATAACTGGGTGGTGATATTGCCAACTAACACCAAAAGTATAGGACATTTGCATGTTTTAGAAAAAAGTTTGGGTTTGAAAATAATGAGTTTGAGGAGTTTCTAGAACTTCTAATGGCAGCCTCTATCGAGTAGTAGAAAAAAATGGACCTGGGTCTAAGGAGAGAGGTTGGAACCAAAGATAGCTATGTAGGAGCTGAATCCCTGTTGAGTAAGTAATGAGTGGGGAATAGGAAAATAAAAGGTAAGAAAATAGACTATTATTTTAGATAACATTGGTGATGAAGGAAAGAGGAGTAACCTGAGCCAGCAACTAAAATACGAAGAGAGGATTTGGGGATTAGAGAACTTGAGGCCATTTAGTATACACGAGTAAAGGGAAAGTATTCAGAGATTGGGAATAGCAATAGAGAAAGAATTGATGTGATGAGGAAAGAAAATATGGAAGAGAGCATAGATGTAGGTGGAGGAGTTAACCTGGGGAAATTGGTAACACTTTCTCTAGGAGAGAGGGAGAAATAAAAGACACAGAGAAGTTAAGGGGTGCTCATTGTGACATGGGAGGCAGAGGCAGAGACCCACTGGAGAGTGAGGGCCC
Organism: Mustela lutreola; assembly: GCF_030435805.1. Classification (NCBI taxonomy): domain Eukaryota; kingdom Metazoa; phylum Chordata; class Mammalia; order Carnivora; family Mustelidae; genus Mustela; species Mustela lutreola. The sequence goes on along the minus strand of NC_081291.1, from coordinate 174,756,697 downwards.
AGGGGCCTGGTTGGAGCCAGAGAAAGTAGTCAAGCTGTTCCCTATTATGTGCAGAAAAGAAAGTTAAATGTAAAAAGATTGTTCAGCAAAGAGGATCTACCTGATCTTGTACTTAATACTTGTAAAGGTAAATAAAACATGTAAATGAGCCAGGAAGAGGCTAAGACAGGATAAGGAAGTATTTTTCATATAGAAAATTTAAAAATTATGTTAAAACACTCATTTATAATGGTGCCCACCAACCACTTGCATTAAAATCACCTGGGATAGTTGTTAAAAGTGTTTTACCCCAAATCTATTTACTTCACTGTTTTACACCAAAAATGTAGTGTCCAAATCTCTGATAGTGGTGTATTTTAAATCCTGAGGATGAGTCTAATGCATATTTATGGTTGGGAAAAACTGACACATTGTATGCTATTATTTTCTTTAGCCCATTATTCCAACTAAAAACATAGTCATGTGTTAGGGGAATAAAATTAAAGACAAAATCTTCCCGCCATCCAAAAATGCTCTCTGCGAGGAGAGTAGAGACAAAATCACTTATCATCCAATAAGCATTAAACCAGAATGTGAGGCTTATCATAAACAATCCATCAGGAGAGTGCAAAGACAGAAAGAAACCTTACCCTTTTATGTAGCCAAGCAGATGCAACACATCACATATGTTTTCAAGATAAACAATAACTAGTCCTCCAATAAGAGGACTTGACAGCACAATTTGTTACATATAGTTCATTCTAAATATACCTGGTAATTGCGATGACCATCTGTGTTAGCATATTGGCTTTATCTAGAGGAAAAATAAACTCCTATCTTTACAAAAGGAAGTCCTTTTGTAATTTGGAGCCATGCTGCCTCGAAGGGAGGCTAACACCCACCTACCTACAGATATAGGGGGCGCTATTTTTCTTGATGTTTACATTTTCAAGAGATGGTTCCCTGATCCTTGAGAAACATTCCTGGGTCATAAAGCTGATAGCAGGCCTATCTAATCTTCAGAGGATTTATATACTTAGGATTACAAGTTTTCTAAGTACAAGTATTCAGAATTACAAGTTTTCTGATGTAAATAATTTAAGAAAAGGGAGGGAGAAGTTTCTTCCTTTATTTTAAACAGAGAGAAGGAAACCTCTTTTTTTTTGTTTTTTTTAGATTTTTTAAAATTTATTTGACACATCACAAGTAGGCAGGGAGGCAGGCAGAGAGAGAGGGGGAAGCAGGCTCCGTGCTGAGCAGAGAACCTGATGTGGGGCTCTGTCCTAGGACCCTGAGATCATGACCTGAGCCAAAGGCAGAGGCTTAACCCACTGAGCCACCCAGGTGCCCCTAAACCTCTCAATTTGTGTTTGTCCTTATACATGTTAAAACTTCTAGTATTGTTCAGCTTAGAGAACAAATATCCAGACTTTCTAAATGTACATGCACGGGCATGCACTCACATGTGTACACATATTATTGCAATGAAAAATCTATATTAAAGAAGTCTAAGATCTGGAGAATTCAGAAGTCCCAGGAGAGGCTTTAAGTTTATATGGCTATTATTTTCAAGTAAGCCTATTTTTGCAGGTCATTTGCAGAAGACTAGAATGAGCAAATAAAGCATAAAGGTTAATTGCTTACTCCCCTCTTGACTTGTGGCTTCTCTTTCACATCAGGATCACCCTTGATGTCATCAGGAATTCCACAAGCTGCTTAGATACTAAGCAATGGGGTAGAATGAGAATGAGTCTGGCAAAGGAGAGGGACTATCTAAATGCAAAGTAATGTTAATAATGATGAAAGTAATCATCTCACCCTATCTGACCTTTGCTGTTTCATGACATTAGAACTATTTTCTTTAATTTCCATGGCATTTATCCTTGGGCTAAGGGAAATGCCATGGTTTAATTCATTTTAAATTTAAAGGGACCCCATTTAATTTTAAAGGTAGTTAACTCTTGGCTATCCAAGCTGATAGTAGGGGACAGACTTATACCCCACTGACATTATGGTAACGCTCTTCCCAGAATAAAACTCAAATCAATCTAAAAGTTGACTTTTAGAGTACCACAGAATTATTTAGCTTAAATTAGATATATGGATAAATGCATTTGGCCTCTGTGACCGACAAATACATTTCTGGAACTACCCCACCTTTTGGAAGGTGGTAGCATATAAGGGTTAGCCTCTAAGAAGTCTTTAATAATAAAGGCACCATCGAGGAAAAATGGGGCTTATAGCACCAGAAACTGTGGCTCGGAGCTCTCTTATAGTGAACTAACCACTCATGGGAAACTGAATATATCAGTGTTACACAATTTGTCATTTTGATTTCTACTTAAAACAACACTAATAAGGAAGAAAACAATGGGTTCCATATATTTTTTTTTAATTTTTAATTTTTAATTTTTTTTATAGACATGTATTTTTATCCCCAGGGGTACAGGTCTGTGAATCACCAGGTTTACACACTTCACAGCACTCACCAAAGCACATACCCTCCCCAATGTCCATAACCCCACCCCCCCTTCTCCCAACCCCCCTCCCCCCAGCAACCCTCAGTTTGTTTTGTAAGATTAAGAGTCACTTATGGTTTGTCTCCCTCCCAATCCCATCTTGTTTATATTGAGTGAAATGCACATTACTAATTCTTTCTTGTAGTCCTTATGACAAACCTATAAAATCTTTTGACATCATTTTACAATGGGGAAATTGAGGATTAGCATCGTTTAATATTGCAAAGCTAGAAATTGACAGAGATATAAAACTAAGACCCTTTCCATCAAATCATGATGCCTTAAAGTGAATACTAAGTTTAAAAGAATCAAAGTGGGAATTATCACATCAAACAATCTGAAAAATCACATAATAGGGAAAATTGTTTAGCCTTTTAAGTACTTGCTTGACTAAGGAAATCTTTTTTTCCAGTGATATTTATTAATATTTCAGTAAACATAAGTGTTTTACAGGAGATAAAATTAAGAATCACCAATTTAATTGAATTTATGAGTGGGTCAAGCAAAATGAACTCTCTAATCTTGTGTTAGGTTCTGCTTGACCATTGCATTATCCTGTGCCTGAAGTAAAAGTGGTTAATGGAATAATTATTCAAGAAAATATATTTTGGACTTTCTGTGATAAGAAAGGCCTACTCTCCTGCCTTCCCATGTAGTAGTAGTGTTTTGGTCTCCAAGCTGTCCAGAGGATGCCTGCTTTCTGCATTGCACCTGTGACTGCCATTACAAGACCAGATGAAGCAGAAGAACTGATCTAGGCAGCGATTGCTGATCACTTCCTGATTAATCTAAGTGATAAAATGCAGTGGCAGGAAGAATAATTAGTCACAGGTTCAGTGGCTTAGTAATTCAGAGTCCATACCCTTCTTTATTTCAATATAGAATTTCTTTATTGCATGAATTTTTCACTTCCTCTGCTTGTGAATGTAAAATCCATATGCTTTTTCCTGCCGGAAAGAGATGACCAATCTCTTCTGGTTCCAAAGAATGTAGAGCAGATAGTAATGAATGTAAGTCTGCAAAACTTGCCTCAGACTGCATATGAATTTCCTGCAGCACTAGAAACAACAGCTCGTATTTGCTAATGAGAAACAGATGTGAAAAACCAAGGTGGCAAGAAACCTGGTCCATGTAGAAAGGGAACTCGAATTCCTAATCTACCTTCAATTTTCCATCAGCTGCTGGTGTTTTGTGTGGATGAAATATCACCACCTCTTTGGGACTTCTTGCTCATTTAGCACCCAAATCTCAATATTGTATAAATCTTGTTGAGAAGAAAATCAACTTAAAAAATGAGTTAAAACAATGCACACAGCATCTGTTCTCTAAGCAATTTTTAGTTTATATAGTGCCAAATATTTCTTCCCTCATTTTACAGAGTCAGAAATGGAACTGATATACAAATTACTCATAATCTGCTAAAATGGCACAAATTAGTTTTGGAATGTCTATTGCAGTTCAGGAAGTAAATTCTTTCCAGGTGAGATTTCTATGGCACTACAAAGCAGTGTACTCTTCAGTATAGTAAAGGCTCCTCCTGCTATATGTAATAGGCTTTGGCTCACACAATCAGTTTCAACCCAATGCTACTTCGAAGGGCTTGTAATCCAACCCATGAACAGAGGTGGAGTCATATTCACAGCATCACCTGCATCTGCATCTGTGTCTGACCTGCACAGAGCCTCCATCTGCTCACAACAGATATCCACCCCCACCTCAGGTCTCCTTCGGTTTGGGGGAGAGTGCCCAGAACATACTTGTCATTTGAGGTGCTCCACTGATTATTGAACTGATGTGGTTTTTGCAATGGGGAGAGGTGGGGAAAGAAGACTGATCCTATTCCCAGCTTTGTTTCACACACCGCCACCTGAGCACTAAGATAGATTCTTTTTGGACTCAGGCTCACAAAGTTTTTTTATGAGCCCTCTTTCACTGAGATTCAAAACCAGTTGGTTTCTCAGGCACAGAAAGGAGTCAGGATTCATCGCCTTCATGCTTCCTCCTCCCCTTCTCTCTCCCTCTTCCCCCCTCTTCCTACCTCTCATCCTTCTTCATCCAAACTTTTTCTTGTCAGCATGGAAATCGTACAAATAGGCATTTGGTGGGTGTGCTTAATCCTACCAGATAGAATCCACCCTAAGGGTTAGATTCTGCCCCAGGTATATAGGTGTTACTAAGCAGTTCAAATGACTAAAAGACTTGCAATATTGGTATCACCTAGGGGCTTGTGAGAAACACACAAATCAGCCCCCGCCCGCCGAGATCTCCTGAATCAGAATCTGCACTTTAATAGGATTCTCTGATAATACATATGCTCAGTAAATCATAAGAAGTGTTGGTTTGAGGGTACCTGGGTGGCTCAGTGGGTTAAGCCTCTGCCTTCGGCTCAGGTCATGATCTCAGGGTCCTGGGATTGAGTCCTGCATCGGGCTCTCTGCTTAGCAGGGATCTTGCTTCCCTCCCTCTCTCTCTCTGCCTGCCTCTCTGTCTACTTGTGATCTCTCTCTCTGTGTCAAATAAATAGATACAATCTTAAAAAAAAAAAAAAAAAAAGAAAAAAATAACTGTTGGTTTGAGAATGGTGCTCATGATGTCTTCCTAAATTTGTGTTGCTACATAGCCACACTGTGTATGTCAAGTCCAGGTGGCTGTCAAGCACTTGCTCACTATTGGTGACAACAGGAATCAGCAAATCTATCACTGTTAAGGGAAAATAATTAAAAAAAATCATTATTAGAAATAAGGCAAGATAATTAGTTAACAAGACTAATGCATTTTAAAAGGTTAAATACCTAAACAAAAATAGAAAAAATCTATTAATTTCATATTCTTTAATGGGTTGAATTTTCTCAATTGGAAGTCAGAAAATATGTGACATTAAAGATATTGATGTCTGACTAAAACTCTGAAAACAGTAATCATCTCAGGCACTTGGCAGAGTACAGATAGGAAATATGAGTTCTGGATGAACAGTCAGGATGACACTGTATTAATTGCACACATATTTTCTTTGTGAATCTTGGAACTTATTATTAACCATTACAAACCAGTATGCTGTTTGTGAAGGAATTGAACTAAGCATGTTTTTTTTAAAATATTTTATTTATTTATTTGATAGAGATCACAAGTAGGCAGAAGCAGGCAGAGAGAGAGAAAGGGGGAAGCAGGTTCCCTGCCCAGCAGAATGCCCCATTCAGGGCTTGATTCCAGGATCCTGGGATCATGACCTGAGGCAAAGGCAGAGGCTTTAACCCACAGAGCCACCCTGGTGCCCTGACCTAAGCATGTTTTAATAGACATTTGATGCATATTTGTTAGGTACCTGGGGAAATCCAGAGCTTTCAATGAGATCATAATCTACTGGGAAAGCAAATATCCACTCCCAGACATAATGTAAGCAGGTCAGTAGCCTCACAGTTAAAGGAATGCATGATAGAGTCCTTCCCCTGAGAGATGAGGGAAAGTCTCATTAAGTGGACAACTTAGATATTATTTTTCTCCTCTCAGCTCATCTCCCTTCTTCAATGCCGTCATGAGTATTTCATCTATTATTATTGTTTATTAGTGATACATTGAGTATTTAGTGATTCTCAAATTTATGTTTTCTGTTCTTTGCTATACTCCAAATATTAGAATTATATTTCTGACTACCTGTTGAACATGTCTCCTCTTTTTCGTTCCTGTGTTCCTATCTCAGGGAATGACCTAGTCACCCACTAAAGCTAGAAATCTGAATATCAATTTGACATCTATCTCTCTCTCTTCATGCCATCATCTGATCAATTTCTCTTAAGTTAGTCCATTAGAATGACTTCATTTCTATGGATGGGTGGTTGGATGGAATCTCCACACCAACATGGGACTCAAAGTCCTGATCCCAAGATCAAGAGTCACATGCTCCTCTGACTGGGCAGCCAGGTACCCAGGAACGGTTTCATTTCTTCTCAATGGTCCCTTCCAAACAGTTCTCTTTTACAGAGGCATGGTTGTATACAACATGTAAGTGAATCTCTGTCATGTCTTTATCAGGCTGCTCTATAATTACCTAATTTTTCTGCCTCCTCTAATCAAACATGAACATCATGAAGTAAAGTAGTGTTCTTAATGCCTTTATCTTCAGAGTCTAGCAAAGAGCCTTAATATGGATACAATAAGTAATTTTAAAAAGTTCATTTTTGACATGAAGTAGCATATAGTTTAGATCTTGAAAATAAATAGGAACAATAGGTTCTAGCTTGTATAAAACTGATGGAATTGATTTTATCTTAAAGATTTTTATTTATTTACTTATTTCAGACAAAGGGAGAGAGAGAGAGAGAGAAAGAGAGAGCATGAACAGGGAGAGGGGCAGAGGGAAAAGCAGATGCCCAGCTGAGCAGCAAATCTAACATGGGGCTTGATTATGACCTAAGCCAAAGGCAGATGCTTAACAGACTGTGCCACACTGGTTCACCACTGATTTTGTCTTAAACTCCTGTGCACCCTGTCTTTTTTTTTTTTTTTTTTTTTTTAATGCATTGACCCCAGAGTTACTGATTTTCATGTGAAGATTTTTCTATTTTCAGACAGTGGAAGAATATTTTTGAGCCACTGCTCTGTGGGGCTGAGTAATAGCCTACAGTTCAAATTTTTTTGAGGTGTCACCATGTTTGTATCAGAATATGTGTATGCAGATTATATGAGTAATGTATTGCTCGGTGCTCTTATTATGCTTGGTAATAATTAGAGAATGTTAGAATAAATATGCTGATGTTAATGAAAGTAAATGTAGATCTCAAAGTTAACAGTATTGAGATGAGATGAAGATCAGTCAGTCTATCAAAAGCTGGGGTTCTTTAGTCTCATCTGGATGCCATTGGATTTAAGCTAGTTGAGTGTGGAATTGTTGAGGAAAAAGAAGAAAGTTAGATATACTTGTTAGATATATGAATGATATGTTGCAAATATATTGTCAGTAATTGTGTCTAAAGGGAAATTATAGTTAGGTGTTGTAGGAATTGAACTTTATTGGGAATGAAGAAACAGAATGAGGTTTTTATTCATATATATAGAATTAGATTCATCCCTTCTTTATACCCATTTATATGGTAATAATACTCTAAGAGCTCTAAGTTTGGACACTTTTTTTCTCTATGTGGTGAGATAGATGGTTGATAGTGTGACAGGATATTTAAAATTTGCATAATTTAAGAAAGTTGAGACAAACTCATGGCCCGATTGATTGGAGAGGGAAGTAGAGAGCATTTCTTTATTTTTACCTGGATTTGATTTAATACTGTATTTTTTTTTTATTCTTATGAAAAACTTCAGCCTGGTTAAAATATCATAGGTGGGGACTGGAGTAGTGCATTTGGTTGGGCATCTGACTCATGGTTTTGGCTGAAGTTATGACCTTGGGGTTGTGGAATGGAGTCCCACCTTAGACTCAGTCCTCAGTCTGCTTAACGACTCTATTCCCCTTTTCCTGTGCCTCTCCCCACTATTCTCTCTCTCTCTCTCAAATAAGTAAACAACTCCTTAAAAATATCAGGGGCAAAATAGCTATTCTGTCAGTATAACCCCACATAAACTCTGTAAGCTGACCTATCATAAACATGCTTAGTATCTTTAAATACAAAACACTAGAAGTGAAAAAAATCTAAAGGTATTTATTCATTGATCTTGTTTTTAACTTGTACTCATTGAGTTGTTTAATACTCAAGTGTTGTTTAAAAGAATATAGCAATTCTGGCCGGAGATTGGACGATAAAAACGTTGAAGAAATTTAGTTGTCGAGAGCAACTGTTACTCACGAACTCTGAAAGAAAACTTCTCTTATTTTGGCAGAAATTGCCCTTTGGCAACTTAAAGTATCTTTTCTCCCACCTCAAAACCTCACAAATGGAAAAGTTGTGCTGAATGGATGTCTTTAGTATCTACAACTAGGGGAAAATGTGTTTCTCAGAAGCGGTGGTGTAAAGTCTTTAGAAAACTAGGTTAGGATGGATTTGAACAGAGCTCTTTTCTTCTACTGCAAAAAGCCTTTAGCTTGTTATCGTATCTCCTAGTGGGATCAGCTTGTAGCAAATTCAGTTCCATTTCAGGCATTACAAGTCTTCAGTTAAACGCAGAAAACTGAAGAGAGCTCTACATCTGGACAGAGCAATCTTTGCCATTTTATTAAGCTATTCTAAGTATCCACTAATTCCTCTCAAACAAAGGTGACGACGCTGAAATCTAAGTTGGTTTAAATTGAGGGGAATAATATTTCTCCTTTGTAACATATTTAATGATATGTATTCACTTTGATGAATTTGTGATACTCTAAATAATGCAGTGGTACAATTCTCTATTCCACTGGACAGAAAGAGAATTCGTAGTAAACTCACTGGTAGTTAAGAATTTGATCTGACATTGAGGAAGACATTTTGTTACCTTACAGAGACCATTTTTTAAGAAACAGCTTCCTGTGATTTTGCCAGTGTGTTTGTCACTTGCCTCCTTTTCTGCTATTTCCTTCTTTGTATTTTAAATTCTACTGAAAACAGAACCATCCAGTTCTCTATATGTCAATATGTCAAGCCTGGACATATTTCACACTTATGTAGTTATTCACACTCCTTTTTGTGTTATAAAATTTCTACTCCTTTAAATCTCCAATTTACTGATGCTTCAAAACTCAGGTCACGGACATCTTCTCCAAGAGACTGTTCCTAACTAGATCATCTGGGTAGGGTTCATTCTTGGTACCACCCCAAAGCTCTCTGCCTAATCTTTCTGTCAAACTGGGCACCTTTTACAGACTATGATGTGCTGGAGAACAAGTACCACTACTTTGTAAATCCTCTTTGCAGTCTAGTGTTTCAATATTTCATGCAGTTAATTATTTAATTAAATATTCACATCAATGAATATTATAGCTTCCTCCTTTCTGGGACTTTCAGTTTATATAGAAGACAACTAGACAAATACATATATGATTCTAGGGCAATATGACAGCATAATGCAGTGGCATAATTTAGATTTGGGATCAGGGAAGTCTTTGGGGAAAGGACAAGAAATTTGAGACCTGAAGATTGAATAGGAGGTAAGCAGACAAAGACTTGGGGGGAGGAAGAACATCCTAAACAGAGAAAAGAGCACTGATCAAAGGACTTGTACGAATCTCTATTAGGCTTTTCAAAGTACTCACAGCAATTGAGGAATAATTTATATAAAATAATGTTACATATTTGTAGTGATTTTAAGGGTACAGCTTGCGATTTTGACAGGTATATGCAGTCGTGTAACTACTACTCAGATCAAGGCAAAGAACATTTTTATCATCCCACAAATCTTCCTTGATTCCCCTATTCCAGACAGTTCCACCCCTGGAGGTAACAGCTCTTCAGCTTTTCATCACTCAATGTGATGCTTTCAAAGAGCTAAAGAAAGTTCAGTGGGAATGGTAGAGCGATGTGAATGCAGAGGTAAGATGATGGCAGATCATGGAGCGTCTTGAGGACCTGCTTCAAGATTTGGAATTCTGGCACAAGTGAAATGGATAGTTTAAAGACCTGAGCAGAGCTGAAATGATTGCATTAATCTATTAATAGCTATACTAATTAGAGAAGGTTAAGTGTGGAAATAAAGGAATCAAGTAGGAAGCTAACATAATACTCTAGGGTAAGAGATAATGGTGGCATGAGTCAATGAATAGCATGTAGATAGAGAATAATCAATAGATATAAGATCTTATTTGGAGTTTGTAGACCCTCAAACATTTATTAAAATGAACTCTATTATTTTAGTAAAGAGCATTATTAAAAGTTATGGTTGCATTTAAACAGCTAATGTCGTTGAAAGTTAATAGAGATATTTTCCCAATTTTAAGGAGTATGTATTATTTCCTATATACTTCATAATGAATTATACCTACAAAGGGAATATTGCTTGGAGTTTTCTTGGATAATTAGCCTAATATTTGCCTTTGGCCAAGAAATAGATTTTCCATCTTTCTCTTCATCTTTAACCATGAAAAATATTTTCTTTCTTTTTGTAATGAGTTTAAAATCACAGCCAGACAGAAATTTTCATTTTTACTTATTCACATTCTCAAAATATGACTCAGTTTTCCAGCAAAAACCAGTCTGGGGAATGAGTACTCCAAAGAAATACGCTGTTGAACACTTAACCCTTAGATTACCTTTGAGATATTTAAGCCAATAATACTATGCCAAAAACCCTTGAATGACATTTATGTATTACTTAGGTGAACATCATCTCATTTACTAAAAATACCTTTTAGTTTGCTTGTTTTTCCTTTTTTGAGCAAAGTAAGTTTACTTCCCCAAATAGCTTAGTCAGTTTTTGTTTTGTTTGTGTCCAGATTTTGAAAACCTGATGCTTTTTTTGGATACCTTAAGTGGTAAAATGGAGTGTTAGAAAGTGGTAAGGTTATTGTATTAATTTCCTAAGGCTTCCAAAACAGAATGCCACAAAAGGGTGACTTGAAACAAGAGTAATTTATTGTCTTGGGGTTCTAGAGGCTAGAAGTTGAAAATCCAGGTGTCTGCAGGGCCACGTTCCCTCTGACACTCTGGATAGAATCCTTCCTTGGCCCCTCCTAGCTTTTGGTGGTTTGCCAGCAAGCTTTGGCATTCTTTGGCTTATAGATGCATCCCTCCAATTCTGTGTCTTCACATGGCATCCTTCCTGTGTCCATCTCTTCACATGGCATTCCTTTTTTAAGGACACAAGTCATTTTGGATTAGAGACCCACCCTATTTCAGTGTGACTTCATCTAACCTAATTTTATCTGCAATGACTCAATTTGCAAGTAAGATCATGTTATGACAGACTGAGAGTTAGGACTATAGTGTATCTTTTTTATGATGGGGGGAGGGACATGATTCAACTTAAAACAGTTACCAAAAACAATAAATGTAAAAGCTTCTGGCACTGGGGAATTGCCTCCCAACCCACCTCTCCATTTGCTACATATATTTTCTTCATCATATGAAGAAATATAACTAAATAGAGATATGAAAAGCTTGTGTGTGTGCCTATGCTCACCTCTGTAGACCTAGAGTGGATCCCATCACTGATAACTCATGGTATAGTCATGGAAACTGTGATAATTGTGTTTTAAATTTCCACGCCTAGTTCATTCCTTTTATTTTGGCATAGTCATTGGCAAAATTTCTTAGAGCAAGTTATGCATATTTTTTTCTTTGTAGTATCAGCACATTTGTTCTCATTCCTTTCTCTCTAGAGTAATTTAATACAGGCAAAATAAAATGGGATTCTGACGGACAGCTTTTGTTTCTCCATCCTGGGTAAGGTGGGTTACAAAACACCCAAACACTCAGCAATATGGCTCACAATGGATTTTAACTTCTTCCTTACACTTGGAAAGATGCATCATTTGTAGTGAATCTCACTACTCTGGACAGGCTATCTGAATAATTCAGTTACTCTAGCTCTGAATTTTCTCTGTAACTTGATTTTTTTCCACTCGATTCTCTAATCATTCTGTAATACTCAACTGACATTTAATGCACATCCACTCTATACCAGACACAAAGCAACAGAGGTATTTTCTAACTCCTAAATTACTATATCTAAGACTATTCTTCCTGGCTACTTTTCTTAACTTTCACATTGGATTATGGTATATTCAACTATAGGAATCAGTTAAACAGACTGAAGGGATGCGTAAATACATTAGAGGAGGTTAAAGTTATTCTTCTACCCTGTACTGTGCTTTTGTGACTAATGTTTACTTTTTATATATTTTTATTTCAGCTGAAAGAGACATCAATGTCTACTGTGGGGTGCAAACCATTACAATGAAGATTAATTTTTGCACTGTACTTTTCTCGGGTTATTCTGAAACTGATCTGGCCCTGAATGGAAGGCATGGGGACTCCCACTGCAGGGGCTTCATCAACAACAACACCTTTCCTGCAGTCGTCATTTTCATCATCAATCTTAGCACCTTGGAGGGCTGTGGAAACAGCTTAGTGGTAAGAAGAGTGTGAAATTATGTGCTAGGTTTGGGGTCACGACTAAAGGTCTCCCCATTTCATGAAATAATCAGAAGCCCAATCTATCTTTCAAGAAAAAAATTTCCAATAAAACTAAACAAATCATGTCCTTTGCCTGTTGAGGCTTCAGACATACAATTGTATTTACCAGTAATGGTTCTGTTTGTTGTTGGTGAGAGTTGAGGGGTGTGAGATCAGCTGTGCTGTTCTAAACAACATTTTTGGTGTGAGTGACATTGTTGAAGATTTCCCTACATTTTATCATTAGCTATGCTTTTCATGCTTTTTTATAGAACTATTTTATACAAAAACCGTTTTTTTCTGGTGAATTTGGCAATGAGTCTCTTGGCCCCTTGCTTCTAGGGACCTTATTCAGAAAGAAAGATGAAATACAGAATGGGAAGCTCAGAATCGTCTAGGTCCATGTTTACCATGGGACGATCTACAGCAGTATTTAGTGGAAGAGGACTGTCAGCATTTTCAGTGGGATATTCTTCATTGTGTGGGACTGTCCTTTGAATTTCCAAATGTTTTTCATATCTAATCTTACTCATGAAATCCCAGTATATTGTTCAAAAAAAGAAATCTCTCTAGTCATTGTAAAAATCAAAATACTGCTTCAAATATTCCCACCCTGAATGAGAACCACTAGTCTATGCTATTCATTTATTTGTACTTGCACTGAACACCAATAAATAAATAAATAAATAGATAGATAGATAGAAAGAAAGAGAAGGAAAAGAAAAAGAAAAGAAACTGAGTGAGGAATTGATTTTCCCAGGAATTAAAATTAATCGAAGTATAAATATTGTGATTTGAGGGGTGTTACACTGAAATTCATTGAATATTATTTTTCATTTTGCTTGTTTAAATATAATCTTCTTGGTAAATCCTAGCACAGACAAAAAGGAGATACAGTGATCATGACCACTTAGCCCAGTGTATGAGGAGAAACTGGCTTTTCCTCTTCATAAATTATTGTTTGGGATTAAAGGGGAAGGCTTAATTTCTCTAAGGCAGGTTTTCTAAGACCTGATGGGAGAAGGGAGACAGGAAAGGGATTTCTTTGATCTCCTTCCTCATCTTCCCTCGGAGGCCAGTTAGGATATTGTGCCCATAACCATTTTCAAGCCCTCACCGTGAGTATTGTTGACTCTTTTTATTAAAAACATTTATTCATCTCTCTGAGTTGTGCACAGAGAGGTTATGAGATGGGCCCGAGAGAGAGTGACGCAGGCTGATTATTACATGTCTGTGTTTCCTTGTCGAGGGAAGAGCCCACATGGAAAGCCAAGGTCTCCCTCCTCCCACCATATCCTGGGGTCTCTCCTTCGGGCTGCTTTCTTCTCTGGATTTAAGTCTTGCCAAGCTGCCAAGAAAATAGTTCAGGAGAAATTCCAGGCAAATCATCTGGGTGTGTGTGTGTGTGTGTGTATGTATGAACGTGCATGTGTGCACATTGGTACGCACATGTGCTATTTACCTTTTTTTAAAGCTGAATAACTTGGGTATAAAAATTACTACGTATGTGTGTGTGTGTTTTGTTTGTTTTGTTTTCACAGAATTGGTATGTTTAGTTAGCCAGTCAGGAAGGTGTGAGAGGAGGGGAAGATTTGCTTATTTTTTCATTTTTGCCCTGGATGTCCCAGCTTTGGAATCTGTTCCAACGATAATCCTACATGGGAAAAATTAAGTAGACTATTACATCAATGAATTAGAATTAAAAAAAAAAAAGTTTTCATTTATAACGATTCTGGCTCTGTTCATGAATCAGCTTGATGATTGCCTTGGCTTTGTCCATGAACTTCTAAGTTCATGCATAAGGTTTATTCTATTGTTGAAAAGTAAGTATTAACAAGTTTCCATAATATCTGCTACAAGTATTCATGAGTGTCATACTGTCTTTGACATACTGGGAGAAGCTGTATTGCTCTACGATGTTACAAAAATCAAGAACATTATTGATTATTCCTAAAATGGTGTTTCTTACATTTTAGTGGGATTGAAGAATCCAATGAAAGCTAATCAGTCCCAGGAAAATATGCATATGGACAATATTTTAATATAACTTCTGGGAGTTCATGATCCCCCTGAAACCTATCTATGAATGATTGCCCTGGAAAGAGATGAGAGTCTCCATGTATGTACTACAGATGAAGGCCCACAGATTGACCCTCAGAAAATTTGTGACCTTACTTCATTTGTTCAGAATTCACTGTGTGATGTTGACCATGCAAAGACAAATAAGACTAAGAGGACTCCCTACCCACGAAGGGTTCTGATTCGGTGAAGGGGACTTCCAGTTCATGCACCATAGCTGCTCCTGTGATGGAGATAGGGAGCTTTCCTAGGGAAGATGAGATCTAGGGGAGAAGCAGGATACATCATGGTGAAGTGGGGAAGAAGAAGGCAGAGGGAACATGTGCGGCTAGGGTGTTATTTTTATTACTACTATTTTTAAAGATTTTATTTATTTGTCAGAGAGAGAGAGAGCATAAACAGCTGTTGCAGGCAGAGGGAGAAGCAGACTTCCCACTGACAAAGAAGCCCACTGGGGAATTTGATCCTGGGACCATGGGATCATGACCTGAGCCCAAGGCAGATGCTCAACTGACTGCGCCACCCAAGTGTTCCAGTGGCTGGGTCATTATTAGCCAAGAGTTTAAGTCTGGAGACATGAAACCAAAATGGTAAACAACATCAGATTAACAGGGATTTTTTAAGGCAGGCCACAGAATTTGGACCTTACTCATGAACATTTTCGAATTACTTGCTGTAGCCCTCTGAACATGTAATCTCTCTCCTTTCTTATTTGTGAAATATGAATAAAGTGTCTTTGGTGAATATGGAGTTTCGTTTAGTTAAAAGACATATATAATCACTTACAAATAGCATTTTGTGTATATAATCTCAAAACCATGGCATGTTGTAGTTGAAAAAGACCCTAGGAATGATCTGATCTAATGTTTTATTTTGCAAATGAAATGCCTAGATTTACATATAGCTATTTAATCATTAAACTTGATCTACTGTTTTAATAGGTATCCACAATTCCAGGAGTCAGTGCTTATGGAAATGCAACTTCAGTCCAAATAGGAAATATTTCGGGATACATTGATACTCCAGACCCACCAACAATCATCAGCTATCTACCTGGGCTTCTCTACAAATTTAGTTGCAGTTACCCACTAGAGTACCTGGTTAATAATACCCAGCTTGCCTCGTAAGTTCACATTCTATCCTTGTTTTCACATTCTATCTACCTATAGGACCTTGCCATGACCCATATCAACAGATCAAATATATCTATTTCTCCCCAAATTAAAACTGGTTCAAACTGGCCAGATGTCTGCCTGGGGGTTCTCCTCATGCCCTTCGGAATCATCCAAGCAGCTAAGAACTCTGGATGCTGATGCAGTTCCAGAGGACTGTCCTGTTTCCGGGGCGTAGAACAGTTACTGCATGTTGGGTCCTGCTTGGCTTCAGTCTCTGCCATAAGCTCTCACTGTTGGACTCTCCTGCCTCAGAATGTGGGACTGCACGCCCTTGCTGGAGTGTCAGCTGCACAGGTGCTGATGGCTCCCAAAGAGAGGTGATATCACTCAGAGCCAAAGGGCTTCAGAGGTGGATGGAGCTCATAGCCTTTTACTTATAGTCATGCATTCATTCATTTTTCCCAAAGCACATACTCCAAGACAAGGTTATGTTCACAATACTGCATAGCCCCCTGGATTTGTCAGATTTGTCACAACTTTGACAAAATGGGGTAATTGAGTGAAAACTTTCTCTCCTCAGATCTAGCGTTTGCTTTCACAAAGGCGTAGTGATTGTTTAATCTTAGTCATCAGGGAGTGTGGAGGCCACATTCTCTTTCATTTAAAAAAAAATGATCACAGCTGGTTTTAGTGGCACAACGATGACAAATAACTTGGTGAAAAGCAAGACTTGGAAAAGCAAGAAAAGAAAGGCTTTGAGTCAAAAAGATACAGGTGTAGAGGGAAGTGAGTCATTAGGGTGTCAAAGACTTAATCTGCTCCCTTGTTCTTCCCCAGTAAACACATTCCCAAGCTGCAGGCACCTGGAAAGTCATTCATTCATTCAATAAATATTTATTACACTTCTACCATGTGCCATGCAGTGTTCTAGCAGTGAACAAAGTAAAACAAAATCCCTGATCTCCTGAAACTTCTCTGGGGATTGATGAAAATGTGATTGTATCAGATTCAAGTTATATGGGAATGACATTTTTCTTTAAAAAGTCCCATATATGCAATGCAAAATGCAAAGATGCCTTTGTAAATGAAAAGATCATAAAGAACAGTCTGTCTTTATTTGGTCTCTCTGGCTTTTTGATTATTTATCTCTTCAGTGATTTAAATAGTGTACCTAGTCCAGGCCTAGTTAAAAGTATGTCACGCTTACTCAAGAGTTTGAGTGCCTTAAATCCAACATTAATGTATAACTGAAACTTCTAATTTAAAAACTCATCAGTGCTTTCCTTTCTCTAAATCTGTTTTAGGTCCTCAGCTGCTATTTCTGTGAGAGAGAACAATGGTACGTTTGTCAGCACTTTGAACCTGCTCCTTTATAATGTAAGTTGATGGGTGAAGGATGTTATGTTCCCTCTCACTGTTCTGAGGAGCCATTTATGCGGAAGGGTTTTATATCAAAATCTACAAAAGCCACATTAACCCTGTTTTACTTTGGTAACATTTATTCATCTTTACTAGAGTTTTTGTATAGCTTAGTGATAAAGGTATACTAAAAACTGCATTACTTTCTAAAAGTTGATAAATGGCTTCGATTTTATTTTGTAAATGTGATTTTACATAGTTACTCCAAGTGTCTATCTATATTTATATGTATGTATTTAATTTGTGTGCCTGTGTATGTAGCCGTGGTCAGGGTCAAGATTTTGAAAGTAGTATTATTATGATAAAAAGATAGGAAAAATCCAAATGATATTTTTCCTGGTGATGAATGTGTTAATATTTTCAGTGTGGGATTTGGCTGATGACAATTCTGTCACATTTGAAATAACTTGGGTTGACTACATAGTATTGTCTAAACTCTTGTCATGTAAATATAGACAGTGGCAGCAAAACGTGAAAAATACACTATGGATTTCTATTTATAACTCTAACATTAATCCCCCAAATGATATTTTCATGTTGATTAAAAATTTTTATTCATACATTTTAAATGCCTGATTTAAATATCAATTTTTCAATCTATCAACCAACATTTTTGTAAATTATGAATCTGATTTTTACATTATTATTCATGTCATCATGGCACTGAGTTATAATTCATGCAACTGATTTAAAAGTCAGTGCTTTATACTTTGAATATAATGAGCTATAAATATTGTAGTAGGACATTTTCCAAAGGCATTCAAAAAAATCATGTTTATAAGTTTGTAGTCTGACACCACCGAGTTCTAAACAACAAATTAAAATGTGTTGGAATGAAGATTGCCTTTCTGTCATTTCCCAACTTCCCTCTGCAAGGAGAAACTGCCAAGTTACTTGGTTCCACAATACTCAGCAAATATGTGCCAATATTCATTCCCAATATGGCCAGATATTTATTTTTGTTTTGAGCAATATTTTTTAAACTGGAAAATTCCTCTCTGTTGATTTATATGTGTAAGCTCCTTGGGGTAGAATTGAGGTGACTGGTTTGGATTCAGTATTACTTGTTATATTTAAGTGAAACAAAGATGAAACTTCCTGATCCTAAAAAAAGTAAAAAAATTTACCCAGATGGTGTTTAATGACACCATTATTTTTTGTGAAATTAAACTATTCTCTTACTAGTAAAGCAGAAAATAAAAATTTAGAAGTGTGGAATTTGGGGAGAGCTTTGCTGTGAGGGTCTTTTCTTTATCATTAGAAATAGTAATCTCCTGTTGCTAACTAGATATAATCCTTCAAAACTTTCTAGAATCTTAATGCTAAATTAAGATGCTAAATGAAAGCCTATAATTTGGTGATAACCTTAAGGTTTAAATTCTGTGGTAAAAAGGTAACCAATTGTTTGATATCAGACTATAAATAAAACAGATAGTGTCAAAACACTATCCCACTTTTTTTTTTTTTTTTTTGATGTGTCATGCTTTTTATTTCATAAGACTCAACATCCTGAAAGCTCTGATGGGAACAGATTCTAAAAATGTAATTCAGGGAATGCCTGAGTGGCTCAGTTGGTTAAGCATCTGCTTTTGGCTCAGTGCATGATGCTACCTTGCTTCTCCCTCTTCCCATTCCCTACCTCCCCTCCCCACCCTGTACTCACTTGCTCTTGCTCTCTCTCAAATAAATAAAATCTTTTAAAAAATAGAATTCAGAAAACGGGATAAATGCATCTCATTTTTAACCAGTTTGCAATAAAGTCGCCATTAATGGTTGAATTAAAAAATTAAATTGAATTTTGAAAGTTATTTACTAAATAATTATATAATGAAATTTGACCATTTTTCCACAAAGTATTTTTTTAATTAACAGACAATTTTTAGAGCAGTTTTAAGTGTACAGAAAAACTGATCTGAAAATACAGAGATCCCACAGACCTCCTGTGCTTATGCACAATTTCCTCTATTACTTACACCTTGAATTTTGGGGTCTATTCATTACAATTGATGAGCTCATATTGATATATTAACTGAAGTCCATAGCTTATATTTGGTTTCACACTTCATGAATATTTTTGTAGATTTTGACAAATGCTGATGACTTGGATCCATCATTACTGTATCACACAGAAGAGTTTCATGGCTCTAAACTACTTTTTTAACATGGCATGGATGAAATATTTTGTCATGATACAGGATATTACCAAACTAGTAATTTATGCAAGCTTCCAGCTTTAAAATAAATAAGTCACAAAGGTGAAAAGCAAAGTCTAGGGAATATAGTCAGTTGTATTGTAATAACAAGGACAAAAACCTAGTAATTTACATCAGAAAAAAATTGATTTCCTTTCACTAATTGACCCAAATCATACTTATTATTTGGAACACTAACATTTAGCTATCCATATGTAATTTCATTATAGCATTTCAAAACGAGTATTATTTTATAACCATTAGTGGCCATATCTTCCTATTTTACATGCAGAGTTTTTGATTTTTAACCCATAGCAATGGGTTATGAAAAGTTATGAAAGCATGAAGAGTTATATACCTACTATTCTCATTCTTTGGAAACGAGAAGTTGTGCCTAGTCTGGTTTCATGTAATTGTTTAAGTATTCTAGAAGTCAGTAAATATACTTAGGAAAATTTTATTTATAAAAAAGATAACTTTTATTGACTACGCAATTTCCATATATGTGGATTATTTCAAGTTGAACTGTGGCCTTATTTATGTGTAATATTAATATATAGGTTTTCTCCACTGTGGAAATGGAAAGTGAAGATGACTTTGTGCCTAAATATTAGTGTCTTCTGAGAAAATACAGAAAGAATAAATCTGAAATAGTACTACATTAACTATGAATGTTTCTTAATAGTCGAAGAAAAAATATAAAATAAATATAATTGACTTTAGGGACAATATTATACTAACAAGAATAAAAAAGCAACTATAAAAACAAAGGAGGAAAAAAATACCCTTAGAAGCAACTTTAGGAGGAAAAAATGTGATAATTCATTGGTTAAACCACAGCTGAGTCCCTGAGTCCCACCATTTGCAAATGACTTAGCAGTATGATATTTGTAAATAAGCAAACATTCTTCTGGCCCCTGCTAATGCCCTGTTGATGCAAGAATCAGATCTGTATACTTAATGAAGTGTGGAATACTTGGAGAAGTTTGCAAAGGGAGCTGGAAAATAAATAAAAATACTACCTATTAGAAATGGTTTGAGGAGCTATTATCATTTATCACAGAAATAGAGAAAATAAGTACAGCATATAATCCCTCATTTATATGATTTTATTTGGGAATGAAATGTTCCATACAAGTGCAACTTTTTCAAAAGTAAAGTGTCCAAACCATAATTTTAAAAATTTATATTTTCAAAAATTCAAAATCTGTTGCTTTCTTCCTGTCCTTCTTGGACAGAATATGCTCTGTATTTTGCCTTTGCTTGATGTCTTTGAAATTTCATAATGAACATTAACATTTTTCCTTTGCCGCAAAATATCATTCTCTTCAGGGTTACTAAATTTGGAGGAAACAATTTGCTTGCATGCTAAATGATTTGACAGCCTACATTTTTTGAAGTTCTTTTCTTTTCTTCTTGTTTTTTTTTGCATCCTACAATTTTTGTCATTAAAACTGTCACTTCTTAATTTCTAACCTATTACTTTAATACTGTAAATTGGGGAATAATATAAATAAGCTCTTGAAATTTTTTATAAAATAATGGTAGAAAGGTAGAAGTGAAATCCTGAGACACCCTTCTCTAAGTAACTGCCAAGGAATTAGGTGAAGGAACTCCGTGGCATGCATTTTGGCAACTTACAGGACATGTTGGTCTCTTTTTAGGTTTTCAAAAACATTTTGGTATTTTCAAATTGCCAGATAAGTGATTTTGGGCAAATGACACATTATCAAGAGCATAAAGACCAAAACCCTAATGGGAAAGGGCTTAAACTAAAGTGGATGTAATTTAAAGAAACTGAGTATTATCCAGTAATGTAATTTAAATAAATTAAGTATTAAATTAAATAAACTCTATGTTGACAATTGATTATTAAATAAATTAAGTATTAACCACTGATTATCAACCATTGAATGCAATTTAAATACACAGAACATTAACTATTAGATATGATAAACTATGCAAACAAAAAGATTTATACATGGAAATGAATTTGTTACTTGGATATGGCTTAAGAACAGTTCTGCTGAGAAACTAAAGGATTAACTGGATCTTTTTGGGGTTGATTCTGATATTTATGTTGATTCTCCCCCTTTTTATATGATATCATTGTTTTAAGTGGCAAATGTGCTGTTTGAAAGACAATGACAGATTAATTGCTCATTTTTTTTCATCATTAGGATTCAACCTACAGCCAGCAGTTAATTATCCCAAGTATAGGATTACCTTTGAAAACCAAAGTATTTGCAGCTGTACAAGCCACTAATCTGGATGGCAGGTATTTTCAAACTCTTTTCTTTTTTTCTGTTGGTTAAAACATTTTGACCACATAAAGCTTAATGAATCATAAAGTTAGCTCATTCATTTTTAATTTAAAAAATACTGTCATTGCCACACCATTTAGGAATGCTAATAAATAGAAATAATAAATTACAAAGATTAAGGAGTGACACTTATTTTGTGTCATCAATTGGAAAATACGAAGTCTTCCCATAAAGAAGGAGGGAGAATTACTGGAAGAGGGAATGAGCAGATCTTCTGGGATACCACAATGTTCTAGTCTTTCATCTGAAAGACGATGAATCAGATGCAGTCATTTTGTGACTGCATGATTTGTGCACTTTTCTATGTGTATGTTACTATTCAATACAAATGTATTTAAAAAGAAAACAACACAAAGAACTCTCCTCATAATGATCTGGGCCAAAATTATATAATATGACCCTCAGAAACACCTCCATAAGAAACCCAAAGTCAATCGAGTTTCATATGATTGAGTTTCTTATGACCATGTTTTAGACAATCCAGAATGATCAAAATTGAAAGGGAATTCAAAAGCTGAAGATCCAATCCAATATTATTATAAAGATCCAATCACGTATTATTATATAAACTTGGCATCCTGAAGGGTATTCTCCAGTGTACTCTGGAAATTTAATTCTTCTTTACCTTCTCCCTTTCTTTCTTTGTATTGTTTTTCTTGGATATATATGATTCTTTAAAATTATCTTATCAAATGCAGGAATTAAAAATAATTATTGGCATTTACTTCCCATAGACTAGTCATTTTAATAACACCAGAGTTGGAATGAAATAATGTATAAATCTAGGCACAGTATGGCCTGTGGAGGAAGGCTGTGATTTGCCTCATGGTTTTCTTTTACCTAAAACAGTGTCTGTTATGGACTTCCACTGTCACCACCACTGATTCTGGCATAATTTTCAGTGTATAATTTATATACCAAACTTCTTGCTGTATGTGGTATTATAATATCTTCTGTCATTTGTTAAAGATAGTAACTTCTGGAAACAAAAGGCTATTGTTCAGAGTGAACATAAAAGTATCTCTGTAGCTCACTTTTGGCTTCTGTTTCTCCGGACTTTGAACAGCTGTCTTGTACACAATTTTTGTGTGTGTATGTGTGATATTAGCCTTAAACCCACTTGATGTAGGATGGCAATTTGCTGGATATTTTTAAACACCTCAAGCTTAGGAGAATATTCTAAAACAAGAAACCTCTGAAATAACTAATGAGACTATATTTTTATCCTGTGGGGGAAAGATATTTGTCAATATTTACTTCCCTTGTATTAGTAACTAATACCCAAAAGGAGATTCTGAATCATGATTATGTTTACCTCATTCTGTAGATGGAATGTCTTAATGGATTATTGCTACACAACACCATCAGGAAACCCAAATGATGATATTCGATATGATCTCTTCCTTAGGTAAGTCTTGTATTGATAACAAAGACCCATTGAAATGAAAACTCCAAGTTAGATAAACAAATTGTAGGGTACTTCTATAGCTTTTAAATTTAAAGTTTTACATTGTGAGCTTTTAGTCCTTACAAAGCCAGAAGTATAAAAGTTGAGAAGAGTTTTCAAGACAAAATGCTGATAAAGCTACTACTGAATGAGAATTCCAAGTAAGTTAGGCCCATCACAGATATTTTATTCATGTTTAGGACATATGGGAATATTTCACTGTCTTAGAAAATGCATGGTTAGGATATTATTGGCAATCAAAGAAGGGCAGTAGAAAGTACTATTTATTTGCAGCTAGATAGTCTCGTCGTCCGTCAGAGAGAGTAAAATTAAAGTAATGATCTAGATAATTTAGACCTTAAAATGCTTTTCTTCATTTATCAGTATTTAATATGAAAGTATGATATAGCTTGCTACTCCTTTTTTATCAGAGCCAATAACTTCAACTTCATTCCCCAATAGACAATGATAGAGTGAATGTAATCTACATTTGGGGAGAGGGGACATTGATCATAAAAGCATTCAATCATCCAAGTTTCCTTTCAGCATTTTTATCTGACAGGAGAGCAGACTTGAGAGTCAAGCAATGGCTTCTAATCATGCTTATAAAATGCGGTTGGCTCAGATCACAGCTACTTATTGACACATGATGGGAATAATATGATGGGAAACCAAAAAAATATGCTTTGTTGGCTAATCAAGGTTAAGATGATGGTCAGAGGCTAGGTCAAACTGACACTCTTATATCCTATTGCTGGAAGTGTTAATTTGAGAAACATTTTTGGGAAAAAAAATGTTGGTATATATCAAAAACCTTAAAACATTCCATATTCTTTGATGTTACATCCACAAATTTGGAAGCATATTCAAAAATATTTATGATTTTCTGGTCTATACTTAAAATACTAAAACTTGGGGGGCAAACTGGATGTTCACCAATGAGGAAATGGCTAGGTGAATTAGGGAACACTAGTAATTTGGGAGCTTGCACAGCACTAAATTTTATAAAGTTATTTATAAAACAGAAAAAAAATTGATTCTATTTTATCTTCTACCTTTCTGTCTTCTTGGTATTTTTAATCCTTGGAAATATGTGATTCTTTAAAATTTAAATGATCTGAAATGTGAAGTGAAAGAATCAGTGTATATAATTATATGTACAATGAACCTCATTTACATTATATATGATAGAAAAGACTGTAAGGAAATACATCAACAGGTTGACCTTGATTACTTATGCATGGTAGGATTATGAATCATTTTGTTTTGATATTTTTTTCTTACTTTCCAAAATTTCTATAGTGTTCACATGATGGTAATCTGGAATATGATCATCAGACTTCTAGTATGATTATGGTTTAGGGCTAACTCTCTTTAGTGTTCTTATTAGAACTACAGAGAGTGAAATGAGTAACTAAATGAGTTTCTCAAATGTCCATGTCAATGAAAGTAAGTGAAAAAGAAAACTGAGAAATACCCAAATAATGTGTTCATGTTGATAAAAATAATTAAGATCAAGAGCAAATAGTGTGCGGGGGGGGGTGCGGTTTGCTGCAGGATGTAGTGTAGGGAGAGGTGGTAGGAGAAGTGGGGAAGAAAAATTAATGTTGAGGGAACCCAGAGGTGGCAAATTTCAGAAAGAGCCAGGAGAGATGCATACCCAGAAGGAGAGGGTACCAATCTGAATGAGAGTTGCTAGGAACAGGGCTGAAAACCAATAAGCCAACAGCCCTGGAGAATGTGAAGAATGAAGGGATAGAGAGTGACCAGAGCCTCAGAAGTGGGAGGTCTCAAAGTGCTGGGAATACACATTCTAAAAAGTGAAGGATTCACCTGGGAAGACAAAGGCCTTGGTGGAAGATGCGTATGAATGAAGCTGAGGAACATGGAATTGGTAGTAGAACTCTTGAACATCTTTAGGTCCAGAGAGGCAGGGAAAATTCAACTATACAATTATGGCACATTCAATGGAAACTTTTCTGTCCTTGTAAAACAAAGGCGGGAGAACCTTGAGTTGAGGAAATCTTTGAGGAAGGTCATTACTGTTCCACATTTCCCAAAGAGTCCTCAGAAAATGACAGGTCTAGGGAAATCCAACTCTTTCAAACGTGAATGGTAAGCAATGAAGATACTGCTTCTAGTTTTCCAATGTATTGCCTGAAAAATGTAAAAAAATAGCTGAGAAAAAAAATTTAAAGATAAATTAAACTCATTGGAAAAGTTTGCTATGAAACAGATAAGATTTGCAATTAAACATAGCAACATTAGGGGCGCCTGGGTGGCTCAGTGGGTTAAAGCCTCTGCCTTCGGCTCAGGTCATGGTCCCAGGGTCCTGGGATCGAGCCCCGCATCGGGCTCTCTGCTCAGCGGGGAGCCTGCTTCCTCCTCTCTCTCTGCCTGCCTCTCTGTCTACTTGTGATCTCTGTCTGTCAAATAAATAAATAAAATCTTAAAAAAAAAACATAGCAACATTAATTTTTTTATTAAAAAGTAACCATAGAACAATAGAAGCAAAATTAAACAAATGGGATTATATCAAGCTGAAATCTTCTGCACAGCAAAGGAAATCATCAAACAAATGAAAAGACAATCTTCTGAATAGAAGAATAGGAGAAAATACTTACAAAACATATATCTGATAAGGGGCTAACATCTAAAATATTTAAAGAGGGTGGCTGGATTATAGACATTGAGGACGGTATGTGTTATGGTGAGTGCTGTGAATTGTGTAAGACTGATGATGATTCACAGACATGTACCCCTGAAGCAAATAATACATTGTATGTTAATAAAAGTAAACTAAACTAAACTAAACTAAACTAAACTAAACTAAAATATATAAAGGAACACCTGGCTGGCTCAGCTGGTTAAGTGTCTAGTTCTCTATTTCAGCTCAGGTCATGATCAGGTTATGAGATTGAACCCCACAAGGTTATGAGATTGAACTGTGCTCAGTGCAGAGTCTGCCTGAGATTCTCTCTCTTTATCTTCCCCTGCCTTCTCCTTTCAAGTAAATCTCTCTCTCTCTCTCTCTCTCTCTATATATATATATATATATATATAAAATCACTCCTATAACTCAACAGTAAAAAAACAATCTCATCAAAAAATGGGCAGAAGATATGAATAGATATAGAGATGGCCAACTGGTACCTGAAAAACTGTTCAATAATCAAGGAAATGCAAAACCCCGAATGTTATATATAAAATAAATATAAAAAGATGGAGATAGGGCTCAACAAGTTAGGAAATTTGAGACCTCATGAATGATATTGTGGTGAGTTCCCTGGGTTTTCTTTTTGTCTTATATACTCCAGACTTAGAGCTGCAGAAGTTAACTCAAATATCAGTGGGCACAGATATTAATGAATGAATGGATGAATGATGATAAAGCTTGCCCTCTCAAGCCAAAAGACTAGAAAAGGAGAGCTTAGTAAAACAGAAAACTTATATAATAATTGTACTACTCTAGTTTAACAACACAAAATAAAGTGTGACTTCATCCCCACCCAGGCCAACAAAGACTGAGTAGATGGCCAAATTTCCTTCCTTGGTCTGGCTGTAAGAAGGTATCCCAATCTCTCCTTATGGGATGATTTCAGAGAAGGCTGAGAGGGGATTCTGTACTTCTACTCTCACCTGGCAATAATGAAATACCCTTACATGCCCAATTAGGTTAATGTCAAAGGAGTCCCAGTGGAGAGTCAGATATTTACTATTACTTCATTGTAACAAGACCATAGTCCTTGGGGTGTTGGTGGAAGGCCACTAGCTAGTGGCCTTTTGACTTACCCCAGCTAGTCAGAGAAATATTATTGGGTGCCTAATGGGGAGTGGAAACTCCCACCCTACCCAGCATTAACAAGATCCCCACTCCTTGGTGGTCAAGAAAGGCCAAGAAGGAGTCTGGATTTCTACTCCTATTTGGCAGTAATGACACAGTGCCTCTCCTTCCCTGATGAAGTGTTGGCAAAGAAAGCCAGCTAAAATATAAGGTTTATATAAGATCCTGAGTCTCATAAAATACTGGTCCAAATGTCCTAGGTTTAGTAAAAATCACTTTCACAACAACAATCAGGAAGATCTCAAAATGAATGGAAAACAGACAAAAATAAATGTGACAGGGAGTTTAGAATGATCTAAAAAAGATTTTAAAAACAGTCATCATAAAAAGTTTGACAGACAATAGCAAACATGCTTATAACAAATGGAAAAATAGAAAGCCTTAGCAATGAAAGGGAAGTCTCTGAACAGAAATGGAAGACATAAAGAAGAAACAAATGGAAAATTTAGTACTTAAAAATATAATAAAAGTAAGAAAACTAAATATGCAATTATTCTAAAATCTCGCAATTTCATTCCTGGACATTTTTCTCAGTGATTATGAGCTTTATATGATATAAGGTTTATATAAGAGACTTACTCAAAAAAACATGTATGCAAATATTAATGACAACTTTATTTGCAATAGCCAAAAGCTGGAAAATAATGGATATTCTTCAATAGGTGAATAATTTAATGTGATATATTCATGGCATGAAATACTACTCCTAAATAAAAAAGAATGGATTATTGATACACATAACATAAATGTATCTCTAGATAATTACAGAGTAAAAAAATCAAGTCCCAAAAGATTACATATCGCATGATTCCATTTATATAACACTTCAAAAAGATGAAATTTTATGAAGAAGTTTATTCTAAAGTCTAAATGAATTTCTCTTAAAAAATCATAGTGATGGCGGGTGCCTGGGTAGCTCAGCCAACTGGTTAAGTGTTCAATTCTTGATTTTGGCTCAGGTCATGATCTCAGGGTAATGGGATCAAGCCCTGCTTTGGTCTCCACACTTAGCAGGAAGTCTACTTGAGATTCTCTCTCTTTCTCTTTCGCTCTGTCCCTTCCCCTACTTCTGTGTTCTTTCTCTCTAAAATAAATAAATCAATCTTTAAAAAAATCATAGTGATGGTGATAGAATAATAGAACTCACTTAGGAAAGGATAGGACAGTAAAAGGGAAAGCTATAAGAATGAGAAAAGGGAACTGGAAGAATTTAAGATAGAATAGGAAAAAAAGTGTGTTGTAGAAACATTTCTGTGAAACAGGAGGAACACACAATTAGGTGTTCTAGGGAGAATAGACACAGCAGAAAGCACAGTACGGGACAGAAAAAATAAAACTAGGATGCAAATAAAAAGAAACAAATATAAAAGATAAAGAGGATTACAGTAAAGATAGTAGAAATAAAAGATAGGCTGAAGGAATCCAACACATGTCTAAAATACATAATTGGAATGTCCCCCTCCCCACAAAGGATCCAACATAATACAATAGAACAAGTAATTAAAAATATAGTCCAGGAATACTTCGTGGGTATTAAGGAGGGCATATATTGCATGGAGCACTGGGTGTGATGCATAAACAATGAATCTTGGAACACTGAAAAAAATAAAATTAAGATGTTAAAATTAAAAAATTAAAAAAAATATATAGTCCAGAAATACTTTCCTAAATTGAAAGAAAACTTACACCAACATAAAGAAAGGATGCCCTGGATAAAATCAAAAGTTTCATCAAGTGGAAATGAGGAGAACTGTAAAAAGACATAATCAGAAATATAATAAAAATGGGAGACTTTAATTCCCCTCTCTCAGGAAACTCAGATCTTGTAGCCAACAATTAAGTAAGGGTATAGAAGATCTGAATGAAATAGTAAGTGAGCTATATATTAATAGCTGACAATGCTTAACAATATGAAAACAAAAATTCACCATTACTTAGAAGTTTAAAACAGATAACACTTGGAACAGAATTGGAAATATGAACCAAAATTTTGAAATAAATAAAATTCTTTGAAAAAAACAATCACAAGTTAATCAAATCAAGAAAAGGGATGAACAAATCCACAAAATATCCCAAAACATGGAAATAGCCTAACCACATATTATAGTTAAAAGCAGTTCTAAAATTATTAAAGGAATGTGATGTTATACAAAATTAGCCACATAGACAAAAATTAGAATAGTGAGTTGAGAAATAGATCCAAAACATTTGGGAATTTATGATATGATAGACTGATACCACAAATCAGTAGAATAAAAAGAAACTTTAAAAAATGGTGTTGAAAGTGCATAACCATGAGGAAAATATCATCCTGGATCTATAGTTCATTTAATGTACAATAATAAACTTTAAGTAGATTATTAATTTAAATATAAAAATACAATTTTAAAAGTGGCAGAAGAAACCATATTAACGTAAATATTTTTAAAACTTTGGAGTAAGAATTATCCATCTTTGGTCCAAATACAGGCGTACCTTGGAGATACTGTGGGTTTGGTTCCAGACCACTCTGATAAAGCACATATTTCAATACAGCGAATCAATTGAATTTTTTGATTTCCCAGTGCATATAAAGTTATGTTTAAATTATACTGTAATCTATTAAGTGTGCAATAACATCGTGCCTAAAAAACAATGTACAGACCTTCATTAAAATGTACTTTATTGCTGGGGTGCCTGGGTGGCTCAGTGGATTAAGCGGCTGCCTTTAGCTCAGGTCATGATCTTAGGGTGTTGGGATCGAGCCCTGCATCAGGCTCTCTGCTCGGCAGGGAGCCTGTTTCCTCCTCTCTCTCTGCCTCCTCTCTTCCTCTCTCTGTCAAATAAATAAATAAAATTTTTTTAAAAAATTGCCACCTACCAACATGAAGTGGCTTGCCTTTAAAATGTACTTTATTGCTAAAAAAAAAAAAAAAAGCTAACCATCCTCTGAGCTTTCGGTGATTTGTCATTTATTTGCTGGTGGAATGTTTGCCTCAATATTGATGGCTGCTGATTATCCAGGGTGGTGGTTGTTGAAGGCTGGAGTTCCCGTGGCAATTTTTTAAAATAAGACAACAGTGAAGTTTGCCATATGGGTTGACTGTTCCTTTCACAAACAATTTCTCTGTAGTATGCAGTGCTCTTTGATTTTACCCACATTTTACCCACAGTAGAACTTCTTTAAAAACTGGAGTCAATCATCTCAAACCCTGCTGCTTTAACAACTGAGTTTATATAAAATCCTTTGTTGTCATTTCAATAATCTTCACAGCATCTTCACCCGGAGTAGATTCCATATTAAGAAACCAGGTTCTTTGCTCATTCGTTAGAAACATCTCATTTGTTGAGATCCCATTATCATGGGATTGCAGGGATTCAGTCACATTTTTCAGGCTCCACTTGTAATTCCTAGTTCTCTTGCTGTTTTTGCCACATCTGCAGTTACTTCCTCCATAGAAGTCTTGAACCTCTCCATGTCACCCATGAAGGTTGGAATCAACTTCTTCCAAAGTCCTGTCATTTGATATTTTGACTTTCTTCATGGCATCTAGAATTGTGAATCCTTTCCTGGTTTTCAATTAACTTTGCCCAGACCCGTCAAAGGAATCACTACCAATGGCCCCCGTAGCCTTACAAAATGTATTTCTTAAATAATAAGACTTGAAGTCAAAATTACTTCTTGATCTTTGAGCTGTAGAGTGGATATCGTGTGAACTTGCTGGGTAACTTGCTGCAGCTTCTATGTCAGCACTTGCTGCTTCACCCTCTACTTTGATGTTACGGAGATGGCTTCTTTATTTAAACCTCATGAACCAACCGCTTTAAGTTTCAAACTGTTCTTCTGTAGCTTCCTCATTGCTCTCAGCCTTCCTAGAATTGAAGAAATTTAGGACTTTGTTATGGAGTAGCTTTTTACTTTATCATTCGTGTGTTCACTGGAATATCTCTTTTAATTTCCTTCAAGAACTTTTCCCTTGCTTTTACAATTTGGCTTTTTGGTGCAGAAGGCCTAGCTTTCAGCCTGAAACAGCTTTCTACATGCCTTCCTCACTAAGCTTAATTGTTTCTAGCTTTTGATCTAAAATGAGAGATGTGTGACTCTTCTTTTCACTTGAACAATTAGAGGCCACTGTAGGGCTATTAAATGGCCTAATTTCAATATTATTGCATCTCAGGGAATGGGGAGGCCTGAGGAGAGGGAAAGAGATGGGGGAACATGTGATCAGTGGAACAGTCAGAACACACGTTTATCACTTAACTTCACTGTCTTAGAGGGGCATAGTTTTTTGGGGGGATGGGCAAATTACAATAGTAACATTAAAGATCACTGATCACAGATCACTGTAACAAATATAATAATAATGAAAAAGTTTGACATATTGTGAGAATTACCAAAATGTGACATAGAGACAGAAAATGAGGAACTGCTGTTGGAAAAATGGTGCCACTAGACTTGCCCGAGGCAGGGTTGCCACCAACCTTCAATTCGTAAAAACCACAATCTCTGAAAGCACAATAAAGTAAAGCATAATGAAACAGGACATGACTTACTAAAAGCTATACAATACAATATTGAAATTTTAACATAAAACTAAACTTCCTATGTATGTATGAACAGATACACGCAGGCACACTTGAGAAATGTCCAAAACTGGGCAACAAGCAATTTTCAACTTATATAACAAACAATGAACTAGTATTCCTAGCACATAAAGAACTTGTAGGAAACAGAAAGAAAAGCCAACAACAAAAGAGAAATTTGGGCAAAGGACATAAACAGTTTTCAGATAAATACAGATGGCTCTAATGTATATGGAAAGATGTACTTAGTCATTCCCACTGACAAAAATGTAAATTAAAATTATTAGTGACAGTTTACTTTTCCTCCCCAACAGTGAACAACCATTTTTTTCCCATACACTTTGTTGTTCTCTGGGGGAAAGAAAGATTTTTTGCATATATTACTGGCAGAGTACAAAATGCAGTAATATTTACAAAAGGCAATGTGGCAAAATCTACTAAATGACATTGTACAGATAATTCTGCTTATGTTCAAAATAAGGCATTATAAGGCTATTCATTATTACTTCGTAAAAAGCAGAAGATTCAAGATGATGCAAAGTTCTATAAATAGGGACCTGATTAAGTAACGGTTGTCGCATGTGCGTGATGGAATACTGTATGGTACGCAAAAAGAATGAGGGGGCTTGCTAAATACTCATATGGAAAGATCCCTAAAATGTCCTGTTAAAGTTTTTAAAAGACAAGGAACAAAGCAATGTAGTTTTTTTTTTTTTTTTTTAAAGAAGGAGGAAACAATAAGAATTCATTGCTTCAGCTTCTGTATGTGTATACGCTGGGAAGATGCAGTAGCAAGTGAGGTCACCTCTGGCAGATTTGAATGTGGATATGGAATGGTGCGGACAAGGGCGATGATGAGAGGGAGACTTTTCACTACGTATGCTTTATACTGTTTGGATTTTTGAACCTTATGAAAGTATAATCCCTCTAAAATTTGATGGTACTATTATAGTCAGAAATTGATCTGTTTAAACTTTGCGATCTAGGTCACTCTTGTCATATTTGTTGAGTTAGCTTATGCTCTTATTAAATATCTGTAACATGGCATGATTTTGTTAGCTCTTAATACTGCAGAAATTAGTTTACCATTTCCAGCGGGCTGGTAATCTTTAGTAACATCCTGTTTTCACCTTCCCTAAAATGTAGCTGTGACAAAGATCCTCAGACCACCGTCATTGAAAATGGCAGAAGCCAGCAGGGCCGATTTTCCTTTGAAGTGTTCCGATTTGTGAAACACAAGAATCAGAAAATGTCTACCGTCTTCCTGCACTGTGTTACCAAGCTCTGCAGAGCTGATGACTGCCCCTTCCTTATGCCTGTATGTTTTTAGCAACTTTCTTCTAAATTATCAAATTGATCTAAGCTGAAGGGTTATCCAGTGTTAGGGACTAATTTCTGTATAGAAAGTGAATATGGGTCAAGCCAATAGTTTGAAGTAGAGTTTATTTATTTATTTATGCAGTAAAGATCTATTGGATGCCTACTATTGTACCAAGCATCAAGCATAATACTAGGAAAACAGACATGTTTGCATAAATTCTGAACTCATTTAGCTGATCTTTGAGGACCATGAGACTGTCATGGAAGAAGATAAGATAAAAATGTTATGGTCCAAAGATAGACACATGTATGGGTTGTTGTAAGAGGCAGTAATCACCACTGTGAGTAGAACAGGAGAGACTGGGAGGTTTGATGGAAGACATGAAACCTGGGGTATGACTCTGAAGATGGATGAACCCCAAAGAAACAAAATCAAGAGTGTGAGAGACACCCCGTCCCACAGGTTGACTGAATTCACAGACACATAAGACAGAGTAACCAGGGAACTACCAGAACTTCATGAAGTGATGGGACAGAGTAGAGGATGACTGGAAAACATAGGGAGGGGGCAGGGCTGACACTAGAAAGGTAGATTTGGGATGGGTGGCCCAGGAATCCCTTGGATTGCAAGTTAGAACTAGTAAAATAGGCGTGGATCTGAATTGCATACAGCCATCATTAAAATATTGATCCATTTACTAGTGAATAAGAAAAGATAGCTATTGCTGACAGGTCCCTAAGGTCATATCAATATTAACCTGAGAAAAATGAAGCCACATTTTAAAATTGGAAATAGCTTTAATACATTTTTATTTATGCTCTAATTCATGCATTTCCTTCACAATGATTGATTACTTTAGTCCTAACTAGCTGTATCAGATGGGGTTAAATGGTGAATCCACATTACCTTGACTCTATGCTGACCAACATTTCAGGAAAAGATTTATTAAAGGCTTGAGAGAAATAAAAGAAAAAAGTTTGATAAACACAGCTCTTTTTTCAGGAGAACCATTGAGCTATGTGAATTAATGAGGCAAAGCACAATTATAACAGGAGGAAATAAGAAATGTGGCCCAAGCCAGAATGAGAAACACTGTAGCAATCATATGCAAAGTAATTAAATAAATGCACAGAAGTAAATGAATAAAATTAAACATGTGGTATCTCTTCCAAAAGAATCTGCTTTCCAAATGGCCATAAAGAACCAATTTTGTGCTGGTGTGGAATTTCATTTGTTTTCATTAACACCTCAGACTTGCGGCCACAGAGAAAGAAGAGATGCGGGGAGGAGGACCACTTGGAGCCCCCAGAGCACGTCTGGAAGCGCCGTCCTCTCTGCTGGTCCCATCATCACTCGGAGTGGTAGGAACGTTTCTCCTTTTGTGTGTAGTAATAGATTGTTCCAAAATGGCTTATTACTTGGCTTCGAAGGAGAACTCAAAGTGGTTTCTCAATAACACTAATTAACTGTGAAACAAGATAAACTGCTAAGCAACTTTAATTTCACAGTACTTTCCTGTTTACTCAACTTTCACACAAAGGGCAATATTGTCTTTTACAATATTTCCCTTTATACACATGCACACACTACACACACACACACACACACACACACACACACACAAGTATACAAATATACCGTGCTGTACATGTTTCACTCGCCCTTTTCTCTGTCCTGCTCTCTCCCCTGAAGATGGGGCCTGTGTGAACTGCACCCATCCAGTGCTTTGCCATCCAGTGCTTGGCTGGGTTTGGCCAGTAGGTGGTGCTATCCGAAGATGAAAATGAAGTCCACAGAGTTCCTCCCCAACAACTCTCTCACCAGAACTGGAACCTTCCTATAGCCCTGGGAACTTGACTTACTTTCGTGAATTCCCTGTATCTTTAAAATAGTCCTATTAAACTTTTCTTAAAATGCCCAGTGTGAGTACCATTTGTTTCTTGCCAGGATCCTGAATATTACATAGCCCTTCCAGCACACCCAACCACGGTCACGAATCTAACAGATACAACGGCTTACTTATCCACACATCTTCTCATATATGCAAATATTTGTGCATGCATGTACATCCACACACACTCTCCAAAGGGATATTGTTTTCTATCAGTGTGAGCCCAGAGACATTCAGAATCAACTGGAGAAAACAGACATGCAGGGTAAACAACCCAAACTTAAGTCAGAAAAACTGATTCTAGCTCCGGCTGTGTCCAAACAAGCTATATGACGTGGGATTTTACGTCACCTCATTGGGAAAATATCTTAAAACAAGGGGTTTGAAGAAGCTGCTTTAAGATTCTTACCCTATAGATCTAAATTTGTCTTTAAAAAAGTAGAGTTCTGGTTTGGATTGTATTCTAATAATTTTTTCTCACTTTTATCTTAGCCATTAGGTTATTATCGTGTTTCAATGAGATTATCTTTACTTTTTTTCCCATGCCCTCTGTTCCACAGTGAAAAGAAAGTTTTGCCTGAAATAGGTAATTAAGCAAAATATGATTTGGCCTAGAAAGTTTAGACAGTTGCTTAAATTATTCACTCCTCTGTGTTTGTTTAGACATACCATTATTTAAAAACAAGCTAATGGGTTTTTTAAAATAACGCAGAAATTTATTAAATATGAAATTTCAAACTTACTCTGCATTCCCTGAGGTTTGTTATGCGTTTTGAATGGTTTGAAAATGACTGGCTTGTGGTTTGTGAAAGGCCCAATTCTTATCTCTTGTCCGGCTGTCAGAAATAACTCATAGAATTACACTGCATGGAAACTCAACCCTCATTGCCAATAACTAGGAATCGTTTTGGGTAGACACAATAAAAATATTTTTATTTCTATGGACCATATCTAGCATCAGTTTTGTGTAAGAGAAAAAAACCCTTGAAAGGGGCATCTCTCTTCCCATGTTGAGTAGATGGCTTTTCCTCCTTATTAACCTGCTTGCTTCC
The DNA here is from genome assembly GCF_030435805.1 of Mustela lutreola. Classification (NCBI taxonomy): domain Eukaryota; kingdom Metazoa; phylum Chordata; class Mammalia; order Carnivora; family Mustelidae; genus Mustela; species Mustela lutreola. Next base: position 174,720,924 of record NC_081291.1, on the reverse strand, counting down.
TTCTTACATGCACCAAATCAAATTTAAATGGTACACATTTTAATTAATTTGTTAGCATAAGATACATTTTTACAAGGATCAACATTTTTAAGATCCCGAACTCTTAGTAAATATTAACCAAGTAGAAGTTTCTTTTCTTTTCTTTTTTTTTTTTTTTTTAAGATTTTATTTATTTATTTGTCAGAGAGAGAGAAAAAAAGAGTGGCAGGCAGAGCAAGAAGTTGACTTCCCACTCTGAGCAGGGAACCTGATACAGGACTCCGGGATCATGACCTGAGCTGAATGCTGACACCTAATTGATTGAGCCACACAGACATCCCCCAAGTAGAAGTTTCTTATTCTACCATAGCCACCCAGTCATGCAAGTTTACAGGTTTTACCTATACCATAGTCACTTGCCCAAGTATCTTGGCTCAAACCTCAGGCAGCTCATGCCTCGATCACAATGTCACTGAAGTCATGCCTGAATATCTTCCTTTCCAATTTCAACCTATTTTCACCTCAAAGATAACATTCATTTTCCAGCACAGTAGTGTTGTTTTAGTAACCTCAGTCTCCTCACCGGCAAAGCCCCCAAAGAATCATGTTTAAAAGTTCTGGATGCCCTTCATTCCTCTCTTACTCTCTGTGGTTTTATTTGTTATAATTTTGATAAATAACTCTAGGATGGTGCTCATTTCTGGACAATCATGGTGACCTCATGGTGTAGAGGGCCATATATAACAATTTTTACTTTATGTTACTACAGTATCATAATTTAAAAATTATTATTTTGAATTCTACATACATATAGAACTCAGAAATCAAGCCATATCCTTCAATAGGAAAATCCTATGTAAACATAATGTCTAGCTTAATGACCAGGGCTACCTTCTGTTCTCAGTTTCACTTCATTTTTACCTTAGGTCAGCTAGAATTTATCTCTCCAGGTCCTGTGGCCAATTTTTTATAGACAAGTCCAATTTCAGGCTTGATTTGCTCTCTTCAAAGCTCTCTGGTACTTGGAATTTTTGCTCTGTTTACTCATTGAACCACTCCTTTCCCTTAGACATCTGACTTAGGTCAAGTTTAATAAGTTGTTAAAGCTCAGTACTTTTCTTTTCTTTTCTTTTCTTTTTTTTTTTTTTTTAAAGATTTTATTTATTTATTTGACAGACAGAGATCACAAGTAGGCAGAGAGGCAGGCAGAGACAGAGGAGGAAGCAGGCTCCCTGCTGAGCAGAGAGCCCGATGTGGGGCTCGATCCCAGGACCCTGGAATCATGACCTGAGCCGAAGGCAGAGGCTTAACCCACTGAGCCACCCAGGCGCCCCTTCTTTTGTTTTAATACAATCGAAGACATTCTGATCATTTTGCCCAACACTGTAAATCCTTTTGTTGATTGATTTAGGAAAAGATTCCTATCTTCAATATTTCAAATCCTCAAAATTCCTGAAGTGTTCTTATTTCACACCTCCACATGCTAAAACTATTCAGTAGGGAAATGCTTATCATGGCATATAATTCTAGAAATTCACAATTGCAAGTAATGGAAATCAATAGTACCTAATTGTTTTATTTACATAAATTCTGATGGGAGGAAGTCCTAGTCAACTATTCAATGCATATCATTGAATTTTATGGGGAGTTAATAATTCATACAAACTACCACATGGAACAAGCATTCTGTTCAGTACTGGGAATAGACTAGAGAACAGGACACAGTCTTTGCTCTCAGGAATCTTAGTCTTCAAAGGTAGACGTGGATTATTAACAAAAATAACATAATAGAGGATAAAGAGTTAGGAAATCCTCAAAGTCCCTCAGTCAGTTGTGCTTCCAACTCTTGATTTCAGCTCTGGTCATGATCTCAGGGTTATGAGATCAAGCCCTGGCTCAGCTCTGTGCTTGCTGTGGAGAGAGGGCCAAGATACTCTCTCTTGGGCACTTGGGTGGATCAGTTTGTTGAGTTTTCAAACCTTGCTTTTGGCTCAGGTCATGATCTTAGGGTCCTGGGAATTGAGCCCCAAGTCAAACTCTGTACTCAGTGGGGAGTCTGCTTGATGATTCTCTCCCTCTCCCTCTGACCCCCCACCCCCCACTCTCAAGTAAAATAAATAAATCTTTAAGAAAACATTCTTTCCCTGTCTCTTGGCCTCTTTTGCCCTCATCTCAAATAAATAAATAAATAAATAAATAAATAAATAAATAAATAATTTGGAAGCTCTGAATTTGAAATATGTGGTCCATTTTACCATATAGGTAGATAATCGAAGATTAAAGAAAATAGTTTGCTTGTGCTAAGAAAAGAAAAATATTTATTCTGTATATATCCTTGCACCAATGTGTACTTGGTCCATTTATTTCTGCTACTTCTATGAAAGAAAAGCAGAGAAAAAATGCTTATCAGGTGCTTCTGGGTTTCCAACAGCCATGATATTGCTGCTGTCACTTTCCTCCTCTGGGTCCTCAACTAGCTGCATGCATTTTGAAGAGCCCACCAAGTTTAGTATTCCCATACATTCTAAATCCAGAAGGTGTCTTTTAGCATATATATATATGGTAAGACCAAGTGTGTGTAAGAGAAAAATAAACAAGAGTGTGTGGTGAAAAAAAAATCTCCTAGAAAATGTCTACCTTCCCTTTGGGGCTAAACCAAATTGCAAGATACTAGAAATGGAATGAAGCCAGAAACAGCAACTAGATAAAGTGATTCGCTCTATGTTTATCCACTATCAAATGCAGTTCCAAATGGTACTCAAATAGTACATGCTTTAATTTTAGCCCTCTGCTGCCATCAGAAGTAGGACGCTTGTACTTTTTCAGTCCTGGAACCTGTGGCTGGTTGGCTCATCCGACAGTTTGTCTCATGTAAAGATTTTGTCCATAGCCCCATCCTTGTGAGTGACACCTGGGATAGTGTTCTGAAGGAAGTGTTGCTGCTAATGTGGGAGAGAAGGGGACTTTCTGACTTCTTTAATTAACTTCAGGATACAGAAAATAGCATGCGCAGCCAGTCTTAGCACTTTCACCTAATTTGGGACACATAGGAGAAGGAGCTTTCTAGTCTTAAAAATAAATAAATAAATGAAAATAAATGTTATTTATAAACAAAGAATAACTTTGAAAAAGGAGTTTTAGAGCCTTACATATGCTCCTCCATGTTCCAGTGTGGCATTTTGTCTTGGAAATCTTTTGGGAGAATTGATGACAGTTCATTCATTCCATCCAATTCCATGAGAAACAAGTGTCTTTATAAAATAGTGTTGGTCAGAGGTTAGGATTTTCCTAATGGTGTCCTGTAACAAAAATTTGTGCTTTTTTCCCCTCCTTTTTGTCCTACAGTGGTGCACTGCACCATTCTAAAGAATACTATAAATGAGCACTCCATTAATTTGGAGCGTTGTACTTCCGGCTCAAACTGCAGAATCATCATTTCCGCCAAGACTCATATATATGTCTTAAAAGAAATGGCATCAGATGGCTTCTAAATATCACGCCAGGTTCTCCCAATCAATCATTTCAAATACCAACCCTGGGGTTTCATAGCTTGAGATAGTCATCTTTATAACTAAAATTTTGTTCCATGCTTGGCTAGTCTATATTATTTTAGAAAAAGGATTCTGAAGCTGAGCTGTTATTTAAACATATGTTTACTTCATCATGGAGGCTGTGACAGATGGAAGTTTCTTCATCTGTAAAATGGGGGTAGCAATAATGTTAAAACCATATGGCTGTTATGAGGACAAAATGTGATGACACATGAAGCAGCACTTTGTAAACTGTATGGCATGACACACATGTTAATTGTAATAATATTTACACTCCCAAACAGTCAACGGCACACATTTTATGGTTCAGATAACGGACACCCACAGGCACATACACACCCACATATTTAAGACCAAAAATGATATCCACTCATTGTACAAGATCAGAGGTTAATGGCTATATGATTACCAAATGCATAACACAAGCTGGGATACCAGGTGAATGCGTTCACTGCATCCATTATGAGGTTTTCCAGGGACAAAGTAAAAAATCACCAGCTTTAATCTTTTACTTAATAGATGTAAAAAATCGGGGCTGGCTCAGTGGGTTAAGCCACTGCCTTCGGCTCAGGTCATGATCTCAGGGTCCTGGGATCCAGCCCCCGCATCAGGCTCTCTGCTCAGCGGGGAGCCTGCATCCTCCTCTCTCTCTCTGCCTGCCTCTCTGCCTACTTGTGATCTCTCTCTGTCAAATAAATAAATAAATTCTTTAAAAACAAACAAACAAAAACAGATGCAAAAAATCCTGCAACGCAAGATTAGGAGTCATGTTTTCCTTTCATTTAGTTACTAAGTGTGAATTTATCTTTTAGGAACTTAAAATGATGTTTTTGCAAATTATGATGGGCAAATTTACAACACTTAAAATAGAGCGGCACTAAATAATGAATACTTCTCTAGAACACAATAACAAATGGCAGGTTATAGGGCTATAAAAAATGTAATAGCTGTTAACAATTACTGCCCCCACTAACCTGACTAGAGAGAGAATGACAAAGAAAGGTTGGCAGGAAAGAATATCATACAGTATATTTTGCGATTATATCTGTATGCCTAGGGAAACTGGCAGGGTGTGGGCTTATGGGAGAGACAGAAAAAAATCTCAGACACATGAAACAGAAAATGGGAAAGCAGAATGGTTTAGGAAGATTTTCATGATTCCCTCACCCATGGAGATTGTGGATGAAACACATATAGGTAAAAAGTAATCACAGAATTATAATAAACACAAGTAAATATTTAGAGATACAATATTGCTTTTCTTTTTCTTTTCTCTCTCAGATGAGACTCCAACCAACAATTCGCAGCTTGGTAAGCTAATGAACATATATTGAAAATAAAAGTATGATTTTTAAAAATTTTAAATGTTTTTTGACTATCAGTTGCAACTAAATATGATGAGTTCTGATTTTACAAGTTTGTTATATTTTACATAACATCTGAACTCATATGAGACCTGGTGGTCAATTTTTACAGCATTTTACAGATGATTTTTTTTTTTTTTTTTGGCAGCCCAGGGAATATTAGTCTTCTAAACTGCATAATCCTTTGGTTATTGGATTGAATTATAGTCAAATAGATTATAGCATTTATCATGTCATGCTGTTATTTCACAAGATACTAATGACAGATGTTTTGCAGGTATAAACTGGGATAAGGTGAGAGAAATCCAATATTGGACCTTTCCACTATGTCTATTTTATTGCTTGCAGGTTCTCCAAGTGACCCTCCTTTCCAGCTGAACACCGTTACCAGTGCACTGATATCAGGAATGGTCATTCTGGGAGTCATGAGCTTTTCCCTTCTCTTGTGCTCACTGGCCCTTCTACACAGAAAGGCACCCACCAATTTAGTGTTGAATGGCATAAGAAACCCAGTCTTTGACTGACTGTAACAGGTCCCTCCTTTTGGGAAAAGGATTCACTGACCATACCATGGGTGACTTGTTAGTGTTTCATCCAAATTGAATGCCAGCCAGCATTTGGTATTTATAGGTTTGATAGATTTCACAGTGTAGCTCATTAGCATGATGATAGTGAAAGAATTTTGATGCTATTGTTCTTGTCATTTATGTATGTGGTCAGCCCTATTTGTTTGGCACCAATTGGTATAATGGCAATAAGCAAACAATATTCAGGACTTAGATCTTACAGGATCAGTCACATTTCATTTTATTTCAATTTTCTTTTGATTTTTGGTTGTTACAGAGATAAAGGTGGGCGTAGAAAAAAATACATTTGTTGCATTCCCCCCCACCCCCGTAAGTGTTAAAACCTGATGTAATAGCATTTAGAGTTGTATATGTGGTCCTAAAATGAAAGTCACTCTTTTGTTTTATTCCAGATAATTCCAGCTTGGGGATATGTTTTAATTGGACTGGCCAATTTGGACACATGAGATTTAATTACTTATTCTATGACCTGTGTTTTTGGCTGATTTCCATGTCCGATGACATTCATTAAAAAACAAAACAAAACAAAACAATAAACTCTTGGGAAATGTATCTTAACCTGGACCATCTACTTGTGTAGCAAATAGTAAAAATAGTCATTAACCTCTGAAAGATACTAAGTGACCCTAGATCATTATTCATTTGTATAGGAATGACTGTGATCAGTTTTCTCCTGGTTCAAGTGAGAACATTAGCACATGTTGACTCTCCTCCCAGGTAAACCGCTCAGCTGCTTTTGCAAGAGCAAAAGCACTGCTATTTCTAGTAGTGAGGCAACTGCAAAGGTCTTTCTTCTTTCAAGAGCCATTACATATGAGAAAAAACCATAGTTGTGGGAGAGGACACTGTCCCCACACATACGTGTAGTGTTCCCATAGGGGTTTTTAACAACCTAGTTTCCCTTTTTTTCCTATGACAAAGAGGAAACAGGCTAAGTGTGTTTTGCAGAACGTTGTTGCTGTCTCTATGAAAAAAATGTCCTTTTCCCACAAATTTTTGATGCTGGCTAAACAAAGAATCTGGAGGAGTCTAACTTGTTAGGGTGTCTTCTTGAAAGTATCATGTTCACCATGGAATAAACAGTATTTTCCTATATAGTAAGCTGCAAGAAGTATCTGGTCTTTTATCAGTTTTGCAAAAAGTTTTTAAAAGCCAAGTTTAAGCAGACTGTTCTTACAAAAAAAAAAAATTATCCTTCCTTTTCTTCAGCCTATCTACACAACTGAATAGAACAATTCAGCGACAACCATCAAAATCTAGCACATGGCTACTAGATGTGTTATGTTACCTGTAACAACTGCTGTAGAGACTAATTTATATTCAGCATTTGTGATCCATTATTCAGAACTTAATTTAGTATCCTATATGCAAATCGCTATGCAATTTTAAATTTGTTTCAAATGAAGTAGCTATGCTCTGAAGTTAATAATTAAATCAATCATCAAATGAAAAACGCCTTTTCTCCAATTTGCCTGAACAGATTAGAAGAAAGTGTTTATATTATAATAATTAGCTATATGATTGCCTCAACTTTCTCTTTCAATGTTTAGATACAGTCAAAGTGAAATAGGTCCAGAAAGTCTTTGGATAATTTATTCAATATTAAAAAGTCTAACACTTAGAAAGCCAACTTCCTCTTCCCTGTGTTACTTCAAAATCCCTTTGAAGTGACCATTCTGAACTTTATCTGTATTAAGAATTTATTTTCTACTTTAAACAGAAAAATCCTACAGAAAAGAAAAAGTACGGACCATGTGTGCTACTTATGTGATCTTATATGCACATGGGTAATTAAAATAGTTTAGTAGATCTATTTCAGATACTTTAAGTGAATTGCCATTAATCTGAGGATTAAGTCCTGTGAATAGGATGTTATCATTGAAGCCAGTTGGTCAGTTTGATTTTGTGTTTTTGGGAACTGTTTCAGGTCAGTGACCTTTTACATTCTATATACCACTTTTTAAAATTGAGTAATGGACACATCATTTTGTAAGCAACTTACATCTCAGATTATTATTTTTTTTTGCCTTCCTGTCACTATAAATGGGAGAATCAGAGCTATAATGAGACAAACCATGTTTGTTTTATATAGTTTTGTTCTTATCAACCTGCAGTTATGTGTAGTATTTAGTTGTGCTGAATATTTTGGTTACTATGGTGTGAAAGCCTTACAAAATATGTGCAAATGTTCCTTCAGTTTTAATACCTCAAACTGTTTTTGTTTTGTTTTGTTTTGTTTTGGCACTTCAGGGGTTAGTTAGGTCTGATGACATGTAAAAGATGATTGTTTAATAAAATAATTGTAAATGAATATCTTTAAAATAGTCATCTGTTTTTGTTTTTGTTTTTTTTAAGGTATTTCTCCTTCCTAATCTCAACATTCTCTTCCTAGTTTCACAAATGTTAAGAATGACTGAACTTAAAATAAGCTCCTTCATGCAACAGGGAAGGGCAGTGATCTCTGAAACTAGATGAAGCTTGTTCTCTCCGTATTGAGCTTCCTGGTTACAGCTCTGTGTCAGGAGACCTATTCAGGAGATCAGCTGACGGTAAAGAAGTGTGCTTTACCTTGAGTTTGAGCACTAACACTGAACCTATAATTTTTTAAAACTTTGAGGGGAAAATCAGAACTGGAAAGACAAGAAGCTCAGCCTCTGCCTAGAGTTTCACAGGCTCTCATGACAGTCCCCAGGGTCAGCCTATCATCTCTTGTTTTGAGAAGTGACAGAGTTGAAGAAAAAAACTTTTCCTGACTCAGGGAGAATCTAATCTTAAAGAAATGAGTAAACCTCTGGGTCTCCATGCGATGGCATGTAGGTTTGGGAGAATCACAGAAATGATGGTTCAGGAAGGGACATGGTCAGCTGTGGAAAATGTAAGGTAATAAATGTCTAGAAGTGAGAAAAGAGCAGGAGAAGAAGTTCATGGGAGACACTTATTTGTGAACACATATGAGGCATAATTTGAAGGATTTCCAGAGCACTTTGCAGGAATGAATTATAACAGGATGGAGAGCCTTCTATTATGACTGTGGAGGCTATTAGGCTAGCACGCATTGGCTTTCATTCCATATTTATAAGGGAAAAAGCAAGTCGATCACAGATCAATTGCTTTTGAGAATGAGGTTCCTCAATTATTTATAAGTGGGGAGACATTTAATATAAAACAATTCAAATTTGCAATTTAGAAAAAAAAAATGTAGTTGGGTAGTAAACAGAACAGATGCCAGGACTACCTGTTGTATTAATCAGGGTTCTCCAGGAAAAGAGAACTAATGGAATATATGTACTAGATATAAAGAGGTTTATTTTAAGGAATTAGTTTACATAATTATGGAGATTGACAAGTCACAAGATCTGCAGTCAGCAAGGCCCAGGAGGGCTGGTGGTGGAGTTCTAGCCTGGGTCCAAAGATCTGAGAACCAGGAGAGCTGATGGTGTATTTCCAGTCTGAAAGCTAGCAGGCTTAAGACCAAAAAAGAGCTATTATTTCCATTCAATTCCAAAGACAGGAATAAATCAGTGTCCCAGGTTGAAAAGCAGTCAGATGGAAATGATTCTCTCCTAGTCACAGGATGTTTAGCCCTTTTGTTCTAGCCAGACTTTCAAATGACTAAATGGGGCCCACCCACATTAAGTAGGGCAATCTGATTTGCTAATTTATTCAAATATTAGTGTCATCCAAAAACATGTCACAGACACACCCAGAATAAGGTTTGACCAAATGTCTGGTGACCTATGCTCTAGTCAAGTTGATATAAAATGGACATCACAGCTGGTTAACTGGCAAATCCACCATCTATTTGTCTGGCACTTTTGAAAACCAGAAGTCCTAATCAGTCCAGTAACAGTAAGAAAATGAATAAATAAAAATGTTACAAAATTTGGCAGTGTATGATTGCAATGATTGTGAAACATTTAATATCTAAATGTAGGGACTTATGAGCAGAGGGTCCTCTTTTATGTTAGCTAATAATATGGATCAAATAGAGAAAAGAGAGGGCCACGAGTAGGTGGGCAGCGATGAGCTCCAAAGTCATGCCAAAATATCCTGCAGCATCAGGAGACACAGGACAGAAAGAGGCTTGGCATCAAAGTACCAATGGGTCCCCATTCCACAGGGCTGGCCCTGGAGCATAGTGAGTGATGACATCAGCAGTGACAGTAGGCCAGAGCAATAAAGAACATAAGACAACAAAGCAGAGATATTGGGGGCAAATGCAGCAAAGGAAGTGCTGGAGGCTGAGAGAAGAGGCACCTTCTTAGTGGGAATGAGTTCACTAGTGGGAGACAAAAGAAGAATATCTGGTAGCTGTTACCCATATTTATCCTGGTGGTGGCCGATCTCCTCCAGAGGCTCTAAGGAAGTGGAAACTGGATAAATATGTCACATTTTCATGTTTGTGAGAATATCTTGCCTGATTGCTTATTGGCAAACAGCATCAGCCTCTGCAAATTTGAACACAGGAGAACTGAAAAATAACCTTAGTTAATGCCACTTTTTTGCTAAGATAGCAGGAAGAGAATTGGTTTGGGACCTTCTACTCACAGGTACTAGATACAAGATTTGGGAATCTCTGCTCAGTAAACTTCATTTGTAAAATGCTTTGTATTCTTGAAAAAGTGAAATCGAGAGCTCAGATTGTTATCTCTGTATAGTTTAAAGCTCCAGTTCCTTTTGCCTCAAGTATCTGGGTATTTTCTGTTTTACTTAAATTGCCAACATAATTACCTCAATTTTCCCCTACATTTTCCATGTTGAAAAGTGAAGTGCTATCATTATATGGAGGTTTAGTGAAAGTCAATGTGGCCCCAATTTTGAGGTTACTTTTCATCAAGAGTAGAACTCTTTAGCATTGCCCAAAGTGGAATCCATTACTGAGTAGTCCTGCTGGTTTGGCTAATCACCCAGCACCAGAAGATCCTGGGAGAGTTGTGGTTTGACAATTTCATGCAACTTTGCCTCAAAGTTATACAGGTCCTTAAGCTATTTCTCCTCTTGTATGTAGTTTGTAACTTTTTCTTTTTTTTGTAACAGTGAACAATTGACTAAAATGAAAAATTACTTGAGAGGAAATGTAGTACTTTTAAGAAATTATTTACCATTTGGGAATTGGAAATGATTTGCTTTTTAAAAGTTGTTGCTAGAATGAGGGGGGCAGAGAATAATGCAGAGACCCAGGGTTACCAGAGGATCTGACTTAAGCCTATGTCACCATTTACTCATGACCTTAGAATGTTAAATATATTGATTTCTGTACAAGGATCTTTATCACTGTATTACTTTGAATCAAAAAGTATTAGATGCCACTTATATGTTCCCAGATGCAGAATTTGTAGACATACTATTTTTGGGATATAAGAATATGTAGACACTGAAAATCAGTTATCAAAAACCTTTACCAAATAAGAATATGCTGGACTATGAAAAGAAAAAAGAACCCTGAACCATATATATAATATAAGCTCCCACAGAAAAAAGACAGGAAGGAAACTGATAGAAATGTTAACAATGGTCAGTAAGGGAAAAATAATTGTATGGCTCTCTAGGATGTTTCCTTTTTTTGAGAAACTATCCAAGTCATTTAAACAGAAAATAATTTTAGTTTTCTAATAATTTAGAAGTTGAAGAAAATGTTTTGTATATATTATTGAGATAATTGCCTCAATTTTAAACTTTATTTCATTTCAGTTACTGAGAAAATTATTTGTACCTATTTTAAAAAGCATACACCTGAAAGAAAAATCCCAAACCTTTCTGGGAGATAGAATGTAACTGCTTTGCTTATTCCCAACATTTTTCTCAATTGTTAATTTTAATACTTTAGTCAATATGCAAATGGCCTGCAATGCTTCAGATTATACAACGGCCGATACCAGATACTAAGCGGATTTGGGGGAACTCTGGCTTCTATTGACAACAATGAATGAGCTATCAGATTCACTGTTTTTCATTTGTGCATTTGTTTTTCCCACATCACTGACATTCATTATGGTTAGCCGGGCTCGCACTGAAAATGGGTTTATGCTCTGGGAAATGGTTGAAAAGCATCATCATCTTCATTATATCAACAATGAAAATAATGTCTGTCCATGCTCTCTAGAGTTGATGGCTGGAATGTTTGAAAACGACACCCAGACATTTTCCCTCTCACCCTGAGGGGGAAAAAAAAATCCATGCCAGCATTATGTTTTTATTTTACAAATAATCTGTTTTCCCCTTGCCCTTTAGATCTGAGAAAAAGCTGCGTGTAATGAATGCTATTTGAACATAGAGGCAATTTCCAGAATGAGTATAATGCCACTGCCTGTCGATTCTTGAGAGAGCTGGCATATGAAAAAGATACAGAAATTCTCCAGATTACCTCCTCGGTTGAACACTACCCATATTCTAAAGTAAACAAATAACTATGTTCACTGTGTTTTCACCTCACCCTATCCCCCCCTTCAGAACAATGATAATTGCTTTGTTGGCGTTTTACATTTCTTCCATTACCTATTAAGTATTCCTGAGAATAAGTGGACAGAAATTCATTACAAATATAAGATCCGAATTCCTGCAGGTCTGAGAAAAAAGGCTGCGGCAGCTTTCTTCCGTTAACTTATTCATTCTTGGGGTTAAATTTTTTTCTCAACAATGGATCTTTCCTCAAATGGCAACCAGCGAAAGTAACTTTATGCATACCCAGAGGGGTTGAAATAATGCCTTAAAAACTGTGTGGTTTTTCCTAAATTGTCAACTGTACCGTTCAAAAGATATCACGTTTTGCCTCAGCTTAAAAATCAACATTTTTTCTCTCTTCAGATGGGATTAAGGGAATAACAGAGCCAAGGATAGCACATAAATGTGTATCTTTTGCTCTTCAGTCAAATTACTTCTCCCAGTATCTAAACTCTGTGCTAACTCTAAATGGAAGGCAAGAAGTAAAGAATAATGTGCTGTCTTAAATGTAGATGGAAGATAAGATGTAGAGACTAAATTTTAAAAACCACACCAAGATATATTCATTCCACTCTCACATTTAAATAATGCTCACATTAAATAATTGTTCCAAAGGAACTGTCAAAATGAAACAGTCATAGCTTTCCTTCGCTGAGCTCTGACAACTATAAAAGTCTAATGCTCACAGTGAAACTATGAAAATTATTTTTTAAAAAAATCATCTGCAAAACATGAGCAAAAACTCACTTCTATCTGATTATTGGCAGAAAAAATGAGCAAGTTCAAAAATATGCATAAGGTGAAACTTTCCAGATGATATTGATTATCAGGGCTGACCCAAGGAATCTAAACCATGTAGGACAAAATTGAGTTTCAAGGACCTATGTGTAAATTGCAAAGGTATAATAAGCACTATTGTTTTTAACTTTTGTCTTAGTTGTCATCTATATCCGTGCTTTCTGTGTTCAGGGAAAATGTGGAACTTACTGTGAAATGCATAAGCTCTGCAAATCAGCACTTACAGGTTCCTGGGGACTTTAGAGTCAAGGAATTGAACACTTGCTTTTATTTTTTATTTTTTTAAATATTTTTTATCTGTGTATTTATTTTTTATTAACATATAATGTATTATTTGCTTCAGGGGTACAGGTCTGTGAATCTTTAGTCTTACACATTTCACAGCATTCACCATAGCACATACCCTCCCCAGTGTCTATCACCCAGCCACCCTATCCCTAGCCCCTGACTCCCAGCAACCCTCATTTTGTTTCTTGAGATTAAGAATCTCTCATTGTTTGTCTCCCTCCTGATCCCATCTTTTTTCATTTTTTTCCCTCCATACCCGCCATGACTCCCCACCCTGCCTCTCAAATTACTGATATCAGAGAGATCATATGATAATTGTCTTTCTCTAGTTGACTTATTTCACTTAGCTTAATACCCACTAGTTCCATCCTGGTCATTGCAAATGGAAAGATTCTAGGGTTTTTGATGGCTGCATAGTATTCCATCATATAAAATTTCTTTTTTTGTTCATCTGTTGATGGACATTGGTTATTGTGGACTTTGCTGCTATAAACATTTGGGTGCACATGCCCTTTTGGATCACTACATTTCTATTTTTAGAGTAAATAACCAGTAATGTGATAGCTGCGTCAGAGGGTTGCTCTATTTTCAAATTTTTGAGGATCTTTCATACTGTTTTCCAGAGTGGCTGCACCAGCTTGCATTCCCACCAACAGTGTAGGAGGGTTTCCCTTTCTCCACATCCTCACCAACATCTGTCGTTTCCTGACTTGTTAATATTAGCCATTCTGACTGGTGTGAGGTGGTATCTCACTGTGGTTTTGAATTGTATTTCCCTGATGCCGAATGATGTTGAGCACTTTTTCATGTGTCTGTTGTTCAGTTGGATGTCTTCTTTGCAGAAATATCTGTTCCTGTCTTCTGCCCATTTCTTGATTGGATTATTTGTCCTTTGGGTGATGAGTTTGATAAGTTCGTTATGGATTTTGTATACAAGCCCTTTATCTGATATGTCATTTGCAAATATCTTTTCCCATTCTGTTGGTTGTCTTTTGGTTTTGTTGACTGTTTCCTTTGCTGTGCAAAAGCTTTTGATCTTGATGAAGTTCCAGTAGTTCAATTTTGCTCTTGCTTTCCTTGCCTTTGTTGATGTTTCTAGGAATAAATTGTAGTGGTGGATTTCAAAGAGATTGCTGCCTGTGTTCTCCTCTAGGATTTTGATGAATTCCTGTCTCACATTGAGGTCTTTCATCCATTTCAAGTCTATTTTTGTGTGTGGTGTAAGGAAATGGTCCAGTTTCATTCTTCTTCATGTAACTGTCCAATTTTCCCAACACCATTTGTTGAAGACACTGTCTTTATTTCCCTTGAACATCTTTCCTGCTTTGTTGAAGATTAGTTGACCTTAGAGTTGAGGGTCAATTTCTGGGCTCTCTATTCTGTTCCATTGATCTATGTCTGTTTTTGTGCCAGTACCATACTGTCTTGATGATTACAGCTTTGTAATAGAGCTTGAAGTCTGGAATTGTGATGCCTCCCACGTTGGTTTTCTTTTTCAACATTCCTCTGGCTATTCAGAGTCTTTTCTGGGTCCATATAAATTTTAGGATTATTTGTTCCATTTCTCTGAAAAAAATTGATGGTATTTTGATAGGGATTGCATTAAATGTGTAGATTGCTTTAGGTAGCATAGATGTTTTCACAATATTTGTTCTTCCAATCCATGAGCATGGACTATTTATCCATTTCCTTTTGTCTTCCTTAATTTCTTTCATGAGTGCTTTCTAGTTATCTGAGTACAGATTCTTTGCCTCTTTGGTTAGATTTATTCCTAGGTATCTTATGGTTTTGGGTGCAATTGTAAATGGGATTGGCTTGTTAATTTCTATTTCTTCTGTCTTGTTGTTGGTGTATAGAAATGCAACTGATTTCTATGCATTGATTTTATATCCTGACACCTTAACTAAATTCTTGTATAAGTTCTAGCAGTTTTGGAGTGGAGTCTTTTGGGTTTTCCACATAAAGTATCCTATCATCTGCAAAAAGTGAGAGTTAACCTTCTTCTTTGCTGATTCAAATGCTTTTTATTTCTTTTTATTGTCTGATTGCTGAGGCTAGGACTTCTAATATGATGTTGAATAGCAGTGGTGACAGTGGACAGACCTGCCATGTTTCTGAGCTTAGCGGAAAAGTTCTCAGTTTTTACCCATTCAGAATAATATTCACTGTGGGTTTTTCATAGATGGCTTTTATGGTATTGAAGTATGTACCTTCTATCCCTACACTGTGAAGAGTTTTGATCAAGAAAGGATGCTGTATCTTCTTCAAAGAAGACATACAAATGTCCAAGACACATGAAAAAATGTTCATCATTAGATATCAGAGAGAGTCAAATCAAAACCACATTGAGATACCATTTTACACCAGTCAGAATGGCCAAAATCAACAAGACAGTAAACAACAAGTATTGGAGAGGATGTGGAGAAAGGGGAACCCTCTTACACTGTTGGTGGGAAAGCAGGTTGGTGCAGCCACTTTGAAAAACAGTATGGAGATTCCTTAAGAAATTAAAAATAGAGCTACCCTATGACCCTGCAATTGTACTACTGGGTATTTACCCCAAAGATACAGATGTAGAGGACAGAAGGGCCATCTGTACCCCAATGTTCATAGCAGCAATGGCCACAGTCACTAAACTATTGAAAGAGTCAAAATGCCCTTCAACAGATGAATGGATAAAGAAGATGTGGTCCCTATATACAATGAAGTATTATGCCTCCATCAGAAAGGATGAATACCCAACTTTTGTATCAACATGGACAGACAGGAGGAAATTATGCTGAGTGAAGTAAGTCAAGCAGAGAGAGTCAATTATCATAGGATTTCACTTACTTGTGGAGCATAAGGAATGACATGGAGGACATTGGGAAATGGAGAGGAGTGAGCTGGGGGAAATTGGAGGGAGAGACAAACCATGAGAGACTGTGGACTCTGAGAAACAAACTGATGGGTTTGGAGGGGAGGGGGAGGGGGGATTGGTTGAGCCTGGTGGTTGGTATTAAGGGGGGAAGGTATTACATGGAGCACTGGGTGTGGTGCATAAGCAATGAATTTTGGAACACTGAAAAAAAGTAAATTAAATCAAAAAAATCAAAAAGAAAGGATGCTGTACTTGTCAAATGCTTTTTCAGCATCTATTGAAAGTATCATACGGTTCTTGTTCTTCCTTTTATTAATGTATTTGTATCACATTGATTGATTTGTGGATGTTGAACCAATCTTGCAGCCCTGGAATAAATCCCACTTGGTTGTTGTGAATAATTCTTTAAATGTACTGTTAGATCTCATTGGCTAGTATTTTGGTGAGAATTTTTGCATCTGTGTTCATCAAGGATATTGGTCTATAGTTCTCTTTTTTAAGAGGTCTTTGTCTTGTTTTGGGATCAAGATAATGCTGGCCTCATAAAATGAGTTTAGCAGTTACCCTTCTATTTCTATTTTTTTGAATAGTTTCAGGAGAATAGGAATTAATTCTTCTTTAAATATTTGGTAGAATTCCCCTGGGAAGCCATCTGGCCCTGGGCTTTTGTTTGTTGAGAGATTTTTGATGACTGCTTCAATCTTTACTGGTTATGGTTCTGTTCAGGTTTTCTATTTCTTCCTGGTTCAGTTTTGGTAGTTTATAGGTCTCTAGGAATGCATCCATTTCTGCCAAATTGTCAAATTTGCTGGTGTATAGTTGCTTATAATATGTTCTTATAATTGTTTGTATTTCTTTGGTGTTGGTTGTGATCTCTCTCCTCTTTCATTCATGATTTTATTAATTTAGGTCCTTTTTTTTTTCTTTTGATAAGTCTGGCCAGGGTTTTATCAATCTTATTAATTTTTTCAAAGAACCAGCTCCTAGTTTTGTTAATTTTTTTCTACTGGTGTTTTTTGATTTCTATTTCATTTATTTCTGCTCTGATCTTTATTATTTCTCTTCTCCTGCTGGGTTTAGGCTTTTTTTTTTTTTTTTTTTCCCTGTTCTTTCTCCAGCTCCTTTAGGTGTGGGGTTAGGTTGTGTACTTGAGACCTTTCTTGTTTCTTGAGAAAGGCTTGTATCATTATACACTTTCCTCTGAGGATGGCCTTTGCTGTGTCCCACAGATTTTGAACAGTTGTGTTTTCATTATCATTTGTTTCCATGAATTTTTTTCAATTCTCCTTTAATTTCCAGGTTGACCCATTCGTTCTTTAGTAGGATGCTCTTTAGCCTCCATATATTTACATTCTTCCCAACTTTCCTCTTGTGATTGAGTTCTAGTTTCAGAGCATTGTGGTATGAACATATGCAGGGAATGACCCCAATCTTTTGGTGCCAGTTGAGACTTGACTTGTGACCCAGGATGTGATCTATTCTGGAGAATGTTCTATGTGCACTAGAGAAGAATGTGTATTCTGTTGCTTTGGGATGGAATGTTCTAAATATTTGTGTGATGTCCATCTGGTCCAGTGTGTCATTTAAGGTCTTTATTTCCTTATTGATCTTTTGCTTGGATGATCTGTCCATTTCAGTGAAGGGGGTGTTAAAGTCCCCTAATATTTTTGTATTATTGTCAATGTGTTTCTTTGATATTGTTATTAATTGGTTTATATAGTTGGCTGCTCCCATGTTAGGGGAATAGATATTTAAAATTATTAGATCTTGTTGGACAGATCCTTTAAGTATGATGTAGTATCCTTCTTTATCTCTTATTATACTCTTTGGCTTAAAATCTAATTTATCTGGTATAAGGATTGCCACCCCAGCTTTCTTTTGATGTCCATTAGCATCGTAAATTGTTTTCCACCCCCCACCACCACTTTAAATCTGGAAGTGTCTTTGGGTCTAAAATGAGTTTCTTACAGAAAGCATATCAATGGGTCTTATTTTTTTTAATCCATTAAAATACTCTGTGCCTTTTGATTGGGGCATTTAGCCCATTTATATTCAGGGTAACTCTTGAAAGATATTAGTTTAGTGCCATTTTATTGCCTGTGAGGTGACTGTACTGTATATTGTCTCTGTTCCTTTCTGGTCTACTAGAGCAGAAGAGGCTCTCTCTTTGCTTAGAGGACGCTTTTCAATATTTCTTGTAGAGCTGGTTTGGTGTTTACAAATTCTTTTAATTTTTGTTTTTCCTAGAAGCTTTTTATCTCTCTTTCTATTTTCTATAGCTGGATATAGTATTCTTGGCTGCATTTTTTTCTCACTTAGTGCTCTGAATATATCATGCCCTTCTTTCTGGCCTGCCAGGGCTCTGTGGATAAGTATGTTGCCAATCTAATATTTCTACCATTGTGTGTTATAGACTTCTTGTCCCTAGCTGCTTTCAGGATTTTCTCTTTGTCACTAAGACTTGTAAGTTTAACTAGTGCATGACAGGGTGTGGACCTATTTTTATTGATTTTGAGGGGGGTTCTCTGTGCCTCCTGGATATTGATGCATTTTTTTCTTTGTCATATTAGGGAAATTCTCTATGATAATTCACTCCAATATATCTTCTTCCGCCCCACCTTCTTCTTCTGGAATCCCAATTATTCTAATCTTTTTTCATCTTATGGTATCATTTATCTCTCAAATTCTCCCCCCCCCCCATGGTCTAGTAGTTGTTTGTCTCTCTTTTGCTCAGTTTCTTTATTCTCCCTCATTTGTTCTTCTATATTGCTAATTCTCTCCTCTGTCTCATTTATCCTAGCAGTAAGAACCTCCGTTTTTTTATTGTACCTCATTAATAGCTTTTTTGATTTCAGATTGGTTAGATTTTAGTTCTTTTATTTATCCAGAAAAGGGTTTTATTTTTCCAGACAGGGTTTTTCTAATATCTTGCATGCCATTTTTGAGCCCAGCTAGCGCTTTGAGAATCATCATTCTGAACTCTAGATCCGACATATTACCAGTGTCTGTTTTGATTAGGTCCCTAGCCTTTGGTACTGCCTCTTGTTCTTTTTTTTTTTTTTTTTTGTGGTGAGATTTTCTGCCTTGTCATTTTATCCAGATAAGAATATATAAATGAGAGAATAAAATCCTAAAAGGGTGGTAAAGACCCCAGAAAAAGTATGCTAACCAAATCAGAAGAGACCCCATATCAGGGGGAGAAGAAAGGGGATAAAAAGAAATTTAAAAAAATTAATATAAATATATATTTATATATATATTTGATTGGAGATTAGAACAGAGCCACCCACTTGATTTTGGGTGTATTTTGGTCTCTTAGAAGAAACTATGTCCCAAAATTTTAAAGAAAGATAATATATATATATATATATATATATATATATATATACAAAAAAAACAAGGTTAAGCACAATGAAGGGATGGAATATAACTGTAATTATGATGAAATTAAATTAAATTAAATTAGGTGAAATTAAAGTAGATGACATTTGAAAAAATTATAAAAAAGGAATTGATAAGTTGGTTGGAAAAAGATAGAAAAAGAAAGTGAAGAGAATTTGCTCAGGCTGGAGACTAGAACAAAGCCCTGTTCTAGATTTAGGGTATATTTTGATCTATTAGAAATTGTATCCCAAATTTTTTTAGAAGAAAAAGCCCTATATGTGTGCAAAAATAAAGTTAGATACAATGAAGGATAAAATATGACTATAATAATGAAGGATTAAAAAAGATTTTTAAGAAAAGTATTGTTAAGATAAACTAGTTAAAAAATTTAAAAGCAGAAAAGAGGAAAAGTTAAAAAAATAGAATAAGAAAAAAATAAAATTAAAAAATTTAATTAACTTTGAAAGACTAAAGTTTCATGGGGAAAAAACCATTAATTCCATGATTTGCTTTCCCCTCCTCTGGAATTCTGCTGTTCTCTTTGATCAGTGAGCTTGATCTTGGCTCATTGTTCTCTCAGTCTTCTGGGGGAGGGACCTGTTGTAGTGATTCTCAAATATCTTTGCCTGAGGTGGAATTGTGCCGCCCTTGCCAGGGGTTGGGCTAAGTAATTTGCTCGAGTTTGCTCTCAGGAGCTTTTGTTCCCTGAACACTTTCTGTAGAGCTCTGAAGGTTGGGAATGAAAATGGTGGCTTCCCAATATCCAGCCCAGAGGAGCCAAGAGCTTAAGGCCCCACTCCTCAGAAAAAAGCAGTCAATCACTCTTGTCTCCCTGGTCTCTGGCCATGCTCCAAGCTGACCCGGCCTGTGACTAAGCATTTCTGTCTCTGGCACATGACCTCATTTGGAGTCTCCAAACATAGCAAATTCTTGCTGCACAGCTCTTCCAGCAGAGGATGGTGCTTCTCCCCGGATCTGCCACTTGTAGGGTCTCTGCTCGAAGAGCTGTGGTCCAACTGTGCCACGGATCACAGTTAAAGGTAACCCCAAGCTGAGCTCACTTCTCGACTCTGTCTCTGTAGTCAGCTTCCCACTCTGATACCTGCAAGCTCTGCTATACTCAGACACCCCTGATCATTCAGTGACCCTACGGGACCTGAGACCACACTGTCCCTGGGAGGTCTCCACCCCACTTAGCCTCTGGAGCGATGTCCCTCAGTGGAGCAGATTTCTGAAAGTTCAGATTTTGTGCTCCATTGCTCCACTGCTTGCTGGGAGCCAGCCCCTCCCTCTGTGGTCTATCTTCCCATTGCTTTTGATTCACTTCTCCACATGTCCTATCTTTCAGAAAGTGGTCAATTTTCTGTTTCTAGAATTGCTGCTCTTCTTCTCTTTGATCTCCTGTTGGGTTTGTAGGTGTTTGGAATGGTTTGATAACTATCTAGCTGAACTCCTGCGACTTGATGTCTTCTCAGTCTGCTACTCCTCTGCCATCTTGACTCTCCCAGAATAAGTTTTAAGGCATGGATTTACATTTACTGCTTACTGCTTTTCCAAGTTAGTTTTCTCATCTGTAGAATGGGGATAATAATAATCTCCTCTGTATCTATGCTAAAGTGTTGCAAATAAAGTGAGGTAATAAATAGGATTCCAAAAACTGAAATGAAAAGCTTCAAACCCATATGCATATAATCAAGCCATAAACACCCCCTAGATAGCATAACATCAAGGCAAAGGACTACAGATATTGTTCCTTCTTTCCAAAAGTATCCCCCAGCTTCCTATTTGTATTTTCTTTGGCAGCCTTAGTGCTCTTGTTAGAATGAGATGAGGGAGAAGAGCAAACAATTTAACAAGTAAGAAATAAATGAACAAAAAGACCAAATTCACAAGGTTTGGCTCTTCTTCAGAAGCTTAAATTAAGCTCTAGATAGTACTTTAAATATATTATATATTATCAAGGTAATTTGTTGAAAAGAATATTTATCTACCACTGAGACTCTGGAAATAAGAACTCGATTTATGAGCATCAGATTAGGGTCACTGAATGACATTTGAATGCCTGTGTATTGGTCAAAGTGCAGATGTTTCCTTGCTCTAAGCTGAGAAAATGCAGGTTATTTTAGATGCAGACTAGAGCCAAGGAAGACAACAATGGCAGTATTAAGGGTCTCTTCTCCATCATGGGTGATGATAGGGTCTTAAGTTTGTCTTGCTTCTTTTAAGACCTATTGTCATTGGATCTCTTGGCATTCTTTGGTCATCTGTGTGTCCATAGGATGCACTCTTTGCTGATACTTGTCACCTTTTTTGACTGGACATTAGTCCTAATACCCAACTGTGCTCCCTGAAAGTTTTCTACTTTTCTGACAACCTTCAGAGCGCTTTTCTCTACCACTATTCCTATCAACTGCCACCTGGGTCCTGTCCTGCAAGGATAATGAGCTGCAGAGCTCCTTGACAAAAACCCCAGTATTAGAAATTTCTTCTTTGGGTCTTCTCTATCACTTCTCCCCTTGAAGTTTTGTACTGGCTGAGATCATGTCTAAGTCTCCTGAGGCTTGATTTTGAATTTTAGATGGTTAGCAACCCCTGGGAGATCCCTTTTATGTGGATTTTTATTTATGCTTATTCTCAGCTTACTTCTCTTATTCTGTAGTCTGCTGATCAGTCTCAGAATCTCTTACAGCCTGGATCATGCAGGTCAAGACAGGGCATCTTTCGAAGAGAGAAACTTCCCTAGGCAGCAATTTCAGAGACCATTCAGGCCATTCAAATTATAACATTTCTAAGAAGGCAAGCAAAAATACTGCTAATTAAATGTTTAATTTTTATTATAACTAGCATATTAATTTTAAGTAGGTTTAATTTATAGTTTAGCATGATTTTATTTATGTGCAGCATGTATACTTTATAACACTGAGTGCCCTCTTGTTTAATCAATGTGTATAGGATATTTATGTTCATTTTATTGGACTCTGAGCATAATTTTACTATTAAATATATGGAAGAATTTTATGCTTGTTTTTATGACATCGTTGGATTAAGCTAGGCTTACTTTTATGCCAAGTCTCTTGTCAAGAACACAGCTCTCAATTTCAACATTGTTTCTATGGGAAAATACATAAATACATTGCCTTTCATGAACATCTGCTTGCCTATAATTTCAATAAAGCTAACTGAGCAAGACCCAGGTTTTTTTACTTCTACTGAAACATTTTCCCTCCCTGTGTTTCCCTCTCCTTCTTGGGATAATAATTCCCCTTGAGGTTATGTAGTTATGTTATATGGTGGCCAAGTCTTTTACTATGAATGAAGCACTCATTTCCTTGAGATGCAACATTCTCAGGAAACCAAAGTTTTTAAAAAAACACACATGTGTGTGTACCTACATGGAAGGTGTTGTATTACCACCAACAAAACCCTTAATTTGAAAAAAGATTTCAAATAAGTGTTTTTATTGTTAGTGCTTTAACTATTCTTCTATCAGGTATTTTGCTTCATAGCTTTGTTCAGAGATCTAGATTTTACTGGCCAGTGAGGCCTGAAAACCCTTTCCTTGTTATTTGGAACAAGATGGAGTCTGACAGATGTCATGTGGTGGTATTATGAGTAATCTGTGGTGGTCAGTAATAAAAGTAAAAGGTACCCAGTGTTTGAGGTAGCATTCAAAGTGGGAGGAATTAATGGTATGTTGGAAGGAATGTTGAGTAAAAAGGTGGGATGCTTACATATACTTTGCCAAATCATAGTCTCTCTAAATTTCCATTAGATTCCTTATCATTGTGCTTTAGCAATTTCCTGTAAGAAATGCAAAAACCACACCTCTTCTACTTCATATGTCAAACTACTTCATTATATTAACAAATTAAAAAAAGTAGTATAATTACATGTGGAAACATATGCATTGGTACTTTAAGATTTCCACACTTGAAGAGAGAATATCTGTTAAGCCTAACCATGTAGCCTTAGGTTAAACCAACAACAAATGTAATTTGATAATTTGCAATTCCCATCTTAAGACTTTATATAATAAAGTATACATACTAGAATAATAAGATCTCATAAACCCAAATACCTAATCATCTTTTGTTTGTTATTGAAAGCTTTTAATTTCATGCCAGTTGTTCTTTGTCATTATATATTGTAAGATGCAAATCCTCACAACCATCTTTTTATACTAATGAAAAGTCATATAAATTTAGAAAGTATTTAATTTCATCCATGCAATATGCATTTCAATCCAGAGTAAGCAAATAACATGCACACAGTGAATCTTGTATAGTCCCATTTTTAGCTTGTCAAGTACTCTGATTTCAATCCTATTTGACCAATTTAAATTGCAATTTAAATGGTTAGATTCTACCATTAGATTTTAATTACCTTCAATTCTATCAGAGTGGGTTCCAACCTTTTGTAGCAAATTCATTTCCTGCTTAACCAAAGACACAATACACTTTAAATAGATAATCTCCCCCTGCCAGTGCTTTCTCTGGAAAGAGTTTTCACACAGACTGTTGTTTATTTCCTCTCTTACTATGGGAAAAAATTATGAACAAAATAAGTGACACACCTATACAAGGGAAGGACAAGATGAGGAACATGATAATATTTACTTTATGGAAAGAGATGCTCACCATTTCTTTAATATTTTGTGACTGCGTGGCTTTATCTTGTTAACTAGAGCCCCTAAACACTCATAATTATATGACTCTGCACCTTTAAGCCTTTCTTTGCATAGGTCTTTCAAATACAGCCTCTCTAAACACTCATAATTATATGACTCTGCACCTTTAAGCCTTTCTTTGCATAGGTCTTTCAAATACAGCCTCTCTCTAGAGAATGTAATTGACTAATTAAATAAATTACATAGAGAAAAAGAAACCTTCATAGCAGCCTGTGATTTTAAGCATAGCATAGATAAAAATCATAGAGAATCCATCTGATCTGTACACATTTACACTTTTGTAAAAATACATTGTAGAAGATATAGCAATAGAAAGCCTCATTCTTATTCTTGATTTAAGTTATAACCAAGCATTTCTGGACAAGTCATTAATTGTTTCATGCCGCCAAGGGCCCACTTAGTGCTCTGAAGCAGTAACTTCTAAGTGGTCCCACTGGCCACAAAGATTTAAGTTGGGCTCCAGAAGAAACCCATAATAATTTATACAAGAGTGCTGAAAGGCAGGCATGTTGGAAATGACTTTGTGACTACAGATGGTGATGTTGGGAATGCAAATATTGTCATATGTGAGTCGGTGGTAAAAGGAAAATTATTTTCTTCACTCAAGTCTTGAGAATTTTTGATCTTGGTGGTGTCTGAGAGTAAAGGTGACTCTATCATGATGCTACAGCATCTTGGCAGACAAAGTTCCCCTTACTGGTACACCATTTGAATCCAAATCCAGTGTGGCAAGAGATTGCCAGGTTTCTTTAAATGGGATCTGTTGCCATTATAATAGAACCTGGCAGGCTCCTGGCTCATACTTTAAAAGAAAATACAATTTATCCTTGAGTCAAATAATGAATAACCTGAGAAAAAGTCAAGTTAAACTTTTAATAAGGTCTGGATTTTTTTTTTTTTAAACATGCAGGTACAGTGTTTGTTTTCTAAGTTTGTTACTGACCAGTATTTTGACCTCTTTAGATTCAAACAAGTCTTGGCTTTGCCACTTGCTACCTATCTGATCTTGGACAAAGTTTTTAATATCCCCTATAGCTTGGTTTTCTAACCTGTGACATAAGGTGAGCACATACAGTTATTGTGAAGATTAAATGAGATCATTTAATATAAATTCTTAGCACAGGGCCTAACACCTAGTTTGTCCTCAACATGTTGTTGCCAGTCATGATGATGGGGAGCTCTCAACTCAGAACTGAAGTCCTTGGCCAGTTTTCTCACTGTCCATTCTAGTAGTGGTCAGAGTCCTCAATTCAGCCTTCACAATAGCTCATATCTGTGTTTCATATTCAGTACTGTCCTTTTACCTTATATCAGGGTGTATTCAAATGAGAAAATGTCTGTGAGATAACTTTGTAAATTTTAACACACTGAAGAATTATTAGTTTAAAAACGTTATTAAAATTTACCAACACTCTAGCAATTAATTAATTGGTATCTTTGCCACTCCACATTCTAATCTGTTCTTAACAGAGGTACCTTTTAAAGTATATCTTTTTAGATTGCTCTCTTCTTCGGGTACTTTCCATGGCCCCTCAGCATGGTGGACAACAGTCCGTCAAAGTGGGTCATCATCTCTCTTTATAACTTTTTATCTATTATTTCCCCTCGCATCCCACCAATACCCTGCTCTCCAGCACATCAGAAAAGATGTTCTCTTCTAAATTTGTTCTAATGTTGTCTCATTTAAGTAGTTAACTGTTTAATTGGATAAATACGGATTGCAAATTTTTTCTTATAGTTTCTTTTTGTACCAAATTGTCAATTTCCCTTTCCACTGTTTAAATTTCTGTTCTCCGAGTCTCTACTTAAAATTTTATTTTTTTCTGTTTATCCTTTCCAAAAAGGCTGGTAGGAATCTGTCTTGTAGGAATCAAGCTCTCCTTTCCCACTCTCCATTTCCCAGATTATATCCATATTCATTTTTCTTTCTATCTCATCTTGTCATTTATAATATAGTCTGATAAATCTGGAGGGTAAGGACTGGGTCACCATTTTCCCTCCAATTCTATAATGCTCAGTGGAACATCCTTCACAAGGAAGGTGCTAGATCAGAAGAAGAGATATTAAGTCTTTTTATTTATGGCTGTCTTTGTTAATAATGAGCTATGGTTTAAAAAAAAAAATAGAGGAACCAAAGATAGAGCATTGACTGGATTTGGGGGAAAAAAAAAAAGAAAAGAAAAAGCCCGAAACTCAGAGGGGACAGAGGTTGACTTTGATGTTCTCTTCTACTTCTTCTCCTCCTCCTCCTCCTCCTCCTTCTTCTTTTCTTATGTACTATTCTTAAACTATACCTTCTTTTGATATTTATTTTAACCAGAATTCACTAGGATAAAATGTTAGGTGAAGGTCATAGATGAAAGATGGAGAAAGAAACTGCTGAAAGTGTCACTGTGGACCCAAGTCTTTGTTCTGAAGTGTTTTTACTAAGACCTGTGAAAAATCCCCACTGTCAGATAGCAACAATAAAAAAGTACATCCATAGTTCCCTGAATTTTGTTTGCCATCTGATGACAACATGTATTAGCCTGATCTGGTCAATTTGGTATTCAGAATAAGGTGAAATTCATTACAGAATAAAATGGCATTTTATCAATGGCCATTTTCCTCATTTTCTGTATCACTTGTCTACCCTAATATTTTATGGTTCTCTTTAGCTCTAAATTGCCTTCTGGGTGAGATGCTTAAGATTGAAAAGCAAAGTTAGAAAATACTTTCTTGGCCTCTCCACTACCAAGGTTTAGGATTACCAGTGTTTACCACATCTATTAATAAGGTAACATTGCAAGGATACCTTCAGGCTTCTCCAATCTTCTTTCACTCTTCATGTAAATCACAGGAAACTACCATTAACTATGTGTAAAATGTAATGACGGCTGTGGGCAAGATACAGTTATAAGTTTTGCCATACCTTTGATGAGGTAATTAACTGGATAAATAGCATCATCCCTTTACAGATTTTTAAATCCAGCCAGAGCCACCCATATTTCAAAAAAAAAAAAAAAAAAAAAAAAAAAGAGTGAAATTGCTCAGCAGCTACAGTTGCATCTTATCCAGCTCAGTGGTCAATGAAAACGAGTGATCTTCTACTGTGAGGAAGGCATGGTCTTCATCCCAACTGTTCTGGATACCATTTAAGCATAAGAATAGATAGACTAAAGGAAAAAGTAAATGTACTCATCCTCAAATTAGCAATTATGTTGGGCAAAAGAAGTAAGTTTGCTGTTGGCTCATTTCCTGACTGGCAAACTAAATCAGAGTGGAGAAAGCATTGCCTTATTTTTTACCATGTGTCAAAATGTTGTTTTGGGCTCCTTGGTTCCTCAAATGGCCCAAAATAATGGCTTTCATTCTTCTGACATCCCATGAGTTTTACTTTGCACCAGATCAGGGTGAGGGATGTATTGAGTGCTTTTGTTTCTGTGATCAACTCCTCTCCTTTCATTTAAAGGTGCATTAAACACGGTTTACAAGGATATTCAAATCACACAGGTTTTCCTTTTAAAGTTTTCCACTTCATAGAACAGAGCAACCATATCATAGCTACACTGCTATTTGTACTGAATTCACTGTTTCAGAAAGATATTGCCTTCTAAACTGCTGCTAGCTATAAAATGAATAAAATATCAATGCTGAGCTACAAGGTACACACCAGATGTAACCATGCTTTTCTGGAAACTATGCCCACCAACAGGAGCTACGTGAGAAATTGGCCCTGAGCATTTTCAGCCTCATAAACAGGACTCTAATTAGTACGCTGATACATACTTCAACAACTAGCAGACAGAGTAAGCAATCTGTGGTCTAATTTATACAATTCTTTTGACATTCTCTGGTAAAGAATGATAAGCCATACTGCTGATACCAGGGATTCATGAAAGCAATAATAACATTAACCCAACTCTATTTACAAAATAATTTAATTATACCTCAATCTTGAATATCTCTGTAAATGATGAATAGGAATAGCAGGGATAAATTCAACTTATGGATATTTATTTCATAAAAACTCTTGGCTTTTAGTTTTAGATTCCTTTACCTCTTATTCTCTTACTAAAACTCTTTGCTGAAAATGTAAATGTAGACCAATGTTGACTGTCACTGCCTTCTCCTAACCTTGCTGACATACTCTAGGTTTTTGCATATTCAGGAATAAACCCATTTTGGACCAGATACAACACGTTCGTTTTATGGAAGCTTACCTACCTTGACTCCGGTTCAAAGAGAAGGTATGAAGTTTGGAAAAACAGAAAGGTATGCATCTTTTGGTCAGAATTCATACAGAGAGGTCAGGAACAAAGTCTCAGCAACAGCTAATCAGACCTCATGGAGAACTGGAGCTCAGTAAAAATTCAAGCTGCTCTTGCTGTCTAACAACAATTCTAATGATGATTTAGTTCTCAACTTAATTTCTTTCTGTGATTTTTTTTTTCTCTACTTCTATTTCTGCTTTTAACTGAGATCAGGCTTTCCTCCAGGTTTTACTCATGGTTACTCCTGTCTCATGGCTCCTGTTTATTGCAGACTCTCTATGTGTCTTCTTCTGTGCTACTCTATCTTCTAATCTCTCTGTACTTTGTATTCAAGTTCCTCTGGAAAATGATCTAAGAAAGACAGATCATCATGGTCCTGCCCAGAGCATCTGCAATGAATAGATATTGAACTCTGGGCCATACATCGTAGATTGTGTAAGCCTTTGCTTAGGGGTTCTTCAATCACAACAAACATGTTGAGGTGAAATGGTCCAAAACATGGTGACATAAGCATTGGAATCAAGCATCTTTGTGGAAAAGACACTCATTTCAATTGTGAGCATTGAATTGTAAGCAGACAATTCCAGGAAATTGATGAAAGAAATAGAATGTCTAAGAGGAGAAAGAGGAAAAAAAGGCAGGGAGAAAGTATGTAAAATGAATACTTGACACCCTTTTTAGGTTCCATTTGAAATTGATAATTATAAATACTACTTACTAAGAAGAGGTCTTTTTTAGTTCCTGAAGGAACTTTGATATTAAAGAGATTATCAACTAAATTGTCCACCAAAAATACATTATGTAGTTGTTAAAATTAGAGATTTGTTTGCATGAGATTGAGATAAACTTCAGCTCATTTGGTGGTCCTGCTACTTTAAAAGATGTCAGGAAGTCAGAATCCCTTAATTTAATAATTGTAAGGGAATAAAAGATCATCTTAACAAAACCTCTTATTTGACTGTTGAAGTTTAAGTCTAAGTGAATAGTCCAAGATCTCACAGCTAATCATTGTCTAGGTTCTGCATTACATTATAAGGGACACGTTCAGTGGTATAGGAAAACATTCCTCCAGATTCTGTGTTTTAGCTAGACCACTTCTGGATGCATCTAAGGGAATCCTAACAGTTTCAAATAATTACTCCATGACTTAAAACTGTCAATCAACAGGTCAAAGAAAGACCCCATATTTCATTTGAGTTCCTGACAAATGGCTGAAATAGCTATTTTTCTCCAGATTTAAAAATCCAAATTCATTTAATTTCCCATTTGTTTATAAAACACTAAAGAAACTTTAAATTATTTTGCCATTTTTCATTTTTCAAAGATGTGATATTACTATTTATCATAGCATCCATACTACTCATAATCACTCTTTGTTTCTAGTTTATATCACAGGCCGCATTTGAAGCTTTACAAAAATACGTGTAAGGACTTAAAGCCGGGAATGAGCAGCATTGGGTGAGGATTTCACATCTTTTGATTATCCTTTATTATAGACATTGTTATTTATAGACTCCCAATTACAATCTTGTACTTTTAGTATAGGGAATATGTAACCCTAAGTCAGCCATTTAAAGCACAAGAAATTAAATCAATCAGAGAAACCCTGGGGTAAAAATTATGCTTATCTAGACACTTTCTAGGTGCCCAGCTTAAGTGATAGATGTCTTACTCCCTCAGGTTCATTCTTCCTCATCCCTATGGCAGCTCACCTTTCTATGAGATTCTTGGTCCTTGGGAAAACAAAGTCAGACTTTCTGCTTCATTTTTAGGGCATGTTCCTGGAATGAAGATAAAATCATTTTCCATATCACTTCCTAACACCCCAAGATGGGCAGAGGAGAATAGGGCTTTGAGGGTAGAAAAGCAATAGTGGAGTCTTGTTGCCAAGGAAAGAAAAACACATAAACCTGTTGGAAAATAAAACAAAAGCTTCTCACCCATCAAATGACCACTGTAGCCAGCAATAGATTTTGAAGTGCTTCATAGAGCCATACTAAGTTGGCAACAGTAAATTACGGGATCCAATGTTTTGTTGGTATTCAGAGTCTCAGAACAATCCCCCAGTCTCAGCTTTGCTCCACTTATGCTCATATTTTCAGTAAGTTATGGACAGCAATCACCTAATATGTTTTGACTGTCAAACTTTTATGCAATTGGTAATGATCCTTCCAAATGGTTTCTGTGGCCAATGAAGCCTTCACTCATAAACCGTAGACTCAGGAAGGAAACAGGGAATGACCAAGGCATTTTGTGTTTGCATTTGTATTCATTTGTATACAGACACATAATTCCTAATGGTGCATCCGTTCATTCTCTAAATATCACTGTTAAATGCTACAGAAATGCATATGGTTTTAAATAACACCAAGCATTAAAAAATAAAACTCTTGTCCTTGTCATATCTTGGAAGATGATTACACCAACTGTCTCTGGTTAAGAACAAAGACATGGGTTTAGAAAGTCCCAAACTTAGGCACTACCCTTATTCTTAACCTATGGCAAGAAGACTAGTATTCAGCAGCATTCATCAGCATGTAGTTCAGTAAAACAGTTCTAAGCAGAAAAGTTGAAGATGTGATAATGGTCAGGTGGACCCCAGTTATGGGGAATCTGGACGGCAGGAGCGTAAGGATTCACCATTGATCACTTGGATCATTGGTAAGAAGGAATTGCATATAAGCCAGGATTCGTGGACAGGAATCCAACTTTAGGAAGATGTAGCTTAGTGGGCAGGATTTTTCAAAGTGGCTGGGGGCTGTAGAGAGGCTTGGAATAGTGGTTAATGTAGTCATGACACCTGCAACAATAAGAGCTCGTATATTTAAAGCTCTTACTACATACCAGGTATTTTGCTACACACTCTTCCATGAAGTAGTTCATTTAATTATTACTATAATTCTGTAGCTCTTGTTATTCCCACTCTAAAAATTAAAAACTGAGGCTAGAGAAGGAAGTTGACCAAAGTCCCACTGCTTGTTTGCATTTTAATGTATTGTTTCAGATATTCCTTATTCCCTTGGATTCTTTTCCACCTTGCTCTTTAAGAGGCTGATAAGAGGCGGTGAGAGGAGATTGGAGAGAAAAAACAGGAAATTTAGGTCAAAGTATTTATTCTCCCAGGTCCCAAACCATAGGGTCATGTCAGGCTGTCCGTGCCTCTTGTCTCTCAAGAGTATTTAATACAGGAGCTCGTGATGGAGCGTGGTCTCTAGGCAACCTGAGATGCCCAGTTGTCATATTCCAGTAGGAATTCAGAGAGAGCTAAACAACAAAGGATGCAGAAACCCAGAAAGTGGGGCAAGAACTTAGATCTTCTTCGCCTGGGATCACAGGCCTGCAGATATACACTGCAGGTGGGGTCAACTGGCTTCATCTTCAGGGTCGGGAGTGTATAAACACTCCAGCAAGGCTCAATGACAGTTATACTTCTTTTGACATTGTGAGAGTCTGCCTAACTCTTTACTCAGTAAAGGCCACTGGGAAAAAATTTTTTTTAATGTTAATTGTTCTTTTATTCAATTGCTATTAGGACTTCATGATATAGTGGGGCTTCCCTCAGGAACTTTGAAATGAGAAAAATCTGATAGCCTTACTTGTTCAAAGAGTAAAATTTTGATGTCAACAGAGCTGAGAAATGCACAAAATTGCCAAAGAGGCAGACTAGCTCCTAAGCCTGCAAGACTTGATGGTAACCCAGTAAGTATATTTATATATATATATTCACACTGACTTTCTTTCTTTCTTCTTCTTTTTTTTTAATGAGTGAATCTATCAAAAGGGAGCACTAACAGCCTCCAGGACAAAGAAAATGGAGAGTTAGAGAGTTAAGTGGGTAAATGCAGGCATAATCTGGTGGATGGACAAAGACCTGAGGCCAAAGAATTAGCTTCTCTCTGTTCTTTTATTAAGATGTTGGCTTTTTATGGTTATCCAAGTTTTCAGCTATTTTCTCATTTAGGAAACTGGATTACAATTGGATTTTTCATGTATTTTGTCAGCCAAATTAAGAAATGGAATCAAGTAGATTTTATACTAAGATAGATAAATCTGTGGTCACTCTAGTTTCATTTACTGATTTTGTGAGTTAAGTTAATGTGAGTCTGCATCTGAGAGACAGATCATCCTCTGTGTGTTGACAAATAAGTCTTCACCCTCTTCAAAATTATGGACCAGATGCTGTACCATGAGAAAGTCATTAAGCTGATCTCATCCTACAGAACATTTTGGGAGAACAAGATGGCTGATCACAGAGGACCCTTTCTCCTCTACAATAATCTGGAGTTTGGGTTATTTACTCATTTATTTCTAAAGTTGTTAATTTTCTCTGTATTAGATGTTCTGGGATCTTGTATGGTTAAGTTAAAACAGAAGGGACATCTCTTGATTCAATAAAAAAGTCTTCATTGAAAAGTTTCTGTTATGATTACAGTATCTACAATTCTGTAAGATCCAGTATTCACCCTTGCCTGCTCCCGTAGATTTGAATTTTCAGAACTTGCCAGGTTCCTGGCAGTACTCACCTGGACCTGGGAATTTGTTCCCACCTTACTCTTTGTCACAGCTGAGCATTAGCCCTGTCTTCTCCTATACTTGTATTAGAGTAGATCCACAGATACTTCTTTTCCAGGAGCAGAGGCCAGATAATATTTTAAGCATACTATCAACTACTACCCATACTACCCAACTATTACTGTTGTTATGTGGAAAAAAAAATTAAGATTTAATTATTTATTTTAGAGAAAGAGACCATGAGCAGTGGTGGGAGGAAAGAGAAGCAGACCCCTCTCCCCCCTCCCTATTGATCATGGAGCCCAACATGGGACTCCATCTCACAACAAGTTCATGAACTGAACTGAAATCAAGAGGGACACTCAACCCACTGAGCCACCCAGGCATCCCATTATGGGAAAAAAAAATTAAAAATAATCATTTCCCTTAGTTAATGAATCCATCCATTAATTCATCCATTTGTTCAATCACTGTTCTTTGAACAAGTGTTATATGCAGGCTCACCAGTCATTTCCCTTTACTGCTCTGCTCTAGAGAAAGAAGCCACATATTTAAAATTAAATGCAAGATATTCATACATTCCTTATGGGAACATTGGGGCATTAGGGGCTTTGTGGAGCAGGGGGTGTTGAGGCAAATCTTGAAGGACAGAATATGCTTTTACTGACAGAAACTCAAGGATTCAGAAAAAGTCAACTGGAATAAGGGTGAAGAGAAAAGAATGCTGTTGTTGACGTCCGAATTATTTTCTATCCCAGTTATACATGTGACCTTGGAAAAGCCAATTTATCCTTTTTATTTTTTTATTTTTTATTTTTTTTAAAGATTTTATTTATCTATTTGACAGA
This sequence comes from Mustela lutreola, assembly GCF_030435805.1. Classification (NCBI taxonomy): domain Eukaryota; kingdom Metazoa; phylum Chordata; class Mammalia; order Carnivora; family Mustelidae; genus Mustela; species Mustela lutreola. The sequence goes on along the minus strand of NC_081291.1, from coordinate 174,687,372 downwards.
CAGAAATCACAAGTAGGCAGAGAAGCAGGCAGAGAGAGGAGAAAGCAGGCTCCCCATTGAGCAGAGAGCCCGATGCGGCGCTTGATCCCAGGACTCTGGAATCACAACCCAAGCCGAAGTGCGGCGCTTGATCCCAGGACCCTGGAATCACAACCCAAGCCGAAGGCAGAGGCTTTAACCCACTAAGCCACCCAGGCGCCCCCAATTTATCCTTTTTAAAGTTCCATTTTCCTCATGTGCAAAATGGGATAAAGATACCCACTTCTCAGGGTAATGGGGATTATGTAAAATAATATATGCTAAGGTTTCCTGTAAACTCAAGTGTTATGTGATCATTGGATTCTATTCACACACAAGCTAACAAAAAGAGAACACAGAGGAGTCATGCAGTGAGTTCGAGAAATTACAAGTGTTTTGGCCATGTATTTTATTTAGGTATGTATGTCCTTTCTTATTTGAGTAACCTTAGATAAGTGACTTATTCTTTTTTTTCCTCAATTACTCAGCTGAAAAATGGGAATGTTATTTTCCACTGTGATGACTAAAATTAGAGTATATCATAAAATGCAATGAACATTTGAAAGTGAAGAGTTTATATAAATAATCTCAACTGAGAACCTCTTTCAGCAAAGAAATCTCATTCTGAAGAGGTATTTTTAATGTGGTACTATTCTGCTTTTATTGGGAAAACAGGAAATATTTGACAAAGCTCTTGAAATGGTGGAAGACTAAGTAAATTCATTAAAATTTGATCTATATTGTGATTGTCTCCTTTTAAAAATTAATTATAGGCTTGTTTTTTAAAAATTATAATATTCTGGTACTAGATTTTGGTTAATTACCATCAGAGTGATTTGGGGACTTGGGCATCAATTTCATTTTAATAAACAGCATCAGTCTAATGTGAGAATGACTTTCATTTCAAAACTGAATTCCTAATGCAAATGTCTGAAAAAATCCTCTATAAAACCCAACAGCATACATGAGAGTTATGTCTTCATGATATAAACACAGCCTAAAATTGCAATAAATATATAAACACAAGAATTGTGGAACAGTCATTTATAAATGATTGCATAATTCCTGAAGCTTCATCCCTTTGTTTTCCAAACTCTGCCTTTAAACTGTTTAATCTATTTCTCTGACAGTTGGGGGTGTTGTGACACCTACAGAAGAAGTATTTTCTTCAATGTTGCTATTATGAGCAACATCTTAGTATATAAAAAATGCCATGAGCAATGCTAATTTGAATGGCTTCTGAGCCAACATCAACATTGCTGACACCATGGTGTTATGTATACCAAACCTAATCACTCTCATAATATGATGCCTCAGTAAATCTGTGAATATTAACATACAGTCGCATCAACTTAGCACTGCCTCATGCTGCAGTATGTTGGCACAGAAACACTCTGGTTAAGGAGCAGAGCGGTTCAAGCATAAATACATAGAATGTATTTGTGAGGTATTTATAATTTGTAAAGTGACTGTCTATCAGTCATAAGCTCCACTAATAAGATGACACTCTTTCTCAGCCTTAACCTATCCCAGAGACTTTGTAAGTGCTATTTCAAAATCAGATATGCCCATTTTGAGAGAGGCAATTTATCTTCTTTATGACATGATATACTTATTTTAGAAAATATTATCAATCCAGTTTCAAATTTACAGAACAAATGAACTAGCTGATAATGACTTCCTTTCTAGAATGATTACTTTCATGCAAAAGTAAATACCTGTAGGAACCAAGCTTCCTTTGGAGACAGGTATGAAATAAGACTGATTCATGTGTGTTGGGAAGCATAAAGACATTTACACCGGCAGTCTTCCAACCAGGGTGGTGTCAGTAAATGGCATGTAGTATACCTACCTAGAATTCCTACGTATCTAAAATAATTCATCTTTCTTGTTTTGCTCAAGCTGCTAATGGTTAAAAAAGACACACTTATACTAGTATAGAGACAGATGATTGCCATAACACAAAAGATAACTAAGTCACAATTGTGGTGCAGGCAAAAGATTTGCTAATAGTTTTCTGGTCCTTGGATCAAAAGGGCAACTGAATAAAAACCAACAGAGCACATGTTTCTCTAGTCAACCTTCTTAAAGAATCAAATGGGATGGAGTCCACTAAGTGTATTTTGGGAACAGAGCTATCTTTTAAGGGATTTTTCTTTTATGTCTTATAATTGTCAGCTTTTACTAGTAAACCCATACTCTTTGATAGTAAAACATAGGTAGTTCAGGATTTGTCTTCTGTTTTTGGATAACCAGAGTGCTATTTTTGTCACTGAAGATTTGGTAATGAGTAATTTTTGGAGCAAAGGCTTGAAATGAAATTAACTTGAACTTTGCTGGCTTATTTAAAAACCACATGTACAATGCTTTATTAGGGATTGTTCTTCTGAACAAAATGTATGGTGCAGTGAGCAGAAAGGAGTCTCCAAAGGTTCAATGTGGGTTATGTGGACAAAAAGGCAACAGGGACACCTGGGAGCTTCTTTTCCTTCTTCTAGTGGGAAGGGCTGCCTCTGGACTTAGTTTTCCATGGGACTAGTGGCTTCTTTACTTTGACAGCATCCAATAGGCCAGGAGGTTTCCAAGTGTTGGATAGGTAGCTTTCTCAGACAACTTCTGTAAACAACTTCCATACAAATCCTAACTCCTGGCACAAAACAATGGTGTATTCCCATTCTGACAAGGCTACTTTCTCATTCTTAACCTACAAGAGGGGAGATGGTCCTCCATAAGAGAGCAATTCCACATTGTAACATGGGTTCGATTAAAGAATGTGCCCTTATGCTGGGCACAACAATTAGCAGCCTTGAAGGAATCCTTTTGGCATGCCATAATGCATTTGGTTAAGTCCCTAGGTGGTGTTATTTACACAACACTTGCATCAGGATCCATAGATTCCCAGAACATTCAATTGTGCTATAAAAGATACAACCACCACCATATTATATTGGTTGCTGATTAAGCAACTTTGGTGATTAAATACTGGGGGAGGGGGGACCACACACTTTACTATAGTAACTTATAATCAGGTAACCTTATAATCAGGCCAGTAGTAAGGAACTCTCAAATGGAGACAAAGACTAGGGATGGAGAGGGCTTTCTCATATGCCCAGCAAGCCCCCTGCAGTCACAAAACACCTATGATTCCAGCTTTAGTAGCTAATAGAATGAGGGACAGATTAAAGGGGAGAAGAAGACATTCGTAGTGATCGGCAACAGAAAAGATTGGCTCAACAGTGCACAAGAACTCTTTAGCACTCAGTGTGGTGCTTTTTATCATTATGGCAAAGGACGGATTTCAGATTCTGGTAGTTTGTCATTTTAAAAAACATGCTCTGGGGCAAAATTCTCTTCTAAAATACAGTCATGAGTACCACTGACATTCTCTTGCAATATGTTCCCTCCAGTTAGGAAGTTCTTCTGAAGTAATGGGCAGTCTAATCCAGTTAGAGAGAAGAAAAAAACTACAGTATGATGTACGCAGTAATAGGCCAATGCATCTTTGTTTTATTTGCAACTTAGAATTCAAGGACTGTAAGAGTTGAGTCCTTTTCTCTGTAGGTCATTACTGCCACTCTTACTGCTTGAATAATTACATTAATGATGACTCATCTCCTTTATGGGATGATTGTAAAGTTGGAGCAAACCAGGAGACACAATTCAAAGATCTGTCGATTTCAACAGTATATAAATAATTTTACATACAATAGACTCCGTATATTGTACCTTTTTTTCCTCCTTACTCCATGTTTTTCTGTTTATAAAGGAAAAAGTAAAATAATGGGAAGAGTGAATACTGAATCAAATTTGACCATTGAAAAATTAAATCGCTCAAATTAGAGCTGCATGTGGGTGGCTCAATTAAGTGTCAGCCTTTGTTTGGCTAAGGTCATGATCCCAGGGTCCTGGGACTGAGCCCCTCAGTGGGCTCCCTGCTCAGTGGGAGGCTGCTTCTCCCTTCTCCTCTCTCCCTGCTTGTTTTCCCTCTCATTCTCTCTCTGTCAAAAAAGTAAATAAAATCTTTAAAAAAAATAAATAAATCGCTCGAAGTATAGAATAAAGATGAAAATGTTTGAGGCTTTTTCTTATATATTTGGTGAAATTGTGCAAATAGAGAGGGAATTCCTGCCTGATTGAAAGGGTATGGGTTATACTGGAGGATTTACAATCATCTGAAATTGCTTTGTAGACATTTAACATAGTTCAGACTAAAGCATCTACCTTTATCTCTCATAAACAATAAATGCTAAATGGTCTCAAGTCCAAATTGGTCTTTTTCACAATCCAAATTCACTGATATATTTAATTACCAAAGCTTAATTTTGTGTTGGCGGGAGAAAGAAGAGGAAGATGAAGCTCTTCAGGACAAAAATCCATCTGTTACCAATAATAGCCTTTGTATTTAAAAAGCAGTTGGTGGTAACATGACTTTCCCTTCTCTGTCCTATTTTTGTATTTCAGTCCTTTGGGAAGAAGGGCATTTTAAAAATTGACAGACTATCAAAAAAGGATACAGTGAAAATTAACATTGCATGGACTTTTTCAGGAAACAAAGGAAATATGTAATTTGTTCAAAGTAGAGCCTCCAAATCTTGAGCACATCTTGTGTGTCAAGAGGGAATGAATGAATTTTGGTGATATTTAGCTTTGTAGTAATGACAACTAGAAATGTTAGCATCAACATCAATAACTTATTACAGCATAAACTACATTTGAAAAAAAAGTCTCTTTGAGACAATATTCTTTGGCCGTTATTCAAATGAGCAGGAACAAATGAGGCATTTATACATTTTTTTCTTACTCAAATCAAGCAAAATCTCATTAAGAGATGAATCAACCAAAAAGAGCTTTTGCAATTAAAAATAACTTATATGAGTGATAATCTATTTTACAAAAATACGTTCTATTTGCACTTATTTATTGAATAAAACAAAAATCAATTTTCTGTTAAAGATCCTTCATTCATAATTGAAGAGGGTTAGAGCTAATTAATGGAAACGTTATTTTTTTCCTACCAGGAAGTTCTATCATCAAAAAAGGAAATAGACTAGTGAAACCTAAGTCCATATGATTTTAAAAAACGACTCTTCTTTTTATGACGCTTATTCCATGTATGTATCTTTTAGAAGATAGAACATGGGGGGCAGCTTGGTGGCTCAGTCAGTTAAGTGTCCTGGGATCCAGCCCCATGTGGGGCTTCCTGCTCAGCAGAGAGTCGGCTGCTCCTTTCCCCTGCTCTGGCATTCCTGTGTGTGCTCTCTCTCTTTCTCTCTCCTCTTAAATAAATCAATTCTTTAAAATATATATGTATATATATAACTGCAACTTAGCTGTCATTTTTCCACACGTCAATTAGAAAAAACCTTAATATGCTACTTTAAACCAAATACAGGGACTAGAGTTACTCAGTGCATTAAATCAAGTACAGGAAGTTGGACAATGGCAGAACTAAGCTCACCTTTGCACAATTACCTGTGAGCTCTTGGCAGTCACATCGGTCCTTAAGGCAGAATACGTGGTCCGTGAGAAAGAATCCTTTACGTTCCATCTCCAGGTGCCACTGCTTGGATAATGATGAATATCTTTTTCCGAAAAGAGTATCTTAACTTTATGAGATTATGTTGGCCCCTTTGTTGAAATAAATTGATTTATATATGTTGGTTTATTTTGGGACTCTATACTCTTGTCTAGCGATCTGCATGCTTACCTTTATACTAATACCATAGTCTGGATCTCTGTAGCTTTAAAGGAAATCCAGTAAGTCATATCACTGTCCTTTTCCAAAGTTGTCTTGTTTATTCTAAGTCTTCTATATAAATTTCCTCTATATAAATTTTAGAATCAACTTGTCAGTGTCTGCAAAAATGGATGTTTGGATGGTATTAGGGATTGTGTTAGGGGCTCAACATAGATTGAATCTACAGTTCAGTTAGAGAAAATGGACATTCCGACAATTTTGAGTTGACTAGTTCATGAACGTTATTTCTCTTATCTAGTTCAGAGCTTCTTTACATTCCCTTAGCGATGTTTTGAGGTTTTCACTGTGGAGGTTTTAAATGTCTTTCATTAGGGGCACCTGGGTTGCTCAGTGGGTTGAACCTCTTGCCTTCGGCTCAGATCATGATCTCAGGGTCCTGGGATCGAGCTCCACATCGGGCTCTCTGCTCAGCGGGGAGCCTGCTTCCCCCATCTCTCTGCCTGTCTCTCTGCCTGCTTGCGATCTATCTCTCTGTTAAATGAATAAATTTTTTAAAAAGTCTTTCATTAAATTGATCCCAAATATTTCATGTTTTTGATGATTTAGTTTTTTAACTTTTAAGTTCCAGGGGTTTTTTGCTGGTCCACAGAATGCAATGTTTTTTATATTGACTTTTTATACTGCAAGCTTTCTAAAATTGTGTTAATGCAGTATTTAAAAAATATTTTTAAAATAATTTTCCATGTGGCTAATTACATTGTCTACAAATAGAACTTTTTTTTCCCCCTTTTGGTTTTTAGTATCCATGCCTTCTTTGAAAAGGCATATACAGGCATATAAGGAATGCATATACAGCTTGCCACCTAGCTAGGACCTTCAATACAATGAAAGTGATGCTGTTTGACTTTGTTCCTAATCTAAAGGGAAAACATTTAGTCTTCCAAGATTACTATGATATTAATTAGTTGATGGTTTTTTGGAAGATTATCTTTATTAGGTGAGAAAATTTGTTTCTATTTTTAGGTTTTGAGGCTTATTAAGAGTGGGTTTTGGAATTTACCAAATATTTTCTTTAATTTTTAGAATAGTCATATGATATATGTTCTTTATTCTGTAAGTGTGGTAGTTGACATTGATTGATATTTTTAATGTGAAACGAACCTTGCATTCCTTGTCACTTTCTTTTATCTTCATATCATCCTTCATGTACATCACTGATTTTGATTTCCTAATTTTTTATTAAAGATTTTATTTATTTATTTGACAGCGAGAGATCACAAGTAGGCAGAGAGGCAGGCAGAGAGAGAGGAAGGGAAGCAGGCTCCCTGTTGAGCAGAGAGCCCGATGCGGGACTCCATCCCAGGACCCTGAGATCATGACCTGAGCCGAAGGCAGTGGCTTAACCCACTGAGCCAGGCGCCCGATTTCCTAATATTTTTGAAGATTTTTCTGTCTGTGTCATGAAGGATATTGGGAGTAGTTTTCTTTTTTTGTAATATCTCTCTGGCCTTGGTATCAAGATTACATGCTGGCTCCACAGAATGAGTTGGGATTTTTTTTTTCTCTACTTCTCTTTTTAAGCAAAAATTTGGATTAGTTGGTATTATTTTGCTCAGTATAGATCAACGAAAGCATATGGTGTTTGCCAAGATGTTCCAAACTGCCCAAATAAAAACTTCCAAATTTTATGTTTTCTGAGGCTCTTGTCAGGGCTTGGTTCTCGGTTTCATTGGACGAGTCTAGAGCAGTTCACACTAAAACTTATAATGTCTTCAGTGGATTCCTGGGATATTCACAGTATTTAAAACATCTTTTCTCTCTGCTTGGGAACAGATTCCAACTTACAGTACTGTGCAACTTCTAATGTTAATCACTAAATGCTACCTAGCCGTTTTCTGGTAAATCTGATGAAGTCTCGCCTTGCACTGTGCAGCCCAACCTTTAATGAAGGACTTGCCTTGATTCCCCAAACAGAGTTCTGTCTGTTCCCTGCACAGCTTCTTCCTGTCTGATGCCCTGGCCCTTGGGTTCCAGCTGCTTCAGATACCTTAAACCCTGATGTCTACCTTCTCAGTTTAGTAGTATCTCCATATTCTCTCTGAATTCCAGATCACTGTGTCAAGGTCAAGAAATATCTACCAACTGAAAACTGAAGTGATCATGGGACTCATCCCATGAGCTTTCCCTTCCCTCAAGGTTTATAGTTTTGTGCTCCCTGTTACCTAAAGTCTGAAAGTAGTGGTCCCATACATTTTTGTCCAGTTTTATAATTATTTGTGATGGACCGGAGTGATTAATATTAGTTACTTCATCATATATGGAAGAAAAATTCCCCTTTACTTAGATTATAATACTTTTGCACAAGTCTCCCAAGATATATTTTTTAAATCCTGTTTTCCTTGCTCTATTAACTGTTCTTAACTCAGGTCAAATTATTCTTTTTCTTGAATGTGTTTTACTTTTTCATGGCATTGGTGTTTCTGAAATGTATGGTGATTTTTTTTCTTTTTAAAGATTTATTTATTTATTTGACACAGAGAGAGAAATCACAAGTAGTCATAGCAGCAGGCGGAGACAGAGGGGAAAGCAGCCTCCCTTTGAGCAGAGAGTCCATTGCAGGGCTCCATCTCAGAACCCTGAGATTATGACCTGAGCTGAAGGCAGAGACTGAACTCACTGAGCCACTCAGGCGCACCTGTATGGTGATTCTTGATTGCATGTTTATATCAGTCAAGGTCACAGTAGGAAGCCTATAGCACAGTTGAAATAGGACAATGAGAGGAGAGGTAATTTACAAAGGTGTAGGCATAGGGGAACCTCAGGAATTTTTAGTTTTATGTAGAATAAGTCAATCTCTATAATGGTACTTGTAAGATATTTAAACATAGGAATCGTGGATGCCTAGGTTTTCTGCTATATACAGGGAGGAAGAAGAATAATTAAGCTAGCATTATAAACATGGGTAGAGAGAGGGGAAAATAGACAGGAAGAGAGAAAGAAATTCCTTATTGTGGTCAATGATCTGACTATAACTGTTCTTCATCTGTATATTTCAGTGGTTTGTTGGTTAAGTGCCACCCCTGGAGCTGACCAGCAAACACTCCTTGAGTTAGTTTAATCTGGTTCTATCACTTTCCACAAGGAATCCTAATACGGACAATAAAGGAATAAAGGTTGAGAGAAATGAAGACCGATTTAAGAGAATTTCTTCAATATGAATATGGCAACATAAATTTTTGTGGTTAATTTTTTTAAAGGAATTTAGACCCTGGTACCTGTTGTTTTGCTTAAGATAAAATGATTAAGCAAGTGTACTTTAAAAATTTTTTTCATTCTTTCCCATATCCATGAAAAAGGAAAGTTATCTGAAAGTTTGTATAATATAGGCCCATCTTTTTGCTTTTGTTTACTTCCAATTTCTCAGTGTAGTTAATCAACTAAATAGGAATGGGGTATATCTTTAAGTGTGCTGGTTCAACTAAGATTTCATCAATATTTCATATCCTATGCACTGTGGTCCAGAGGTATGCTTGATTAAAATCCTAACTACTTCACATATTTTAAATGCTTATCCTGAAAACAATTTCACTCATAGTCTTAGGCAAGATGTCTTTGTCTTAGCTCTTAAAAGAATAATAATTTTATCACTGTTTATAGAACAAAAAGTTAAGTTGCTGAATGTATCACTACTAAGGAACAAAACACTTGCCATTTCCTGTCCAGGAGTTGAAGGTGGATCATTATTACATTACCTATCTTCACACAGAATAATTAGAACTTAAGATAGAAGCTGTCACATAAACTATTTACTACTTGCACAAAATTTTAAAAGGAATTATGTTTGCAAACATAAGCAAGGCATAGTATATTCATTTAGTACTTATTAATTGGCTATGTTTAAGTAGAAACTTACACAAGTTTAAGCCATGAATATAGTGCTCCTTTCTTTTTAAATTTTTATTTATACTGTTTATATGAACAGGATATGGTAATGAGATGAGGGGATGCATTAAACAAGACAGAGCCAAATTTTATAGCTTGGTTAGAAAAGGAAAACAGTAGAGCTTTTAAAATAAAACTTACAGTGAATGTTTATGGAAGTAGATTCAGGCAAGGCTATTAAGTAACTGTATGCCTTTGACTCACCAAAGGGAAATAAATAATTTTATCCCTCATGGTGAAAAACTAGCCGATCCAAATGTATATTCAAATTATTTATTACTCATGAATTTAATCAGAAAATCAGTATAAATTGAGGATTCTCGCATCTAATTTATGTGTTGGTTTGGTGGGTATGAAGGAAATTGGAGAGTATGTCAGGCAGAAAACAAGTATGGTTTCTGTTGAGGTCTGGGGTATGCAAGATGTGTAAATGATCCACCCACATTTTCTAGCATTATGTCTTCATCCTGTAAGCCATTTTTATATCTTCCTGTCTTTTCCTTTTTTATTGAACAATGAGAACAAAAGCATCTGTCTGAAAATACACATTTTGGAAAAGTCTACAGAAGGCAAATTCATCAAAGCATACTGTGTTATTTGCTTCTAAGACATTTTTTTTTTCTATTTTGTTTTGATTATCTTGTCTTAGCTTGCCATCAGTCTCAGTGATAGATTTTTGGTTGCCTTGTGCAAATCTTAGTGTGTGTTCGAGTATGTGTGTGTGTGTATGTATGTGATGGGGCATGGGGAAGTGTAAAGTTGAAGAGTGGTTACAGGATGCTAAATTACTTTTTATTGAGGAAGTACAGGATGTGAAATCGTAGGGTAATTCCACAGTTCCCAGCACTTTGTCCAACAAAGTTATGTCTAACCAAAACCAGAAAATTTTCCTCCTGAAAATACTCTGTCTCATACTCACATAACCCTAAACTGTCTCACCATTTACCATACTCACTGGTGCCTGGACCCCATCACTCTTTACCTGAGTGTGGGTGGACTAGGTCTGCAAATCCTCCTTTTACAGTTGTCCTTTGGGAACCACCTCTGGGAATAGGCTTCAGTTTAAACCTCCGATCCTCACACTGTGAGTCAGATGCAGGTGGGCTCTTCGTCTCCAACCTTCTTCCACTGTTAGTATTTGGCTTCCAATAAATAGTGTTCTTTAGGGGCATTGAAAGGTTGAGTGATTTTTTTTTTTTTTTGTGGAGTAATCCTATTAATGAATACTGGATGGACTTCCATCCCTATCAGGAGTTGGAAGAAATAAAGAAACCATCATTAAATGACTTAATGAACCACTGACTTTGAGCTCAAATGGCTAGACTGTGACATTTGCCAGAAAGAAGAGGTGAATACCAGACTTAGACCAATATTTAAAAACTTTAAAGTACAATGCATGGCAAGGACAGAAAAAGACCCAAATAGAGGAAAATGCTCAAAAACTTTAAATCACATTAGATCTGAATTATATTACTAGTGTTCTTGAAAAAGAGCCCTCTGCTGTTCTTACACTTCTTTACCAGGAATCTATTATGGGATGATCTGTTTGGTAAAACATAATTGTGCATTTTTCTTCCTCAGTTGTCCTTCCTGTCTGCATTCCAACAATCAAGCTATGGCCACTCTTCCCTGATTGTGTTCATGTTGTTTATGTGAGAGTTATCTACAAGACCAGACTACACTTTAATTCTCCATACAACATGAGGTTAGATAGAATCAATTTCCCTGGGCTCTGCAGCCCTTACCTCAAGAAAGTTTTGAATATACCTCAATTTAACAGCTTCTCTCTCTAAAGCATAGTTAATTATAATTGCCTACAGCACTATTAAGCTCTCCTATGTGCCTGGCCCTAGGCTATGGCATGAGGAAATATCATGAGAAAGATACAGGGACTTTTCACCATTATTCTGACCACTTAAGCTGCTTCCTCACCAGTAAAGTCAATCTGTCCGAAGCATTCACAAAAGAACATCCTATCCTTCATTCTACCTTCACACTTCTACAAGCTCTTATCTGACTCATTAAACCCTGATTTTTGTCTGACTTTCAATATCCATGGCTGACACCCCAATTCTGTTCACCCATATTTTCCAACTTCCTCTTCTGCCCTATAAGTCATGCTCTGCAAACTCTTTTGATTGTGGCATTACTGATAATTCCTAGGTAAAGTAATCTACAGCAATCTTCCCTGGAGGGGAGAGAAAATCAAGAGTGACTCAGGAGAAAGAGAAGGAATTAATATTTGCAATTGTTGTGTGTCAAACACAGGCATAAATACCTCACTTATGTTATTTAATTTAGCAGCAGAAATGTATGCAATATACTGTGCCAAGTGAAAGAAGTACAAATAGCACAAAGGGATAACGTAATAGAGAGAGTGATTTACCCTACTGAACATTAAGGGCATGGCTGGATATTTTTCATACATGAGATGAATATTGTGGTGACACAAGAAGATAATGCTGGCCAAGTTCTTGGTAGTCTTGGCATGCCAATTCTCCTTCTAGCTTCTCCTATTTCTGTCCTCTGGTTCATTCCATACACAGCAGCCAGAAAGTATAAACCTACTAGAGTGATTTCCCTTTGGAATGGACTCTTAAATCTCTTCAGTGGTGAATGGCGATACAGATCTGCCCTCACCCTCCAAATTCATCTCTAGTTACTCTCCCTTCACTCACTTCACTCCAGCCACATTGACCTTCTGTGCTCTTAAAAGTATCAGGTATTTTTCAGCCTGGAAGACTTTTTACCTGCCCTCTGTATGGCAGGTCCTCCCCAACTCTTCTTCAAAAAATAGATGCACTCTTGGACTAGAGCTTGTGTATTCAGCTGATTACCAGACTGGATGCATTTCAAACAAGTTTTATTCTTCAAACACAAGATATTCTTATCTGACAACATGGCTTGGCAAGCAATTTCATTTCCTAAATGAAATGAAATTGTTAAATTGAGGCCTTCTGTTTCCCTGAGAAGTGTTAACAAGTGAGAGGGTTGAGTTTACCTACAAAGTGGGTTTGCTTATGGTTGTGGATACTGTTTTTGGTCTTTAGCTTACCTTTGGTACTTAGACCTGAAAGTTTACTTCTCACGTTATGATATTGTACTTTTAACTGGTATGGACTTTGAATTTCGTGTCTCTGGTTACTATTGCCATATTTTATGTAATTATTAGCTCTTATCAAACAAATATACAATGAGTTAATCATATTTTTAAAAATATTTTATTTATTTGACAAAGAGAGAGGCACATCAAGAGAGGGAACACAGCAAGGGGAGTGGGAGAGGGAGAGGGAGAAGCTGGCTTCCCGCTGGGCAGAGAGCCTGATGCAGGACTTGATCCCAGGATCCTGGGACCATGACCTGAGACGGAGGCAAATGCCTAATGACTGAGATACCCAGGCACCTCAAGTTAATCACATTTGCTATAACAGAAATTAATATAGGGCTATCACCTGTCTGTTTCCCTGGATGGCTTGAGTTTTGGAGATCATTTTACTCTTGGAACACTCTTAAGCTGTCTGGGAGGATTTGGGTTAGTTGTGGCTACTTCTCATGTGTTGTGTACTTTTTTCCTACTCCTGATTGAAAACACCATTGGCTGTTATTTGGCAAATGCCCGTCTTGAGATGGAGGTTGGGATGGAAAGGGGATGATGAACATAGCAGGTGATTTTAACAGAGAGGAAGAAATCTAATGGACAAAGGGAATGTTGGTTATCTGGTGAATTTTGTAGGAGTTTGGTATTTGTCAGGGTTGATCTTGGGGGCTCAGTGATGGTAAGAACAGGTGGGCTGGGCCAGATGATCAAACAGAAACAGAAAATCCTGTAGGGCAGGCTGGATGGGAATGTAGAGCTGAATTAATGGAAGCATCTTAGGATCCACAACCTTTCAGTATAAACTCTCACTTCTCTTTCTCTGTCTTTTGTCCCAATGAAATATTAAAAGCAATCAGAAGCTCATCAAAGAAGAAAGAAGATTTTCAAAGATTTAGGGCTTTGTTTGTGTGTTGGGGTGGGGAGTGAGTTAAGGGTGAGAGAGGAGGGTCTTATTCTTTTGCAAGACATCATAAAACAAGACACCTGTTATTGAAATAGTGTGCAATGATATCTTCTAATAAGATCAGGAAAGGATATTATCTGATAATCAGGGAAGATACTTGAATCCATTGTGCATAATTTTTAAAAAGATTGCATTGTATCTAAAAGAAAGGCTGAGATAAGCAATCTTCACGGAGTGATTTGTGAATAGGAAAGATGGACTAATAGAAAATGCAAAATTTATGACATCCTTATGAAATGGATTGGGAAAAAAAATTCTCATATAGACCAGAAATGAGCTTTGGTAGAAAGTAATATACCAAAATTATTGTTGTCCAGTAAGACTAGATCTTAGGAAAATAAAGTCATCATGACTTGAATTCATTTCTCACAATGTTCAGCTCCACATCTATATTTCTTATTTGTCAAGAAATCCCTTCCACGTTGGTGCAGCTGTACAAATTTATACTCACTCAGTGGAGACCAGCAATACTGACCCATCAGACACCTCAGCAGCATGCAAACAGAGTGGATCTACAGCAGAGAGTGAGTATTTTGAATGGATGTTAAATTAAGGAATAGTTGACCATTTAACTACTGCATTGGCCAGAAATCAACAATTTGAATTTTCTGTTTGAACTTAAGCTATGAATGGCAAAAGGAGATCAAGGAAGGGAGTAACCGAGAAAGGAACAGAGAAAGTATGGATATTTGGCAAATACAAATGGCATGGGGCCTCTTTTTTTGGTTGACTAAAGACATCTACTTTGTATATAACTTTCTAAATAATTTTAATCATGAAAAAAATGTCAGATGGCTTTACACAAGTCTTAAATCTAATTCTTTTTTTTTATTAAAGGAAACTTCTTTTTGGTAATTCTGGCTTTGTACTATGAAGTCATGGCTCTCAGAATCGTAAGATATGAAGTTATGAAAGAATCTTAGAAATTATCTAAAATAATCTAAGATAATTGTCTCCTAGTTCTTAAACTTGACTTGTTATAAATCCATATGCTAAGTCTACTGAATTAGGCTCTGGGAGTGAAACAATGCCAGATATTTTTAAACATGTCTCAAGGTGATTTTGATTCAAACAGTGAAAATCATTGACCATTTTACAGAGAGATACCAAAGTTCTAGAAATGTTTAACAACCTAGCCAAGGTCACAGAGTTGTTTTGGATGAGTGTGAACTAAAAATGAAACTTTGGACTCTCAGGTCAGTGAGTGTTCTTCCTAAAACATCAACAAGCTAGACAATTTAAAATATGAATTTGTGAGCATTGTGAATGTTCTAAATTCCACTGACTTTTATACTTTAAAGTGGTTAATTTTATGTTAGGTGAATTTCATCTAATAAAAATAATATTAAAAAGTACCAATTTTATTTATCAGCACATAAGCAAGTTAATGAAGTTTCTAAATATCCCCGAGAAAGGGAGCCACCCGTTATATCTGGCTAGTTCTACAGCTAACAGGGAACTGTTGATTTGCACCATTCGAGTTACTAAATCAGCTTTGTGGTCTGTAAAATGAGGGAATCGTGATAATAATGTCTTTGTTGTTGAATTAATGTAAAGCTTTGCAAGAGGCTGTATGTAGTTTGCCTGGCACGTAGTAGGTGGTCATAGCTAGATATGCGTTAGGTTAGACAGCATGCCTATGCTCTTGAAATCTTCTCATCTTGCCTGCCACAGTGTCTTATACATAGTAGGTAATTAATAATTTATTTATTGGCTCATTGATTAATAGACACAGAAATCACTACAGCCTCTTGCTGGGTGAAAATAACTTTCTTTGAAATCTCACTTTGAGGGAGAGAGCTCAGCAAATTCCATTTACTCCATATGTGAATGTTCTGCTTTCCTGAGTCTGATTAGGTTACATGTTGTAAGGGCAGGGCTCATTTTGGGGTAATTACAGCATTAAATGCACCCAGAAGGCTATTATACACTGGCCATGTCCAATGCATATAATAAATAATTAATTGGACAAATAAATAAATAAAAATTACAGCTCATAAAAGTGCCTCATTAACTTGCCCAATACTAGTCTGGCTCTTGCAATTAATTTTAAACTCTCTTGTTTCTCCTTTATTAAGTAAGCTGAAATAAAATAGGAATGATATAATTGTTTTTGCTTTCTCATTTGGAGAAATACTCATGTAGGCTTAGTTCTCACAGCACACAGAAAATGAGACTAGATGAGCCCCATCCAATACACAAATAACAGAATTCTGAACAATAATGGAATCACCCTTATTTGGAATAAAGGTGGAAAATAAGGGTGATTCCATTATTGTTTTATTGTTATATATGTGTACATATATATGTATATATGTATATGAATATACATATATATTTTTTCCAATGTAGAGGACATGATTCCCATGAATTTAGAAAAATAAAAAACACTTATTCTGTCATTACTGAATCATTCCAGGGAAAAATTAGAATTCACCTATTTTTTGTGACTATTGTTTTATGAGGTTTCCATGTTATTAAGCCCATTTCCTTTCTTTTAGTGGAGAAAATGCACATGGGCACACATGCTATATATTCATCTTTTGGCTTGTTTCCTTCATCCCCAAATTCCTGGTTTTACATAGTCAGACAACAGATTATGAGAGCCCAGAGATGAAGTTTGTTAGTACATCTTCCAGGAAAATTATTGAGTGAATGATTTCGTTTTATGAAAACTAGCTGATAGCATCTTTAGAAAAATAGACACGATGTGATTTGTGTGGGTGAATTTTACAGAGATAATAAGGGTGTGGGGTGGTGGAAGAGGACTGTGTTTGAGAGAGACCACTCTCTTTAGTACTAGTTTTATAAACTCTACTCTAGGAAGTTATGGGTACTCAGGCAGAGGAAACACTCTACCCAACCCTGACACTGTTGATAGAACAGTGATTATCTGTGAGGAATGACTCTTTCAAGCACATCATTTTGGGCTCCTCAGAGCTTCAGATACAATTCAATAATTATTTTTCTAATACAAATATCAGTACAGTGAATAATGTCCCACATGACTCATCCCAAGGGATCTTGACTTGATTAAATTGAACCAACTAGCCTTATACAAATGCCTTGCATGTAATTTCATTTTGAATTGGCAATGTGGCACAGTGCAAAGAGAATTGGACTGGAAATCAGGAGAGCTGGTCAAGTCTGGAATCTTTAACAATGAGCTGTGTGTAAAGTTTAACATGTCACCTTGACTGGGCCACAGGGTGCCCAGGCATTTGTGAAACGTTATTCTTAGTGTGTCAGCAAGGGTGTTTTTGAAAAAAATTAGTATCTAAATGAGTAGACATAGTAAAATGGGCGGCACCATCCAATCAGTTGTAGGCCTGACTCGAACAAAATGCTGAACCTACTTTAAGTAGAAGGGAATTTCCTCCTTCCTGAGCAGGGGCCAGGACATTGTTTTCTCCCTGCCTTCAGTCTTGAGCAGAAACATCAGCTCTTCTTGGCTCTAGAGTCAACCAGCATTCACACTGGAAATACACCCTTTGCTGTCCTGGTCTCTAGCTTTCTAACTACAGATCTTGGGACTTATAGGGCTCCTTAATGGTATGTGCCAATTACCAATATTAAACCTCTCTCTTTCTGTAGTTCTATCTCCCTTATAATAATAAGTATTTCTATCTACCTATCATTTATCTATATATTCTGTTGGTTTTGTTTTCCTAGAGAACCCTGAATAATACAGTCTGACCTTGAACAAATTCACACAGCTTTCTGAACCTCAGTTTTCATTATTTGTGTAGTGAGAGAATTGGTCAGAATAGGTCCATTATAGCCCTGAGGTCCAATCTAGCTTTTAAATTTGTAATTTATATGACATTTCTGGGCTCCTTCAGAAGAGATTATTTTTGCCTCATTATCTCTGGGAAGAAAACAGGATATTTTTTTTTCCCCCATTTCCTCATTTGTCAGAGGCTTTAAAAAAAATCTTGTCTCCTTGATGTTCTGTTCTAATCTAGGCCACCCTGTGGACAATGATATTATCAGTCAGGGAACCGTGACTAGGTATAATCACCTTCTCTCACCTTCTTGCTAATGGAAAGGGTTTCTTGCAAATAGAATAGCTAGTGATAGGTTAGGTATAGTGGAAAAAGCAGCAAGTTTATACAAATATTGTGGTACTCAGTGAAGGAAGCACTGTGCTGTGGGTGGGTAAATTTTTCAATATTACTTGCATGGCTATGCACAAACTCTTCCTGGTGGGGACGGCTCCGGCCAACCTGACGTTGTGTCTTCTCATGCTTGGCAGTTGTAGACTGCATTGGAACAATCAGCTCCTTGGTTATCCTCCAAGGTGACCAAGGTCAGTTTTAAACAGCTTTGCTGTCAGGCAGCTTCATATTTTACTCTGGTCTCCTGACCTCACAAATCTTGAGGCTGGCACTGAAGTCAATGAGTCCTCTGCAGCCCAATTCCCCACAGCTGCTTCTCCCCTCTTACAAACAATGCCTCATCATGGCTCTGCCAACTCACACAGGTTTTTAGGAGCAAAATTGCAATTAGTCAGTGTAGCCATAATTCAACTGTAATACAGTATTTACTTTTACCAAGTGTCCTTTTTTTGCAGTCCAAAATTAAGCACCCACCAAAGGAAAATAGCCCTTGAAGGTTTGGCCCTTTGTATCAAATCAGAGAGCATGGACTTTGAGCTTTGTCAAATGGTTGTTGTAGGAGAATGTGAGATTACACAGTCATTTGCTTATTAGCATTTTACTGAAAACATTACCATATCGAATTGACATAATTCTCCTCAGGTTATAAATATTTACATTTTCCAAACTCATTTTATATTTCTTGCCCTCATTTTATGCTTCCCACTAGAAAAAAAAAAAAAAAAAAAAAGAATGTGATCCACAAAAGTGTTAATCTTACTTAAATGAAGGGGAAGGCTGAAAAGAAATGGTTCATGAGATGACAGACATCCTTAAAAAGAAATATGTACATTATAAGACAATTCAACCTCCTGTTTTCTTAAGTAACAGTGATGGTCCCAACTACAGTTATATCCAGCATTTTGTTTCAAGTAGATGAGTTAAATAATGATGAGATTTGCAGATAGATGCCTACTAGTGTGTAATAGGTTGCTTGCAGACTTTTACTATCAGGGCATAACTCTTTTTGGGGCCCCTGTTGAGTAAATCTTAATTTACTCCCTACCTATAACTGACATCCTTGGGTCACCAAGGATGGAAACAATCCTGGAAACAATCCTGGGAAAGGAGTGGAAAGATCTGCTTTCTACTTCTCCATCTTGAATCATGGACCAGTATAGCTCTAAGGGACCTGTCTGGATGGATGGAACATTTCATGGACCAGCTTAGAAGATTAACTGATGGTGGATGTTCTTTGAATTTAGTTAGTGGCCAGAGCTTGGACCAGAAGGATGAGGATAAGCAATTTGCTCATCCAGTTCTTAGTGGCCTGGCCAGTATGTCCATCCTGCCTCCGTACTGCTTAGAAGCAACTAAATGTTAAAGACTTATGAAGAAAGCACTTTATAGCCGACGAAATATTTTATAAATTCTTAGATGAAGCTGGGGATGCTCCATATTGAATGCTCTGTGTTGTTTACCTATTTCCCTTTTGCATGCAGCAACCATATAATAAATAGAACTGAGTCCCAAGCAAGTATGAATATAGCAATGCTTGTCTTTGGTTGCCCTGACAGAAAAGAATGTAGAGACATATGTTATTGTGCTGTATTAAAATTTACCTGTGCACTAATGAATGGGAAGAGAGCTGCCCTAGGAAATCTCTTAACTTTTCCAGGCCTCAGTGTCCTCATGGAGGAGGTAGGGATTATAATAAGTAGCTTATAATGTACTTATTTTTATTAATGCATTCTCACTGCCACTTTGCTGGCCCCAAACTTTCCTCTCCTGGAGTCTAAAATTATCTCCTTGCTTTTCTATCTGGTTTCTGGGCTTATCTGGTTCCTTTTCTACTGACTCCCACTCTCATTGCCAGGCTAATCTTCCACAAACCATGCTTTGACTGTGTTACTCTGGTACTTCCAGAAATGCCATCTGTTTACTGCCCTATCAAATCTAATATTAGTGAATAAATCATATGAACTTGTAGTGGTAGCATTATCTGGGTTATCACCGCTGGGCCAGTATTTTCTCAGCATAACTAAAAGTACCAAGGGAAGGAGGGAGCTTCTCATTGTCTCTGGTTCCCAAATGAGGTATTTCCCACGTTGGCCCAGGATATTAGAAAGTAATAGGAGCTAGTAGTGTTTTTATGTTTTTTCGCTGCTTATAAAAGCACTTTCACTGATATTTACTTATTGAGATTTTATAAGGTCGTCCAGAATTGCTATGTACTTTGGTGTTGGAGGTAGATGCATAGGATAAGCAGAAGGAGTACAGGAGAGGAATTTAGAATTAAAAAAAAAAAAAATTTGATGGTGAATTGCTTTTTTTATTGGCCATAAGGAGACCTATCTCTTGAAGTGTTGAGAAATATATAGAGAGAATGAGTTTACTTCTCTAATATCTCAGCAAGAAAGAGAATTCCACGTGTACAGATATATCAGGAATAAACATGAATGTTAGCCCTCAGGAACTGGCAGTAGCAACACCTGTATTCAGAGGATACCACGGAATGATTTTGAACTTTTCTTCCTCAAGCCAGTTTGTATGGTTTAATGGCTTTTCAGATGACACAAAATTTCAGTGAAAGACGGCAAAACTGAAAGCATAGAAGTTAACAATGGAAATGAAAAAAAGCGTCAGCCAGAAAATGGAGAGCTGCAATTTTTGCACCAGCACGTGAATGCTTATTTCTAAGATTATATCGCCACCTAGTAAATCAGCGTAGAAATGCACGCACAGCCGAGGGCAGCGGCAGCCAGGTGGGGAGCTCGAAGCATCTGGTTACAGTTCCGGCGGGCACCTTTCTCCCAGCATCTGGATGCACAAGGCAAGCAAGCCACCTCTCCCGGCCTCCCCGGGAGTCCCAGCTCACATTCTCCTGTTCATCTAGTGCTGTGTAATTAATGCAGGAGAGGGCAGCACCCATTTTAAATAAGAAGATGTGTTGAGAATTTCTCTCCATCTCTGTTATTTACCCTTGGAAAATGATTAGTTGAAACTACGCATATTATCATTTGTCTGCTCTAAATAATTTAACTCAGCTGTTCATTACTGGTAATATTTTGCATTTTCTCCTTTTATTTCTGTCTGGTAAGATAGGTGGTCTGGTCACCGTCCAGGAACCCTGAATTAGAAGCTGAAATCCTGGAATTAGAAACACTAACCTGATCAACACTAACGTTTCTTTCTTTTCTTTTTTGTTTTTTAAGCCACATCTTTAGTTTTTCTGTTATTTTAAACTCTTATTTCTTCTGCAGTGGTTGTTTGCATGGAATGCTTGATCACCTGCTCTGTTTTTTGTTTGTTTTGTTTTTCATAAAGGGATTGCTAGCTTAATAAAAATATTACACAGACTTTTAAGGCTTGGTGTCTATAGGCAGTAGATTACATGAGCTGGTATCCTGGCTATATATACCACTTGCTAGTTCCCATTTTTTAAAATCTATGAGGTGGGGACAACAACAGCATATACATCACTAGAATTTTAGGAGAGAGAAGTTAAGCAGAAGTGCTAAAGATGTTAGCTATTATTATTATTTACAATAAAAATATAAAACAAATGCCATACGATAGAGATTATTTAAGAAATGGTAAAACAAAAAATAGAAACTAATTTCATCTTGCCACTCAAAATAGATCAAAATGCTTCAGCCAAATAAGTAGATGCAGAGAGAGGACTCATATATTCCAAGACCAGGAAACCATCTATCTTTAAAACTTCAAGTGATTGTGTTTCTTAAAATTATTAAATTTTAATAATTACAAAAATGATTAAATTCAAGTGCTTACCAAACCTTGAAAATGCACCTGCATTCTTTTTCGTATGGCTTTTTCCTTCCTTTGAGAAACCTATCCTCACTTCAGCCCTTCAGATAATACCTCCGTTTCATTTTAAGAACTGCTTAGACTATCTTGGCTGAAGGAATTGAGTTTAGAGTGAAAAGTAGGGAGATTTTTGTTGTGGGAGCCTTGTCTATAGGGACTGTCAATCATTAATTATCAGTTTCACTTCAACCAGACAGGGCAGAGCCTGCCATTTGGCCACTAATAGTCATATTTCCTTTTTTTTTTTTAAAGGCAATTGAACTTTTGGCAAACAAATTACTGCATGGCTAAATGTGTCCTAGTTGACTCATGAAGTGTGTCCTTCAGACTTATGACTTGTGTCACGTGTGGTCATATCCTTTTGGAGAACATGTGTGCCATCCTTCCCTGGCTTTTTCTTCTTTTCTGCTGGCTGAGATGTAGATATGATGGTGGGAAGAGAGCAGCCATCATGGGCTGAGAGGTGGAAGCTCTGTTTTAAAGAGGAGCAGAACAAAAGATAAAAGCAGCCTGCTCCCCCAGCTCCATTGCTGTTCCCTAACAACCATGAAATGCCTAAGCAGACCTACAGAAGAAAGGGAAAACAATTCCTATACTTAAGCTGATACACTTTTGAAGCTCTTTATTGTAGCCATCTAAGTTGTGTTACATGAATTCTAACAGTCTCAAAGAGGAAAGAGCCCTAAAATATGAATGCAAATTACAGATTTTAAGTATGAAGAATGTGCCTACAAGTCATGATTTCCCAAAGATAGGTCCTTTAAGGATGTTAAAAAAGAAAAGATTTTTTTATGTATGCCGAGAAGAGAGTTCTCTTCTTAATAGTAGAAGAATTCTACTGTGTGGGCTGGGGAGGGGAGATCCTGCTTTCTTAAAAAGAAACAAACAGTGAGTAAATTAACTCAGGATAGAAGGGTGGTTTGGCTGGCCCCCAGATTTTATGCAGAATAAAGAAACAACTCTCCATAAAAAAGAGAACAACAGAGCAAGGGCTATATCAGAATACTGTGTAGAAAGAATCATGGAAAAAGCCATGGTGGACAAATCAAAGAAGGCCTTTAGGAGATATTAAAATACTAATCAAGGTTTATTAAGATATTTGATACCTGGATTACAGCATAATTACCTATATCCTCTAATAAAAATTAACTGTTATTGGACCCTTCCTATGTGCCAGACATTGTTCTAAGGGCTTTACATATATAATACATGTGATCTTTATACAACTATTTGAAGAAGATGCTATTATATTATGCATTATATAATACATGTTATATGTTGGTTTTCCAGATAAACTGAAGCAGAGAGAGATGAAATTACTTGACAAAGTCATGCTTGATAGTAACATTTGACATTAGAATGCAAGCGTATTGCTCTAACCAATGTGCTCTACTGTCTTTATAAAATACTTACTAAATTCCCCACTGCTAACTATTATTTTCAGTCACGTACAATTTGGACACTTTGTTATATATAGTTAACTAATACCCACTAGTATACTGAAGACTTCCCAGTAAATAAATCTGCTTAACTCTGTTTAATTCAGAATTTCTCAAGCATAGTTGATCACAGAACAAATATATTAAGCACTGTCTGTTCACACTCCAAGAAGCTAGTGTTTCCCTAAAACATACGTTTTGAAATTCTAAAGGGGAAAATATGCCTATCTCAGGGTCAGGAGGTCCGCAACATGGTCTTGATTTGGTATGTATTTGATTAAGTAGCTGTGAGCAAGTCATTGCAGATTTCTGGGCTTCGGTTTCTTGATCTAGGAAAATGGTGGCCTTGGACTTGAAGAGATGATTAATCCCATCTGAGCTTAAGAACTAGGCTTGTACTTGGAAGAGCAAAAGCAGAGATCCATGTATGAAAAAGCTAAGTAAGCTCATGTTTAAGCAGAAAGGGAAAAAGTAGAACCAAGGAGATTCTGTAATGAGAGTCTTAAGCATTTGAGCACTGGTATAAAAGGATATATATGGCAGATGTTCCATAAATATCTGGATTCTGCATTTAGACTTTATAATCATGGAAAGTCACTGATTTCCATGTTACTCAGACCCTACCACATATTCCATCAGTATCTTTCTCCAACTTGTGCCTCAGGACATCCAACCAGTTATTTAATATTAATCTTGTTCACATAGTACCTTGACAATATTTTTATAAAGGAGTGATGCAAACAAAATTGCCAGTGATCCTTGGCCAGATATATAAGGTAGAGGG
Source organism: Mustela lutreola (assembly GCF_030435805.1). NCBI lineage: Eukaryota > Metazoa > Chordata > Mammalia > Carnivora > Mustelidae > Mustela > Mustela lutreola. The sequence continues at coordinate 174,663,502 of NC_081291.1, read as the reverse complement.
AAATATTCTAGGCAGAGGAAGTAGCAAGTGCAAAGGCTTGAAAGTAAGACAAGGTGAAGTAGGTTCAGTAATCTGTGAGTAATGCAGTGTCTGAGTTCATGGGATTGTAGGTATGGGGGTTTATGAAGAAGGAGAACCACAGAGAGAAGTGGCTGGAAATACAAGTTGGATCTGGGTAGTTGAGTTTATTCAGTTTGGCATTAAGAATGCATCTCCCTCTATAGATTCAAGTTTTAGATCCATTTAAGTAGGAATTTCCAACAATTAAACACAAAATAAAATTTCCTGACTTTTTTTTCATGATTTCATGACTTTTTACTTCTTTTTCAGAAAAATTAAGATAGAAGCACAGTTAACTTCCCGGTTTTGTTCCAATAAAATAACCCAATCATCACAATGCTGTGATGGGATAGATCATGATTTTTCAGATGTATGTTTATTCACATAGAAATAATTTATTTTCCTTCTATAATATGATAACTTCTATAAGTTCCTCATGGTGTGGGATGTCTATAGATGTCCCTGATAAGGTTCTTTTGGATCTTTTGTAACTAAATTCATCTCTGAGTGGGACCAGAATGAAAGAGATTTGTGTATTAGGTATAAAGGATGTTACTGCTGGGGACCACTGGTTAAAGCAGATCTAGTGAATACAGAGGAAACCTTGACTTATACAACACAGAACACACTCTTCCACCTATTCTGAACTACCAGTCCAGTCTCATTCATCCCCAACCACTCCTCCTCACCACACGGTCCCACTTGTCTACTCTCTTGTCTCTCTGGATGCCAAACTGCTCCCTGAATATCCTTGCCTTTTCATGGTAAGTTTTTGAACATGCTCTTTCCTCTCCCTGGTCCAGTTAGAGACTCACCTTTGGCTGTTATAATAATGTTTTGATATGTTTTAAACATTTTGGCATCAATTCCTTACTGTCACTTAGGTCAGCTGTAACAGCTATTATTAAGGGAAACAAATTGAAGGTTGTGGAAGGAGTGGGTGGGGGTTGGTGTATCTGGGCTCATGAGCACGAAGTGTTATATGCAACTAATGAATCACCACATCAAAAACTAATGATATACTATATGTTGGCTAATTGAACTTAATAAAAAGATCTTGTTAAATTGATGGAGAAAGAGGCATTGGTGAAAAGGAAAGAAATTGAGGGTATTGAGAAAGAGAGTCTTCCTTCAACTTTTCTGTTCACAGACAACTTCTGTAGTCCACATTAATAGGTAGCAGGTTAGAGGAGAAATATCCCTCATTGAGATCCACTTGCAGGAAAGGAAAGAAGGAGGGAAGGAAGGAAGGAAGGAAGGAAGGAAGGAACGGAAAGAGAAGTGGGGGCAAAGACGCAAGGAGAAAAGAATCTATTTTATTTCAGGTGCTCTTCTTCCTAAAGAAGCACACACAATTTTATTTTAGTTAATCCTCATAGGTTCACAGCCCAGTGAGGCTGGAATCACTATGTCCATTTCACTTTGAAGCACAGAAGACTCAAAAATAAATAATACTTCTGAGGTTTTGTGGCTAATAATATAAGGGAGCTAGACTTTGAACCTAGGTTTTCAAGACTTAATGTTTACCTCTCTTTCCATTTCAATGACTACCGGCTCTGCTTCATGCTTTCTTATACGTAGAAGTTTTGAGGTGGTAATTTTGGTCTCTTGCCTTACAGCCCAGTATTATAGACTTATTCCATTGGAACTACAGTGTTTTGGATGGAAAGATACATTTTGCCCTTTACATTTTGGTTGTGGACATCAGCATTAACTTAATGGCCATCTGTTGGATGAATTTAGTACATGGCATCACTTATGTTTTTTTCTTAGAAATGATTGGAAAGGTTAAATAATTCTTGACTACTAGGTATAGACCAAACATCATGCATTGCATATCATTGAGTAATTCTGGATTTTAAAATTATTCTTGGTTCCATGCCTTACTCTTTAGAATATGTTGAATTAAACACGGGCTGAGCTAGATGTTTGGGTAAGAATTTAATAAGCTGTATTCTAAAAGCCCTTGAGGCTCTGGGTTTTTGGCTATAATATTTAGAATTACAGTGATAATATGTTAAAAATAAGGATAATGGGGGGGGCAAAATGGAAGAAAGAGATTTTTATAATGTTGAGTTGGCTTCAAGTACAGTGAGGAGTAAGAATAAGCTTGGTTGTCCTATGGCATCAGGCAATGGCAGTATAAAAAAAGAATGCTGGAGTAGCAACACTTTAAATGAGAAAATAGCTTTGCTTTATCTCACCCTGGCCAATATAAGCTGTTTTATCTTTCCAACTGACTGGATATATAAGTTCTTAATAGAGTCCTCAATAACAACAGCAGTGGTAAAAATAGAAATAAGTAGGATTTAATGCTTTCAGATCCACTGAACTTCAAGTGGGTATGCGATATGGAAGGGTTAAATTCTGGCCTTTAAATTTTCTAATAAACTTGTTAACAAGCTGTTAAAAGTTTATTAGCTTGATGTTGGTTAATCATCCTTATTGTTTCTGTTCTGGACCACAGTAAAGGCACACAAACCAAATTAACCAGCACACGAGCTCTATATAAGAAACTCTTTAAAATAATTTATTTAGCTAATTCACTCCCACATTTTTGAGTTCTCTGAATTATAGAATTCCTCAAATGAACCAGTACCCCAAGTTGTTTGCCAAAATATAAAGATGAAAAGAAAAATGAGCTCTCTGAAAATACCCTCTGGGACTAATTACCCTGATCTGACTAGACTGGTTGTTAGATCTGAATTATAGTCATGAATAAGTTAGATCTTAATTAAAGTCATGTATGGGGTCCAAGAGGCAATGTCATACAGGCAAAAAAGCTGTTTTGTAATAAGTGGAAATTAGTACCATAATGCTTTATGAGAAATTGGGCTCCTGGTTAGAAACCTATCTGCTGAGATGTGTCAGAAATTTCACGCTTAAAAAACTTAACCCATCTTCTTTCACCGTATATGGATCTTTTTCTAAATTTTCAGTTCTAAGCCCTTTTAATTGTTGGGTTTCCAGTAACACAAATTAAATAATGTATTTTCAAATTAGCCTTATTTTTCATTTTTTTTCACCTGCAAATGTTTTGTAGCTTTTTAAAAATTTTTAAATTTTCCTAATAATTCTCAACATCTTATATAGATGGGAGACAAGAAGCAAGGAAGATTCTCCTTAGGTTAGACAATTGAGGAGAGAATTTCCTGGTAGTAGAAGGTATTCCATGTTAGAAAGTAGTCCTAGAGTACATAATGGCATTTTCTTCTCTAGAGGCCTTTAAATTAAGGAAGTTCCCTTTGAAAGGCAAGGAGATGAACTGCCTCTCTGTTTCTTTTCTGTTCCTTTCTCTGAACAATGAAAATGTTCTGAATTTGTCACCAGCCATGGGAAGCAAATTAGTTTTCAACTGTGTACACATAAACCCACCATCAGGGCTACCCCCTTGTTAGGCATAAGCTGAGGACTTGTGCACAGGACACACAAAGGAAATCCATATTGAGTGCTGGTTTACATTTTTTCTGAGTTTTCATTTAAGTTGAGTTTCTAATATTTTTTGGGAGAAAGAATTTCCTGGGGGAGGGGTGCGCAGTAGTTTCAATTTTCAATTTTCCTCCCATTTGAATAGGACTTAGGATTGTGTTTACGAGATGCTCTCACATCTACAGTTGAATAGAAATGGTTATTCCCATTTTATAACTGAAGAAAATTAAGACCTGGAGAAATTCAGTGAATAGCTTAAGGCTGTAGACCTGGAAAATGGCAGAGGTAGATCTCAAATGCAAGTGTCCTAACTCCATTAGAGTTTTTCATGTCTTAACATTTTCTAAATGGGTTCAGAGTCCCACTTTGCTGGGAACTGAGGTGGTGAAGGAAGCTGAATAATTTTCTTTCTTAAGGGAAATTCTAAAAATTGTCAGAGTAAGGCTTTTTGCTGTTGATTTGGAGAGTTAAGTTCTCAATTTCAACTATCCCATCTACAAAGCCCAGCATGCAATGCTACTTTGATACACATTTGAAGGTACTTGTATAGAATGGGTCACAGGCTCTCATGTTCTCTTTCAATACATTGGTTCATAAATTCATATACCATTAGGGTCAGATAGGATCTTAAATATTTAATCTACTGTTTTGATTTACACAGGAGGAAACTGGAATAAAAGGGCTAATTCTATGCTTGTTAGATATAAATAACAAATGAGAAATCTCAGTGAAAGTGTTTTTTTTTTAAAGAAAAATTCCGCAATAGAATAAAAGCCACAAAAGCCCTGACCAATGTTCTTTAATAAGAGTTGAGAAGGAAATGAGTATCTTCTTTATTAACCAGATTGTAACATTAAGTTTGTGTAAAGGAGCCTTAGTATCATTATGACACATCCATGAACTGTCCCACAATGGAGTAAGAGATGATGGATACAGATGATCTGGGGTCTGAGAATGACTAACCCGTAAAAACACAACAATTGCCTCATTAGCAGATTTCCTGATTTTTGTAGTATTATCATCAAGATTTAGTCGTCTTAGAATATAGCAATTTGGAGATGAGTCTGCATTTCCATATAAATCTCTGGGCTGTGTGCAAAGGAAAGCAGTGAATTTAAAAATATTTGCGCTTGTCTTCTGCTGCCTTTTTCTGAGTCATCCATATATTTGCGTTTAGCCTACAGCATGCTTGTTTCTTATCCTAATCCATCCTTAAACAAAGTCATCTGCTAATAATGAATGTTCATTAATGCCTTGAATGACTTACATATGCAGTCAAATTGCACTTTTCTCAGAGATTGGATAATAAAATAAGAGCATAAAGTGAAAATCATAGGTAGTCAGAGTTGCTCTTGAAATGTCCCCTAAGGTATAGTATCAGAGTAACCCAAATTATTTTTTTTTAAAGATTTTATGTATTTATTTGAGAGAGAGTGTAGGAGAGCACAGCAAGGGGAAGGAGCAGAAGAAGAGGGAGAGGGAGAAGAAGGCTGTGAGCCCTGCCACTCAATCCGAGAACCCTGACCTAAGCTCAAGGCAGACACTTGACTGAGCCATCCAGGCACCCACAACCAGAATTCATTTTATACATGTCATTTTCCTTCTTGTTTCTTGAAGTGAGTTACTGATGAAGCATCTGGCTTATTTTTAGGGACCATATAATTCAAAACAAACAAACAAAAACATATAGCAGCTTTAAACACTAGAACCTGAAGAGGCACAGAGAGCACGTGTGCTTGATGTGGGCTTATGGAACTCAGACCCAGTAGGATAGAGTAGGTCCCCCTGATCTCATGATCACACTAGGCTATTCACAACTGAGTAAACTGATGACAAGATTCACCTGCATTATTTAAATTGCTGTTTTTCCTTCCATCTTTCCTTTCTATGTGTATGGAATTGAATTATCTAAGTTAAATGGATACATTTTTTTTTTAACATTGCCCTCCCAACTCTTTATGTTAACACGTACTAAGTGTACCATAAATAGGAATACTGACTAGGTATGATATTTGATGGCAACTGCCATGCTCTGAATGTTGCATCCCCCTCAAACACATATATTGAAATCTTAACCCCCATAGGTGATGTTTTTAGGAGGTGAGACAGGGAGGGCCTTGGTGGAGCCTTCTTGAATGGGATTGGTGCCCTTATAAAAGGCACTCCTCAGAGCTGTTTAGACTTCCGCAGTGTGAGGACACAACCTCGAGTCTACGGCCAGGAAGAGTCCTCATCGGACTGCGCTGACACACCAGCATCAGACTTCAGAACAGTGAGAAATAAATTTTTGTTGCTTGTAAGTCACCCATCTGTGCTATTATTTATTTATTTATTTATTTGAGAGAGAGACAGTGAGAGAAAGCATGAGCGAGGAGAAGGTCAGAGAGAGAAGCAGACTCCCCATGGAGCTGGGAGCCCAATGTGGGATTCGATCCTGGGACTCCAGGATCATGACCTGAGCCGAAGGCAGTCGTCCAACCAACTGAGCCACCCAGGCGTCCCCCATCTGTGCTATTTTGATATAGCAACCTGAACAGGCTAAGAGTTTGGGCTATAGAATGTTGCTTTCTTACCCCAATCCATCCTTAAACAAAATCTTCTGAGTGATTTGGTGAATTGGCTGTGACTTCACTGGGTAGCACAGTTGATCTAAAAAATATTTTTGCATTCTGGATATTCAACAGCCTTATCACAAAACATATTTACTCTCATGGTAGGTGGTTCTTCAAATGGAATTAACACAAGCATGGTAGGGGAATTTCATGCAAATGATAACAGACATAGTTTGTGGATTTAAGCACTTAAAGACTCCTCCCTGGAAGTATGTATGTACACTTACATCAGGATTCTCAGCTTGAGCCTAAGCAGTATCCAAGGCTGGGAGTTGGGCAGGTCTGGGCAGAGCCGACTAGCTCTGAGGAGACAGGTCTGTGCAAAAGAAGCAGCCAGGTCTGTGAAGCTTAAACATTCCTTTTCTTTCTTTCTTTTTTTTTTTTCCCCCATCTCAAACCAAAACATCTCTGAAAACAAAGATTTTTTTTTTTCTTAAGTTTTATGCAAAGATAGTTGATGGGAAAACCTGAAGTGAATTGATGCATGTATCTTGAGCCTCTATTTGACCCTATTTGAATATTCCTAAATTTCACTACAGATTGTTGGAGTGTTTGATTACGCGTACTGTGCCATAACATGCTGGGGGGGGGGTATGAAATACATGGTGTGGACACTGTGCTATCTTTTTCAAATTGGAAAAATTTTGAATTCTAAAACTCATTTGGCTCCAGGGAAGGACATCATGGACTTGCGCTATTTTGCTCTGCAGTTTTTACATTTTTGTATTAACTTACTTTCCTTGAGGAAAGTAAACCTTGGCAGGTTTTGAACCTGCTTCCCGTGATCTCTGATGTGACCTCTTCATTTATGCTAAACTCTATGATTAGTGAGAAGGCTAAGTGAGGGTATTCATCCTTCAGATTTCTCCTCTGTATATAAAACTTTAGCTAGATAGATTTTTGATTAAAGAACATTTCTGTTTACTGTTTCTGGCACCTTTTGTTAACTTAACTTTGAGAAAGCAATAAAAGTGACCCATTCGGTCAGAAAAAGCAAAACAATAAGAGTGATGGGTATGTCTGGAGAACTCAGTGGCACTTCAGGTGTGGAATCATCATAGAGTGCATGAGGCTAATGGCCTCTCTGTCACTGAGATTGTCGTCATGGGTGTAACTCACTGCGAACCAACGAGAAGTACCCTCTGCTGTCCAGTATTTCAAAGCCCTTTATTGCTTTCTTTGTTCAGAGGTGCATCAGGTAAATGGAGTGCTTATAATTGTAGGTGTAGTACCAGCCATTAAAGCAAATATATTTACAGCCCCCGTAATTATATTTTGGTAAAAGTTGTTCTGGATGGCTCGGCAGGACTCCTCCCTGGGTAATATGTTACTTCGATATTTTCTCCAATGATGCAGAACAGCTTATAGTCCAAACATTTTTTCCTGATGATACTTTTATTTCTGGCATAACCTTCTTCTCTTTCAAGTCTGAAAGGAAAAAAAAAAACAATTTATAGAAACATATAGAGTGAGAGATAGATGTAATGCACTCCAGGAACTTATTGATTTATTGACCAATAGTCACATTAAAAAAAATCTATAATCCAGAGGCTAATGAAAGAAGGAAGGCAGAGTAAGCATGATGTTAAATAAGGTCTATGTTGAGGCATGATGTTTGACTTCCTCCCTTGAAATCCTTATTCTTAGATATTCTTGCTCAGATTTTTTGTACTGCTAAAGCAAGTATGTAGAAACACAGGACATAGATACTGTTTAACAGAAATACTGTATCACAGCTTTCTATTCAGCAGCAACACGAGCCTTCTCATGGGAGTGTTTTAAAACCTACTTAATTAGGTCACCTTTGGGCAAACTGGGTTTCAGGCAAATTGAAAGGTATCTAAATTCTTTAAGATCACCTCGGTTCCATTTAGTGTCCTGGTGTGTTAATTTGCCAAATGGAACCCCAGGGAAGAGAAATAATTAAGTCAATAAATAAAGAAAATAAGTAAATGCTTACTTATACATAAGATCTATCCTGTATTTGTAATAAGATCTTTGACTTGTTTTGTGGAGTCTGATATAAAATATGTGATGAAAGGAGTTTTCATCATAATTTTATAACTATTTTTTCTTTCTTCAAAATGCATTTTCATGTGTTTTTTTTTTTTTTTTTCTTTCTCCCATAACAGCTTTATAGGTTATCAGGTCACTGGAAGAATTATTTTCTCTTTCTTTTATAACTTTGTAATGCTTAATATGGTGCTTTGAATAAATGGTGGTTATGTATAGTATGTTAGAATTGTCTATTCTTATAAAACCCAGGATTCTGGAGTCAAGTGAGAAAAACTATAAATTAGGATGTCTCATGGAAATTTTGGCCATTTTTAGAGTGGTGAAATCTGTAGTTTTGGCCTTTCCAATACCTTTTTTCTAATGGGAGATGGCCCCATGTTTTAAGCAAGCAACATGTCTGTTAATCAGTGTCTCATCCAGTTCTTGACAAGAGGAATTATGCCCTAGGCTCCTCTACATATGGAATTTCTTTTCCCATCAACAGTACAATGGACACCTGTTTTTAACCGGGTCAATAATAACCTTTCCATGATATTTTATACATAAATGTTAAGAGAGAGAAACACTTCCTTCTAGATTGTAAGCTGTCAAAATAAATTATCAAGCATCTATCTTTCCGTACAGAGAGTCAGTTTGCTGAAATGGAGAATGAGGCCAATATGCAAAGAACAGCAAGAAATGGAGCCAAAATATGGAAAGAGGGTCATTGAACTCCTTCATCTATCCATATCTTAGTTTCACTTTTGGGCTTCTAGTTACATGGCTCAATTTCCCTTTACTTCAGCTGGTATCAGCTAGGTTTAACTCATATGTAACTTAAAATATTCTGACTAATACATTTTGCACCTTTGGAAATGAAAAATGGCTCAATAGAAATACCTTTTTTGCCCCCTAGCAGTCTTGTCTGCTTTTTCAGAAAGCAGAAAAGCTGGGGAAAAAAAAAAAAAAAAAAGGCAGAAAGCTGCTTTTTTCAGAAGCTGACGTTAGGTAAAGGCTGACACTTTAGATGTCGACATATAGATTACTTAATATAACTGAAAAGTGAAGTTAAATGTTTTAGTTATGCTTATTAAAAGCACAGCTAGCAAAATAACAGTAGATAATGTATTCATTAACAGCGATGAGCAGAATGATTCCGCGTGAAGTGCATTTTAAAATAATAGCCAAATCCAACGATAGCATATATCCCCACTGAATCAGTTATTATCAATAGTTGCTTAGCTAAATATTGACTTTTATTCTTACCCATAGGAATAATTTTTACCCCCTCACCTATTTAATTTGATGTTTGCACAAAATGCCACTTGCTTCTTCCTTTTGCTTCTCATCCTTTGCAATGAATCTTGCTACAGGTGCTGTGGCTACTTCAGGGTAGACTCAAAACTTTGAAAGCGATTTGTTTAGGTTCTGAGGGATGATTTTGATTTGCTTTTTCTTCTAGAAATACCTTGCAAGGGAAAACCAGGTTGCTGCCTGTGGTTTGTTCTGTTCCATCTCTCGGAGAGACACAAACTCCCTCTGTCCTTCCCTTCCTTCATTCCTTCTTAGCTTCTTCCTCCCTCCCTCCCCCCCACCCTTTCCTCCTCTTCTCTCTTTCTCTCCCCATTTTTCTTGCCCGCATGCATAGTCAAAGCAAAATGAAAAATGAGCTTCATTGTGGAAGGATTGCCAAACCCTGTGAGTGTTTTCTCTGGTAAAGAAAAGATTATTTCTCCAATCATCCCAGTCGCTCCATTTCCTTCCTTGAAACTGAGACATGCTTACGCCCTTCCCGATTTATATTAACATGCATTTTTAAATAAACATGCACAATTGAGAAAAAAAGGTACACATTGATTTTTCATATATAGCAGGTTAGGTAAGTATTTGTGAAATTGCAAGGTTACTTTTAAGACCCTAAGTTTCTTTACTATTGTTATCAATCACCATATTATCATAATTTCACAAATTTCCCCAATAGAATTAGCTTTGATGAATGCAGTATGATTCTAAATACTGTCAACACATAGACATTTGACAGTTGTTGTTGCTTTTTTTAAAAATATTTTATTTGTTTATTTGACAGAAAGAGATCACAAGTAGACAGAGAAGCAGGCAGAGAGAGAGAGAGGGAAGCAGGCTCCCTGCTGAGAAGAGAGCCCTATATGGGACTCGATCCCAGGACCCTGAGATCATGACCTGAGCCGAAGGCAGTGGCTTAACCCTCTGAGCCACCCAGGCACCCTGTTGTTGCTTTTTTAAACATGGCAAGCCTGCAGCAAATTTTAAGGTATATTAAAAGGTGTTTATCATACCTAGTATCTAATAGATACAATCACACAAAGGTTTTCAAGCCAGTTCAAAAGATTCATTTTATAGGCACAAGATTATGGTAATTTATCATTAATGTTATCTTCTGGATGCTGTAGTTTGGGTTAAGGTAAAGATTTGCAGTTGCAGATCTCCCTGTCCATGGTCAGTGTTCATCTAATAGCTAGCATCCTACCTAAGATTAGATTTATGCATTTGTTTTTGGTTCAAGGTTCCTTGCTCCCGCTGGCAAACACAGATGCTCCTTAACTCCTCTCCACCTGAATGTGCACAGAATATAATTATGACGGGAACTAACATTATCTGAAATACATTTCTGTTTATGCTTATAGACCAAGGTCAGAACAATTAATCTGAAAGATGGTACCACCGTGGATTATGCCAAACACTATTTCCCATAGGAATGTGATACCATATATCACAAATAGGCAAAATATTCATGCGAATCCTCTGCTGGCCTCTCTGTCAACCCAGGTTTACTGTCACTAAATATGAAGTTTACAAAATAGACTGCAGGGAATGCAGATGTTTCTGCTGGTGTGTGTTTCATGCACATGTTGAAATAATATTGTGATGATTAATCTTCCACCTTTTTTGAGATATAATTAATATATAACATTATGTAAATTTAAAGTGTATGATGTGATGATTTGATATACATACGTTGTGAAATGATTACCATCATAAGATTAGTTGACACATTGTTATGGTTATTTTTTTGTGTGTTGACTTTGACTGCACTGTGGGTATCCAAATATTTGGTCAAATGTTATTCCATGTGTTTTGGGATGAGATTCAACCAGTAGACTGAGAAAAGCAGATTACCCTTCCTAAGGCAGCTGGACCCCATCCAATCAGTCAAAGGCCTGAATAGAACAAAACCCTGACCCCACCCCCTACCCTAAAATGAAAGAGGATTCCCACTACCTGATTGCCTTTTAACTAGAATATCATCTTTTTCCTGCCTTTGGGCCCAAACTGAAACATCAGTTCTTCCTGGGCCTCAAGCATGTCCCGTTTTGGTTTGGAAGTACACCATTGGCTCTCTTGGTTCTCAGGTCTTCGGGTTTGGACTAAAACTAAACCATCAGCTATCCCAGGTCTCCTTATGCATTCATTTTCTCATTTGCTTTCTTCCTTTCTTTCTGTCTGTCTCACTTATCTATATCTGTATTGATAGATGTATCCTATGGGTTCTGTTTGCTGGAGAACCCTAATACTATGATTGATCAACTGTAAAATGGAGATAGTCCTCTTTTTCTGCCTATCTGACAGAGAGTCTGGGGGAGTCTCAAGTCCATTGCAAACACCCAGATGACTGGTATGATGATGTTGAATAATATCAGGTTTAATATTCCCTCCCTTCAGTTGTCTAGAGCAATTTGTGGCATTACGATAACACCGTTGACCTAGGTAAACTCTCACCTTTTGGATTGGTGGAGGCATAACAGCTTAAGTCTCTAGGGTCCTGGCACCAGATTTTTGCAACTAAATCAATAATAGAAAAATAGTTTTCCTGTAACCTTGAGCTTTTTGGGAACCAGTTAGAACAACAAAACTGTGGAAAAGAAAAACAACAAAAATGAAAACAACACAACAACAAAACTGTGGCAAAGACCTGGTAGTTGGAGATTTACTGACATGTTTCACAGATCCTATGGCTGAAAAGCCACTGCCGCTCTGGTTGGAGAAGAGGCCAGTTTGGGAATCTCTGCCACCTCTGACTTACAGTCATCTCTTCTCACTAAGAAAAATAGTCCATCGTTGGCCCTCTTCTGTTATGGGAAGTTGCGATTAACCTTTGCATTAGAGTCCTCTATAACCTCTCAAATGGCTATAATTTGGGACTAAAACCAACTGATAAATCAAGTTAGCAATTGATAGAATTGGAAGCTAATTCTTTAAACTGTCTTTGATTTGAAGAAATCATAGAATCAATCAGTGCCCAAAAAAAGGCCAGTCTTGTTACACCATGACCCTTTCATTATTGCCATTCCCTATCATTCTTGGCATCACTTACTTTAGCTCACAGGGCATAGAAGTCAGAGTTGTAGAGAAGTAGACAGCAAAGTCTGGGGACCTACTGACTTGACTTTGACAGCAGACTGAAACTGCATTTTTAAAACTAATCAGCCTGATATAAATTTTTCTGTTCTATAGCTATGATCTAAAACACATAAAATATTCTGGGGCTTGAAAACACTTTATATCAGTCCAAAAGCCATGGTCTTTTAAATTGATTTTAAAAGCTATGGTCTTATGTAGACTGCATTCTGGGATTTGAGTCTTATATTCAACTTTAAATCTTTATTTAAAAAACAGGGGTATCTCCTCCTCTCTCTCTCTGCCTGCCTCTCTGCCTTCTTGTGATTTTGCTCTGTCAAATAAATAAATAAAATCTTACAAAATAAAAAACAATAAACAGGGGTATCATCAGAAAAAAAAAAAAAAGTGAGAACCTAAGAGTAAAGGAAAATTTGATCCTGTGAGTGATTGTTGCTAAGGGACCATTTCATGCAAATTAATCTGTAAACATTTAGCAGCTAGATACCTGATGAGAGGGTGGGGGAGAAGAGAGGAGAAAATTAGTCAGTTGGAGAGCAAGAAAATTACTCCCATCTGATTAGAAAAGATAATCATGGTGTTTTCATGCAGACCAGCACCATCATGATGTTTCTTTAATTTCTCTTTCATTTTTGCTTGCCTTGGGGTGAGGATAAAAAATCCTGAGGAATATGGGAGGGATACCTGGTTCTCAAAAGGTTACCTGGGAAAGTAAGGCAACTGAGTACATTTCACGGTAAGACGGCTATTCAGGTATCTCATTAAAGAAAAGATCAAAAGCTAGAGATACACTTGTCAGTTTTCCCCCAAAGCTCATTGGAGTTTTCAGAGTTGCTGACAAATTCTGGTTGAATTAGAAAGATGTATTTTACTGACATTTGAGGGAAACCAAGAGCTACTTATAGCCATGTTTGGTATTGCTTGGATCTTATCTACAAAAGACAGGAAAGCATCTAGGAAACTCAATTTTTTCTTTTAAATCTTAGTGATAAAAAATCTAAAATTAAAAGACAATGGCAAAGTGATGGTTATGCTTTATATCTTGCCTCTGGTGATGGTTACAAGAGTCTGCACATATGATAAATTTTGTGCACATACACAAACACAAGAATGCATTTATAACCAGCAAAATCAGAATAAGCTCAAAAGATTGTATTAATGTCAATTTCCTGATTGTGGTATGACACTGTAGTTACAAAAGATGTTACTATTGGGGGAAACTGGCAAAGGGCTTAATGGAGCTCCCTGTATCACTTCATATAACTGCATGTGAATCTATAATTATTAATTTAATTAATAATTAAAAGTTATAACAATTGTGACTATCATAAAATACATTATTTTTTACTCACTTCCTTGAAAATTGATATTTAAACATTTTAAAAGCTCACATACTGAAATTACTCTGAAAAGCTATGGAAGAATTCAGAACCTACTATTTTTCTACAGAGCAGAAAGCAATAGGCTTTCACTTATAGACCAAAAGAAAAATTCTGAATTATTGTTAATCTCATGCACTGTACTCATAAAATTGGCAGCATGTAACAAGTTTAACTTGCTTTAATCCAATAGGACAGAGTGGCAAATATAGTGTAGTTTACATAAAGACCTATTTACTATGTGTATAGGAAATTATTTCTTTTCATCATGTGACCTTGTGGATGAGTTAGTTTGAGCAGGTAAAGTAAAAATTTTAGAGCACATTGAAGTATATTTTTCAAAAATACAGAGGAAATTTAAAAAATAACATTCATTTACATTTTTATTTCACTCAATATCTGCTGATTATGTGCAATATTACATACTGAGACAACTAAGGAACTTAAAAAACTTCTTAAAGATCATTACAAAATATGCACCACTTATTTATTAACTGGGCTGTGACATATATAATAGTAAATAAGAAAAATGAGCTTTAAAGGTATCTTCTGTCCCCTGAGAACTTAATAGCATTACTGCACTAATAATAATGCTATTATATTGATAATACAGTAACACTGATGTTGACTAGTAGTGTCTGATATGGTGCTAATCTCTTTTCATGTTTCATTAATATTCACTATAAACCTTTAAGTGGATTCTAGGAGGATGGTGATAGAATGAACATAAGTGATAGAATGAACTAGAGCTTAGAAGAACTCAAGGTTCTGATGAATACCACTGGTAAATTACAAAAGAAAGATCCATTGAAACTTAAAGAAAAAGCAATAAAACTCTTATTTGAACTGTACAGGAGACACCTGGAAGCCCAAGGTATTGACGTATACAGAAGGAGATGTAATGTTTCTATACTGCTTGATGTTTCAGGAAAAAATAGCTACAGAGTCATATGAATAGAAACAGTTCCTTAGTACTCAACTTTTAAATACAGTAACAGATAAATTATACAAAAATATTTTAAATAATTATGAGAGAAAAAGTAAGTGCCAGTGTAAAGTTATGGTTGATGGAAGAAGGGAGGTGGAAGGGAATGAGGGAAGATATCAGATTGAACAGAGAAGGGTATCAAGAGACACTTTCTATAATTGATGAACAAAAGAATTTAAAGATGTTGTTTGAGGTTGTAGAGATCACTGGACTAAGGTGGAGGAAGAGGGGGATGGAAGGAGAGAGAGTTCAAGCCTCCTCTACCATAATGAGAAGTTAGTAGGCAAGATCCAAAAGCTGAAAGTTAACATATTAATAGTACAGTTTTTGAGGAGGGAGAAAGACAGCCAGAAGTGGCTAAACACGATTGGTTTTTGAAATGGGGAAGGTGTAGGGATGAATATGAAAATTTCTTTTCACCACACACTCTTACACACCGTTTGATTACTTCAAAAAAATAAGCCACAATAGGATATCACCTCACACCTGTTAGAATGGCTAAAATCAAGAAGACAGGAAACAACAAGTGTTGGTGAGGAGGTGGAGGAAATACTCTATGATTTTTTCACTCCTTTGGAATTTAAGAAACAAAACAAATGAACAAAGGAGAAAAAGAGAAACCAGAAAACAGACTCTTAACTATAGAGAACAGACAGATGGCTATCACAGATGAGATGGATGGAGGGGGCGGGTGAAATAGGTGATCAGGAGTAAGGAGGACACTGATGAGTACTGAGTAATATTTGGAATTGCTGAATCATTATATTGTATACCTGAAACTAATTCAACACAATATTAACGATGCCAGAAGTAAAATAAAATAAAATAATAATAAAATTAGACAAAAAATAAAAATAAAGCAAGTTTTTTGTTTTATGCAGGAGAGTAAGTTCCCCAATGAAGAAAAATTTGAATTTCAGGATGCCTGGTTGGCTCAGTCATCAGTTAAGCATGCTTCTCTTGATCTCAGCTCAGGTCTTGACCTTAAGGTCAAGAAGCCTTGAGAAGCCTCACTGCCAGAATGTGCTTTCCTGTGACATTTATGGGGAAGTGCAAGGATTTAGCAATTAAGTTGGCAAAAGTGGAAAAACACCTGGGATCATAACTCAGATTGTCTCAGTTTCCATGCTGAGTGTGGAGCCTACTTAAAACAAACAAACAAAACTTGAGTTTCAGTTCTTCACTCACTTGACAAACCATTCACTGGGCATGTACTTTATGTAAGGGTAGATTCAATTAAGAAGATGATGATTTATATTTAACTAAAATTAATTTCTATTCAAAAAAATTAAGATTTGGATGTTTGTGACTATATATTCAGGGTCTTGGCTAAGTGTTAACGAAATCTGACCCTGAAACTCTCAATCCTTTCCTCTGTTAAGGAAACATACTTCCTTACTGTGTAAAGATAGTAATTTGTGAGTATTTTACTTGCTACGCAAATATCTGAAGCATTCTGGTGAGGAAGCAGTGCAATGTCTGTATAAAAAAAGTTTCCCAATTTAAGACCTGTTCAAATCTTGGGAAATTATTGAAAATAATGGTTGATCTGAAGTAATTTATTTTAAACGATTAGGCTTTCAATATAAAACACATTATTTCTGCATTTGTTATCGACATTATTATTTGCTTAAAAGCATACCAGTCTTGCCAAATAAAGCAGACACTTGAAAGGCAAAGTTTAAGAGATAATAATGGCAAGAATTTTGTT
This sequence comes from Mustela lutreola, assembly GCF_030435805.1. Lineage (NCBI taxonomy): Eukaryota > Metazoa > Chordata > Mammalia > Carnivora > Mustelidae > Mustela > Mustela lutreola. The sequence goes on along the minus strand of NC_081291.1, from coordinate 174,646,933 downwards.
AGAGCAGCTACTTTGGATGAGAAGCCTCACTGTCAGAATGTGTTTTTTCTGTGACATTTATGGGGAAGTGCAAGGATTTAGCAATTAAGTTGGCAAAAGTGAAAAAACACCTAGGGTCATAACTCAGATTGTCTCAGTTTCAGTGTATTCATCTGCTAAATGAAGAAGGTCTACAGATCTCCCTTGATTTACTATGGGGTTACATCTCAGTAAACCCATTAAAAATTGAAAATATAAGTAAAGAATGCATTTAATACACCTAAACTACCCAACGTCATGGCTTAACCTAGCTTCCTTAAACATGCTCAGAACGCTTACATTACCCTACCGTTGGGAAAAATCATCTCACACAAAGCCAATTGTATAATAATATCTCATGGAATCATGAAATTTATGGAAAACTGTACTGAAGGTGAAAAGTAGAATGGTTGTCTGAGTACAGAATAGTTATAAGTGTATTAGTTGTTTACCCTCATGATCATGTCACAGAGAGTGAGCTGTAGCTTCTCAGCGTTGTGAATGTTGTACAGCATAGCACTAGTGTGGGAAAATATCCATGTTTAAAATTCAAATAATGGTTTCTACTGAATGTGTATTGCTTTTATAGCATTGTAAAGTTGAAAAATCATCTGTTGAATCGTAACTCAGAGACTGTTGGTATTATCATTCACTGAATTACTAACAATGTGGAATACCCAGTAATAATAGCTAGCAGGTACTGCGCACTTCCTGTCTGACAGTTTCTATATTGAGCGCTTATAACATGAATCTGATTTGACTTTCTCAACTATGGGAATCCACATTTTAAACATCAAGGGTCACAGAAGTCCTAATTCTTACTCAGGGTAAGTAACGGAAAAGAAACTGAAACCTATGTCTCTGATTCCAAAGCTCTTATATTTAAAACACAACAGTAAATTGCCCACTTTATATGAACATTCTCACAGTTCAAATAGTCTGTTAGTAGCTCCAATTCCTTGACCCTGGACTCAGAGTGAGGGATGGGGGAGGTCCACAGCTGCTGTAAGACTTTCACAGTCTACATGTATCAAAAGCAGAATTTGTACACTGAATAGTGTTATACACATCCATTATGATATTTCAAGAGTAAATAAATACCAATGCGATTAGTAAAAAGTGAAGCTAATTTATTATAGACATGTTTATTTTTTCCTAAACAGTGATTTCTAAAAGTACAATTTTTATCCTTATGGGAAGTGAAAGAAGTTTTAGTATTAAATAGATATCATCAGATTCCAGGTCACTGTACAACTCCAGGGGTGCCATTTCCTGGACCCCTATGTGAATAAGGTCCCATGGAGTTTTGTAATGCAAGTTGTACTACTGTATGTGTCCAAATTCAAAATCTGAATTTTATTGAAATGAGTATTGAAAAATCAAACATCCTCCATTGTATTGCATGTGTTTATGCCATCAAAAATGTGCCTTTGGAGATATAGTTAAGATAGTCTGACTATGAGTACCAGAAAAAAAGAAAAACACCAAAAAGAATGGTGACAAGAAAGACAAGTTTATTTCTAGGACCCTTGGGTCACTTCATGGCATCAAGGACCATGTTTCTTTCTTGTTGCTCTGCCATTCTCAGCAAGCTGCATTCTACCAAATACTGCCGAATCTCCAAGGATCATGTCCACATTCCAGACTGCAAGAAAGTGGAAAGGGTTGAAAGGGTATGCTTCTCTTTCTTTTTCTTTTTTTAATTTATTAACATTTAATGTATTATTAGCCCCAGGGCTACATGTCTGTGAATCATCAGGTTTACACACTTCACAGCACTCACCATAGCACATACCCTCCCCAATGTCCATAACCCAACCACCCTCTCCCTACCCACCTCTCCCTGGAAACCCTCAGTTTGTTTTGTGAGATTAAGAGTCTCTAATGGTTTGTCTCTCTCCTGATCCCATCTTGTTTCATTTTTTTTCCTTCCCTATCCCCCAAAGCCCCACTCTGCCTCCCAACTTCCTCATATCAGGGATCTCATATGGTAATTGTCTTTCTCTGATTGACTTATTTCACTCAGCATAATACCCTCTAGTTCCATTCATGTCATTGTAAATGGCAAGATTACATTTATTTTGATGGCTGCATAGTATTCCATTGTGTGTGTGTGTGTGTGTGTGTGTGTGTGTGTTCGCACACCACATCTTCTTTATCCATTCATCTGTTGATGGACATCGAGGTTCTTTCCATAGTTTGGCTATTGTGGACATTGCTGATATAAACATTCAGGTGCACATGCCCCTTCGGATCACTACATTTGTATCTTTGGGGTAAATACCCAGTAGTGTGATTGCTGTGTTTTAGGGTAGCTCTATTTTCAACTTTCTGAGGAAACTCCATGTTGTTTTCCAGAGTGGCTGCACCAGCTTGTGCATCTCTCTTTAAGGACACATCTTGGAAGACCTTTTGCATGTCTTATTGGTCAAAACTTAACCACATGATACAAGGCAGACTATGTGTTCTAGCAAAAACTTATTTGAGTTAGTACTTGGGAAAGGAAGTAGCGGAGAATGGATATTGGAAAAAAGTTAGCAGTCTTTCCTAAACGTACTGGTTTCTCATTGTATCTTTCTTTTATTTTTTAAACTAAGGCTAGGAATCCTCTCCTAGGACTTCATATAGTACATTTTTAAGATTTGCTCATCTTTACTAGTGGTTAGCCCTAAGGATTAGGTAATAAAATAGAGTCTTTTAACATTAAACCCAATAATAAGTCTGGGCACACATTTATATACCTTCAAACTTGGTTTCCAGGGTATGGCAATATCTTACAGATATGAGAAAAGGCAGGTAATCTGTGAATGTCTGGTTGGGAGAATATTTCCCTTCCTTCTCTCTCGATTATTCAGAAAAGGACCATAGATCTTTATGTTGCCTGTATTCATGTTTGCTAGGGCTGCCATAAGAAAGTACCCAAGACTAGGTAGTTTAAACAACAGAAATTTATTTTCTCATAATTCTGGAGGCTAAAAGCCCAAGATCCAGGTGTTGGCAGGCTGGTTTCTTCTGAGGTCTCTCTCCTTATTGTACAGATAGTTGTCTTCAAATATAGTTACATTCTGAGGTGCAGGGGTTAGGACTTTTAACAAAGTTTGATTTTTTGGGGGGCGGGGCACAATTCAGCACCTTACAACTGCTCCACAGAGAATTCTTCCACAGAGAATTGCATGTTCACACTCATGCATTTCAAAACTTTGTAGTTTCCTGTTTTGCTGGCTACTTCCTCAGCTTTTCCTTCCCAGGCATGTGCTAACTCTACTTCTTTTTGTCCTCTGTTCTTCTCTGTGTAATCTTACCATTTATGGACAATTTCATTCAACCTCATCCTAGAGCTTTAGAATCCAGTGATTCTAACGTGCAGGGCAAACTCAAAGTGCCAGAGTAGGATCCCTGATGCTTCTCTCTCGATCACCCTTTCTCTGTCTCAGTACTACCTACTACTACCTACTACCTACTACCTACTACTCCTGCGGTTGTTCTGAACCACAGCTTTGGAGTCATCCTGTTTTACTTCCTATTTCCTTGCATGTGCATTCAGTACAGAAAAAAAGAAAAAGCCTATTGGCTCTACCTTGAAATGTAAATTGCAGTTTCCAGCTTTCCGTTGCTCACCACTTCAAGGATTTACCATCCTAGTTTAATCGGCCATGATCTCTTTTACATAAACTATAGTCATTTCTTCCTAACTAGTCTCCATGTTCTTTTCTTTTGCTTTAATTTCCCTGTCACTCCCTACAGTCACCTTTTAAACGTATAATTCTGACTGGTGGTTACATGGTGTCTATTTTTATAAGAAGCCATTGATCTGTGTACTTCAGATGTTCTCATTTTGCTTTATGCAAATTTTTAATTCAATTTCAAGGAAATCAGAAGAAACAAGCATGGTTCACTTCATCCCTCATCCTTGCTCAGAGCTCTTCAGTGGCTGAACATTACTCTCTGAATGCTTTACAAGTTCTGTATTTTATGTCCCTCCAACTTCATTTGTTGCTCTCTGTCACTTCATCTTGTTCACGCTGGCCCTCTTGGTATTTTTTTAAATACACCAATTTAATTTTTGTCTTAAGATCTTTTCTCTCTGCCTCAAACGCTCTTCTTTTTCAAACACTGTGTCTTCTTAAATGTTACTTCCCTCCAGAAGGGCCTACCTGGGAGTACTGTATCCAATAGCATCCGCCAGCCCCCAGCCCCTGCCACGTCATTCACTTCTTTCACTGCTTTCCTCACCTTCATGGAAAGGATCATTTCTGGTTATTATATCATATTTTTATTCTTTTGGTTTCTACTGTTTTCTCCACTAATAGAAAAAATGCATTGCTTAGGGCACTGTTAGTATTCAATAAGTCTTTGTTGAATCACTTAACAAAATATTTACGTGAATACAAAACTTAAAAATCACTTTAACCACAATTTTGAGGTAAATTTTGGTAAAATTTCCAAGAGAAATTCAGGATTTAAAATGTTCTCTCTTGTGCTCCAATTCTCCATTTTGTTTTGTATGCATAACTCTGGCTTAACTAGAAACTATTTTCAATTTTTTTATAATTTAGATCTAAGTTTGATCAAAATTTACTCTTGTAAATTTTGTAAATTTACAAAATTACTCATTCTCGTAAACAATGAGGCAGATGCAGTTGAAGTTCATATGGCATACCCATACTTTTTCCCTAATTATTTGTAAATAGAACTTTATTAAAGACATTTTCAAATGGAACTATGCAAACACGAATGTCCTTATTTTCTATTAACATGTGTCTCAAAATGTAGCCTATAATAAGTTTTGGGAAGCTTTAATATATTAGTCTCCCTAAATTTAAAAACAACACTCCGGAGGCCTTTATAAATCAAAGTAAAGTTTTATTAAGTGAATAGTTGGTCTCTATCTTCACTACTTTAATAATCTTTGGAAAATCTTAATTTTTTTGACCCTTCTTTTTATATGTTAAAAAAGGAATGGTTCTAAGAATAATGGTAATAACAATGAAATGAACACAGAGTAATTATATCACAAGGTAATTGTAAGGTAAAGTAAAATAGTTATGAGAGAATGTACTGTAAAGTGCAATGCTTTATAAATGCTAGAAATTTTATTTCAAATAAAAACAAAATCTATTCGTAGGTCTATCATTTGAAGCACAGTAGCCAAACAAAGAAAAATCATTATTTTAGCTCTAAAATGAGTAAACTTTGTTGAAACCGAGAGTTACAAAAAAGTTTTCAGCTGGGAGTTGAGAGTCTTGATAAACATAATAAGTAATTGTGACAATAAAAGTCAATTTTATAGTCACCTTTAATTTTTTTTTTAAGTCTTAAATTTGGTTCAACTGATTTTCTAGAAACTTACCTTTGGGATCATGTTCTCAAGAACTGTCTGATTCTCAAGAGGTGTCTTTCAAAGTGTTGATGATGTACAAAATCTAACCAACTAGAAATCAATCAAAAATACCTTAATTATTTATCTGTATTTCTCACTTACCCCTGTTCTCTCCCATATATGACTACAAATCAAGTTACACTTCTTTATTTACTCAGATCATAATAACATAAGGCCCTATGCACTGTCTTGTCAGAAATTACTCCCCAGGGAGTAATCCCCCAGGGATTTTATGGATTTCTGGGAAGTTTTCCAAGATACTAACACCAAAACAAGATCCTCAGATTCTTCAACTCATGGCCTCTTTCTTGCCACCAGCCTGCTATGCCTGCTGCTGAAGATGCTTGTGAATTATGAAGTCTGCTGGACAAAGCTATCTGTGCACTGATGTCACCTCTTCCCCCATTCCTATTCTAGATGGGGCACTACTCACTAACCTGTCCAAAGTTCAATTTGGACTGCTCTTACTGGCTGCTCCAGATGGTGGCTGCTCTGGAAGCTAGGCCCTGTCTGCTCTGTGGTGACTGCCAAGGGCAATGTCCCTGCTATCCTGCTGCTGGCAAAGAGTAGAAGCTCGCTGCCTCCACTCATTCCCACATTGCCCCCACATGGCCAGGAGAATGTCACCCCACTCCAGGAATCACTCCAAACCTTTCCACCCTTTGAAGTCTGTGATGGTGTGTTAACTTGACTAAGGGATGCCCAGATAGCTGGTAAAACTATATTTCCAGATATGTTTCTGGGAGAGATTAATCAGTAGACTGAGTAAAGAAGACTCACCCTTACGAATGTAGGCAGGCATCACGCTGTTGAGAACTCCGTAGAACAAAGCGGTGGGAGGAAAGCAATTTTTCTCTTCTTGAGCTGAGGCATCCATCTTTCCCTGTCCTTGGACACTGGAGCTCTTAGTTCTTAGATCTTAGTATCTTGGGACTTACATCAGCTGCACTCTGGCCCACATCCCAGCTCCTTCTCAGGGCTTTGGCCTCAATCTGAGAGTTAGACAATTGGCTTTCCTAGTTCACAGGCCTTTGGACTCAGACTAAATTTTAACACCAGCTGTCTTGGCTCTCCAGTTTGCAGAGGCAAACCATGGAACTGCTCAGCCTCCTAGAATTAAGCTTCTCGTGTGTGTGTGTGTGTGTTCCTATTAGTTCTGCTTCTCTAGGGGACTCGGGTTAATTAAGAGCCCTTTGGTTCCAAGTCCCAGGAAAAAGTCTCTTTTCCAACCTCAGTTCAAATTCTTGCCTAATAATCTATCCCAGAATTAATTCTACCTGCCAAGATTGATAGTGAGTATATTCCTATCCTTCAGAGAGAATTCCATCTTTAGCCACCAGGTCATAGATTTGAACTATGGTTCTGATAAGGCCATTAAAAATTAATGTGAGCTCGGTAAATTTCTTAAAATCTAACTTCAGTTTTTTTTTTTTTTTTTAATGATCATTTTGTTACCTATATTAAAACCAGACTGGTACTAAACATTTTGAAAGCTTTTAAAGTTTGAGCTGAATGACTGTCCAGGCTGAATGGAGTTAATAAATCTCAGCAATGGAGTTCATTTTGTTAAGGGCTATCTGCAACTAAGTACATAACATTTTATAGTGTACATACAATTCTTTATAATTTACCCATAGACAGTAACTTCCATATGTGCTCATTTCCAGTTTTTTTTACTGATTTTCAGAACATACTGGTTATAACTTAGTGATTGCATCAGACATATTTTCAATAGCAATGAACTTTAACTTGCAGATTCCTTAAGTGAAAGATATACTACAAGCATACATATTCAGAATTATTGGAGTTTATTTGATAGATGAGTGTGTATATAATGTTTGATCATTTTCTTTATAGGTTACTACCTTTTAATAGGAGAAAATGGTCTCACCTGTAAACAAATCTTGGATTGAAGTGCTCCTCATTCTTACTGCTTTGCTATTCAATAATTGTCTAAGATGTGGGAACTATCTAAATGAGAATATTATATAATAAAAATTTCTGGACTTAATTCTGTTCTCAGATGTTCAAATTCATATTGACTTTAACTCTCTGACTCAGAACATCTTTTGTATGTGATCATTCATGTACAAATGAGGCTAAGTAATTATGCAGAATATTAGCATATTTGTACACAGTGATGTGAAGTGGATTCCAGATAACCCTCTGAGCTTTTTACAAAAAAAGTGCAAAGAAACTGATATCCATTCACATACCACAAGGGAGGCTCTTTTATCTAAGAGCCATTTCTTCAAGCAAACTTTAGGATCATAATGTTCAGATGTAAATAAATACAGGGAAAGTTATAAATTCCCATACTTCACAATGTCCTTTTGTATCTAGGGGTCTGTCAGTTCAGAGTGGAAGCTCAATTTTAAGTTCTGTTTGGAGCTATGCAACACATCCTGTTATCTAGTTCAAGTTTCACGCGTTTATTTGTAAAAGAATTTGAGAACCCTAGTAAATAACTTGTCCACACTTAAGGAGCAGAACTACGTTTGAGTATCTGATGATCTTGGCGGGGGGGGGGGCAGATAATGTAAACTACAAGGAGTGCACAGGATCCTTGAGAGATTTGCTAAGGGACAAGGAGTCTCACCTACCACATTTGGTGACCTGGCCTGAAGTACAGGGGGTCAGTGATTGTAAGTGATGGTAAATACAGAGGGAGGATGCATTTGAACTCATTCTGCCCAGGTCCCCTTGCGGTTCCTATGTTGAGGTCAGAAGAAATTAATATTTCTTCTACAAAAGAAATTTTTTTTTAGAAATTTTCTTTTTTAAAGAAAATCTTTTTTAAGATACAAAAGAAATTTTGTAGAACCTTTGCAGAAGAGGTCTGAATATTGAAAACCAGGATTCTCAACAGGGTGAAATTATAATTTGTTATCCCAAAGACAACAATGTTGAGCATCAAAGGAGGTGTTACTTATAATTACTCTGGGACAAAATGTATATTCCTGACCACTCCAGTTAAATTTGGATATGCTGTTACCAAACCCAATTAATATCACTGTGGGTCCTTCCTAAAAGAATAAAATTTAAGAAAAAAAAATGCTTTCCTTCTGCTAGAAGAAGAAACATGATCAAAGAGTAAGGGATGGACTCAGGTAAAAATCTCCAAGAGCCATGTGAAAGGGACCCATGGGCATGGACCCAAAGACAGATCATGAAGCCAAAGGTTTTCAAGCCATGTCTGCTGGTGCAGCAGAGTAGGCTGCAGCCCATGGAGTGGTCTACGTGAAAAACTGTAGACTGGCAGCAGTGGTACAGAGCAGCAGCCTGGGAAAGGCCTCGTGGTGGTACTGGATGGCTATGATAGCAGTCCTTAACAGCTGTAGGGCCCAGGGGAAGTCAAAGCAGAGCAGTACTATAGCATGGCTGGCAGTGTAAGATATATCACTAGGGTGACCAATGTCCTGGTAGCTTGAAATGATCCTGGCATAATCCTTAATGATGTTCCTAGAGTGGGTGGCTAACAAAATAAATGCAAAGTATCCTTCCTTTAGCTCAAGAGGGAGGCAATTTTATAGAGCAATTTATGCCTCAGTGTTTCCTGTGGATCTTACCAGGATCAGGCTGTGACCACTTGCTTAGTTCTTTCCCCTTTTCCTATTCTACCTGCCTCACTTCCTTTCAGTTTTACCCTGGAGAGCTTTCCCTCAGTAAGTCACGTACATAAATCCTTATCTTGTGTGGGTTCTTCTGGGGACTTGACCTAAGGGAATGTCATTTTACTCTCAGTAGTGTCCAGTGTGCTTGATAAATTCACCCTAGACAGTAAAGTCGAATGCAGGCACTATGAGCAGAGACCAGCAGGGTAAAGTTTAGAAAAGACAGTGAGATTGAAGAGAAGCAGCAGGAAGGCAGACAGAAACGGGAAGCAAGTATGTGGCAGACCATATGTGATGGCCCCACTCTAAGGATTTTCACAGCTGTCCTGCACAGAAGAGGGATTAGGTCCTGTGACAGTGCGTGAGAGCTATTAATTTAATGGGCTTCAGGTCTAACTCTCAAAGTGAGTTGATTTTGTGTGATCCTAGGGAATATGCATATAGATATTAATGTGACCTTGGTGTTAGTTGAAGTCATGCTATCCTTTTTGGTAAGATGAAATTAGCATACTTTTATTACCTTACATTTTATTTTATTTTTTTTTAAAGATTTTATTTATTTATTTGACAGGAACCACAAGTAGGCAGAGAGGCAGGCAGAGAGAGAGGAAGGTAAGCAGGCCCCCTGCTGAGCAGAGAACCCCATGTGGGACTCGATCCCAGGACCCTGGAATCATGACCTGAGCCAAAGGCAGCGGCTTAACCCACTGAGCCACCCAGGCGTCCCATTACCTTACATTTTAGATAGTCTCATGTGCCATCCTAAAACTTGTGTGAGTTTTGAGTACTTATAGTCAATGTTGGACTCTGGATTCTGCTTTTGCTGGCCTAGGTGTCGTTCACTTGGCTATATGAAGGTCACTAATGACATTAATTGAGAGCTGATTCAGTGGAGTCCTATGTGTGTGTGGGGGGGTAGGGCTTATTGGGAAGAGTGGGAGGTGATGAAGTGAGGAAGTGAGGAAATATTAACTTTGAAGGGTTCACTAGAAAAAAGATTGGTGAAATGGGGCTGTGGCCTTGTGCCTAAAGAGGATTTTTTTCAAATATGGAAAATATTGAGGTATATTTTATGTTAATAATAAAAAATAGCTCATACTTACATAACTTACCATGTGCTTGAAATTGAGTTCTCCCCAAATATCAACTTCCTTAATTCTCAATTTTTATATGAACCTACCACCTTACAGATGAAATGAACTTACAAAAGGGGTTGATGGTGCAGCTACTACAGGCTGGGGCCAGGATTCCAATCTCAGCACTCCATATTTCCAGAGCCCATGCTTTTTAGAGTAGAGATCACTGCCTCTTACAAAAATGGGAGTGATCCTGGGGGGAGGGGAGAGATGATGGTGAGAGAAGGAGGAATATTGCAGGAGCAAAGTCCTGAAGGATGAGAAGAGGTTTGGGATCAGGGACAGGTGGAAGGATCTTATCCATAGAAATTGGAACAGTCTATCGGATGGATTGCAGATGGAGGGAAGTTGTTAGCCTTCCTCGTTACTCTCTTCTGATGCTGTTTCTCATATTTCCTCAGTGTAATATGAGTTAGGAGGGAAGTAGAAAGGACCGTATTGAACATTTCAGAGGAAAGAAGATGTGAAACATATAATAATGACCTCATCTCTTTCATGTCCCACGATAGATCTGGAAGACGATACCTGATGATGCCTGTTAAATTTACACCCCTGGCTATTTCTTACCATTCAGCTAGGCTGAAATCCATCTCTGTGCCATGGCTACTTACTTAGTAATCCAGGAACTCTCTTCTGTGTGAGGCTTGAGCTCCTTGACATGGCCAAATTTCATGAAAACGAAGGAATATCTGTTTTCCAAGAATCCTATTAAGGACATATGGGAATTAAAATAAGGTTTTAAGATGGCCAAGGGCTAAACTGAAGCGTTTCATGTGCCTCGTTAAAACAAAATACCAAATACCACAATTGAAAAAGAATGAACCTTTAAAACCAATTGTCTGAGACTTCACCCCAGGAAGTTTTATTTTCCTACAGATTAAACATGCCTTTTCATTTTATTGGAAAAAGGTCTGCTTGTAAATGTGTTTTATGTACAGTTGAAGTGCCATTAGTGTGTCACAGGAAAATGTGCATTGCTTTGTGAGTGTTCTCTGTATCTTTCTTTCTTGTTTCCTGTCAAGATACATCTTCAGGTCCTGGTCCATTAATGTCCGAGATGTTCAAATGTAGAAACACATGCCCTGTGAATTTGTTTAAAATTTGGCAAATAATACACAAATTCCTTCCTCTACTCCTATTGTCAGTTGTAGGTAAGCATCTTTGACCTAGGCTCTTCTACATATTCTTCTGAATTCCAGAACATTTTTTATGCCATTTCTAAACCTAAACTTACAACTATTTTGGGAGGGACATAAAAGGTACTGAAGATTTGCTCACTTCTCTAAATGATATTTAACCTGTGACAAGCTTTCTCAGGTATTCTAAAAGTCATTTAACTCTTCTGTGTCCAGTGGGAACTTTCAGTGAAAATTCAGTGAATCAGTGCATACTTGCAAACCTACCCTTAAAAATAATCAGTCCGCATCTAATAACCTCCCTCCTTGGATCCCCTGTAAGAGTCACCACCGCATCTGCTCACTGCCACAGAGGGGATATAGAATCAGATAGTTAATAGAATGTTTAAGAGGGGCACATACCCCAAAGTAGAAGGTTTTCTCAAAGCAGTGACATCATGGAAAAGGAAGAATTACTTTGGGCAGAAGGGATTCCAATTCCATGGGCCAGAATTCAAAGCCAGGGGATAATAGGACTGGCTTCCTCTTCTATCTGCAATCCAACCTGCTGTGAACTTGAACTTCTAATTCTACTTGAAACATCCCAGTTTCTTCCATTCATTTCAAGTAGTCTGTGTGATGGAGACATTAATTTCTCCCTGTCTTTTAGGAGCTATGGAAAAATTATAGTAATTTTTGATAAAGAACCCTGAAAACTCATTTGTAAAATCTCCTTTGGGAAAGGAATGATTAATCCTTGAATAAATAATTTTTTATGCCAAGAAGTAAAAAAAAGGCAAATCTTAGAAAGAAAGTTAATCTATAAATCCCAGACTCTGTCTTTTATTGGCCACTTATTAGGCTTTTCTTAAAAAAGCAAATTATTTTTTATTTCAGATTGAAACCTTTGAGTAAAAAGGAGATAGAGAAGCATAGCTGATTTCTGTATGCGCTGAGATAGCATTTAATGGTTTAATTAATATGCAGATTAAGTGGTAGATATAAAACCTTACTATTCTGAATCTAACCAGGGAATTAAGAATATTGTGTTTTCATTTTGAGCAAACAAATGCAAACAAAGGAAATAATATGTGATAAAGAGAGATGTTGCTGGATTGATAAATTACCTGCAATATATATGATGATCTTCTTATAATGTCAGAAAGTTTTTTTGTAGTTCATATCTAATGTGCTTTTTGGTGTCTTTTATAGTATCAGATATAATAAAATGGAATAAACTTTAGGGACTTTCCTTTGACTTTCTTTTTAAGGTTTATTCTATTAGAGAGAGAGGGAGAGAGAGAGAGAGAGAGCAGGGGGAGGGACAGAAGGAGACAGAGAATCCTGAAGCAGATTCTCCACTGAGTGGGGGGTCTATAAGGGGCTCGATCTCAGGACCCTGAGCTCATGACCTGAACTGAAACCAAGAGTCAACTGCTTAGCTGGCTGAGCCACCCAGGCACCCCATGACTTTCCTTTGATTTTAATTATGTACAAATTATTTTATTCATAGAGATGCTAAAATAGTCCCTGTCTCTTTAAAAAAAATTGGTAATGAAATACACATAATATAAAATTTACCATCTTAAACATTTTAAAGTGTGTAGTTCAGTGATATTAAATATATTCACATTGTGCAGCCATCACTATCATCCATCTCCAGAACTTCCTACGTCTTATAAAACTGAACTTCTATACCCATTAAACAATCAGTTCCCATTCCCTGTGCTCCTCAGCCCCTTGACTTTTAAACAGAATGTGTTCTAAATGACTTTTAAATGTTGAAACTGCAATTAATTATAGAAGCAACCAAGCTAGTGATGATTGAATTCCCAACTAGTCCACAAAAGCCTATTGACAGGCTAGCTCACTAGCTCACTAGCTCACAAGACCTAGTAAGTTGATTAAAAATAGACAAATTAATAGACTTAGAAGTCATAATAAACAGTGGTCTGAAATTTGCAGTCCGTACATAGATATGTATCCATACATAGATATGTATCCGTACATAGATATTGCTTTACTGGGTATAAGATAATCATGGTAAGCAAAATTTGGAAATGAGCAAAGTTTCTGTCTGGTATGACTTTTCTTGCATTTATCTTCTTTATTCTGGTGCTTTTCTCTCCAACTCTCAAGCTCCCTGATACTATCTTAAACCTGAACCTTATGCCCCACACAGGTCTGTGTCATTCCTTGAGTCCCACACTTTCAAAGTACTTACTTCTTTGTACATTTTGACTGGAGATTTTCAAAAGAAAGATGGGGGTGTTTTATATTAAAACAGGCTTGAAGGATCCCTGCAAACATCTACAAGTCACTTTTCACATTCTTAGAGACCATGAGAATTCACAGCTAGTAGTATATCACCAGATAAAAGTATAGTGAACAGATTCCATCACACCATGTGGAATAGTGAACTAGGAACATTCACAAGCACTGGTGATGGGATTCATTATAGCCCGCGCTCATCATCAGCCATTTTTCAGATGCCAGCTTTGTGGTATACAGAGAAGCTGCCCTGTTATTTTTTTTTATTATTATTTAAAAAATTTTTTTAATTTATTTTTTTTTTTAAAGATTTTATTTATTTGACAGAAAGAGATCACAAGTAGGCAGAGAGGCAGGCAGAGAGAGAGAGAGAGAGGAAAGCAGGCTCCCTGCTGAGCAGAGAGCCTGATGCGGGACTCGATCCCAGGACCCTGAGAGCATGGCCTGATCCACCCCGGCGCCCTAGCTGCCCTGTTATTAAACATAAGAAAAATATTAAACTAGACTTGCTAGTTGGATCATAGATATTGAACTTTATAAATTCCTTCTAGTCAGTATCTCAATTTGCATTCTCTGTCCGTTTCGCTTTCCATATTTTATGCTCCTAGGGAAACTAACCTGAGATGAGGCCGGAGCCGGGCAGTGTGAAAATTTACAGTGTAAATTTTGGACGAGGAAGTGTTGCCTGCAAATCCCTAGGCCAGAGATTAATCTTTTAAGCTTCGGTGGGTGGGGCCTACATTTAATAGTCTTATTTTACTGGAAACTATTACTGTTAGGAAAAGAAGGAGAGTTGCTTTGTAGGACAATAATCACCCAAATGGTCCTTCCTATCTTAAGGTATCGTGTTCATCATTTCCTGGGAGACTTTTCAAACTTTTTAGTGGTCCCACCTGCCTCTGCTTAGACAATCTCTAACCCATGAAATCTGTTCTGCTAGAAAACAGAAAACCATTTAGTTTTTCCTTTTGGCGAAGTTTGCATTGTGATAGTTGGCCTTGGGATCTCTGTAGGCATGTAAACTTTTTTTGGAAGGGATGTAGGAAAGGAAAAGATTCCTTCTGATATTTAAATTTTGGAAAGCTGTGTTTCTTTACAGTACACCTGGCGATAAGGGTTGGGATAGACTCGTAAGAAAAGAAAAAGCTTTTCTGATTCAATTATTCCACCCAAGGCATTCAGTCTGGTCCGTTTGCCTGTGTAGAGCTCTTCTGTAACAGGGGGACCATTGCTCCATTGCTTCCATCTGGGGAATGAAAGTCAGCCCTTGCTGGAAGGACAGAGATCACAAATAGGCAGAGAGACAGGCGGAGAGAGAGAGGAAGAGAAGCAGGCTTCCCGCTGAGCAGAGAGCCCAATGCGGGGCTTGATCCCAGGATCCTGGGATCATGACCTGAACTGAAGGCAGAGGCTTTAACCCACTGAACCACCCAGGCGCCCCTGGAAGGCCATCCTTTAGCTGAATGTTACAATTTCTTGCTGGCTAGGACGTTTCAGCGAATATCTTTGTTCTAGAAAAAAATCATGCAACTGTTTTTACGGCATACTTTGGTAATTAAAGTAACCACAAGTGTTGTGGTCACAAAGCTGTACCATTTATTATAGTATACTATTTTAACATTTCAATTCTCAAAGATTATTCATATACATACTAGAATGCTAGGAGAATAGTATCCATTAAGGTTTAGATGCTTGAAAGGTGATTTTTTAATAACATTAACTCTTTTCTTCTCATTCTTTTATGTTAATCATTGCTGCACTTGGTTTAAAACTATGACATCTTCACATCAGTAATTCTTACAGGTATAATGCCAAGTAAAGTTAGCCTTTTCAGCTCAAAACATCGCCGTGGGATAAAACTAAATCAGGGTTAAGGAAACAATATAAAAGCAAATCAGAACAGACATTTATAGGGAGGAAATAATATTTTTATTGAATGGCCTACAGCAGCTGTAATGTTCAGAAATGGGAAAATGCCATCTTAAGGAAAATAGACAAATAATAGGAGACTCAGTTTGAAGGACCAGAAACTTGTAATTTATAAATTTTCTCAATGTTATAAAACATTTTTTTATCAAAAGGAGAGGCTATTTCTGTTTACACTGGTCTACGTAAAACAAAAGAAAGTGGAGTTATTGTAATGAAGCTGACCAGCTTAAGGAACTGATCTAGATTAGTCTTATATATCTTTATTGTCTCTATATTTTAATTCTCTTCATATTTGGTTATAGATAATTCTCTATAATTATCTGTAGATAATTATGTATATTCTCTATAGAATTATCTGTTATTTATCTCATTTAATGGTGGATATGTACAAAATCTTTGGTTTTAGATTATGACTATATCTACCAAGGCCTAATAATAGAAGCTGATCTTTTCTGATCATTCAGTCATGCTATTCTAATAGAGTCACCCAGGGACTTACATATAGGGGAGACAGGTTGACTGAAGGAATAGAAACCATAAAGTACTCCCTTGCTCCTATGCCCTATTTCTGTTAATGGGATTATTAGAGTAAGAGTTATTTGACACAGTTACAAAACATTCTATCAATGGTCTGGAATATTTTAGCAAAGCCTACATAACCCTTGGCCCCAAATTTTTACATTTATACCTGTGTCTGGCTTTATGTATTATTTGCATTCACCTGAAAATTCACTGATTATTAATTTTATAAACTTTGGTGTGTGCCCTGCAACGACTGGAATGGTTGTGGGCTCACCTTATCACCAGAAATAAGCGGGTAATTATTCACAGTCAGTTGCAGAAGGTAAGGCACAAGGCAAGGCATTTATTTGCCAATGGGTGCCTGAAGGCCTCTTCCTTTATTTTCTACTCTCTTCTCTCCCTTTAGCTTACCAGCGTTCTTGGACTCTACTTGTGCCCCAAGCCCACAAGTTCCAGTTATTCTCTGAGACCAAGGTTCCAAAATGTTTTTGCTCCAGAATTTCACAATCTTATTTATTACAAGATAAAACTCTCTATATAATATTTGTTTGCCTTCTAAATGTGTATTGATCACTATGGGGTGGGGTGGGGTGGAGCAAGGCAGAGTAAGTGAAGTGTCCAAGGATCCGTGGCCAGCTCATCTTCCTTGGTGCATGTGGAGATGACCTTAGAGAGCAACCTGCAGTTTTCAGACTGTTTTTCTTATTAAATAAGGCAGAAAAGAGAGGACACTAGGACTGTGTACTAGAAGATAACATCAATTTGTTTGTAGTTATGCTATGTTACCCTTTACTTATAAGGTACATTTTTAAAGATTACACTGTTAATAGGCAACATTTTTCTCTAAATTTTTTATATACTTTTACATGCTATATCATGCACGAAACTGAATTTACGATATCCAATATTGACTTTAGCAAGAGAAGTGCCTTACTTTTCCAAAGTTTAGAAATGGAAAAACAATCTTCTTTTCACTTTTGATTTTTCGATTTAAATGTGTATGAGCAAGAACATCCTTTTATGAACATCTCACCAACAGGATTTTCTACTTGCAAATGGAATTTTTAAAATTTGCTAATGTGATATATGGGTAGTATACTAGTTCTTGACAAAATATGACTCCTTTCCTACTGTTTTGAGACTGCATCAGTAACCTTTGTTGATGGGAGTCACAATGTGGCACTGAAAGAAATAAGTTTAAATCATCCAGAAGAATGCTGAGAGGTTTGAAGCTGAGTTTGGAAGGGCATGTAATTAGCTGGACTGTATGTTTCAGTCACTTTTGGGGTATAGGTGGAAGATTGCCTTATCTAAAAACAGCATTTCACTGACTTTCAAAGGGAAAAAAGATCTAAGATGAAAGAAATAAACTATGCATCACAAATGCACCTGATGGAGAATGTGAGATTATAGAAGGAATGTTGCAAAAGGGTAACACAGTAGTGCCGACGTGACAGTTCTAAGATCTTGGTTATTAGCAAATAACTAAGAATTGGTCCTTTGAATTGGTTACTGAATACAAATCTGTAATTACTATTAGAGAATCACTGCTTTTGAAAATGCTCTTCAGGCATTTCTTAAAGCATCCTTATTACCACATGGGAGGTATCAAAGATTAGAAAGGGCCCAGGCATTAAAATTTGCCATATGCTTTTGAAAAGTCAGCAAAAGATATCCTGGTTCTTTTTTTAATTTTTACAGTTCTCAAGAATTGTAGTTCTTTATGGTGATGAATTATAGGCAAAAATCACACACACACACACACACACGCACACACATGCACACACATACACACAATATACCCTGTGTCTTCTAGAAAGATTCTAGATAAAATGCCGAAAACTTATTAGCTGTATAGAAGAACAAGGATAAACATATTTCAGAGATATACCAGGCCTATAAGAGTATAGACCACAGATAAATGTACAAATTTTACTTTTGAACATTCATTTTATCCTTAGTTATTGAGCATCTACTATATGCTAGATACTCTGCTGGATCTTAGGGATATAAAGATTTCTGACTTCAATGAGTTTACTCTCTATAAAAGAAAATAGAAATAAAGAAGCAAACAAAAAAGTACAAGTTGTGATGAGAACTATAAAGAAAATAAATGTGTTTAGAATAGAAACAGCATGTGAAAATAATTGTTGTAGAGAGCATGGTCAATATACTCCTAAGATTACACTTAGGCGGACATGAGAGATAAGAAGAACCATTCTAGTGGGAAAAAAAAAAATCCAAAAAACCTGATATGAAAGAATGTTTGAAGTACTAAAAGAATCCAAAGGATACCACTGGGGTTGGAATAGTGTAGACACGTAAGTTGATTTTTGTAATGGTGGGTTAGGGATATTGCTAAGTGTTTCCACTTGCAGTAGAAGAGTTCAGGAGATAAGGCTTAATGTATTTGGCTATCAAACTAGGTATAATTTTGTAAGTTCAGTCTTCTGCAAAGACAGAGCTGGTCTCTATCGGCCAAGAATCAGAACTTGGAAGGGAAGAAGCATATAGCTCTTCCTTTCTACTCTTGGAAAAGTGAGGTTTCTTTATCTTTAGTACAGATAATTTCTTATCAATCAGTGGGGTCCTTTGATGAGTCCATCCAGGTCACAGCTTAGAGACCTCTTTAAGACACATTATTCATGTGATCATTTTTACTTGGGAAAACTCAGAGATTCTAGTAGCCAGGAAATTTTTTTATTCTAGAATATCTGAGAGTTTGAAATCCTATGCTTTTTTTCCCCCCCAACTTGGGAATTTTGCTCTGAATTTGAGTCTTATTCTTTTGTATTCTCTTTCTACATACATACTTAAGATGTGTATTTTTGGTTACAAATCTATGCATTAATCTAAATGCCAGCAATACTGTGGATCCTGAATTCACCTCTGAGCTTGTGACTTGGGCCATTTCCCTTTAAATTTTTTAGAAAACTTTTCTCACCAAAAAATATCTTTCTCAGTTAATACTATTAAAAATAGTTTCTATCTCGGGAATTTAAAAGCCTGAGAGATATCTGTATAGCCCTTTCACAGAACCACTGGCTAGGGAACACTCACAACTTTTGGGGTCTTCTTAGGTTCTTTACGGGAAGTTATTCATGTTTGACACAAACACTGAAGATAGTACGGGGGTTTAAGCAAGATTTCTGAGCTCAAATAAATAACTTACTAGTCGTATGGATTGGAGAGTGTTCTTATGTTTGTTTTTAATCAAGAGAAGACCGAAATCATCAGTAATAGCTTTTGTTGGGGGAAAGCATTTGTCCTGGGTAGGAGGGGTTTGAGGGCGTAAGTGGAACAGATTAGTAAATAGCTTTTCTCCAGTCTCTGACCAGACCCAAACATGACATTTCGATAGGTGGTGCAGGGATATTTTGATGGTACAGAAGGCCTGGGAGCTATAGCTGTTAAGAACAGCAACACCAACTATGATATTCTGGCCTAATAGTTAAGAGAGGTGGCTTCTAGTCCTGACTCTGCCATTAACTTGCTATGCTTTCTGGAACAAGTCGCTTAGCCTGTCTTGGCCTCAGTTTATTCATCTGTTAAATACACGATTTGCATCTGATTCTTTTCAGAGCGCCTGTATTACTTCATGTGCCAAATATTTAGTGAGCATCCACAATACTGAGTATTGTGATGAGTGCTGGATAGTCAACTTAAAACTAAAGACACTGGGGGCACCTGGGTGGCTAGTGGGTTAAAGCCTCTGCCTTTGGCTCAGGTCATGATCCCAGGGTCCTGGGATTGAGCCCCGAGTCGGGCTCTCTGCTCAGCGGGGAGCCTTCTTCCCCCACCTCTCTCTGCCTACCTCTCTGCCTACTTGTGATCTCTCTCTCTCTGTCAAATAAATAAAATCGTTAAGAAAACAAAAACAAAAACTAAAGACACTGGACAATCATTTTTCCAAGGCCCTGTTTTTTCATGTATAAAACAAATGTTACAGATAACCCCTATCTCACAGGGTTTTAAGAATAACATATATACAGTGCATAATCTAGAAAGAAGCATGGCACAAATGTTGAACTCAAGATAAAGTAGTTATTGCTATGACTAGTAGGACTGGAGACTGTAGTCCTTGGCCTCATGGAGCCACTGAGAAGATCAGACAATTACAATACTGTGATAAGTACTAAGGTAAGGGAAGGTGGCCTTGCTTTGGTTCTGAGAGCTGTTCCTGAAACCCCCAGTGCATCAGCTGCCTGACAGCAGCCTGCGGTTTTGAACCTCAGGGTCTCGTTTTTCTCTACCTTTTATAGCCATAGTCATGATATGGTCTGTTCTGCTACAGAGTTGGTGAAATTTAGTCTCCAAAGTCATCGATCATCTTATACTGGCCAAATTTTCCTGATATAAAAACCCTTGATTAATGTCAATGTTGCAGATCTCATTTTGTATTAGTTTCATCTTAGTATTTATTGATTGATTGTGAAAATATGTATAAGAAATACCACCACATAGAAGTATATTTACAACCAATTTATGCATTTAAACCTTAATAGTATTTACCTACATTGAAAAAGAGTATTGTACCACTTAGAGCTCTTCAGAGAAAATGAAGCAATATTGATGCCACATATGGTTTACATGGGTGTGGGGCTGTTAAGTCCAAAATTTGCAGGTCAGGCTGGTGACTCCTGAAGAAGAGCTGATGTTGGGTTCTTGAGGTAGATTTCTTCAGAGAAACTCAGTCTTACTTTAAAGCCTTTCATTTGATTGAATGAGGCCCAACCACATTATGGGGAACTAATCTCCTTTATGTAAAGCCAACTTATTAGGGATGTTATAATTAGCTACAAAATAGCTTCACAAAAACACCTACATTAGTGTTTGATCAAATAGCTGGGTACGGTAGCCTAGCCAAGTCAACACATAAAACTATCACAAGTACACATTTCTAAAAGATATTTGATTTATTCATCTTGCAAAAAGCATTTTGACATGCATATAGATTGAAGAGACTGTCTTTGGTTTTCTAGAGGTCAAGGATCACAGATTGAATTCCATAAACTTAGATCAATGGGAAGATGGCATGATTTTTTAGGACCACAATCTTTCTATACTAAGGGCACAACAAGAACATTGGGCAAGTGTCCAGCTGCTTTTTCCAGGGAAAACTCGGATTTTGCTTATATCAAAGTTGTTGGCTATGCTTGGCTCACACTGTGACACTACTCTGCAGAACAAGTGGGCTTCTGAGAACACTGCACTCGTGATTTGTGATTCCTGTTTTGTTGTTGAGTACGTTTCCTAAAAACCCAGCTAGCAAGATATGACTGCTCCAACTGGCCAATAAAGGCAACACAGAGAGGATTATGAATTATTACTAAAGCATATTGATTTTTTGAAGTGCTGGTGAGATTTAAAAGGAAGCAAAAAAGCCAAATCCTTGATTGGGGTGGGCTGGCCCTCATACAGGTAGAGGAACATCTTTATATAAATTTCTAGGAAAGATATACACTTTTACAAAAATAAGTCTTTCCATTCTAAATGCAATTTCTCATCTCCTTCTCTAGTTGCTTTCTATCTTCCTCCTTTTCAATTCCTCTGGTCAAAGATTTTACAAAACAATGTGCATTTTATAAGCTTTAGTCCAAGCAGATTGAAAGCAGCTAAAAATTATTGCTTAACAAGTATTTACCTAATCTGATCAATTCCATATTACATAACCATAGTTATCACCTGATCATCCAGATGATAAAACACTAAAATTGCCTGCAGAGGAAAGCATTGCTGTCTTTATCCCTAGACATCTGATATATTTGATAATAGTCATAGTTGAATGAGAAATTTCTCTGAGATAGGAGGCTGGACCACATGTACCTTCAAACTCGCATGCAACTCATGATATTGGGCTGACCCTTTTATGTACAGGGCAAGCATTTATTGAATATCTACTATATTAGTTTCCTGTGCTGCCATAACAAATGACCACAAGCTTAGTGGCTTAAAATAACAAATTTGTTGCCTTACAGTTCTATTGGTCAGAAACCCGGAGGTATCTCATTTATTGATAGACTGTGTTCTTTTTCAAGGTTCTAGGAGAGGCTCTGTTTCCTTTGTCTCCTGAGATTTTGGTAGACTTGGATTCCTTGTGCCTGTCACCTGAGGGCTATTCCCACCTATTTTCTTTCCTTCATCTCCAAAACCATCTACACAGGATTGAGTTCTCACATTTTCTCTCTCTGACATTTCTCTGCTTTCTTCTACTTCTAAGACCTTCTTTGATGAGATTGGACCAACCTTAATAATCCAGAATAATTTCCCTATTTTAAAGTAATTGAGGTATTAGATACAAGGTTAATTATGGAAGTAATACCTTACTTCCATAGGACCTTAATTCTATTTGTAAACTTAATTCTCTTTTCCCATGTAACCTAACATATTTACAGGGTAGGGATTAGAACATGGACATCATTTTTTACTCTGCATATCACAACTACTATTATATCAGCACTGACTGGTTTTTGCATTGGAGAAGAATGAACCTTTAAGAAGTTATCCTACCATAATTGGAGTTTACAAATAATTAATTCAAAATATTGATGAGTACCGAGCATGCCAGACACTGTTTTAGGGGATGCTGTCCTTGCCCTAAAGATAATATAGGCTACT
This sequence comes from Mustela lutreola, assembly GCF_030435805.1. Taxonomy (NCBI): domain Eukaryota; kingdom Metazoa; phylum Chordata; class Mammalia; order Carnivora; family Mustelidae; genus Mustela; species Mustela lutreola. The sequence continues at coordinate 174,624,330 of NC_081291.1, read as the reverse complement.
AGAGATATCTACTATATAAAGAAATGAATGTAACACTTAATGAGCACTATAATAGAGTATAATAGAGTGGTAAAACAATCAACTATTTTTTATAGTTGAAGTCTGGGAAAGCGCAGAGATGTTTAAATTAAATCATTTAGGATGAATAGAGGAAAGTATTCTAAACCAAGGGAAAAACATGGAGAAGGGAAGTGCATGGCATAGCCAGGACTATAAATATAGAGGGCATGTGTGAGTGTAGCAGGAAATTCTAGAGCGATCTGAGGAACTTGGAGTTTATACTCTTGGCACTGGGAAAAATTTGAGAAGTTCTAAACTAGGATGTGATGATCTGACTTTCATTCCAGAGACATCATTGAAGTAACACAAGTTATAGCAGTAGAGATAAGAATATCTGTCCCTCTTACATAACTAATCTTCACTTATTTTACTTCCTAATCATTTATGTACATGCCCTAGCTTCCTTATAGATTGAAAATCCTTCAAGGCAAAAATATGCATTTGATTCATCTTTGCATTCACTCAATGCTCATAAAATTATCTTTAAGAAGAAATGTAGATAAATGTTTGATAAATAATGCCAAACATATAATGAATTAATGTAACCTCTCATAAAGTATTTCAATAATTATAATAAATAAATAAAACATTCTTCTAAGACAAATACTATCATAATATTTGATTAGGATAAAGGCCAACATTCATATTCAGGAAGACACTATGCTAAGTGATGAATCGTCAATGAGGTACAGAGCAAAGTTCCTTTAATCTAGGAGTTTTTAGATATACCTGGATGAACAAGACATGCACATAAATTACCTCACAGTAGTCAGGAATATATGCTAAACCACAATAGAACGTCATACTCAATGAGCATTTCTAGAAGTAAATTTTTGGACAATTATCATGAGATGTTTATAGGTTAGGGACATAGACTTTCCCTTTAGACAGATCTGGGTTTGAGCTTTGACTCTGCCTAGTTCTGTGACCTTGGGCAAATTATTTAATTTGTCTGTTACTTAATTTTCTGATCTGTGAATTAAGATAATTAAGATACTTCTTACTTCACCGTGGCGTGAAGATTAAACAAGATGTATATGTATGTTATATCTAATAATATATATTTATATACAATATACATCTTATATCTAATATATGTATATATATATACACACACACACATATATATATGTAAGCTAAAATATTTATTTCTTTAAGATTTTATTTAATTTGTCAGAGAGAGAGAGAGAGAGAGAGAGAGAGAGAGAGAGAAAGAGCATGAAAACACAAGCAGGGGGACTGGCAAGGCAGAGGGAAAAGCAGGTTCCCAGCTGAGCAGAGAGCCCAGTGCAGGGCTGGATCTCAGGGATCATGACCTGAGCTGAAGGCAGATGCTATAAGACTGAGCCACTCAGGCATACTTAAGTTAAAATACTTATATACAATAAATGTATTTACTAAAACATAAATAAATTATGATCTTTTTTAATTAAAGATTATCTATCTACTGATTTACCTTTAAAGAATAGTATTTGGCTCATAGTAAGATCATATAAAATTTTATCATTATTTGTGTACAAAGAAGATTGGAAACTCTTCCTGGAGAAGATGAGATTTGGGTTGAACAATGGAGAATAAGGGAGACTTTTGTGGGAAGGGAAAGGCAGGGAGAGGAGAGGAACTGAATTATAAAAGTAGAAATTCAGCCTTCAGTGCTCTTCTTTCTTTCTTTCTTCCTGATAACCTTCAAAAAGTAAAGTGCTTTTAGTTCAGGAAGGCTAAGGAAATGTAAGAGAATACCTGAAATTATTCTTCTAATATGACTGGTAATGTATTTAAAGATGGCTTTAGCTGTGTCATAGGACTTTTAACAAGAGCAATAGCCATCAGAAAATGGATATCAATAGAATTAGAAAGTCTTTTTTTAGAAGAAATCCATAGCGTATAAAGAGCATTCGGATCTTGTAGGCTGACCCATTCTGAAATAAAGTGCTGAGGTTGAGTCACGGTAGAACACCAGGTGACTTAGCTAACCTGTCATTTCTGGCTCTACACTCAGAGACTTTAATAAGTTCTATGTACTGTTTCAGGAGAGGAGCCTGTGGGGAAACATGATTTTCCCCTTATTCCCTGGAACCACCTGGGCAGATGAAAACCCCCTTCAGCTCTGAGAAGTGGTGCAGAGAAAGCTGGGTGGGGGGAAGCACATCTTGCTGCCACATTTCTTAGGAGAAAATGGAAGAATAACTTCCATTCTATGAATGCAAAGTGAAACTTCTGACTAATGCCTAGGGCTATGAGGTCAGAGATGTAGTGTGCTACAGCATTACAAAGCACACGCTTTGCACCAGTCATGGGTGAATCAAATCATATCATGCGTTACCACCTAAATGACAATGATTGGCATGGAAGGTATGGGCTGAAGTCATTTAAAAACCATCTATATATCGTATTGCTTGGATTTAAAAACTGGGATAGTATTAGCAAATTGGTGTAGTTGGTAACCATAAAGCCCTAGCCGTGTGATCTTGATTCAATCTTTCTTTTGTGCTGAGTTTCCCCTTCTTTAAAATGTAAATTATAATATTGCTCACCTTTTAGGTTTGCTGTATAATGTTTTTTTACCAGAGCCCAGGACATAGTAAAGCACTAATAATTATCAACTAGGTGCATGGGTTAGTTTCCTATGACTGCTGAAACAAATTACCACACACAAGGTGGCTTAAAACAGTAAGCAAAGGTTGGGGTGGGCAGGAAGTCCAAAATGAATTTTATTGGGCTGAAATCAAGATATTGGCAGGGATACACTGCCTTTGGAGGTTCTTCCACCTTGTAGTAGCCACTGGCATTCCTTGCCTTGTGACTATATCACTCTTATCTCTGCCTAGCCTATATATCATCTCGTATCTATATGGCATAGCCTCTCTCTGCCTTTCTTATAAGGACACTTGTGATTGCATCAAGGGCCAACCTGGTTAATGAGAGACACAATCTCCTCATTTTAAGATTCCTAACCACATATGCAAAGAGGTTCTTTCCAGATAAGGTAAGGTTTAAAGGTTCTTGGGATTAAGACCTCCTGATAATTTTGTGGGCCAGTATTTAGCCTACAACACTGTATTATTATTAACTTTCTGACCTTCATCAATTTTTTTTTTTTTTTTTGGTAAAATAGGCCCAAATATCTGCCTCACAGTCTTGTAGCAGTGATCAAAAGAGGTAAGAGCTGAGCACATAGTAGGTGCTCACTACAGATTAAGTTTTTTTTTTTTTTCCTTATTCCTTTTTCCAGTGGGTGGCTGAAAACAACTTTACTGCCTCACAGTTTTGGAGACTAAATGTCTGAAATTAATGTGTCATCAGGACCATGCTTCCTTTGAAAACATTAGGAAGAATCATTTCTTAACCCTTCTACCTTCTGGTGTTTACTTGCACTCCTTGCTGTTCCTTGTTTGTAAATGCATCACTGCAGTCTCTGTCTCCGTCCTCATATGGCCACCTTCTCTGTGTGACTGTGTCCAGATTTCACTCTTATTATGAAGACACGAGTCATGTTGAATTAGGACCCACCCCAATGACCTCGTTTTAATTTGGTCACATCTTTAAAAAGCTTATTTCCATTTAAGGTTGCATTTACGGGTTCTGGGGGCTAAAGCTTCAACAAATTTTGGGAGGAGACACAACATATGTTTGTGGGTAGACAATATACATTTTGTGGGGAGAAACCAAATATAATCTCTTGATTTTCTTTGGAGGAACCATTATACTCTCAGTTCTCAGGCCTGGGTTTTGAACAGGATTGAACTGACCAAATATCATTTTCAAGGAAGAACTATAACTGGTTTAGGCAGAGAATCCTGCCTCATCCCTCTGGTCCCTCTACTTGGTTCTGGGTGTGTTTATCTTTCATTCATAACTGTTGAGACACTAGGAGACATTTGCTAGCATTCTTGGAAAAGAAAGAGGCTTGTTTCTTTGTTTAATTTTTGGAGACTACGATATAAGGATTTGAAGTCCACTAAAGCCATCTCACTACCATTAGGAGCATTAAAAATCAGATAAAGCCAACCTTCAGAAGGAAGGATACCAAGAGATAAAGAGAGGTGTGCCCTGATGACATTGTGTCTCAGCCAATCAGTACCTGAAACCATTCCATTGTTAGAATTTTCTAAGAGGAAAGAAAAAACAAACAAGCAAAAAACAACTTTGTTTCTTTTCATCTAAATTAGTATGTTGGAGTTTCTATTCTTGCAGCAAAAGTATCCTAACTCTATTGTGCTGAGATTAGAGAGATAGCCCTTCTATTTATGGCAGGAATTCGAACAATAATAATAGTTAAGATAACAGATTTGAATGATTACTGTGTAATCATACAAAGAGCCAGCTTGGCTCTTTGTATAGCTTAGGTCATTTAATAGCTATAATGACCCTAAGAACTTTTATTATCTTCATTTTATAAATGAGGAAGCTGAGACACAAATACATTAATTTTCTTATTTGAGCTCAGTGATTAAGGGGCAAAATAAGAATTTAAACTTTACAGCTTGACTCTAGGATCCATTCTCTTAGCCACTTTGATACTGCCTTCTCTTTGATATCAGGGTCTGTGCAAAGGCAGCTTAGACAAACCCCAAATATTACATATATATAAAACAGGGAGCTCATTAACACTGTAGAAGTTCCCAATCATTCTCCCTCTACTCTGTATTAGTTTGCTATTGCTGTGTAGCAAATTAATACAAACTTAGCAACTTAAAACAGTGTCCATTTATTATCTTCTGAGTAAAGAGTCCCAGCTGGGATCTCAGGGTCTCACGAGGTTAAAATCAAGATGTTAGCTGAACTGTGTTCCTTTCTGGAGCTTGAGATTCTCTGCTGAATTTGTGTGAGTATTATCAGAATTCAGTTCCTTGCAATTGTAGGCTGAGGCCCTCAGCTCCTAGAGATCATCCAGCTTTCCCTGCCTTGTGACCTTCTCCCCAACATGCCATCTTGGCTCTTTAAGTCCAGCAGGAGTGACAGTCCCAGCACTCATTCAAGGGAGAAACGGTATCATCATATTCACAGGCGTCACTGGCACTCAAGTGGAAAGAATTACACAAGGTATGTACACTTTAAGGTAGAAATCTTAGAAGTCACTTAGAATTCATGCTTCTATAACCCCTGCCTTCATCTATACTGCAAGGAGCCATACACAGAGTAGCCATGAGAGCGACCACATGTGCTTTTTGCCTTAGGCTTGTAAATGGTCTTCCAAAGAGAATAGAACACAAATTTCCTATTCCTCATTGACATGTTGTAGGGAAACATGACAATCACCTAGAGCCTTATGAGATTAGAAGACCTGGAAAATGATTGAGTGTTTTTAAAATGAAAGAAGACTTTTCAGGGTCACCTTTCTGAAAAGTATTACCTCCATGAATGTGGTTAAATTGGGCAGAAACTACCTCGCAAAATGGTTATTACACTTTGTTGCAGTTCATTAGGACTGTTCTGTGAGTAACTCTATTAGTGTTTCTGAACCCCATTGCTTGTGGGGTCTGTCCCACTAAATCTGCCCCACCACAATAACACATCTTTCAGTAAAAATCTATTTGGACTACCACTACTTAGAATCAACCTGATTTATTAGACTGAATTCAAAGAGGATTCTTAATATGAAATCTGTTTTAAATGAATATTAGTTAAAATGGTTTATTTTTCATTAAGAGAACATTTCCATGAAAGACTAACCTTAAATTACCATTCTTATTTAGCTAGAGTCTGCCTAAGAGAATTGGAGGTAAACAAACATATTGGGTTATTGAGCAATTTTTATCTTTTGTTTATATTAAGTAGGCACAGCAAGACTATCATTACTGCAAAGAAAACTGCGTTATTCTATTGCTCGCTTTTAAGCATTGAAAGAGAAACTAATGTAAGCTTTTAAGCTATGATATTCAAACATACATTTCCAAAAAAAATTGATTGGTCAGTTAGGGTTTTTTCAATGACTAACTATGGTAATATTTTCCCCCCTGTTTTGATTTTCTTTCATCTCTTCTGTATGGAAGGAAGCCTCTAGGAGTTGTGTGAAGTTGATCTTTGAAAAAGTCTTAAAATTACTATTGATCATTTTCAGTGGGCTTAATTTATTTAAATGTAATTTCAGATATCCAGTTATCTTATATGCATATTATGCTGACTTTCTTTTGATGTTGATTACATTGCTATAGATTAAAAACTGAGTGCCTACCTCCCTCCTTCTGCTTTCTTCATTTACCATCCTACCTCTGCTAAGGCTCTGATTTTCTCACCCATTCTAGTTGACTACAGTTGCTTGCACTGAGAACCCTGTTTGCAGCTTCTTCAAGCTTCCCTGACATCACACAGAAAGGAATTGTTATCATAGTAATGATTCTGGCTCCAGGAATCACTGGGGGGAGAGGCATTATGATAATGGAAATGGCCTTTGCTTTTACCGCTCTATACACCCTCAACAACAACTTGTGAGTTTCTGAGGACCACCCCCTTTTTTGTGGCAGATGCTCAGAATTCTTTTCATTTGTCACTGACCTTTTTTGTCCCAATCCAAACCTTTCAAATATTTTTGCCTGTATAATTCAAACGTTAAACCTCTTTCTGGCAATCTTGGATTCAGTGATCCTTTTTGATCAGCTCACTTTAAAGACTGATTTGCTTTACTCCTCAGAGTCCTAACAAGTTGGCTGCCTCAGAGGAACCCACTAATTTGGTTCCATGGGGCCAACCTACTGTAACAGGAAAGGTTAGCCATAATCCCTGAAAGAAGGGAGAACAGATGCCAGAAACCAGGAGAGATGATTCAGGAGATACCACTAGCTGGCATTATGCAAATGTTCACCCACCTAGTCCTGATGGAAGACAATTTCTCAGGGACTAAAGTCATTCTTTGAGGGCACTTAGTAAAAACAGTTCTGACACTGGAAGGCTTATACTCAGTGATAGCTACATTAATGGCTACAGTAAGTTTTCTCATGAAATTCTACAGGATCATTTGATTCTTGTAGTTACAGTCTAAGTATTTTCCGATTTGGGGGATTTAGTTATATTCTACTGCTAGCTCAGGTCCAGGCTGAGCCCAGTTATCTCATGACTTAGATTAGATTCCCTGGAGACAGTCCCAGAAACTGAGAATGTTATGCCCGAGTTTTCAAGTCTGAGAGACCACTAAGGAGCCAAGCACCGATGCAATCATTCGAGGGTTTATTTGACAAGCTTAAGCTTGGGCCCAAGTATACCCAACACAGCAGAGTAGGGTCTTGGACCCCGAGCCAGATTACAGTCAGAGTTTTTAAAGGCAGAGTAGGGGTGGACTCAGTGGTGGGTGAGGACAAAGGGGGTTATGGATTATGTAAGTCTATAACGAATTTTGGAAGCAAGGTCTCCAGGCCCTTGAGGGGCTAGCTGTTGTCTGAGGAAAAGGTTATTCATTATCAATAATAAAAGTCTTCTTGTGAGACCCTTTAGATGTGTATCAGTGGGTCATATACTTGGGAATGATTCTCCACACTATCTTGGAGGTTTAGAGATAAAGTTTCCTAAAGGAATTGTTAAAGTAGACTTACAGGATTCTGGTCAGACTTGTCGGGGTAGGGGGTCTGTCAGGCTAGGACTGTCCTTAGCAAAATCTCAAGGTGAGGGCAGTTAAGTCCCCAGAGGAGAGCCACTCTGTCTGTTTCAAGGGCTTGTCAATAGGTGAGGAATTTTAATGATTTTCTTCTCCCTCTGTTTCCCACATCAGCTAAACTTGAGGTGGGATGGCCTTAATTTTCTCGGCCTCCACAAGAATTGCATCATATTTATTTGGGGCTGCTCTCAGGAGATATACCTGCAAGACTGGGCAGAAAGAAAACCTGACCCATAATGAAGTAACTAATGAGACATTAACCAGCTAATTTGTGGCAAGCTCCGGAATGGGGATGGTCCTTAGAGTATCCTAAATGGAGGCAAAGGGCAAGGACTTCTTACCTCTTTGTAATTTAATCATTCACATATTTGAGTGCAGCAGCACAGTATCCACTATAGTACATTGTTACATAAAGAAACAGTGCACAGTTAACTGATACAGCAGTATTTGACTTATAGTCAAGCAACATGCTTGCAAATATCACCTATCCTTAAGTATCATTAAGTGCACACACTGTTAGCACTTATTGCCAGTGTCTTGGAAAAAGACAGCTCATCATTTAAACCATCTGGAGTGACTTCTGTGTATTAGAGTAGCACTTCAAAGATGTAGGTGGGTCAGGGGATGTATAGGGATAATGGGGCACACAGAGACTAACAACAGTAGAGTGCTATTAATTCCCCTGAAGTTGAAAGGACAAGAGAGGTAAAGAGACATATAGAAACCCAGTGAAAGTTGGAAAGACAGAGGAAGGTCTACACTAGAAAGACCCCTAATCCTGGAGATATACAACTACTAACACAGCGGTGGTGCCTGAAGCCCTTAATTACACATTGGTGACTTCCTATTGGCCAATCCATCTGGAAGTCACCTAACAAGTAAGTCTCAGAAATGCAGTGCACAAAGGGTAGTCTCCTGTGGCAAAGAATGGGATGAGAAGATAAGAATGGGATGAGAATGATAAGAACCCGCAAATGGAGAATAGTCAGCACAGTTTCCAAATAAAACAGATTGCTTTTCTATCCAAAAAGCAAGCCATTTTCTCTAACATATTTGACAAGTAATCCCTAGGTAAAGCACTTAATAAAAAGACTCTTTGGGCTGAAATTCCTAAGTCTAAAGATAGATCTTCATCTACTCATTTTATTTTTTCCTCTTTAGAAGAAGCCCTCAGTAATGAAATGTTGAAAGAAATTTCTGTTGTAACCACCAGTCCATTTTACTTGTTGGGCAGATGCCATACAACAAATGCTGTTTTTGAGAATGTGGCAATCATAGATACTGAGAAGCCACCAGGAGAATAACTAAGAGAAATAATTATTACTGAATGTTCACTGTGGTATATGTGGCTTTTGCAGTACAACGCCCATTAAGTGAGAGTCACATGGTTCAACCTTATACATATTTTTCCCCCAAATTTACCCCCTAAGGGGCAAATTACCAGCACAGTTCTGAATAACATTATTGTAGCTGTTAGTCTTTGTGTGCATAATTCCCCATCCATGATGTTTACAATTTTCTCCTCAGTGTTGCTTTGAAAAGTGGTACAATTACAATACTCTCATTATACTATAGTTTACACAGATAATTAAACAAATAAATATGCTCTTACACAATTCATTTTAAACATTCCCAGTCCTTACAAAACACCCTCATTTTGAAAGAATAAAGACATTAGAGTATGTGCGATTTTTATTTTCTTTTAAAAATACATCACCTGAAAATTTAATAAAACTCATCAACTTAAAGTAAAACCTTAACTCCTTATAATCAGAAACTAAACTAGTGTAAAATAGTAACCACCTTACAGCTTTGCATGAGAATAGTAAGAATAGTATATTTCCATGTTGGAGAGATTAAAAATGTATTTCTTACAACTCATTGACTTTATCACTGAGGTAGTGGTTCAGTAAATTATGTGTTTAGTACATTTACTAAGATAAATTAAAATCTTGAAATTTGGGGTTTTTAACATATACCATTTTTTGAAGTGCTAAATCTAATAAAAAATGGTACTTAGCTACAGTAAACAAACTTTCAAAAAAAATCTAGACCTTATTTTCCAAGTAATAGAATTTAGAGTAATTTGGATAAATGGGCTTATTTTGCCAATAAAGAAACCAAGTCTCAGAAATATTAAATGGCTTTCCAAGGTCTCACAGCTGGTTACTGCCAGAGGCAGAATTATAAGAGGCAGTCTCCTCAGTAAGACCACTGTGTCCTTTCTCCTGTTTAGCATGTTCCTTTCAAAGTTCTTTATAGTTTCTCTTTCAATAAACATTTATGGGCCTTTACTCTAAGCCAAGTCCCACTTGTGATGTCAGAGACTGGCAGGTGAATAAGACATGGTTCCAGCCCTTATAGAAACTCACAAATTAGTGAGGGAGACAGGTAAGTAGATGCATAATTATTGTATCTCTATCATAATTATTGTAACTCTGCATTGTAATACATGTTTTGACATCACATAGGAAGGAGTGTTTAGTTCTATCTTAACCTGGCTTTGAGAGTTGATTTCTTGGCTTCAATTGATACAGTCCCGGGATCTTTGAACACATCAAGTTCTTAATAGGCATGGTCCTAGTTTCTTGCACACTGCTTCTGTTGGCCTTTGTGTCTTCCTGCCATTCTCACTGTCCTTCCTTCTGATTTATTACCTCATGCAATAGTTGCTGCTTTTGTGCTACTGTTTCTGATTTTGAAAGTTTGAAACTATCTGCAGCAGATGGTTTCCTGAAGAAAACCATCTTCTGCTCTCCTGAAGAAAAGAGAATATTCACAGTGATTTCTACTCCTTCATTTTGCTTCTTGAATTCTTGCCTTGTTCTTTTTATTTCTTCTTTTCCCCCAACCTCTAGTATCTCTTACCCCCAAACTGAAGAATGGACTTTCAGTGACACAGACTGAGCGTTATATCCTAATTGACTCACTGCACTTGACTGGTGATATTCATAAGCATGACATACCCCATGGTTGTACCAAGGATTGTGTACCCCAGACACACAAGGCATATATTTTTTTTTTCTTTTTCACATTCATAGGAAAGCCCATGGGGGAAAAAAGGAATGAGACTGTTGTAAAATAAATGAATACCTCTTCAATGTTGATGTAAAGTTATGAAGTCAACTATGAGCAAAACCACTGTTCTAAAACTTGCCTCTTCAGTAATAATTAGTATCCAGGATCAAGCCTAGGGCACTGAATGCTCTCTTCCTCAATAAGGTTTCTCCTTTCCAAAGTGACTTCATTTCTTCTCTCTCCTTCATAAGTCTATAATCCCAAGGCTGATCTTAGGAGGCTAAATCATTTTCCCAGTTTCTCTGGGAAATCTCTCATATACCCAATCACTCAGTGGGGATTAAAAGGTAGGCGTAGAAAGTAAGCTAGTCGCAGCATCCTGGCTATAAAGAACTACTTTGCAAACTACTTTGCAATGTCTGCACTACCTGGCCAGGACATTAGGCTAGGTCCTACCTTCTGTGCTATTCCAAGAGGCACATATTGTCTTTGAGCGAGTATCCTATTGATTCTATTGCCCCATATTGGTATGTTGCCCAAATAAAGCTTAAATTGCCCACTATTACCAGCTAAGTACTTTCTGGTTAACTCCTAGTATGTGATTAACATTTGCCCTAAAAATTAACACTAATGTCCCTGAAAACTTTAAATTTTGCTTCTTTCAATTAATTATGGTTTTGTACACTTTCACATAGTGATATTTACCGATGGCTATTGAAATATCTACCATGTGATTTCATGTTTGATTCATTAGAAGTATGTGAAAGAAATAAATATGCATTTTTTTTGGCAGAAAGGTGGAATTTTTAAGTATTATATGTGATTGTATAAGATTGTGGAATATGGGGTGCCTGGGTGGCTCAGTGGGTTAAAGCCTCTGCCTTCAGCTGAGGTCATGATCCCGGGGTCCTGGGATTGAGCCCCGCATCAGGCTCTCTGCTCAGTGGGGAGCCTGCTTCCTTTCCTCTCTCTCTGCCTGCCTCTCTCCCTACTTGTGATCTCTGTCAAATAAATAAATAAAATCTTAGAAAAAAAAAGATTGTGGAATATACACTTTAGAAGATTTATTATAAATAACTTCGATTCCAATTTTGAGCCTAAGGGAAAATGTTGTGTGTTTGAAATGACAGACATTGGGCTTCACTTGCAAAATCTCTGTGTCTTACTGCCATAGGTACATGCAGTAGAAATTCTAAGATCTGTCTTATAGGTTCAATGTTCTCCTCACTGAGGATGGGATGTAAATCTATGCTAAATAAGTGATCCATGGCTTTTCCTATTTCCTCAAAGCCCTTTTCTATTGAGGATGGATGTCTTCAGAAGAAGTCCCATCTGTGTCCTGACTTCCCTAATACCACCTCTAACTTCTACCAGCATGCTGCTATGCACCCAGTCCTATTTGCTCACTCAAGTGAGAATGTAGCAGCTTTTTGGTCATGCCTGAACTCCCTATGAAGATAATAGGATTTACATGTGCATACAGAAGGATAAATCAGCCTTTTGTTAAACTGTTACATAAACTGTTCTCTCATTTTCCCTGAAATTAAATTCTGTAATCATCCCCTCCAGTTCTGTGACTTTGCACTGTTGGCCTAATTTAACTATCTTTGCTTTTTGACAGAAATCCCCTATGACCCCCAAATGTAAAATAAATGTTTGATGACAGATACTTTGTGTTCATTTAATATGTGAATTATATTCCTCCTTACCTTTTTAATAGATGAGCTCTGTGCCCTCTGGTGCATCTTCATTTCTAGTTTCACCCACTGATGTTCTCCTTTCTTCCCTCTTAGTCTCTTGCCTTCCTGATATTAGAAATACTTTGTGAAGTTGCATTTAGTATTATTTTGTGTTTTTAGTGTCTTCCTCTGACATTAGTATTTTGGTTCTTCTTCTGAATATATCTCTTTACATAAGATTTTTAAAAAATTTAAGAAAGTTTCAAACTCATTTCCTTTTTAATTTCATGTTTCCCCTTTTTTCATCTATAAGCCGCTTTCATTATACACAGTAGAAAATTTAAATTAATTGCAATTCCATAATTATTTCCTTTGACATCTGAATCTACTCAATTTAAAATTTTTGTCTTAAGGCAGGACAGAAAAGGATAATCTTGACCTTTTAAAAAATGACTAATTCACAAATTATACTTAAGTGGCCTCATGCAGGGCGAATATTGGATATCAGGAGACCCAATCTCAAGTCATAGCTTTACTTCTAACAAGCAAGTATCTTTGGGCAAGTTACTTATACTCTGAGTTTGTCCTTTATATGGGCTGGGGTGGGGGAGGAGGGTGATAAGTTGATTGTCAGTTCTTTTCAGCTTTTTAGTTCTTGGTGAGAAAAGGCCTCTTTGGTTTTACTCTAATATACCAACTGAGAAGGCAGGGGAGAGGAAAAAGGTAAGAATTTTCTTGGATATAATATTGAATTTTAAGTCATATGAATGCTTTGATCAAGATGCCATCTCCCTGAAGGTTGTGTTTGAGATAAAGAGAATAAATCCCCATGAGCTCTATGTAGTTCTTTCCTCTTTCACTTCTTTCTCTGTTCTTCCAACAGGAGTGAAAATCCATTACATCCTTTGAAAGGTCTGAGGTGAGGGTGAGGTGGGAAGATTAGCAAAGTCCTTTGCTGCATATTGGGAAGAAGGGGTAACTAAAGAATGGTGTATTTCTCCCATTAAAATTGCCTCCATAACCTTCACCAGAAATAGCATTTGAGACTGGAAGAGAATTAATGTTCAGTAATTTTTGGATCCTTATTTAAATGTGACTTTCAAACATCTTTCCCAAGAGGAGCACTTAAAAAGATCCATCAAAGCATTAGTGGTAATAATCGGCCATGGGACCTGGGCAGTAGGTTAAGAGAATAACCTCTCATTAATTAGGTGAAGGATTCACAAAATGTTAGGAGTGCACCTGAGCCCAGTATTCATTTTCAGAAGAGTGATCTATCCATGAGTGAAATTATATTGGAATTATCAAACATGTAGGAAAGGGGAGCAATATATATATATACATATATATATATGTATATATATATATTTAAATCTAGAAGTCATAAATGTGAAGATGTGATGTTGTTTTCCATGTAATTGGATTAAAAGGGTATTTGCAATGGAATCATTTTGGCATTCACTAGAAAGCAGAGAATGTCTTTGTGTTTAATTGTGTGTATGTGCATTGGAAATGGAAATCCAAGTGGGAGTAAGGGCTCAGTCCCTGAGGGAACATGGTCCCTGCAGACCAGGACTTCACACCACCACTTCAACTTTGCTCTGCAACACGCATGAGTCACCAATAAAATCTTCCAAAGTTACCTTGCAAAGGTGGTCCTCCAAGCAATTCAAGCACTTCAGGGAGGTAATGGGAGTTATTTAAGCCTATGGCTTAATCTATTGATTCATTCAATCACTTGTAGGGGTGGAGAGAAGGGGAGGGGTAGCTTGGGGAGCAGCTAAAAACAATAGGACTCCTGTTCTTGGGCCCTGAGAAGTCAGGCCTTATCTTTTTCAGGATCAAAAGTATTTGCCAGAGACATAATCATCTTTCACAATGAGCTGGAGCAAAATGATTTACTCACCATACCCCAAACCCAGAACTTTTGTTTTTGGCTATTCCATTACTGACAGATGTAGAGAAGAATAAATTCTGGCTTTGCAGAAATTACTCTTCGTAGACTCTGAAAAATACATAGGATAGAGTGAAGGGCTAAGTTCAACAACATTATTTTGAAAGATATTTATGAATAAGTTACCTATAAAACTTTGGTCATTAAAGAAAAGGTACGTAATGGAGACTGAATGCAGTAAGAAATAAAACGACCCAAACTGTATTTCTTCTCTGATGAATTCTAGAACCTAGGTGAGGTTCAGTGGGCTGAGAGTCCGGAGCCGATGACCAAGAAAGAATTCTTGAGACATCTTTGGTGCAAAATGGTGGTTTATTAAAGCATGGGGACAGGACCCATGGGCAGAAAGAGCTGCTGCCCCAGGTTGTGAGGGATGGCAGGTTATGTACCCTGAGGGTCAACGGAGCTTTCATATGCTAAAAAAGGCCTACAGGGTGCAGGGATACCAGAGGTCTTGTGGCTTGATCAATGTTATCTTTTGGCAAGCCATTAACATCAAGATAGTTGGGAGATTCCTGGTGGGAAGTCACAATCCTGCTGTCAAGCGTCTTTGTTAGTGAGATTTAGGTATAGGAGAAACTTAACTTTATTTACATTTCCTTGTACCCCAGCCTCCTTCAGTTTTGTTTATGGAGGGGAGGATGACATTAGGGCTTGAGGGACTGAGTTGTTCCTCTCTGGGAATTGGGCTATTGATAAAATAGCTTCTTTGTTTGTAGATCTCTAGGACATATGTAAACCAAGGGAGACTCCTGTCTTGCAGGATTGTGATCTCTGCACGTTAACTATTTGTTTTTCATTTATGGCAGTCAGGGGTGCCTGAGGAATGTCAAATATATTACCGAGGGGAGGGGAGGAGAGTGGGTGGAGAGTGGGTGCAAGGTGCCATCTTTTGTTTTATCCTCAGCCAGTCTCCTGCTCCCTCATCATTCTCCACTCTAAGAATTGTTCCACTTTGTTGAGAGCCTCTACTCTCCTTCCCAAATTCCCTCCTCTTCACTGTGTCACCTCCAGTTACCTGAGACTCTTTAAGTACACAAAGGGCCTTTATTTTAGCAGGAAGGAATGAAAGAATACATTAAGGTCATTTGGGTACTTTTAATGTTCCTTATGTTCTGTGGAGAGATCAGATCAGTGTGAAACTAGACGATAAGAGTAACACAAGTGACACCAGTAACCACAATAAATAACCTCAATTATCTAACAAGACAGTGTGGCCATAATGATGGAGGTGTCTCTGAGTAGAAGTCAGCGGGTCTGCAGCAGTGGTTTCCTATGTCAATTTAAACTGGCTTGTGTTCATGCAAAATCAATTCACACTTCTCCCAAAGAACCAGCCTTTGTGGTGGTCTGTGATCTTAATTAGCAATCATAGGACCCTTCTACTTTTTGTCAAATACATCTAAAATAGGATTGTACTGACCCTAAGGATTTTTAAGTGAAGATGGCTTGGGAACCTTTAATTTCTTTTGTATTCCTAAAGCCAGAGTTGCCTGTTAACATTTTGAGACTGAGGCAGAAATGGACATGAGAATATATAAGAGGTTCATCACCTTGTTTATAGAAGATAAGAAATCTTACCCTTGACCTCTCAAAACCCCAACAATCTCTTCTGTGTCAAGTCAGCAACACTGGACGCCAGGAATCCAAGTTGAGCAATTCTTCTAGCCATATAATAGATCTTCACATAAAAATGACAGTGTTGAATTTTCCCCAAACCCTGTGCTTCTGGTAAATAGTGAAGTTGATAGGAATCCCCATCCTTATCTGCAATGAAAAAAAAAAAATCCTCCCCCCCAAAAATCAAAAACCCCATACAACAACTTACTGAAAAGAACCACTCTTCCCCATATTTACTTAGATATATTTAGATAAAGCTCTGAGATGCCTCCACCTCCCCTGTTTACCTATGACAAGTCCAGACCCTCCAAATTCCCCTTCCTTTCCTCATAACTAATTACTTGCCCTGCTTGTCCCCACAAGTCAGAACAAAGTGCTTCGTAACCAAATTTTGGTTAGAATTCTTTCCTTCCCTCAAGTCCCTGAACTCTGCCCCACCCTCAGCCTGATCCCACCTAGAATCCTTCCGAAGCACCCCTCCTGGAACACAGGAAAATGGGCCGGCTAAGAAAGAAGCCAATGACTTTCTCTGATCCACTATCTGATCCACTTTTCACCCCACTTTCCCACATCTCATCCTCTATTTTGTCAAGTCCTCTCTACAAAAGAAAAGCCCTTTCTGCCTAATTCTTGAGACTCTCGCAGATCTTATGGTCCCAGATTATTCCTGTGGCAATACTTCCCCTTTCCTATTCTGATAGTCCCTCTCACAGCTTACAATTATCCTTTTGAATAAGGTCTATCCTTACCAAGGTCCAGAAATTTTTTTTTTATGAAGGTTTACAAGTTTGTTCCAGAAATAATTTTTTTTTATTATTTTTATTTGTGGTTTGTAAAGGGAGATTGCTTTCTCTATGCTCCAAGTAAATACCTATTTCATAGATCAATGAACTCTGTGTTGATGTTGAGAAAAGAGACCATGGCATAGGTCCCTCTGGGATTTGCCTGTTTCCTGTAATAGGAACTGCCTTCTGAAGTGACTGGGCAAGAGAAGGAGCACGTGTTCTTTAAAAGACTCTTCAGAGCTTTGGAAAACCAGACAAAGGCCTTGCTAAAAGTGGGCAGACTGCTCAATATATTTCTAAATCTTTTGAACACCAGACGTGACTTTGGGTTGAGAGATGATCCGTGATTACATTGCTGGATATGGGATACCATTCCCTCCTAAAGAAAGAGGAAGAAAACATTACTTATTTAGGTCATTCAGTACCAGGGATTTTGAGGAGAGAAAATGACATGGGAGTACTTCCTGAGACAGATGCCAAGTTTTGGTAAATTTTACAGTAGTGAGGTTTCATTTGTAACTGTTTTCATTGAACAGCAAGAGAGTCTTTGAGTCTTGGCTTGGAGTAATTTTAAGATAAAAGACTGAAGAGAACATGATATGTAAATGCAGAGTGGCTTGGCTCCTTTACTCAATCACCAAGTATCTTTTTTGCTGTTGAGTACAATTACTGCCGAGAAAAACCAGCATTCCCACCAAGTTGCAGTCCTTGAGTTTTTAGTCAGCATGTTAAATCCTAGTGATTGGCTGTTTTTACTGTTGGCCTCCCTACTGAGTCCCCAGAGAAACAGAAGTTGAGTGTCCAGCTATGCCTGGGGCAAGACGTTGATTATTGCACAGTCAGAAGCAAAATAAACTATCTGCAGATGGATCAGAGAACAGAAAGTTTGGCTTTGGAACAATGGGGAAAAATTGCAATTGGGATTTTTTTCTTCCTTTTTCAAAGGTACACTTTGGCTTGCATTATGTATTTTGTATCTTTGTCTATTGGCCTCTTGGCTAATCACAGTGCTTTCTACATTTTGATAGAGTGGTAATACAAGGACAAACTTATTTATTCCTTTTGTCTCTTAATTGAATGTCAATCATTTCCATTCGAAAAGAAATGACCTTCTTTGTAATTGAGAACCTCACTGATCTTTTCCTATTCTGCTCTAATATTTTAGTACATACATTTCCTTTTATTTTACTATTTATAAAGTCATTATAAATCAAACCAATTGCAGTATAACAGGAGATGGTTGGCATTTTCTATCTCAAAGACTCATTCATAATTTCCCAATTACATGTAGTTTAAATACATAGCATCCAATCTGCAGTCTTTGAAATGGTGCCAAATTCCATCTGCTTTCCTGCATATTGTTACGATTATTTCTGAGCATGACATGAGAAGGGGGCTTCTGAGAACTCTCACTTGAACACAAACTTCCCTCAATAGAACCTTACTGTTAATCTTGCAATTTTCTGTTCAATACCCTTCTCTTACATAAATGCATAGTTTTATTGATTTCCATATCCGGCCGCTTAATGACCTCCACTAACAACTTATCAGCATTTCTTTTCCATTCGGACCAGGGGGAGCTGATACCTCTTCCAGCATTGCCTCAAATTCATAAAAGGTCGATTCTAATGGAATGCAAATAGAATTGCCATATGTAAACGCTGCCGGAAGGCTAGATTTTTTCCGATGCAATTCTTAGGCTTCATCTCCAAATACTATCCAAAAGTTTAAAGAATTTAAATTACCCTTTGAGAGGGCAAATTCAAAATTTTTTCTACATAGTGTACTAATCAACTATCTTTTATTATTTTAGGTTTTCCTTAAGATTCCTTGTTTTCTTTCCTAGTGATACCATTTAGTTTCCTGAGTACTTGTGGCATTATACATAATGTATGCCTAAGTTTTTAAAAATCGGCACATTGAGTTGACAGAATTTAACATTCCTCTGGAAAATTATAAATATCCCAGTGCTAAAGTCTGCTATCCCACAGGCACACTGAACAGCTGAAACAAATGGAAAAAAAAAAAATCTTGTTCTTTATGCATTAGGCTAACGTCATGATAGACTTATTACATAATCTCTAACACATTCTATCTTGGATTCCCAGCAAAAGTACTGTCATTCCTCTAAAAATTAGGCATGTTGTTGCAGAAGTACTTCAGTATTTTCTCATTCTTTTTTTAAAAATTTTGTTTACTTTGTACTAATTTTTATTAAAACACTAAAAGAAATATTAAATTTTGATAGCACATACTGCCTGTGTGATTATTTCCATTTTTAGATAACTCTCAAATGTTGGCTCGTTCAGTTGGGTTTCTGTTATTCTTCTGCTTGGATGAGTATTTTTATGGCTTCTATAAGTTGTTTGGACTTGTCAGAACATTTTCTGTCTCTCATTTCTCTAGCAATATCAAGATCTCTCCACTGCAGTGTTTTCTGTGGCAGACTGGAACTTTCTGTCCATCAGTGTTAGCAACAATTTTTTTTTTTTAAGATTTATTTATTTATTTGAGAGAGAGAGAAAGAGAGTGAGAGAGAACATGAGCAGGGGAGGGGCAGAGTCAGACTTCCCTGCTGAGCAAAGAGCTCAATGTGGGACTCAGTCCCAGGAGCCTGGGATCATGACCTGAGCCTAAGGCAAATGTTCAGCTGACTGAGCCACCCAGGTACCTATAGCAACAATTTTTAAATATGGTGTGAAAGTTTCTTGGTGTATTCCATACTGGTGAGAGAGGTTACACTGTAACAACTTTCCATTTCTTAGCTAGTCCCAGGTAGATGTCAACCAGGTATAGACTGGAGGCCAGAAACGTAGATTTATAGGAAATACTGTATTTATCCATTGTCCGTGACTTAACATTATTTTGATGCCAAGCCCTCATCCTGCAGGCTGGTGAGATATTCAGGCCTTGCTATACTTTGGGCTTTCCTCCCTGCCAGGGGAGTATTTGATGCAGTGCCACTGATTCTTAGTGGAGTGTGAGGGGGCACCCTCTGCTAATGGTTGGGTGACCACACTAGTAACTACCAATATGTCCCCTGTACTTGTCTACACAGCCCACTCAGATCCCACTCCTCACCAGACAGTTATTTTCATGGGGCTGGGTACTCTGACGTCTGTGTTCCCTCTTTTTAGAAATACCACATAGATTCTTCTCTTGCTGTCTTCCAAGGCCAGCTACCTACTGATCTAGGATCTACAGTCCTCTTCCTTGCCATTCTAAAACCCCGGTCTCCACATCATGAAAGACCCGCGGATCCCCTTACCCAAGAATCCAACACTGCCACTGGATGCAAACAGCAAGAGGTTTATTGTCACGCAGGTACCGGCGGGTGGTCGGCAGCTCCAGCTAACCGAGCACCCCGACCGGAGTGAAGCGGGGTCTTTTATAGGAAGGTACAAACAAGTTTTGGGTGAGGCGCAACTGATTGGTGGACAGTTTGAACTTTTGAAAAAGGCATACTTGGTGTTAGTGGATTGGCCCTGGAAGACCCCCCTCGCGCGAAGAGAAAGGCGGGAAAGGGAACAAAGAGGGGCAGAAAGGCATCCTGTCTACGTGACCTACATGACCATGCAGCCCCCTTGCCTACGTGAACTACGGGACCATGCCCCGGCTATTAGGAGAGGGTATCTTGTTCAAACAGGAGTCAAGTGTCATGCCCTAAAAGCCAAGCGGTTACAGAAAGGCAAAAGAGCAGTTACATTGAATTCAACCCTGGGGGAAGGGTCTTTTCATTGCAAGGGGAGGAGGGGTACTTTTACACAACAAAAGAGCAGTTAATTAGTTAACGACTGGGGGGGGGTGTCTTTCAATCAGACTAAGATTTAAGAAATTAAGATTTAGAAATCTTAATTCTGGAAGTTTCATTGACTATTTCTGCTGCCCACCTTGCCAGAAATTCCCTTGCTGTCACAGAGAAACAGTGGGCAGGTGGGGGTGGGGAAAAATCTGTATCTCAAAACCCACCCAAACCCACATTAAATATCTTCTGCCTCTGCTTCTGCAGTAAAGCTGTGCTGTAAGCCAGATCTGCCTCCGGTACTGAGAAACCTCTTCCAGTTACTGGGATTGCTTCCCACAAATAGTCCCCAGCTGTCTAATCTTTCTAGGAATTTGTCTTAGCTGAAGAGACCCATATTGCCCAAGGTCACACACCTTCCCAGGGTCAGTCTGCAACCCAGTTAGGGTCTCAGGCCTAGACTTTTTTGCTCCAACTCAGAGCAACTTTGAAGGGTCAGTCCATTTTAGAGGTGCTAGGGAATTGGCTGAGCCATTTTTGTGACGGCATGGGGCCTTACAGCTCCCTCTGCCCAGTCCTGTTTCTTTCCATTTCATGCAGATATTGCTCCTAAAAAAATTCCCCATTAAACTTGCAGGAGGGAGATTTCTTTTCAACCTGCTTTCAAGGAACTACACTGAAAAAATTTGGCCCCTTGCTGGATCAGTAGCCTGCCTATTACCTCCCATGAAAGGTATAGGGTATGAAAGCATAGAATGCCTGAGAGAGTGATTGCAGGTAATCTAAAGATTTATTACTCACTTAGACATAGACAAAATAAGGGAGGACCCCGGCTAAGGTAGTCCATTGGCAAAGAGTTTCTTAAAATCCATGTAGCAAGAGACAGAGAAAGAGATAGAAAGAGAGTGATTGGGAGGGTAGTGCAGGGAAAGAGAGAGGGATAAGGGGAAAGGGAGCAGGAAAGCACACAAGCCTCGTTCTTGGTATAAATAATATACAGGTGATACCAGCCCATCTATATCTATATGTAAAATAGAGAAGCCTACTGGCAGGATTTTTTTAAAAAGTTAATTTATTTATTTATTTATTTGAGAGAGAAAGATTTAGTGACTGAATGTGAGAGAGCACAAACCAGAGGGAGCAGCAGTAGAGGAAGAGGGAGAAGCAGACTCCCTACAGAGCCAGATGCAGGGTTTGATTGCAGGGCTCTGAGATTGTGACTTGAGCCAAAGGCAGATGCTGAACAGACTGAGCCACCTAGGCACCCTAGGATTTTTTTTTTTTTTTTTTAATGCAACAGGCAAATTTTGAATGACTAGTCTTGGTGGGAGGAATTAAAGGATAAGATAGGTTGCCTTGCATGTACAGATTTATGGAGCAGAAGTGAGTAGAACAAGACATCTGATGGTTTCCCTCCTGGAGGGGCTTAAAAAGATTTAGTTAAGTGGTGGGACTTAATTCTGGTTAACTTTATTTCTCTATGCAACTTCTCTTTCTCTTTTCAGACTTTTCAAAGTCTTGATACTTGAACCCTTTAGAGTTTTCGGCAATACAAGTTTGCAGCCAATAAAATAACATAAACAGGGCAGCTTATCAACAAGAAACATTTATTTGTTACAGTTCTGGAGGCAGAAACCCAAGATCATGGTGCCAGCATGGTTGGGTTCTGGTAAATTTCCTCTTCCAGGTTGCAGACAGCTCCATTTATTTAGCTTGCTCTCTGCTCTCTTCTTATAAGGGCACTAAACCCATTCATCAGAGTTTTTCCCCTGTGACCTAATTACCTCCCCAAGGCTCCATTTCAAATTCATGACATTGGGATTGGATTTCCAACATATGAATTTTGGGGGGAAAACAAACATTCAAGTCCATAACATACACATACTTTTATTCCCTAATCCATTTTGAAGTCTCTAATTATTTCTGAAAAAAAGAGAGCTCTTTTTTTTCCCCTCTACTTCAGTGTTTTTTACTTATTTTCAAGTCACCATACCTTACATGCCTATTCAACTGATGTCTTTTGTGTTCTCCCCCTTGGTTCTCCCTATCCTTCAGCAGTCTTTTCCTGGTCTTGGGCTCCTATGGAACATTTACCATGGGTCTGTGTGTCTGGCGAGCAACATGCAGCAAATGAAATGAGGGTCTCATTCTTATGGAAATAGACTTGGCTGTTGAATTTGATGATAGAAGTGTACCTAAGAAAGCAAGGTATGTCAATAAATTTCAAGGAACCTGGGGATCAGTTTGCCAAGACGAAATAAAACAAGAAATAAAACAGAAACCGTGTCATAATGGAAAAAAAAAATGAGAGAAAGTCAGTTTCTCAAGCCTTTGGGCATCTCTGAAACACACTGATCTGGTACCTGCTTATAAGCCTTAGGGTGACATCAGAGTCTTCTTCAGAGTAGGGAAGTCCTGAGGTAGAAGCATGATCTATGTTTAAAGTCTGACTCATAGGGTAGTCTGAGAAATGTCTGTCAGATTTGGCTCAGGACTTAGGACATGACTTGTTTTCAGGAAGGAGATCATAGATTGTATTCTCCTAGTGGTAGAACAAGGGCCCCAAACCGTATATATGGTTCATATGAAGACTGGCACCAAATTCTTGAATTTATTCTCATTCTCTTCTGTGTCAAGGAATATATTAGAGTTGACTGGTTCATGATGGTTTCCATATTGGTAGGCCAGTTGCTTAGAACAGAAGTTTATAAAATCAAAGACTAGTTGTAATTTCTTCTCAGTTTCAAATCCTCTAGCCCCACTTATGCCCCCATTCAGTCACAGAAGCATTCCAATAGCAAATTCTAGTTCTTCCGTCCCTTCAGCTCTCTGATGTGTGCCAGTGTCTTAAGCACAACTGTAATGTTCTTTTCCAGCTACTTCTAACTTAGATGACATTTGGTCTCCCTCTGTCTGCAGTTTCCTTCTAGATTTTTACAACCAATTCTATTTTTCTTTTTCCTGGGCATTGACTTCTTCCTCCAGTGAATTCATAGGATTACACTTCTCAAGTAATTTCACCTATTTAAGATAGTCTGCATTTTTGTACCAAAAGTCAAATTTCTTTTATAAGACTGCAATTCCATCCTGGGAGAAAAATTTGAATGTGGCAAAGTGGGGTGAGATTTCTTTTAAAACAATCAGAAGTTCCTGGGGCTTTATAACAGTCTTTGCAGGTTATTGATTTATAGGAGACAAAAACTGGTAGGCAGATGAAGAATCATGAGAGGGAAAAGTTGGGGATTTTGCAAAACAAGATTTAGAACACCTTAGGGAAGTAGAACTTGGGAGAGTTGTTCGCCTTAAAGTATTCCTAAGGAATGACCACAGAATCCAAGACGTAAGTCTTGATTAGTAAAATTTCAGGGTCTTTTGGGGAGAAACATGTAGGCATGGTGTTTCTTAATATCACCTAAATCAAAATCTACTCCCTACGTGCATGTGACTAACTCAGAAGAGCTACTGTAGTTAAAAATTTATTTGATTCAGTGTCTACTGTTCTTTAGTATTTATAAGGTACTTCATTCAAGTACCTTGTATACGTTATCAGCACAATAAATGGTAACTATTGCTTCACTTTTTTTATTCTCTTAGATGAACTTTAATATAATTTGATCACATTTGAAAAAAAAAGTCATTGCTGATATATTCAAATAAATTGCTGATTCAGCACATAAAGCAAGGTAAGTCTCTCAATCAAGCATGATAAAGAGGAGAAATAACTGGCCTGGAAACGAATAATGAGGAAAATAGAGACAAATAATATACTAAACTAGAAAACATTGTTTTTGAGGAAATCAATAGTATCATCATGTAGTCTTCCCACATTAAAAAATATCTGAAAGGAACCTCAAACTTTTTCATGCCCAGGTTTTAAGGGATGTTGATCTTACCTGTTCCTTGAAACTGTAGTCCCACGGTTGTGGCAGACATGTAGGGTATTGTGGAGACATAAGGGAGAGATTTGGAGTAACACAATTTATTGTTGCACAGTGAACATGTGCAGGATCACTTGTATGTGGATTTTTTTCAACAAATACAGAGCAGTCCTGTAAATGTATTTTTTCTTATGATTTTCTCAATGACATTTTCTTTTCTTTAGCCTACTTCATTGTAGGAATATAGTATGTAATACATACAACATACAAAATGTGTGTTAGTTATTTCTGTTTTTTTTTTTTTTAATATTTTCTTTATTTCACAGACAGAGATCACAAGTAGGCAGAGATGCAGGCAGAGAAAAAGGGAGGAAGCAGGCTCCCCACTGAGCAGAGAGCCTGATGCAGGGCTCTATCCCAGGACCCTGGGATCATGACCTGAGCTGAAGGCAGAGGCTTTAATCCACTGAGCCACCCAGGCACCCCAGTTTTTTCTATTTTTGATAAAGCTTTCTGTCAATAGTAGGCTATTAGAAGTTTGTGGGGAGTCAAAAGTTATATGTGGATTTTTGGGTGCACAGGGTAGGGGAAGTGAGTCTACACCCCCATTTTGTTTAAGGGTCCAATATACCATTAGCTATTCTTTTCAGACAGACTTGACAAATTAACATTCACAGATCAATTGACTCATTTGGACAAAACATGCTGGTTTTCTAATTCAAATAGAGGTGAATTACAGGCTTGGCAGAGTTAGGTGAGAGACATTTTAAACTGATCATGGATACCAACTCCTGATTTTTCATTTGTTTGTTTGTTTTGTTTCTTCTTTTAGTTCTTTTTTTAAAATTTAATTTAATTTAATTTATTTATTTGACAGAGGTCACAAGTAGGCAGAGGCAGGCAGAGAGATAGAGAGAGAGGAAGAAGCAGGTTCTATCCCAGGACCCCGCCATCATGACCTGGGCCGAAAGCAGAGGCTTTAACCCATTGAGCCACCCAGGCACCCCTCTTCTTTAGTTCTGATCCAACATAATCCATTAGACTGTCACATTCACACTTGCTTGTTATTTATTTAGTGAGCTCTATTGAGTGCTTGAAGACTTGTGGGCAAAGCTTCTTTACTTGAAGAACTGTGTTACTAAGGGCAGAGGTGTTAATATAGATTTTGGCCCCTCAACCAGGAAAGCACTTAAAGAGAAGCCGCCACTAAATGATTCAATTAGTCTAACCTCTCACCTGGCCTTTCTAAGACGAGAGACTTTTCTGCCACAGCAATAGCCCAAGAGCATCCCCTCTGTCATTACTCTGCAAGGAATGGAGTTGTTTTTCTAAGTCAAAAGCTTTTGTGGGACAGATCTAAGGATACAAGAAAGAATAAAGTGTTGTTGGTAATCTGAGGCCAGTATTTCATGAAATGACTTGAACTATCTGTTCCTACAGTACTAGTTTATAAAGTGTTAACTACAACAACAACAAAGCTGGCATGAGTATCAGTGATTTGCAGCTTTCATGATAAGAATTGGGTTTACTAACAAATTGTGGATTTCTAGCTCTCTACACTGCACAGTAATTTCCAAGCATTTTAAAACCACTTCTGGCCTGCCCGCTCTACTTGAATGTACTGCTGCTCTAAAAGCCTTCTTGATTCTCTTGTGTTTTTTACAGATTCTTTTGCCATTTGAAGAATCAATACTAAGTGCAGGCATAGAAAGACAGCATTTTATACTTGGTATTTGGAACAACAGTAGGGTGTCATTTATCAGTACTTTTTCAGGCACCAGAAAATTATAGGGCAAAATAAATTTATAGAATAAACAGTTTTCCAGTCATAGAGATTATGGCACATCAGTTTCTAATGAGATATCCATGCTCAGGTAGACATAGAAAGCCTTCATGGAAGTATAGAAACCCTTTGAAATGAATGAGCATTGTTAGTATTGTAAAACTGGAGAAAATATTTTGCCTGCTTTACTCAAAAACATTTAAAGAAATCTAGCAGCAAGAGATGCTTGAAAAGTAACACTATGGGATGCCATTTCCAAATTTTCTTGTTGAAAAGAAGAGTAGGATAGTGATTTACCCTCTTAAAGTCTTTTATGTTTGGGGCACATTTTGGGAAATTCACTTTTGTACTGAATATGAGACACTGATAAGACTTATAAAATGTTTCCATTTTTAGACTCTCGATTCAAACAATATTTATCTAGGCTTTCCATAACCTGTCACTCAGCAAGGCACTGGAAACACAAATGGTCTCATTAAAATACTCCTTTCAAAATGTTTTCCCTGAATAGACGTTGGAAGAGGTTTCCAGCTGAACTGAAAAAAGAATAAAGATATGGAATAACAAAACATTGAACTTGGAAATGTCTTATTGTAGTTTTAATTTTGGATTTACTATATCCATTAGATGTCAATTCAATCTGCTTTCTGTGTGTTTCTAGATGTCTGTTAAGTATATCCTAAATGAAAAATTACTTTTTTAAAAACAATCATCTAGGTCTTGTTCTTGCACCTATATAGAGATTAAATTTAAGATGAAAGGATCTGAAATTGTATGTTTTATCCCCACTCTACACCAATGTATTGTTTCATATTCCTTTGATCCAATGTTCTAAAAAATAGTTACAGATTTAAGAAGGGGAAACAGAAATGAGAATTTCGTAAAGTCATGCCATGTACTAGGCCACATGTGAAGTCCTTTCAGTATTTTATATTACTTAAATCTTCAGCCATGTGAATAAGTTTGAACTGCTCATTTTGCAGTGAGGACACTAAAGCCCAGAGTCATGAGGTAACCTGATCCAGGTCCTACACTAAGAGATGAAGTAGATAGCCAAGGCCAGGATTTTGATACTAAATACTTCCTTGGGGGCGCCTGGGTGGCTCAGTGGGTTAAAGCCTCTGCTTTCAGCTCAGGTCATGATCCCAGGGTCCTGGGATCAAGCCCCGCATTGGGCTCTCTGCTCGGCAGGGGGCCTGCTTCTCTTCCTCTCTCTCTGCCTCTCTGCCTACTTGTGATCTCTCTGTTGAATAAATAAATAAATAAAAATAATCAATAAATAAATAAATAAATAAATGTTTCCTTGGATCCAAAATGCATTTTTGAGAAACAAGTTGTACTATGTCCTTTAGTGGATAGCCAACCAGGAGGATAAGCATCATTTATTCAGAAAGTGCACTTTTATTTGTATTATGGGTTATTTTATAAATACAACTTAGCAAAAAACAGTGCCCATCTAATAAGTGTCTTGGTGTTGTTGGAATATCACACCGATTCTTTCAATCCAACCACTCTGTTTCCTCTACCATTGACCTTTCAAGTCTCTAGATAGCTAAGACAACATTTCACAAGATTTAGCTTTTTCAATGTGTTTCCTCAATTGCCTTGTGGGGTTAAAAGAAAAGTATTCTCATTCAAGGAAGATCAAATGACATCTTAGCAGGAGATGCTACTGTGAGCACTGAATAATACCTACACAATCAGCTCTAGAATTGCTGATTTACACTAAATTATACAAACATCTATTCCTAAAACCCCAGTAAACCAATTTTCTCTCCCATGTGATATGAATAATTTCTGTACTTAAACCTGTGCTTCATAACTAAATAAGGTGAATACGATTTTACTTTAACCGTATACCAGGCATTAAAAATCTATGAAGACAACTATGACTACCACTGCTAATTATTAACACATCATCACTTTACTACTACTCTCAGTCTGAGGACTTAGCATGCAATAGACACTGTCGAAAAGACTCTACCTGACTCAATCTCATTGTGTCTTCATAATATCTTTAGAAAGAAATTAGGACCCTTATTTTACAAATGAAGCCAAGCCTTAGAAGGTTTGGAAAATGTGTCTCTGGTAAAGGAGGTATAATTGTCTACCCATATATAAAATAGCTTGTCTCAAGAAAATTAACCAGGGGAGGCTTGTTAATGATTTCAGTTCTGTATGGATCTTCTTATACTGGAATACCCCTTTTACTGTAGACTCTCCAAGGCATATTTAAATGTCAGAGATAATTCCTACTGCAAGGCCTCACCTGATTTTACTAATTCTACACAAAATCTCAGCAAAACCTATAGTTAACATTTCAATTACCCTTAGGGAGTGACCCTTACAGTAATTCTGTGGCAGTTACACTAAAATATTATTTTTATTTTAAAAGGAGAAGCATAATATAACCACATTTTTTATTATCCTGAAAAGTAGAATGTGAGAATGTTATCTATAATTTTTGTATTTTTACCCCATGTTTTCCTGAGTTTTTACTTGTATCGTAATGAATCTGTAATTTTGCATTTGGCTCTTTCACTTAATATTATGTAAAAAATTTCAATTCATTATTTAGTTCTCTATATTTTACCTCCTAAATATATTTTGCCTGTGATCCTTTCCTCTCCAGCTTTTCCGACACCATCTTAATCCAAGCTACCAGCTTCTCTTTCCTGGACTTCAATAATATCTTTCTTAGCAGTTCTACATTTTGGTTCACCTCCATTCTTCAGTTAAGATGTTCTCAGAAAATGTGAATTTAATCATATTATCATTCTTAAAACATTTCACAAGTTTTTTAATTGATCTTGATATAAAGGCAAATCTTCTGCAGTGTGATGGCCATCTGCTCTTACAGCTTCATCCAGGACCAAAGTCTACATCTTTCTATTGATTTTAGTCACATTGCTTGGGCTGCCATAATGAAATACAACAAACTAATGTCTTTAAAAGAAAAAAAAAGAAATTTTGGACTTCTGAGTGGCTCAGTTGGTTAAGCCACAGACTCTTGATTTTGGCACAGATCATGATCTCAGGGTCGTGGGATTGAGCCCCACATTGGGCTCTGCACTCAGCTTGAAGTCTGCTTGAGATTCTTTTTCCCTCTCCTTCTCCCCCTGTCCTTCCTGCAGCACATGTGTGTGAGTGTGTATGCATGTATGCTCATGCATGCTGTCTCTCTAAATAAAATTTAAATGAAATCTTTAATTTTTTAAAAGATTTTGTTTAAATTCTAGTTAGTTAACATATAGTGTGAAATTAGTCAGGTGTATAATATAAGGATTCAACACTTGCATACAACACCCAGGGCTCATCACAGCAGGTATACTTATTCCCCATCACATATATAACCCATGGCCCACCCACTTTCTCTCTGGTAATCATCTGTTTGTTATAGTTAAAAGTCTGTTTTAGAGTTTGTCTCTTTTTTTTCTTTCTTCATTTGTTTGTTTTTTAAAAATTCCACATATGAGTGAAATCAGGGCACCAGGGTGCCTCAGTCAGTTAAGCATCTGACTCTTGATTTGGGCTCAGGTGAAGATTTCAGCATTGTGAGTTTGAGCCCTGCATTGAGCTTCAGGCTGAGCATGGAGCCTGCTGAAGATTCTCTCTCTCTCTTTTCCTTTGCCCCATCTGCTCATTCTCACTCTCCCAGTGTGTCTCTAAAAATAAAATAAAATCTTAAAAAAAAAATCATATGGTATTTGTCTTTCTCTTACCAACTTATTTCACTTAGCATTATACTTTCCATATTCATCCATGTTGTTGCAAATGGCATGATTTTTTTTTTTATGGCGAGTAATAGTCCATTGCATATCTATACCATATTGTCTTTATCATTTATCTATGAATGGACACTTTGATTGTTTCCATATTTTGGCTATTATAAATAATGCTGCAAGAAACATAGGGGTGCATATATCTTTTTGAATTAGTGTTTCATAAATATCCAGTAGTGTGATTATTGGTAATTATATGGTCACTCTACTTTTAATTTTTTGAGGTGTTTCTATACTGTTTTCCACAGTGGCTACACAAGTTTGCCTATCAACAGTAGATGAATGTTCCTTTTTTCTCCACATCCTTACCAATACTTCTTGTTTCTTGCATTTTTGATTTTAGCCATTCTGACAGGTGTGGGATGATATCTCATTGTAGCTTTAAATTACATGTCCCTGACTATAATTGATGTTGGGCATCTTTTTATGAGTCTGTTGTTCATTTGCACATTTTCTTTGCAGAAATGTCTGTTCACATCTTCTGTCCATTTTTAAATTGGATTATTTGTGGATTTTGTGTTGAGTTATATAACTTCTTATATATCTTGAATGCTAACCCTTTATCCGATATTTCACTGGCAAATATCTTCTCCCATTCAGTAGGTTGTCTTTTATTTCTGTTGACTGTTTCATTTGCTGTGCAGAACCTTTTTATTTTGACGTGGTCCCAGTAGTTTATTTTTGCTTTTGTTCCTTTGCCTCAGGAGACATATCTAGAAAAATGTTGCCACGGTCAGTGCCAAAAAAAATCATTGCCTGTGCTCTCTTCTAGAATTTTTATAGTTTCAGGTCTAACATTTAGGTCTTTAATTCATCTTGAGTTTATTTTTGTGCATGGGATGAGAATGTGCTTCAGGTTCATTCTTTTGCATGTAGCTGTCCAGTTTTCCCAACACCATTTTTTGAAGAGACTGCCTTTTTCCCATTGTGTATTCTTGCTACCTTTGTCAATGGTAAATTGACCATATAATTATGGGTTTATTTCTGGATTTTCTATTCTGTTCCATTGACCTATGTGTCTATTTTTATGCCAGTACCATACTGTTTTGATCACTACAGCTTTGTAGTATAACTTGAAGTCTAGAATTATGATAGTGCCAGTTTTGTTTTTCTTTTTCAAGATAGCTTTGGCTATTTGGGGCCTTTTGTGGTTCCATACAAATTTTAAGATTATTCATTTTAGTTCTGTAAAAAAACACTGTTGGCATCTTAATAGCAATTGCATTAAATGTCTGGATTGTTTTAGGTAGTATAGACATTTTAACAATAATTGTTCTTCCAACCCATGAGCATGGAATGTCTTTCCATTTCTCTGTGTCTTCTTTAATTTCTTTCATCAATATTTTGTAGTTTTCAGAGTATAAGTCTTTCAATCTTTGGTTAGGTTTATTCTTAGACATTTTATTATTTTTAGGGTAATGGTAAATGGGATTGATTCCTTAATTTCTCCTTCTGCTGCTTCATTATAGGAGTTTGGAAATACAATAGATTTCTGTACATTTATTTTGTATTCTGAAAATTTTGTATTCTGCAAATTCCAAAAACTAAATTTGTTTACCAGTCATAGCAGTTTTTTGATGAGGTCTTTTAGGTTTTCCATATACAGTATCATATCGTCTTCAAATAGTGAAAATCTTACTTCTTCCTTGCTGATTTAGATGCATTTGATTTTTTGTTGTTGTTGTCTGATTCCTATGGCTAGGACTTCCAATATTGTCTTGAATAAAAGTAATGAGAATGTCTTTCTCCTGACAGTAGAGTAAAGCTCAAAGTTTTTCTCCATTTAGGATAATGTCAACTCTGGGTTTTTCATATACAGCTTTTATTAAGTTGAGGTATATTCCCTCTAAACCTAGTTTGTTCGGGGTTTTTAATGTTCAATGGATATTGTACTTTGTCAAATGCTTTTTCTGTATCTGTTGAAATGAACATACAGTTTTTATCTTCTCTTTTATTAATGTGGTGTAGCACGTTGAATGATTTGTGCATATTGTACGACCCTTGCAACCCAGGAATGAATCCCATTTGATTGTGGTGAATGACTTTTTTTTAATTTATTGTTTAGAATTAGGTAGCTTAGCTACTATTTTGTTGAGGATTTTTGCATCGATGTTTATCAGAGATATTAACCTATTGTTCTCTTTTATCATGATGTCTTTATCTGGTTTTGGTATCAGGGTAATGCTGGGTTCATAGAATAAATTTGGAAGATTTCCTTCCTCTTCTGTTTTTTGGATAGTTTGAGAAGAATAGTTATTATCTCTTCTTTAAATACTTGGTAGAATTCACCTGTGAAGGTGTCTGACTGGACTTTTGTTTGTTGAGAGTTTTTTGATTAATGATTCAAACTCTTTGCTGGTGGCTGGTCTGTTCAAATTTTCTATTTCTTCCTGTTTCAGTTCTGGTGATTTATATATTTCTAGGAATTAATCTATTTCTTCTAGACTATCTAATTTGTTAGCATATAGTTTTTCATACTATTGTCCTATAATCCTTTACATTTGTGTTGTGTTGTCTGTTCGTTCTCCTCATTTGTGATTTTCTTCATTTGGGTCATTTCCCTTTTTTTTTTTTTTTGATAAGATCTGGCTAGAAATTTATCAATTTTATTATTTTTTTCAAAGAACCAGCTCCTAGTTTAATTGATTCCTTCTACTGTTTTTTCAGTTACTCTATTACTTCCTTTCTAATCTTTATTATTTCCTTCTTCTGATGTTTTTACTTTTGTTTGCTGTTCTTTTCTAGATCCTTTAGGTGTAATGTCAGGTTATTTATTGGAGGTTGTTCTTGCTTCTTGAGGTAGCCTTGTATTGATATATATTTCCCTTTTAAAACAACTTTTGCTGCATCCAAAAGGTTTTAGACACTTGGGTTTTCATTTTCATTTATTTCCATGAATTTTTAAATTTCTTCTTTGATTTCCTAACTCATTTACTCTTTAGTGTGATGTTCTTTAATCTTTATATACTTGGACTCTCTCCGTATTTTTTTTGTGGTTGATTTCTAATTTCATAGTGTTATAGTCAGAAATGGTGCACAGTATGATTTCAGTCTTCTTGAATTTGCTGAGACCTATTTTATGGCCTATCATGTGATCTATTTTCCGGAGGATATTCCATGTGCCCTTGAAAAGAATGTATATTCTGCTGTTTTAGTTTGAAATATCCTGAATATATCTATTTAGTCTATCTGGTTCAGTGTGTCATTCAAAGCCATTTTTTTCCTTGGTGATTTTCTATTTAGATGATTAGTACATTGATGTAAGTGGAGTATTAAAGTCCCCTACTAGCATTGTATTTTTATCAATTAGTTCCTTTATGTTTGGTATTAATTGTTTTATGTATTTGGATGCTCCCATATTGGGTCCATAAATATTTACAATTATTATAACTTCTTGTTGGATTGTCCTCCTTATTATTATATAGTCCCCTTCTTTGTCTCTTGTTATAGTCTTTGTTTCAAAGTCTAATTTCTTTTCAAAACCATTTGCATGATAAATGTTTCTCCATCCCCTCATTTTCAATCTATAGATGTCTTTAAGTCTAAAATGCATCTATTGTAGATAGCATATAGATGGGTTTTGTGTTTTTATCCATTCTGACACCCTTTGTCTTTTGATTGGAGCATTTAGTGCATTTACATTCAAAGTAATTATGGGTAGGTATATATTTATTGCCATTTTATTACCTTTTTGTAGTTGTTTCTGGAGGTCTCCTCTTATCCTTTCTTGTCTTTCTCTCTTTCATGTTTTGCTGATTTTCTTTAGTGATATATTTGGATTATTTTCTCTTCATTCTTTGCATGTTTATTAGTGGTTTTGATATATGGTCACCATTACGTTTGTATATAACCTCCTCTTCATATAGCAGTCTCTATTAAGTTGATGGTCATTTAAATTCGAACCCATTCTATCTCTTCTCTTCTTCATAATTTGGGTATATGTTATTTTATTTTATTTTTTTGTGTATGTGAGTTCTTTGGCTGATTTTTTCACAGAAATATTCATTTTTACTGTTTTTGTGTTCTCTATCTTTATACCATCACTTTTTTTTTCTCTCCTTTCCATTCAAAAAATCCCCTTAAATATTTCTTGCAGGTCTAGGCAGTGGTCATGAACTCCTTTAGTTTTTGTTTGTCTGGGAAACTGTTTATCTCCCCTATTCTGAGTGATAGCCTTGCTGCATGGAATATTCTTGGTTGTACATTTTCCCCATTCAGCACTTTGAATATGTCATACTACTCTCTTCTCGCTTGACAAATTGCTGCTGAAAAAAATCTACTAATCTTACAGGTTTTCCTTTGTTAGTTAATGACTCCTTTTGTCTTGCTGATTTCAAGATTTTTTTTCTTTATCACCATATTTTGTGAATTTAATTGCAATATGTCTTGGTGTAGGCCTGCTTTTGTTGATTTTTTGAAAAGATTTTATTTATTTATTTGACAGACAGAGATCACAAGTAGGCAGAGAGGCAGGAATGGGGCAGGGTAGGGGAAAGCAGGCTCCCTGCTGAGCAGAGAGCCCGATGTGGGGCTCAATCCCAGGACCCTGGAACCAAAACCTGAGCTGAAGGCAGAGGCTTTACCCACCAAGCCACCCAGGTGCCCCCTGCTTTTGTTGATTTTGATGTAAGTTCTTTGTGCCTTCTGGATTTGGATATCTGTTTCCTTCCCCAGAATAAGGAAGTTTTAAGTTATTATTTCCTCAAATAAATTTTCTGTCCCCCTTTTCTCTCTTCTTCTGGGACTCTTATGATATGATATGAATGTTACTAAATTTGATGGAGTCACTAATTTCTCTAAATCTCTTCTCATTTAGCATTATTCTTCCTCTCTTTGGTTCACCTTCATTGCTTTCCATTGCTTTGTCTTCTAGTTGTTTAATTCATTCCTCTGATTCTTCCAGCCTGCTGCTCATTGCATTGAGCATGTTTCTAATTTCATTTATTGCATTCTTCATCTCTCTCCTTTTTTTTTTTTTAATGGATCAGTTATTTAATTAGGTTCTTTGTAGGAAATTCAGAACACCAATTTGTGAGGATAAACTCCATTTGTGAGAGAAAACACAGAGGTAGCCCTGAAACTGAGGAACAGCTTTGATTTGGGGCACTATTTGTGAGTCCATAGCTTTCTGACCAACCTTGCACTGCTCTGTAATCCCATATTTCTCTTTGTTAAAGATCTCACCTTCCTGGTGTCTGGATTTAGCTTCTTCTTCTTGAAATAAGCATCAGTGAGATGTTTGGAGATTTTCACACTGCTGATATCAATTTTAGTAGAGGTGATAATGACAAATTTCTGGTTTGTTCTATGCAGAAGAACTCAGTTGAGGGCCAAACATCCAGTCACAAATAGTAAGCCCTTATCTTCAGTAGGATAGTACCCAGGCATTTTGTGTAGTTTAACCACTCATGAACCACCTTCTTGTCAACACCAACTGGTTTTGTGACAGGGTGAGGCTTAATGTAATCAAGTTAGGCAGTCAGTGATCTTGTTGCACTGCTTCCTGGAGGTGGCTCTATGTTTATGCTAAGGAGCAGGGGAGGGATATGGGGAAATAACACTGGCAAGCATTTTTGTTCCTTGAGAGGTTTCTCTGTGAATGCTGCCTCTTAGGAACATCCTCCGAGAAGAGCAAATAATGTCCTCACTTTGTGTCCCAGGTTCTCTTCAGATCACTATTTCCATACTGTCTGACCCTGGGTTGTTTACCTTCTTTCTAAGAGCAGCAGAGTGCTTTCCAGGCTGTGTCCCATCCAATCCCACTGATCTTTAAAACTCCAGATTTTAAACCTGCTAGTTGCAAGAACTCACAAAATTCAGCCCCTCTCATTTTCTAAGGATATTTCATTTCTGGGGTATTTGGGGTGATTGATAGTTATCTGGTTGTATTTGTGGGATGCGGTGAGCCTTGGATTTTGCTACTCTACCACCATCTTCCTGTATTTCTTAATGACCATTACTTTAAATTCTCTCAGGCGTATTACTTATTAACATTTCATTTAGGTCTCTTGATGTGATTTTGTCCTGTTGTTTATTTGGGACATATTTCTCTGCTTATTTTACCTTACTCCCTGCATCTATTTCGATGCATTAAGAAAGACAGCTTCATCTACTGCTTTTGAAAATAGTAGCCTTATGAAGAAGAGGTCCTGTGGTGCCCTGCAATGCAATGTCTCCCATTCTCCAAAACCTGGTGCTTCAGTGATGTCTCTTATGTGTGTTGCATGTGCCCTATTGTGGTGAAGCCACCTTTACCTTCAGTCCTGTCACCTTCAATGATTTTCTTTGCCTGCCTATGGGCAAAGGGTTTGATCATTTCATTTTTAGTGGACCAGTCTGGGGCTGACTTAGGCTTCATTTCAGATTGACTTTTACCAGAGCTGCAGTAGCATAGAACTGCAGGGTACTTTCCTTGTGTTGTCTCCTGAGAAGCTTTTATTGGTGAGTATGATCTGCAGTCAGATCAGATGTCTGCCCCTGGCCCACTGCTGGGGCAGCACTTGGACTGGTATGTATGGTTATCTTTCCCTTTCCCCAGGGTAGGAGTCATTTTGGAGTGATGCTGGACACTATCTGGGCTGCTTGCATACTCTCAGGCCGGCAGCACCACTTTGGATGGGTTCTGGCCAAGGTTGTATTGGAGTAGGCAGGTCTGTGGGAGAATGTGGGGGTTGGGCACATGGTTTAGCAAGGTTTGTGCAGTTTTGCTGTGGGAGAGGATCTGGAACCAAGTCCAGGCTGGAGGGGGCATGTCAATAGAACAAGGGGGCAGGGCATACTGCTAGCAAGCTGGGTGGAGAGTGTGGGCACTGAACTGTTTTTCACAGGTTTCTGTGTATCTAGGCAGGGGGTGGGAATGAAAGTGGTACCCTCCAACTCTTTTGTTCTTGAAGTCTCCCAAAGTTCCCTGTCCTTCAGCCTACACTCTAAGATTATTAAATAAATCTCTTTCCCATATACCCCAGACATTTTTCAAACTACTGCTCCTATGCTGCACCTCCATGGAAGTGTTTGTTACACTGTCTTTTTAAGGGCGGAAATTCAGTTTTCTGTCTCCCTCCCAGCTCTCCTAGAGCAGAATCCTTTGTTTTTATAAAGTTCCACATGTTAAGCCTCACTGATTGTAAAAACTCCTAAAGCCAGTCCTCTCTGGCCTTCAAAACCAAATGTTATGAGGATTTGTCTTCCTAGTGTGAGCCCCCAATGCATGGGGTGCCCCGCACAGATCCTCTCCTCTCTCTCCACCCCAGTGTCCTCCCTCCTGTGGACAGTGCTGGGTATTTGTTTGGTTCCCAACTGTGTCTTTACCTTTCATACCCTTTTTATGTATCATTCTACATTTAGTTGTAAAAAGTCTGTTCTTTCCATTTTCTGATTTATTTACACTAATGTAAGTGTTATCTGGTTGTATCCATGGAATAACATGAGCTCAGGATCCTCCAACTCTGCCATTTTCCCTGGAAGTCTTTGGTATCTTTTTTTCTTCTAATAAGATCTCTGCCCCTTTGTTTCTCTCTTCTTCTGGGAGCCCTATAATGCAAATTTTAGTCCATTATTTTTGCCATACATATTCCTTAAACTGTGTTCATGTTTATTTATTTATTTGTTTGTTTCTTTTTCTTTTCATCACTTTGATTGGGTAAGTCCCCCCACCTTATCTTTAAGTTGACTTATCCTTTCTTTTGCATCATCTAGTGTGTTGTTGTCCCACTCC
Source organism: Mustela lutreola (assembly GCF_030435805.1). Taxonomy (NCBI): domain Eukaryota; kingdom Metazoa; phylum Chordata; class Mammalia; order Carnivora; family Mustelidae; genus Mustela; species Mustela lutreola. Next base: position 174,586,727 of record NC_081291.1, on the reverse strand, counting down.
AGTGTATTTTCAGGCTAGTTATTGCATTCTTTAGCTCTGTGACTTCTATTTGATAGTTTCTTACATTTCCCATCTCTTTGTTGAAGCTCTTACCTTCTTCATTCATTTTCTCCCTAGATGAGTGAAGATCTCTATGACCATTACCTTGAACTCTTTATTAGGTAAATTCATTTCATTATGGTTCTCCCTTCCTTCTCCCTGGAGTTTTATCTTGTTCTTTCATTTTACCAAAGTCCTCTATTTCATTATTTCGCTTTATTCTCTATTGGTTTCTATACAATAGATAAAACAGCTATCTCTCCTAGTCTTGAAAGAGTAGACTTGTGTAGGAGATGGAACTTTCATTCAGCCCTGCCCCAGTTGCTGGTCATCTCTCAAACTTCTGTGCATGTCCAAGCAGTTTATTATACTTTGCATAGCTCCCAGTAGTTGAAGATGTATCAATATCTGTCAGTGTTCCACAGAATCAGGGTGACTAGAAACCAGGCCCTCAGGCAACAGCTTTTAAAAATATGCAGATATATGTAGTCCTGAGAGTCCACAAGCATAAGCCCTCCTGGCCCCTAGAGGTCAACAGTCATGAGGGGTGCCTGGATGGCAATTATACAAATTTGGGCTACAAATGAGTGTATAAGTTTCTGTCTAAGAGAAACCAGAAAGCTGGAGAAAAACCAAAAAGGGAAAGTACCAAGATGGTATCCATAGCCGATGTTCCTTGAGAGTAGCTCCATAGGCCACTAAGAGTGTACCAAACCTGAAGCTTGCCCCTCAATCTGAAACCCCAAGACAAACAATGTGGCTTACTTTACCAGAATGACTGGGGAAGGGGTGTCTCAGATTACTATGTCTTTGCAGTGATCTGGGGGTGCCAAGAACCATCCCTCCAATTGCCACAGTCCCATGGGGCCCAGAAATGCAAGACCCTCTGGACACCAGAGCCAGGTGACCAAGGGTTATCCCCTGGGCGTTGGCTGCAAAAACCAGGCACTAGATGCATATAAAGTTTCCCTCCAGGAGACAATGGCACAGAAAATCTGAGCTCTAGGTCTGCTGCCTTTTTCTGTGCCCTGAGGGGAGTAGCTATTTAAGGATCCTTTCTCCATTGATTTTAGCCCTGTGGGACCCATGAGCAAAAGTTAGCCCCTATGGCCTCTAGAGCCAGGCAATATAGAGGTGTACCATTACAGCAGTAAAAAAAAAAAAAAAAAAAAAAAAAAAGCAGGGTACCAGAAAGGACTATGAGCTCCTTCTAAGTGATACTCATTATAACAGTCTCATGTTACCAGGCATGTAGGCTCAACTTGCCTCTAGACCCAGGCAATCAAGAGGCACTCCCTGGTTATCAGATATTTGTAAAGGTTCCCTTCTGGGAGACAGTGGTACTTTGGACCACATCAGAGGGATAGTGGAACGACAAGGGTCCACCAGTCTCCATCCCTGGAGAGGGATCCTGTAGGTTCCTAGGCGTGTGTGTGTGTGTGTGTGTGTGTGTGTGTTAAAATACGTGCCTGGGGTGGCCTGAGTGCTTAGTCGGTTAAGCATTGGACTCTTGATTTCAGCTCAGGTCATGATCTCATCATCATGAGATCCAGCCTCATGTTAGACTCCTGGAGCCTGCTTAAGATTTTCTCTCTCTCTCTCCACCCACTCTTTCTCTTAAAAAAAAAAAAAAAAAAAAAAAAAAAAAAAAAAGTGTTCTGCCCTCTGGCTGAGATTTTAATATAAGCAATATTAGAATTGTTTTTAATGGTCCCTGAAAGGGTGAGTCCAAGCACACAAGTCCTTTAAGAGGCATTTCTTTGAGTCTTGGGATGACAGCCGTATTGGTTTTCAAAATCAAATATTTGGGGGCTCATCTCTCAAGTGCATGTCTTAAAAGTTGGTGTGCCCAATTTGGGTTTTGAACCCTTTCCTCCTCAGAGAGAAGCCCTGGGGTTTGAGTTTCCTCCCAGTTGTAAGTCACCACTACTGAGATTGTTTCCCAGCCTCTCCTACCCACTTTTTCTTCTTTACCCAATGTGTAGTCATAAGTTAGCCAGTCTTTAATTTTTTTTAACAGGAAATTGTTCCATATATAGTTGTAGACTCAGTGTGTCTGTGGGAGGAGGTGAATATATGTCACCATCTTTCTATGTCACCATCTGTCATACCTCAGAGGAAAGCTGGCCTCTCCATACTATACTTAATGCAAAGTTACTTAGTTGCAGTTTCTGAAAGGAGTTGCTGTCCCTTCTTTTTTTGACTAAGTAACAATTTCCAATACCATTAATTATAATTAGAGTATCTTATTTGCATTTCTATTTTCTTGAAAATTTTAAGGCCTTTTTGAACTAATATCAGACAGTTTTTCATAATTACATAATTACATGTGTGTATGGAAAAATACTTTTTTTTTTCATAAGAAACAATTCAATTTATTTATCTATTAGGCTTACATATTGTGTGTCTTAGGTCTTCTATATCCTTATTGGTAGTTTTGTCCTCTTGATCTATGTAGATCTGAGAAGTGTGTTAAACTCTCTTATTAGTGTTAGTGTACATCTCTGTTAGTTCTTCTATTTCTTGTAGTTTTGCTTTATGAAAGTTGTTTCTATAAATTTGTTATGGAGATCTTAACAACATTATGAAGTGTCCTTCTTTGTTGCATTTAGTAATTTTGGTCCTGAATATTATCTTGTTTGACATTAAGACTACACTTTAACAGAATATGTTATTTGCATTTACATGACATTTTTTTTCCCAATTCTCTTCATATTTGCTTTGCAGATAAATTTGGTTTATGTGGGCCTTTGTAAACATAAAAATCCAACTCCATGGTTATGAAACAATATGGAAAGTCTCAGTTTCATTAGTAAATAATCCTTACTTCATCTTTTTTTTGTTGCTTATTAACCTAAATTATATATTTTTATTTAGCTTAAGTTGTTTCATGTTTTTCTCTATTATAAATAACGAATTTTTCACTACATGCCTTACTTTACTGTTTTTGCTTTGTTTTTGGAATGTAGGAAGATTTCTATTTCTTTATAGTCATATACTTCTATTAATATCTCCTCTTTGAATTCTTAGTTCCACCATAAGCAATAAAATAATTTTTCTTTACTTATTCCTGTCTTCTGCTTTCAAATTTTATATTATTATTTTTTGTTTTAATATATATGATATTAACTGTACTTAATTTATTTTACTTGTTTGTTAGCTTCAAGTGTCAACTTTCGCTCACAGATAATACCCATAAATCTATCAGCATGCTTTATTGCATATGGATTTTATTTTTTCCTTTTCCTCCCAATTTTATTACTAATATTATGTTCATACTCTGTGTCTTAATATTAGTCTGCCACAATTATCTACACCTTCTAGTATTTGTATTATAGTTAAATATATCTAGTGTTAAACTGCAAATCTTAGGTTGACTCTTCCGAAATTATTTTATAGCTGTCTACAGCTTATTTTCTATTGTATTTAATAGGTAAGTCTCCTGAGATCAACATTCTTAAGGTTTTACATGTTAATAACTGTCTCTGGTCTTTATATTTGAAGAACAGGTTAGCTGGATATAAAATATTGACATACATTTTTCTTTCTTTAAAAATATTTTTATTGAGAACTATAATAGAAATCCAATTTTCTTTTCCTTATTAGTAAATTGAATTTTTATGTTATATATTTAAAGAACTTCTTTCTTTAGCTTAAAGTCCAACACTTTCACTAAGTTTGACCTTGGTGTTGTTCATTTGGGGTCCAAGTTCACAAGTATACAGTGTGTCCTTTCTATGGTAGCCTTTATTTCAGGATTTATTCCTCCAGCAACTTTTCAAACATGAACAAACATTTACATTATTACCTGATAATATAAGATAATGGAAAAAAACAACAAATGACATCATTTAAGAAATATGTATCAGTTCATTGCTTGTTTGTTCCACATATCTAGTTATACTAATGTTAAGATGGGTCTGGTAGTCAGTATCGCGTACTATTATAATGCACAGACACTAGAGTTAAACTGCTTGTATTTAGTTACTAGCCCTGATGTTTTATTAGCTGTGAAATCTTGGGCAATTTTCTTAAGCTTTTTTTCTGCTTCAATCTTGTTATTTATAAAATGGAGAAAACAGTGTTATTTATTTTATAAATAACAGTGTTATTTATAAAATCTTGTTATTTATAAAATTAATATTTTATAAATATTAATTTATAAAATTAAATGAGATAACACACAGTGCTTAAACATTAATAAACCTGATACCAAAATGCTAAAAGGGACTGAAGTATTCATTTTAATTTCAGATTTTAATGAGTGCCATAGGTTATAGTCATCAGATAATTTTGTTCTTCCAATTGTTTTGTGTAATCACAAAACCCTTTGTATAAAAGATATAAGATAGTGAAAAGTAAATGAACCGGTACAGAGTAAATATGACTTCCAATCCCGAAGTTACTGTGTGCTTAAATCCATCTATTGATTATTTTTCAAATGGGCATAATATTTGCACAGAGCTCTTGGCTCCATCTTTCCCAGGATCCTATGTTATTCTCTTTGCCTGGCTGCCATGTTCTTCTTATTAAAGAATGAGGCTGATTTCTACCTACTTTGCTGGGGTAGGACCCTCTCAGTGTGCAGTAAGGGCTCACAGACATCCTTACTAACTTCTAGTTTAATTATCATTGTATTCTCTGACAGTTTTCTGATTCCATGGATGTTTCCCCCAGAAGCAACTTAAAGGCAAAGAGCATATTTCTATACTAGTTTTGATAACACCTTAGTTTTTTTGGTTGAACAATATGTTTTTGTCAAATTTATATTCCCTAAAGAATGATTGTAAGGGTAAAATGGAAAAATATAAATGAAGTTTTCCTAGAAATGCATTAAGTGTAAATGTTTAACAATTATAAATAAATGGGACCTAGCTTTAGAGATTTAAATGGAAGGAATTATGCCATTCAAAAACTAAATAAATTCACCACAGTAAATAGGAAAACCAAGGGCATCCACTTTATTTTCATATGCCTTTTCAAACCAAACAACATTACTAGTATATTAAATAGCTTTAAAAGATGTGTTACCTTTTTAGAAGTAGGCACATCTCTAAGTGTTGGTTTATCATGTTTTCATTTGTTTGAGGAGCAAACAATAGGCTGTTCATTTTACTTTCCTCTGTGATATGTATAAACACTCCTGAAAGCCTACAGCTTATCTCTGAGCTCCTCAGTGCTGTCCAATTATAAACACAGTTGTAAATATATCTGACCTGTTAATAAAAATGCAACACCATTTCTTATCCTATTAATGTAGGGTATAAAATTTCCATTAGTAATCTTATGCTTATGGTAAAAAGAGAAAAATATGAAAGCATTATGAATAAAGGTTAAAAGCTGTACAGATGGAAAGTATTTAGAAAATATTAGTGTCAAAAATGTGAAATTTATCATTAAAATTTCCACATCTCATTTAGGTATCTTGCCCATCTCCATCACATCTATAATCATCCTTCTAGTGATGTCCTAGATTGAAGAGATGAGTCTTAGAGAACAATTAGGAGATTATAATAATTTGATTTGCATCAGCTCCCACAATGGCTCCCTACTCCTTAATAAATAAAGCATATGTTATTTAATAATTCAAGGCTTATTTGCATACTTTGAAATTTTTTCTGCTGCATTATCCTTGCAAGCTCAATATTTATTAAATGTTTATCCATTCTTTATGATACAGGTCCATGATTCTTCCCCTTCACTTTTGGCTTATGATTTTCTAAAATTATTTCTGTCTTATCTCCTGTGTAACAACTGTGTAACAACTGTTTCTCATTCATTCATTTATAAAACACATATTTATTGGGATTCCTATATGTAATGTACAGTGCTCTGTACTGGGGATTCTATTTGGTAAGTAGAAATACATAGTCCCTGATAACTGATGCGTTCTAGGGAAGTAGTAAGCAGTCAATAGAAGTTAGGCTTTTTCCATTTCTGATTTTATACTGGACATGCAAAAAACTTTTACTCTTTACCACCTCTCTGTCTCCACTCTATCTTCTTAAAGAGTCTGCATTTACCCTTTTTGAAGAAGTCCACAACCAAAACAACTGCTAAGTAGACAGTGGACCAGTTAACTCCATAATGAAGGCATTGACTTATAGTCTTGATCCAAGTCTTATAGTCTTGATCCAAGCTCAGACAAACCATTTTCTTTTCCATAATCTTGGAATTTGAAATATGAATTTATTTAGCCTTTTTTGGTACTTAAATTACAGATTGATAAACAGTAGGAAACCTATGTGGCTAGTCTCTGCTATGTTAATTGAAGAATCAAGGGGAAAAGTCATTGTTGAAAGAGAGGAGATGAGCAGAGGCTTGCAAAAAGAAATAGAGAATCGAAAGGAAATTTTGGTTCCCAAATGATTACATTGTTTGGGAGGCTTGGCTACATTTCTGGTTCTGATACATTTCCCCATTTGCTTAAGTTAAGTGAATGTGTTTGCCTTGTTACCAAATGTAACTTGACAGAAATTTATCAGACAGAAAAAAGATGTGGAATATTAGTGACAGTGAAGCTTTCTTCATTCAAAGCAAAGGAATCATTTTACTTATGGGTGGATGGTGAAACACTTAATAACACTTAATAAACTGTTTCCCATATTTTCTTGGCATACAGTAAGACTGAATCTTTTGGGAAAGGCAGTTTACCACTCTCAAAAAGAAGGCTATAGCACTAAAATATTAAAATCTCTCATGAAAAACTCTGTCCTTCTGTAAATGATCCTAAATTCTGAAATTTGTATATTCAGAACAAGAAGTCAATTGAATGGTATTTTGAATTGCAGCTGGTGAATTCTCTGCCCTATTTTGGCCACATCTATCACTAAAGTCCACAGTTCAGCAAAAAGCCAGGATTCTGACTTTTGGGATGATATGAGGGACAAAATGAAGACAACAGAAGACCCCAATTTTACTAGATTATTGGGTTGGTTTTTTTTTTTTTTTTTTTTTTTTTTTTGTGGACATCTCATGCTAAATAAGGTTGATATGATTCCCCAAAATATGGTGTCTTCAATAAATTCAGTATGAGCCTTGGGGAGAGTGGCATTCTTCACATATTAGGAGAAAAAAATTGTAGAACAGTACATTATTTTCCTGTCTCTGTTCACTGTATTCATTGACCTCTTCATTCATGAGTCTTTGTGGTATCTTGGTACTCTTCTGAACAAAGACCATGCAACAGTGAATAGAACAAAGTTTCTCCCCAAAGGACTTATATTCTAATGGGAGAGGAATTTCAGATACAATGAAGAAAATAAAATAATGGACTAGAAAGGAATTATGGAGAAGAGAACACATTATCTAGAGTAATCAGGGAACTTGTTTCTTACAATGGTATTATTGAGCTGAGACCCAGATAATAAGAAAAGGTCAACTATGCAAAGATTTGGGCAAGGAGTTTTCTTTTCTTTTCTTTTCTTTTTTTTTTTAAGATTTATTTATTTATTTGACAGACAGAGATCACAAGTAGGCAGAGAGGCAGACAGAGAGAGAGGAGGAAGCAGGCTCCCTGCTGAGCAGAGAGCCTGATGCGGGGGCTGGATCCCAGGACCCTGGGATCATGACCTGAGCCGAAAGCAGAGGCTTTAACCTACTGAGCCACCCGGCACCCCAGGAGTTTTCTTTTTTTGTTTTTGTTTTTTTTTAATAATTAAGTCCAATTTACCTGTTTTTTTTTTTTTGATTATTTATTTATTTATTTGACAGAGAGTGAGAGAGATCACAAGTAGGCAGAGAGGCAGGCAGAGAGAGAGAGGGGGAAGCAGGCTCCCTGCTGAGCAGAGAGCTCGATGCGGGGTTTGATCCCAGGATCCTGAGATCATGACCTAAGCTGAAGACAGAGGCTTAGCACACTGAGCCACCCAGATGCCCCAGGGCAAGGAGTTTTCAAAGAAAAAGAAACTGCCAGTGAAGACCTTGAGACAGGAACATACTTTGTGTGTTCTAGAGGTAGAAAGAGGTTCAGAATAGCTAGAGCCCAGTAAAAGATGATGCATATTGTGAAAAGTTAGATGAAAGATATTACCAAAGTCACATAAAATATAGCCTAATAGACCATATTAAGGCAGTTGTATTATATTGCAATTGTGATTGCCAAGGTATTAAAGAGTTGCAAACAGAAGGGTAATTTGAACTCATTTGAGTATAAAAAGGATAGTGTCTATACTTTGAGCAAGAAACATTGAAGTGGGTTGCCTTCTTTCACTATTACATTTGTGAAATTTATCACTGTGGTGTATAGCTGTAGTCCATTTTGATTGTTGCATAGCATTCTATTGTATGAATACACTTGAGATTTTGTATCTTAAAAAAATTGTAGTGGAGAATGGGTAAAAGTAGATTTTGTGATAATCTGAGAGACATAAGAATGGCTGGGCTGTAGTGAAGATGCTGAAAAGTGACTAGCAGAGCACATTGGATGTGGGGATGGTGAGCAGAGTGACTGATGACATTCAGGTCTGTGGTCTGAGCATTTGGGTCAATATGAAGCCAAAATTGAGGATGAAAGAAGACCAGATGGAAATGAAAAAGTGGATTTTAGTTGTGCAAGGCTTAGGCTGCCTATTCACAATCTGAGTGTAAAGGATTGAGGAGACAACTTTATTTATGGATTGGGAGCTCATTGATGCATTTTGGGTCCAGCAATAAATAATGGAGTCATCAGAGTATAAATAATATTTAAAGCCAAGAGGAGGAAGTAATGATTGAGTGAAGTTCAGGTGAGAGAGGATAGATAAAGGGGTCTAGGATTGTGCTCTTGGTCGCCAAAACATTTTAGTGTGGAAGAAAAGGAGAACCCAGCAAAAGACCCTGGGAGGTATTATATAGTCAGAAAGATAGGGAAAAGCATATTACAAGAGTTGAGTGGTCAGTCATATCAAGTAATGCCAAGAGATTGAATAAGAAGAGTAGAATCACTCATATAATTCCTCAAGATGAAGGACATAGTGACTTGAACAGAGGTAAGCCCAACCTGAATGATCTTTAGAATAGGAAGAGAGAAATGGTGATAGTAATTATAATAATTATAGTTAAGAAATCTGAGGAATTTTGTGCTGAAGAGTTACAGAGAAATGCAGAGAAAAATCAGAAGGTAAACTTGTGTGCTAGCAAGAATGATCCAGGAATGAGAGGCCAGCTGATATCATTGGAAAGAGAGGGGAATGATGGCAGAGATGAAGACATTGGGTAGGTAAGTGGGGATAGGATATGGAGCAACAGAGTCCAGTAAAAATATAATGTGAACCATGTATGTGATTTAAAAATGTTTTAGTAGTCACATTAAATTCCTAAAAAGATATAAGTGAAATTAATTAATTTTAATAATTAACTCCAAATATCAAAATATTGTTTCAATATGTATTAATATAAAATGATTGAGATATATTTAATTTAAAATATAAAATATCTCAATCATTTTATTATCATATTAAGTCTGAAATTTAATGTGCATCTTCTATTTACTGCACATATCAATTTTGATTGGTCACAGGTTAAGTGCTCAATAGCTACATAAAACTAGGGGCTACTCTATTGGACGGTGTAGATATATAGTATAGCTAGAGATTTTGCATGAGATAAATGTATGGAAGTTTCATCTATTGTAATATAAAGAAAGATAGAATAGCTATGTTTGGTGGTGGGAATTGCAAGTAGTTCTCATCTGATTGTATATATTTTAAATTATGTAGAAGAAGAGTTAAAAACTTTAAAAGCAATCTACACATTTAATGCAATTCCTATCAAAGTACCATCCATCTTTTTCAAAGAAATGGAACAAATAATGCTAAAATTTATATGGAACCAGAAAAGACCTCGAATAGCCAAAGGGATATTGAAAAAGAAAGCCAACGTTGGTGGCATCACAATTCCGGACTTCAAGCTCTATTACAAAGCTGTCATCATCAAGACAGCATGGTACTGGCACAAAAACAGACCCATAGATGAATGGAACAGAATAGAGAGCCCAGAAATAGACTCTCAACTCTATGGTCAACTAATCTTCGACAAATCAGGAAAGAATGTCCAATGGAAAAAAGACAGCCTCTTCAATAAATGGTGCTGGGAAAATTGGACAGCCACATGCAGAAAAATGAAATTGGACCATTTCCTTACACCACACACGAAAATAGACTCAAAATGGATGAAGGACCTCAATGTGCGAAAGGAATCCATCAAAATCCTTGAGGAGAACACAGGCAGCAACCTCTTCGACCTCAGCCGCAGCAACTTCTTCCTAGGAACAACGCCAAAGGCAAGGGAAGCAAGGGCAAAAATGAACTATTGGGATTTCATCAAGATCAAAAGCTTTTGCACAGCAAAGGAAACAGTTAACAAAACCAAAAGACAACTGACAGAATGGGAGAAGATATTTGCAAACGACATATCAGATAAAGGACTGATGTCCAGAATCTATAAAGAACTTAGCAAACTCAACACCCAGAGAACAAATAATCCAATCAAGAAATGGGCAGAGGACATGAACAGACATTTCTGCAAAGAAGACATCCAGATGGCCAACAGACACATGAAAAAGTGCTCCATATCACTCGGCATCAGGGAAATACAAATCAAAACCACAATGCGATATCACCTCACACCAGTCAGAATGGCTAAAATCAACAAGTCAGGAAATGACAGATGCTGGCGAGGATGCGGAGAAAGGGGAACCCTCCTACACTGTTGGTGGGAATGCAAGCTGGTGCAGCCACTCTGGAAAACAGCATGGAGGTTCCTCAAAATGTTGAAAATAGAACTGCCCTATGACCCAGCAATTGCACTACTGGGTATTTACCCTAAAGATACAAATGTAGTGATCCAAAGGGGCACATGCACCCGAATGTTTATAGCAGCAATGTTCACAATAGCCAAACTATGGAAAGAACCTAGATGTCCATCAACAGATGAATGGATCAAGAAGATGTGGTATATATACACAATGGAATACTATGCAGCCATCAAAAGAAATGAAATTTTGCCATTTGTGACAACATGGATGGAACTAGAGCGTATCATGCTTAGCGAAATAAGTCAAGCAGAGAAAGACAACTATCATATGATCTCCCTGATATGAGGAAGTGGTGATGTAACATGGGGGCTTAAGTGGGTAGGAGAAGAATAAATGAAACAAGATGGGATTGGGAGGGAGACAAACCATAAGTGACTCTTAATCTCACAAAACAAACTGAGGGTTGCTGGGAGAAGGGGGGTGGGGTTATGGACATTGGGGAGGGTATGTGCTTTGGTGAGTGCTGTGAAGTGTGTAAACCTGGTGATTCACAGACCTGTACCCCGGGGGATAAAAATATATGTTTATAAAAAATAAAAAATTAATTAAAAATTAAAAAAAAAACTTTAAAAGAAGAGGACAAGGAGAGATTGTCAAATGATCATTTTAGAGAGTGGAAAGATGAGCCTGTTAAGATCATTAGCTCCAGAACATAGGAAATGGGTAAAGTCCTAGTTTAAGTTTTTGCTTAGCCCCACAAGCCTCAGAGCCGTGGTCATATTTGACTGTTTTTTTCTATGGACAGCATGTTATGGAGCAGTAGAACCTAATTAGATCTCAAGCATTTGCATGTCAGTAATGGAAACTGCTGAGCAATATACTGTTAAAAAAAAAAAATCAGTATAATGAAGAGGGGCCAGCGCTTAAACTCAAGCTACCATAGCCTCTCTATTTATCCCGTGGGTCTAGTGTGAGGTGTAATGGAACCAATTGGAAAAGAACAGCAATTTTCCACTATGTGAACAGTAAAATGGAAGAACCTTCTTTGCAGAAAAAATGAATGAAGCACGTGTAGAAAAAAAGCAGAAATGAAAGACCAACAACCCTGGAGAGATTTGAGAGAATAACTATTCCAGTTACTAGTTCCAATTCCTTTTCAAGTTCACTGCTTTTCTTGGATTTTGGGTTCCAAGACATAGCACCCATCCTGCTATGAAATAGATCATTATCCTTTTATTATCCTAGTTTAGTGATTTCTGGGATTTGCAGTCCTGCCTCCCTCATATGTAGGGATAATGAAGTCTGAGTTTATATGGATTTAGAGGGTCAGTTGTAAAGAATTGTATCGTAAGGGACTGATTGAGCAGAGATACCTGATGTGTGGTCATTGAACACAGAGAACTCCTGATGCCTACCATTTGATCTTATTTTTAAAAATATATACATATTTTTATTGACGAATTGTATAGTTCAACATACATCTCTTATAAAAAAAGACAAAATGCCAAAGAAAAAGTAAGAAAAAGAGCCCACCTATAACTCTAATAAATGTAATTCACTACTGTTTTGTTTCATTTTTCATGTATTATTTACTGAATTGAATGCCAACATATCTGTAGTCATCATAATGGCTTTTTCCCCCCTACAAATGGCAGAGAAGAGAAACTTCCAATTATCATAGAAATGCATCCCTATAAAGAACACTCTTCATTCTCTTTGCCTCCTTAACTCCACTTGACCTCTTTCTTTATTTCATTTCCATAGAGAATTGTTATTTAGCTTTTGCTCCTTGAAATTTCTTAATTACAGTTCTTCATAATACCATGGAAATGCAAGCATGTTCTTGGAATCTCAGTGAGAACTTTCATTCAGGCTTTAGGTGGATCCTGCATGGAGATAGGGCAGCTGCTGTTGGAGAGATTTCTAGACTAATAGCGTTTTTAATTTCCTCAGCATTGTGCAATGCTTCCTTGGGAGCTCTTCTAATGCCTCAGCTTAGAGACAGCCTATGGAACTGGAGGCTAGCTCAACAGAGCTGTCACTGCAATAGTAACAACCTACACAGAATCTTGGAAAAGAAGACAGAAAGCTGGTAGCATTTACACAGGGTTTCTGCAAAGGCTCTTCTTCTGGGTGAAGTAATTATTCTGGGGCATTACCTGTCAACAAAACAGCATCCCAAGAAGCTGGAGTTAAATGCCAGAGACTTCTGAAAACAGAAGGAAGACTACCCTCAATTTCAAGGTCTTTGCTTTTGGCAGCTCCTTTAGTTATGTAATGGAAGAAGGAATTTTCCTTAGACTTCACACCATGAGAAGCATGGACTATGAGATCCTTTTTGAATAAATAAGTCAATTTTCTACTACTAAAATGAGTTAAATAGGCAGCCTATTCACCAGCCCAGAGAGGTATTTGATTTTGTTTTTATAATACTGAAAACTCTCTTGGTACTCACAGTGAGTCTGTAGGGGAGCAGTAACACAATGTGTATCTGCTTTTTCAATTTAGGAAATCTTGTTGAATATATGATGGGGCGACTGGGATGAGGTTTTACAGAAGCCACATAGACACATAAATCCAGGCCCGTTTTTTTCACCTACCTCTTTCATTGGCTAGCTTTCTTACTCTGTCAAACACATCTGTACTGTGTCAAAATAGTACAATTATGCCAAATTATCCACATTTGTTTTCAATTTAGTGAAGACCTACCTACATGCAGGTGGTAGTTTATAGCATATAATATTTTCTTTCCTATTACCCTGAGTTTATTTCTTATTCCTTTAACAAATAAAATACTTGTTGGAATTTATTGAGCATGTATGCATATATTATATTGCCTAATAGAATGTTTCATGAGGTCAAGGACCATCTCTGCTTGTTCACCCCTGAACCAACAACACGTGGGGCAGTAGTTAGCCTATGCTGTCTCATCAACAGAATTAAAGTGTTTATTGAATGAACAAATTGTCTATATTCACATGTTAAAACACCCTTGTAAAAATAGGTATTATTACTGCCTTAGTTTTATAAAAGGAGAAATGTCTCAGATAAGTTACCACTTAAAATTTACACAATGAATAAGTAAGAAAATAGCTGGGATTCAAAGCCAGATTTGGTCTTCTCTATGATCCTTCCTCTTTACTTGGCCATGCTTCCTCAAACATAGCTGTGAAGTGAACATCTACCATTTTTCTGACAGGATCATTGTTAATTCCATGCTTTGTTGCCTTTAAGGAAGCTGAGCACAAAGTTTCTTCCAAAATGATTCAGAGTAAGTTACTTGCTGATTTTTCTCATTTTATTTCTCATGCAAAGTAAGTTTTATGTTAACATGTTAACTCAGTTGTTTTGAGTTCAGGTTTGCTTTAGAGACTGAGCTAGCTAATCTTTCCCCCTGTTTTTCCAGTAAGCCTGTCTTGTTGCTGTACTTACCACATTCTACTCTAAAAACCCACTTTCTGGGGAATTATGTGGGTGAGAGACCTCTATATTATAACTACACCACATGATGCCATATGGTAACAGGAATTGGTTGGCAGTCTGTTATGCAAGTTAATCTGAAAAAGTTTCATCTTTTAATAAGCAAAAGTTAGTCTGATTAAGCTTCTTTATTCACTTTAGTTTCATAAAGTGTTTGTCTTGAAAAGTAACAATAAGAATATACCAAGACACCTAGACATAAGACCCCTCCCTCACTTCCATCTAGTTACTACATTCATTTTTTTCTGTTCAATTCCTATATTGCTTGAATTTCAAATTCTGTTTCACTTTAGGCCATTTGAATTTCTCTAGTATCATTTCTTTGCAGCCTCTTTTCTCAGTCCCCCCTTAATGTCATTTGATAGTTTTTGATTTATTCATTTTTGCCACCTCCCTTCTCTCTGCTTCTGTAATTTTTTGCTTCTTTAAAAGACATATTGAGTTCTCTTTTCTTCTTTATATTTTTACCTTACTGCTTGGAGAATATCTTTGGTAGGAAGAAAAGGCTGCTGGCTATTTATTCATTTATACTAGAAAAAAAAAAAAAGCAAAACAACCACACTACCAACACACACACACACACACCCCAGTTTCATGTGGAAAAAAGATCTGCGGACATGTATGTATGGTTTCTCAGGTGTCTTGTTTTTCTTCCATTTACATCCCCATTTTTGGCCACTGCATCACCCATCATGTCATTTCTATTTTTTTTCTTTTATCTTTTTTTTTTTTGTAATGCTTTTATCGCTCTCATTCATTGCTCCCATGACACCTTAGACTATCCAAAGAGTATAGATCATATTAAAAGCATTAGGATTCTACTGCATTTTATTTCCTCAGGAGACAGGAAGAAAACTGCTTGCTATTCTGGTATTTTCATTAAGGTAAACACGCCAAACTGAGAGAGCAATATTAATGCCAATAGTCTAGTTTCTATATGCCCGATGACATGTTCTGACTTTATCTCACCTTTCCTGATATCACTTTTTTGGCAAAGAGCATATGAGGGTACAGAGATTCTGAGGACTGGGAAAATTAAATAACTAATTTGCCCATTTGATGAGTGGTATGAATATTAGTGCTTCTCACTTTTGGCACTATGAATATTTTTGAATACCAGTCCAAATACATTCAGCTGTTGGGTATTAGCTATGTCTGCTCAGGAAGATTGCCAGTTGCAGAATGGAGCAAAAACTTTGAGCAATACATCATATTATTCTGATGGAAAAATCTGCTAGGTAGGGATTGATATAGTCATTAACATGGATCCAAAGATCTATTGAGAAGAGATTTAGGACATCTGGAGCTTCCCAAGTCCCTTCTTCAACTTTCCCTGAATCTCACTACATAGGAATATGTCCAGCAACTGGGCTCAGGTAGACCCTATTCTCATTACCTCTCATTTGGCACTTATATTGCTATATATGCTTTAGACATATATGCATATGGGACAAAAATGTCCTCTCTTTGAAATAGAAGAATACAGTTCTTTAATTATCTCTTTCCAATATCTTACTCATAATTCATCCTCAACCATAATTTTTAATGATGATGGTCACTCAGTTTCCTCTTGTTTTACATTTAGGCTTAGGCTATGTGATCTCTTCTTGCCTACCTTTTAAACTATTTCCCAATTTTTTTTTTTTAAATTTTTTTTTTTTAAAGATTTTATTTATCAGAGAGAGAGAGAGAGAGCAAGCACAGGCAGACAGAATGGCAGGCAGAGGCAGAGGGAGAAGCAGGCTCCCTGCGGAGCAAGGAGCCCGATGTGGGACTCGATCCCAAGACGCTGGGATCATGACCTGAGCCGAAGGCAGCTGCTTAACCAACTGAGCCACCCAGGCGTCCCTATTTCCCAATTTTTTATCACTACTTTTTTTCTTTGTTCAAATCTTTGAAAGTGTGAATTTTAAATCTGATTTTGAGGAGCTCAAGGGAAATTGATTCCAATATGAAAATGGCTAATTGTTCAGGGAAGTCTGAGGAATGATTTGTGAAAAAATAGTGATGAGCGTGAAGCTGAGGGCAGAAGAACTATGAAAAATGAAAGTTAGATGGTTAAGTGAAGATACTTGACAGAGGCATCACTGTCATCCTAGTTTTACAAACAGGAAACTAGAAATCATTCCTGCCTCTTCAGAACTTTATTCCATTCACTTTCTTTCTTTCTTTCTTTCTTTCTTTTTTTTTTTTTTTAAGATTTTATTTATGTATTTGTCAGAGAAAGAGAGAGAGTACAAGCTCGGGGAGTGGTAGATAGAGGGAGAAGCAGGCTCCCTGCTGAGCAAGGAGCCTGATGTGGGACTCAGTCCCAGGTTGCTGGGATCATGACCCAATCCAAAGGCAGGCACCTAACTGACTGAGCCACCCAGGTGTCCCCATTCCCATCAATCTCAATGACTTGTCAATTTTACTTGTAAATGTCTCTTGGATTTGTCCAGTTATCTTTATGTCTGCTATCTCTACTCTTGTTAAAACCCCTACATTAACTTTGTGGGATTCTGTAATAACATCATTTTTATCATTCATTTATTCATTCATTTGTTTATTGTGTCATTAAAAATTATTGAATATCAGCAAAGAAATACAATAATGCATATAAGATGCTTTCTCTACCTTAATGAATTATATAGTTTAGTAGGGGGAAAATATTTTAAAAAAATAAGCCAAACAAAGTGACATAGAAAACATCAGGCTGGCTCTTTCTAGTTGTAACTTGTCTGTATCACATCCAGGGTGATTATCTTAAAATGCAGACATACATGTTATTCCTGTGATTAAAATGGGTCATCATTGCCCTTAAGATGAATGCAGAACTCTTTAATTTTGCCTCAGGACCTTCCATGTTCTGGCCTTTGCTTACTTTTCTTACCTCTTCTTATCTCTCTACATATTTCCTTCAGGTTTTCTCTTATTTTACCATTTCTTATGTCAAGACTTTTTTTAAATGCCCTCCTCTCTTCCTGAAAATCACCCCTCCAAACTCCTTTACTTCTCTTCTTAGATCTCAGTTTAGATTTTATATCCCCTGGAAAGCATTCCCTCATCTCCTTTGTGGGTTTGGAGACCCTATGCTTTGTTCCCATAGTAACCCCTGTTACCCATCATAGCACTTGCCTCTTACTGGAAAACTTTGTTTTAAGTTTTGTCTTACCTGTTAGGCTATGTGTTCTATGTCTGTTCAAGTTGGCTGTATCCCTAGGAACAAATACAGTGCCTAAGTAAAGTGCAAAATAAATAAATAATTCCATCCCATATAATGTAAGTGTTATGTGGCCATTCTTCCTCCTGAATATTTCAAATTAGTCCCTTCCTTTCACTCTCTTCCCCATCTCTGGTGCAGGCTTTGATTATAACAAGACTCTCCAAAGCACTGATTTTACCTTTAGCTGGCATGACTCTGTGTATTTCAGTGGGAGTGATCTTACTAAGAGGCAATGATCATATTATTCCTTTGCCTAGGGGTTTCCTATTGCCTACCATAGAGCCCCAAATTACTGAGTAGCATAATAGCCCTCTAATTTTTCCTGGATGTTCTCTAATCCTGCTGTTTCATACTGTTTCATACCTCATTACTATCACTCTGCAACTGTCTGGGAAATTTCTATTCATCTGAACTTTGTCAACTATATCCTTTTGTTATGAGACCCTCCCCTAAAGCTAAAGAAAGTTTCCCCTCCTTTGAGCTACCAATGTGCATTGCATGTATCTCTATTAAACTGTTTTGCATGTGCTGTTTCAAATATTCATATAGCTTTTACTTCTCTATTACTGAGCCATTCTTTTATTCTTAGTGTTAAAAACAAGAGCAAAAAAGCAAAAATAAACTTTTGGGACTTCATCAAGATCAAAAGCTTCTGCACAGCAAAGAAAACAGTCAACAAAACAAAGAGGCAACCCATGGAATGGGAGAAGATATTTGCAAATGACAGTACAGACAAAGGTTGATATCCAGGATCTATAAAGAACTTCTCAAACTCAACACTAACATAACAGATGATCATGTCAAAAAATGGGCACAAGACATGAACAGACACTTCTCCAATGAAGACATACAAATGGCTATCAGACACATGAAAAAATGCTCATCATCACTAGCCATCAGGGAGATTCAAATCAAAACCACATTGAGATACCACCTTACACCAGTTAGAATGGCCAAAATTAGCAAGACAGGAAACAACGTGTGTTGAAGAGGATGTGGAGAAAGGGGAACCCTCTTACACTGTTGGTGGGAATGCAAGTTGGTGCAGCCACTTTGGAAAACAGTGTGGAGATTCCTCAAGAAATTAAAAATAGAGCTTCCCTATGACCCTGCAATTGCACTATTGAGTATTTACCCCAAAGATACAGATGTAGTGAAAAGAAGGGTCATCTGTACCCCAATGTTTATAGCAGCAATGGCCATGGTCGCCAAACTGTGGAAAGAACCAAGATGCCCTTCAACGGATGGATGGATAAGGAAGATGTGGTCCATATACACTATGGAGTATTATGCCTCCATCAGAAAGGATGCATATCCAACTTTTGTATCAGCATGGCTGGGACTGGAAGAGATTATGCTGAGTGAAATAAGTCAAGCAGAGAGAGTCAATTATCATATGGTTTCATTTATTTGTGGAGCATAACAAATAGCATGGAGGACATGGGGAGATAGAGAGGAGAAGGGAGTTGAGGGAAATTAGAAGGGGAGGTGAACCACGAGAGACTATGGACTCTGAAAAACAACCCGAGGTTTTTGAAGGGGCGGGAGGTGGGAGGTTGGGGGATCCAGGTGGTGGGTATTAAGGCGGGCACGTATTGCATGGAGCACTGGCTGTGGTGCAAAAACAATGAATACTGTTACGCTCAAAAGAAATTAAAAAAAAAAAAGAGGGTTCTGATAAGGTTAGGGTTAAAATAATTCTGCCAAACATGCCAGCAGCCAGGCAGATTTTTAGAAATTGTTAGCTTGAGTCATTTTCTATCACCTTTAAAAGTTCGAAAGATTTGACTTAGTAGAAGAACTGAGGAAATCTCAGATTGCCCCTTAGTGTAGCTCAACAATCACTGAGGCTTTTCATCTTAGAAATTTCAGAACACTTTTCTTTCTAATGATGTAAAAAACATAGAGATCATATATTAAAAAATCTCTTTTTCAGATGAACTTAGAGATATGCAAAGAATTTTAAAACTGGTAAATTACACAACTACAACTAAATACATATATGTAACCAGATTTTCTGAATTGAACTATTTCTCCTATTCCTTAGACATATTTGCATCACAAAAATAAATCATTAGTTAATATTAAGGGATTTTAAATAATATAGATAAAGACTGAACTGTACTGTGTCTTGTTGAGAAAATCCTTTCTTTATAGGTAGAGAAATAGGCAATTCTTATCTCCTATTTTTGGCTGAAACTATTGAAATATCCCAAATGTTTAAAGAAAAAAAACTTTACATGAATTCTGGAATTTAGTGATAATTGTTTTCCATATAGACAAATCATTTTACTTTATTACCTAATAAAAAAATTAGTTTTAAACTTTATTATACTTTAAAAATAAAACTATTGTTCTTCATATTATTCAGACTGCTAATAATTTTTTAACTCATGATTCTTTTTTCCCTAACTGGAAATATTTCATTGTACTCTAGATTCATAAAATCTTTTTACCCAAGGGTTTCTAAATATTCTATAAGCTTTGATCTCACCATGGCTTGGTTTAAAAACTAAACAAAACAAAAACAGTATGGTGCACTCAAATTTAGCACTTTCTTAGTTAAATTTATGCTTCTTTGCCTAGTGCCATCCTCTATGAACATGGACATCTCACTGTATTCTTTTTACCTAGAAAATAGCATTTAGAAAATACCTTTATGTAGAGCTTCACATGTGGTTTCTTAAAAGGACACAAGGTTTTATAGGAAACAGTCTTTTTCTCAAGGAGCTAATAGTTTTTAAGAAGATAAGCCATGAATTAAAATTTAAAAATATACTAGGAAGTATGTGTTAGGTATGCGGGGGTAAATAAAGTATTATTAGGGGATCAAAGAGGACTTCATGAAATAAATGACTTTGGGTTTGAGCTTGGAAAGTGACATAGGTGGAGATCAAGAAGGGAGTATTACAGTGTAAGATATCCTATGTTAGAAGTATTGAAGTTTAGAAAGTATAAGGTATGGCTAGTTCCATTTTGTGAAAAGGCAGTTGAGAAGAGGCACTTAAAAAAAATACTTTACAAAGAGAGAGAGAGAATATGAGCAGGAGAGGCAGAGGGAAAGAGAATCTCAAGCAGACCATGTGCTGAGCATGGAGTCTGACATGAAGCTCAATTTCATGACCCCCAAGGTCACGACTTGGTTTGAAACCAAGAATTGGACTCTTAATTAACTGGCACCCCAAGATGAGGCACTTTTCAATCCCCAACCTAAGATCTAAGTAAGAGGTGTCCTGTGCCTTTTTTTCTAAAATGACAACTTAAGTGATTCGCCGTTCACATGTTCTCCAATATATTTCAAGTTTGTCTTCTCTCTGGGTATTTATAAAATTCTGTAATTAAAGGGAATTCACTGTCCCATGAGGGAAGAACCAAACCTCTCTCTCAATGAGAATTTTCTAGCAAAAGGGACGGATAGCACCACATCACTATAAAGCAGTGCTACTCAAAGTGTGTTCTGAACAATTTAAAAGTGTTGGAAGCCAATCCACTTAAGATAAGTGTACAAATTGAGAGTAAGAATTTAGAGATTATTTTGGCAATATCATGTTGCCACAGCATCCAAGCCCAACGCTGGTGGATTCGTTTTGTTGAGCAGGGTGTAGAACAGTTTGGAATATCGAACTCATATGCTGATTCATGAGTGACACAAGTTGCATTTTGATCCTATTCAGGGAAACATGTAATAGTCTGTGATGGGCTAGAAATGAAAAAAAAAAAAGTTTCTTCACTATAGAGAAGCACTACACTAAAGAGTTGAAGGGAATGTATATTCACCTTTTCTCTTTAGCAAATATTTATCTTATGCCTACTACATATTATTTTCTTTCTAAAGTAGTGTTTCACTCACAGGGTTTGCTGAGAAAATCATGTTCACTTTTTCCTCCCCAATTCAGCTACTTTTCTCCTGACCATGGAAACTAGGGATCAGGTGCTCTCATTGTCCTAATAAGTAATACAGAAATATGCTAATAATGCTAAAATTTCAAAACTATGTGTCATTGTGATGGGCATTCCAAGTAGTTCACAAATATCCACTTACTGCAGATCATGGTCCAGTCAGAAAAATAACCACAGTAAGCATTCAGGTAGGGGAAATTTAGGACATTGGTTATATAGGTTTTGGAGAGTTGAAATAATAACCATATGAAGCAGTTATGTGAGTTCTGCTCCGACAGCTGGAAGGACAACAGAAATAGAGTTTACTAGAATATGGTAAATCACAGGAGGGTACGCAGACTTTTGATGAGAGGGTCACTTGTCTGCCTTCAACATCTTATGAATTTTAGAAATAGCCTCATACAGCCTATGTTTCATTCTCTGCAACAATGGCATAGACAGACTATTGCTTATATCTCTAAAAGGGCAAGTGTTTTGAAATAAGCTGGAAACTCAGACAAACTGGTAATAATATTGCTGACAAAAACAGCAAAAAACAGGAAGAAGTCCATTCTTATTCCTTTTACTTCTCAGTCTACCATTTGTCACTCCTGCTGGTAGAAACTAACTAGCAAAGGAGTCTGAGAGATGTAGTTTATAGCAACCCTTCTCAGCATCAGTGATCAGAGGTTAGAAGAATAGATCTGGGCTAAGAGACAAAAGGCAAATTATAGGCACAATGATTTAACGTCATACAATGCTATGAGGTAAGTGCTGCTATTACCCCAGTATTCAAATAAATAAAACAAGGGTCAGAGATTCTTATTTAGTTGTCTAATATCAATTGGTGGCAGAAGTGGGTATGACTCAAGGCAGTCTGACTTAGAGCCACTATGCTTGCTCTTTATGCTATCCTGTTTCTTTGTTAGACTGGGTGGTAGATCTATCAAAGAAATTAGCTGGTAAACATTGTGTAGTTACATATAACTATCACTGTTTCTCTAATTTTATTATCCGTGTTAAAGTTTTTCATTTTGAAGTAAAAATATTTTTAATTATTTTAGAACATTTAAAGGATTCTGCCATTATTCTATCTATACAGAAAAGAAGAAAATAAGAGAAGCTTTATATTTCTGATGAAGCCTTTATGTTTAATCAGATCTATGTATACATGCCTAGAGCAGTAACAGGTGATGGGGATGGTGTTAGAAGGGTTTACTCATTCATTTTATTTAGCATATACTTATTGAGTTATTGATTTATTTCACATATTGTAGGTAATGTTGAAATACCAAGGAACAAGACAGACATGGTCCTAGTTTTCACAAAACTTACATTTTATTTGTCCCACAAAATGGAATAGTGAATTAGTGAAAGCCAACAGTGAATTTCAATATCTTGGTGGCTTGCTTATGTCCTTCTCTCTCTCTCTCTTTCTAAATGAGTAACTGGACCAAGCACATAGGTTGGTATAAGATGTAGGCTTAATTCTACCTGTCTTTGCATCTGAACCAAGATCAGGGGAGTAGGCTAATGGCCAAGGTGGAAGTGACCATTCCTTTAGGACTTTAGGAGATAAGAACACAGAGGTAGAGAAAGGGCTAGTAAATTGGAAAGGGCTACAAAAGTGATTAGAAAAATTCCATTGGAAATAAAGCGAAAGACTATTTGGTAATTCTTTTTTTTTTCTGATAAAAGCAAATAACTCTCAGCAATATAAGTTCAAGATAAAAGAGCAAATAGTCAGGTTATTTATTGATGTTTCCTCATTAACGTTAGAGATTTTCAACTGGGGCCTAAAAATATTGGCATGTGCCTTAATTTATGGTAATCAAAATATGTTTACCCACCAAGAGAGAAAATGAATTTGGCTAAATAGATTCTTGGTTTTTACCTCCCATGGATTTTTGCCATGTTTCTAGTTATGATGGGGAAATCAGATTGCATGTTTGAAATATTGATTTTCTGGAATGGTATTTTTATGAGCAATTAAGAGAATAATTAATATGGGGAATATAAACTATGCATGGTATCCCCATTCTTCTTATAATGCTTAGTATCACAACTAGCTATGCCCTTAACTCGAGGGATTTTTGTAGGTATGTTGAGGCAGAAGCTTAGGATAGAGACAAAAACATGAAAATGCATGTTAATAAAGCTGGGATCCAGGCTGAGCTATAAATCGGGGATATCTCCTCTTCTAGTCACCCTATTGCAAGATAAGGAAGTGGAAAAGAAGGTCCTGAGTCCAGGAGTCTGCCAAGCAAAATCCTAGAGCAGATTAGAAGTGCTGCCAGTGCATTTCCTAGGCTGGTTTGACCTGAGAAGTTTGTTACCAGGATAAAGCATCATTCTGGTTTCATCTAAAGGTGAAATACTCTCATGTGTATCACCCTCTTCTTATTACCCACTCGTTTCACTGGGACATTTAAAAAATATTTCCCATTGTCAGATTCACCCTTCTGCCTTAACTCTTCAACTTTAAGGAATGATTTATGCTTTCCTGGAAATTAGCCTTTAACTCTATTTCCTGGTCACTGATTTTACATCTTGCCTTTGGCATGTTGCCTCTAAGGATTAATCCTTTGGTGAGAAGTTGTTTGGCTCAGCTCTTAGGCTTCTCATGCATATTCATTGGCCTTACAGAGAGCCCTACAGGACTCTCCTGGGGTGTGTATCTGGGTAACCATCTCCTGGGATATCTCCAGGGAAACTATCTCCTGAGACTTGGACTTACATAAAGAATGCCATGTGCTGCTAGGCAATAGAGTAAGATTTGTCTATAACTGATATGTATCTTTTTAAGCTATCAAACTTTCTTTCACATTTTAAACGAGTTTTGATTTTTTAAAAAAATCCAGAAAATGTTTCACAAACTTTCTTGCTTTTATAAGCAGAATGTGATGAGCAAAAATTGAGCACTTCTCGATGATTCATTTTAATTTTGAAAATTAACTATGACACCACAATATAAAAGAGAGTAAAGGCAGTATATTAAATGGTCCCAGACAGCTATATATTTTGCATCCTTATGTCATAAAAGAAAATACTGTTTGTTTTCCTGTTGTTAAACTATCCAATCTGCTTTTCTACAAACTCCTTGTAGACTTCTTTTGTAATATGTTCTTTGGGATTGGAAAACCAGGTAATCAAGCTGATTAAATGATGTCTCTCATAAACATAGTGTTCTCTGAGTGATGGCTGATAGACCTGCCTTTTGGTGAATCCTTAAGACTAAATTCCTGAGCATTGACAAGGCTGTTAAGAGACCTTTTGGTTTTCAGCTGGATTTTGGAAAATTTAAGTCTCCAAACCCTCAGCAAGTGGTATAACATACTAATGTCTTCATGTTATAAATCATTAAAGAATCAGCATAATCGTAATGGGACCAGCTGCGTTTGCGTCCTATGCAGTAGATTAGAATTCTATTTCTATTGCTTGCTAGCTTGAACAAGCCATGTAACTCTTATGGGCTTCATGTTACTCACCTGCAGGGCAGTCATAATAATGGTCATCAGTGTCAAGGGTCTTGTAGAGTATGCATCAAATACCCTATGTGAGATCCTTGGTGCATACTAAGGGCTTAACACTCATTAGTCACTCGCGTGACTGTGGTGAGATGGGCCATTGTTACATGAGGCCAAGACCAGCTTCGCCACATATCTTGAAGAAAGAGACTACATTTAGCACCTGAGTTGGAATATACTGGTTCAGAGATTATCTTCGCAAAACCAAGCAGCATATGCAAAGCCATATGTGAAAGTCATCTTTTTTTGCAGTTTTAACTATCTTTATTGTTAGAATTCTTATTATGTAAATCTCTGTCCACTCTTTAGATCATCATTCTAGTGATGACCAGGTATCCAGGAGTCCAGGACCAACCTCTTGTCACTGCTCCCCACCCCCGCCCAAGTGATCGTCTTTTCCAAAAGATAATTTCAGTGAGGCAAAGCCTGTCAGAGGCCAGGGAGAATAGTTTAATGAAATCCAGGAGGCTGGGACAAGCAGGCCAAAATTAAGATTATGAGCCTGAATGGTACTGGTTTAAAAGGCAGCATTAGCTCTTTGGTAGAACCAGTTACTTTGGTTCTATTTTGGAATAATCTTCCAGACTACTAAAGCGGCCCAAGCTGGTGACTCGAGTCCCTGAAGATTGTAACTTCAGGAGCAGCGCTTAAGCCATTCAGACACTCAGAACATTGTCCTCTTACCTGGATTCATGATTATACACTAGCCTGCCCCAGGCTCTCTTTCCTAGCCTCTGAAAGTTGTTTATCCTCTTTTACCTCAGGGCAGAGATCAGTAAACTACAGCCTATTGGGCCGCATGTGTTTTGTACGTCCAGCAAATTTAATAGTGGCCGTTACAATTTGAAACAGTTGAAAAAATTCAAGAGAGGAACAATATTTCATAAGATGTGAAAAGTATTTAAAATTCAAATATTTATGCCGATAAATAAGGTTTATTGGAACACAACCATGCTCATTCATTTATGCATTATCTGTGAGTGCTGTCTCGTGGCAGAATTGAGTAGTTATGAAAGAGAAGACTCTCAGGCAAACCCTAAAATATTAATTATCTGGACATTTACAGAAATGTAGCTGACTCCTGTAACAAGAGGTTTGCCTGAGTCTGTCACTTTCCCCCAGAAACATCTGCCTGCTTACTCTCTTTGAGTAAATAGGACATTTTGTAGCAACCATAACAGCTATACATTAAGGTGGTTTAAAATAGTACATCTAATGAAAGATATTTAAACATGGTGTGATATTAATTGCTGAGTATTGAATTCCCTCATTTCAAATTAAGGCAGAGTTTAATCAGGGCAAATGCCCAGGAAACCTTTAGAATAAAGTCCTTGTGGACACTGCTGACTATATCACAACTCTGAAAGCCACATTGTGGATTTAGTCAGTCTCCACTCCCTTGGGCATGCTTAGTAATGTACCTGTGCTAATATTTGTTATGGCTCAAGTCATTTTCTCTCCTTTATCTTGGGGAGAGGGAGTGGCAGTAAGAAGGAACAGTACTCTCACACTGTGCACTGCCGGGAAAGGGAGAGAGACTATAATCATTCACTTCCTTTGTATGAGGCAGGAGTGAAGGGGTAACTAAGAAACAGATTTGTCAAGTGCTCTCCTGTGCAGAGTGCCCCATGCTTAATTTAGCTAAATACACATACATACACATAAAAGGCAAAACATTACTCTGGAGGAGCCTGAGCCTGAGATCAGAGCATGGAAATTGGGTTGGCGTGTATTTCTGACTACAGAATGAAGCCCTCAGGCTGCTGCTCTGTATGGTCCTGTGAGCTCAGTCCTTCTCTCTTTTCCATTTCCACCTCCATGTTCTGCTGGTTCTGGAACACTATGGGGGGTCCCTCAGGGCATCATGCTTGCTTCCAAATGTTTGTTCATGTTGAAACCTTACCAGGAGTATCCTATCTCCTCCATCTCTGTGAGACACTTTGTGGGTTCTGTGCAAGACTGGAGAACTGAGAAATATTCCCACTATTTAAAGATATGTCAGCTTTATATCTTCTAAACGCTGAATATTTTTATTAGCATTTTTTTAAAGTAGATTCCATGCCCAGCACAGTGCCTAACTCGGCACTTGAATTCATCAGTGTGAGATCAAGATCTGGGGTGAGATCAAGAGTTGGACATTTAACAGTCTGAGTCACCCAGGAGCTCCTTATTAGCATGTTAATTGTTGAACATAGTTTCCTTATATATCCAGCTTATATTTTCTTTAAATATTTTATTTGTGTTAATCCTAATTGTTTAATTAAATGCAAATGCCCGAGGTCAATTACAGATTGCATCTTTGTTTCTAATTAAAAAACACATTCTACTATTTATAGTTACATACATACAGAGTCTATCTTCATTATTCACCAATTTTGTATTTGCGAATTCACTTATTTTTTAAAATTTTTTGGTAATTCCAAAACCAATACTCATGGTGTTTTTCTGATCATTTGTGCACATGTACAGAGTCTCTAGAAAAACTGAGGCACCCAGCGTGCATTTTCTGCTCTCCTACTGTTAACAAGTTTTCTTTTCAAGGTCCAATTAGTGCTATGTTTTTGGCTTCTTTAATGTTTTTTTTTTGTTGGTGGTTTCGCTAGTTAAAATGCCCTCAAGCATAGTCCAGAAGTGCTGTCTAGCATTGGCAAGTGTGAGAAGGTATGATGTGCCTTACAGAGAATATGTATTAGATGAGCTTCATTCACACATTAGCTCTAGTGCTGTTGAGTGTGAGCTCAATGTTAACGAATAACAATATATATTAAATAAGATATCTTTAAATGGAAGCACACACATGAAATAAGGCTGTTTATTAGTTAGTTGATGAAAACCTGTACTTCCCCTAGGACTGATTGTTTGCTATTTGCTACCTCAGTGTCCACAGTGAGTTTATAGAACATAACTACTGTGAATAACCATATTGACGTGTGTGTGTGTGTGTGTGTGTGTGTGTGTGTATGTTCTCAAGAAAGCTGAAATTAGTGGTGGCTTTTTGGACATTTGTCTGCCCATCCTATGGACCTGTGAGCTTGCAATAACTAAGTCTTCAGTTGCTTATTTTCTGCTGCTGACGTTGGATGAATAGCTAGACAAAAAAATTGAGATCAAAAGTAGTATGCCATTTTGGATATTGTGAAATGGCTCCTCCTATCGGTGGTCAAACCATGGCTTTTTTCCATTTTAACATGAATCGACAGGCTGCTTTTACCTTGCTATCAGTAGCTATAGTGAAAGGAAAAATAAGTTTTAACTCAGAGATGACAAATATGCGGCCCACTGGCCACCTCTCGCTTCTCCTTGTTCATGGTTCATGCTACTAATTGTGTGTGATACTTTTACTCTACACCCTGATGTGATTATTGCATTCTTCTCAGCTCAGGGCTGTAGGAGGCCATTAATACTGGGTTGGAGGGAAGATACTGATTGAAACTGTTCCTCATAAGAGTGAGCATAATATGTTCTCTTCTGCTTTTATAGATCTAAATTGTATGCACAGTGTGGATTTTGTGATACCCAATAAAAAAGTTCTAGGAAACAGCCCTGAATGAGCTGTATATTATCAAGTCATCATGTGTACTACAGGATTGTAGCATAAACTTGTACTGGCTCCTACTGCGGTTAGGCAACCTTCACAGTGATTGCGGGGAATGTGCTCACAATAACCAATAACCCCAGTCAACATTTCCAAGAAAGGAATTCATCCTGCTGCTTTTCATGGCAAAGCAGAGTGAAGGGAGATCAGAACAAAAACTTACTTATCCTGCCCTATTTTTTGTCCCTCATTTCTCTTCCCTAAACCTGATTTCCATAATTGCTGTATGGTATCTCATTTGCAAGGAAGTTCAAAATGCAAACATTTATGCTTTTCTTTTAATATATTATAAACCCTAATTTTGAGTTTACTTAAATTTTCTGTAAAATCTGGTGGGTAATAATGGAAGTTACAAGGATATTCTGAACAAATAAGTGAATGAGGGATGTTTTGAATAAATGAAATGCATCGAGCAGCTTTTGATGGGATATTTATTTTGCTAGTTTTTTTTAAAAAAATGGCTTTTCTGCATTCAGGAAACAGTTTTCATTTCTCCACTCTTGCCTTCAACAAGTTGTGTTGAATCTCATTCCCCATATACTGATTATATCTTAGGCAGGTGACATAGCTTTTCGGACATGAGGAACACTATCCTTTTCAGATATAAGTAGTCCAGTTCCATCTTAAAAAAAAAAAAAAAAAAAAAAAAAAAGAAAGAAAGAAAGAAAGAAAGAAAAAAAGAAAGAAATTCTGTCCACCGTGCAGTTGCAAGCTCTGCCTCTCCCCAGGTAGAGGCTCGTGAGGGCTTCCCAGACCAGTGTGAGAGCAGGGACATGACTTCTGTTCTCAATTTTTTTTATGTGGACTCCTCCCTTTTGCTCTTCTGTTTCAGACTCCTCTGGCTGGAGAGGAGAAGACGAAATATTGCTTTTCTGGCTCTGTTTATAACTCTTGATTGTTCATTTCATTCATTTCATGGTTTCTACCAGGCAGATCTCTCTCTCGGGGAGAGTTTTGGGGATTCGTAAGCACTCCCCATTCTCAGTCTCTTACATCCATGCTGCAGACCCCTATCTTGGAACATAAAAATACCTCTCAGCTCTGGTCCAGAGATTCCCTCTGGTGTCCTCTCATGCCAACAAGACACCCTCAAATGTAGAATCCTTTCATAAAGGATCTATCCCAGTTATCTTTGGCAGTGTCTACCTGGCTTTTAGGAAATTATATATGCTTGTTCTACCAAACTCTGGAAATATATATCATTCACAGAGCTCTTTTCTCTCCTTGTTTTCAGACAAGAATGACACACTAGTCTTCATGCTTCCCTTATTCCAAGGGACATATGCCTAGTTTTCCGAATGCCTCTTTCATTGCGTATGTTCATGGTCCTATGGGGTTGTCTTTGTTCATTCAGTTTGCTATAAAAGAACATCATAAACTATTGGCTTATAAAGAACAGGTATTTATATCTCCTAATTCTGGAGATAAGGAAGTCCCACATCAGGGTGCTGGCAGATCTGGTATCTGGTTCATAAATATCTGTCTTCTTGCTATGGCCTCATATGGCAGAAAGGGCAAGGAAGCTCTCTGGGGTCTTGTAAAAGGGCACTCATCTTAATCATGAAGGCTCCACTACTGTGATGTAATCTCTTCCCAAAGGTTCTGCCTTCTAATCATGACACTGGAGGTTAGGATTTCAACATATGAATTTGGGGGGACATAAACATTCAGGCTATAATAGGTGGCATCCAACTCAGAGTTCCAAAGTTCCAAAAATACTAAGTCTGGAGGTCAATATACCTTACGTGTGATTGATTCTCAGTTTCTATTTTAAAGGGAAGCTTATTGTCCCTCTCCCTTAGCTTAGAATTTGAGAAAAGATGTATCATCCTTCTGCTTGTATGAAGGATACACAGTCCTTTTACTTCTATTAATTACCTCCTGTTATCCTCTCCTCTCTGATCAATCTTTCTTGGATTTCTTATCTTTCTTACATAGGGCAGAAGTGGGCTAGAGGCTAAGGGTTGCTGAGATGATTTTGCTTGCCTCTTAGAATATCTGTGGAGAAACTGTGTTTACATGTGTGATCCATTATCCTCAGCTCTGGGTCTCAATAGAAAATAAGAAACCTAATATAACATGCACAATTGTTACAGACTGAAGAATTTGTTCCCCTTAAATTCATATGTTGAAACCCTGCCCCCCAACGTGAAGTTATTAGGAAGTGAGGCCTTTGGAAGATAATTAGGATTAGATGAGGTAATGAGGGTGGAGATCTCATAAATGGAACTGGTGTCCTTATAAATGCCATCAGAGAACATGCTTCCTCTTTTGGCTCTCCACCATGTAAAGATACAAGGAAAAACCAACAGTCTACAACCTGGAAAATTGTTCTCACAAGAACCAAACATGCTTACAACTCAACCTTGGACTTCCAGCTCCCAGAAAGTGAGGAATTAATTTCTGTTGTTTACAAGCTACCCAGTCTATGGTATTTTTGCTATAGTAGCCTGAATTAAGACAATGGTATACTTTTAAAGAAAACTAAGTCTGCCACAATTCAGGCTGGTTTTACATTACTTTTCATAGACTCCCAGAAGAGATAAGAATCGTAGATGTCGGCTCACCACACGAAGGTTAAATTTACTCTGCAACATCACTATCAATAATTCATTCGGTCTCAACACCTCCAGTCGTGGTGATGACCCACTGTTTTTGGGAACAGCTCTAGTTATCATAAGTCTGTCTGTGTATTAAGCCAAATTTGCTTGCTTCACTCTAATTTCTTTCCAAGATTTTTCTTTATTCTGTTCTTTGAAGCTGAACAGGACAAACTGTTCTCTCTCTCTCTCTCCCTCTCTCTCTTTTTTAACATGAAAATCTTTAAATATCTAAGGAGAACACAGATGTTTTTCTTCTTCTTTTATCTCTTGAAGACTCAGTAATTCCATTGACTCCAGTTGTTCATACAGGGAAACTTCCCTGTCAATAGAGAGGTCTCTTTTGGACACAGTTCATTTGCCCAGGGAGTTGGACTTACACCAAGTGATTTGGAAGAATTGTCTCCCTTATTTTTGGATACTCCACCCCTCCCAGCCCTGAGCTTCTTTTCCTGGTAGAATCCTATTCATTCTTTAGAATTTGGACATCTCCTCTCTGTCTACGTCTGTTCTTAAATATCACTTTATATGTACACCTTTATTTTGGCACATATGACATTGTACCTCGATTTTATCTATTCAGTCATTCATTTATTATTTAGTTTACAGCCCTTTTCCCTACTAAATGCTAAGCTCTTTGAGATAAGAACAATGTGTTGTTATTCATTACAGGATTCCCCTTAGGTCTGGCACAAAGTAGAGCCTTGACAAACGATGTTGAGTGAATGCATAAGTGACTGCGAACTAAGACTTGTCTTTTTAGCAGTTATGTGTTATGGTAGAATCATGTTGAGAATGTTGCCAACTTATATTTCTGAGTCTTCACTTTTGCTCTGCTAAACCAGGTTTTCTCCAATACAGCTACATTATACATGTACACTTTCACCCTATGTATACATTGCAAAATTAAGATCTGGAAAGTATAGATATATTTTAAAGATTTTCTTTATTCATTCGAGAGAGAGTGAGAGAGCACCAGTGGAGGGGGAGGCGAAGGGGGAGGGGCAGAGGAAGAGGGAGTGAGGGAGTAGCAGACTCCCTGCTGAGCAAGGATTCCCAGTAGCATGGGATCCTGACCTGAGCTGAAGGCAGAAGCTTAACTGACTGAGCCACCCAGGTACCCCTAAAAAGTATATTTTAATTTAAAATATTTCCATATTATTTTAAACTATTTATTAATCCAGAGTAGACCTTATATTAACTCACAGTACAACAGGTGCTTGAAAAAAATGAAACTTAATATCTTTTAACCTGTCCTTCTTTCTTTCAGATTACCTTCTCCTGGGAGGTTTTATTAGCTATTTATGTAAAACTTCCTGATGTAAGCTATCAGGTGTCTGAGAACCAACAAGGACAACAAGATAAAGCAGAGTTTTTTGTTCCTTTTTGATAGCATCACCCACTGTGGAGGAAGAAAGAGCTTTCTTGCTCCTATTCCCAAATTCTGTGTTTTGGACAATGTGATCTATTTGTTTTCATGTCTGCAACATGTCCACTAGGTTCCTTTAAGTGTTTCTGTGTCTTTTCCTCCCTGAAGACCTGATCAATTTGCTCATTTTGACAGCAACCATTTGGCACAAAGTACCAAAACCACATATGAGCAACCAAAGTATGTTCTCAAGCAGACTTGAGTAGAATAGCAGACAGATAAAATAGAAACTCACTCCTCATCTGGAATTTCCTCTTCCTTTGAACTGTCCTTTACTTCCCCTTTACTTTTCATGTTTGTTTGTTTGCTTGTTTTAAAGCAAAAAAAAAAAAAAAAAAAAAAAAAAAAAAAATTAATCCGCTTGGTAATTTCTCTTGCACATTTACTAGGTTCATAGAGTTTATTATGACATGTCATATTGTAAAGTGTGTGGTGTGGGAGCTGTGTTTGGAAAAAAAGGAAAAAAGAAACCACTTGTAACTCTATTTTAACCATTTGTCACAAAATTAGTATTTTTTCCACTAATCATGTCATTATTTCCTGTATGCCCAAGTCTACTTTATTCTCTTCTGGATCCACTTCCCACCTCGACTCCCCTTCTCGAGAGAAGAAATGCTTTATAGTTACATAATGGATCTCCATGGAAAAATCAGCTCAGGTTATATTAAACTTCTTGTACTTGGCTATTTGAAATTTTCATTGTAAGTGCCTGAGAACACAAGGAAGGATGAAAATGGAATGCGAGGAATCAGGTAAAGATTAGTGGACTACTTTGGGATGAGTCTCGAACATTGTTGTGGTGTAAACTTTTGCTTTCATATTTTTAGAGCACTTATCTAAAAATCCTTTTTACAACCAAAGGCAATTTTTCCAACCCCTTGATAATTATCACGAGAAACAGAAGTGTGTTCCAGTAATAGTCTGATTTCTATTTATATGTTATCAACATTTTAAGTAGTTTTCCTCTCTTTCTTCATGCCTGTAAACTCCCTAAATTCAAATTTTGCATTCTTTCCGACATTTAGCACATCGTTGGTGCTCAATAAATGTTTAACAGTTGGGATACTTATGTTTAACAGCTGCAACATTGACTCCAAGGACAGCTGCATTTTAATGGTGTGTGAAGTGATTTATATGTAAGCTGCTAAAACTCATAACTAAAGCACTTAGCACTTTAGGCTCCTCTGGGACTAAAGGTGATAGATTAAGGTAAAATGATATTATTATTTAATTCCGAAAGAGGTAAATTACTCTGGCAAAATGCTATTTGATGTTGCTGGCAAACCACTGTGGTCTAACGCTACACTGACATCAGGAAACATGGCCCAGCGGTTAGAACTGTGGTGTAGGAGGCAGGAGTCCTGGGTACTATTTCTGGTTAATTCACTGACTTCCTGGGTGACCTTGGGCAACTCACTTAACCTCTCCATGCCTCAGTCTCCCTCCTTAGGAATTGAGGAGGGTGAAGATTTTCAACATTCTGTTCTGAAGGGACATTTTAAGAATAAAACTTCGAAATGCTTCATTTGTCATTTTTGCAGTAATGGATGATTTGTTTTTCTCCCAGCTGCATTGCTGGCTGTAGGAAGGCAGTGCATATTAATATGCCCTTAGCTGGAACGCACAAGTGAGTGCTTAGAATGGCCATGGGCTCAGGAGTCTCTATTTCAAAACAGACACTTCTGCCCCATAGCTCTGTTTAATGGCTTAGCTTGATTCCACACTTGTCTATGCACAATTCTTCCCATTTTGCCTTCACTGTTTTTACAGATTCTGAAGAAAAGAAATAAGCACATAAATCAACACATGATGGTAAAAACAGTTTGGATGGTGAATCAAATCTGCCAATGACCAGAGAAGAGCCTGCTCATGTGTTTGGGAAAAATGACAAACGAAACTCAAAACTTAAAGCTTCTGCAGTTCCTTAAGTTGAAGAAAGAGTAGAGGACAACAGAGGGTCCTTATCTCAGTTTGTTTCAGCCCAGAGAGCCTGCTGAATGAGTATGTCATGTAATTGGAGCACAGAGCTTTTCAGATTTTATAGGACCATATTTTGAATTTTAACCACTTTTCTTCCCTCTGCATTCCTGGAATGGCTACTTAGGCTGCTGTTCTTGGCAACGCTTAGGCAGGTAGCAATTCATCCACACTACTTGTCACATGTCAGAAATTAGTAGGTACAAGGTAGGCAGTACACAGTGGAAAAAGAGAGAATAAGAGAATATCACTATGTAAAATCTACTTAGTTTTATTTTATTTTATTTTATTTATTTATTTGACAGACAGAGATCACAAGTAGGCAGAGAGGCAGGCAGAGAGAGAGGAGGAAGCAGGCTCGCTGCTGAGCAGAGAGCCGGATATAGGGCTCAATCCCAGGACCCTGGGATCATGATCTGAGCCGAAGGCAGAGGCTTTAACCCACTGAGCCACCCAGGTGCCCCTTTATTTAGTTTTTGTAAGTTATAGACTAAAATGTTTCACTAAAAATTTTTCCTTATGATTCTTTGTCACTGATGAAAATATATTGGGTTTTCTTGGGAGTATGGAGACTGTCACTGGCTATGATCCTCGTTTTAACTATCTTTACAAAGACAATAATTAGCACACACTTAAATAGTGCAATTGCCCTTGGACAGGGAAATTGAAGTAACCTTGAAGGATACTGGGAAATACAGTGATCATGAAGGTAAAGAAGAAAGATTGTATGGGAGACATAAATATGCTCAGCTACTTTTTTGAGTTTATGAGGTATGGCTACTCATTACCATGTATTTTATTTTTTTAACTGGTGATAGTTGTATACTATACTGTGATTTATTTCTATTTTGTGATTTTCTTTTTTTTTTTTTTGCAAAAAGCATCTTAATTTAGGTATGCTTTGTCTAGTATGAGAATATATGCTAAGTTTATAAAACTCTCACAAATGTGGACTGAAAGGCAAAGAATTGGCTAGGCTTTTATTTACAGCTTTAATCAAGAAATTTATCATGCAATGAAAACAACTTTTAATACTAAAATTCCCACAGGAAAAAATAAAATCAATATTATGAGTCTAAGACATTGATTATAGCATAGTAGATTCTAAAACTCTGTTTCTCCCCATTATAATCATTACTTTTAAAAAACATTGTATATAATCATTGCTTTTTCAAGACTTAGGTTAATTTGAGGTATCTTTGGAATGTGACTTTCAGATTTTGGTAGAAGACGAAATAGGTACTAAATGCCAACAAGTCCTTATCTGAAAAAAATATGTGTATATATAATACTTAATACAGGTAGTAAGAAGCAAAGATTTTATGACAAATAAGATTTTGTGGCAAATAAAAAGCTATATAAGGAGAGAACTGTTAATGATTCTTAAGAATTTTTTTTTTTTTTTTGAGGGAGAGAGCAGCGTGAGGGGATGAAGAAAAGGGAGAGAGAGAATTCTAAGCAGACTCCCCACGGAACACAGAGCCCCCTTGGGACTTAATCTCACAACCCCAAAATCATGACCTGAGCAGAAATCAAGTCAGATGCTTTAACTAACGGGGCCACCCAGGCACCACAATTGTTAAGAACTTTTAATGATGATTTTATTATGCTGAGTATGAAGGTGTTTTGAGGAAATGACACATCAGATCATGTTGATGTTAACCCACGAAGAAGGTGTGAAAGACAGCAATGGTTAAAAAATACAAAATTTTAAAAAGTAAATAAAATCATTGAATTTCATAAAATATTAAGGTATGAAGCCAGATTTATCCAATGTATAGTCTACCTCAAATCTTTGTGACTCAGTGAAATCAAACAGAGATGAATTATTTGATTAGACTGACTTATGCAGGTAAAAATAACATAATTACTGACTGCCAGGTTTTACCAACAACACTATGAGGTATATGTTACTAACCACAGAGAAGGGTTAAGTAACTCGTCTGAGATCACACAGCCAGTAAGTGATAGAACTGAGACAGCACAAACTGACTTCACACTATGTATTCCCAACTGCTACACTGTGCTCCCACTCCAGGAATTTTGTGAATTCTGCAGACATGGTGGGACTAAAGTGTTAAGATGCTAACTGGATTTATGCATGCTACAGTGGTCTCCATATTAGCAAAATTACCTTTGAGAGATACAGACTCAGCTATTTTTCCCTATCTACGATACACGTAAACGTGGATACGCACACAGATAAACACGTTATCAGCTTGTAGGGTAATTCTCCAGTGTAATAATACTATCTCAGAATTGTAAAGATCTACAAGTAATTTGAAAAAGCTCACATTAATGTATTTATGTCAAGAACCCCAAGGGTCTGAAAAAGCACCCTACTTACAAGCTAAGGGTTAGCCTACCATAGACTCATGAATGCTCGAAAGAGATGATTTCTGTGTTAGAGACAAAGGCCTTGGTTATTCTTGGCTAAACAGGCAGCATAGGCTTCATGTTTACATTGATACCCTTCCCCCCTACCAGATCGCAAGGGAATCACTCAGACACAGATCTAGGTAGATGCTGTGCACACAGTGTTTTTGTGTCACAGCTGAGAAATCCCAGTCTTTAAAGGGGCTGCAAGCAAACCAGCCCAACACTTGCCTGGAGGGCCACCTCACTGTGTTTTATTACTGTTCTTAGAGTGGGCAGCAAAGAAAACTCCCTGCTGCCCAGGAGGGTGACACCATCTATATCTTCCAAGGCTGCTTTTCACTGTCAAAAAGAATGTCTTAAAAGACATTTTGGAAAAGATATCTGGGATAAAAGTTATTAGTAACTCTGCTGACAAGATATGCACATTCACATAGAGACCCATAGAGAACTGTCTCCTGGCCATATATTCTTTTCCATAATCCTTGCTGTCTCATTTGACACAAATTCTGTGAGATTTATAGGGTAAATCTCAATCTTATATTTTCTATTTTATAGATTTTTCTAATTATAAAATGATTCTATTGACTAGATAAGACTGATATAGCTTCTGTAACCTAAAAATAATTTAGTTGATGAAGGATGTTGGTATTTGAAAAAAAATCCCAAATAGACAAATTGATATTGAAGGATAATAATTCTTATAAAATAAAGGATTAATGTAAAAGGGTTTCCCCCCCAAATACTATTTTATATTCTTGGCTTATTTTTTTATTTGCTATTTGACCAGGGGCAAAGGAGATAGGGTCAGGGTATGTATTGGTAATCACTGACAATTGAAGGAGGAATAGAAATAAAAATAATATACTTCGTAATTTACATTATTAATCAATAGAAAAAGAAATAGAAAATTGATCTGAATTGATACCCTATGGAGGACTACACCTTTTATGTTAAGCAATGTAAGCCTGTATAGAAATACCATTACATGCATAATGCACTTAGCTGCCCAGGTTCCAGCGTGTATAACTTCTAAGTGCACTCAATTCTGAGACCAAGACATCCTTTAATAATTGGACGAGTTTAAACCCTAATGAATGTGTTCTACTCCAGGAATTTCAAAGTAATTTGCCTACTATTACGAGGCTCTTTAATTTAGACAAGGCAGGTTAGATTTCAGCCCACTTTGATGAACAAAATTAAGCGACAGAAAGTTGGTTATTTGTCTATCATTAATGAACAAAGAAGAGATATGAATGTGGTGTCATGTAGGGGGTGTGTGAGGGCTGGAGATAGGATGGCTCTCATTTTCTGTCTTAGCTCCTACACGAAGTGATAAAAAAAAAAAAAACAACAAAACAAGGAAGCCAGAGGAAGTCTCTGCCAGCTTGAAGTGAATTAAAGCAAGCAGCCAAAGGGCAGTGAATAGTGTTGATCATTTACTCAGAAGTACTCTTTGGGTCTGTGGCTATTTCAACACCAAATGAGATTATTGTTTCTCATTTTAGGAAGCCTTTCCATTATTATTGATGACCGACACAAGCAGAAAAATGGCCACGATTGTACAACATCCAAAATATATTTGCAGTAAATTCTAGAAGATTTGGCCTCATCCATCAATTGAATAGGTTGTCCTAAATACAAAAGATCATTCAGCTCACAGCATCTGTGTAGTTGTTGACAAGCTATCATTGTTCAGTGGGACATTTAAACCTTGTCCTTCAGCAAAGTGAAATAAGGGAAACATTCTCATCAAAAGTCAAAATCTAAAAAGCAAAATTTGACTGTCAAATGGTCAAGTATGTTAAAGGTGAAAAATAAAGCTGCTCAAACACTTAGGTCTTTTTTTAGACTCTTGTTTCCCTGGTGCATGGAGTCTGAGGCATGGCTCCTTTTCAGTCACGTTTCATAATTCTTTGTTCACCTACACATAAGCTCTGGACGAATAACAGTAAGGTCATGTTAACAAATTTATACACATTTCTAATCACTGCGTGGTTATTAGTTTGGGGTCTATTTTAATGACTAGATCTTTAAACCTTGTGTTGCTTTTTACCAGTTCCCAGCTCAGAGATATGTTATAGAATGAATGCGAATTCAGGATGAAAGATCAATATGAACTTAATTCAATTCAATGCTGAAGATACTTTATTAATTATTCTTTTTATAGGATTTAGCAGACCCACACCTATAATAATTGCAAAAAATAGTAGCAAAGATGATATAAGTAATATATTTTGTCATTCAGGTAAGTCCTAATAGAAATGTATCATCTAAAATTTTGGTTAAATATTGCCTTTACTTGGGGGTAAGGTAGGGTTGTCAGATAAAATGTGAGATGACTAGTTAAATTTAGATTTCAAATAAAAGATTATTTTCTTTTCAGTATGTGTATGTTCAAAATATTGCATAGGACAGACTTAATTCTAAAATAGTCTTTTGGTCTAAAATTCAAATTAAACTATCAAAATCTCTTGTTTCCTCCTAAATCTGGCAACCCTAGAGTGAGGGAAAGTCAGTGTTTGAAAAGAGGAAGATTCTATTGAAGTCTCAAATAGAAAAGCTGAGGACATAGCTGTTAAGGCAGCAAGGCAGCTCTGGTAAGGTTTTTCTTATCCGTCCCGTTTCTCAAACAAACAAGATACCAGTACCATTTGTCCTCATCACAGTCCTGGCCCATTCTTTGAAGTCCTCTGGTTTTTTTTTTTTCCCCTAACACTTCAAAAGTCAATTCATCACTCTGCTTGGAGATTTAGTTTTCCCCAAGTATCAGGCAGCCACGAGATGGCAGCATCAGCCCATCATACCCCACCCCCTCCCCAGCAACCCGAAGCCAATTTTTTGTACCTTGTCCTCTTTCTCTTAGCAGGTTTCAGCTTGTCACTTTTCTTCTTCCTCTTTGTTTTCTATTTTTACTTTTATTCAAATGCCAGAAAAACCAGCTGGTTGAAGAAGTCATGTGGTGCTCCACACGTTTGTCACAGGGGGTGCTGTGACTGAAAAGCTTAACTGATTTTCTAGGCTGCCGGGCTGAATATCAGGCAGGAGGGCAAAGGGACACATGCTTTGAAAGTTGCGGCTGGGTTGATGAGGACACAGAGTTTGACTGTACTCCGCTAAGCCCTGGACACAAGGCCGGTCCTCCTGCATGTGGGAATCTCTCTCGGCTTCTGGCAAAGATAGCCAGGAACAAGGAAGTGGGGTCGGGAGCTCAGGTGAAACTTCCCCAAAACTGGGGTTCGATTTTTAGTGGCAGTGATGTATTCTTTTTTTCAGGAAATGAAGTTTATGTTGACAGAAATAAAGTCATTGAATTGCCAAGCTGTATACACAGAGGTGTCAGGAATTGATCTTGAATTTGTAGAGTGAGTTGAGTACTCAAGAGGTTTTTTTTTTTTTTTTTTTTTTTTTTTAAGTTGTGCAAAAGGAGAACTTCACCATTTTGTTAAAGAAAGAATCTCTTAAGATTCTTGCTCCAAGGAAAAAGAGAGTTGGAGAATACTGTGAAGAAAATGGCTTAAGTGAGTTTGAATTCCATTCTTGTCCTTACTAGGCACACGTTATCCACATAGTGAAAAACACTCCTCACACTGAAATTTGTACCTCCCAATCTCTGCGTCTCGTCCCTATTCTTGTGCTGGCCCCCAGCCACTGTGGTACCCAGTAGGATCTGTAGGAGATGTCTGTGCAAAGGTTTTGCTGTTGATATTGACTAATACTGCTGTCTCAGAATCCACACATTAGTTCTTTCCAGGGATATAACATTTTTCATTTGACTATTCCAGGTTAGAAACATAGTTTAAACATAGTTTATCCTATTTGTACTACTTCATTGTTCTTCATGTTTGCCAACATAAAATTAGGTATGATATATATATTAAGCTGGATATTTCTCCTTATACTTCTTTCATTTAGTGGAGAAAATCAAGTACAAGACTCCTTTAACATGTTTGACATAGAACTCTTGAATTCTTTTTTGGCTTACAAACGGTAATACTAAGGGAGTCTTCTCTGAGCACAATGGACTTGATCTTTGCCACCACCAGCAACCAGCTGTTGAGCAATGAATGAGACTGAGTAAAGGGGAGAGCCTGGTACAGAGCTCTGCAACTTGCTATGTTGGCCCAGCCTCCCATTTCCTTTTAATCAGTTCTGGACGCTTCCTGGAGAAGAGTAGAGAGCTTAAGGTTATCATGAGAATCTTTAACCCACTAGATAGCTCCTGAATCTAGGAATAGGTCAGTTGGCTGTTTCTTCTTGCCCTGGAATGTTTAAAACAGGTAATTCTATATATAAAATTCTATTTTGTATATATATATATATTATATATATATATCCATAAATTATTTATTTTCTTCTGTTCTGGTAGTTATAAGCAAATGGTTTTTCTTAAAGGAGTTTTTAATACCATATATAAAGAGATTGCCAAATAAACAAATACAGATTACTTTTCAATAACATTTTCCAATAACATTAGGATATTCATTCATTCACTCATTCATATTTTATTTACTTGACAAATATTTGTTGCATATCATGGTCACAGGGAAACAAAACAAAAAGATCAATCTGGATATTGCTCCAGCCTTCATGGAACTTAAAGTACATAGGATCATAGGATGGTTTATTTTAATGGGAAATATATATATATATATATATATATATATATATGCACTGTAATATAGTGGAACAAGGAAAACTAACATTCAATGAGTACCTCCTTTTAAAGGCATATGTTATCTCATTTCTCACCTCTAGCTGTAGAATACCATCTTAGGTCATGAACACATTGACACTCATATATACCACTTTTTAAAAAAATATTTGAGAGAGAGAAAGAGTGATAGAGGCAGAGCATAAGCAGGGGAGAGGAGGCAGAGGGAGAGGCACAAGGAGAAACAGACTCCCCCACTTAGCAGGGAGTCCAATGTGGGGCTCAATGCTAGGACCTTGAGATCATGACTTGAGCCACCCAGGTGCCCCATGTTTACTACATTTAAACAATTATTTATAAAATTTATCTGGTAGGAAAAGGTCAGTTTATCTCCTAATTATAAACTCTATTCAAACACTTATTCAACAACAAACATTTGCTGAAAAACTATTTACTGCCAGATGTGATATAGTGGGTAGTCTGGTAAATAAGTAGTTGTAACAATTTTGTTTAAGATTTTATTTATTTGTCTGAGACAGAGAGAGAGAGAACAAGCAGGGAGTGCTGAAGGCAGAGGGAAAAGCAGGGATCCCCACTGAGCAAGGATCCCAGGACTACCTGATCTGAAGGCAGACATTTAACCAACTGACCCACCCAGGCACCCCAGTTGTAACAATTCTAAATTAGAACTATGAATTTACTGTTTAAATATTAATTAGAACCAGTCATCTTGGAAAAGAAGAGACATTCTTTCTTCTGTGGATACAGGATTCTTGGATCTGTATTTCCTAAATGAGTGAGGCCTGCTCTACAGGATGGGGAAAGTCTGTGTGCAGAGGAAGGGGGACAGCTATGCCACCTGTACCCAGGTCTCCAAGAGAGCTGCAGAACATGGGTCTTATGCCCAAGATAAAATCTGTCTTCTACCCCATTTCATAATAACTGTAATATGAAAACTGAAGGTGGGGTTTATATAGATAAATAGGTATTTGCACACTCCTTTCTCTAAATGTTGGAAAATTATGTTTGCTAAAACGATTTGATTAGAAAATAGTAATTGTAGTTTTTTTTAAAAGATTTTATTTATTTGTCAGAGAGAG
This sequence comes from Mustela lutreola, assembly GCF_030435805.1. Taxonomy (NCBI): domain Eukaryota; kingdom Metazoa; phylum Chordata; class Mammalia; order Carnivora; family Mustelidae; genus Mustela; species Mustela lutreola. The sequence continues at coordinate 174,544,131 of NC_081291.1, read as the reverse complement.
AGAGAGAGAGCACAAGCAGGGGGAATAGCAGGCAGAGGGAGAAGTGGGCTCTGAACTGAGGAAGGATCCTGAAGTGGGATCATGACCTAAACCGAATCAGACGCTTAACTGACTGAGCCACCCAAGCATCCTGAAAGTAATAATTGTTACTTTGACATTCAAAATAATATCTGGTGGGCTAGCAGATATCTACCCATTTGCTTCTATTGAGTCTCCCTCTCTCTTCCTCTCTAAAAATTCTGGAAGTTGATCACTAAGCATATTAGAAAACCTTTCTCCTGGGATTGGAGAAGTAATGAAGCATCATCATACACTGTCCTTTGCCTAGCCAAGGGTGGTGGAGAAAAGTTCTCACAAGGGTGTGGGCATAAGCTGCCTTTTCAAAATTCATCTAAAATGACAGTGGACAATTTTCTGTAGACAAAGCATGATAGGACCACAGCTTTGATGGTTTTCTGAAATCCTATGGATTAAAACTTCAGAAAACTTTGCCCCTATTTCATCCCAAAATTTGCGCCTGTAAACTCAATACAGCTAAATATAAATGGAAATGTAGATGGAAATTTTTTTTACCCCTTTAACATAAAATGCCTTTCATTTGATTTCTCTTCATGGCTGCCAAGTTGAGTAGATAGATAGATATACTGCAGCTTGTGGTTTCTGGATTTTGTTGCAAATGTTGGAGCAAGGGGTTGATACATGTAGCAATGGCAACAGCTGCTTTAAAAAAAAAAAAGCATAAAAGGGAATGAAATGATTTAAAATAAACAGTAGTTACATTTATGATATACGTACTGCCTGGGTATTTTTAATTTTCCTTGCCTTGGCTAAAAATGAAACACTTATACAGATAGCAGTAAAATAACTATATTCCAAATTCAAGTGTTCATGCCTCAAAAGTATGAGCCTTCTTTAAACCTTTTTAAAATTTTTATTTCATCTTTTTTCATTGCATTAGGCTTAATTTTCCTGTAAATGTTATCATATTTACTTAAATTTTGAAAACGGGACAATTTTACAGCAAATTGTAAGGTTGACTCTATTTATGAAGTAGATAATATCAATAAAAAATTGCTAAGTATTTATTTTGCTCTTCAATTACCTAATTACCTACCTCTTATTTTCAATAGTTAGTAATGTCATGAGTCATATAATAGGTGATATCTGAAATGGCATTTTCTTTTACTTCTCGAACTTTCAAGATGGATCTTTGAGTGATCTCCCTATAAATACGAGTAACTTTTTTCCAAGGATGGTTTCTCTAACTTTCTCTAACTTTGAGATTGGCAAAAACAACATTGTTCTTTAGCACCTTTTTTTTCCCTTAAAGATTTTATTTATTTATTTATTTATTAAGATTTATTTATTTATTTTTGATAAACATATAACGTATTTTTATCCCCAGGGGTACAGGTCTGTGAATCACCACGTTTACACATTTCACAGCACTCATCATAGCACATACCCTCCCTAATGTCCATATCCCCACCACCCTCTCCCGTCCCCCCTCCCCCCAGTAACCTTCAGTCTGTTTTGTGAGATTAAGAGTCACTTATGGTTTGTCTCCCTCCCAATCCCATCTTCTTTCACTTTTTCTTTTCCTACCCCCAAATCCCCCCACATAGCAGCTCCACTTCTTCATATCGGGAGATCATATGATAGTTGTCTTTCTCTGATTCACTTATTTCGCTAAGCATAATACCCTCTAGTTCCATCCATGTCGTTGCAAATGGCAAGATTTCATTTCTTTTGATGGCTGCATAATATATATATATATATATATATATATATATATATATATATACCACATCTTCTTTATCCATTCATCTATTAATGGACATCTAGGTTCTTTCCATAGTTTGGCTATTGTGGACATTGCTGCTATAAACATTTGGGTGCATGTGCCCCTTCGGAGCACCACATTTGTATCTTTAGGATATATACCCAGTAGTGCAATCGCTGGGTCATAGGGTAGCTCTATTTTCAGTTTTTTGAGGAACCTCCACACTGTTTTCCAGAGTGTTTGCATCAGCTTGCATTCCCACCAACAGTGTAGGAGGGTTCCCCTCTCTCCACATCCTCGCCAGCATCTGTCATTTCTTGACTTGTTAATTTTAGCCATTCTGACTGGTGTGAGGTGGTATCTCATTGTGCTTTTGATGTGTATTTCCCTGTTGCCGAGTGATGTGGAGCATTTTTTCATGTGTTTGTTGGCCATCTGGATGTCTTCTTTGAAGAAATGTCTGGTCATGTCCTCTGCCCATTTCTTGATTGGATTATTTGTTCTTTGGGTATTGAGTTTGGTACGTTCTTTATAGATTTTGGATACTAGCCCTTAATCTAATATGTTGTTTGCAAATATCTCCCATTCTGTCAGTTGTCTTTTGGTTTTGTTAACTGTTTCCTTTGCTGTGCAAAAGCTTTTGATCTTGATGAAATCCCAATAGTTCATTTTTGCCCTTGGTTCTGTTCTCTTTGGCGATGTTCCTAGGAAGAAGTTGCTGCAGTTGAGGTCAAAGAGGTTGCTACCTGTGTTCTCCTCAAGGATTTTGATGGATTCCTTTCTCACGTTGAGGTCCTTCATCCGTTTTGAGTCTATTTATGTGTGTGGTGTAAGGAAATAGTCCAATTTCATTTTTCTGCATGTGGCTGTCCAATTCTCCCAGCACCATTTGTTGAAAAGGCTGTCTTTTTCCGTTGGGTATTCTTTTCTGCTTTGTTGAAGATTAACCACAGAGTTGAAGGTCCATTTCTGGGCTCTCTATTCTGTTCCATAGATCTATGTGTCTGTTTTTGTGCCAGTACCATACTGTCTTGATGATGATAGCTTTGTAATAGAGCTTGAATTCTGGAATTGTGATGCCACCAACTTTGGCTTTCTTTTTCAATATTCCTTTGGCTATTTGAGGTCTTTTCTAGTTCCATATAAATTTTTTTTTTTTAAAGACTTTTTCTTCATTTATCCGACAGAGATCACAAGCAGGCAGAGAGGCAGGCAGAGAAAGAGGAGGAAGCAGGCTCCCTGCAGAGCAGAAAGCCCGATGTGGGGCTCGATCCCAGGATCCTGGGATCATGACCTGAGCCGAAGGCAGAGGCCCAACCCACTGAGCCACCCAGGTGCCCCTAGGATTGTTTGTTCTATTTCTTTGAAAAAAATGGATGGTATTTTGATAGGGATTGCATTAAATGTGTAAATTGTTTTAGGTAGAACAGACATTTTCACAATATTTGTTCTTCCAGTCCAGAAGCATGGAACATTTTTTCATTTCTTTGTGTCTTCCTCAATTTCTTTCATGAGTACTTTATAGTTTTCTGAGTATAGATTCTTTGCCTCTTTGGTTAGGTTTATTCCTAGGTATCTTATGGTTTTGGGTGCAATTATAAATTTGACTGACTCTTTAATTTCTCTTTCTTCTGTCTTGTTGTTAGTGTAAAGAAATGCAACTGATTTCTGTGCATTGACTTTATATCCTGACACTTTACTGAATTCCTGTACAAGTTCTAGCAGTTTCGGAGTGGAGCCTTTTGGGTTTTCTACATATAGTATCATATCATCTGCAAAGAGTATCATATCATCTGCAAAGAAAATCTTCTTTGCTGATTTGGATGCCTTTAATTTCTTTTTGTTGTCTGATTGCTGAAGCTAGGACTTCTAGTACTATGTTGAACAGCAGTGGTGATAACGGACATCCTTGTCGTGTTCCTGAACTTAGCAGAAAGCTTTCATTTATTTATTTATTTGACAGAGAGAAAGGTCACAAGTAGGCAGAGAGGCAGACAGAGAGAGGGGGGAATCAGGCTCCCCGCTGAGCAGAGGGCCCAATGCGGGCCTCGATCCCAGGATCCTGAGATCATGACCTGAGCCGAAGGCAGAGGCTTAAACCACTGAGCCACCCAGGCACCCTCTTTAGTATCTTTTTAAAATGAGTATTTTCTGGTCACATTGCTTACAAAATAAGAGACCATGAAAACCAGAATAGATGATTAAAGACCATGTGGTCCAAATATTGGACTGGAGACATGGAAGGCCTTTCCCCATCTCTTTGAACCAAAGCAAAGTGAGAGAGGAAGCCAGAATTAGAAACAAAATCCCAAGTTTCAATGACCAATGAGCTTTTTACATTAAAAACAAAACAAAACAAAAAACTGTGTTCTCAGGGCCTGATATTAACCAAAAGATACTACTTCTTCCTAAGATTTTACTCACACATACACATGTGTGGCCTTGAGCACTCAGAAAAAATAGAACCGGTTCTTAGATTTTAGGTCTTAATTATCCCACTCATTTTTCACCTTCTCCCTGGGAGACAAGTTAGATTACTGCTTCTGTATTACTGACAAGGAAATTGAGGTACAAAGAGAGGCGGTAAGAAGCACAATAAGACACTTCAAATTCTGATTGAGGAAAAGGTTTTGTTTCAAAAGGTCTTTTGTAAATCTATTGTTTGCAACTCAGAATTCATTTTCCCATAAAAAGTCAAGTCATGCATAATGGTTGAGTGTCTATTAAGAAAACATCTAGAATATCTATTTAATATACCTTTTATCCAGAATGCAGCTCTAAGTGAAGATTGGTATAGAGTATATGCATGTCATTTTTAATGACACTTCTATGGGGAAAATAGATTAAATTCATCATGGGAAATTGGGATGCACAGAATATCACTTACAGGGCTAACTTACTTTCTCTAGTTCAAAGAGATGGGGGAAGTCCCTCATTGTCTCCAGCTATAAAGACTGGCTAGCCTCACAATAATGGAGGTTTGGACCACATGGTCTTTAATCATCTATTCTGGTTTTCATAGTCTCTTATTTTGTGAACAATATGATCAGAAAACATTCATTTTATATAGTCATTAATGTAATACTTGTTACATACTAGGGTATATTTATTCTTTTCTTCCATCTCATTTTTTCTTATATCTTTTCCTAAACTTTTGTCAGTAAAGAAAAAAGAAGTGGCCTTTATCATGTGTCTTGGTTATCAGGTGTCTTTATCAATATGTCTTGCCTCCCAACACATTCAGAGCCAAGGAAAGCAGAGGAAGAAGGAATGGTTGGGTGTTTTAGGTTGGGATGAGTAGAAAGATTATGCTACTTGTACTTTGAAGGTTTATCCAGATTTTAAAAGAGGTGAAACTTATACATTGTGGTTGGCTCTCTTTTTTAAAATAATTGAATTTATGAACGGAAACCTAGGTCAAAAAGTAAATAAAATTATTTAAGATGAGAACAGAAATAAACCAAATTAAAGATTTTCAAAAGCTGAGACATACCACAAACATCACGAACTCCCAAACAACCTAACATTTTTCTTAATTAATTCTCTGCCACAAGTTTTTAATCCTTTTCCCCCACATATTTTGGCTGCCTTCTCTTTGGCACTTTATATGTCCATGATTTAATAATATCACTTCTCTATCTATAGAAGGACAATTTACTCTTTCTTCTATCATGATTAATTTTTATTGATATTGGGGTACATAAATATGTAATTTCACATACAGGTATGTTTATAGTTTATAATGTTATTACAGGTTTGTGATCTCAAAGGAACATATGGAAATACATTCTATTTTATGTGATTCTCATTAAAAAAGTGTTATACATTTATACTTGTATATGATGCACTTAAATATATTTCTGATAGGATGAAACTTCCATTTTGACTAGGTATTAATGAGAACTGAATCCTCTTTTTATACTTTTACTCTCCAATGACTGCAAGAATTTCCCATAGATTGGCTTCTGACACATCACCTTTCAAACCTTCTTTCTTCCCTACTTACCACTTATTCCTGGTGCAGGGCACTGGGGGAAACATTCCTATAGCTCTATGTCAAGATGTAAGGGAATCAATATAGGAGGTAATAGGAGTATTCCCAGAATACTCCTAAACTGGGGTAGCTAGCAACAACTTAATAAGAATTGAAAGGACTATGAAATCACAAAAATATATTACACTAGATACACTGAATATGCACCCAAAATTCTCTTTCACTGGATTTTCACAGTGTCATGGCTCTCCAAACTCTCCCAACAGGAGGGAAATTCAGAGTGGAAAGAACTAGCTGTGCTAATGGACTCTGGTTAAAATACCCTAGTTTTGTAGGGCTCACAGTGACATCTGACCACAATTGTTAATGACCTGTTCACATGGGGAGTCTTAAAGCTGAAGCATTAGTAGTAGCTTGATGGTAAATCTACCTCAACATACTTTCTCTTCTTTTTGTCACTGTTCTCCAGACTCTTAACTCATGGCCTATAGAAGGGGATCGGTTTGCTCTTTCTCAGTAGAGGATTCATTTCTCATTAATACTTGGTCAAAATAGAAATTCAATCTAGTCAGGAATATATTTAATAATGCCTTTATCCATACCATAAATGATATGCAGTTTATTTTAGACTTAACACAGACTAGATTTAATATGGACTGATAAAAAATAGTGAAATTTTTTGTGGCTTTTTTACCTTTATTTTATTTTACTAAGATTTTATTCATTTGAGACTGAGAGACACAGAAAGAGAGCATGAGAAGGGAGAGAGGCAGAGGGGAAAGGAGAGAGGCAGAGGGAGAGGGAGAGGCAGACTCCCTGCTGAGTTTGGAACCTGATTTGATTTGGGGCTCCATCCCAGGACTTTGAGATCATGACTTGAGCCAAAGGCAGATGTACAATCATTTGAGCCACCCAGGAGCCCCTTTATTTTTATTTTTAAAGATAGTTTCTTAGAGTGGTTTTAAGTTCACAATGAATTTGAGAGGGTACAGAGCTTTTTTATGTACCTTTGCCCACCCCCGTCCGTCCCCGGCCCAACATGTTCACCTTCCAACTTTTCTTAAGGAATTAGAAAATCCTGACCCTAGGTGGTTAAAAAAATTCAGAACAAACTATTTTCTCATCTCTTTTCTCCTTCCTTCCTTCTCCTGTCTTTTTTCCTTTCCTCATTCCTTCCTTCCCTCCTTCCTACTACTTTTTTCCTTATTTCTCATTTATTAAGAACCTCAGAAATCTACAGTCAGTTTAATCATAATCTTTAGTTCATTACACACCATCATCTTTCTTGCATGCATTATCTTCTTTTTATATTAAATATCTTTTCTTGTTTTTAAGTAACATAATGAGTATTCAACTGAATATATTAAAAGAACAATTAATTCACAAAAACTGTGTTTCTCCACTATCTCTCAGCTTCCTTTTTTTTTTTTTTTTTTTTGTTTAAATTCACATATAATGTATTATTTGCCCCAGGAGTATAAGTCTGTGAATCATCAGGCTTACACATTTCATAGCACTCACCAACACACATACCCTCCCCAATGTCCATAACCTAGCCACCCTGTCCCTATCCCCACTCCCCAGCAACACTCAGTTTGTTTCATGAATTTAATGGTCTCTTATGGTTTGTGTCCCTCCCAATCTCATCTTGTTAAATATTTTTTCCTCCATAGCCCCCATGACCCCCGACCTTGCCTCTCAAATTTTTAATATCAGAGACCTCATATGATAACTGTCTTTCTCTGATTGACTTATTTCTCTTAGCATAGTACCCTCTAGTTCCATCCACATTGTTGCAAAAGGCAAGGTTTCGGGTTGTTTGATGGCTGCATAGTATTCCATTGCATATATATACTTTCCATGGTTTGGCTATTGTGGACATTGCTGCTATAAACATTTGGGTGCATGTGTCCATCTGGTCCACTATATTTGTATCTTTAGAGTAAATACCCAGTAGTGCAATTGTTGGGTCATAGGGTAGCTCTATTTTCTTTTCTTTTCTTTTTTCTTTTCATATTTTATTTATTTATTTGACAGAGACCACAAGTAGGCAGAGAGGCAGGCAGAGAGAGAGGAGGAAGAAGGCTCTCTGCTGAGCAGAGAGCCCAATGTGGGGCTTGATCCCAGGACCCTGGGACCATGACCTGAGCCAAAGGCAGAGGCTTTAACCCTGGTAGCTCTATTTCAACTTTTTGAGGAACATCCATAGTGTTTTCCAGAGTGGCTGCACCAGCTTGCATTCCCACCAACAGTGTAGGAGGGCTCCCCTTTCTCCATATCCTTGCCAACACCTGTTGTTTTCTGACTTGTTAATTTTAGCCATTCTGAGGGGTGTGAGGTGGTATCTCACTGTGGTTTTGATTTGTATTTTCCTGATGGTGAATGATCTCGAACACTTTTTCATGTGTTTGTTGGCCATTTGGATGTCTTCTTTGCAGAAATGTCTGTTCATGTCTTCTGCCCATTTCTTGATTGGATTATTTGTTCTTTGGGTATTGAGTTTCGTAAGTTCTTTATAGATTTTGGATATTAGCCCTTTATCTGATAATGTCATTTGCAAATATCTTCTCCCATTCTGTCAGTTGTCTTTTGGTTTTGTTGACTGTTCCCTTGCTGCACAAAAGATTTATATCTTGTTGAAGTTCCAATAGTCCATTTTTGCCCTTGCTTCCCTTGTCTTTGGTGAGGTATTTAGGAAGAAGTTGCTGCGGCTGAAGTCGAAGAGGTTGCTGCCTGTGTTCTCCTCAATATCCCTCAGCTTCCTCATAGAGATGACCACTATACTAAATTTTGTGTTCATCATTCTCTTGAACATCTTTACATGACTAAAGGACATATTGTTTTCAAATATCATAAAAGGGCCATAGTTTGTTATCATTTGTTTGTAAAGATAATCTCAACTTGTTTATAAGACAATTTGCAACCATCACATTCATATCTGCAATATATAAAGAGATCTTTTAATGTATTTCTCCTTAATGTCTTCTCCTTCAAGACATGATATTGTTAATCTTCTTAATTTTAGCCAATGAATAGGGGGAAGTGGTATCTTATTGTGTTTCTAACTTTCCTAATTAAAAGTGTAATTATTTCTTTGTGTATTTTTTGGCCAAATGAACTTCATTTGTTTTGTCCATGTTTTTATTTTTTAAAAAGATTTCTAGGAGTTCTTTTTATGTTCGTAATATTAATCCTTTCACAGTTAAATGTAGTATAAAGAGTGTACCTTGTTTTTTCCCTTTCCTTTTGAAATATATCTTTTAATTAATGGGATTTATTAATTAGTATACATATAATGTTCAACTTTTTTCTGGTCAGTAACTTTTGTGCATTGTCAATAAAATTTTCTTACACCAATATCAGTAAAAAGTATTTAGTTTAAAAAGATTAATGCAGGGGCGCCTGGGTGGCTCAGTGGGTTAAAGCCTCTGCTTTTGGCTCGGGTCATGATCCCAGGGTCCTGGAATCGAGCCCGGCATTCGCCTCTCTGCTCAGCAGGGAGCCTGCTTCCTCCTCTCTCTCTGCCTGCCTCTCTGCCTACTTGTGATCTCTGTCTGTCAAATAAATAAATAAATAAAATCTTAAAAAAAAAAGATTAATGCAATTATAATATCAGTGTCAAGTGATCCTTGATAAGGTAATTTCCTTTGACATTCTTTCTGTTGTATGTGTTTACATGTGTTTTCTACCCACAATTGCCCTAATATGGACACTTTCTTATATCTAATTAGCGCATTTGCAGTTCTACTAAGTTCTGTTATTAATAGAATCCTAATGAATTATGTGGGCAGGTCACTTGATGTCGCCAATGTAGTTTTGGAAAAAAACTTGTTTTTCTTATTTATCACCTTAGAAGATAAGTTCTCAAGCTTCAGCATGCATTAAAATCACCCTGGTGTCTTGTTCAGCTAAAAATTGACGGCCCCACCCACAGGCTTTCAGATTCAGTAGATTTGGAATGAGACCCAAGGACTTGCATTTCCATCAAGTTCCCTGTTGAGGTTAACTCTGCTGGTCTGGGAACCTCACACTGAGAACAATTATCTTAGACTAACTTTGCTTGTATAGTCCTTATGAATTTCTGCTTTTATTCCTGTCCTTTCTGACCATTGCTTCACATCTTTGTTTTCTCAGCATGTGGAGGCAGTGAGGAGCGTTAAATTCTGCCTCTTTCAGAAGATGGAGAGTTAAAAGCTGAAATTTATCTCCTTGGGAATATAATTTAAATAACATTTAAAATAACAGCCAATCTATAGATCTTGCAGTGTAATAGTATGTAACACTCCTTGCTGGTTACAACAGCCTGGGTTTTTACTCTAACTATTTCACATACATTGTTGTATAAAATATAAAGGGGACTTGAGTTCTTTAGGGGAGGGTATGAAAAGGCAAGAGGGAATTCACAGTTAGTGTTTCCAGAGGGACAAGGCAAACATCTATTTTGGAATAACTATTTATAGGGGACTATCCATTTATAAAGCAGTTACTTAAGCTGGTTAAAAGTAATTTGTAGCTTTAGAGAATATTCTCAGGATTTTGGTTCTAGAAGCTTCCTGACCTTATTAGCTATGTCTATAATTTATTGGCTTTGGTTTCAGAAGAGGCTTGCTCTAACAGAATGTCGTGATTAATAAAATCTTCTTCAAACTCTGGCTGTTAGCTTTCCAATTGTATTTGCCAGTGAATGAAATTTATAGAATTTTAACCTCACAAGTGATAATTCAGATTCACAAATGCAGAGTTCCATCTACTTTTTTAAACAATGTTTGGTGGTTTATTGTGGACAACTTATTTTTCTTGTAAACTCTGTTGCTCTGTTACAGTTGGTACATAACAAAGACAACCATGTTAACAAAGACAAATCCATTATTCATTTGTGCAGGAAAAATTAATTGAATGACACCCTGTGCCAAGTCTTCTGTTTGGCAATGGCAATAAAATAATGAGCAAGACTGATATATTCTCTCTTGCCCTGGTCTCATATTCTTGCAGGGAAGACAGATAAGTAAATAAACACTAGCAATAAAACACTGTACGGTATGTAAAATGATAAACATATTCCAAGTAGGACTGATGGGATCTGGCAGTGAAGAGCTTCCAGAGTGCTTTGGCATAATGAGGAATGTGGCACATACACATATAACAGAAATGAGAGCCATCTCTTTTTAATCAGCTTAAAAAGTTGATACTCCTGGGGAACCTGGGTGGCTCAGTGGGTTAAGCGGCCTAATCTTAATTTCAGCTCAGGTCATCATCTTAACGTCCTTAGATCAAGCTCCATGTGGGGCCCAGTGAAACTGCTTGAAATTCCCTCTGCTCCTCCCTTCTCACTGTCCCCTCTAAAGAAAAAAAAGGAATAGTCCACATTCACATAAAAAAGAATGGGACAGAGGTTCTCAATTAGCAGGAATTAGGCAATCATCCAACAACTATAATAGAAATGAAAATTCAGAAAGACTTAATGATCTTCTAAAGTGAAGCATTTGACAAAACTTGTCTAAGAGAATTAGAAGGGCTATTAGGCCCCTTACCATTTTTTCCCCCAAAGAATCCATTTTGTCTACAGCAGTAATCAACTATTGAAAACCAGAGTAACAGTATCTTTGGCTTGTAAAAATAACTGGGGAATAGCAGTAGACCAACTGAGAGCACCCTATGGGGCTGCAATGCAAAGCTTCCTGCACTTGTAAGATAATAGGATGAAATTCCCCTTGACCACTTGTTGTGCAATATAAGGTCCCTTAAGAGATAAAATCCCCGGACAACCGTTCTTTATCAACTTTGACTTCTTCCCACCTTGCCTTCTGCCTTCTCTTACTATTTTTTTTTTTTTTGAGAAATAAAATGCAAATACCTTAAATAGTCTTACAATAATTAATGCACTTCTATTTTTAAATGAACATCTGCAATTGCAGGAAGTACTCATAAAACTTCAGTCTTTTTTTGATCCAGCATCTTCTACTCTCATACTTGTCACTTCCCTTCAAGTCCCTTGTCAAAAAGGTGCCTGCATGACTGACATGAGAAGGTAAGAGAATGTTTTAAAAGGGAAGAAAGAAGAGGAAATGTAAATCTCTCCACTAATATCAACACACCTCCCCATGCTTGCAGCCTTCATAAATCAGGTTTGGCATTGAGGGTTGAAGGTGTACATACTACGTGAGAAGAAAGGGGTGAAGTTCCTGTCTGAGAACAGAAAGGTTCTGTTCCTGAACAGAAAACTCCCTCATCAGAAACTAATTTTTAAGTTTGGGTAGGGATAGGTGGTGCGAGGATCATCTCTCTCTCTTTGTATTTGGCATGTTTTCAGTGCTTTGAAGTGTTTAATATTACTATTTATAAAATTATTCTGAAAGTAATCAAATTCAGAGATAAATACAAACTATAGTATAGCCCTTGGGCTATCATTCTAACAAATCACAAGCAAGTAATCAAAATGCCTTGTACAGATGCATACATCTTTAGATATTAAATTTAAATATGACTTCACATTTGTTTCCAGTTAGAAATGTGATTTTCTGGGAAAATCTGGGAAAAATATAAACATTGGTTTCCTAAAGATTATTTCATTTTACATTACATAATTGCCTCACTTATCTATCTTTCCACCATCTGAAAACCAAATGTCTAATCTTTTTCTACAAGTGTTCTGGGCTAGGTTTAGTTGCAAATGCATTTCATCATCTTGCACTGGAGGAGTTTCTTTGTACTTGAAGCTAAAGAAATTGAACCAGGGAGTTGCTAAGAACTTTCCAAAATATAGCAAATTAATGCTTTGCTCTCTACTCCTGGGGAGTTATATTTAGATCTTGATTGGCTAGTGGTTAGGAGTGCAGGACATTTTTTCCAGGCTTAGTTTAATATATAGTGGTTGGTTTAGAGCTAGGCAATCAGAGATAAGGACAAGCTTTTTTCGACTGAGTGTGAGGTTGCAATAGAAGAACAAATGTGTTTTAGGTCCTGATCAATGGGTTCCACCAGTAAAGACAGAAGAACACATAGAGGATTTTTATACTGTGTGTGTACCTTGTATTTATAGGACATTGTTATTCCAAAATCTCAAACTTAAACATACTTATTGTCAGCTAAAGGAGGTTACTCTCCTGCCGAAGACATTAGGATGCTAACTATGTCTAACTAACACAAGGTCACTTACTACATTGATGTAAATATTGGGGGCATGGAATTATAACCTTTTTTTGGATCTTGCCATTTCAATCTCTCCACATCCTGACACTACGACTTTCTTAATGAAAGAATTAGGAGGAGACCGAAGTGGAAATCAGATCTGGAATCTCTCCTGGATGGACCTAGAGATTTTAAGTGAACAGAGGTAAAAGGGAGTATCTTGGGGAGGGGGGGTCATTTTTTTTTTCTTTTTAAACCATGTAATCTATTAATATATCTATTAGGATCAAAATATTTGATATGAAGAAAACATTCTTAGATAAACTCTAAATTTAATTGTATTATCAAATGTCTTTGAGCTGGAGCACTCTTTCTGGCTATTAGCCCTATTAGAGACTTTAGCTCAATACTCAATTTAAGATTGAAGTTTTATACCTATCCAAGGCCAAGTGCATAATAGTGATGCAATGTGAATTCTTTTGAGAAAAATATATAGAAAATTTAATAAGTTAATAGTATAGACTTCTTCATAACATCCCAATTATATCAACTTCTATGTAACAACACTTGAGAACACATAAATATTAAAAAATATACAAAATATCTTTGATTTGGTATTACTTTTGCTTCCTTTTTGTAACATATGAAATAATTCTGAGCGACATCAGTCTAAGTGCTTCTTTTCTGATGAATGTATGTTTTTGAAGGTGTGTTGAACTTCTAAGATAATAAGGCCGGAAGCAATATGTCTTGTTTTCATGATGTCTAGAATAACTTGCAAATCATAATGACACAGCCTGCCTTCTTATTTTTTTAGCTCTGAAACTTGCAAAGGTGCCCAGAGGCTAATAAATGATGGGTGAATCTCATAAATGTAATAAATACATAATAACTAACTAAATAAATAATAGATATATAGCTTTTCTATTGACTTTCATGAGAGATACATGTGTATAGGAAGGGGAGGTACAGGTTGACAGTTTTTAAAGTGCTTTATAAAAGGATCCATTTAAATATAATATATTGCTATTATTCTAGAGGCAAATACTTCCCTATAAGTAAAGGGCCTGTCAGCATTTCTACTGCAAGCTTTCATTTTAAGGGTGTGTAACTCAACCCTAAATTGTGCTGTCAGCTGAAATGTGGTATATAAAGTTTCAGTGTCATTGCCATTTTTTTCAACATTTGGAATCACAAAACTCCTTTTTTTTTTTTGCACATGTAGACATTAATCTAAAGCAGAAGTCAGTAATTGCCAATAGTATCAAATTTTATTCCATCTGAATAAGATGATATTTCCTAAGAAATCAAGGCTGCCAACACTGAGGAGCGTACGTAAATATATTTTTGTGATTCTGCTTTATGTCAGTGTTTTGGTCAAATATAATGTGTAGGTGGATGCTGTAATACTGGCTTCCAAGTCATTTGGAGGAAAATAATTATGCCTAGGGCACTGGAAAAATTTCAATTTTGAACTCGAGATGTAAAAGTATTAACAATCACGCCTACTGAGATGAACTATCTACCGGTGACATTTAAAACTAGCCTATTCATTTCTATTCTTTATGAGCTAGATGTCTATTTCAGGAATTTATGGCAAACATCTGATCCAAAAGTAGTTATGTTCTTGACAACAAAAAGTGATAAAGAAGCTGTAGAGAGCAATGAAAATTGATGGGGATAGAGAGTGATAAACAGCAAAAGAGACCCATTAAGGGCCAAATGATTGGTAAAGCCTGAGGAGAAGGGGAATGAGAGTAAATTGGAGTGCGGGTTGATCATTTCACAGGTGCAATCGGCCAGCTCCGTACCCACCACTATTTCTGCTTGGTTCTTGATGGAAATCTAAAGGTAACTTAGAGTTTAAGCTTGATGTCACTCTGCAGTTATAAGAGATAAAGAAGGACCATGATTTGTGCTTTAGGGAACTTAACATGCTAAAGTCCTCAAATTTTAAGTTAAGTTCACAGAGGATTTTTTTTTTTTTTTTTTGAAGTCAGGATTGAGCAAGATAAAAATGAGTAACAAGTGTGAAGTGTAAATTTCCTGGAGTGTGTGGCTTCTAATGAGTTCTGACTTTTAAAAGTATAGTGTAATCTTCTCTTCAGATACTAGGGACTCATCCTTGGTCAGTTTTCATTTTCAACAAAAGACTCAAAACACAATACTTTGGTGTCTTAGAAGTTACATTTAAGACAATGCTTTCCCTTCCTCTGAGCAAATGAAAATAAAGACAATACTCTTTGGTTTGCTTGTCTTTATTTATTTATTTAGAGAGAGAGAGAGGGAGAGCACAGGCAGACAGAGTGGCAGAGGGAGAAGCAGGCTCTCTACTGAACAAGGAGCCTGATGTGGGACTCTATCCCAGGAAGCTGGGATCATGACCTGAGCCGAAGGCAGCCGCTTAAGGAGCTGAGCCACCCAGGCATACCTGCTTGTCTTTCTTATCACCACAGTGCAAGGATAAACTGAGTGGAGAGACTTCATCTTCTGTTTTCAGAAGCAAGTACAGGGAGTGCCAACTATCATCCTGGGTCTTTGGGGTATGTTAACCCATTTAATTATCTGTAAAACATCTATCGGCAGAAGAAACTCCTTCCCACTTATGTAGATGAGGAAGCTTAACCCCGAAAATTTCAAAGTTGCTTGCCAAGTTGACATACCTAGTACATTACCAGAGATAGGTCTTCCTGGCTTCAAAGCTCATTTTCTTTCTGTGAAAGCAAATTATATGCCATATTATATAGAAAGTGTCAACCTGATCTATTATTTTAGGGATTAGCAGTCCTCCTTAAAAATTCAAATATGTTGCTTTTTATTTCAGCAGTTATTTATTAGCATCTAATAGCAAATCTGTAGCATGTAAATGATTATAAAGCATCATCTGACTTGAGACTCAAGACATTTTATGGTTCCACATGGGAGGGTGTTAACTGTTGCAGGGCACACAGGTTATCTTCCTCTTGCTCCTCAACTCTTGGCACGTGCTGGGCCTGAAATGGGTTCTCAAAGAAGCTTCTCGATAGATTTCTATATCATCTGATAGTCTGCAAGAAGAAATGGATATTCAAATAGCTTCTTTTTTATCTACAGTGAAGTATTCGTTCTCTCCATTTTATTTTCCTGCAGGATGCTGAAGATGCCCGCCTTTTGTGTTGAAACTTGTTTGAATCAACTTGCCTATCACAGCAGAATGCTAATATCAGCTTCTCTTGCGCACTGGCTTCTGCATTAGCCTTGGTTACAGATACAGAACTCCTTCCCTTGGCCAAAGTGTTGAACAAAGAAGTGAGTATCAATGGACACGGCATCTTTTGCCTCAGGAGGAAAGTGGCTTTTGGCAGATGCAGAGTTAGAAGTGGTCCCTGGATCATGAAGTACCTGCACTAGCCCTCTACAAATCATCTCTTCAGTAGGGAGTCATAGAAATAGGAATGGCTATCAGAGTGGAGCCAGAAAAAGATAGGTGCCAAGTGTAGCAATTTAGGTCTAGATCGGGGATTATCAGTTTACAGTTTTTCCAACTGCCCCCTGGCTCCCCATTAACCTCTTGTCTGAGCAGGTCTTCCTTCACACCTTCTCTCCTACAGGTATCTACTAGAGGTGATGTATTTCCTCCTTAGAACTAGTCACAGGAGCGGGAGTTTAATTAACATTGATTACATTGATATATTGTTAATTATTAAGACATACTAGGAATCCAAATGTTTACTTAACCAGTAGAAAAATTTTCTCAGGTTCAAGTCAGGTTAAAAATAATGTTTACCTAACTGCTATTATTAAAGGAAGAAAATTGTAACCTTATTCAGTAGTTAAATTCTCATTTTAGAAGCTTGCTTATACTTCCCTTCTCCTTTTCCTCTTTTCCCCCAAAATCAGATAGAGAAATAATTTCAACAAACCTCATGTAAATTATACTTAATACAAAAATGAGGTTGCTTGAATTGGCATAGTATTTTTTAATGTTTTATGCTGAAGTTATTTTTAGAATGTTTCTAGTGTTTTATATTTTACCTATTTTAATTTATGATTGCTCCTGTGTGTGGGTAAATAAAAACCCTCCTGTAAGGTCCCCTGATTAACCAAATCCCTATAATCCAACAGTCTAACAGTAGCCAGAACTGATCTGGTGAAAGGGACCTTCAGAGATACTCTGCTGAAACCTGACACTTTAATGTTAGGCTGGAAATGGGAAAGGAGCAATGTCTTGGAGAAAAGGGGCAAAACGTGAGATGCATGGTTTTTGCTTCCCTGCTTTATTCTTTCATGTTATCATAGTGACAGAAGAAACTAAAGAAAGTAAAAGCGATGGTATGAAATGTTATTTTATAATATGTTAAAGAAGACAAGTGCCTTCTGGACTGAAAGTGAATGTAATATATACTAAGTTTCAGCTGGGAGCAATTTTTTTTCCCATGTAGACAGTTATAATAAGTCTGTTCTGGAAGCTTATGGGTTTTATAATGGAAATGCTGAACCAAACTTAACAGAGGCATCATGTGAAAGTGTGGCTATAATAACAGCTCAGAAACCTCTAGAACAAGAGGATGATGAGATCCTCAGTGAGTAGGAGGGAAAGACTGAGATGTACATTAGAAAAAAAATGCATGCCAAAAAAAGAACAAATATGTGTTTTCAGTATTGCAGGCCAACATTTTGAATTATTTGGGGGAGATGATTTGGGTGACTGTCTTTACAATGGAGTTAAATTGGTTTCTTATTTTAGCCACTGCACTGGTTTAGCTTCACTCTGTTCCATTCTAAAAATGCATCAGCATATCAGTCAGCTGCAGGGCACTTGACTCAGCGTGCGTGCGTGCGTGTGTGCTTGCTACGAGATTAGGGTAAGTGGATGGAAACTTGAAAGAACAGATTTTTAAAGTTTACTGATAGGTGGTCTGAAAAACTAAGCAAGACAAACCAGAGCAAACTCCTGTGGGGGTAAAACTCTACCACTCTTCACAACATTATCCATATTTTAAATGAATCCATTTGGCCTTGGGTCTATTTGGGTATATTGCACTTTGAATGTTTACCCATAGCTATCTTAAACACTAAAATTTTATTGTTGGATTTCCTGCTTATTAAACCATCAAATAAAATAATGGCGCCTTAGCAGTGAAGACAATTAAAAACAGAATATAATGAAACTGAAAAGTATCGGAATCATCTTCTTTCTTATTAACTTGCACAACTGCACATGTGTGTCAGCAATCACAGATTAAAGAAGCAATTAGTCTGAACAAGGAAAACGTGAAGCTGATACTTAATACACCAACAGACTGTGAGCTTGAGAGCCTTGGTTTTTGGTATGGTTGCAAGCAGAATTGCAAAAATCTGTTCTATCATAGCCCATCATTCTAATCAAATTGAAAAAGCCAATACTGGTAAATTGCCTCCCTATGTCATAAATCCACATTTTTAGAGATTTATGGACCCTAGAGTTAACTGACATGATGATTTATATCATCCGTGATTAAAAGCTGAATGACTTTATTTGTCTTGATGTTGTTGCCAAGGAATTAGACTCCTAAAACAACAAAATGTCAAAGAGCAGCATTTAGTGCTTCTCTTCATGGATGACTTCTGTAGTGCTTAGGGACATGTTTAGGAGCTAGCGGAACTAAGATCAAAGGTAAATGTGGAATGTCAGTTATATTTACGGAAATAAAATTTATGGAATTATTTAATGCATGCAAATAGAGGAGGGAAATGAAAGCAATTTTCATACTAAATCCTACTTACTGTTCTTTCCTCTGCTTCAGTCTTTGGTTTCCCTTCTGATCCACCGACTCCTCACTTCGCCCCTCATCTACCACACACACCATACACACACACACACACGTACACACACACACACACACACACAGATTTAATGAAAGCCTTGGGACTAGAAGTAAACAAAAATTAGGTTCTCCAAATACTTTCTCAGACTGCATGCTCATTTGCAATTAATGGTTCCAAAACGTCTTAAATATCTGAAAGCAATTCTAGCAGATAAAGTGAGTATCAGGCCGAACAGTTACTTGCACTGAAGAACACAAGGATAAGTTTTCCTTCAGTTAAAACGAAGGAATGCACCAGTAGTTCTCAAGTATTCTTTCTGCTGACTGGTCATTAGACCCAGGGCAGAAACCATTGGCTTATTTTTTTAAGATTACCACTTCTCCATTCACCTGGAGTGGCTTTTTCAAATATTTTTGGTGAAATCTTTTCTTCCAATAACATGATATTTTCAAGATGGATAACATTAAAAAAAATTAGGTATGAAAGAATACATGATCTCAAAACAGCTAAGAGGTTATTAAAATGAAAAATAGTGAGGAGAGACATGCTTTTATATGTCTTCATAAAGACATAGCAATAAAAACAGTACAGTGTTGTTATTAGAATAGAGAAAAATAAGTCATGAATTAAAATAGAGAACCCAGAAATATAAGCTATCATAAAGGTATTTTTTTTTTCATTTGGGAAATAATAGTTTTACTTAATAGTTCAAACACAGTTGGTAATCTTCCAGAAGGAAAATAAATCTGAATTTTATTTTGACAAAATGAAAAGCAATAGCTGAATTACATATTTAAATATAAACATTTAAAGACTATGTAGACCTATATATAATTGAGGAACTTAGAAGGCTTATATAATATAGACAAAAATTTCTGCTGGGCAAAGCAAAAACAAAAAAATTCTATAGGCATTTTATATGAAAGTTGAGACACATGTTTATGGCAAAATCTATCTAAGCAAAGTCTATAATAAATGATTGAGGGGAAAATTCATAATATATATAAGACAACAATGTTAGAATAAAATAAGCTCTTACAAATTGATACAAAAATGATGAGAAAAAATTGAAAGATGAACAAAGCATATCACAAATAAATAGGTAGTTTACAAACGAGTAAATCCAGAGAACCAATGAACATATTGACTGAGGCTTAGCCCCACTGGTAGTCCTGACTGCTTGTTTTAAAAAATAACATGTTCCTTGTGCTTATAGGGCTGAACCAAATTATAAGAAGAGGTAACTCTCTTTGTAAATCATAGGATAAAAGGTAGGCTCATACTTTGCAAGTAGAAATGTTATTTATTATAGCCTTATAAACAAATCCAGCAACAGATATTAAAATTGAAAATCACATACCTTTCAACTCAGTATTGCCTCAGCTGGGAATCTATTCTATGGAAAAATAAGCCACTGGGATATATGAAAACTGACAACAAAGTGGATGTCCAACAAAAAGAGAATGAGTGCATATATTACATAAATTCATAACAGAATAATGCAGGTAAGGAAAATATAAATTCTTTTTCTGGCACAGTTGACTTGGGAGAGATTTTTAAGATATAATATTAAACGATAAAAGCACAAGACCAATAACCAAATGAATGATAAACATAAGGTTATCACTTTTACTAAAACAAATAACAAAAAACTCATTGTTATGTATTATAAGTTGCAGAAGGACTTACACAGGTTGTCAATACTGGTTATTCAGGTGAGCAGGGAAGAGAAAGACAGAGGTATGAAAGAAAAGGGACAGTATCAATGATAATAATGTATGTTTGCTATGATCTTCATTTTGGAAATGTTTCCAACATTTTGGTGGTGGCTAATTCCAAGTGGTGAAATTTCAGGAGACTGATATCTCATAGTTATAGCTGAGGAACTAAAGCTAAGAAAAAGTTAAGTCGTGTACAAATAAATAGGAAAAAATAGTGCAGGACCATCCTTATAGTCCTTGCCAACATTAGCTGGTCACCCACTTCTAAGCTGCATAAAGGATTTGAGTATTGGAGAAAGGGTTTTTCTTTTATCTGATTACTAAGGTCTTGCCCCTCTTTTCAAATTAGGGGACGTTGTTTTCTCCCAACTCCTCAAGTAAGTGTTTTTGTTTCAGAAAACCATCAGAAAGCTGGGCATGTGTTCCAGAATATAAGGGACAAAGGGACTTATAAAATATGTGAAATTGAGAATTTTGTTGAAGCAATCTCTGGAAGGAAAGGCTGAAGTTTTATATTGAATAAGATGCTGAAATTTTGTTCATAGGCAACTGTATAGGCTTTTTAAGTCTCTGAATATTATCACTTGTTAGTTTATGAAAATGTCTAGGAGAGTTATAGGATCTGCCTGAAATCTCATTCAGATATAGGAGGAATAAAGTCAATAGGAGAGATTTAAAGATGTAGGTAGAAAGAGTAACACTACTTCCCTGTTTGCATTCCACTGAATCTCTCTCAATGAATTAACCATAGGTATGCTTTTATACATGATTAAAGAGTTTTTAAATGATTATGTATTTTTATATAATCAGATACAAAATCCAAACCTTTTCTTCGTGAAAAGAAAGAAAATTACATTCAGAATTTCAAAATACAGGGGTGCCTAGCTGGCTTAGTCAGTAGAACATGCAACTCTTGATCTCAGAGTCATGAGTTCAAGCCCCACATTGGGATTAGAGACTGCTTTTTAAAAAATCAGGGATTTCAAAATACAAACAAAACACATTAACATTGGAATTGCTCTGACTGAGGGTGTCATGCATGGGTTCTCTCTCAGCAGCCATCTTCCCTCACATCCCCTTGTTACCCACTACCACCACCCACCCACATCCAAACAATTAGATTCCTCCACAGACTCAAGGGATATGTAATTTACAGTTTAAACACTATGGACCTGGACCATGCATAATGGGGGTTTTTCAGCTTGTAACAACAACAAAAAAAATGTGTCTTAAGTGCCTACTCTGTGTCTCTCACTTTACACATATTCTCCTTAATCTTCTCACTAACCCTTTGACAAATTCTAATATTATCTTTAGAGAAGCTGCAACTTGAAAAGGGTAAGTAATAGAATCAAAATCACACGGTAACAGAATAGGAGAGGTGAACTCAGGTTTGTCTGATTTTTGAAGTTGCTGCTTCTTAGGTCATAATATCATATGACTTCTGGGGGGTAACACTGAGTCAGTCAAGTCCATAAGAAAATAGATTGCCAGAACCCCACTGCTTTTGGCCATAAGACAGAACATAAAGATTGCTGAAAGAAAATAGAGTCACATATTACTGTCTTCCTCTGAATTTTCACATAACTCTTCCATCTAAGAGCTTAATGAACATGAAGACTCACCTTAGTGATGTGAGGAAGCACTGAAATGCTCTGTTGAAATCTGGGAGATTAAGAAACTTTTAGTTCATTGACTTGTTATATATCTAGAAATTATTCCTTAAATATGGATATAATTGGTAGTTTCTTTCCCAAAACTATCGAGAGAATGGGGCAAAAGAGGAAGCAATCCAGTTTTGAACAATGCAAATGAATATTTAAACTGAAAGATTGGTAAAAATAATTTATTCACTCTGTCAGTCAACAAATACAGAATATGAACTACCAAGCACTACTCCAGAAACAGAAAATATAGTGAAAAATAAATCAACAAAGTCTGTGCCCTTCCTGATCTTATGACGTTGTAAGAATGAGATCAATCAACAATTAAGGTAATATAATGTAATGGGAGATAATACAATCTTCAAAGAAATATGAAACAGGTGCTATTCCTAGATAGCATTATCTAAGATGAATTTCTAAGTCCAAATAACGTAAGGGAGTAAATATCATTGCTTTAGGGGAAACGTGTGTTCTAAGTGGAAGAGAGAATAGATACAAAGCCTTTAGGCAGAGGTATACTTGCTACTCTATGGGAACAAGGGGGCCAGAAAACAGAGAAGTGGATGAATTAATATAAGAGTGGTAGGAAATGAAGTCGAAAATGTAGATTAGGTAGAACTTTATTCTTATTTATTTTTTTTTTAAAATGACAGAGAGAGATAGTGAGAGAGGGAACACAAGCACAGGGAAGCAGGAGAGGGAGAAGCAGGCTCCCCGTTGAAAGTATCATTTACCCATGCTCAGGATAGGAGAGTAGTTTTCCATGGCACCTCTACCCAAGGCTGTTTCTTGTTTATCATCTCTTGTTGTAATCATTGATTATAGAACTTTCGATGATAAATATCTGTAAGAATATGCTCTGGAAAGATGAAGATTTGAGAGAACAAAAAAGCGTTTGGAGCCAATTGTGATAAGAATGCACTCTCTGGCCACACAAGAACATAAATTGTAAAAAAAAAAGAAAAATAATGGAAATTCATAGCAAATTCTATTCCCCTGTGAACTGCAGAATTAACAAAGTTTGTTGACAGGGAATCACATTTTGGTTAAAACTAAGTAAATAAAGCAGGATGATCTCAGATGGCTAGATCATAAGAAGGCAATAACTAAAGGTATTTTTTTTCCAATTCCTAAGAAACGGTTAGTAATAGCAAAAAAAAATAGCTGTTCAACAGGAAAAGATTGTCTCTGGGATGAAATCTCTGGAATTTTGTGTAGTTTTGTCTCTAGGGAAAAAGTGAAGGGGCCTGAAGCAGAGCTATCTATTTTATTCCAGGACAGAGGAAACTAGAGAGCTGAACGACAACAGTATCCCTCAAATACTTGCATTTAAATGTGAGGCGTGAGCTCGGTTAATCAAAGTCACCCTAAGATTTTTAGTTCATGGTGATATATAATTATGCACTTAATGTTTTATATCAATGTTATATAGTTGTAATTTCCAATAGCTGGTCCTAGAAATGGTTCTATCCTGTGATGTGAAGCAGGGAATAATTGTCTTACTCTGATATTATTATGCTCCTATTTGATAGAAGAAGTTGTAAATGACTTTTATAAAACATAAAAATCCTAGCTGCTGAAAGGATGGGGGTGGGGCTATTTTTTCACTCTGCCACTTTAGCAGCTTACAAATGGATAATTTCTACTGTTTTATGGATTAGGTATCACACACACACATATATATGCATATATATAGTTGAAAAATAAAGATTAGTGATGATTTGTTATTGGCTTAATTTTTTGTTACATTTTTATTAAGATTTTATTTTTTTTAGGACAGTTTTAGGTTCACAGAAAAATTGATAGTAATGTATAGAGATTTCTAATATACCTCCTGAACCTACACATATATAGCCTCCTCCATTATCTATATGCCCCACCAGGATGGTACCTTTGTTAGAATTGATGAACCTGCACTGATACCTCCTAATTACCCAAATACACTAATTACCCATATGTTTACATTATGGTACATTCTCAGTGTTGGTGATTCTATGGGTTTGAACAAATGCATAATAACATGTAGCTATAATGACAGAATCATACAGAGTATTTTCATTGCCTTAAAAATCCTCTATTCTCCACCAGTTCATCCTTCCCACCCTTCCCCATTTCCAATTCTCTGATGGAAATCAGAGAACTGATTGATCATTTTGTTATTATTATTAATACTATTAATTATTATTTTATTATTAATCATTTTATTATTATTAACTGACAATAATTTTATTGCCTCCATGATTTTGCCTTTTCCAGAATATCATGTAGTTAGAATTAGACAATATATAGCCTTTTCAAATTGGCTTCTTTCACTTCAGTAAGATGCATTTAAGTTTCCTTCACATCTTTTCATGGCTCAGTGGCTTTTTTTTTTTGTTTGTTTTAAATAATATTCCATTGTCTATATGTACCATAGTTTATTTATCCATTTACCTATTGAGGATTATTTTGTTTGCTTCCAAATTTTGGCGATCATAAATAAAGCTGCTATAAACATCACGTGCAGGTTTTTGTGTGAACATAAATTTTTAATTCTCTTGGGTAAATACCAAGGAGCACTACTGGTGGATTGTATGGTAAGAATATGCTTAGTTTTGCAATAAACTGCTACATTATCTTATAAAATAACTATACCGTCTTACATTCACTCCAGCAATGAATGAATTCCTGTTGCTCCACATCCTCGGCAACATTTGGTGTTGTCAGTGTTCCAGAGTTAGACCATTCTAATAGGTGCATAACTCAATTGAAAAAAAAAAATACTGGCCTATGAAATCCCAAAAGATAGGGATTCTTATTTAATTTTTTAAATGGAAGCTGTCTTTGTGCCCTGGGTACATTTCTTATATTTTATTTTATTTTTTAAGTAGGTTCCACACCCAGCATGGAGCCCAATGCAGGGCTTGAATACATGAGCCCTAAGCTCAAGACCTGAGCTGAGATCGAGAGACACTTAACCAACTGAACCAGCCAGGTGCCCCATTGGTCTTATATTTTAGATATTCTCAGGAATCCTACTCACTATAACACCAAATATTATTCTATGAAACTGTTTACCTAGATGAAAATATGAATATTTGGGTGGCAGAAGATATAAAAAGATGTAGATTTAAAACATTGATACTAATATTTATATAAGGAACTTGAAGAGGTCAACATTTTTAGGGTAAGAACCCCTATTTGTTTAGGAGTTAAGAGGTCTGATTCTGAGACCTAATTAGTCACTGGCTTGGGTGCAACTCTTTTTATAACTGGTTTTGTCTTTCTGAACCTCAGTTTTCTTATCACTAGAATAAAAGAATGTGTCCTAATAATTTCCAAAGACCACTTAATTGCCAATATTCTATAATTTTTGGTCAATACAATCAAGATGGTTCATTTCTCTTTATCCACAGCATTTACTGTAAGTTACCATGTTAACGTATTAAGTGTTAGTTTAGTTTAATGTTTTCTATATTGGACTTTAGACTATGTTATATGTGTCCTATGGGTAGCAGATTTATATTTATGTATTTTGGAGGTCTATATGAAAATGCCTTAGCACTCCTTAAAACATCTAAGCAATATGCACAGTTGACAAGTCAGTCTAGCCCTGGAAAATCTGAATGAAATTGAGAGTAGATTGAATGATACTGCTTTATTTGTTCTTTTGTTTCCAAAAGGCTCAAATTCTTTGAAAAATGGTAACAACTCCAAGTTCAGAGCACCAGATTCTAATAGGAATTGACTGAGTACTTACCATGAGCCAGGCGCTCAGTAACAAATCTATGAAGTAGGTATCATTATCCCTCTTCTACAGATGAGCAGGTGAGGTACGGACAATTAAGTGACTTGCCCAAGTTCATACCAATTACAATGAAAACAGGCAATATATGAACATAGAATGGGATATATTTCTTAAAGAGCATCCTAAACTCTATTTCCAAGTGGCTGTTAACATGTAGAATAGTGCCCATTGTATAGGAAGGGCTTAATAACGTTACTATCTGCTAAGGGAGATATAAATGGTACTCATTGGCAAATTGCTTAATTTTTCTAAGCTTTATTCTTATTTATCAGTCAGGTGCCTGGCAGAAACAGATGGCATGCACAAACAGAGTAATTAAAAGGAATTTAACAAAGATCCTCATTATAAAGTTGTGGGAAAGGTTAAGGGAAATCAAAAAGGGATAAAGATTCACCTTTGGGCTAACAGGAACTGCATTATCTGAAGGGCCGGGGAGGGAGCAGCTACTGGGACCCACAAAGAGTGATGACTGTGGTTGTGGCTGCCCCACCCTAGCAGACACTGTGGCTTTCTAGGGAGCCACAGAATCACTGTTGTGCCAAAGTGATGGAGCCAGAGAAGATAACTCAGATCTCTCTCCTCCCATCCCTCAATCTCCTGCTGTCCTCACTACTGGCCAGACCCAAGCAGAAGCCAGAGGGCAAGGGTACCTGAGTGAAACAAGCTAGGGAAGTCAGCCTCCTAAAGGCCCAGAGCAGAGTGGAAAATGGTAGAAAGATCTGGTGGGGCAGAGAATGTCTAGCGCATTCACCTTCTACAGAATTAATTCATTATCCAGTATTTTTGTATGCCTACCCAAAACTGTATTACGTTCTGGAGAGTATTTCAAATGTAAACAAAAATGTCTGTGCCCACAAGGAGCTTAATTCTTAGAAATAGAGTTCAAAATGACATCAATGTAGAGCTCAAATGTTAAAGTGCAGACTTTGAAGATTCAGTGTAAATTTGGAAAAGTAACTTAAAACGTTTAGAAATCAAATTTTTCATCTTAAAAAATGAGAACAGAAATGGTACCTTCCTCAATGGCCTATGTTGAGCATTGGATGTACTAATTCATGTAAAACGTTTAGAGCAATGCTTGACGTATCATAAGACTTAATAATGTGGGTTATTATTTTCTTCCAAGTATGATATAGAAGGTATGAGCAAAGCCGTAGAACTATTTCCAGAGGAGAGTACTTGTCCCTGAAGGGGCTAGATTAGACATCTTTAAGGTCTGTTCTAGGTCCGGAGATTTCATGGCAGGTTACACTACAGGTAGAGGCAGTGTGAGAAATACTGCCAATTTCCAGGGTGCATTTAATCACTTGACCAGTCTTCTTGCCTTCTCCAGGTCTAAAGACTGCATAAAGAAACCCTATTCAGGATGGTCATAAATGAAATACTGCATCAGCTATTTAAATGTTCTAAGAAGCATATATTAAGGATGGTGGTATTGATGATCTAAAATACTTACTGGCACTCGAACCCAAGGCAGTAAGGCATTTTATAAATCAGCCAACATCCCTTATGTCCTGGATCTAAATTTTGAGTACTTGAGCAATATATCACAGATGTCTTTTTTGTAGTCTATGCTTTCCTCTTTGGAAGGCAATTTATTATTTTTATCAATATTAATGTAATTGCCAATATATTTTTTTTTAGATGAAGTATATGTGTCTATCCATATCTGGCTTAGACAAATTTCTTTTGGATCAATAAGTGTGCTGCTGGCTTTTTCTTTTTCTTTGCAAAATGCTTAGATGTTTTTTGTTATGGTTTTTATTTTTTTAACCAATTAGCTAAGTAGCTTTCATTTTCATTTGATTCTGTACTTTGATGAAGAGTAATATCTAATCAGTAAAACAACAAGAATTGTCCTTTTGCAAGAGAGAAATAAGCTTCTAACTAAAATGGCAGAGTAAGAGCCCCCTGCCCTCATAACTCTCCTATGGAAGCTGGAATTTTTTGAAGGTTTATTTTCCCTTATGGTTTTCTCATGACCAGCTGCAGTATCCTTCCCATCCCATGGTCTGCTTTATTAAGTAACAGTGGTAGTCTATTAAAATATTTAAGGCTGGAAGGAAGTTCAGAAAATTGCTAAAGGATAATCCTGCCTTTCATAAATAAGAGTATGTGGAAATTTCACTTGGTAACTTAGTTTGGCTGGCTTTTAAAAATTTTCTCTGTTGCTAAGGAAGCTTAATGGTAGGTATAGAAATGAGTTTAAAGCAAGCTCTTAGAACAAGCTTGTGCCCAACAGCAGTCGCAGTGTTTATGAGCGGCAACCCTGTCCATATGGAAGAGAAAAGCTAGAAGTGAAAATTACATCATCGCTTCCATATCAGACAAGTTAATTAGTTGGTCCGAAACCACAGACTCTGCTCCAAATGAAAAGAACAGCTTTTCTCCTTTTGAACAGAAAGGCACAGAAGGTACGATACCTGAGTAATTCATTAACAGTCAGAATGTTTTGAAGGAAGAAATTCTGAATTTTAGATTATCATGAACTTCAACTTGAAATAGCCAAGGTTGTGGTGAGACTTTTGTAGTTTCCCAAAACAAATTTAAAATGTGAGAATTTCCTTTTGTGCTTATCAGAAGCAATCTAAAGCATTTGGAAGATTTTGTGAGTTTTTTTGTTTAATCTTTAAGATATCAGAGCACCGTGTTGTGTATTGAATAAGCTATGGAGGCTTGAATTTTAAGAACCAGTTGAAAATGTCAGATTCAAAGTAAGGCCCAAAATAACTTGAAAAATGGGAATTTCTGGATCTGATTTTCTGGACTTTATGTATATGTTAACTCGAGGACTTTATGTATATATTAACCTCTAGGCTCTGAAAGTTTCCATGACTAGAGAAAGAGGGGCTTACAGGTTATGGAAACATACTTGGGGTAGCTGGAAAGGTGATTCTGACTGATTAGATTGTAGGGAAGCTGGATGGCTGAAACACAAAAAGGGGGAACCAGTGCTTTGGCGTTTGGAAATAAACCTGATCAGCCATTTGTCTAAATCTAGGTGAGACTGACTGAATTGTTCTTTCCTCTCTCCCATTCCCAAATAAAAGAGGCAGAAAAATAAGAAATGTGGCATTTGGTCCCTGAAGAGAGTGAATTAGCACAGTCTGCTCTTCCCTTCCCCAAGCTCCCAGAGAAACTATAGAAGCAAAGAGAAGCCGGGATCTGAAAATGATGGGAAAGCTATGACAAACCCCTGAGCTGTGGGGAGAAACTTTAGGAAAGAGGTTTTCAGTTCTCTTGAGTCTTGTTCTTCTGTATGTTACTTGGAACTGTTTTTGTCTCATCATCTGCATGGGAATGCATAGCAACAGGCTGGACATAGCAGTGCCAAGGGCATAATATTAGGGTCTGCAAAAATTCTGCTGCTGAGAGGCTAATGGAACAGATGTCAGCTGCCAGGATTTTACTTTCTTTCCCAAGCTCCTTTTAAATGGTAGGGCTGGTGGGTTTTATTTTAAGGAGACTGTGCCATCTTGAAAAATGATTCAAAAGATTTGTCAAGTATGGAGTGACAGCAGACAGAAGTGACTGAAAGAGGTTCTTTGGCATGTTGAGGCCCCCACTTATTCTTACTTTTTCATTTTTGCTTAGATTCATCAGGAGGAATATAAGTTAGGTCATTCCCTAATTCATATTACCAGACAGTGTCATGAACTCAGAAAGGAAAAATGTAGATACCAGCAAAAACAACTCATAGAAGAAAGGAGATAAACTAATATCATATGAAACAGAATTCTTAGAACAGATGGACTAAGAATTTAAAATAAGTTTAAACTGAAATACTCAGTGATAAGGAAGGTGATAATTAAATGTGGGATAAGTCATTAAAAAAAACAAGTGGAAACAGTAAACATGAAAATTATGACTTGAAATAAAAAAAAATAGAAGAAATAAGATAAATAATCCAAAAGGTTCAGCTGAAGAAAGAATTCATTTGTTGGAAGATCAGATTGAACACTCTCATAAGGTAACAAAAAAAAAAAAAAAAGAAAATATAACAACAAACTAAGAGATTTGGAAAATAGAAATAAATAAATAAAAATTAAAGTGCTGATATCCAGCTAATAATAATCTCAGAAGAAAGGTGGTGATGGTTATGCAGAGGACAAAGGAAAGATATATTTGAAGAAATAAAAAATATTAATATCCTAGATTTTAAAAAAAGACAACTGATCTCTTATTTGAGAAGCTGCATAAAATGAACTTTCTATACCTCAGTTTACCCATCAATAAGATGAGGATAATAAAATGTCTATCTTACTGTCTTAGAAAAAAATAGTAGAAGTAAATGAGTAAATATATGTAAAGCCTTTAGAATAGTGCCTTTTCATAATCAATATTTTAGTATTAGCTATTATTATCACCTAGATATATTCTATCAAAGGTAAATTGAAAATGTTTCCAAGGAGAATGGAAGCTACCAAGGAAAAACTATTTTCCTTCTTAACACCGTAGTTACATGTAGAACCAAGGGTTTTATATCCAATCAGACCTCAGAATAATTAGCATATGGAGACCCACTGTGGAACACTCTTGGAGGATGTACTAGAAAAGACAACATCTAAAAGCACAAAGGTGCCGTAACAGGTACATGAAGAATGGTGGCCAAAAAGCCAGAGGATATCATGATTATTTTTAAAGGTGCAGATTAAGATAAGAAAATTCTGCAAAATACCAATATTGCTATATTGAGGAAATTAATAAAGGAAAAATAAAGGGAAAATCCCTAAATGTAGATCTTATGCTAGGGAACCACTCTAATAATAATAGCTGGTAAGAATTTTCATGAAATTTCATGCAGGAATGATGCAGCGCTTCTGGTGAGTTATTGGCCAAGTTATATAAACTATGGCCCAGCAATTGTATTCCTGGGTCTGCAACAAAGAGAAATTACTACAAAAGTCCATTTGGGGACAATGATAGCAATACTTTTGGGGTTTCCTAGAGGTGTCCAACACTGGGTGTTGATGAGTTAAATCAAGCAGAATTTGACAGCAACTACTACTCTACCAGCAGTGTTGGCCACTCTACAACCAGTACACAACCAGGATAATAGCTTTATTGAGTTGTCATTGTGGCTTGTGCAACCCAAGGGATCCTTGTAGATGTCTTAGTAGGTAAAAGATGAACCTCTTGAAGTGGTGGCAGAGAAGGAAAGAGAAGTCACCAGGAACCATGAATGGGATACTGACGAGATTTGAAGGTCAACCTTTGCTGAAGTTGGAGTTGTTTGGTACAGTGGGGTGATGTGTTTTTGTAAACCCTGTACATTGCATGCATCTCAGTCTTACATTACTAATTGTGAGAACACAACAAGAAAAAGAAAAGGGAAATTAGAGGGGGAAAGCCTGGTTTCATTACTAGATGGATTAAGGCAATATGTTCAAAGTTGAACTATTACAAATGCTTTCTTCTTCTTCTCCTTCTTCTCCTTCTTCTTCTTCTCCTTCTTCTCCTTCTTCTCCTCCTTCTCCTTCTCCTTCTCCTTCTCCTTCTCCTTCTCCTTCTCCTTCTCCTTCTCCTTCTCCTTCTCCTTCTTCTTCTTCTTCTTCTTCTTCTTCTTCTTCTTCTTCTTCTTCCTCTTCTTCTTCTCCTTCTTCTTCTTCCTCTTCTTTTTCTTTTTCAAGTGAAGTGCTCTTAAATTTATATTGGGGTTTTTAAAGGGATCCAGGCTCAAACTCCTCTGTCATTTTCTATAATTTCAAGCTGTGTTACACATGGTAAAGTAGCAATTTCAAAGTTTTGGAATATTGTGGGATCAATACTTTTTTATTGGTAGAAAATTAGTATAATACCCATAGTATAGTGGCCAAGTGAGTGACTCTGGGAATAGACTAAGTGTGTTCATTTTTTTAAAGTTTTTTATTTATTTATTTGACAGAGAGGCCATGAGCACACCAGCAGCAGAGAAGCAGAGGGAGAGGGAGGCACAGATTCCTCGATGAGCAGAGAGTCCAGCATGAGGTTCAGTTCCAGCACCCTGGGATCATGACCTGAGCAGAAAGCAGACACTTAGCTGACTGAGCCACCCAGGTGCCCCTAGACTATGTTGAAGTCCAGCTCTCCCATGCACTGTTTTAACAAAATGATCATACACAGGGTCTGGTAAATACTAACAGATACTTCCCTTATTTCTTTCTATTCAATTGTTAATCTGGTTGCAGAAGTAAATCTTCGTTTATGTTATTTATAAGTCAAATTTTGTGACTGTGTCCAAATTAGCCAAAGTTAAAGTGTTGGACTCATTTGGTTCTCATTGCTAAGTCTGGTTTCAATTTAAGACCCAGATGCATTAGTCTCTTAAGGAGAATTAGGTTGGTTAAACAGAATTTTGGATTCTGTGTTTTATCAATACACATAGAACAGATTTGGTCTGTTATCCCACAGTGGACTCTGAAATTCTTGGTTAATGAAAAGTTATACAAGTTACAAATAGCCATTTATAATGTGCCATAAATTTGTACCATTATCTTTATATATTAATTTATAATGCTAGACTATATAATTGTGAAAAGGATTATTGTATTTATGTTTTTAAATATGTATTTTTAAGCAAAATAAAGTGTCTCTTCTGTAATTTTCAATCACTTCAATCTTCATGTTTAACTCTACCTTTTTGACATTTGGTCTTGAAGTATCATAGTTTATGATACGTACAGTGATGTTTATTACATGTTTGCTCTTTCCTCTAGCTTGAAAGGATATAATTAATATTGCCAATTTAGCATTATAAACAACTTAAGTTTAGAATGAGGAAAATGCTAGAAATTATAATTGTCAAAACATATGTAAACAATAATTAATAAAATTTATAATGATTTAGGCACTTATACTCATTTTTAGATCATTTCAGTAATAAGTAGGAAACAAAACTGCGTTAAGAGTGAATATGTCATATATATACATGGTGGGTGGAGTTTACCATCTATTCTTTTCACTTAGATTTTGTTTGGTGAAGGAAAAGAAGATAAATTTAGGAAGGAGAAAAGAAGAGAGAGGGTCTAAGTTACTTTTAGTCTAGTTGATTATTTAAACACTTGACAAAATGTAAATATGATTCAGTATTCCCAAAGATAGGAAAGAAAGGAAGGAAAACCAACCAGTGCATTCATTCTGTCAGTAATTATGAGGTGAAATTAAATTCCATTTCCTCTGGGAAGTTTTCCCTGATCCTCAGCTGGAAGTAACTTCTTCCTCTTCTGACTTCCCAGTGCTTCTCCTAAAGCACTTAGGACCTTGTATGGTAGTGATTTATGGATCCTCTCCAGGGTCTTATGATATTGCAAGATTATAAACTAATTGAGTAGAGGATTTATATTTGAATCTGCTTCAGTGTGGAAGGCTGTGACTTATAATAGAAGAGTATGGCATTTAATGTCAGCAAGAACCCAGATTCAAGCCAAGCTCTGCCACTTCCTAGCTGTCTGAACTAAGCATTAGTTTTTCTGTGCTTCAATTCCTCATATATAAAATGATGGTAATAATACTTAGCTTATAGCTTTTGGGAAATACTTTATGAAATAATTCTTGGACTGCTTCTATTCCCTTGCATGTATTCAATAGATGTTAGCTCTCTTCTTTCCTATCTTTGATAAGCAACCCTTTCCTCCATGCAGAAGGGATTCCAGTGACTAAAAAGTTAGTCATTTTGCAACTATATCTCTCACTAAGGGAAGAACTATGTAAACATTTATGTTTGACAAGTATGGCTTATGGGATGTAATCATAAAACTTTTAATTCACCCTCCACACACTGTTCTTTTAAGTATTTTTCCTTCCCCTGGATAAAATTTCAGAGCGGTTCCGTGATTTCTCTATCACTGGTGGACAATTAAAACTTTCTGGTCAGCAATTAATAGTTCTTATTCATTTCATGTGATAATTGAAACTACACTTCACCTGAATTCCAGCTACTTCCCTTAGGTCAGCTCAGTTCTGTTGTAGGTTAGCCATTGACTAATGGGTTGGTTGGAGAAGAGTTGGTTGCCTCTTCTCTTTTCCACTCACTTACCCTTCTCACTCTAAAGAGACAGGAAAGTTATAATTTGACTAATGCTGTCATGAATTGGTGTCAGATTTTCAGGTTATGATTGGTGTTATTTTGTTTTGTGTATTTTTGTTGTTGTTGTTGTTTTTAAAGATTTTATTTATTTATTTGACAGACAGAGATCACAAGCAGGCAGAGAGTCAGGCAGAGAGAAAGGAAGGGAAACAGACTCCCTGCTGAGCAGAGAGCCCTATGCGGGGGTGGGAGGGTGAAGGAGGTTGTCCCATCCCGGGACCCTGGGATCATGTCCTGAGCCAAAAGGCAGAGGCTTTAACTCACTGAGCCATTGAGGCCCCCCTGTTTTGTGTATTTGTTTACATGTTTTCAAATGGAATTTATTTCTCAGAATAATTTAATGGATTCTTCAGGGAATCATTCCAAGCTGGACTCTCCCCACTGCTGGGGATTTTTCTATTTGCATTCCCTTTGAATTACTTTCTCTGGCTGAATATGAGACTCCCTTTGGCCTCAGATTGTTGATGATGCTTTCACTCATTCATTCAGATAATATTTATTAAGTCCTGTTAAGTGTCAGGACCTCTCCTGGGTGGACTAATTAGTGAACAAACAAAGATTTCTATCTTAGGAACATATATTTTAAAGGAGAGAGAACAAAAATGATGGACCTAACAAGTAAATATCAAGGTATATTAGAATGTGACATACACTGTGGAAACAAGAAAAAGCAGAGCAGATCAAGGGGGATCAGGATAGTCTGGATGGGGTTAAGCCACAATTTAAAACAGAGTGATTTATAATTCTGATTGATGAAGTAGGTTGTTGCTCTTCTCACTCCTGCACACTCACCTCGTTGCAATGCAAACTTTGGTGCCCAAGAAATAGACTTTCTGTCCCTGTATCTTAAATATAGGGTTAGTTATGTGATTTGCTAACAGGCATTAAAAATTATAAACAAAGCAAAGGCTTGAAAATGCTTGTGCATTGGTGTTTGCCCTCTCTTGTAGCTAGGGAACCCTCTACCACCAAGTGAAAAAGCCTAGTTTTGCCTGTTGGAGGATGAGAGTCCAAGTAGAAATAAAGCTTTCAGCTTTCCAAACCATTTTAGCTAAGGTCCCAGCTGAGGCTGAAGGCCATCCAACTGAGATCATTCTAGACTATCTAGCTCCAGCTGAGCTGGCACAGACAAGAAGATTAGACTAGCCAACCCACATAATCATGATCAATAACAAACTGTGGTTGTCTTAAACTACTGAAATTTGTGGTTGGGAATAGCTCACTGATACACTGAAATTTTAACCAAGGCTTGAAGGAAGCCAGGTTCATCCCTCATGCTGGAGGTAGGTAGCCTCCTCTTAGTACCTGTATTTATGAGTGAAGATGGTAATTTTCAGATTCTGTTAAGAAGAAGGAAGGTGTGCTGGGGTGCCTGGGTGGCTCAGTGGGTTAAAGCCTCTGCCTTCGGCTCAGGTCATGATCCCAGGGTCCTGGGATCAAGCCCTGCATTGGGCTATCCACTTGGTGGGGAGCCTGCTTCCTCCTCTCTATCTCTCTATCTCTCTCTCTGCCTGCCTCTCTACCCACTTGTGATCTCTGTCAAAGAAATAAATAAAATCTTAAAAAAAAAAAAAAGAAGGAAGGTGTGAATTAAGATAAGAATGTCCACTACCATTGATCCCAAACAGTCATAAGGGAAGAGAATTGTACTCAGTCATACGTGTTGGGGAAGGGGACAGGAAACAAATCTATGTGGGAGTAAGACTTTAGATGCAGTTAGGAATTTAAGCAGGAGTTAGTAAACATGGTTGGGAGAAAAAGGGTGATGAATCCTTATAAGAGAAGTGGATAGCTTGGGCAAAGCACAGTGGTCTGTGGATTGTGGGACTTTGGAAGATACACATATAAGTTGGCTTATGTAGAGTAGAATTGTGTCCAGATAGTTACGTCCTGATGGTTTTCATCAGCTCTGTCCCTGGTACAAAAAGGTTAGAAAATACCTAGGAACTGAAATATTGAACTTCAATGACCATAGTTTATTCAAAGCTTTCCTGAGTAATTAAATGTCCAGGGAAGGTCTAGGCAAAACCAGTTGGGTATATTTGCTTATAAGGAATAGCTGATATTGTATTGCCACTTGGAACTAGAAGAATTTCCTTGGAACCTGCTCTTCAAGAAGAAAAACAGTTTGTAAGAACTCCGGAGTCAGACTGAAAGAATTTGAATTCCAACCCTGCCACTTATTTGCTGCTAGGACAGCTTCTGTAACCTCTCTGTTCCTCAGTTTCCCTTTCTATGAAATGAGCACAACAGACCTCTTTCCTTCTCCCCAGTATCATCCCCTACCGTTATTTCCAGAGCCTAGGTATAACATTTCATAACCTGCTGGAGCCTTGCTGCTTGACCTGGCTGTATATACTCCTCTTTACTTTTCTTATATGTAAGATATCAACAATGACAGTGTTGCATGTCTGTTCTTGTTCTGCATGACTGTATGGAAATATTTCCTTCCTTATAACCTCATGATTACATTTTTTAAAAATTGAATAGATAGCAATTGCTCTGATAGCCCTTTCCCTCATCTGTTCCTGTCTTTTAGTTTCAGAGACTCCAGAGTTGCATTTAACATATTGTTAAGGGTCAAATTGGTTCTCCTGAAAGATATGCCCAAATCCTAACCCCAGGTGACTTGAATGTGCCCTTATTTAGTATTAGGGCCTCTGCACATGTAATCAAGTTAAGATGGGGTTATCCTGGGCGAGAGTGGGCCAAAACCCAATGACTTATAAGAGAGGGAGACTTGGAGGCACAAAGATACATGTGGAAGGGAGAAGGCCATGAGACCACAGAGGCAATGCACCTGCCAACCACAGGGTGCCGAAGATTGTTAGCCACCACCTGAAGCTAGGAGGAGGTAAGGAAGGGATTTCCTCCAGAGTCCACAAAGGGAATGTCCCTCTCCAGCCTTAATTTTGGACTTCTAGCCTCCAATACTATAAAAGAATAAATTTCTGAGCTGTGGTAGTTTGTTATGTCAGTTCTTGGAAGCAAAGACTCTAGAATATAGGCTATAAGAGTATGTACTGAAACTATTGAGCATAAAAACCAGAATTCTATATCACTCTGCTATGGTATTATAAAAGCCAGTATCAATATTTTTATTAGGAAGAAATGGATCTATGTAAGAATTTCAGCATTTTAAATAAAGAAATGAAGAGTGTTGGGAAGGAAGAACTTTTTTCTTCCCTTCAGATCTTGTAGCTAGAATATCCTGCCTACTGCCGATGTGGATATTTATCATTATCTCTCACTTACACTTAAAAAGCATTTCTATCAACTTTCTTTTTACTATATCAGAATGTTTTGTTGGATGAGAATAATGATGATAGTCCTATCTTCATAGGCTCCCTTTATCAGCATTGGTTTTGTTTTGTTTTCAGCAGACTTAATGAAGCAAATAAGGATTTACTATTCCCCTGGACATGTTTTGTTCTTTAGTGAAGGAACTTGAATGTAACAGTTACTG
This sequence comes from Mustela lutreola, assembly GCF_030435805.1. Lineage (NCBI taxonomy): Eukaryota > Metazoa > Chordata > Mammalia > Carnivora > Mustelidae > Mustela > Mustela lutreola. The sequence continues at coordinate 174,506,736 of NC_081291.1, read as the reverse complement.
ATGAAGAATGACAGAGCATTTTGGTAAGAGCACTGTTGTTTGCTCAGCTTATAACAAATACATTTTAAATTTAATTTCAAGCTTCCTCTTTCTTTTCTGTATGAACTTTAGCTTGAAATGCTTCACAGGGCCAAATGCTTTCCCCAATTGGACAGATACACCATTGCATCTGAGACCCAATTAGCCTCTGAGATGGCTGCCTGGTCCTTGCTCTCCCAGCATCACTCCAGTCTGCAGGCCACTCGCAAGTCGGTAGCAGTGTCCAGGGAGAGAGCAGCTTCCTAACTGATTTCCTCCCTCTTCCCAATCTAATTATTTGGAGACCTTCAAGCTTTCCAGAAATATCTGCAATTAGTCAGATGGTGTCTAGGGCTTTGTTTAAAATTACAATAGAAAATTTATCAAGACCATTTGGTCTAATCTCTCTCATCATCTTCCCACTGGATTTTTTTCCCCTCATCTCTCTGGAGAGTTAGAAACGAGGTATCATGATTATTACATAATTACAGAGAATAATAACAATAATAATGTTTGAAGTTATTTTTATGCAATTATGAAGAATGAAGTGTGTAAAGATAACTTTGTCTCAGATTTATAAAAATTTTCTTCTAGGGGTGCCGGCACGGGACTCAGTCCTTAAGCGTCTGTCTTTAACTCAGGTCATGATCCCAGGGCCTTGCGATCCAGCCCAGTATTGGGCTCCGGGCTGGGCAGGAAGCCTGCTTCTCCCCTCCCATTCTCCCTGCTTGTGTTCCCTCTTTCACTGTCTCTCTCTGTCAAATGAATAAATACAATCTTAAAAAAAATTTTTTTTTCTTCCAGAAGTTCAAACAATAAATAATTTTTAACTTTACCTCCTTCTTTTGTTGATAGTGGTCAGCCCTGGTTTTCTAAACCAGGGGTCATGAGTTTATAGTTCACTAGAGTCTCAACCTATGTCTAGTTTCTAAATATAATGATTGATAGAAAACAGTTATTCAATAAATATTGTTGCATGAGTTCATAGACAAATTAATAACAGGGAAATTTTTTAAGGTAAAGATAGATTGCATTTCATTATAAATAATCTCTTTTCCTAATTGCTTTTGGGTAGCTTATGGCTATGCAGCAATATCTGGTCAAGCAAAGGCTAAAAGAGAAGACATACTTAGAATAGTTGTCTGAAGTAGCATTTAATATTTATATTAATTTGAGGAAAATATACCCTTTTATGATTTTTGTGGTTGCTGCTGAATAGCTCTCCTTTTATTCAGTTTTTCCTTGATGTCCTCGAAGAGCATTTTGTAAGTTTCTCCTAAAGAATAAATCAGAAATGTATGTGGGGATTCATGTTGTAAAATGAAAAAAGTTATGTATATGTAAGCATTGTGTTTTAAAAGAACTGTGTATAATTACAATGAATAGGGAAATTTCTTAAAATCTGATTTTGTCTAGTTACATTTCCCTTTGTCCTCAGTGAATCTTCTATCAACTGTCTAAGTAGTAGGATTGTTTAGTCTTAATCTCATCCTATTTTATTTTTCCAGCTCATGTCATAGTAAAAAAAAAAAAAAAATGTGATTGGTGAATTGTACAGAAGTGAGCATCTGGAAAAGAAAAAGTAGGAGAAAGATGCACTTTGAAAGATTATTTTTATCCAAACTGGGACAAATTATAAAGGTTTTGGGAGGGATGGTTTAAACACAACAGTGCACAAACACCAGTCATACTGATGTTTACTTTCTTTTCTCCTTACTCCATTTTTGTAATCTGTCTTTTTTTACTTGATACTTACAGACATTTTCATTTGCGAAGAATTATGTTTAAAATTTTGGAACACAGAAAAGAATTTAAAAACACTGTCCTCGCCCTAATTGGAAGCTAGCCCATAACAGTTAAATGGCATAAAGATAATGAAAAAGAACATATATTTTTATGTCAAATATTATAGATTATAAGAAACCTTGTGAAATTTTTTTCCCCGGTTCTTATTTAACCAGACTGCTCATCTAGTTCAACATCTACTTTCTCCGTGCAAAGATGCAGAGCCACCCTTTGAAGTTCTTTTTCTTACACAGAAGTAAACATTTTCCTTGTGAGTCTATGTAATTTTTTTCTAGTGTCTCCTACTAAACTAGAATAGAGCTGAGGGTTCAGCTCCTAGCGGAGTCACTATGACAGAGTGATTCCTTGGGCTTTGGAACCCAAACTTCTGGTTAAAGTCGCAGCTTCACTACTTTAGTTGAGTGAACTCAGCACAATACTTAGCATCTATACTTCAGCTTTCTGATTTACTACATGTGAACATTAAATGTGGAGATACTATATAGATCACAAGATTAGTTTGAGAGCTAAATGATATTATTTATATATAAAACCATTAGAACAGTGCCTGGCACATAGTAAATATTCATTAAACATTAGCTGTTATTATTATTCCTTTCTTCTAATAATGTAGAGTTATGGGACTATATAGACATATGTATTTAGAGAGTTTGATTAAATTAGGCCTTAACTTTGTGTAATGGTATGAAGAGAAGTTAGCGTCCTAATAGATGATATTTGAAAAGATATTTAATAAGCTTTCCCTAAGGTTGATAAGTTACTATCCTATGTTCTGTGTCCTGTATTTCAGGATGAAGAGATATTTTAAAAGGAAAAGGAGGAAGAAAAGAGATGAGTAAGATTGAGCTATGCTCCGCTACATGGCAAATCAGATGAACAGAGAGACACAGTGATTGGTAACTAAGACAAGTATTTTGGGAAAAGATTCATATTTAAATATAATATTTTTTCTTAGTGAAATACTGTGATCCATGAAATGTGGTGGTTCTCCTTTACCACAAATGTTTTCACTAAAATGACAAGAATTACAATTTATTTGGTAAAGCTGAATTTCTAATAGAAAAAGGGGAAGGAGGGGTACCTGAGTGGGTCAGTCATTTAAGCATCTATCTTCCCCTCTGGCCATGATCCCAGGGTCCAGGGATCAAGCCCACTGTTGGGTGTTCTGTTTGGGCTCCCCACTCAATGGGGAGCCTGCTTTTTCCTCTCCTTTCTCTCTCTCTGCTCCTCCCTGCCACTTGTGCTCTCTCTTGTTCTCTCTTTCTCAAATAAGTAAATAACATCTTAAAAAATGAAAGAAAACAAGAAAAGAGGCAGGGGCTGAGACTGAAGCCAAAAGGTATACTATTTGGGTTCCATATAAATTTTATGGAAACCTGTCAGTCAGGAAAAGCATTTTACAATTCTGTTTTTTGTGAGAGAAGTTTGAATGGTCAATGGTCTTGGTGGAACAACACGTTCTTTAATGAATACTGAAATTTGTCGAGATAATTCCATTTATGAACTAGGAATAATTTCTTATAAAAATATAAATTTGCAATCAATATGTAAAATTATGTTTGTCAAAATTAATACTCAAGAAAAAATGTGGTGGTCAACATCTTGATTTAATTATAATTTACTACTAATATTTCTTTGCCTGGGTTTACTTATTTCATTGACCTGTGGAGCTCACTAGTACAGCTTATTGTAGGAAAACAGAGGCTAATGTCTATCACACAATTTCTCACTCTCCCGCAATTACCCATTTAGTCTCCTTCCCTAGTGAAGAATGACTTTTTGGAGAACGGGACAATGTTTTATTGTTTTGTATTCTTATTGTAGGAGAGTGTCTTGCATAAAGTAAGTGTTTACAAATGTTGGTAGAATGACTTTTAGTAGTTGAAATCTTGATCCTGCTTGTGAACTATCAGTATTCCACAAGAAAAAATAATTGAAGTTGTTGAATTAAACCTTGAATTACAAGACTCAGAAAGGCAGTTCCTACTGTAACTAAGGTTACCAAGACCTACTGATCTATCCTTTGCTAGACTTTTCCATCAGGAACTCTAGAAGACTTGTGAAGATGGAATATAGTTTGGGTTTATAATGTTTTTTTGTTATAAAACAAAGAACTCCAAAGAAAAATAAGGAACTCCCATGGTATACATAAGGAATCCTGAAAACTTAACAAAAAATACCAAGAGAAAAGTTTTACAATACCTTTTATTCAAAATATCCATTTAATAAAATTTTGAACTTCTAGTCTCTTTCATTGTATTTCTTTACTTCATGTCCCACCGCCCCCCCCACCCCAAAAAAGAATAAAAATACATGAAAGGGGTCCAGGTTGGCACAGAAACTGGAGAAGAATATATGTATAAGAGTATATAGTTTACCTTTTTTTGATTGTTTGTTTGTTTCTAGTTTGATGGCCCAATGACTTGTGTTTTCCATTTTATAGAGCTGATTTAATTATCATATTATATTTTACATTCCAGGATATTTGGGGCATTTACCACTTCTTCTCTTCTAAGGATGTCATGATGAGATTATGGATGGGGGTTATATTATACCATGTGGAGCATTTTATGATTTGAAACTAGGGAGGCATGAAAACAGCATTACCTTACGACATTCTCTTTACCTTTCACTTAATATCCTTGCAAATTCTATCCCTGCCTTCAGGATTGACCCTCTCTGATGTGGACTGAATGTTTAATGTTGCCCCATGATTTATGTTGAAGCCCCAGTATGACGATATTAGAAGAAGGGGCATTTAGGAGGTAACTAAGTTGAGATGAAGTCATGAGGGTAGAGTTCTCATGATGGAATTAATGTCCTTATAAATAAAATACCAGATTTCTCTTCTACTCTTGTCCCCTCCCCCACCATTTGAAGATACACGAAGGCAGCTGTCTGCAAGCCAGGAAGAAGTCCCCCTTTAGAATCACAACATGGTAACATCCTGAATTCAGACTTCCAAGCCTCCAGAACTGTGAGAAACAAATGTCTGCTGTCAAAGCCATCCCAGTCTGCAGTAGTTTGTTATAGCCTCTTGAGCTAAGACACTTGTTCATCTTTTCTTAACAAGCCAGTCTTCAATGCCTCTTCAGGTATTATCTTTCTTTGTGTTTATGTATGTGTGTGTTAAAAAAAAAAAAAAAAAAAAGAAAAAGAAAAGAAAAGAAAAAAGAAACCTGGGCAGACTCTATTTTTTTTTTAAGATTTTATTTATTTATTTGACAGACAGAGATCACAAGTAGGCAGAGAAGCAGGCAGAGAGAGAGGAGAAAGCAGGCTCCCTGCTGAGAGGAGAGCCCCCCAGAGTCCCCGATGGGATGCAATGCTGGGCTTGATCCCAGGACCCTGGGATCATGACCTGATCAGAAAGGCAGGCTTTAACCCACTGAGCCACCCAGGTGCCCCAATTTTTAAACACAAGTTACACAAGGTTGTATTTTCAATGTAGATATGAGAATAGAAAAGTTGTGAGAAATATGCAAAGTATATGGAACCAACCCTTTTGGCCCTCACACATTCCTCACACCAAGAGTAACCACTATCATTTTAACAATACTAAAATTTTTTTTAGTCCTTTTTCTGTGAAAAAGTCTCTAGTCATTTTGATGTAGGAAAGATGTTGGGGTTTGGAATGCATGGCCAAGAAAGAAGTCCTGAGACCTCTTTGTTGCAAAAAGATGGTTTATTAAAACATGGAGACAGGACCCGAGGGCAGAAGGAGCTGCACTCAAGTTATGAGGCTGATTATATATTTTCAAGTTGGGAGAGGGTTAGGGTCAGCCCCAGGTATTTTGGAAACAAGGTTTCCAGGATCCTTGGGGGCACAGCTAGTGTTAGGAAGAGATCATTTATTACTGTTTAGTAAAAACTCAGTCAAGAGAGTCTTCAGATGTATATCAGTAGGTTATATGCTTGAGGGATGATTGCCAACATATTATCAAGGAAGTTTCCAAAGGAATTTTTATATGTTAAAGTAGACTCACAGGATCCTGAGGGTTGGGCTGAGATTGCCTCTTGTCCTAAGCAAAGTATTAACATCAAGGCAGCTGACTTCCTGGAGGAATATCACTCTATTTCAAGGACTTGTCAATGGCCTGTAAGTCGTAAGGAATTTTAATTGTTCTTTTGCCTTTGTTCCCCACATCACTTTCAGTTATACTACTCTGTCCTACCATCTGCGCATAGCTCTTTGTTATGTTCTGTTTCATATTCAGAGACATTTACTTGTACACGCTTCTTCCAAAATTCTGGGAGTGACCTTGGTAATATGTTCACATGATCATAATTTTATATTTTTGCAATTGGGAGAGTTGTTGTTCTTATTTTTTTTTTTTTTTTTTAGATTTTATTTACTTCTTTAACAGAGAGATAGGGAAAGAGCACAATTAGAGCGGCAGGCAGAGGAAGAGGGAGAAGAAGCAGGCTCTCTGCTGAGCAGGAAGGCTGATGTTGGGTTTGATTCCAGGATCCTGGAATCATGACCTGAGCTGAAAGCAGATGCTTAACCAACTGATTCACCCAGGCACCCCGTTCTTGTTTTTCTAAAGTGTTTTCCAAATTGTAGAAGTTTTAAGACCCTACAAAGCCTGACTATACCCTGCTTGATCTATATTTATTTAAGTAGAATGAAGGACATTTTCTTGATTTTTTTTCCCTCTCTGTAACAAAGTGAGCAGATTCATCAACTTGTTCATAGTGAGTGTGTAACAAAGTTAGGATTGAATGAGCCTCGGTAGTACCCAAGATTATTTATAAGAGTTAGAGTTTTAATCAGGAACTAGGAATGTAGATACACCATAACTTGGATATTTTATTTTCCCTTTTGTATAATGTGTATTGGTAAATACATTTTAGCATGCCAGTTTTGTTTTCCACTTACATACTAATCAACACATTCTATTAGGTATATTTTGCATTTACTACATTAAGTAAGGAACAAAAAAAAAATCCCTGACTTCTTACACTTCAAGAAGGCCACATTTGTAGTTCCTCAGTTTATGAGACTTTCTTTAAAGTAATGTTGTCTAATAAAACTTTATGAGATGATGGAAATATTCTATAATATCTGTGCTGTCCAATATGATAGCCACTAGCCACATATGGTGATCGAGCTTTTGAAGTGTGGTGAGTGTGACTGAGCAACTAAATTTTAAATTATATTCAATAGCAATTACTTTAAATTTAAATGTAAATTTAAATTTACAGTGGCTAGTGGCTAGTGGCTACCATATTGAACAGTGCAGCTTTAAAAGATTATGAACAATGTGGTCTACTTGGGAGGATTTAATTAAATAATTCAATACAAGAATTATAATCAAAGATGAAGGATCAAGTGGACACTATTGCATCCGCTATGTCTCCAGAACATTTGTAAACCATGTTTAGCTGCATGCAAACTTAAAGGAAATCAACACACAGCAATGTGATGAATTGAAAAAGCAATTTCAAAGGAAATGTAAATAACATTCAGTTTTTAAAAGCTATACTAAAATGAAGATGATAGGGGGAAAAATTCCTTGCTGTCTTCTGCTGGAGAGCAGAAGCAGAACAAAAGAGAGAGATTAAGAAGGCCTAAGGGTATGCCAGGAATCTCATTGCTTCAATGTGTGCAAATATTTATGTGGGGAGGGAGAAGTAGGGTTAGTGACTACAGAAACACTGATTTGAAAAGGTATGAGCCAACAGGGACCTATTCTCCAAAACATTAGTACCACTGTAATCTGCCAAACCTCTGGAATTCGCAAATTAAATTATTTACTTTGCTAGTCTGACAGGGGAAACATTTCAAATTATTTGCTTACTGTGGTCAGCACTCCAAAGTTATCCTTGTATGTTTTCTTGTTAAAAAAAAAGAAAGAAAGAGAAAGAAAGAAAGAAAGAAGACAAACAAACACATCCCAGACCTCTCTTTATTGTAATTGGGTATGATAGGTTATGAATGTAAATTCTTTGACAAGAAGATGAAAATATACCCCTGGGATGCAAATTAAATTACGTGTCTTTGAAATCCATATTATTTTAGAAAGTTCCTGCATCTGTCATTGCTGTTTATCACATATTTAACATTTTATTTCAATGGTGATGGTGGGCTTTTTGTCTAGAAGATGAATTTCTTTCACATGCAGTACTTGCAACTTATTTTCACTGGTGCAGAGATTATTTGGTGACTTCTTAGATATTTAAATGCTGCTCTTTAAAAAGATAAATATTTTAGCATGCATTTCTGACTACAGAAAAGAAAAAGGCAAATTTTGCTAAATTATATTTTATTATAAATAAGTGGTATTTTCTTGTTTGATTCGTTAAACATTACAAAAGTCTCATTAGTTAGCTACTCACTTACGAAACTTCACAAAGTATATCCTAAAAAACTCATGAAATTGGTGTGGCTGAGTTAAAATAATAATAATAATAATAATTCAACATGTGCCTTGTTTCCAAAAGGAGAAAGATTGTGGGATTAGTCCTAATATGTGTTCAAAATTCCTTCTTAGTTGAGCTTGTGGAATAAAATAAGTGACATATGCTTAGCATCAGGAGTCATGGAGAAGAAGCATCTGAGTTATCCAGCTAAGAGCAAGTCACCTGATGGGAGATTACATTTGAGCTTTGTTTGTGTTTTAAAGCCAAGCTTCCTGGGATGCTTGGCTGGCTCAGTCGGTAGCGCATGCAAGGCTTGATTTTGGGGCTGTGAGTTCAAGCTCCATATTGAGTGTAGAGATTACTTAAAAATAAAATTTAAAAAGTGAAACCAATCTTTCCTTTAAAAACCCATTGATGAATATTAAAGAAAACCACAGTACTAGCACCTAACTCTTGCTAACATTTCATACATTTTATAAAGTATTTTTTGTGTCTTTAGGCTTATTTTATGTACCTGTAATGATACATTTTTAATACTTGTTTCACTTGGCATTAAATGACTAGCATGCTTCAGATTGCTTTATGATCTTTAGAAACATTTTTTATTGACTATATACCTATCAACAAAATCAATTATCACTGAATGACTAACTCAAAGATGTCAAGGAATTATTATCTAGTTTGTAGATTATTCAGAACTCTTACTGTTTGAAATTCCCCTGATTGTTACAATTTTCAATAAATTGTTTAAGAAGACAAAGACGACAAATTCAAGTCAATAAAATTTTTCTCATATATAATCTACTTGATACAGCTATTTTAGGAGAGAAGCAAAACTAATTTAGGAAGCTATCCTTAAATTCTCAGGCTAGGGGCACCTGGATGGCTCAGTACCTTGAGTGTCAGACTCTTGGTTTTGGGATCAGTTCATGCTCTCACAGTGGTGGGATGGAGTTCAGCATCAGGGTCTGTGTTCAATGGGGAGTCTGCCTGAGATTCTCTCTCTCCTTGTGCCCTTCCCCCTGCTCACTCTCTCCCTCTCAAATAAATAGATAAATGTTTTAAAAAATTTCTGAGACTACACTTGCCATGATGAGCATTGACTAATGTATAAAATTGTCAAATCAACATGTTGTACCTCTGAAACTAATACATTTTATGTCCATTGTACTTAAAAAAAAAAATTCTCAGACTCTCACTCATTGTGTTGCCAATATCTGAAGTCTTCAAGTAAATGGGAGGGGCCTGAGAAGGTTAGTTGGCAGAAGAACAAAAATGTTTTGAGAAAGGGGGTAAAGAGACTCTCTCACCCCCTTAAGGAGGGAAATAGTACTCAGAAAGAAAAGCAGAAAGCTGCTGGTCTCAAAATTGCACAGAAGGTACATACTTTTCTGGAAGCAATAGCGCAAGTTGGTCACACCTTTCTTGAATAATCTAAATAGTCTCAGTTGGCCAGGGGAAAACCAAAATGAGATCAGGGAGACCAAGGAAAGGAAGTAATTTCAAGAAGTAAGATGAAGTCATCAGGATCAAATATACTAACAATGTTGAAGAAATGAAAGAAAAACTTCCAATGGACTTGGTAAGAAAATTATCTTTGAAGGGCCTCCAACAGAATAATTCTAGTAAAACTGTGAGAATAAAAAGTTCACATTATTAAGAAGGTAAGGAGTAGGTAAAGAATTAACGGATGCAGAAGAATTCAGTGAGGAGGAAAAGACAATCTCTGAAAAGGGAAACTAAAACAGCAAGTTGCTTCAGCAATTGAGGAGAAGTTAAGTTGAGTCAGAGGGTTAGGTCATTTTTTCTACCAGTGCAAAGAAGGAAGATATATATGCTGATAAAGACACAGCTTCAGATCTCTATCTACAGTAAATTACTTAAGTAGAACAGGGAAAAGCAGGAGCTCAGAATATATGATCAGTGAAGGAACTAATATAAGGTGAAGAGGTATACACTGGGAGGCTTCAAGTGAAAATTTGTCTTCAAAAATATGTTAGGGCCTGGGAGAATTTTAAAAAGAAGGCATAAAAGGATGACAAGTAATATTAAATCTGAATGATGCTTAATAGGATAACATTTATAGTCGATCAAATCTTTATGGTTCTAAGTATTCCTCCAACAATGCTCGGCCCAGGCAGAGCAGGGGAAGACAAAACTCAGAAGAGGTGGAGGAGTGAGAACCAACTTGTACAGCTCTGATGAGGGGTCTAAGCCGCTTAAAAAACACAGATCATCAGAGCACAGAAACTTCACATGTACTTTGTCGCATCTCACATATTAAGAGATAAGAAAGTTGAGAAATTTATCTAAGGAATATAAGCTCTAATCTTATTCTGTTATGTATATAGATATCTACTATTTCCAGAGTTTTAAATATATATATATTCTCACTTCAGAATGTGAGAGCACTGGCTTTGAATTCTGAGGTAACTATGTTGAAATTTTCACTATCATTAATTAGCTAGTCATGTGATTCCATGAAGCTCAGCCTTAGTTTCCTTATGTAGAAAATAGAATCATGCTTCACTTGCTGGGTTTTCAGTATTAAAAAGAATATAATGTCACTAATAATACTTGATATATATGAGATATTTAATCTGCTATTTTGTGCTATTTTTATGACAATATAAATGGAAAAAAGTCTCAAAATCCTTAATATACTTTTGATAAATCTACCTGACCAAAATGTTGTTAACTAGTTTCAAAAACTGCCTTTTTTCCCCCCTACTTTTGCATTCAATAAATGATACATTTGAGAGATTTCCTTTGGGTTTCACAGTAAATTGGCAAAGTAATGATTTTACATTTGGTTCTTTTCTTAATGTCTAATGGAAGTAAAATAACTTCCAGATTATTTCAAATGTGCTGAAAACATAAATAGCAATAGTTTGCCAGCTGCAAAATTGATGCTGAAGGTGCTTAAATGGCACAGAGAATGTTTAATGCCCATAATCACAAGTCGATTCAGTGCTGCCACTTGGCTAAAAACATGAGTTAGTGTTTTGAAGTAAGTAGAACTCAAGTAGCATCTCTCCCTTGAGATAGTCTGCAAAGAGGAAACTTTGAATAATCACATATTTTATATGATCTGTACCAGCCCTAGAGACTCTTCTTGTGTTTTTCCCAATAACCCCACCCCATGTGAATTTTAAGGATCATAGACCTCTAGATGGCACCAGCCTCTAGATGGCACTTTTACATTCTTCATAATTCTATTTGTGGTTTATTTTCTCCATGAACAGACCTGTTGGTGACACAGAGACAGCGATTGTATTTTCTCCAGTGAATTAACACCTTATAGGCAAAATTTAGATATTTCAAATATATGCCAGATCCTGAAATATCATTTCAACATAATTTTCCCCTCCCATGAATGCTAATTCATGGGAAAATTATTAAATTTTAACACTTGCCATTTTAGTTCTTCCATAAACTTTCTGATACCTCTCAGATGAACTACAAAACAAAACAAAAAAAACCTTTTATTTAAATATCTCCTTCAGTTAGAAAGCATCTGCCAGCATCTTTGTGTTTACATATCCTCAGTGATACTCCATACTTGTCACCAAACCTACTGTATCAGGACTCACAATTTTGCTTTCGTTTAGTTGATCAAATGCTTAGGATTATACATATGAACTATTCCTGTTAATTTCATTGTTGGTATACAGACTGTGATACTAATACTAATACTGATACTAATACTATGATTATAATCTCCTTCTCCTATGTATCATCTTCCAAATAAAACTAATAACGCCTCTTTCCCCTTATGATCCCCAAATACTGAAATCCAGTGAGAAAGAATGAGTAGAAATCTGTTAGACAGGCCATCTTACAATCAGCTTTTTGTCTGCTCTGTAATTGAACTAATGTGCGTTTACTCCTCGGTGAAGCATAGAAACTGCACTAGGTGAATTGTACAAAGAAAACCTAATCTGCAGCAATAAGAAGATCACAGGGAATGGCATCCAAAGCCATGACTCCCAGAGCAAGGGTGGATTGGTTCCTTTTCTTTAGGGTTAAGATAAATATTTAGATAAGGAGACCTGGTCATAAGACATAGAGGTGGGCATAGGGTTGCATGTATGTGCTTTAAGGAAACCTGACTATACACACATTTTATGTTATGTAAATAAGGCTTGGGCTCCTCCTTGAGTGGAGATTTTGGTATTTTGATGAGGTAAAGGTAATTGTTAGTTATTCTAGAGGTCACTCCATGGTCTACCTGTGCAGGGCAAGTGTGAGCCTGGTATGAATCTCAAACTGGTCTAGGTGGTCTGGGTGTTCTGGATTGCCTGGAGGTCTTGTCAGGGCAGTCCCTATTGTTAGAGAGGCAATTTGGTTTTCTATTTGCCTGAGTTAAGAGATAAGTTGGAAAGAAGAACTTAAGGAAAAATGTGGGACAGAGGTCGGTGAGTACAAGCAGGTAGGCAGTAAAGTTTCAGGTCTTGGGGTTTAGATGATAACACCTCCATCCTTTCCTTTTATTTCCCTTCCTCAAATACAGATAAAACTTAAGGTGGAGGAATTCAGTATTGAAGCTGTGTAGAAGTTTTTTTGTACAAATTTGCTTGCTTAACAACCTGTCTTCTCCTTTTAATATGAAATATGAATATGAAAACCTTTTAGTATGCCCTTCTGCCTTTACTCCAGATTCTATTACTTGTCATTGCTTTAAGGGACAGGCCAAAACCCAGAGTTCTTTTCTCTATCATTTATCGTTAGCTTCTGTCCTTTTAGTAGCGCTTGGTCTTATCATTCTAAAGTCTTTCTCCCCCTAAACAACAACAAAACAAGCTCTTTCTAAATCCTATCTTCTGTTTTCATTATGCTTTTATGTCTTTTCTTTTTAACAAAGTCAAGGTTCCCAAAAAATAAGATACACTTGGGGTACCTGGGTGGTTCAGTTGGTTATCACATGACTCTTGATCTCAAGGTCATGTGTTCAAGGCCTGTGTTGGGCTCCACACAGGGCATGGAGCCTACTTAAAAAACAACAAACAAAAAAATAAAATGCACTTACTGTCTCAAGTTCTCCACTTTCCATTAATTTTTAACCCATGAGAAAGGCAGATAGCAGAACAACAGAAATCTTACATTAAAACACATTTTCTCCACCATATTGCATTTTGACATTTCCCTTGGAAACAAGGAAACTTCAATTTTGAAAAAAAATGCTCCCCAGCTGATTTTCATGTGAGAATCACTATCTTAATGCAATGCCTCACAGTTAGCACTCATCATTCCCCAGTCTTCTCACTAAGATGGGTCCCAACCTGCAAATTCTATTGCCACTTTCCAGCCTTACCTTATGTGAGCTTCTTGAAGCCTTTGCACTTGTTGAACATGGCTTCTTTGCAATCTTTTCTTGCATAGACTTCCTGTGCACCATTTCCTTCCTTTCCAAGTATTGCTAGCACTGCTATCCCTCCAGCCACTCTTCTCTCTTTCTATGCTCTCTCCTTAAAGGGTCCTTGTATGGATAAATTTTTAGCTCACATATGCACTGATAACTCTCAAGAATATATTTCCAGGCCATGTCTCTTTTCTGGGTCCTAGATAAGTATACGTTTCTGCTTCATGCACCTGGCCACTTAGAAATGTATCCAAGTCCTACTTAAATTTCAAATTCTTTAGCCTTAAATATTTCATTTATTACCTGCTTATCCTTTCTACTAGCCTGCGAACTCTAGATTATATTTGTCTTATTATTCCCAGTAACTTATACTGTGCTCAGTAAAGAATCAAATATTAGAAACCAATATATTTTATGGCCATCTTGCCTGTGAATACAGTGTACATAAAGTCTGTAGCAAATGGTCAAATTAACACAAGTTTTTCTATAGAATTCTTAATTAACAGAGAAGTAACCTGAGAGTGTTCATATGGTAACTGATAAAGGAACGGTTTAATTTCTCTGGACATACTAATGAATTATAAACATGGAAAATATTTCCCTACTCACCTAAAATATGAGAAATTACTCACTCTGTGGTAACAACAAATAGTACTAGCCTCCCCATTTCAGTATCTGGAAGCGCTCTATGGAGGAAGGAAAACTGAATGGAAAAAATCACGGTCTATCTAATTAGGGGTCAGCAAACTCCAGCTGATGCTGGCAAGACAGATGGGGCCTATGGTTTGTTTTTGTGGGGCTAGCAAGCTGAGAATCATCTTTAAATTTTTAAAGGTTGTTTAAAAAAAAAAAAAAAGAAGGAGGAGAAGAGAAAGAGAGGAACAGTTTCTCTGAGTTGGCCAAGTTTAGCAATGTCAAGTTAGAGTTGTAATGCATTTATTTCAATCATGACTTGAATCAAAATGGTTGATATAAGATGGATACATACCTGTTTATCAGTTCTATCAAGTAATTTAATTCATAATATTTCCTTTAGATATCAGATCTATCCCAAATACACTAGCCTTTCTTATACTGGACAAAAGTCAATGACATTTTCATATAGAATAGGAGTGGGGAAAGCATTTCTGTTTTTTGTTTTTTTTTAAAAAAGATTTTATTTATTTATTTGACAGAGGGAGAGATCACAAGTAGGCAGAGAGGCAGGCAGAGAGAGAGGAGGAAGCAGTCTCTCCACTGAGTGAAGAGCCCGATCCAGGGCTCGATCCCAGGACCCCAGGATCATGACCTGAGCTGAAGGCAGAGGCTTTAACCCACTGAGCCACCCAGGCACCCCACATTTCTGTTTTTTTAACAGTGTCTGTAGGGATGCAACTGGTTTAAGGTAACTGAAAACATTAGAAAGTACCTGATCAAAGAGATAAAAGAATCCACTATAAAATGTGTTTTGGATTTTTACCAGCCATTCAACAATTACATTTTTAAAATTTTTAACATTCACAGGGTATGTTTAATATACATTTTTAGGAGCCTGGGTGACTCAGTCATTAAGCATCTGCCTTTGACTCAGGTCATAATCCCAGAGTCCTGGGATCAAGCCCTACATTGGGCTCCCTGCTCAGTGGGGAGCCTGCTTTTCCCTCTGCCTGCTGTTCCCCCTGTTTGTATTCCCTCTCTGGTTGTCTCTCTGTCAAATAAATAAATTATATTTTAAAAAATATATACATTTTTAAAAATTAATGATTTTAACAAGTTAGAAACAGATTAAGGGAGCCAAGCTTCTTATGATGTCCTAAGTAATGTGGAAGCCCACATAGTGCAGCTGAGGCTGTGTTATAGCAGACCTCGTTCATGCCTGGATGACTTGGGTGAAGTTTAGGGGAGTGGCTTTGGGAAAGATTTGCCTTTAGCAGCCTCCTCTGTTTTCTACCATAATTACATCTTTTGCTGTGAATCAAGCCCAGATCACTGTATATGTATATGCTGTTGTTGAAATACCAATTGAAAACTGTGGCACGAGAAGTCAAGGAACATGTTATGGCAGATTCAGTACCTTTGGCTTTTCCCCTTCTCTTCCTAGGCTTCCCCACCCCCCCATTTATCTCTATCACTGTCCTAGCTATATTGTCTGGACTGAATAGCTGTATTTGATGACAACATACATGACTTGCAGAGGGAGGAGAAAGGATGCAATATTCTTCCTTGTCCCCTTTTGCCTGGGGGCCATATAGAACTGTAGGGAACATAGCTTTGTGATTTACTTGGATCACAATTGGAAAATGATTGAAATACAATCATAGACAAGTAGCATGAACTTAAATGTTAAAAAGACCACCACAGGCTTGAAGTGGAATCACTTGGCCCCAGGACAGCAAACTGAGACTCCATCACTACTTCAGCCTCTCCAGAAGTGGAATTTTAAGCCAATTAATCTGGAATTTTCTGATCATCACCAATGACAGAATCTATCACAGGGGTCTTTTAATTCCCCAGACAGTAGGGAAATGCATTTAGTAAGATCCTCTGCATTTCACCCTAAGAGAAAGTAGCCTTGCATGAAACAATCATTTCTTTTCTTTTGCTAATAGCTTCTTGTCCCACCCTCCTCCCTATAAAAACCTTCCATTTTGTACTACTCCTCAGAACTCTCCTCCACTTGCTAGATGGGATGGTACCTGATACATGAATGGCTTCATAAAGCCAATTAGATCCTCAAATTTACTTTTTTTTTTTTTTTTTAAACAATGTAAAGAACGCACCAAAGACTAATATCCAGGTTTATAGAATTATGACAATGGTACCAAAAATTGGAGTTTAAAACTGAGTTAAAAATAAATATAGACTTTAGGCAGGGAATACTCAGGGCAGGTATGTTATGTCCAGAAAAACTGTAAATGAAGCTCACTGAATTGAAATAATGACAAAATGAAACCTATTTGATTGACGAGTTTTGTTACATACAAAGTACTTGAAAAGACTGTGGTTTTATGAAAGAGAAAGCAAAACATACCAACTGAGGTCATAATAATTTCACTAGGAGTATAAGAGATAGAAGAATAGGAGTTAAAATATGACACATTTGTATAAAATTCCAGAACCATAAGAAGACACTTCTCAGGAGTTTCTAGATTACAGACAAAAATTTGTGGAATAGATATATTTATCTAGATCAGGAGTAAGAACTTGGTCATAGTAAAGGGTTACATACAATATTGGAAATAAAAGAACTTCCCACTACAGTCTGCATTGTAATTGCTCACCTAACAACTCTCTGGAAAAGATCGTTTACACTTCACATACAAAATACTAGTTGAATTGTTGAATAAATACTATTTATTCCAAAGAATAGTTAAATGTAGACTGAATGTAAGTTGGTCTTACTGCCTGGTAAAAATCTTTAGCACTCTGTGTGTGAAATAAAGTAGTTTATAAAGCTTTAGCAAACAAGATTCCTTTCCAAAGTTGACGGGAAGGTTACAAAAATCCTAGAAGGGCTTTGAAAAATCACTGACTCACATAGAAAATTCATGAAAGCTGAGACCAGATCAAATTAAATAGGCCCAACTCAACTCAGCATTATAAAAGATTTTCCAAAATACTTCTCAAGTGAAATATACAGGCAGCAACTTTGTTTGTATACAAAATCACTCAGGTGCCTCTGGAAATCAGTTACTGTGAAGTGCAAAGCTAAATCTCCAATTCATACATATATTATTTGAAAATTATGAAGAGGATGGCCAAGCAAGGCATAATAATAAAAAAATCCAGAGTTAGAGAAATGGACTGTGGCTTTTCAGTGATTTTAACCACTTATTATATGTGCATATAGCATATGTGTCCCTAAATACTGATAGTCACATAAAGTCTTATTAATTTCCCTCATCAGGAAATATATATATCCCTATATAATAGATTCACTTATTCAAAAATAATTGAATTTTGTTCTTTTCTACACTGAAACTGTTTTTGAGGGGGAAAAAAAAAAGAATTTGCAGAGATGGTGAGGAATGGTAGTGATGGCTCAGAATAGAGGAAAGTGGGATGCCTGGGTGGCTCAGTGGGGTAAGCCTCTGCCTTCAGCTCAGGTCATGATCTCAGGGTCCTGGGATCGACCCCCAAATCGGGGCTCTCTGCTCAGCAGGGAGATTGCTTCCTCCTTTCTCTCTCTGCCTCCCTCTGTGCCTACTTGTGATCTCTGTCTGTCAAATAAATAAGTAAAATCTTTAAAAGAAAAAAAAAAGAATAGAGTCAAGCAATAGAGAAAATATTTATGGCAAGAATCGAATTACCACATTAAAGAAAATTACTACTGGAAAAGTTTTCAGAAATGTCAGCTAGTTTGTCTTCTCTGTCTTTAGGCAAAGTATGTTGGAAAAACCATCCCATACTCCTCTTAAAGGATAGCAGATAAAAAGATTTTCCAAGCTTATATCCAAGGCTTAAGAGACCCTTCTGTCAGCAGATCCTTCCAGATATCTAACTGAAATCCCATAAGCTTTAGTTTAAATCTATTTGTTCCAGTTAGAACACAGAGAAAATAACTTGTTATAATGACCTGTAATAAGAAAATGTAGTACAACTCCTAAAAAAGAACAAGGAATATTCTCAAACTGAAACTGTCATTCAATTACGTTAATCCATATATATATATATATATATATATATATATATATATACATATATATATATATATATATATATAGTTGTTGTTCAGTCTTTAACTCTTTTCTGCAAAAACCATCATGAAATTCTATCATATTTTTAAAAGACATAATTTTAAAGATTGTCATAGAGACTTTTGGGAATGGTAGCGTCACTGTACAGAAAACAAACACACATTTTAGCGTAAAGTATAAATCAAAATGAGTTTCTTGAGCAACGTAAACTAATCCATTTAAGAGTCTGTGATGGACAGTTAGCTAGTGTATTCTTTCTCTTCTCTATTTCATTCTTTTTGAGACATTATTGTTTAGCTTCAGTTTCTAATTGTTTTCTGAAACTAAGTCTTTAGGAGAAAAAGAACAGAATGACTAGCATATTTATTATGTTATTTATAATTACATGGGACAGATCATTTTAATTCTGCTGGCATCACTTCAATTATATGGAAAGGAAACAGATTCAAACCTAAAGGTTGCAACACTTTGCAGAAATTTAGCACTTACTTCCACATTCTTTTTATTACTTATTTGTTTATACCTTTATTTTTGTGAAGTTTCAAACACGTTGATTTTATCTTTTGCATTTGGAAAGTTAAGATCATTGAAACATCACAGATTTTGAGAGAGGAACTAAGAGTTATAAATCTTTTTATCTTTTGAGACTCATTAACTTGATTGCTTATGTTTTGATTTAAAAGATTATGTTACAACTTGTTTGGAGTGGGTTAGGATTTGGGCTTTTGCCCCCAAGAAATTATATTTTAAAGAGGACTGGACATAGAATTTCACTCTGAGGATTATAATACTCATTGGCATATTTGGTTATGTTCACTTGCCTTTTTTAGGATTCTTCTTTTTTTATTTTTTTTAAGAGAAAAAATAGTAACTGAAACATTATATCAGTGTGAGGAAATGTCTTCTACTATGTCTCCTGATCTTCACATTTAGAAAATAATCTGTTTTATTCTCAGGATTGTAGTCTGGTAGTTGAAATTTTGAAAAGCGCTATAAATAAATAAAAGAAAATTCAGATTTCTATTTTGAATTAAGTTTCTATTTTGAAAGGTTTCTATTTTGAAGAAGAATAGGATACAGGGAATTTAAACATATATTTTCATAACATTTGAAAGCATTCTGGATCACTCCTGATAAGTAGCTGTCATTGAATTCTCGATAAGGAAGGGCAACTACTCATTGACTGCTCTGAAGTTATATAAGGCAATATCTTTAAAGGCTTATTGATGTAAGAATGGGAAATAGTGACATTTGAATCCATGGAAATTTATGCTACTCCAGGAACTTTTTTTTTTTTTTTTAAGCATTTTTATGGTAGAAGAAAATCATGCTCATTATGGAACAATCACTAAACTCTTTGTGGTGTCATCATCTGCCCACAGTCCTTCGGCCTGATTGTTGAGACTGACTCAAAAATGCCAGATGCATTCCTCCCTCCCTTTCATTATCCCTCATCACAATTTGGGTTCTTACCAACAGACACAATTGACTCTAAGTCCTTTTAAGTACATTGGGCCCATATACAATTGTGACATATTTTGAATACTTTCCCAAAGAGGTTACTCTACTTTCCTGTAAGTCAAGGGTGTAGTTAGGTACTTTGGAAAGAAGTGGATATATGTAATTCCACAAATCCCAAAGTCCTGGCTAGTCTTAGAATCAAGCTCTACAACAATATCCAGTTTTGCTCTATTTCCATGCATGTAGGAAGATAGTAATTGCATGTGATCTGACCTGGATCTTAATATATAAGTGGAAAATATTGTGTATCTCTTCAAGGGTGGACACATTTAAGAAGCAGGTGAAACTCCAAATTTCTTCCCTCTGGGGTTGACTTAGTTATAGAACCAGATGGTTTTACAACTTTCAAGAAACATTAATAGGGGGAAGTACCGATGTTGTGTGGCTAAATGCCTGGCACCATTTTTATTCTAGTCTTTATCCGACCTACTAATTACCAGGGTGGCCCTTTTTTTTTTTTTTTTTTTTTCCTTCCTGGTAGGGTAAGAGCATCCATTTGAGGTTTGAATTTCCTCTAAGTATTGATTTTAGAATTTTTATTTCTCCATATTTATGGTTTTGGGTTTTTACCTCTGTACTGTCAGTGATAGTAAGTATTTCAACCTGTGTATTCACCGTAAACCTTAGGGAGGCTGCTATTGAGCTCTCCGACTTACATGGGAGGAAATATTTGATTCCGTTTCCTGACAAACTGGATGAGATTTCTCTTATGATGATCATTCACACTGCCAATGAACATGCCATATGTTTAGACACATGGTTTTATTTTTATGATCTTTAAAACTTCATTTATTTTATGTAGCCCATGGCTGAGATAATCATTTATAGGTCTCTGAGTACCAGGATTGGTGTCGGGTTTGAAAGTGGTCTGCTTTGGGTAGGAATGAAAGTATTGCTTCACTATAAGGCATGCGTTCAGAGAAGCATATGTATTATTATTAATAGGAGACTTCTTAGCAAGTTCACTTTTTATTAGTACTGGGTGGTGGTGTACACCACTATATAGGGTAGATGTAAGGGAAATGTTACCCACATATTGATTTAGAGAGACAGCATAATAGATTACATTATAGTTAGCCAACTGATGCATTGTTTCTCCATGTCACTTTTAAAATGCATGTTGTGGATTGGATTAAAAAGAGAGAGAGAGAGAAGAAAGATTATTTTCCCCTTGTTTTAAGCCTGATAGTTTCTATGTTAGAGTACTATCAAGACAAATGAATAAACTAGAGAAGCTAGGGAAAAAATAATTAAAATGAATTAATATTCAATCTTTATTCATAAATGCTTTTGGCAAAGGATTTATAAAACCCCACTGGGGCATCTTGAGGATGAAATTTATTTTCTCTCTTACTGTCAGATAAATTAAAATAATTCTTAGTTCCAAAGGGTCAGAACAAGCATAAGGCCCACTATACTAGCTCATGATTCCAAAATAATAGACATATGGAGACACTACTATTGTTAGCCAATATCCTAGAGATGAACCAACGAGCAAGGCACAGTCTTCTCTTCAAGACTCCAGGGATTACTTGGGTTAACAAAGAATACCAGCAGGGCAGAATATTTTAGTGATGCTAGGATGCATCAGGAAAAAAATTTAAAAGATGAGACCTTAGAACATTTAATGATTTTTGTGCTTCATATCAGAGTGCTTCAAAAGGAACTAGCTAGTGCAAAATGCTAATGGGTAGTATGATTAAAGGTTTTAAATCTGGTATTAAAGGAGAAGTTGGGGGTTGAGACTTATTTTTCTTAGTTCTACAGAAAAGATAATGGTTCCTAAATTTTGTAACTGCTATGTAATAGATCCCACTAGCAGTCCTTCTCATTTTATTTTTAAAATATTTGCTGAATAAAGCATCCAGGGAAGATTTTCTCCCTTCGTCCTTACCTGGTCTAAGGCTTCTAAAATTTTTTGCTGTTTATCATTAATTATTTTATATTTATTAACTCAACAGTCATGGTCTCAGAGGTCATGTAAGAGTATGGCTATTTCACTTCAAAAAGGAAGACTCTCTGTTCCAAGTGAAGTATAGAGCAATTTGTTTGTTGGGTATCCCAAATTGAATTCTTTGCTTGGCTCTAGTCTGATCTTGGATATCCAGGATAATATTTACCCAAGGCTCAGGCAGACTTTAGGGATAGCTTTTATTCTCATTGCATTCTTCATATCTCATGGAAACATCTATTGGGAAAAGAAATCTACATATTGTTTCCTAAACTCTACCTTGTTGGCCATCAGTTAGTGACAGGAGGGCTGCAGCTACAGATACCGACCCATTGCTGCTCATGGAAGAGCTGTACTTTGTTTCGTAATGCAGTAATTAGAACTGGTAAGAACAGTCTTCTAATCCAAAGTTGAGTTTTCAAAGGGAATGTTTTGTTATCCTTTCTTTAAAATGTGTTTTTTAATGAGCTGACACTACTTTTTGAACAGTAAACACATTAAGTGTCTATTATAACCATATCAGCTTGAATTTGATTTGTTCAGAAGCAATCTACCCTGCTTCTGAAACAGAGCCAATTACCTTTGATAGATATTTTCCTGCTTTTCACAGGTTTGTAAAAGACAAAGCCATAAAATAAATTACCTCATTTGGATACTTTGGCGTTCGTTCATACCCAGTCTATCTAGAAGTTATTTTGCTCACAAGTAGGCATTCTATGTACTGTAGGATAAACTACAGAGTTTATTTTGCCTGAGGCAGTTCTTTATAATTACTACTTTTTTTTTTTTTTCAAAATAAAATAATTTACTTTATGTTCCATGAAGTGGAGCTTGGACACTTGACCTCTAAGGTGCTTGTGCACTGGGCTGTATTTAATATGCCCATCCGTAGAAAACATGTGACAACATCATTACAGAGCAAAGATAGGCTGGCCTTCTATTTAGATAGCTGTCTCTATGGGACACCTCAGCTTCTACAAAATGAATTTACCTCACAGTTTTGTTTGGTAAGAAAGATATATTTATGCTCAAATGGCAGCATGGATTAGTTACCCTGCAGACTTCTTTTGCCAAGAATACAATCTCAAGCTCTGTCACTCATTTTTCAAAACATTATTTGATGGTAAAAATATTCAAGGAGGATTGCTTAAATGTCAGGCATTTTTATAGATAATATAGATTATATCCCTAGAAGAAGTTAAAACAGCAGAAAGCAGGTTATCTAGTTCATTAACTTCTGCTGGAGGAGGTCACTGAGAAGACAGGACCACTGAACTGGATCTGGCAATCAGAGGCTACTCATCCCACCTATCTTTGGAAGGTATGTCTGCCCACAACTCTCTCAGAGCTGTTTCAAGTTTGCAGCCTTGAGAGTAAGGTGCTGTGAAAACCATCTGGACCAAATATATGACGAACCCAGTGAAGGTCTCTCTATAAACCTAGGGTTCTGGCAGGCCAGTGAAGAGATCTATTAGTCTTGTGGCTGCCCAAAACAAGCCTCATATGTAAGTTCCCTTGCTTGCTAAACCTGCTACTTACCAATCTGAAGCAGCTTGCCTCTTTTTTCATTCTCTCCTTGCCCTCAATGGATGGAGGCCAATTTCAAACTTCACCTGGGAAGCACCAGATTTTTCAAATCAACAGCAATGCCTTGCAAAACTGCATCTCCTGAATTGTTGTTCTGAATTGTTCACTGGTATGATGCCATCAGTCTATATCGAGGATTGAAGCTGTCATTATGCTTATTTTATTGCTGTTGGGAAGAGTACTATTTATTTCATCATACCTTTTTATCAGGAGCCCTGGAAGAAATCACTGTCTGATCTTAACCACCAAGGTGAATTATTCTTCTTCTAAGTAATTTATTTATTTTCTGTATTTATTTATTTATTTATTTATTTATTAGATTTTATTTATTTGACACAGAGAGAGAGAGGTGGAGGGGGTAGAGAGAGAGCACAAGCAGGGAAAGCAGGAGAGGGAGAAGCAGGCTCCTCGGTGAGCAGGGAGCCTGCCTGACTTGGGGACTCAATCCCAGGACCCTGCGATCATGACCTGAGCTAAAGGCAGACACTCAACTGATTAAGTCACCCATGCGTCCCTACTCTCTATTTTAAATTGTGAGTTATACAACTCATAATTACATTTTCCCAAAAAGAATTTCTTTTTTCTTATTTTCTCACAACATATCTTTGTTGTTATTTACTATGAGTAAAGTGCTATGATGAGTGCTGGAGTTTTTCAGTTGGAATCACTTTGATAATAGTAGTTAGTATTTATTAATTCCTTCTTAGTTTGCAACACCGTTCTAAGCAGGCTAATGTATGGTCTGAAATATAATTATCACTAATTATCACTAACTTATAGGTGAGGAAACTTAGCTGTTAAGAGATGTGAACAGACTAAGAAACTTGCCCAAAGTCACAAATCTAGTTAAGTATAAAATGTCAAGTCCAGATAATCTTACTGTCTTAGCTACTACATTATGTTGCCCCTCATTTTAAATGGAAATACTATTTGACATTTTATTTTATCTCATCATATCTTACCCTATCTTATTTTACTTATAAAATTCAGAACTATGCACTTAGGCTTCAATCATTAAATATCATTTTATAGTTTGGAGGATGTATTATAGTAGGCGCTTGTTAAGTGTTAATGTACTTACATGGAGAATGTTCAGGCACAAGTGAGAAAGATATTTGGACACCCAATATCCAAGAGTTTATAAAGTTATTATTCTAGTGCTAAACCTTTCTAGATATAAAATGAAGTATTATATCGTAACCATAGGTCAAATTGAGGCAGAAGATATGTTGGCTGATTTAGGAAATTAGGAATAAGTAGAAAACAACAGCTATCAAAAGAAGACTTCAAAAGGGTGTGTTTGGGGGCGCCTGAGTGGCCGAGTCATTAAACATCCCACTCTTGTTTTCTGCTCAGGACACCATCTCAGGGTCCTGAGGTGGGGCTCTGTGCTCAGCAGGCAGTCTGCTTCTCTCCCTTTCCCTCTGCCCTTCCCACATTCATGGACTCTCTCTCTCTCTCTCAAACAAATCTTTTTTTTTTTTTTTTTAAAGGGATGTCTTTTGATTGATATATGTTACTTGTGAAAAGATTTCCTCTATATTTGAGAAAGAGAGAATAAACAGTTCTCTACCCATGATAAGTGCTCAAAGTATTTTTGATTTACTAAGGAAAAGAGGACAAGAAGTACAGAAAGGAGTTTTCAGCCTACAGTTCTATATATCTTCTGTATCATAACCCCTTATTCTTTCAGATAGCCTAGTCCTAAATGTACTAATTTGATTTTTTCAAAAAAGCTTGGGCTACAGGTTAAAGGACTTTGGTTGTTTGGCAGTTATACATGTTATACAGCTCTAATAGCCTTCATAAATATTCTAGTAAGTTTATTTTATAGGAACAAATACTAGATTATTCTTTTATTTCCTTCACAGAGTTAAAAAGGTTGAGTTTGAGACTGTTAAAATATCTGCAGAAATTTAAAATATAAGCTTCTATAAATTTTAAGCTTGAACTCATTTGAAAACCAAAAGCTAATTAGTAACAGGAGGCTAGCAGCTGATTAGTGCTCAACCAAAATGCATCAGAAGTAAAGTACTCCCACATCAGTGCTTTTTACAGTAAGCATTTGACTAATTTAAATATGTTTAAAGCTGAGAGCTGGCCGAGATCATATGCAATCCAGGTTTGTATTCAGTGTATTTCTTTGAGAAATCTTTCCTGGACAATATGGAGCAATCAGAGTGGGAAGGAATTTTGCTCCCTGGGATCCTTATCCAAAAGGTAATTGCAGGAAGACAAATAAAACTCCATTACTCTTCATGGAGTACAATTCTATGAATCTCTGAACCCAGAAACTCAATGATAGGTTTTCTTTTATTTCAATGCACTCATCATGTAAAAGGAAAAAACATTACCTCTTTGAGAATATATTAATATATTAATAATTTTATTCACCTTATATTTTTCTGAATGCTCTATATGTGTTAGGTACCACTCTAAAATGAGCTCTTATCTCTAAGATCTTGAGATGTATCAGTGAACAGAACAGAGAAACATCCTGCCTCATGGTACTCACCATGTAAACTAAGCTATATAACACTCTGTGATTATACAGCTATAATTGGACTGAAGATTATTAGGAAGAATGCTTTTTTCTAAGCTTAGTCATTACATAAAGAAAATGCACAAAATTATATCTAACTTTGTAAGAATAAAACAATATGAACTAGATATTTAAAGTTTCCTTTTCCCCACAATAGCAGGGTATAATAATTCAATTTCCCAATATAGCTCCTGAATTCTGTTTCCACACTGTAAGCTTCAAGTTAGCAGATTTTTTAAAAAGCTATTCCTTTTTTTTTTTTTTTAAGATTTTATATATTTATTTGACAGAGAAAACACCAGCAGGGCGAGTGATATGCAAAGGAAGAGGGAGAATCAGGGTCCTGCTGAGCAAGGAACTTGATGCAGAGCTCAATCCCAGAACTCTGGGATCATGACCCGGGCCAAAGGCAGATGCTTAACTGACTGAGACACCCAGGAGCCCTTAAGTTTACAGAATTTTTGTAATTATTTATAATTCTCTGTATGTCATATTCTCTCTGTCTCTGTCCTTTCCCCGTTTTCCTGACATTCAAGTAATATATCTCCCAATTTGCCTCCCCTTTATCCTGTTAATGATTATAATTTTTCTGTACCCATCTCAGATTTCAGTTCCTCCAGGAAAACTTCTCAGTCCTGAGTATTCCTTATCACATCTTGGTTACTTGTCACTCTCCTAATAGGCCTAGGGACTAAATTTAAGTTTGTATTATCAGAGCTGAACATAGTATCTGGCACATGGTACATACTCAGATATGGTTTAAAGATGGATGTTGATAGACGGATAGAATAATTGACATCTGATATTCGGATCCTGCCAAAATTTGAATTCTGCCCATACTTTCAGCCTTATCTTTTTAGTTGCTCCATGCATAATCAATCAATCTCGCCCAAACAAATTATTCTATTCATAGTTCCTTGATAATGGCTTTTATACCTTTGTCTGTTTGCCACTAAAGCATAGCCAACAACATTCTATGTCAAATCTCAAATCCAATTCTACCAATTCCATGAAGTCTTTTGTGACACTTTGAATTTAGGTAGCACTTAGTGATAGTGTGACTTGTAGACAATTAAATGACAAAAAATTAAAAATGAAACTTGGTTATTAATGTGTATCCTTATGGGAAGGCCTAAAATCCTTTGTTTGTAAACATTTTCGTTGTGTGGTTTATCGTACATTATTAACAGTATACAAAGGATTTTTTTAAATCCTTGATGGTTGTGGAGACTTTAAACAATAGTTATTATTGAAAATAGAGAAGAAAACCCAGAGCTACATACATGCTCATTTCTTTTTTATCTCACTCTTGTTCTACTTTATTGTGAAAGGTGATAGAGTCAACATAGTTTTAGAAGATTTCTAAGATATTTGTAGATATTGTTTTAAAATAAAATGATAAAAAATTGGGGCTCCTGGGTGGCTCAGTGGGTTAAAGCCCCTACCTTTGGCTCAGGTCATGATCTCAGGGTCCTTGGATCGAGCCCCATATCGGGCTCTCTGCTCAGCAGGGAGCCTGCTTCCTCTCTGTCTCTCTCTCTGCCTGCCTCTCTGTCTACTTGTGATCTCTGTCTGTCAAATAAATAAATAAAATCTTTAAAAATATATTAAAAAATGATAAAAAATTAAAAAGGTTTTGAACTTTTTTGTATTAAAATTAATTAACCTGTCTCATAATTTAAATTGACCATGCAGAAAACATCACTTGATAGCAATTTTAGGAATGAGTGACAGTGATAATAGATTTTTAATCTAATTGAGGGAGAAGATCCCTAGTGGAAGGAAGACACAACTTGAATGATTTTGCAATATGAGTGTAAGTACTTAAATATTATCCTAGTGGTAATACCAGTGATTTGAGATGGGCTAATTTTGATATTTGAAAGTAAACAGTGCCTGGTATTGGCTCTATTGAACACTGAGAATAATTGATTTGACTCTTAATCGGATATTATATGTTATCACTACCAGAATAATACAAATGACCATCCTGTAAATTTGCACAAATCAAATGATCCCAGGCATGTGGTTTGCAAGGGAGTTAGTAGTGCAACTAAAATTAACATAGATGGGGTGCCTCAGTGTTTCTGTTGGTTAAGCATTTGACTCTTAATTTTGGCTTAGGTCTTGCTCTCAGGGTCCCGAGTTCAGGACCCATGTTTAAGTGGGCCCCATAGTGTGGAGCCCACTTAAACAAACAAACAAAAACATGGGTAAACTTAACTTACGTAAAAATGAAAATTACCCGGTTCACTAAATTGAAGAAAGAGCAATGGAACCAAGCTTCAGGAATGTAGGTCCCACACATCTCCAAGGACTTCAGGGACTATAGTATACTCTCTTTTCTTTCTCTTTCTTTCCAAGGTGAGTTCAATATAGCTAACCACTAAACTTCACAAAATAGAACTGTGTTGGCTGGCAAATCTTGAGCTCAGTCTTTATAGCTTTATAACCAAGTGATCCCCAAGGGATTTTTTTTCCCCCAACTACAAACACACACAAACAAAAAACACAAGTATCGAAATAAAACAAAAGCCTCAGAAAATCACTCTGGAGCCACTTAGAAAAGTGTTCACCTATTGGACTAACTATATATGGGCTTGAAGATGTTGTAATTATGATATGGTCTGAATGGGTCATAAAGGAACACCACGATTAGATTACAGATCAATGTAGCAATTTGAAGCCATTACTGGAATCACATAGTTCAAAGGAACCATTTATCAAAGGATGGGGTTTATTTAAAAAAAAAAAAAAATTGGAGGAGGTACTGAGAAGAAAAAAAGTTATGTACTATTACGAGTGAAGGGACTATGGCCTTTTAATTCTGGGTTTCCGCTTTCCATAGGTCCTTAGCTTGTGTTTGTGGGCTACTAAAGGAGAGTACAGGATGGATTACTTGGAAGAAAGAAATTAAAGGACTAAGAGTCAGTCAGGCACCAGCAAAATGGATTCAGAGTCAGTTTTCACATTGCAGTAAGGAGGTGAAAATGAACCAGAAATCTGCTTATGTGTACTGATAAGACATGGGTATTCATATTGGAGTTTCAGGCTATGAGTTGTTAGAAGAATGGTGTTATAAACTCAGGATATTCTAGCTTTGTCCATGTTCTGTTTCATATTTAGGTGATTGACATTAGGATCCCACTACCTTGTGGATGGACCATGATAATAAACATTTTTTTCTGATTAGGATCAGTTCTCATAGATCCTTTTAGTAATTACATCTATAGGAGGCTGTGTAAACATAAAAGCCAACAGATGCCTTCTTATCTTTCTCCCTGAAATCTAGTTTAGCCATCTAAGTTTAAGAGAGATCCTATTAAAAAATAAAGAAATTGGTGGCTATTAAAATGATAGTGGTCCTTGGCTACTTGCATGTGGCAAAGATTTGGGAGAAGGATCTGCATTTAATATGGAACAAAGGATAGAAAAAAAGCAATGACTGGATGAAGGAAAAATAATAGGGACCACAGGATAATAGTCAGTAGGAGATATATTAAAAATACTTTTTTTTATGTGTGAATAAAGGTGTAGGTGAAAGAGAGTAGTAGATTAATTCTTTAAAGAGCGTCTTTATTCTAAAATCATCTCATATCTACAAATATTCAGGGACAGCTTACAATAATATTTAAACTCCTAAACTTTGTTTTCTTATCTAGACTGTAGACTTTGGTATTTATAGATTCCCAGATTGTTGGGGGGCTGTCCCAATAAAGAGTAGAAAAATTACTCAGGTAACTTTTGGGCCACATTTTTATAATCTTAATTTAAAAGAGCTATTTTTAGTACTTCCTAAAGAGCCAATAAAAAAGGATCTCAAAATTGAAAAAAATATTAGCTATTTTCCTGCTTTCACTTAAGGCTGATGTATTCCTCATGTATATTCTTACAGAGTTAATGAAATACATATTTGCAAGACACCCCATTAATAAGGAAGAGTGATTGGAAAAAGTGTCACCTGTATTTTGTTAATTTGCTGCAGGCTCACTCTTCCTGCAGCTGGCACATATTTTTAATCTTTTTATTTGGCAGGATAGAAGTATCTGTGATGGGGAAACCAATAGCAGTTCTTTCTCTTTGTAAAGGAAGGAATACTGAAAATCTGAGTAATTACAGCTCCATTTCAATTTTACTCACAGCAGTTAAATTATTTAAATGTCTCTTCTGCAGTCAAAATGAATATATTTTAGTTTACAAATATTTTATTACCATTAGAGCAAATTTGTTCCCATTATCTTAGCTTTCCAATTCTGTGTTATTAAAAATGAGAAATAACTCTCACAAAGTGATTCCAAATGAGAGTTCTGGGGCAGAATTATATACATTGATTTTCTTAGGTTCTTTGACTAGGGGGAGCTATACTATATATCAGTAGCTAAGCTACATTTATACACACACACACACACACACACACACACACACACACATATTTAATTTTAGTCAAGCAAGAAACATATTTCAGCCCCAAAATAAAATCTGTTCAGTGCATTATAGAGTTTCTGCAACAGGAGATTTAATACTACCCAGTATTATGTTAGAACCTGAGACATGACAATTTTATTGATTATATCAAGAGCTTGATGTCTTGGGGCTACTGATATTGGAAATAAACAATTAGATGTTTTTCTATTTTTATCCCATTATCTTTTGTGAGCTCATCTACATTTACTTTTTCTAATTTTTGAAAGTATAATTTTAATAACTTGAGAGCATTTACACAGAGGGTATGAAAGGAAACTTTTATGGGTTTGGGTTAGGTTCTTAAGTTTTCAGTTCTTATTCTTTTGGTCATAAGATAGTTGATTTGTCTCTGTGGTTAAGAGGAGGCAGCGTTCTTATTATAATGCTTACTATCCATCAGAATGAGGTGTTGAAGTAGCTAGAAATTTTGCTTTATGTATACATTGTATAATTTAAATACTTTGTAAACATAAGCTGAAAAGGATCAACCATACAAAGACATTTTCAGTGCTTCACCATTTGGCATTTTATATTATTAATATTTCTTATCCAATAGGATATTTGTGCTTCTAATTATGGTATAATTATGTTCTTATCAACATTTTGTGCTATTATCTCTAGGACTAAATCTTAAAGGCAGTTAAATATTTTATTGCTTACTGATTAAAAAATAGATCTATGGTTACCTCTTTAGGATTAAGAATGCAACAGCCTTAGATTATTTCTTCTCAGCCTCAAGTCTTCATCTGTAAAGCAGAAACACCAATAGATACCTCAAAACTCCATTGTGTTTACTAAATCTGAAAAATGTAAGTAAAACACTTAACACAAGTCTAGGAACCCAATACTCATTTCCTACTTCCCCTTATCTAAGCTAATAATAAGGAAAATGATCACTCAGCCAGTTTCTTATTCTCATTCTACTGAGTTTCAGTATTAGAGTCAACTTTGTGTAATAAGAATGAATTTCAATGTTTATAGCCTTATTGGGTTTAATTTGATTTGCTTTTGGATCTACATTCAATATCAGTTATTATCAATGTCCACTTTCTTAATTTTGCAATTGATGATGGAAAATTCATATGATGTCTGTGATTTAACTTATGCATTATAGGACAACTGCAGTTCAGTCTAAGTTCATAGGGCCTCTTACAACCCAATGGCTTTCTACTTTCTGCTATTTATAGACCCGGAGCAGGTAGATCTGACTCCTGGGCTCCAGACTCTGTTGGCACAATGTATGCGTAGTCCTTTCTGAGAATTGCCTACTTGCTGAGATTTGCCCTGTAGAGTTGCCTAGTACACTAGGGACTTCTCCGTCTCCATTCTAGGCAGCCTTGCCCTACATTGCCACTCTTTTTTTAAGAAAGAGACAGAGAGAGCAGGTGGGGGGAGGGGCAAAAGGTGAGAGAGAGAGAGAATCTTCAGCAGGCTCCACACTTAGCACAGAGCCCTATGCAGGGCTCCAGCTCATGACTCTGAGATCATGACCTGACCTGAAATCAAGAGTTGGACACTTAACTAAGCAAGTCACCCAGGCACCCATATGTTGCTACTCTTAAAGACAATTTCCACTCTCTTCCTCTCTCTCTATAAAACCCAGCATCCACTCTTTAATAGGATAGGCTTTAACCAAATATATAAATCAATTCTATTAAATGTCTTCCACTTTCAGCCCTTCCAAACATTATGAAGCAAGTAAATACAATACCATATGCTGGAATTTGAGGGAGTTTATGGAATGCAGGTAGAAAATACACACACTATTATATCAATAAACGGCCTTTCAAAAATTGAGAAGAAATATATACTATAAATAAATCTTCCGACTTCATAAACATTTCAGTGAAAATTCTGGAATTAAACTGAGGAAGCCAATCCAGATAGACTCACTTTATAGCAGCAATTACTTCTATATTCCCATTTTAGTTTCTTATTTATCTACAAAGTTATGTCTATTGGAATTTCACAGGAAATTCAGAATCTTTGGGAGTGACCATTAAATACCTGCTGTAACCCAATGTTTTGTACTCAATATATGTTGAATATATTGTTTTGAGGTAATTCAATGATGAAATAAAAAGCCCATTTTTTCCTTTTTTTAAACATTAACATATAATGTATTATTTGTTCCAGGGATACAGGTCTGTGATTCATCAGTCTTACACAATTCATAGCACTCACCATAGCACATACCCTCCCCAGTGTCCATCACCCAGCCACCCCATCTCTCTCATACACCTCCCCTTCAGCAACCCTTAGTTTGTTTCCTGAGATTAAGAGTTTCTTACAGTTTGTCTCCCTCTTGGTTTCATCTTGTTTCACTTTTCTCTCACTTCCCCTATGATCCTCTGTCTTGCTTCTGAAATTCCTCATATCAGTAAGAGCATATGATAATTGTCTTTCTCTGATTGACTTATTTCACTCAGCATAATACCTTCTAGTTCCATCCACATTATTGCAAATGGCAAAATTTGGGGGTTTTGATGGCTGCATAGTATTCCATGGTGTGTGTGTGTGTGTGTGTATACCACATCTTATTCATCTGTTGATGGACATCTAGGCTCAGAAAGCCCATTTTTAAACTACTTACTTTTCAAATAGAGGACAAGATTAAAACAACAACAACAACAGGTTTACCTAATCAGATGTATAACTTCCAACAGATCATTTGTCATTTAATGTAATATAGTCAAAAAAGAGAGTTATAAACTAATGTTCATGATTCTTGGCTTCTAGGTAAGCCTCTGTCACTAGATAGATGACCATAAGAAAATTATTACATTTTCTGTTTCTATTTTCAAAATAATAATACAGTGACAATCCCCTATATTCCTACTTACTTTATATAATTGCTATGAAGATCAAATGAGTCAATGTGAATGTTGGGGTTTAATGTACAAAGTTACAGAATAATGTTATGAAACATTCACCTATTCAAGTATGTAAAAAAAGAGACAATGCAAATATGTCTATTATATTAACACACTAGTACATTACAGATAACTTAGAAGGACAAAAAGGTTGATTTAGACTCATGATTTAAATGATTTAGATGGTTATTAGATTATTGGCAAACTAAAGAATAAACTTTTCTGTTGACTAATTTTGAAAATGTCCCTTGCTGGGGATATTATTTGTCCCGAGTGTTATTTATTGATGGATTTTACTCAGTTCTGGAGTAAGGTGGTAATGTCAATCTGAAATATGAACTGATATTAAGGTGATAGAGTTGTTTGTGTACTATGGCATTGTCTATACTAACAGGTTGTTTCCTAGATTACCACAAGGAATGCCACTATTAGGAAATTATAGAGCACATCTGCAAATTGTCTTTATCATCTGAAATAACACTAAGAAAGACAATATCTGAGATATTGTATCTATCATAAGAAATAGTATTGCTGTGTAATGGGTAATTTTATGTGTCAAGTTGGAGAGTGTTTCTGGATGAAATATACATTTAAATTGGTGAATGCTGGGTACACAAATTGCTCTCTATAATGTAGGCTGCCCTCATCTAATCATTTCAAGGCTGAATAGAACAAAAAGACCATTCTATAGGAGCAAGAGGACATTCTCCTGCAGACTGCCTTCAATCTTCATTTACACCTCTGGCTCTTAAATCTCCAGTTTGCCAGCCCACACTGTAAATTTTGAACTCATCAGTCTATAATCATGTGAATCAATTTCTTATAACAAATCTCTTTACACACACACACACACATTCTCTTGGATTTGTTTCTCTGGAGAACCCCAACTAATAAATACAGCATGTTGTCAACTTTTTGAGAAGTAATGAAGAGAAATATTCTGTTCATCAAAACTATGAAAGAAATATCCTACCTTACTCATTTTTAATGTTGATGCTTCTTGAGCAGAAGGACTTCAATATGCCAAAGTGAAATGAGAAAGATGCATATTACATTTAATATGTATATGAAAATTATAAATAATGTGGGAAGAATAGACCAAAAAAAATTCCAAGTGGATGTAAATGAAAAAATGCATTACTTAATAGCCAGTTTCTCCTTAGAATGTCAATACCTTTATTGACACTATTCAGTTCATTATCTGAATTGATCTGATATTTTAGTGTGGAAAATTTTCAGAGATTATTGTACCACATTCTAAATAATTCAATAACAGAGATTTTAAACCTTCTAGTTATAATTTGAATTTTGTTTGGAGAGCTAGAGAGATAAGGTAATTTTATACTTGTTCAACATGGCATCATTGTCATCTTACCAAAGTAAGAAATGGAATGGATGACCTCTAAAACCTCTCACATCAGGATATTTTTATCACAATCAGGCAAGCTTTGTGCATAGAGCCTACAAGATATTAAAATTTAGAATATTAAATAATAAGATCACATACAACAGCATTTCAATACCATTAGCTTCCAATAAATCAAATTTGCGAGAATTAAAGTATAAAGCTATTAAGTTTCAGTGAGAGAGGAAATATTAAAATTCATGAGTATTTAAAGGACACCGTTACTAAAGCACAGAAGATTATGATTCTGCCCATAAAGGACTAGAAAGTTCCAATATGTTTTTAGCATGAAATTATCAGAAATCAACAGGAAGATAAATATTGTCATTGATAAAAAACATGTAGGATTAACTTGAATGATGGTTATAGAAGATAAAAAAGTTAGAAAGGTAATTTAAAAAGAGCTGATATCCTTTATAGATACTAGGAAAGAGAAAGAACCAGCAGAGAGGTTAAAGAGATTATGAAGGACATTTTTAAATAGGTTAAGGAGAACAAAATATGAAAACATTAAATAGACCCATTTAGAGAAAATTGATTATAGAAGCCACAGAAATTGATAAATAATAATTAAGCTTAGAAGCAGCATTAATTAATTGTAGAGAGAATATTGAAAAGTTATAAACTGTTGTCAAGTCTTCAGAAATTATAAAATTGAGAAGAATGTGAACTCAGAGAAAATAAATTTAGAGAAAAAAACTGTTAGAAGTGATACAGAATATTACAGAATATTACTTAAATGCTCTGCACCCTCTGTTATGCTGAGCCAAATAAGTCAATAAGTCAATCAGAGAAAGACACTTATCATATAATCTCCCTGATATGAAGAATTTGAGAGGCAATATGGGGGGTTTAGGGGGTAAGAAAAGAATAAATGAAAGAAGATGGGATTGGGAGGGAGACAAACCATCAGAGACTCTTAATCTCACGAAACAAACAGGGTTGCTGGGGGGAGGGGGGTAAGGAGAGGGGGGTGGGGTTATGGACATTGGGGAGGGTATGAGCTATGATGAGTGTTGTGAAATGTGTAACCCTGGCAATTCACAGACCTGTAATCTGGGGATAAAAATATATGTTTATAAAAATAAAAAATTTTAAAAATAAATAAATAAATAAATGCTCTCCACCCTTAAAAAAATGTATCTCATTTTTAATTTTTAATTAATTTTTTATTTTTTATAAACATATATTTTTATCCCCCGGGGTACAGGTCTGTGAATCACCAGGTTTACACACTTCACAGCACTCACCAAAGCACATACCCTCCCCAATGTCCATAATCCCACCCCCCTTCTCCCAAACCTCCTCCCCCCAGCAACCCTCAGTTTGTTTTGTGAGATTAAGATTCACTTATGGTTTGTCTCCCTCCCAATCCCATCTTGTTTCATTTATTCTTCTCCTACCCACTTAAGCCCCCATGTTGTATCACCACTTCCTCATATCAAGGAGATCATATGATAGTTGTCTTTCTCTGCTTGACTTATTTCGCTAAGCATGATATACTCTCTAGTTCCATCCATGTTGTCGCAAATGGCAAGATTTCATTTCTTTTGATGGCTGCATAATATTCCATTGTGTATATATACCACATCTTCTTGATCCATTCATCTGTTGATGGACATCTAGGTTCTTTCCATAGTTTGGCTATTGTGGACATTGCTGCTATAAACATTCGGGTGCACGTGCCCCTTTGGATCACTACATTTGTATCTTTAGGGTAAATACCCAGTAGTGCAATTGCTGGGTCATAGGGCAGTTCTATTTTCAACATTTTGAGGAACCTCCATGCTATTTTCCAGAGTGGCTGCACCAGCTTGCATTCCCACCAACAGTGTAGGAGGGTTCCCCTTTCTCCGCATCCTCGCCAGCATCTGTCATTTCCTGACTTGTTGATTTTAGCCATTCTGACTGGTGTGAGGTGATATCGCATTGTGGTTTTGATTTGTATTTCCCTGATGCCGAGTGATGTGGAGCACTTTTTCATGTGTCTGTTGGCCATCTGGATGTCTTCTTTGCAGAAATGTCTGTTCATGTCCTCTGCCCATTTCTTGATTGGATTATTTGTTCTTTGGGTGTTGAGTTTGCTAAGTTCTTTATAGATTCTGGACAGTAGTCATTTATCTGATATGTCGTTTTCAAATATCTTCTCCCATTCTGTCAGTTGTCTTTTGATTTTGTTAACTGTTTCCTTTGCTGTGCAAAAGCTTTTGATCTTGATGAAATCCCAATAGTTCATTTTTGCCCTTACTTCCCTTGCCTTTGGCGTTGTTCCTAGGAAGATGTTGCTGCGGCTGAGGTCGAAGAGTTTGCTGCCTGTGTTCTCCTCAAGGATTTTGATGGATTCCTTTCTCACATTGAGGTCCTTCATCCACTTTGAGTCTATTTTTGTGTGTGGTGTAAGGAAATGGTCCAATTTTATTTTTCTGTATGTGGCTGTCCAATTTTCCCAGCGCCATTTATTGAAGAGGCTGTCTTTTTTCCATTGGACATTCTTTCCTGCTTTGTCGAAGATTACTTGACTGTAGAGTTGAGGGTCTATTTCTGGGCTCTCTATTCTGTTCCATTGATCTATGTGTCCGTTTTTGTGCCAGTACCATGCTGTCTTGATGATGACAGCTTTGTAATAGAGCTTGAAGTCCGGAATTGTGATGCCACCAACGTTGGCTATCTTTTTCAATATCCCTTTGGCTATTCGAGGTCTTTTCTGGTTCCATATAAATTTTAGAATTATTTGTTCCATTTGTTTGAAAAAGATGGATGGTACTTTGATAGGAATTACATTAAACGTGTAGATTGCTTTAGGTAGCATAGACATTTTCACAATATTTATTCTTGCAATCCAGGAGCATGGAACATTTTTCCATTTCTTTGTGTCTTCCTCAATTTCTTTCCTGAGTACTTTATAGTTTTCTGAGTATAGATTCTGTGCCTCTTTGGTTAGGTTTATTCCTAGGTATCTTATGGTTTTGGGAGCAATTGTAAATGGGATTGACTCCTTAATTTCTCTTTCTTCTGTCTTGCTGTTGTTGTAGAGAAATGCAACTGATTTCTGTGCATTGATTTTATATCCTGACACTTTACTGAATTCCTGTATAAGTTCTAGCAGTTTTGGAGTGGAGTCTTTTGGGTTTTCCACATATAGTATCATATCATCTGCGAAGAGTGATAATTTGACTTCTTCTTTGCCGATTTGGATGCCTTTAATTTCCTTTTGTTGTCTGATTGCTGAGGCTAGGACCTCTAGTACTATGTTGAATAGCAGTGGTGATAATGGACATCCCTGCCGTGTTCCTGACCTTAGCGGAAAAGCTTTCAGTTTTTCTCCATTGAGAATGATATTTGCGGTGGGTTTTTCATAGATGGCTTTAAGGATATTGAGGTATGTGCCCTCTATCCCTACACTTTGAAGAGTTTTGATCAGGAAGGGATGCTGTACTTTGTCAAATGCTTTTTCAGCATTTATTGAGAGTATCATATGGTTCTTGTTCTTTCTTTTATTGATGTGTTGTATCACATTGACTGATTTGCGGATGTTGAACCAACCTTGCAGCCCTGGAATAAATCCCACTTGGTCGTGGTGAATAATCCTTTTAATGTACTGTTGAATCCTATTGGCTAGTATTTTGTTGAGTATTTTCGCATCTGTGTTCATCAAGGATATTGGTCTATAGCTCTCTTTTTTGATGGGATCCTTGTCTGGTTTGGGGATCAAGGTGATGCTGGCCTCATAAAATGAGTTTGGAAGTTTTCCTTCCATTTCTATTTTTTGGAACAGTTTTAGGAGAATAGGAATTAGTTCTTCTTTAAATGTTTGGTAGAATTCCCCCGGGAAGCCGTCTGGCCCTGGGCTTTTGTTTGTTTGGAGATTTTTAATGACTGTTTCAATCTCCTTACTTGTTATGGGTCTGTTCAGGCTTTCTATTTCTTCCTGGTTCAGTTGTGGTAGTTTATATGTTTCTAGGAATGCATCCATTTCTTCCAGATTGTCAAATTTATTGGCGTAGAGTTGCTCATAGTATGTTCTTATAATAGTTTGTATTTCTTTGGTGTTAGTTGTGATCTCTCCTCTTTCATTCATGATTTTATTTATTTGGGTCCTTTCTCTTTTCATTTTGATAAGTCGGGCCAGGGGTTTATCAATTTTATTAATTCTTTCAAAGAACCCGCTCCTAGTTTCATTGATTGTTCTATTGTTTTTTTGGTTTCTATTTCATTGCTTTCTGCTCTGATCTTTATGATTTCTCTTCTCCTGCTGGGCTTAGGGTTTCTTTCTTGTTCTTTCTCCAGCTCCTTTAGGTGTAGGGTTAGGTTATGTACCTGAGACCTTTCTTGTTTCTTGAGAAAGGCTTGTACCGCTATATATTTTCCTCTCAGGACTGCCTTTGTTGTGTCCCACAGATTTTGAACCGTTGTATTTTCATTATCATTTGATTCCATGATTTTTTTCAATTCTTCTTTAATTTCCCGGTTGACCCATTCATTCTTTAGAAGGATGCTGTTTAGTCTCCATGTATTTGGGTTCTTTTTAAACTTCCTTTTGTGGTTGAGTTCTAGCTTTAGAGCATTGTGGTCTGAAAATATGCAGGGAATGATCCTAATCTTTTGATACCGGTTGAGTCCTGATTTAGGACCGAGGATGTGGTCTATTCTGGAGAATGTGTCATGTGCACTAGAGACGAATGTGTATTCTGTTGCTTTGGGATGAAATGTTCTGAATATATCTGTGATGTCCATCTGGTCCAGTGTGTCGTTTAAGGCCTTTATTTCCTTGCTGATCTTTTGCTTGGATGATCTGTCCATTTCAGTGAGGGGAGTGTTAAAGTCCCCTGCTATTATTGTATTATTGTTTATGTGTTTCTTTGATTTTGTTATTAATTGGTTTATATAGTTGGCTGCTCCCACGTTGGGGGCATAGATATTTAAAATTGTTAAATCTTCTTGTTGGACAGACCCTTTGAGTATGATATAGTGTTCTTCCTCATCTCTTATTATAGTCTTTGGCTTAAAATCTAATTGATCTGATATAAGGATTGCCACTCCTGCTTTCTTCTGATGTCCATTAGCATGGTAAATTCTTTTCCACCCCCTCACTTTAAATCTGGAGGTGTCTTCGGGCTTAAAATGAGTTTCTTGGAGGCAACATATAGATGGGTTTTGTTTTTTTTATCCATTCTGATACCCTGTGTCTTTTGACAGGGACATTTAGCCCATTAACATTCAGGGTAACTATTGAGAGATATGAATTTAGTGCCATTGTATTGCCTGTAAGGTGACTGTTACTGTATATGGTCTCTGTTCCTTTCTGATCTACCACTTGTAGGCTCTCTCTTTGCTTAGAGGATCCCTTTCAAAATTTCCTGTAGAGCTGGTTTGGTGTTTGCACATTCTTTCAGTTTTTGTTTGTCTTGGAAGCTTTTAATCTCTCCTTCTATTTTCATTGATAGCCTAGCTGGATATAGTATTCTTGGCTGCATGTTTTTCTCATTTAGTGCTCTGAAAATATCATGCCAGCTCTTTCTGGCCTGCCAGGTCTCTGTGGATAAGTCAGCTGCCAATCTAATATTTTTACCATTGTATCTTACAGAGTTCTTTTCCCGGGCTGCTTTCAGGATTTTCTCTTTGTCACTGAGACTTGTAAATTTTACTATTAGGTGACGGGGTGTGGGCCTATTCTTATTGATTTTGAGGGGCGTTCTCTGAACCTCCTGAATTTTGATGCTCGTTCCCTTTGCCATATTGGGGAAATTCTCCCCAATAATTCTCTCCAGTATACCTTCTGCTCCCCTCTCTCTTTCTTCTTCTTCTGGAATCCTAATTATTCTAATGTTGTTTCGTCTTATGTTGTCACTTATCTCTCGAATTCTCCCCTTGTGGTCCAGTAGCTGTTTGTCCCTCTTTTGCTCAGCTTCTTTATTCTCTGTCATTTGGTCTTCTATATCACTAATTCTTTCTTCTGCCTCATTTATCCTAGCAGTGAGAGACTCCATTTTTGATTGCACCTCATTAATAGCTTTTTTGATTTCAACTTGGTTAGATTTTAGTTCTTTTATTTCTCCAGAAAGGGCTTTTATATCTCTCGAGAGGGTTTCTCTAATATCTTCCATGCATTTTTCAAGCCCAGCTAGAACCTTGAGAATTGTCATTCTGAACTCTAGATCTGCCATATTACCAATGTCTGTATTGATTAGGTCGCTAGCCTTCGGTACTGCCTCTTGTTCTTTTTTTTTGTGTTGAATTTTTCCGTCTTGTCATTTTGTCCAGATAAGAGTATATGAAGGAGCAAGTAAAATACTAAAAGGGTGGCAACAACCCCAGGAAAATATGCTTTAACCAAATTAGAAGAGATCTCAAATCGTGAGGGGGGAGAAGGGGGATAAAAAGAGGTTCAAAATAAAACAAAACAAAACAAAACACCAAACAAACAAAAAAATAGAGGTTCAAAAAGGAAGAAAGAAAAAAAAAGAAAAAAGAAAAAAAAAGAAAAGAATTTTAAAAAAGAAAACAAATAGGAAAAATATAAAAAAGAAAAAATATATATATATTAGATAAACTAGTTAAAAAACGTTAAAAAAGAAAAGGTAAAAGTTAAAAAATAATTTTAACAGAAGGCGAGAAAAAAAAAAACAAAAAATGAAAAAGAAAAAAATTAAATTAACTGCAAGACTAAAAATAATCACAGGGAAAAAGCCATGAGTTCCGTGCTTTGCTTTCTCCTCCTCTGGAATTCTACTGTTCTTGGTATTGAAACCGCACTCCTTGGTAGGTGAACTTGGTCTCGGCTGGATTTCTTGTTGATCTTCTGGGGGAGGGGCCTGTTGTAGTGATTCTCAAGTGTCTTTGCCCCAGGCGGAATTGCACCGCCTTTACCAGGAGCCAGGATGAGTAATCCGCTCGGTTTTGCTTTCAGGAGCTTTTGTTCCCTGAGTGCTTTCTGTAGAGTTCCAGAGGACGGGAATAGAAATGGCGGCCTCCTGGTCTCCGGCCCGGAGGAGCCGAGAGCCCAGGGCCCCACATCTCAGTGCGCCCTCAGAGAACATTGCCCAGTTACTCCCGTCTGCCTGACCTCCGGCCGCGCTCCGAGCTCACCGACCTGCGACCGGTTCAAGGTAACACGGAGCTGTGAGCTTATTGCCGGCTCTGTCTCTGTAGCCGGCTTTCCCGTTCCAATACCCGCAAGCTCTGCGACACTCAGACACCCCCGATCCTTCTGTGACCCTGCGGGACCTGAGGCCATGCTGACCCCGCGTGGGCTTTGCCACGGTTTAGCCTCTGGAGCGATGTCCCTCATTGGAACAGACTTTTAAAAGTCCTGATTTTGTGCACCGTTGCTCCGCCGCTTGCCGGGAGCCAGCCCCTCCCCCCGGGGTCTATCTTCCCGTCACTTTGGATTCACTTCTCCGCCGGTCCTACCTTTCAGAAAGTGGTTGTTTTTCTGTTTCCAGAATTGCTGTTCTTCTCTTCGATCTGCCGATGGATTTTCAGGTGTTTGCAATCTTTAGATAAGCTATCTATCTGATCTCCGGCTAGCTGAAGTAGTCTCAGCCTGCTACTTCTCCACCATCTTGACTCCTCCCCCTCTGTGTTTCTTATTTGTTTCTTCATTTGTTTTGTTTTTTAGATTCCAGATAAAAGTGAAATCATGTGGCATTTGTCTTTCTTTGTCTAAAGTATTTCATTTAGCATAATGCCCTTTAAGTACAACCATTTTGTCACAAATGACAAGATCTCATTCTTTTTAATGGCCAAGTAATAATCCAGTGTGTGTGTGTGTGTGTGTGTGTCTGTACGTCTTCTTTTTTTTTTTTTCAAAGATTTTATTTATTTATTTGACAGAGAGAAATCACAAGTAGATGGAGAGGCAGGCAGAGAGAGAGAGGGAAGTAGGCACCCTGCTGAGCAGAGAGCCCAATGCGGGACT
This sequence comes from Mustela lutreola, assembly GCF_030435805.1. Lineage (NCBI taxonomy): Eukaryota > Metazoa > Chordata > Mammalia > Carnivora > Mustelidae > Mustela > Mustela lutreola. Next base: position 174,464,247 of record NC_081291.1, on the reverse strand, counting down.
TGATCCCAGGGCCCTGAGATCATGACCTGAGCTGAAGGCAGCGGATTAACCGACTGAGCCACCCAGGCACCCTGTACACCATATCTTCTTTATCCATTCATCTATAAATGGACAGTTATATTGCTTCCATATCTCAGCTATTAAAAATATTGCAATAAATATAAGGGTGCAGGTATCTTCAAACTAGTGTTTTCATTTTATTTGAGAAAATACTTAGTAGTGGAATTGCTGGATCATATGGTATTCCTACTTTTAATTTTTTTGAGAAAGGCACATACTGTTTTCCACAGTTAATCAATTTACATTCCCACAGTGCGCAAAGGTATTTTTCTGTTCACATCATAATCAATACTTATCATTTCTTGTCTTTTTGATTCTAGCCATTCTGACAAGCATGAGGTAATATCTTATTGTGGTTTTGATTTAAATTTACATAATGATTAGTGATGTTGAGCATCTTTTTTTTGTGTCTGTTGGCCATCTGTACATCTTTGGAAAAATGTTCATTCAGGTTCTCTGCCCATTTTTAAATCTTTTTTTTTTTTGGTGTTATATATGTTATTTATATTCAAATCGTTAATTTAAGCATTACATTTTATGTGTTAGTTTATGTGTCTAACCTAGTTGCTGGCACATGGCAGATAATAAACAAAATTTGATTCCTTTCCTATGCTACTTCATTCACCCTTATGAAATGACTTAGCAACTTGAAACTGAACTTAGTTTGAGTAGGGTCTAATCATTACAAAAGCCATTAGGGTTTTTACCTTTCTTTATGATACAGTCCTTAAATTAGTATAAGCTAAGACTGAGCTAGATTTTTTCCCTCATGTTGTTTCCTCATATTGTTGACTTATATTGGACTTGTATGTCTCTAAAATCCCCTAGATCTAATTCTTGTGAGTGACTCAAGCCATGTCTTGCCAATAAATTGTTCAATAAATCCCTTTTAAGAGAGTATCTTTTCCCACTTCCCTTACTGATAACTTCTTTTTACAACCCTTTCCCTCCTACTCCCTTCCAGAAATCTGTGTACTACATGAAACTCTCCTGGGATCCCATTCAGGCTGTAGAAAAGAGAAAATCTCTGGTTATCTAATGGGGTTGAAAAGTCAATCAATAAGCAACATGGATTTAGTAAGAAAAAATAAAGCCAAGCACCAAAGCTTCAATGTTTGTTGCTAAGCTGTGGCATTCTGAAAGATATTTCTTTGATACCAGCTACCGGTAGACTTCTTTAAAAAAATAATAAGATGTAGTATAAGACCAGATTGCGTTTAATGCTGGAAGTTTATGTCATAGGACTAAATTAAATAAATAATTGAAGTAAGGGTTATTTATCACTGATTTAAAAGAGAATAATATGTTTAATTATGGGTAACACTTTTGGAGAAGTGGCTAGATGTCTGTGCACAAGAGAGACATAAGGATTATTGGAGGTTAAAAAAACATAACTATAAAGAGAGAGGAAATGAGCCAAGAACATTCATACTAAAGAAAGGAAGACAAAACCAAATTCACTATAAAAGATACTGAGGGGAAAATATCAGATACTCTTTTACGATTCCAAAATAAAACATAAACATATAAACTATAAAATTTGCTTTAGAAAAAATTTTGAAATTAAGCATTAGGATTAATCTGAGCATTTAGTCAAGGAAGAATGCAAAGTTATTCCTCTCAGGAGTTGTAGAAATTCCCCCTCTTTGCAAGTGAAATCATCAGTTAAAGATATTGCTTTATGAATATCAGCATGCTAATAAGTTCTTTGGCCCTATAGTCACTTCCCTTAATTCTGTTGAGCTCTGAGGGCTTCCTAAAGATGAAGTCATTGAAATTGATTTTTATGAAAAAAAATTTTTTTTTAATTTTTTATTTTTTATAAACATATATTTTTATCCCCAGGGGTACAGGTCTGTGAATCACCAGGTTTACACACTTCACAGCACTCACCAAAGCAATACCCTCCCCAATGTCCATAATCCCACCCCCTTCTCCCAAACCCCCTCCCCCCAGCAACCCTCAGTTTGTTTTGTGATTATGAAAAAATTTTAAAACCTCCAAATTCTAGTTATACCAGTATATTTTATAAGGATGCTCTATTTATTTTCTAAAGTATTCAAATTTTTACCTTGGGAAACTCTGGTATAGGATAATTATGATTTTGGTTAGGAGTCTTCTCTTTGGGGTGTTATCCAGACTCAAAGATCCCTAGAAGGTTGAAGGGAAAGGAAGGCATTTCTGTTGCATTCTCTGAAAATATACCTAGGAAGGGGTAGCTGAATTGGAAAACCAAGAAAGCTGAAAGTAAACTCATGTAGTGAGTATGAAGGGCACCTTGAGGATGGATGCCCACATCTAGTAGCAGGGCAGGAAAAGTAGTGGCAGGGTTAGTTGAAATCTGCATTGTCCAAAAGGAAAGCTAAGGTGAGGTAGTTGTGCATTTATCAGCCAAGAGTAAAATCTGAGCATTCCTAGAAGTAGTAGCTCTTGTAGTGGAAATGGTGTGTCATCTTAAAGCAACTGTACATCTTTGGACAGCTCTACATGTCTTCCATCGTTTAATCATGTGCTTCTGTTTTGGTAGCCTAGTACTATAAGTGAAATTATGTTCTACTTTTTTTCCAAATCATTAGAGAGTATTTTATCCATGATTTCCTCCTGGAAAGGTGACACACCTTTAAAGATATCTCTATTTCATTCCTGGAAGTTTCTTAGAGAAGTAACCTTACCATGCTCGGAAAAGGCCCTCCATTCGCTCTGATCTCTTATATCTTCTAATCTTATCACCACCTGGCTGTTTCAAAAGCTGCTGACCCATGTGAGGAAACTCTTAGCTAAAGCAAAGATATGTCATTGACAACTATTCTGATGTACTACTTTCAACAACTTATGACCTATAATTTGCATCCATCCTTACCTGTTCCTTCCAGTTTTATATCTGGGTCATTTGACTTTCCCAATCCTGCCTCTTCATCTCAGACATGGAATGTTCTTGAGGAAGGAAGCTTTAATCCTGTTCTTTCCCCAAAGCACAGGTTCTCCAGGATAGGACTTTTAAGAAAACTGCTGAAACTTTGCAGTAGTGGACAGCACACAGAATAGCTTAAATTTTGTCCTACATAATTACCTATAATTACTAACTGCTTCAAACCTTTGCCAAAGATATATGTTCAGATCCTGCAAGGTTTCTCTATGCCATTGGAGGGTCAATTCAACCCCCGCAGTGGCATTCTCCTGAGACTTGCACATCTCAGTTTTCACACATGGTTTCCTTTTGTGCCTCTGGGAAATGCAGAAGTTCTTTCCTCATCTAGTCTCTTTCCTATCCTGTCACAGGAGTCTGACATATACTTCTTGGCAAATTTCCCCAACTTTCTCATGCTCATCACTGCCTTTCATCACAAATGTGTGGTGTGAATTATATGCACCAGATGAGGCAGCCCTCTTATTCCATAGTATATTTATCAAAACTGAGCTTTTGAATCCCAAATTATGCCATTCATTGTGCCTTAGTCTACTTTGAAACTGTGCTAAGTCCATATACATTCTTTTACATGGTTTTTTGCTATACGAGGTGAAAGTAGGGTCAGAACTCTGTTGTTTTCCAGGCAAAGTCTGATCATGGGTGTCAATACTGTTCCTCAGAAAGAAAACATATGTAGCAAGTAGAGGTCATTTCCAAAATTCAGATGTTTTGAGAGGGAAACACAAAATAAATTGATGATTAAATAAAGGATTTCTCCAACTTTCTAAGCTACTGCTCTATTAAGGAAATATATTAATAGACCAAAAGACCAGAACCCTCTAACTTGTGTTTTCCTCAAGAACAATAAAGAAATTTATTTTGTATATATGTATAAATTGAAGGCTTCAATTTAGTGGCACCCAAGTAGATCAAAGAGCAGTCTTTCCTAAAGTAAATGCTGTTTCTATCCTAGAATGTGAAGTGAGATTTGCAACTCTCAAAATGGTGAACATCCAACCTCAAAATTGAGACATTCTCCATCTCCTGTGTTGTTATAAGGATATTAAAGGACTTGGCATTGAGTATTAATAAGTCTGAGTCTCACTCTTTCTTAAAAGGAAATATCAATTTGATAAGGTCCTTCTTTGGGTTTAGTTTTCTTACTGAACATAAAAATTGTGTAGCTACTCTATTTATTTATGGTCCTCACATGGGATGTGGTCTCAGTGGTAAAGTTTTAATTATTGTAGAAAATGTAGAACTTACATATTTATGATGTTTTCCTATTGGGACATGGAAAGAGAGTTACATAGAGAAATCTGTTATTTTTTCCTTCTGTAAGTAGCTATGCTATAAACATTTACATTTATATATAGTATATATATTATGCTATATACATGTACAAAATAGGGTTGTTATTTATTTTTATAGTTACATTTTTGGAGTCCATTAGATCTACTTTGGGAAGTAGATTTTCTTGGTGCTGGCTATAATCATGACATCATTAGAGGTTACTCTCTCCTTTGAGATGCATTTAAAATTGATTTGCATCCCCTATTTTATGTCCAATAAGAAATCCAATGTTTTTCCCAACACTCCTGTGAATTCCAATGAGTGTACATTCTCACGGTCACTCCTAATTCCAATTTCTGCTTTACTCTGAATTTAATCTACCTATTTTTCTCTTCCCCTTGTTGCTTTCTTCATTATTTACTTTAATAAGGAACATTACCCATGTCTTCAGGTTCTCCCATATTTCAGTCACAGAAAGCATTTGTAGATACAGTAAATTATACTGAAGATTTAGAGTCAAGGGGGTGGGGGGGCCATTGTGGTAATACACAGCAATTTACATAAAAAGGGAGTGTCAAATATCTTTGTTTCTTGAGGTTCTTTCCTTACTATTCCATCCTTTGCATTAACAGTCAGGAATTTCCAACTGGCAAATATTCCACTGAGTATGCAATATTTTAACCCCACTGTTCCTGAGGGCCCTTCAGTAAAAATATATTATCAGAATTATTTCTGAACAAATGGATTTTCATGTAAAAAGTATTTTCTTCAATACAATAAAGATAATAGATAACCAAATATAATTGCAAGTGATCTTTTTTATAGCACAGTTGAATTATTTTAATTTTTTCTTATTTTCTTGAATTTAAAAAAAAATTGGTATTTTTTTGCAGGTTTAATTTTGATATAAAGATATCTCAGAGGGGTCCCTGGTGGCTGAATCAGTAAAGTGTCTGTCTTTAGCTCAGGTCATGATCCCAGGACCCTAGGATAGAGCCCCTATAAGGGGCTCCCTGGTTAGCAGGGAGCCTGTTTCTCCCTCTGCCTGCTGGTCCCCGCTGCTTGTGCTTTCTTGTTCACTCTCTCTCTCTTAGACAAATAAGTAAAATTTTTTTTTTTTTTAAAGATATCTCAGAGATGAGTACTTACTTTAACTATGTAACTATATAAAATCCTATCAGGAAAACTCCTTGTTTTTCTTTTGTGGCTCTTTTGTTTTTAATAATAATTTGAATTTCCCCACACTGATTTTTTTCCAAATCTAAATTTTGTTCAAAAATTTATTTTTCCTGCAATTTTTAATGAAAAACATGTTTTGATATGCATCATTGGCCATTGTCCTTTTTTATGTTGTTTATTTCTACCAGGCATTCATTTTAATTTGAATAAAGACAGCTAAGTTTAACATTTAATTGATAGCATTGTCAATTTTAATAATTGAGAAACATTATTATTTAATACACTTAAGTAACATAGCCTTTGGTTGAGAAGTTCTGCTTATCATGGTTTTAAATGCACAAGGAAAGAGAAGGGATATACGCAAAGGATTCCACCAAAGGTGGGGGGAGCAGAGAGGCAGACACAGAAATGGGACAACTGAGTAATTCAGACTTGCTACTTCTCTCTGGCTAAATGGCTCTTAGGTTATGCACACCAACATCAGAATTCCATGGGGACAATTGTCAATGTCAAAATGGAGAGATTAAATCTTTTCTAGCCCTGTTTAGATCTCGCCTCCAAATACTTCTGTGTTTTGTTCACCTCTGCTCTCACCTGCCTTATAATCCCTACTAGACTTCGTGCAATAGCCACTTCTCACTGCTTCCTATGGAGCACAGTTTAGAGAGTTCACGTCTCCAGTTAAAACTCTATAGTTTCCCACCTAAAGCAATGTGTTCTGCTAGATATAAGACCACCTACCCTGGAGAGAAATAGCCTTTTTCCTTAGGGGCAGTAATTACAAAAAGTTGTCCTCCTCCTTGATAAGTTAGATACCCTGGCATCTTTCCCCACAGACATAGTCTGTCTTTGTCACTCCAGAACATTTGTGTTTTATTTCCCATTGTTCAGCACTCTTTTGGAGTGCTTTTCTTTCTTCCTAGTTCCATCTGACTTTGTTTTCTGTAGGACAGAAGATTTTTTCCTCAGGAGCCTTCTTACTCTACCACAATCAATCCCAAAGGTGCTTATTGCTTGAGGGCATTTGCATGGCTGGCACTAGTCGGTAGAAGACATGATTTGATACAGGAATTCTTCCAGGTGGTCGTGCTCATGTTATGGCATATGTACAAGATATTCACTTAGGTTTACACCTGAGTGTAAATAGACACAAATAGGCATAGAGATCTAAACTTCTGCGAGAGTAAGAAGAGCATACCATACTTAATTTTTTATTTGACATATGAATATATTAGAATGTGCTTTAACACTGTTTTCTCAAAGCTAAGTATTTACAATACCGTCTTGTTTCATCAGTGAGCCTTATAGCCATTGCTTTTTCTCAATATTCACACCAAATTGTACAAATGACAGATTTTACCTTATCTGAAACATCCTGTTAAATTTATGGTTATATTTAAAGTAAAATATCTGTGTTTCTGTTTTCATTTTCATTTTTATTTTATTTTATTTTATTTTAATTTTAATTTTAATTTTTAAAGATTTTATTTATTTATTCGACAGACAGGGATCACAAGTAGGCAGAGAGACAGGTAGAGAAAGATGGGGAAACAGGCTCCCTGCTCAGCAGATAGCCCAATGTGGGGCTTGATCCCAGGACCCTGAGATCATGACCTGAGCGAAGGCAGGGGCTTAACCCACTGAGCCACCAGGCGCCCCTTCAGTTTTGTTTATATTTTTATTTTTATTTTTTTTAAAGATTTTATTTATTTATTTGACAGAGAGAAATCACAAGTAGTCGGAGAGGCAGGCAGAGAGAGAGAGAGGGAAGCAGGCTCCCCGCTGAGCAGAGAGCCCGATGCGGGACTCGATCCCAGGACCCTGAGATCATGACCTGAGCCGAAGGCAGCGGCTTAACCCACTGAGCCACCCAGGTGCCCCCATTTTTGTTTTTAAAGCACATGTACAGATTTGGATGAGGAGATTCATTTATTTATTTATTTATTTTAAAGTCATGATGTAAATCCACTCAACCATACTTTGTTGCTCTAGGCTCTAGCCTACACACAGTTTTTCGTTAAAATATTATTCAAACTGAGGACATTTGCAGTAGTCTGGAACATATTTTCTCTAGTACTTGACTCTAAGCTCTCTCTATACATCTTAGAATTCTCTGAAATAAATTCTCTGGCATATTCGAGTATCACTGAGTAAATAGCAGCTATGCCTATATCAAGAGCAGTATCAGTCTGAGTGAAAAATATGCCAGCTTTATTAAGAGCATCTTTAATGGATTTAATTAAGCTTCTTATTCTGTCACTAATACCATTTTCTGAATAAAGAACTTCTCCATACATAACACATTATACACTATAAAATATTTTAAACATAAAGAAAAATATAGTGGAAATCATAATGAAAACCTACCATCACCCAGCTTTGTCAAATCCTAATGTTTTGTTTATATGCTCTGATAGTTTAATTAAACATTACAGGGGTGCCTGAGTTGCTCAGTGGGTTAAGCCTCTGCCTTCCGCTCAGGTCCTAATCTCAGGGTGCTGGGATCAAGTCCTGCATCAGGCTCTTTGCTCAGCGGGGATCCTGCTTCCTCCCTACCCCCACACCTGCCTCTCTGCATACTTTGGATCTCTGTCTGTCAAATAAATAAATAAAGTCTCTAAAAAAAAAAAAGAAAAAAACATTAAGGATTTATTTGAGTCCCACTATTCAATTATCCCCTCTTTCACTTCCCTCTCCTTTTTTCTTTCTTTCTTTCTTTAGAACTAACTAATCTCTTTGTTGTTTATCAAATCAGCATATGTTTATACTTTAAATATGTATTTGTATATTCTGAAATAATATTTAATTTTTGTGTTATTAAAGCCTATAAATGTTATCAGAATAGAATCATTTCTCTGAAACTTAGTTTTTCTTCACATTATGTTTAAGATTTTTTCTATTAATACTTATAGGTATAAATATTCATTTTTACTAGTAAGGATTCCATTGCATGAACATAGCTCCATTTACTTCCCCTTGTATTGTCCTTTGCTGTTCACTTTCCTAGCAGTTACACTCTCAAAGCAGTTACATTTTCACACTCCTTGATGCAAAGACATGTGAGCATTAATAATGATTATTGCTCTTTAAAGCCATTCAAATTTGGAATGGTTCATTATGCAGCAGTAGTGCTAATTTCATTCCTTCCATTGAAAATAACAGAATATTTCTTTTCTTAATCCCTAAAGTACTTTCTATTTCTCATTGGATCCATGTCTTTAATGCTTTTTTTTTGTTGATGTTGTTATTGAAGTGTAGTGGACATAAAATATTAGTTTCAGGTGTAGGACATAGAGCTTCAAAATTTATATGCATTGTTAAGTAATTATTAGGATAAATCTAGCTGCCATTTATCATCATTCAAAGTTGTTATAATATTGGGATGCCTGAGTGGATCAGTTGGTTAAGTGTCTGGTTTCTCAGGTCATGATCTCAGGGTCCTGGGATCAAGTCCCATATTGGGCTCCTTGCTCATGGGGGAGCCTGCTTCTCCCTCTGCCTGCTTCTGCTTGTGCTCTCACTCTCTCTGATAAATAAGTAAAATATTTTTAAAAAATTAAAGAAAGCACAAAGTTGTTATAATACAATTAACTATATTCCCTGTGATGTACACTACATCTTCATGACTTACTTATTTTATAACTGGAAATTTGTACCTCTAATCCCCTTCACTTAGTTCACTCATTCCCACAATCCCTCCCCCTTTGGCAATCAGTAGTTTGTTCTCTGTATCTGTGAGTCTGTTTCTCGGTGTTTTGTTTTGTTTTGTTTCTTAGATTCCACATTTGGTGAAATTATATACTATTTTTCTTTATCTGACTTACCTTACTTAATGTAAAACCCTCTAAGTCCATCCATGTTGTTAGAAATGGCAAAATTTCATTTTTTTTTTATAACTAAAATTCCACTGCGTGTGTGTGTATGTATATATCACATCTTCTTTATCTATTCTCTATCAAGGGACACCATTTAGGTTGCTTCCTTATCCTGGCTATTGCAAATAATGCTGCAATGAACATAGTAGTGCACATATCTGAATAAGTATTTTCATTTTATTCAGATAAATATGTAGAAGTGGAATTGGTGGTATTTCTATTTTTAATTTTTTGAAAAACTTCCATTCTGTTTTCTTTAGTGGCTGCACAGTTTTGCATTCCTACTAAGAGTGCAGGAGGGTTCCCTTTTCTCCACATTCTTGCCCTCACTTGTTATTTTTTGTCATTCTGGCTAGTATAAGATGATATCTCATTACGGTTTTGATTTGCATTTCCCTGATGGTTAGTGATTTTGAGCATCTTTTAGTGTATCTGTTGGTCATGAGAGCCTGTTTCTTAGAGAAATGTCTATTTAGACCCTCTGTCCTTTTTTTTAAATTAGATTTTTTGTTTTCTTGATATTGAGTAGTGTGTGTTCTTTATGTAGTATGGATATTAATCCCTTTTAGGTTATATCATTTGCAAATATCTTCTTCCTTTCAGTATGTTCCCTTTTCATTTTGTTAATGGTTTTCTTCATTGTACATAATTTTTCTTAGTAGGTCCCTTTGTTTGGTTTTGGTTTTTGTTGCCCTCGCCTGAGGAGACAGTTCCAAAAAAATATTTCTAAGACCAATGTCAAAGAGTTTATCGCTTATGTAATATCTTTGGTAGTAGTTTTTGAGGGTCTCTATCTTAGTTCATCAGTGAATTGTATGTTCTTCAAGACATAGGCCTGGAATCCCTATCTTATGTGTTTATTTTCCTACACTTGGCTTCTTGGCTTGGTATTTCTAACCATTATTTCATTTCTAATACAAATAAAACAAGTTGATGTTAAAATACATTTCATTGATGTTTTTCTTTTCCACAAAAGCCTATGCCTTATTAAAGTATTCAGCATAAACCTCCCCAAAATGTGCACTTTGGCATGTGGATTACTTTGACCTGAAGTCAGTCAAGTTCCAAAATACTTAGAGAGAGTTCTTTATTTCCCCTTTAACTGTCTAAAAGAATCTAGATAAAGAGCCTTTTCCAGGAAGAGTACAGATCACCAGAAATAATTACCAAGAATGTGGGCCAACTATGGTAAACTGTGAAGAAGCTCGGTGAGGTCTGGTGATCAAATTCCTCTCTCTGTCTTATTTTCTTTGCAGGGGATGGCAGGCATTTGTTTCCAAAACATTTGTTCTTCCTATCTTACTGTGAATTGTCTTTCTTCCCTTTCAAGTCTCAAACCACTGCCCCCTTCTTAACTCAATTGCAAACAATTCACTATTTCATGTTTGAATAAAATGAGGGTGATGAAAAATGCCAACCTCACCATTGTAATTTTTTATTTGATATACTCAGAAGATAGGGCTCATGTTGAAAGTGAGCTTGCCTTACCCTTCTTCAGGAATATATTCACTGTATTTCCTAGTGATTAGTGATAAAATAGTTATCTTATTTTATCATTTTAGATCTATCATAATTCTGTTGTCTGTAATCATAAGGTGTTCAATCTTTAGTTCATGTTTAAATTATGCTTAAAATTAAGCTTTAATTTATGCTTAATTTATACAGTTATATAATGATCTTACTTCTACTTCCTTCTTTTGTTATTCTCCTAGATCTACTGAAATTTTACCCAGTGATATTTTTCTTAAAGAGCAGATGATTTGTCAGGCCCATGGTACACTCTCTGTGAGCTAAGTATGCTATGCCACCTCTCTTCTGGGGTCCATCTTCCTATCCTGAGTATAAATAGGGGTCAATGAATATAAAACAGCTGAAAGAATGGATTCTGAAAAAGTTGCTTTTGTACTGATTAACCCTGCTCACCTGAAAGTACAAATCTTTATGCCTCTCAGAATTACTTCAGTTTAATTAGGAATGAACTCATAAAACCATAGAATATCATGGCTGGGAAGGAGATCTTAAATTCCATCTAATAAGACCTTACTCATCAAGGCAGAAATGAATGAAATAGTCACTATTTGAACAATTTTGGTTTCAAAATCTAATTTTCATATGGCTCACTTAATAGATGAAGGAAAAAAGCCCCAGTAACTTGCCAGTGAGACATCTCTAGGATAGGGCCACGGCACTACATGGATTCATCTCTATGATCTCAATAATACGATGTGATGTGGGAAACAAACCAGAAGAGAAATTATTAAATTTCCTTATTACCTACAGTAATAGGTAATTTGACAAGTCTTTGAAACAGGCTGAGTGACATTCCTCTAGGGACTCAACTGCCTCGATGTTGACATTTTGTAAGGGCAAAAGACAATCCTAGCCCAACTACCTCCTTACCCCACTGGATCCTGTAAACTTACTTTAATGTAAAAAAAAAAAAATTGGAAACTTCCTTTATCTCTTACCCGCCCCCCCGCCATGATACATGTTGGCAATCATCCCCCAAGCATATGGCCTGCTGATATACATCTGAAGGGTCTCATGACTAAGGTTTTATTAGACAGTAATAAATGACATTTTTCCAATAATAGCTAACCCCCTCAAGGTCCTTACCTAGATGATTTGTCATGCCCATGGTACACTCTCTGTGAGCTAAGTATGCTATGCCACCTCTCTTCTGGGGTCCATCTTCCTATCCTGAGTCTTACGCTATCCCAAACCCCCTTCCAATTTCAAAGTATATAATGGGACCTCTTCATGAGCCTAGTGCCAATCTTTCTGCCCATGGGTCCTGTCCCTGTGCTTTAATAAAGCCTCTTTTTTCACCAAAGACATCTCAAGTATTTTTTCTTGGCCATCAGCTTTGAACCCTAACATCTTTCCTACATCACCATTTATTCTGTCTCTCATGTTGCTTACCTATCAAAAAAAAAATTTTTTTTTAGACAGTTTATACATATTTGAATGAAAGGAGTGAGAAAAGAACCACACTAAAATTTCCCTCAAGGGAGATTAGGACTTTCCAAATGACTCTGAGCTAGCAAGATGTACCAGTGCAGTTCATTGCCAGCAGGGAAGCATCCTAGATCATTTTCTTTTTTCCAAGCCATTCTGTTATTATCTAAATAGATTCTTCCTAAGTGATGAGTGAGTAACATTCCAAAATCATTTGTCAGTGAGTCCCTCTAGATCTTGGAAGTGATTTTCCCATACAAATAACATAATGAATGACTATTATGTTCCTTGGCCAATATTGCAAAGTCATTTTAACACACAAGACACCTAAGTATATTGGAATTGTTTCAAATACATCTAACCATCATCTGTCTCATTGTTTCTATGGGACAATTGCTTTCTTAATTCTAAGTCTTTTTCTTTCAACAGTAGCAGTCATTTCTACATCAATATAGAGCACGATCTATATTGGTGGTTGGTTGAGTTAAACCCAGGAGCCATTAAAGGAACTTTTTTTTACTCAATACATTTCTATAACTGCATGACAGAAAAAATGATGCAGGATAAACACTCTCCAGTTCAGATCAAAAGAAGAAAGAAGTATTGCACCCAAGAGTAGCATGCAGTTTCATAGTTATGTAGAAATTCTTGATGATAAAATTGTATATAAATTGAAGACTGCCTAACTCTCAGTTTATATCTTCTGTTCTTTCCATTTTGTATCTTGATCCCATTTTAGAAATTACGCTCTATGGAAATTTGAGAACCACATTTAATTAGAATAGCCATATTATATGAAACTACTTCCATTTTTCATGGGTCTGAACTTTGCAAATTATTTTTTATTCAAGTGTTATATTTTCATTCAACTTCATGATTTTTTTGGTAATGTGCACTGTTGTAACAGAAACTTTTAAACTTAAAAATTAACTTTGACTTGCCAAAAAAAAGCTTTGTTTCTGAAAGTAATTATTTGCAATAATTGCCATGCTATTTTCTGAAAAGGTAAGATTCCTGGCATCATATGGCAACCCCATTCCTGGGTCTCCTGCTGGCTTCTGTCAGATTAATGTGTGCTGCTCCCCTGCTGAAAAATCCACTTGGTTCTCCTTCAGACCACCTGTGGAGGAAGAGAGGGGCTTTTTTTTTTTTTTTTCCCCCTTAAATTTCCAAGAGAATGAGAATAGATAGAATGTGGATCAGAGGATTAAGTATCACTTACCTTAGTGCTTTGAGAGAATTTAATTTCAAGAACAAAACAAGTTGAACTTCTGGTCTCACAAGCTACTAGCATACTCTCAAATTTTTCTTAAATAATTTGACAACACTTTGACTTTCTACATGCCCTCTCATTCTGCTCAAATCTTGCCATCTTTCATCTTCTTACTGTAAAACAACATTTCTTTAAAAGGGAGCCAATATTGGCTCTTGGTAAAGGTTAAGAAGGTTCAGACACGAGATTGTTACTGTGTTAATCACCCAGTGTCTACATTGAGAGTATGTGTATTTTTTTCCCCTTTCCATCATTATTATAACTTTTCTCAGAGCAGAGTCATCATCAATGAACATCAAGTGCCAGCAACTTCTCTTCATTCTTTATTCAGGGAGGGGATCAGCTTGATAGCTGCATTCTTATCAGAAAATGTTAGACTGCACTCCCATTTAAAGATCACAAAACCAATACGGATCTGAAATACCAAAGGTGTCAAGTGTGAGAGGTGATAAGTCTATTGAATTTGTTATACCAGACATTTGAAATCAATCTGAACCCTGTTGGGATGTCTTTTAATTTTGAAAAACTTAACTTTGAAATATATTTTTGTTTGTTTGTTTTCTGAATTTTAGGGGACTCTCTTCTTTGCAGTTAGGTGAATGGTATGAAGTTTTGTGTTGTTGGATTCCCATAGAGGCAGCACTTCATAAGTCATTTTCTATTTTCTTAAGAATGAAACCCTTTATCTTACTGTAGAAAGTTCCATGTGTTTTCCTCCTTCTGCGATAATATCTATGCTTTTAGTATTTTTTGACTGAAAAAAAAATAAAATTACTGACATTTACTATACACTTAGTAATGATTTTGAATGTATTTTATTAATCGCCAGGTCATTTTTATATATATGACAAAGAATACAGAATTGTATGAAGAATATTTTACTCAGTTTATAGACAGTGTTTAGACAGCAAATAGGTATGATCTTTAATCATACTTCCATGTTGGTCCCCAGAGATTGTCTTTTGTTTGTTGAGAACTATAGACTATTGTAGTATAAGTTGGTGTGTGGTTTTATTAGGGGTTTATGTATATGCTAATCATTTACTCATAAAAGGAGTGGTGAACCATAAAATATGATCTATGTGAAAGGCATTTCTTAATTTATTAGGGAAAAAAAGAAAGATAAAGATGATTTAATGATACTCAGATTTATACCAAATCTGATTATGGTTACAATGCATGAACCTTTACTCAATTCCTACTTTTAAGAGATAGTGTGTCTTGTGTGTATATGAACTGACCTCTCCTTAGCCCTACTTAGTTATCACTTCAGAAGTCTTAGCTCCATTTCTGATTGCTCATAGCATTTGGCAAGGAAATTATTTTTATTCTTCAAAATCATTTCTGAAATTTTATTATAAGGTATCTACCCTTGGAGGGGGGAAAGTTATTTACCTTACTAGAGACCTAAAAGGAAATTTCTACCAAATACCAACTTAAATACTTGTCTTCACTAATAACTGTTGCTTCCAGAGAATGTCCAAGGCCTCTAGCTCAGCCCAACCCATGGAAAATCTTGCTCATTATCTTACCAGATCCCTGAGCATTTATGAATCTTTCTCAAAGAGTCTTGCTCCTGAGTTTTGTTTTGTTTTCTTTCTATACTTTTCTTCCTTCCTTCCTTCCTTTCTTTCTTCCTTCCTTCCTTCCTTCCTTCCTTCCTTCCTTCCTTCCTTCCTTCCTTTCTTTATTTTTTTCCCTTTCTTTATTTATTTCTCTCTCTTTCTTACTATCTATCCATAGTTTTCTTTTAATTATCCATCCCCTTAATACCTAATTACGACTTAAGGCATAGATGCTTCTAGGGATATTTCTAGTTAGGGTCTTAAGAAAACTAAGAATCGAAAGAAAGGGAATGAGTGTATTTTACCCTTTGGAATATCCTAGGTGCCTAAAATAGGAAACTGCTCTGAGAAAACCTCAATAAATATTATATGAATGAGTAAACAAACATCCAAATGATTCTTGAGTAGCAAAATTAAGTATTGGAGTAAATACATTTTTTTCTCTGAGCCTTCAAATCATACCACTCAGTGTTGTCCAATCTTCTTATTTGCATAGAGCACTATACAATTATAAGGTCTAGCTATAGGGGCTATTTTGCTGCTTTTCCAAATTTCCAAATATTTTCCAAATAGATAAACTATTATCTCACATAATTGCTACTTTTACTCACAAGCAGTCGCCTGACTTTTTTTTTTTTCTGATTTTTTTCTGACTTTGCTTTGTTTATTTGTTTTAATAATTGGTTCTATATCCCAAGTGTTCATCAATAAATCAATAGATAAAGATAATGTGGTTATATACACACAGAGACACAGACACAAACACTGGAATATTACTCAGTCATAAAGAAGAATGGAATCTCAGTGGGTTGAGGCCTCTGCCTTGGGCTCAGGTCATGATCCCAGGGTTCTGGGATCGAGCCCTGCATCAGGCTTTCTGCTCATTGGAGAGCTTCCTCCTCTCTCTCTGCCTGCTTCTCTGCCTACTTGTGATCTCCATCTCTCAAATAAGTAAATAAAAAATCTTAAAAAAAAAAAAGAAGAAGAATGGAATCTCACCATTTTTAACAACATGGAGGGATCTAGAAGATGTAATGCCAAATGAAATAAGTCAGTCATACAAAGACAAACACCACACAATTTCGCTCATATGTGGAACTTAGGAAACAAGTGAACAAAGGAAAAAAGAGACAAACGAAAGACCTGACTCTTACATATAGAGAACAAAGTTGTGGTTACCAGAAGGGAAGTTGGGGAGGGTAATGAGTGAGGTAGCTGAAGGGGATCAAGAGTACACTTATTTGATGAGCCCTGAGTAATGTATAGAATTGTTGAATCACTATATTATACATCTGAAACTAATATAACACTGGATGCTAATTATGCTGGAGTTAAAAAAATAATAATTGGTTGTGGATTTTTTTTTAAGATTTTATTTATTTATTTGACAGAGAGAGATCACAAGTAGATGGAGAGGCAGGCAGAGAGAGAGAGAGAGAGAGAAGCCGGCTCCCTGCTGAGCAGAGAGCCCGATGCAGGACTCGATCCCAAGACCCTGAGATCATGACCTGAGCCAAAGGCAGCAGCTTAACCCACTGAGCCACCCAGGCGCCCCTTGGTTGTGAATTTTAAATCTTTTCTTATTAAATATTCTCTTTAAAGCTGCATGTGTTGATACAGAATAAGGACAAAGAATACATCTGAATTTTGAGTATGGATCTCTTACCACTGGTGTGCAGCTTTAACAGTAATAGATTGCTCATTTTATGGTAGAATCTATGATGATACCTGCTGAGATCAGCAACATGGACCTAGTTAGTACATGACATTGCTATGTTATTAAGTGATATATGGCCATTAACACACTGATGCTCTCTGTCTCCCTCCTCAAAGAATAATAGTAGAGTAAATCATTAAAGACACAAGAGATTTAAAAAATCTCTCTCTCTCTCTCTGCCTCAGAGATAATGAGAAACGATATTCCTACAGTAAATAGGACTTTTTTGATAGTGCTTATCTCACTGACATGACCCCTTCAAAAGGTTCAAAAGGTGATAGGATGTTTTGCCAAACCACCACTGTGCTTGAGCTTCTGCTCAGTTCCCAATCAGATTTGGCAGTTATCCATGTTTGGAAACCTTGAGACTCTGAGAAAGGTCCGAGTTCTGTTGGCTTCTCAGACACCTTGCTGTGACTTGGAATAAAATAAATCTACTCAGCAGCCAAGGAGTGATAAAAAGGGAGATAGAAGGGTCAGAGAAGAAAAAGTTGATAAAATCTTCATCTACGATTGAGAATTTTTTGTTGTTGTTGTTTGGAACCTTGATTGTCAGAACTTGGAAAATTTCAAGAAAGAGAAACTTCCAATCTGCTCTGAGGTTGTATGTAAAAGGAACATGACATACTAAAAAGTCTGTTGAAGTTACATGTTATGCCTAAAGAAATGGGATTTTATTTATACCTCCTACAGAAGAAATTATTGATGACTTTCAACTGTCCCTTGCATAAAGTTGGGTTGAAATTTAACATAGGAAAATTAATAAAGGCCCTATTCCTAAAAGTTGGCTGTCAATCTCAATTACTGGGCAAAGTTGCCAAGACCATCACATACATGAATATAGGATACTTGCTAATGATAGAACTGTATCAAAGAACAATATTAGGTTCTGTTGGTTAAAGCCTTGGGATTAAAAGAACTAAGCAATATCTGTCACAATATTAAGTTCTTCAGAGAAATGTGCAAAACAAGGTTATTTTTAATCCATTTATTTAGAAGCATGGTCATATTCAGAAATGAGCATTTTGTGTCTCTAAACTGAGAGCAAGGTTCTTCACAAGATTTGCATGATTAGGACAGAATTTGCAAATCTGTTTGTCTTATGAGAGCTTCTCAGTGAACAAAGCTACTTTACCCAAAAAGGGTTGGGCATCGTCTGAATTCCATTGGCTATAGTTAAAACATTCATGATCTTAATATTCATAAGAATCAGGAGTACACTGGTTGTGTAAGTTAGGTTTCATATTAGTTGCTTACTAGTGCTGTCATGTTAAATTTTGAAAACTTTTAAACATTTTATTTATATTTTTGATAGAGAGCAGCAGAGAGGGGCCTGAATGGGGGTTAGGGCAGAGAAAGAGGAAGAGGAAGAAGCATACTCCCTGCTAAGACTCATGGGTCTCAGGACCCTGGGATCATGACCTGAATAGAAGGCAGATGCTTAACCAACTGGGCCACCCAGGTGCCTCTAAATTTTGAACATTCTTAGCTCTAGAATATTTTTGAGCCTTGTAATACCTGTTTCTTTTGGCCACCCTCCCCACTATTGGTCTCCTTTTCCTTGTCAGGTAGCCCCCACACTTTAACATGAATAAGAGTCACCTTGGAAACTTGTTATAAGGAGATTTTAATTTTGTATGCTGGGTTGATCTCAGGAATTTCATTGAAAAGTAACTCTTTGGATAACCCCAGTGAAGTGGTTGCCCACACTTCAAGAAATCTAATTTAGATCTTTCTTTATCTAGCATCATTCTTCTGATTAACATAGAGCTGGGTTTCTATCTTCCTGAATGTGGATTTTGCAGGATCTTTGTTGTCATTCTCTTTACCACCTATACCTACATAGAGTTTGTTTCACAGGGTTACAGATAAGTCAGAGAGCTTATCTGTGCTTGAAAGTTTGTGAATATGTTACCTTACAAGGCAAAAGGGACTTGTTAGAAGTGATTGAGTTAAAGATTTTGAGATAGGCAGATAATGCTGGATAGCTAGGTGGGCTAGAATGTGTGTGTGTGTGTGTGTATGTGAGGGAGAGAGAGAGAGGAAAATGGAGGAAGTGACTATGAAAATTTCTTACTTAGAACTTCCAGAAGGAACACTAGCCTTCCAATACATTGATATGGGACCAAGAAAATCAATTTGAGACTTCTGACCTCCACAACTATAAGGTAATAAATTCATGTTCTAAGCTATAAAGTTTGTGGTTCTGTTTTAGTAGCAATAGGAGGCTAATATATCCCCTCTAAACTTGTCTGTTCAGTTCAATAAAAAAGTAAGAATAACAATAATTGCTATCCTTTAAGATTCTTCAATAGATTAAATGATATGCATGTAAAATATATGGGTAAATATCAAATATATACTTCTGATAAGCATGATGGTGATGATAAAATAAGCCAACGGCTCTGCTTCACCTCTTCTAGTTACTGAGAACCTTAGCCATTTCTAAAAATGGGGGTTATTATTAACTTATTTGATTTTAGATAATTTTCCACTTCCAAACGTCCTTCTAGATAATAAACTCTCTCTCTTTTGTGTTTTTCCAGGAAAAAAAAAAAAACAGCCATATTCTTGTTCTCATATTAAATCAATCCAATTAACAAGACTTTTTGACCAGCAATCAACTACCCACAATTATATGTGCCAGGAATCACTTGGCTTAATCATATTTCCCTTGAGTTTCTGTAATTTATAGTTTTAAGGTTGGATAAGGTTATTTTTTCCTCCAGAGAAGAGTTTCTTTTGAAAATCTCATGGTCCCATGTCTTTCTAATACTTCCCTTTATCAGCACCCAGCATGTGCCAAAATGATGCAAAAGATTAAAAGAAGAAATGACTTGCCTTTTAAGGAGATGATGATGTATTATAACAAATATAACATGATCAAGATGCCAATTTAATGTAATGATAAAAACTAATAGGAAAGGAGCTGTATATTGATATGTTTGGAAAAGGCTTTAGGATAGAAGTAAGTCTTGAGCTATGATTTGAAGGATGAATTGAATTCAGTTAGTAAAAAGGGATGAGGCAAGATATTTTAAATTAAGGGAACAATGAAAAAAATCTATGGAGTCCACTTAAAGATACGGATGAGAAGAGATTCATCAGAAAGGATCAGATAATAGGGATATGGAATCAGGGTTGAATCATGATGTGCTCAGGCTTTAGAAGTACTGCAAATACTGATTATTCCATTGTATTCCTGAACCTCCTTAGAAACCCATACCAGCACATTTTTAAGTTTAAACAAGATGACTTTTTTTTTTCTTTTGTATTAATCAGAATAGTCTATAGTCTTTCCATCCAAGCTGATTCTCTGCTTTGGATTCCAGGGTTAATAGACATCCATCCTTTATCCTGCCAAATACCTTGTACCCTCTAATACTGAATTCCATTAACAGTGATAAAGTTCCTATTTCCTATATTTTTAAAAAAGAAAAAAAATATCTGGTAGGTGTATGGAGTAGAGCAGGAATATTCTCAGTATCAAGGGAACTGTTTTGGGGAAGGAACAAAGCAATCAGCAGTTTATCATTATTACTGCTTCTCCCCAGTCACATTAATATAAAAAGGGCCAGCACATCAGTGAAGTAATAGTGCAGGAGGCATTAGCACCAACATCCCTAGCAAAATCTCAGCTGCTTTCTAGATAGGAGTAAAAGAACAGAAGCAGATGAAATGATTCAAGAAAATAGCAGAGGTGGTGAATCAGAGCAGCCATGAGCTCCCTTAGAGATTATTTATATTCATGTTCAAAAGATGATAATTGCTTCCTAAAAAACATACAGTAAAATAAATAAAAAGTAGAAAATAGTACATTTCATGATCCCAGAGTAAGTAATGAAATATAGGGATTTTAGGTAAGGGGAGCCCTTGAGTACATTTGTTCCATGTGTCAGAAAAGATACTTCCCTAACTAAGGAAATACCAGGGCTCTCAGCTTGTAGCAGTTGTTGCCCAGTGTTTCTTACATTTTCCTTTTCAATGCTCTCATGAACCTCCAACTATATGCATTAAGATAAAGTGAATCAGCACAACATCCTGAAGTTTTTATTTTTTATTGGATTTATAAAATATATAAAAACATTACATAAAACAACTTTATTTATTAGTGGATAAATATAAGATAAACACACATGTCAATCACAGTCTTAGTCATGACATAGTGTATTGTCAGTACCAAAAATGTAAACCTCTGCTCCCTATCTCCTGGTTCCTTCACATCACTATTCCCTTCTCTCCCCCAAAGGTAATCACTATCCTGTTTCATGACACTCAGTTCATTGGTCTTCTTTATACGTTTGGCACTTATGTATATATTACATAAACACCACAATTTAGTTTTAGTTTTCTCAATTTTATAGAAATACAATTATATGATAATTATTCTTTTGTGTCTGGCTTTTCTTTTTTCCTTCTAATGTTATGTATATGAGATTCATCTATAGTGTTGCTTGGTTCTTACAATTATGTTTCAAGTCACTCTAGTGGATATTATATTATATACACATACTTTAATAGAATGGATGTGTATAAATTTTAGTGGGTAGAAGAAGAATAAATGAAACAAGATGGGATTGGGAGGGAGACAAACCATAAGTGACTCTTAATCTCACAAAACAAACTGAGGGTTGCCGAGGGGAGGGGTTTTGGGAGAAGGGGTTGGGATTATGGACATTGGGGAGGGCATGTGATTTGGTGAGTGCTGTGAAGTGTGTAAACCTGGTGATTCACAGACCTGTACCCCTGGGGATAAAAATATATGTTTATAAAAAATAAAAAAAGTATAAAAAAAAAAAAAAAAGAATGGATGTGTAAACAAGTGAATTTCTAAAAGAATAACAGTTAAGATGAACACTCAACAGTTCTTTAAAAAGCTTTATTAGTTTTCTGTTGTGTAACAAATTACCACAAATTTAGTAGCTTCAGATATTCCCAACGTAGTATCTCACAGTTCTGAAGTTCGGACATTTTGAATTTTGACTAGTTTCTCTACTTTCAGTCCCATTAGGTCAAAATCAAGGTATTAGCTTATCTGTTCTCTTATCTGGAGGTCTGGGGAAGAATTCGCTTCCAACTCATTCAAGCTGTTGGCATAATTCAGTGTCTTGCAAGTGTAGAACTGAAGTCTCATCAACTGAAGGTCACTCTCAGCAACTAGAAGTTGCTCTCAGGTTCTTCCATGTGGTTCCCTCCATCTTCAAAGCCAACCAATGCACATTTCTCTCTTTTTCCTTTCTGTCAAGAGCTGGAGAAAACTCTGCTTTGAAGTGATCAAATTCATGTGATAAGAATAATTTCATCTAGAAAAGCTCTTTTGTCACCTAGTGTACCATAGTGATGGGAAGGATATATCATCATATTTACAGATTTCATCCACACTAAAATGAAAGGAGGTTTTACAAAGTAAAGATCATTAGGGGTATTGTATTGTATTGTATTCTTTACTCCTGCCTACTGCAGAAGTAAAGAAAAGAACTATTTTATCAGTTTAGACTCTAGGTCTCCATTGCATCTCTGTTGCTGTAAACTTGGATCTTAAAAAGATGAGGGGCACTCATATTTCTTTTAAAATTGATGTTTACCTTCAGCAGAGAAAGCTGACATTTGGCATTCTCTTTTTCTCTATTTCTTAAGTGTATTTATTGAGCGTATGCTATTAATGAAGAACTGTAGATGATACAAAGATGATATGACAATTGCATAATAATCTATGGAACAAGATAAATTATAATAGGACAATACTTAGAATTTTGCTTAAGATTTATTTATTTATTTATTTGAAAGAGAGAGAGAGAGAGAAGTGGGGGGAGAAGGAGCAAAGGAGAAAAGAGAATCTTGAACAGACTCCCCACTGAGTATGGTGACCAAGGTGGGGCTTGAGGTGTGGCTTGATCCCACAATCCTGAGATCACGATCTGAACTGAAAACAAGAGTCAGACACATCCTGCCTGAGCCACCTCTCAGGAATCCCTCAATATTTAGAATTCTATGTGAGTTTAAGAGATGGCAAGACTACATTCTGCAGTGGGCATTGAGGAAGCCTTGAAGTTTCAACCAGACTTAATACCTATCATCTATCTTTTTCCATTCTCATCACAAATCCTTTTATTCATTTAAGAAATATTTACACCACTACATACTTTTCTAAACACTTTACATGTCTTGACTCATTTAACTTCACAACAATCTGTGAAGTCTGAATCTCATTTCATAGGTAAAAATACCCAGACAGGAAAGTGAAGTAATTTACATAACTTTGCACAACAGGTCAGTAGCACATCCAGGGTTTGAACCCAGGCACCGTGGCTTTGAGGGTCCTTGTGTTTAAACCATTATTGTTTCTCAATGTAGGTGAAAAATTCCAACGTAACCATGTTATTTCCAGGCTCATATTATGAACCATCCAGAGAGTGATTTCAATGAGTCTATTTTTGTCCCCCTTCTTTTGTCCCCCCATCCCTGAATTGGATATTTGGCAATATCTGGAGACCTTTTTAGTTGTCACAATGACACTATCATTTTGTGGGTAGAAGCCAGGGATGCTGCTAAGCATTCTAATTCTTTGCCTCCCATAACCAAGAATTATCCAGCCCCAAATGTCAATAGTGTTGAGGTTGAGAAACTCTTGAAGCCTTATGACCCCCAGAATTAAATTAAAGATCTCTAACCTGGCAAACAAGGTGTTTATCTTCATGCCCATCAATCCCTTCTGGTATTTTATGCGCACAAGGTACATGCACACTGCTGTTTCTTGACATAGTGGCTGTATTTATTCTCTCTGCACTACCTGGAATCCTTTTCTATCTGTCCTCTCATCCATAACAATTCTCAGCCATTTATTCATCCTCTGTGTCTTTGCTCAGGCCATAGTCATTCATGAAGCTATTCCCTATACTCCAGTCAGGGTGAGGGTCCCCTGTACCATCCTTTCAAAGTATCCTCTGCATTGTTGAAGTGTTACACTTAAGGCACTGAACACTTATCAGCAATTTCTTTGCCCCTTTCCCCTTAGGAGTTTGCGAATCCCACGGGAGCAGGGATTCTGTCAGACTCTGTCAGTGTCAAAAGCACTTAATAGAGTGTGATCTGACATAGATGAATCCACTGAATCTTAGTTTGGGGACTTAATAAATAAAAGCATTGTATCCCTCTGTTATGGCTGCCATAATAAAATGCCACAGACTGGATAGTTTAAATAACAGAAATTTATTTCTCCCAGTTCTGGAAGCTGTGAATTCTAAGATCAAGGTGTTAGCTAATTTCTCCTGAGGCATCTCTTTTTGGCTTGGAGATGGCTATCTTCTAGCGGTGTCCTCCCATCGCATTTTTTCTGTATGTGTACACTCCTAATGTCTCTTCCTTTTCTTAGGGGACATCAGTTCTAGGGTCTTTCCCTTATAACCTCATTTAACTTTAGGTACCTCCTTAAAGGCCCTATCTCCAAATATAGTCACTTTAGGGGTTAAGGCTTCAAGATCTGAATTTTGGGAAGATACATTCCAGTACATAATAAAAATGAAGTGAGACAACAGAGCTCTTATTTCAGTTTAGTTAGGAAAATGCTTCTCAAATCTAATCATTTGATATAAGCTATTATTAAAATATTAATTTTTCTATTCTCTGTTCTTTTTTTTCTTTCAAATGTGTATTTATAGTGTAAGTATAAATGAAAAGCACACTTATATCCTTAAATAATAGGTATCCATACAAGTGCACACATTGAAAACAAAATACTATTATTAAATTGTAATCACAGAGTACTGTGCATGAAGATACCTGCACTCGCACTTTACACTCTCTTTATCGTTGAGATCAGCAAGTTCTAGAATCATGTAAGGAGTCACACCAAAGTAATACAGTTGAAACAAGTGAAAATTGAAAAGTGAAAGAAAAGTGAAAATAGAATGTCATTCTTACTATGCAAGTCAATACTGTATCTTCCACATCTTCCCCAAATTAGATGCATTTCAAACTTGGGCACAAACTGGGTTAGATTCCAGGATGTGTGATTGGGAGCATTGGGAGTGGAGATAACTACTGAAGCTAGTTAGGGCTAGGAGGCAGGAGACTGTGCTCTCACTGCTGGCTTGGGTTCTGCTTGTTTGCTTGTCTGAATTATTTGATATTATACAACTTGAAGTTACTCCTTAGATTTCAAGTATCCTGAAAGTTTTACTACAGGTAGTCTTTTAGTACTAAGAGAATTTGCATACACACTTTATAAACTTTTTTAAAATTTACAGTGCTAATTTGATTCTTATTCCATAATCAGGTTTTTTGTTTTGTTTTCGTTTGGTTTGGTTTTTTTCGGTGGCTTCATACTCCAAGCAGTGCTTTAGAGTGATTTTGTAGTGATTTATGGCAAAGGGTTTCACATTTGGCATGCATCAAAATCACCTGGAAGGCTTGTTAAAACAGTTTGTTAGCTCCCTCACTATCAGAGCTTTTGATTCAGTAGACTTTGTTGGGGCATGAGAATGTATATTTCTAAAAAATTGTCAGTTGACGCTGATGGTGCTTTTTGGAGGTCCCATTTTGAGAACCTCTGCTCAATGGTTCTCATAAAATATTGCCTTACCTCTTTGAAAGACCTATGTATGAAAAACAACCACATATTGCTCTTCCAAAGTGGGAAATTAAAGGCATATGTAGATGTAATCCCCTCCTTTCTCCCTCAGAGCATTTGGGATGTCACTAGTATTTTGAGTGCAGTTCCTCAGTTCTTATGTGGACCTTCATCCAGTTATTGGAGACTGATTTAATGAGTTTTTTTGTTTGTTTGTTTGTTTGTTTTGCCAAGTTCTATGCTAGGTAGTTGGTATGCAAGAGTGTGCACCTGGATGTTTGCAGGCTTTGTACAGTTTAGAGTGTTTACAGACAGCTATGTGGCTATTTTGGTCAATGTGGTATTTTATAGACGTAGGAATCGGTTCTGTTTCAGTTGGCCAAACTCCAGCTTTGTCCCCTTGAACAAATCATGTAACTTAGAGGGCACCTTGATGGCTCAGTTGGATAAACATCCCCGCCTTCAGCTCAGGTAATGATCCCACGTTCCTGGGATTGAGTCTCACATTGGGGTCCCTGCTCAGTGGGGAGTTTGCTTCTCTCTCTCTCTCTGCTCCTCTTCCATGCTCATGCTCTCTCTCGCTCCCTCTCAAATAAATAAAAGAAACCTTTAAAAAAATCATGTCACTTGCCTGGGTTCCAGGTCATCCTCTCAAAAATGAGATTAGCATCATATTTGGTGACTCAAATATTTCTGGAAAAGTATGATGGTAAAAAGATAAAGGAAAATATGATAACCTCATTTTTTGTCTCACCATCTAGGTATAATGGTATGAATGCAAATAGTTACTGTTAGTAAAACACAACAATAATTTGTGTAATTCGTATACATTTAAGTAATTCATTGATTAGAATCTTGTTTAATTAGAATTACTTCCGCTTTGGACCTGATATAGTGGAAGGTATCTGAAATAAGTGTCAAACATCACACAGATCAGAAACTTACACTGAAACCATCTGAATCATCTTGTAGTATGTCTACCATGAAGTCTTTCCTGTCTCTTTTATGAGGATTAACTCTATTTGTTGGCAGCTCTGCCATATCTGAGCACACATATGCTGAGATAAATCAACACCCTATCTCCAGGCAAAGGCAGAACAGCTATTTAAGAGGCATTTGACAGTTATAAAAAAATCTTTGGTGCCTAGATAAATCTAGTGGGTAGTATATGCCATTTCACTGATTTGGAATGATATTTTTTCTCCTAAGAAGTGGACAGAATATTGGCTTTGGATCTGTACAGATTTGGGCTTGAATACTAAGCTACTTATGACTTTAGTGACATCAGACAAGTTACTTCAACTCCTTGAAGCACAGTTTTGTCATCTATAAAATGAGACTAATATAACTTACAGGATGTTATGACAACTGAACATAATAATGCATGTAAAGCATTGAGCAACATATGTGACATATGGTAGATGTTACATCTTATTTAAAAATAATTTGTAATCAGAAAACTGTTTCAACTAAATTATAGATAATCACTTTGGACCTAGAAAAGATAATAGTATAAGGACATGGATTGCTGTCAACTGCTTATCCTCTGCTACTACATGGATAACCTGAGGCAGAAGGCAGAGCAAAGACTTAGGAAAATATCTTAGTTTGTGTTCTCCTGAAAGCAAAGTGTGAGACAAGCCCTTGGCTGACCTAGAAAGTAGGAATTAAGGAGTGGGGAGAATGAGACACAGAAGGAAGATAGGTTGATGTTCTCAATATTCAGGTGTGTTTTTGAAGTTGCCACAGTGGATTTTGGGGACTGATTCCCCAGAATCTCCTGAGAATTATGAAGAGCCCTTCCCAAACACACCAATTGAGAGAAGAGGGACCAGGAACATGGGGTAAGGCTTGTCCTGAGAACTTTAACCCACACTTCTAGATGGAATCAACACATGGATTGAAGGAGTTCCCATAGCCTCAGAGATGATGTCTAATAGAAAATGGGAAGATCCTCTAAGCACCCTTTACAGGTAAAACACTGCATCAGAAAGCTGCAGATTCACTTATTTGTGGAGCATAACAAATAGCATGGAGGACATGGAGAGTGAGAGAGGAGAAGGGAGTTGGGGGAAATTGGAAGGGGAGGTGAACCATGAGAGACTATGGACTCTGAAAAACAGTCTGAGGGGTTTGAAGTGGTAGGGGGTGGGAGGTTGGGGGAACCAGGTGGTGGGTATTAGAGAGGGCACGGATTGCATGGAGCACTGGGTGTGGTGCAAAAATAATGAATACTGTTATACTGAAAAAAAAAAGAAAAAAGAAAGCTGCAGATGAATCTGAACTGCAGCTGAAGTTAGAGGTTGGCTAAAGGACAGATTTGGGGGAAGCAGAGGCTTCTACTACATGAAGCTAGGGTGGCTTTGTTCATAATTTTGTAGGGGCAGCACTTTTTAGAATGATATGGATACAATAGGTTCACCCTCTTCTCTTTCCAAAATTTCCCAAAGTCATATTCAAACCAATGAGTTTTGCCTTATTTTATGCATGACCTAAAAGAAAAGTATATACTTGACTTCATACATTTTAAAATACGGGCATAATGTCCTACACATAACTACCATGCTAATAGACATTTGTTTTGGATAATATGGTCCTTAGAGTACCTATACCAGAATTACCAGCAATGCTTACATTAAAATCTTTCAGAACAAGTTATCTTCCTTAATAAGCTCTGTATTAGAAATTTGGGAATCATTATGCTATATTCTTTTGAGCTTTGGGTTCTCTAATTTCTTTTACACCCATTGTCTTACAATTTTCTTCTTATTACCTTACAAGGAAGTAGAATAGATTTTGAGTTGTTTTTCTCCTGTCTTTTGGTGAAGGTATGGGGAAAACATTCATAGAATAGTTTTTTTGTTGTTGTTGTTACATTGTGTGCAGTGTGGATGAGAGATTCTTTCTTCTGCCACTTCTACATTATTTAACATACACACTTTAACATAGATCTACTTGCCTTTGAATCATCCAATCTTCCAGGTACAAGAAGGACAGCAAAGTTGACTACATATTAGAGGAAACAGAGGCGAATAACACTTGAATGTCCTATTTCTCTGCAGACACCAAAGCATAACTTAGCTGAGATTAGAACCTTTTCGAAGGTTCTAAGCAACAGTTGCCTGGAAAACTGGCGTGGGGAATAGCTCATAGGCTTCTTGTTTCATCCTTAAAGGGAGATAAAAACCAAACACATTTTTCAGAACACTCTTTTCTCAGGCCAACTGTAGTTTTCCTTTCAGACATTTTTAAAAAGTGCTAAATCTTATTGAGCACACAGTGATATCTGGGCACAATGAACTGATTAAGAATAAATAAAATAACTTAGGCATAGGATTTACTTTCTTGTGAGCTGGTGTCCCCAGCTAGTTTTATGTAGGGTTTCTTTAAAAAAAAAAAAAAAAAAAAAAAAAACTTGCTGGAAATATGCCATTCAATGCAAGGTGGACTAATGCATGGGCTGTAACTTCTAAATTCTCTTTTATTAAGTGCCCTCAGAATGTCCTTCTATCACTCTAGGTACTCAGGACTCAAACAAGTTTGCTAATAAGATCAGAGTGGAAACTTTATTAAATTCTGGTTCATTGCAGATTTTATGGTTTTATTATACAGTTTGATGGTACTATCTGAAGACTGCATTGTATAGCTCCCTAAATTCCATGCTTTTGATAGGTCCTCTTTCCAAAAGGGCATTGCTATAATGGCGATGTAATGGCAACAGGAGAACTTAATGATTTCAGAACATTATATTTTATAACTATTACCTGTAATAGATAAGACAGGGAATGTTTAGAATTTGTTATGTCATAAATGGGTAATCAAATATTTGGGTGGTGGAATAAATTGGAAAAGTGAGATGAAAGTTATTGGAGCTGAAATTCTTTGGTATTTTGGGGTATAACTATGGGTGAGCTGTGGGTGTA
This sequence comes from Mustela lutreola, assembly GCF_030435805.1. Taxonomy (NCBI): domain Eukaryota; kingdom Metazoa; phylum Chordata; class Mammalia; order Carnivora; family Mustelidae; genus Mustela; species Mustela lutreola. The sequence continues at coordinate 174,434,927 of NC_081291.1, read as the reverse complement.
AATGACAGAAAACCATTACTTTTCAAATTCATATACATGATAACTATAGTCTTTCTACATTTCCTTCCATTGTCAGACAATGAACAGCTAGTTCTTTCTGCCATAGTTTCCTTATCTGTAAAGCAAAGATATTAATAATGGTCATCTCTTAATGGGATTAAGATCTACACATACGCACATACATATATGCACATTATGTATATATATTCTGGCTGATATCATAGTGTTACAGAGTCCACAAAGTTATTTACAGTCACTTTGGTAAAATATTTCACACAATAATAACAATATTGGCTATTTTACTATCCATGGAAAATTTGATTAAAGGGGATGTCACTAAATAAACAATTGGAACTACATCAAATTAAAAATGGCCTTGCACAGCAAAGGAAACTGATAAAATAAGAAGGCAACCTACTGAATGGGAGAAGATATTTGCAAATGATATAACCTAAAAGGGGTTAATATCCAAAGTATATAAAGAACTCATATAATTACATTAAAAAATACCAAATAATCCAGTTAAAAATGGGTTGAGGGCTTGATGATGTTTTTTTTTTCCAAAGAAGACATACAGATGACCAACTAATCACCAGGCAAGTGCAATGAAAACCATAATGACATATACTTCACATCAGTCAGAGTAGCTAGTATCAAAAAGACCAAAAAATAACAATTGTTGACAAGGATGTGGAGAAAAAGGAAGGAATTCTTGTGCCTTATTGGTGGGAAATTAAATTGGCATGGCCATTATGGAAAACAACGTGGAGTGTCCTCAAAAAATTAAAATAGAAATACGAAGCAGAAATAGACTCATAAATACAGAGAACAAACTGATGCTTGCCAGAAGGCAGGGGGTGGGGGAATGAGCAAAATGGGTAAATGGGAGGTTTCTAGTTATGGAATGAATGAGTCATAGACTTGAAGGGTACAGAATAGGAAATATAGTCAGTTATGGTATTGTAATATGGTGACAAGCTACACTTGTGGTGAGCAAAGCATAATGTATAGACTTATGAGATCACTGTGTTGTACACCTAAAACCAATGTAACATTGTGTGTCAGCTATATTTCAATTTAAAAAAAAATAGAATGTCATATGATCCAGGACTTCCATTTCTGGGTATTTACCCAAAGAAAATGAAAGACACTAATTCAAGATGTTGTATGCACTTTTACATTTATTGCAACATTATTTACAATATCCAAGCTTGGAAATAACCTAAGTGAATGAATAAGAAAGATATGGTGTATACACAATGGAATATTACTCAGCCATAAAAAAGAATGAAACTTTGTTATTTGTAACAACTTGGGGAGAGAGTATTATGCTAAGTGAAATAAATAAAACAGAGAAAGACAAATACCATATGATTTCACTTACATGTAAAATCTAAAAAGTAAAACAAAATAAAACAGAAACATAAAATAAATACAGAGAACAAATTGGTAGTTGCTAGAGGGTGGGGGGAATAGGTGAAGGGGATTAAGAGGTGCAAGTTTCCATTTATAAAATAAATAAATCATGGAGATGAAAAGCACAGCACAGGGAATAATCAATTAAATTGTAATAATACTCTATGGTAACAGTAACTACAGTTAATCATGGTGAACATATCATAATATATATGTCAAATCACTGTGTTGCATACCTAAAACTAATATAATATTTCTTTTCAACTAAACTTTAATTCAAATTTTCAAAAAGGGGATATTGCTATATAGAGGTTAAACACAACAAGAATTATAATATCATTAGTAATAAAAATATAGCTAATAGCTGATACTACATAATGCTTACTTAGGGCCAAACCTTACAATGTTTATATAAATGGATTTACTCATCACACACCCATTATGAAGTAGCTATTATTAGCATCTTTATTGTACAGATGAGGAAATAAAGGCAGAAAGAAATATTTGCTTGCAGTGACTGTAGGAAGAGAGGAGAAAAAAATATGATTATTTGGTATATTAATTTAACAAGCAGGGATTTGTAATTATTTATTATAGGTTCAAGTAATCCCTCAGTAACCTCTTCAGGCAACATATTGTGGCAGCCAAGGAAATTATGTGGTATTCCTAGGAACAACCCTGAATCACAGTAAAGAAAATGACTCATTTGTTATGCTCATAAAGACAAAAAAAAAAAAAAAGTCTATTTCAAAATTATTTTCACCTAAACGAAGTTCTTCAAGTTTTGAAAACTAAAAAAAAAAAAAAAAAAAAAAAAAAAAAGTTCTTTTTTCATTGGTGAGAATATAAAGAAAACATATCCTTAATTTTACACAGAGTACAAAATGGTAATCATCATAACTTTCACGATTAAAAAAAAAAAAATAGTGGAAACAAAGAACAGCAACCACACACACACAACACACACACAAGGTAATCTGGAATTCCCTGTTTCAAAAACAGATTTTAAAGCTTAGTAAAATTTTTTCTTTGTTTTCCAGCCTAGTACACTACATTTGAGCCCCATCACTCTGCATCAAACCTGCTTATGGCCATCCATACCTCTTTCTGTTCATATTGCTGTAAGATAATTCATTTGTTTATCTAGATTAATATTCACTTTCTTCAAGTTGATGAATAGAAATTGCATATTTTGGAATTCATCTGGTCTTTTGATGCTGAACATAAGAGGAAATTCAAGGATGTGACACGGATGATTTTTAAAGCAAGGACCATTTATGCTTCTGAAATAAGGCTTAACACTGTGTTCTCTCAGACTTCTTGATTGTAATCTGATCCTACTAAAAAATGGAAAGTTTGCACTGAAATTTAAAAAAAAATTCTGTTTTTTGTTAAACAGAAAAGTATATGTTTTTTGTTCAACAATATTAAAGTATATAAAAGGGTGATAGGAAGAAGGTATTTGCAATATCAACATAAGGTATGCGATATCAGGAATATTTAAGGGACTCTTTTAGCAATACATTATTAGAGAGAAGAGAACACTTAGAAAGTGAATAGTAATTCAGAGAGGTGGAAATCAGAAAAATCTGTAAGCATCTGAAGAGATTGTTTATGCTCATTATTCATCAGAAAAATATAAGGTAAAGAACATTTTGTATTCTCCACAATGGCACAAATTAGAAAGTCACAAAATGTGAGGCTATGGCAAAATGGGAGCCTAAGTGTGTGGCTGTTGGAGGTATAAATACTAGAAGGTGATTTGGCAGTATCTCATGAAATTAAATCGCCTGTGAGCCAGCATTCTCATTTCTGGGTATATATTTTCAAAACTGTGTACCTCCTAAAAGAACATATAGTGGGATGTTTATATTCACAGTGGAGTGATAACAAGAATTAGAGTGTGTGCAATGACTATGACCCATAAAAATAGGGAAAAAGTTGAACGGTATTAGGAGCACAGCACAATTTTAAATACTCACCTGCAATACTACAATAGGGTTATAAAACTATAACACTATCCTCCCCCCACCCAATACTTGAAAAATAGATGGAAGAGACCTATATTCTTTTGTGGGAGTAAGGGCTTGGAAAGGGAAAAAAATTTATTTAGTAAGAGAAAAGCAGATGATCATTATCCAAATCGATTTTACAATGGGGATTATTAACTAAATTCTGTGCATGAATGGCCAAAACGGAAATAAGCAAAAGCTGCCTACACTATACTCTTCTCTCTTCATGCAATTTATGTGGATAGGGAGGGTACGCCAAAATTGAGGAGGGTTTTGGAAATAGAAAGAGGGATTCCTGTGATCTATAAAAGCCTTGTCCAAAGATTTTTGGTGCTTTTTCATGAGTGGTTTACAGGCCTCTGATGAGTGTTACTAGCTCTGCAAAAATATTAAAATATTCCAAAGTACTAAACTAAGATAGATCTATTTAAGCCGTCTATCACTGTAGTGACTCCAGGTGTCATGATTTCTGATGAGATACCACCATTACATGTTATAATGCAGAGTTACTTCAGGATGGTATACATAACCTGAGAAAGAGGGTGGACACAGTATTGACCACCAAATGTATTAGAGGTTGACTGAAGCCACAGGCAACCAGATTGTAATTAAAAACAGGAGTTCGTTTATTTGTTTGTTTGTTTTTAAGATTTTATTTACTTATTTGACACAGAGAGAGAGCACAAGCAGGGAGAGTGGCAGGCAGAGAGAGAAGCAGGCTACCCACTGAGCAGGGAGCCCAGTGTGGGGCATGATCCCAGGACCATGGATCATGATATGGGCCTAAGGCAGACCCAAGCGCCCCCAAAACAGGAGGTTTTTCTGTTTTTAAAAAAGTAAAATATTGCCATCTAGTTTATTTTCTATTGGGTTTGCTTTTGATCATGGTATTTGCAATTCTAATTAGGAAATGGGTACAGTTAGCAAGCAAACTAGATTAATAAGCATAGTAAAGAGACCAAGAGATAAAGAGATCAAAGATAAAGAGATCAAGATATATTTCTAATGCACTCCAAGAGCTAATACAAATAATAATTATACTATACATTTTATATACTTATATTAATTCATACATTAAGGCATATTTTATATGTGTATAATATAAATGTATTTCATATATTATATTAATATAAATATAGCATAAAATAATAATTTTAATATCTTAAAATATTATTAGGTTAAAATTGATTTTTTACAACAAAGGTTTGTTTTTAATTTTATGAAGGTACATCTTTTTTATTTATGACTGAAACCGATGGAAGAGAAATGTATGCATTGTGTTGAAACCGTATGTGTTTGGTAAATGTGAAAAGATTCTACACAGGAATGGTATACAGAAGAAGAGTTTTTTTAATGCTGTTTAAAAAAAGCTAAGATTGAATTACCTAAAAAGGCAATATTTATGACTATAATATTTAAGACAAGGTATGAACTGATGTATAAGATCTTCATCAGTGAATCCACACTGGTGGAGCTTGACAAGGAATACAATCAATGACCGAAAGGGGCTACATGAGGCTGTCTCTTTAGAACAAGTGAATATTATCCACCAACATAAATGGAGAATTGGCTATACTCCAAGATGAAATAATTACACTTTTAGAACTAATATTAACCTAGGTTCAAAGATGACTGATGATCATAATAATGCTTACCATGCAATAGTACCAACACCTGATTATTGGACTGTCAGTCTCCGTTACTAGGCTATCAAGAATCTTTGAAGATTTTTCAAGTTATGTATTTTATTTTATTGAATAAAAGAATGAATGTATGAATAAATGAATGGGTACGTGGATAGATGGGTGAAAAGATGAAAACAATAAAAGAAAAAAATTTAGAATCAACTTACGTGGGAGAAGACATGACTTACTTAGCTATCATTACAAATTGAAGAATTTAGGCTGGGTAGGTATTTGGACATAATGTCAATTTAAAATTTTAGCTACCTTCACATATAAGTTCAGGATCTTACTGAAAATATGAAACTTAGAACCAACATATTTCCTTAGAAGTAACAGAATAAGGAAAACCGTAATAAAAGCTGAGAGCCTTATAATACTGTTCTTATAATTTGTAGTCACTGCCAGAAATAAGCTGCATGAGTAAGGTGAGGATTAGTGTCAGAGGGGCTGCAGCTAATTTTTTAAAAATAATGGTACTGGAAGCATTTATGACACCCATAAAGGTGTTTTATTTTTGACCGGTGACAGAGGTCAAGGTATGGGACAGATTTGGATATGCTATACTATTTTGGCCAAACATCAAATGGGAGACCTAGTCTCTTATCATTTATATAATTCAGCAAAGAATATCAATTTGATTTAATTTACTTCTTTAGATTGAATATTATGAAAAAATACTGTTGATAAAATGCTTATGACCCTTAATTCGTACATCAAATAAATATGCAATGACAAACACTCATTTATAATCTTGCACTCTGGAATGTACATCTAAAAATATACCAGGGTAAAGATTATTTAAAGTATTTTTCTGTGACTCAAAACACAATAAAAAATTATTAGATTTATTTCTAAGTTTTATCCCTTACCTTTTTTTACCAAGTGTTTATCTTTAATTGCACAGCTTTGCTTGATACCAAAATCTGATAGGAAATTCCCTCATGACCTCCAAAATGGAACACCGTAGTTAATGAAATCTCCAAACTTACACTAAAATCACTATGTGTGTGTGTATGTGTATCCTAAGTCCACCCATATATTACATATATTGATACATATATAAAATAATACATACGTAAAATATGGTAATGGAAATTCTATTGGAGAGGGCTTATAAAATTAATGAGTACAAATAGATACTTTGACTTCTGATACCCTGACTTTTTACACCAAGGAAATAATTTAGACTGTTTTATTTATTTATTTATTTATTTTAATTTAGACTGTTTTAACAGAATTTCTTACCCCTGTATTATCATAGGGATTCCAGTTATGGGCTACAGGGATTTTACGAACTACTCAAAATTATAGGTAAATACCACAAGTACCTTTTTTATATTTACCCTACTACCATATAATATTGCATTGTCAAAATGAATTGTACCCCTCAAAATTTAGAGAATAATTGCATGCCATATGCTTATTGAATTTTTAATTTTGAAGTGTGTATAGCTATGCCCTGTGACGATTTGTTGTTTAATGTTAGTATTTAAGTGATTCACTATTGATATCAACAATGTCAGAAACAAGGGCTACTTTATTTTGTGATATTCATGATATTTTATTTAAAATGACTGTTTAAGATAATGTATAGGATTTTCCCTTAAAGAGGGAATATATATATATATTTGGAAAGTCTTAACTATTAAGGAGATAGGTTTGATATAATAAAAGCCACAGATGAATTGTTTATGAGCCAGTATTTGGAGAAGGGCTTTACTTTTTTTTATATTCAAACTGTTCCAATTAATGAAACCCATTGAATCTATTACTTCATACAAATCCCAGATCTCTGCCTGTGTAAATAAGCAATATCATATAATTCTTAGGACATTAACTATGTTTTCCCAGCTCAGAGTTTATACTTGCTACTTTGCACATGCTGGAATCTTAATCCATGTATAATCCTGGAGATAATGTGGGATGACAGGAGTGGGGGATGACAATTGCTATCTACTTTTGAGGTAACTGCTTCAGGTGGGGTTATTGCAAATCATCAGGCAAGGCAGAACTTATGTCACTTGATAGGAGAAGAGGCACTTTTCCTGATCTTACAGAGACTTTTTGTGATTTGTGGGTTAAAGTTCTTATATTCATCATAATTCACCCAAATGCCCCATTCCAACTTTTGAGAGTCCCAGTCAATCCCTTAAATTTTATGAGATCTGTCAGGGCTGATAAACCCATTTATGTTATAATTTAAGAAACTTGTAGAAGTTTCTGCTCTTCTTTTCATTTTTAGCAACCCAACCCTGCATCTGCAAGAGATAGAAGTTTCTTTTAGGATAAACATGGGAGCTTTCTTTCTTTATTATCACTTAAGCTAAGAATTTAAAACCTTGAATTTACCTCTTTTTTTTTTTTTTAAATATATGAAATCTCCAGTGCTATCAGAATAGCCAGCCTACTCCACATTTTGTATTACTCAGTCTCATCATAACAATATGTCCCAGTAGCCAGCTGGTCTGCCAGAGGTTGCCTTCAATGAGCATTTTGTTCCTGGGAATTACAGGATAATAATTTATGTAACTATTTTGGCACATGTCTGTGGACTAATAGCATGCCATTTTCCAACTTTCAAAACAACCAAGTCAGATTAATTGATTCTGAGCCATTTTCCTGCTACCTTTCCAGTTACCTAATACCCTCTCAGGCAAAGTTCTAAGCATTTTAAACAGAGAGGGGTTTAATTCAGGTAATTTGGTGGTTACATATCATCAGAAGTGTTTAGTTAAGGAAAGTTAAGAAAAAAAAATCACAAAACCCTTGATTTAAAGACCAAATTATTTTAGTTGCAGTCTAGATGTTAAGAAGCTGCTCCCTTATGGATAGTACTACCTGCATAATTACTTTTTGTTCAAGATACTGGTAACAAGGTATCAGAACATGAAGCTAACAAAGGCACATGTTTTTAAGAACCTGTTTAGGAACTGTAAAAGATTATTCTTACTTCTGTTCCTGCCTTTCAGAACTTGCATAGATCTCAGTGGCAAACACTACATTGTATCCAATAACTTAGCCACAAAAGAAGGTGAGAAAAGGACTTTTAGCCTGTGCAGTGCAGGAGGGACGATGAGAGAGTTGTGTTTTCCTCTATCTTTTAACATACTTTACAGAGTTTTGTTTTGTTTTTTTCCTTTCTCAAAGAAACTTTCTTCCTCTTTGTTTCCATATAATGGTATTTTTTTTTTCCTCCTCATGCCTTTCTTTTTATTATTAAGAATCCTTTTCTGGATGAAATGAGTAAAGAAAATGGAGACAGATGGATACGTCCAATATCTTTGATAAAATAGCCAGGAAGACTTTTCTAAATAGGTGCCATTTAAACAGAGACTAGAAATCTGTGTGTGTACATGTGTGTGCGGAAGTATAGAAATATGGAGTATTTTTAGGCATAACACCAACTTTTTTTTTCTTTTCTTTCCTTTCTCCCTTCTTTCTCTTTTGTGACAACTGTGGAGTCCATCTGTTGAAGGCGGCAACATCACAGGATGGAATTCTTTGGCATCCTTGTGTAACTTTCATATGGGAAGCCATGCAAAAGAGAGGTACCCTATTATGAAGAACTGTACTGATTGTTATATGAAAAATAAACAATTTTCACATTGATTTAAACCACAAAACAAAAGAGAGCATTTAACCTGTTGGTTTCATGAAGATTTGGGGTTTATCAGAAAGTAGTACTAGAAAAAGACAAGAAAAATATGGGCATATACAATAAAGTAATTATCAGGATTGATATTGAAATTTAGGTCAGATAAGAACAAATCATATTGAAGGACAGTTAGAAAGTGACAGTTTCAATATATTTACAACATTGGTAAGTTCAAGGATTGTGAAGCTATTTGAGTAAGTGAGAAAGTATGGAATGCTATTTTAAAGTATATGATACCAAGAATTGATGGGAGGCTCATTTTCTTGTGATTTCAAGATTGAGGATGTGCTCATAGAAGTGAAAGATGGGGGAAATAGAAGGTCAACAGACTGAGAGGATAAAGGCTTATGGAGCACCATTTGAAAGATATTTAATTTGCTCTTTATAATATTTTAAATATTCAGCTGTATTAGTCGATAAACCCCGAACTGCAGAAAACTGGAATGGCAATACTGGAACCCTATGGACCATTTTCTCTTTACATTTTACAGAATTGTCTTTGGTGAGGCAAAGACAACGTTCCATATAAAAACATAGGTTCTCCTCAAGGATTTTGATGGATTCCTTTCGTACATTGAGGTCCTTCATCCATTTTGAGTCTATTTTTGTGTGTGGTGTAAGGGAATGGTCCAATTTCATTTTTCTGCATGTGGCTGTCCAATTTTCCCAGCACCATTTATTGAAAAGGCTGTCTTTTTTCCATTGGACATTCTTTCCTGCTTTGTCGAAGATTAGTTGACCATAGATTTGAGGGTCTATTTCTGGGCTCTCTATTCTGTTCCATTGATCTATGTGTCTGTTTTTGTGCCAGTACCATGCTGTCTTGATGATGACAGCTTTGTAATAGAGCCTGAAGTCCGGAATTGTGATGCCACCAACGTTGGCTTTCTTTTTCAATATCCCTTTGGCTATTCGAGGTCTTTTCTGGTTCCATATAAATTTTAGCATTATTTGTTCCATTTCTTTGAAAAAGATGGATGGTACTTTGATAGGAATTGCATTAAATGTGTAGATTGCTTTAGGTAGCATAGACATTTTCACAATATTTATTCTTCCAATCCAGGAGCATGGAACATTTTTCCATTTCTTTGTGTCTTCCTCAATTTCTTTCATGAGAACACAGGCAGCAACCTCTTCGACCTCTGCCGCAGCAACATCTTCCTAGGAACAATGCAAAAGGCAAGGGAAGCAAGGGAAAAAATGAACTACTGGGATTTCATCAAGATCAAAAGCTTTTGCACAGCAAAGGAAACAGTTAACAAAATCAAAAGACAACTGACAGAATGGGAGAAGATATTTGCAAACGACATATCAGATAAAGGACTAGTGTCCAGAATCTATAAAGAACTTAGCAAACTCAACACCCAAAGAACAAATAATCCAATCAAGAAATGGGCAGAGGACATGAACAGACATTTCTGCAAAGAAGACATCCAGATGGCGAACAGACACATGAAAAAGTGCTCCATATCACTCGGCATCAGGGAAATACAAATCAAAACCACAATGTGATATCACCTCACACCAGTCAGAATGGCTAAAATCAACAAGTCAGGAAATGACAGATGCTGGCGAGGATGCGGAGAAAGGGGAACCCTCCTACACTGTTGGTGGGAATGCAAGCTGGTGCAGCCACTCTGGAAAACAGCATGGAGGTTCCTCAAAATGTTGAAAATAGAACTGCCCTATGACCCAGCAATTGCACTATTGGGTATTTACCCTAAAGATACAAATGTAGTGATCCAAAGGGGCACGTGCACCCGAATGTTTATAGCAGCAATGTCCACAATAGCCAAACTATGGAAAGAACCTAGATGTCCATCAACAGATGAATGGATCAAGAAGATGTGGTATATATACACAATGGAATACTATGCAGCCATCAAAAGAAATGAAATCTTGCCATTCGCAACAACATGGATGGAACTAGAGCATATCATGCTTAGCGAAATAAGTCAAGCAGAGAAAGACAACTATCATATGATCTCCCTGATATGAGGAAGTGGTGATACAACATGGAGGCTTAAGTGGGTAGAAGAAGAATAAATGAAACAAGATGGGATTGGGAGGGAGACAAACCATAAGTGACTCTTAATCTCACAAAACAAACTGAGGGTTGCCGGGGGGAGGGGGTTTGGGAGAAGGGGGTGGGATTATGGACATTGGGGAGGGTATGTGATTTGGTGAGTGCTGTGAAGTGTGTAAACCTGGTGATTCACAGACCTGTACCCCTGGGGATAAAAATATATGTTTATAAAAAATAAAAAATTAAAAATAAAAAAAAAATAAAAATAAATAAAAAAAAATTTTTGCAAGGGAAAAAAAAAATAAAAACATAGGTTATTGGTGTCAGACTGCTCATCTTCTGATTCTGGTTTAATCACTTGCAAGTTAAGTAGCACTTGGCAATTGGCTCACTCTTAAAGACTTTTTTTTTTCTGATCTAAAAGGAATTTTTTAGATGAAATAAAGACAATGATTTTGAATGTCTTGGCTATTAAATTACTGTCATTATTATGAAATACCATGGCTTCCAATTTTATTTAATGACCTGGCATTGAAATTCACTACTAAATTCACTGTAGGGACTCTGGCAAGGATAATATCCATAACATAATTTCTTGTTACATACATAACTCCTTACTTTACACACAAAAACAAAACAGAAACAGAAAGAACCTTCCAGACTGAAATGTCAGGAGAAATTTGCTTCCACTGAGAGGTTGTTGTGTATTTTCATATTCTCTACAAATCGTGTTAATGGATGTTTAATCCCTTTTAGCTTTGGTGACTAGGTAATTAGAGTCAAAATTGTGGCTTATCCTTAGTATAAGAAAGGATTCTGTGAATACCATATGCATATTCTCTTCCCTTCTTTAATTATAACATTTTCATTTATATTTAGCATTTATTCATTTTTTTTTATTTTGCAAGTCACCTCAGTTCCTGTACATGTGTGTGTGCGTGTGTGAATAACCTCAATATCCTTAATTCTGAAACCAAGAACTGTTAACTAAAAATGGAAGTCTAGAAGAAAATTTGTAAAGCTAGAGAGTTTTTGTCTGTTTTGGTTTTGATTTGTTTTTGTTTTTTATTAGTGAAGGGTTTTCCATTTTCGGACTAGGATGAAACAGTTCTTTTGTGAGGTGCAACCTGAGTATATGTTCTAATACACTTTTTTCTATAAGGCTTATTTTTATTTATTTATTTTTGTGGAGCAAGAAGAGCACATGTGCATATGTGATTTGGGGGGTGGGATGGGGAGGGAGCAGAGGGAGAAAGACAGAATCTTAAGCAGGCTCCATGCCCAGTGTGGAACCCAGTACAGGGTTTGATCTCGGACCCTGAGATCATGACCTGAGCCAAAATTGAAAATCAGAGGCATAACTGACTAAACCCCCCTCTCCCTGGGTGCCTCACAAAGCTTATTTTGATTTCAAAGATTAATTATGTATTATCTATTGACTTTATTTCTTAATTTTAGTCCAGTCTATTTTATTATTATTATTTCTTTACATTGTGATTGCTAGCATCTGATGAGGGCTCTAGATTTATTTTCTCAATTACATTTATATGGATATGTTAGTGGTAAGGTGAAATGTAAAAAGATGAGGTGCTATTTCCTATTCCACCGTTGAATCAAGCAGATATCATTTTAATAATGTCCTATTTCCATCCCTGCCAAGTAGAGCTCGCAGCACTGTGACTATGATACCATGTTAAGTAGGAAAACTGTGTGCATCTTTGAGAAATTGCTCAGAGTTTAAATGTTTCTTAATTTTCATACCAGCAAATGATTTAATCTTTGACCTGTAATTTGACATCCTAAGCATAGTATGCTCTATGTTTTAGTACCAAGTGTGATTAAGCCTGTTGGATTTCATCCAATTGTCTACTTATGTTGACACAGAGAAGGCTGAGGATACATCATTGAATTTCAACCCAACGTAAGTTTCAATAAAGGCAAATACATAAGAAAGAAATAAAAAAAGTGCAGTTGCTATTAGTGCTGACAATAGCTCTGTGAAATCTGGAACATGATAAACCAAATAACATACTCATGAAGTGTTCTTTTATGGACAGATTTATATTTAATTTTAAGAGATATTTGTTATGCACTTACTGTGTGGGACTGCTAAGCTCCTAAAAGACAGAAGAAATGAAAACAAAATTGTTCAGGCTTCAAGGAATAGTTCTTGATTGTAGAACATGGATAAAGTTCAGAGAAAAAAATATGTGTTCTTTATAACCTGTACCTGATAAAGTAGCTTTTTTTGGAAATTAACAAGTAATATAAAACAACCAGTATATAACACTTGGCACTAAGTTAACTTTAAGAAATAAAAAGTCAAGGACTTTTGAGTCAACTGATTTGAATTTTTCCAAAACTTGCCCCTTTTTCATATTATTCAGTATGATATTCTATTCCTTTATTTAGAAAATATCTAAAAATATCTAAAACATCTTCTGCTTTATTTAGGCTGATGTTATTTGACTTATTTTTTAAAAATGTGTTGAAATCAGAGAGCTAAATTAATGAAGATGTATTCCATGTTCATGGAGAGAAAGATTCAATATTAAGATGCCAGTTTTTCCTAACTCAGTCTGTAATTTATTGCAATTTCAATGAAAATCCTAGCAAGTTACTTTTTGGATATTGACAAACTGATTCTAAAGTTTAGATGGAGAGGTAAAGAACCCAGAGTAGCCAACTCAGTATTGAAAGAGAAGAACAAAGTTGAAGGACTACAATTTAACTTGAAGACATACTATAAAGGTACAGTAATCAAGGCAGTCTAGTATTAGCAAAAGAATACATGAAAGGGGGGTGGGATTATGGACATTGGGGAGGGTATGTGCTTTGGTGAGTGCTGTGAAGTGTGTAAACCTGGTGATTCACAGACCTGTATCCCTGGGGATAAAAATATATGTTTATAAAAAATAAAAAATTAAAAAAAAAGATTTCAGAATAATTGAACATCCACATGAAAAAAAATAGACATAGCTCTTGCACCTTTCATAAAAATTAATTCAAAATTAATTATAGACATAAATGAAAAGGAAAAACTAGAAGATGACATAGGAGAAAGCCTATGTGACTTTAGATTTGGTGATGACTTTTGAAATACAACACCAAAGACAAGATCCAGGAAGGAAAAATTGATAAGCTGGACTTTGTTATAATGAAAAATTTCTGCTCTGTGAAAAATGTTCTTGAGAAAATGAAAAGACTCATCACTGACTGGGAGAAGATATTTACAAAAGACATATCTCATGAAAGATTATTATTCGAAATCTACAAGGAACTCTTAAAACAACAATAAGAATATGATCAACTCAAAATTAGGCAAAGGACTTTAACAGACATCTCACTGAAAAAGATTACAGGTACTAAATAAACGTATGAAAAAATGATGCACATCATATGTCATGATGGAAATGCAAATTAAAACAACACTGTGATACCACCACACATTTATTAGAATGGCCAAAAAATAGAACACTGAATACCCCCAATGCTGGTAAAGATGTGGATAAGGAACTCTCTTCAATACCTTGTGGAAATGCAAATGTCATAGCCAAATCTGAAAGCTAATTTGGCAGTTTCTTACAAACTAAATATACTCTTATGGTATGACCCAGCATTAGTGCTCTCTGGTATTTACCCAAAGGAGTTGAAAACTTATGTCCACAAAAATACTTGTACAAGGACGTTTACAGCAACTTTATTCATCATGGCCAAAACTTGGAAGCAACTGTGATAACCTTGGGTAGGTGAATGGGTAAATAAACTGTGGTACATCCAGTCAATACCTATAATCCAAGAGTGTGATTCAGAACTAAAAAGAAATGAGCTATCAAATCATACAAAAAAATGGAGGAATTTAAAATACATATTTCTAAATGAAAGAATCAAGCTAAAAATCCACATACTGTGTGATTCTATCTGACATTCTGGAAAAGGCCAAACTATGTTGACAGTAAAAAATTAGTGGTTTCCAGGGATTAGGGTAGAAGAAGGGATAAGCAGGCAAAGCACAGAGGATTTTTAGAGCAGTAAAATTATTCTATTTGACACTATCATGGTAGATACATGTCATTAGACATTTGTTAAAAGCTATAGAGTGTACAACACCAAGAGTAAACCAAAATGTAAACTATGGAATTTGGGTAAGCATGTGTTAACTAGGTTGTTTAAGTGTAGCACATGTACCATCTGGTATAGGATGTTGATAGTGCTGGAGGCCATGGGTGTGGGAGGCACTCTGTATTTTATGTTAATTTTTTTTTTAAGATTTTATTTATTTTATTTGACAGACAGAGATTACAAGTAGGCAGAGAGGCAGGCAGAGAGAGGAAGGGAAGCAGGCTCCCTGCTGAGCAGAGAGCCCGATGCGGGCCTCGATCCCAGGACCCTGAGATCATGACCTGAGCTGAAGGCAGTGGCTTAACCCACTGAGCCACCCAGGCACCCCTTTTATGTTAAATTTTGCTGTAGACTTAAAATTGCTCCAAAAAATAATGTCTATTTAAAAATAAAAAGAAACAATAACAAATTAAACTTAAAGTGATAAAAGAAAATATAAATACCTGAGAAGAAATTAATTATAAAACAAAGATTCAATAGAGAAAACTAAAAAAGCCAAAATTTTTTTCTCTATGAAACCTAATTAACTCACAGCAAGACTTATTAAAATATAGCAGAAATACAAATATCAGTGTAGGGAATGTCGAAGAAGACATTTATACTGACCAACAGTCATTGCAAATATAATACGAGAATATTATAAGCAAGTTTACATGAATAAGTTTAAAAAACAGATGAAAGGGACAACTTCTAGAGAAGTACAACTTAGCAGAATTAATATCATAATAAAGAGAAATTTTTAAAAAATCCTATTCTTTGAAGAAAATTTAATCCATAATGAAAAGCTTTTCCTCAAGGACCTTTCTACCCCACATAGTTTTCAATTTTGGTGGTGTCTATTAATATACTCTCAAACTCGGGAAATCTTTCCTAAGCTGTATCCACTCTACCAATAATCCCATCAAAGGCATTCTTCATTTCTCTTGCAATATTTTTATTTGGTTTGGTTTGTTTATCTCTAGAATTTCTCTTTGGTTCTTTGTGAGAATTTCCATCTCTCTGCCTAACTTGTTCTTTTGTTCTTCTTTATTACACTTTATCCACTGGAGTCAACTTATTTACCTTGTTTTATTTTATTATTATTTTCTTATTCACTTTGTTTTAAATTGCTGGTCTGATAATTCCCACAATGCTGCCATATCTTAGTCTTGTTCTGATGCTTGCTATTTCTCCTCAAACTTTGGCGTTTGACTTTTGGTATGTCTTGTAACTTTTTCTTAATAGCTGAACATGATGCACTGAGTAAAAAGAACTTGTGTAATTAGCCATTTTGTGCCAAGGTGTGGGTGGAGGAAAGTGTTTCATAGTCTTTAAAGTAAGGTCTCAGTCTTTTAGTGAGCCTAATTGTAAAATTCCCGCATGCTTCTCAGTTTTCTGTCTCCCTTCATTGGGACAGGATGGGTAAGGTGTTGGATGTATCCCTTCTTCTACATGGAAACCTAGAGGGGGCAGGAGTTGGGTTTTCTCTTCCCTCAGGTCAATAAAGTTCTGATTAACCCCAGCAGGTTAGGCTCTAGTGAAATAGTTTCACTTGCTGGCAGACATTTTAAAGAACACAGCGCTCTGATATGTTTCAAAGGATTCCTTGTTTCTCTTTTCCATTTGAGAAGCACAGAGGATTTTTCTCCATTCTTCACTATGAGAACATGTGCAGCTCCTAGAGGTAAGACAAAAAAATGTGTGAATTCCCTTGTGTTAATGGCCAAAAGTGGCCTTTTTATTTCAGTATTGTCTTTTTCCTTCTTATAGAAGACCTGAGATGCAGGTAATTTTTGTGTCATATTTGTATTACCTTCAGGATTTTCTTTAAATGTGTTGTAGTAAAGGGTATTGAATTCTGTTTTTCCTGCAAAAGTTGTTATTTAACTTTGCTTTTTGAAAAATATTTTCACTTGTTACAGATTTCTTGGGTTGAAGGTTTTATTTCAGAAATTGAAATATGCCATTCAGTTGTCTTTTGGCTTGCATAAAAATTGAGCCCTGAGTTTCATTGTAGCTGTAGTTTTCCTTAGTGTTTTCTCTAACTGAATTCCTTTAGTGTTACCCTGTACATCAGGTACAAGTTAGACTGACAGAAGGTTTTTTCCTCAGTGTTTCTATTCTGTGATTAGATTCAGACATCCCATAAATGTTTCTATATCAGAATAGGTGTCTCCTCAATGTTCTTACCCAAGGAAAAGATAGCAGCGGCTTACCAGGGGTGCAGAGTTATCTGTTCTTGGGAATGGGGCTTTCTCTATGATCTTGTCAGGTGTAGGATACTTCTAAGAGCCAGGGTCTGGAGAGCCTCCAACCCACCTTCCAAGGGCAGAAAGAAGTTTTTTGTTTGTTTTTTTCCTTTTATTTTTGCCTGAGCTGCAACTCTGTTGGCATCACCCTCTCCCCGATGCCCTCCACACTCATGGCTCAAGATTTTTTCTTTTTCTTTTTCTTTTTTTTTCCTGTAGAAGAGAAGTTTCCAGGTGGTAATTTGTGCTTTCATGCAATGTCAGCTGTTTTTCTTGTTCAGGCTTACACCATAAAGAGGGGATTTGCAGCATTTCACTCTGCCCCAAGTTGTTTTTACCTTGTGGTGACATCCATGGAAAAGTCCAACGTTGAATATAAAATCCCTGGTGTCTTCAGCTTTTGGGAGTTGTAGACTCGAGCTATCCCATACTTGGTTTTTAGAAATTTGTTTATAAGTTTTATCTGAAATTTTCTTACTGGCTTATAGGACAACCCAGTTTTCTGCTTCTGTCTTGCCCTAGCAAGCAACTGCTCACATTTCCTTGAAAGTGCCTACCTTTCCTTAGGTTTTAGCTGATTTGTTTCTACTGTGACCTCAGCTATCTTATCAGCTCAAAACAAAGTAGACCTTTATAAATTGTTTGTCTTGTTGTCTGAGTGGGAGGAATGCTTTTTCTCCCTTTCTGGTATACTAATTGGAACTCAAACCTTTCTGGGGAATAGTTTTTGATCAGATGGTAACTACTAATCTGGTGCTTGCCTCATATAACAAAAAAGTTGTTCACACTTGTGCTGGGTTATTGAGATTGTGCTGGGTTATTGAGATTATTACTTTCATTACTAGCTGTGTTGGCATTACCCTTTGAAAACTTGGTTATTCTTTAAGAAGGCCAGAGCAGAATTTTTCTGTGACCAAGTTATATATGTAATATGTTGTGAATGTGATGTCTCTGCCATGTCATTAAGCTGGAGGCTTTGCAATGCTCTTTAGTTTACCTTTACTAGTTTACTAGTAAAATAACAGATTAAATGGATGTTCATATATGTATGGAAATATCATTTTATATTTAAATATTTATTTAATAAATATTTAAATGTTAAATTTAGATGTTTAAATATTTATTTATTTATTTATTTATTTAAATATCATTTTAATCTAGTCTCGCAGTAGGAAAGCTTATTTTATTATCTTATTTATTTAAAAATTTGGGAATTTAATTTATCTTTGGAACACTGCAAAATTGGAGTACAGTGTTTCCTTAGACAATCAGGTAATTAATTTTGGTACCCCAGAATTCTTAATTCTAATGTATTACATCATTTCTATTAAATTCCATCCCTCTTGCCATTATCACATTTTACTTAATCAGTGTGGAAACTACTTCCAAGTACAGTGTATATAAAAGGTATTAGTGTACTCTTGACTTCCAATGAATAGGGTAATAGTATAATGCACTCAGAAAATACTATTTCAAAGCTGTTATGATTAATAGATAAGAAGTGTTCTGTATTTATTCAGTTGGGTCAAAAAAGCTGGAAGCAGAGTGACACTGCAACATATAAATATAAAAGCTGTTTGTCATGAAAGAGCTAGGACCTGACATTATCTTCTTATATTGTCATTGTCACTAATAGGGTGAAGAAATAGGAGTAGTGTAAAATCAGTTTAACCTTGCAACCTTTATTTTTGAACTAGATGTTCATTATTCAATAAAAGTTAATTGAGTGGCTATTAAATGGCAAATGTTGGATTGGACTAAAGGAACTATGGATTTAGCAGGGACTGAAAGAGAAAACAAGCCCTGCTTTCTACATAGCTCTCCATTTTTTTCAACCAAAATTTAAAGTACTTACTGTGCTTTTTGACTTTGCTGATGAGATCTCAAGTGGTTAGCTTAAGTTTGGATGCCATTAATAAATTTTAGCAGTTGACTACAAATTCAACTGCTATATCATTTCTCTACCATGTGTAATGCTTGTTTTTATTTGAACAATTAGAATACTATATAAGTATAATCTTTAAGGTTGTCAATGAAACTGAAGAACTACAATAGAACGTGAGATATTTGGTTCAAATTTAAGTGAAGGGTTCTATAAAGTGTCACTCACTCACTTTCCTTATTTTGGATATTAGATAGCTCTGTGGCTCTTTCAGCTCTCTTTTCAGCTGAGACAATATTAGGTTTTTAGCAGTCTGAGCAATATACGAGGAATAGGAATGTCTTTACCAGGTCTAGACTTAAGGTTGCATTTACACTCAATTGGATTTTGGTCATCCTGTGGTACACTGGAGCCAGATCTTGCTAGCTTTGTGTTAGTTGTGAACTTTTTAGGAGCTTTCAGACCTGGTTGTTTAAGAATTGGTGGATTAAAATCTGGCACAGTGGAGTATTTTGTGACCATGGGGATATTTTATTATTATGTTTTGGGGTCCCCAATACCATCCCCATATTAAGATATTTCCTAGATGTCTCCTAAGACTAAAATCTTAGGATTAAAACTATTTTTTCTTTTCTAAAGGTAGTAAGGTTATACAGCTGAATCATAATGGAAAAAGATGGAAGTCGACTGTGGAAGAAACCTTCTGCAGGGTTCCTTAATGTCTCTCCCTCTCATAAAGTATCACATGGAACACGCTGCTCCCCAGAAAGGAAAAGGCTATAGCATGAATGCAGTGTTTTCTGGGTTTGTTTGCTTTTTTTGTTTTGTTTTGTCTGGGAACTTGCCACATAGGCATCCTTTGCCTCACACTTACCAAAATTCCCAGAAGGAAAGCAGATATAGTATAAAGCACATTCTCTACACAAACAGTCTAGACCCAACACACCACTTTCTCATTTAGAGAATCATAAGAACACTCTTAGCATCTAGGTTCCCAGACACCAGCCAAAGGCCAATCTTGAAAGTAGGGCTTCTAAGAACAGTAGTCTCCAGCCAACTAACTTCACACTTTCCCACACAATCAACTTTTTCATAACCTAATTGCAAAAATCTTAAGTGCTAGTTAGAATCAAGTTTCTAACTGTTTACATTAATTATAATAAGTAGGTTAGAGTAATTAATCTGATCCCATTAGGCAGGTGGTTTTACTTGCTGCTTTCTGATAAGTAGATCTCCCTGCTGCCTCCTTTGTGATCATTATTCATTTTACGTATTTATTCCTTTGATAAGCATTCATTGCCCTATGTACCATCAAAATAGTTCAAAATATAGAGTTCAGAGTAGTACAAGGTTTATTCTATAAAGGAACTTCTGCTTGTATATGGAAAGGACGTGTATATTAGCGTATAGGGATTGCCAACTTTTGCTAAATAATATGAAGTCAAACTAAGAGGAATAGAGAGTAACAGAGTGGGATTTGAACTAGTTTATATATTGTTTTCAAGGAACGACTCTCTGGTTGGGGACATTTGAACAGAAAAATGAAAGAAATAAGGACATAAATTACTCAGCTATCTGGAGGTAATTCCTTCCAAACAGACTTCCATCTTCCAGAGGCAGGAAGTGATGGAAGAAGGGCAAGGAGAAGGGCAAGGACAACATGGCTGATACAGAACGAATAAGGAAGAGAGTTGGCTAACAGAGGACACCAGAGAGGTAGAGCAAGAACAGAAAACTGATATCTTTTAGAGATTTGTAGTTTTTGTTTTTTGTTTTTTTTTTTTTTTCCAATAACTCTTTTTTTTTTTTTTTTTTTTTTTTGTGATTCACAGACCTGGGGATAAAAATATATGTATATAAAAAATATATGTTTATAAAAAATAAAAAATTAAAAAAAAAAAAGAGATTTGTAGTTTTTATTAACACCTTTTACATTTTCCTCTGAGTGAGAAGGAATCTGGAGGGTTTTTGGAAAGAGGAGTGATGTGATCTTGTAAAAGTTTAAAAAGCCAGAGCAAAGAATAGGCAAAAAAAAAAAAAAAAAAAAAAAAAAAAAGGCAAGGGTGGAAGCAGAGTGAATAGTGGGAGTAAATCAAAATACTCCAGGAAAAAATATTGATAGTGAAGATCAGAATAGTAGCAATGAGTGGAAGTGGTGAGATTTGGGCAGGGTATATTTTGACATCAGGATCAGTGCGAACAAATAGTATCTTGTTTTTAGATGACACTTTAAGATTTCTGCTCCAACTAACTGGAAAAGAGGTGTTGATATTAATCAAAATGGGAAGGCAGAGAAAGAAGCACACACAGGGAGACTCAAGAATTTATGTTGGGATGCATTATGTTTGGGATACATATTTGATGACCAAGTGGAGATGTCAAATCAACAGTTGGATATACAAGTCTGAAGATAAACTTGGGAGTCAACAAGTTAAAGATGATACTTAAGGCTATGGGAGTAAAAGATATCCAAGTGTATAATTAGAAAAAAGCATTACAAGGACAAAGTCATAGCTAATTTTTATAAGCCTGGAAGAGGAGGATGAAAGCAGTTAATGAAGTCAAAGAACCAAGAGAAAGTGGTCTCCATAATGAGTATGAAGAGCATCTTAAAAGGAGAAAGTGGCCAACAGTGTCAAATGTTGATAACTGTTGCATTAGGGGAAGTTTGAGAATTGATTGATAAATTTGTTAGCGTGGATGCTCCTGGTGATACAGCCAATAGTAAATAATATAAATTACATTATCCTAGTGTTATGTTAGTGTGGGTTCAAGAGAGAATAGGAGCAATGGAGAGATGGAGTGTGAGTACAGCTGGTGGCTTGAGAAGAACTAGAGGGGTCAAGAGGATCTTTTAATAGATATTCATACAGTGTATTTGATTATGATAAAATCTGTACAGGAGAGAAACAGCTGCTAATGCAGAAAGTCAAGAGAATGGTATCATGAATAAGTGAAGCAGGATGAACTCCAATGCATAATTGAAGGGATGAGCCTTGGGTAGGAATACTGATACAAAGCAACAGCAGGAGAGAAAGCAGAGTACATGAGAATAAAAAAATGTGGGCTGGTGAATGGCAGATTAGATACTATTGAATGCTTCTATTTTGTCAGTGAGATATTTAAAAGATAAACACCTGAAAGAAGGAATGTCCTAAAGGTAGACAAGTGGGGTGGTGATGGAAGAGTTTTTGTTAATTTGAGGAGAGAGGAAAATAGATCTACTATTTTTCTGGAAGGGTAGGTGACTGAATTGACAAAGGAAACACAATAGGATTGAAAGGAAGAATGTATTTTGCCTGAGATTTATGGCCAGGGCTTAAGAGTCAATTATCTCAGGTCCTTCAAGAAGAGGATGCCAGGTTAGCATTAGACCTACAAGAGTTTTTTGGGGGGGACATACCTGTGAAAGGTAGAGAGGGAAGTTAGGCATGGCAGAGAAGAGTTTTCAGACCATGATGCAGGTCTGATAGCTGTGAAATGAGAGCCAGCAAAACTGGGTAAGCACTTCAGACTTTGCAGTGCTGGTCTGAGAATGTCTTGGCCAGCCCAACATGAGGTTTCCCTGAAAAGGTTGACAGTTAGGAGAATCCCATATTGAGCAGAGATAATTCTGTTATAGTAGTCTTGTCAAATGCACTTATTGACTGGGAGCAGCCTAGGAGGAGCTCAGCTTTAGCAGGAGCACTGTAGAGAATTTGTAGGTGCTGCTGGTTGAGGCTTTCAATCAGCTGGGTTCACTGCAACGAGTTCTGAAAGGAGACCTAAGCGGTTCATATCCAAGGCTGGAGTGTTCAATGGGGCCATGTGTTTTACTCTAGCAGTGGTTAGCTACTCTGATGAGTTTGAGGAAGAAGTGGAATGTTATTTTTAGATTTGAAAATTCCTGGGGTCATAATATGAAGGGAAATGGGAATAAACCAAATGAATCATAATCAAGCAGTTAAAATGAAGAAACATAGACTCAAAGCTGGCTATGGAAATGAGTACCTGAAGGTACTAGAGTTTTACCTATGCAAGCAAGAAGCTAAAGTCCTCTTATTAAGGTAATTAATTCCTTAATTTTCATTGCAAGTTTGACTATAAAAGTAGAAGGCTTATAATGTTGTATATGCACATTTACATGTAGAGAAAGAAAACCTTTCAAACGTTACCAATTTATACATACATGTATGACATAAATGTGAGAGAGAAACTAGGAATTTGTTACTTCCTAGTTAGGTTTAAATTTCCGTGTGTTCCTTATACTCTTAACAACATGGAGATGGATTTTAATTTTATATATCCATTGCAACATTGGTCTCAAATTCCACTGAACTCCTTCATCATGTGCAAATAAGAGGAGAGATTAAATATATCAAACTTGCTATATTGGGAGATGATATTGCATATCTACAAGCAGTATCTTGTTTTAAGAATTTGCAGGATACTGGGGCGCCTGGGTGGCTCAGTGGGTTAGGCCTCTGCCTTCAGCTCAGGTCTCAGTGTCCTGGGATCGAGCCCTGCGTGGCCCTCTCTGCTCAGCAGGGAGCCTACTTCCCCCCTCCCTCTGCCTACTTGTGATTTCTCTCTCTGTGTCAAATAAATACATAAAATCTTAAAAAAAAAAGAATTTTCAGGATACTTTGGACTCTAAGGATTTTGAGGTTTATTGACTGGCTTTAAGATTAAACCTTAGTCAAAACTACGGCCAATACCTGCGTTCCCTCTTATCTTGCTTCTACTCCCTTATTTAGAAACTCCACTGCCTGAATGACTCTTGTGGAATTAGAAAATCCCTATTCATCTGTGCCTCACCAGATGCTAAATTCTAACTGTAAGACTGGAATTTACTTCCATTTGTCTTTGAGTTCATCCCGTCCATTCTTTTCATACTTTAGGCAGGTCTAGTTTCAGATATGAATCTTCAGTAAATCTTGTTCTACTCCGACTAACAAAGCCTGGCTGAGTAAGGTATTTCAATAAATAAAACAATAATTTCAGTCCTTGCCACTGTCACTAGTAAGTGCCTGAAAGCAAGTCTGTTCTGAGAGACTTAAGAAATATTCATATTCAATCCTTATAATAAGAGTGTTTTTTATTATTAACATTATTCCTATTTATATAATATAAGTGGCTGAAATTTATATAACAAAGGCACACAGAAACCTAACTGACTTCTAATTCTCTTTTAATCTGTATCAAATACCTTTCGTGCCAGACATTAAATATATCAATTTATAAATGTCTAATTATTCCCAATTTCAATGCATCCATAGGTTTATTTCCTTCTGAAGTTCTATATATTAATAGATACAGAAACAGTTCTGTCTACTTACAGGAAGAATAATAATCCTGTGTCTATACAAGGCCATCATTAGGTACTTGTTGATTTCTTCCAGACCCTGAACACATGGCTTAGTACTTACATTTATTGATGCTTCAGGGTAAAGATTTTTGGTTATAGCTATAATCATAAACCTCAAATAGAAGTGTATGTAATTTTTTTCCTTATAGTTTCGAGTTCTATTTTCATCAGAATCATTGCTTTGGGCTTGAGGCTTTTCAGATCATAAAGCTGGCCTCTTAAATCAGAAACAGAAAGGACTTTTCTATAGGATGATATATGCTTCCAGATGGCATGTCAGAATAAAGCAATATCCTTGTTAAAGGATGATTGTACCTATTTCTCCTTCTTGTTCTAAAGTTATTTTCCAAAACTATATTGTAAAATTAATTACTTAAAATTGCAATGGCTGAAAAGCAAATTGGAATTCCAGTAAAGTCAATGATAGTTTTTCACTGCTGAAGTAAACCAATTACCTGTTGGAAACATTGCTCTGTTTCCTTAAAAGTTTTCTGTCCATCAACTATAGCATCTGTTTCAGAACATTGTGAGGGAATGGGTTATAGCATTTAAGTCAAGGATTTCATTTTAAATAGAGGATTTTATTTGATAAAATTAGACATTGCATTTTCTTGTTTTTCTTTATAGTCTTAGTTACAACTGAGAGTCTGTTTTGCCCTACAAAGACTTTTCTCCCACTGAATTAAATATGGTATGAGTATTCATTTCACTGGCAAATTGTTGCAAAATTCAAGGTGTTCTATTAATTTTTGTTACATAGGAATCTAAACAATTTGAGCAAATCATGTTAGGTATAGTTTATGAATTATTTTTACAGGAACAACATAATAAAAACCTTAAACCTAAATATTTCTTAAAATGTGTATACTTGACATTTTAAAAACACTTTTGACTTCTATATGAATAGTCTGGATATGGAGAGATAACAATTAAAATGGGGAAAAACTTTAATATTTGTATTTTGTGTACCTTACATATGTAACTGCTCTTAAATTGGCAAAGTAAAAAGGAAAATGGAAAGGATTATTCATATGAAATAGGCATGCTCAAAAGTTACTGTACTGTTGGAATGACAATTTCATTTCCAAATGCAATAAATATTCTATAAGTTCTTCCTTTATAGTCTTTCACATGTTTCTTTATATTATTAACTTAGAGTTTGAGAGCATTGCATTGATAGAATGTCAATAAGCTTATGATTATATTCACTGCCACCAAACTTGCTACTTTCAAACTACTTCCAGGTAGATAGTTTAAGCACATTCCCCTCCCTTGGTTGTTCCTGTTTCAAGTTCTTTGTCCTTTGCTTCTCAGTCTTTCTTGATCGCTCCATGCCCTGTACTTTTCTGAGAGACCCATTTATCTGTGGATAACAAGGGATGTTCTGATCAGATTAGTTGTTATTTCTTAGCTGTTCCTCAAATGAGCCAAATTCTGCCTTTCCTTTTTGTCCAACATTGACTGTATCCATTTATTTCATAAAGTCTCACCCAGATGATTTGTCTTAGCTATGATTTTCTCTGTTCTGAACACCTAAACCCATCTATATTGCACAGTCTCAAATTGGATTCAAGCTGATATTATTTTCTGGTTGCTTCATGTACTATATTCTCTAAGTAGGTTATCTTGAAATATTATTCTCTACTGAGGCTTGTTGAACACTAAGAAATAGATAGATATTTAGTAATTATAAAACATTCTAATACAAGATCTACCAAGTAATAACATTTGTTAAAATCTAGTAGCATGTGGTTTAAATGTTCAAGAAGGTGTCCACAGTTTTTTGAAGACCACTTCATTCTAGATTTATACCCATGAAATTAGCTCCCTCTTATCTTACTAAGTTTCTTCCAGTAAAAATTAGCAAGATAGCATCTTGAATAAAACCTTTAAAAAGCTTAAACATCACAGTTCTAAAATTTCATAAGCTGATTAAGATATTTTCAAGAATTTTAAATTATGTTAATCAAATGAGGAAAATATAACAACATTTGATTCTGTTTTTGTTGATGTTTTATATACCACTTGAGAAACTGATGATAGGCTATGGACCTGCCCACTATTGTCTCTCCAAATACAGTATGCATACCATATTTTCATGCTATTTGCTCTGGCTTATATTAGAAACAGATGTCCTTTATAAAAAGTATAAAGTCAATTTTAAAATGATACTGACATACTTCAAGTTTGGAGTGAAAATAATGGTTTCCTTAATAAAGACCATGAAAATTGGGAAAGTAAAACCCAAAGGAGAAAAGTTATCTTAGTCTAAAAATATATTTAAATGAGCCACTGTGGAGAACAGTATGGAAGTTCTTGAAAAAATTAACAATAGAAATACCATATATCCAATAATGCCCCTACTGGGTCTTTATCCAAAGAAAAAGAAAACACTGATTGGAAAGGATATGTGCATCCTATGTTGCTCACAACATTATTTACAATAGCCAAGATATAAAAGCCACCTAAGTGTCCATTGATAGATGAATGGATAAAGAACACACACACATACACACACACACGAATATTACACAGTCATAATAAAGGATGAATTTGTGTCATTTGCAACATCACGGATGGACCTAGAGGGTATTGGTCTCCCATCCAAGTAATAACCAGGCCCAACCCTGCTTAGCTTCCAAGATCAGATGAGATCAGGCACGTTCAGGGTGATATGGCTATAGACGAGGGAATTGGTCTAATGAAGTAAGTCAGACTGGGAAAAACAAATGCCATATGATTTTATTCATATGTAAATCTTTAAAAAAGGGATAAACAAACAAAAAACAGAATCAGACCTATAAATAGAGGAGACAGATAGGATTGCCAGAGGATAGGGGAGTTGAGAGATTGGCAAAATGGGTGAAGGAGAGTGGGAGATCCAGAGTTTCAGTTATGGAATGAATAAGACATAGAACAGCATAGAGAACATAAAAGGAACAGCATAGGGAATATAATCAATGGTACTGATTGTGATAGCCTTGTATGGTGACAGATGGTAGCTACACTTGTGGTGAACACACCATAATGTATAAACTTATCAGATCACAATGCTGTACATCTTAAACTAATGTAACATTGTGTGTAAGCTACACTTAAGTATTATATGTGTGTGTGTATAATATACTCTTTTTCTAAAAGAGTAAATGGGTGATACGTGACTTAAATGAGAAGTTGGTCTTTTGATTTGTCTTTGACATGGCAAAGTTCATGTCCTCTTAAATATCCATTTGAGCTTTTTAACATTTTATTCTGATGATAATGAAAGTTGGTAGTCTGATTCACAGAGGTTCATAGAAACACATCAGATCAGAATTCCTATAGCTCATGTTGCCAGTAAGGTTAGCTTATGTCAAAGAATTCGTGGTTTTTTTTTTTTTTTTTTTTTTGAGGTTTGCTGAGTCAGATTCATATTAGATTTATCCTCTCCAAATGAATGAGGTTTTGTGTTTGTGCATGTGTAATACATAATGTGGCACTAGTCATGCAATTTCAACAAGAAAATAGCTAAATCTATAATTTAAAAATGTTATGAGAATTAAGCCTCAAAGGGGTTCTGCAGTATTTTCTCTACTTGTGGATTTCTGCCTATTAAGAAACGAACAAGTCTTTGTGATTGCTGATTTTTATCCCAGAGAAGCACCTCTCCCAATTCTAGAAAGTTCAAATAGCTGTTCCTGTTGACTCTACTAATATTAATATCTTTATACAAAGATATTACTTGCCTCTTTCATTCCCATTTTCTCCTTAGTTTTTTGTCACCTCAATCTTCCTTTGGTAGCCAAAAATCAAAAGGATAGCGCTAAATATTCATGTAGTTGTCACAGGTCAAACTGATGCATCAAACTCATCAGGGGAATGGGCTTTCCAGAGATTTGTCTGTGGAGTGATGGCATAGGCTACCAACAATAACAAGTCAGGGATTCATCATCTGGGTCTATTCACTTTTACAATAATCATTTTATATGGAATACTGATAGATCCCAAAAGCAACTAAAATTTTTTTTTTTACTGGCAATTCATATGCATCCCCTTTTTATCTTGACATTTCTCTGATTCTAAAAGATCAAAATTAAGACTTATGGAAGTGGTATTATGTATTTTGGTTTAAGTCCAGCTTTTTGTTTTGTTTTGTTTTGTTTTGGCCCCTCTCATCTCTGTGGTCACACAAATCATAAGTGTACAACCATCTTCTCTTTAAATCCCTCCTCAAGAATAAATTACTGATCAACGATGCTATCCTAAGTCCACTAGCTTTTTACAAATCATTTGGACATATTATAACCTGGTTCGCCTAAAATAGATTTAATAAAATACAATTACTTTCTAGTCAACTGCATCCCCCAAAAATGCTCTGCTCACATGTCCATATGTTTACTTAAATTTCCATTATCCCTATTTAAAGCTCACCTTTAATTTCCTACATTCTTCTTTTCTTATAAATATTTCCCACTAATGTCCTTATAAATACTCTTCTATTTCAGCCAAAGATTTCCAGAAGCATTAATAAATATGGCAATTGAAACTTGTTTTGGGATAGTTTTACTTCATTTCAATGGCAAATTTATCTGCCATTTATAGCCAGTCCACAAATGTAGTTTTACCTGACACATTATTTTGAGAGTTGAATTTCATATTCTTTTAAAAATATTAAGTTCCATGCTGTGGCAACTGAATGTGGGTTCAGAGAACTTACTTCTCTAAGATCAAACTGGCATTCAGAGGAACAGTGATTCCTGAAGCATTTCCCAGGGTCTCTTGGTGTTCCCAGAGACCCTTTCAAGTAGTTTGCAATATAAAAACAATTTTCACAATAATGCTGAGATACCATTTATCGCTTTAGCTCTCATTTTCTCATGAGTAAAGAGTGGAGTTTTCCAGAAGCCACATAATCTGGTATTGAAACGGAATGAATGCAGAAGCAGGTAGTAAAATTCAGCTGTTTCCATTAAGAAAAACTGCAAATTGTAAGCAAGGACACTCCTTACTCTGAGTTTTTGTTGTTTGGGGAAGTATAGATACTTTTTATAAAGCATATAATTTATATTAAAATATAATGCTTTATTCATTTTGAATAAAGATTTTTAAAAATGTCTCTGTTTTAGTTTGCAGTAGAGTAATTACAGACCTAGTTGGCACAAACAAAAACCCTTTGGGATTCTCAATATCTTTTAAGAGCATAAAAGGGTCCTGAAGCCAAATGTTACAGAAACACTATTATAGAAGCTCCCTACTCTCTTCTCAAATCTTTTTTTTTTTTAAAGATTTTATTTATTTATTTGACAGAGAGAGAGAGATATCATAAGTAGGTGGGGAGGGGGGTGGGGGGGAAGCAGGCCCCCTGTTGAGCAGAGAGCCTGATACAGGGCTCAATCCCAGGACCTTGAAATCAGGACCTGAGCTGGAGGCAGAGGCTTAACCCACTGAGTCACCCAGGTGCCCCTTTTCTCAAATTTTGAAGTATGTTTTCTGTATACAAATAGGACACAACTTTTAAAGCCAGCTCTGGTCAGTACCCAGTCTATTTGTGCAGGGCCCATGTCTAGCTGGGTTGGTCATCTGATCTACATTCTTATTTTCCTGGACTTGTGAGCTTGGCTGAATCCTGTGTGGTTGGAAAACTTTTTAGTATGCCCTTTTCTGGCTTCTTGATCCTTGCTTTCTAGTTTTACTCTCTTGAATCCATTGTTAGCAAGGTTTCAGGGGGGATATTCCTTGTTCCAAAACAAACCTGAGCAACTCTTACCTGGATTCATCTAAGAAGAGTATACACATGTCTGCCTGTATTTGTATTTTAGGAGTTTGGAGTAATTGACACTACCACTAATTATATATCTGACATTTGTGGAGATAATAGTTGTTAATTCTCCCACCAACAGTGTCCCTGATGTGTTTACAGACTCTCATTTTCATCTCATGGCCACATTCTCACATTCTTCTAAGATTGAAGTCCTTCCTTGACCTCCTTTTCCAGTTCATTCTGCCCTTGTCCTCATACTCCAGTACTTTCACTGACTGGTGTCCTACCCCCAGTGTCTAGTCCTTGCAGCTGAATGCTTACCACCTATAATGGGAAGTCCTTGATGGGGGTCGCTGGTTTAGCTCTCTCTCATTCCAGACTACACTGAAACATCTAATCAATTCAACTGGATTTCTTTGGTTGCAATTTAAAAAAATATGCTTATTTATTTATTTAAGAGAGAGAGACAGAGACAGGGAGACAGAGAAGGAGAGCATGCACATGTATGCACACACAAGTTGAGGGCAGAGGGAGAGGGAGAGAGAATCCTCAAGCAGACTTGCTGCTGAGCATGGAGCCTGATGCGGGTTTGATCCCAGGATCCTGACATCAGGACCTGAGCTAAAATCAAGAGCTGGCCGCTTAACTGACTGAGCTTCCCAGAGCCCTTGGTTATATTCTTTAAATCATTTTCTTTATGTATTTTTAAGTAAACTTTACCTGTACTTGGGAATTGAATTTATGACCCAGAGATTAAGAGTCACATGATCTAATGACTGAGCTAGCCAGGCACCCTCTTCAGTTGCAAATTAAAAAAAAATTTTTTTTAAGTTTATATTTATTCATTTGACAGACATAGATTACAAGCAAGCAGAGAGAGAGGAGGAAGCAGGCTCCCTGCTGAGCAGAGAGCCCGATGTGGGCCTCAATCCCAGGACCCTGAGATCATGGCCTGAGCCGAAGGCAGAGGCTTTAACCCACTGAGCCACCCGGACGCCCCCCCACTTTTTTTTAAGAGCAAATTTAAAAATTTTTTATTCAAGTATAACATACTTCATACATATTTATTATAGTTATTTAGGATAATATATTTTATAAATTGGGCAGATTAAAATCAAATCCACTTTAATGATAATACTGGGCCACTAAATCTTTCTTAGTAACTCTATTTTCTGTAAGTTTTTTTTTTTTTTTTTTTTTTTTCTGTAAGTTTTTAAAAAGATTTTATTTATTTATTTATTTGTCAGAGAGAGCATAAGCAAGGGAGCAGCAGGAAGATGGAGAAGCAGGTTCCTCACTGAGCAAGGAGACCAATGCAGGACTTAATCCCAGTAACCTGGGATCATAACTGGAGCTGAAGGCGAACGCTTAACTGACTGAACTACCCAGGTATCCCTATTTTCATACAAGTTTAATCTCTTTCCCGATTTTAACATTAGGCTGAGAAATGGTCTTCTTTTCCCCCATGTACTCCTCTTCTGATTTTATTTTTTTTTTTTCGAGCCATAATCCCAATGTGAGGAAATAGACAAATTGGACACTGATCATATGTATGCTTAAATTTGTAAGATACTGTCAAACTGTCTTCCAAAGTAGCTGTTTCATTTAATATTCCCCTCAGTAATAAATGAGAGTGTGCATTTTTCTACATCTGTACCAGGATTTCATGTTGTCAGTGTTTTGGATAATGGTGATTCTAACAGGTGTATAGTGGTATTTTATTGTTTTAATTTGCATTTATCTGATGACACATGACATGCAGTGGCTTCATATGTTTTGACGTCTGTATATCTCCTTTGGTGAGATTTCTGCTCAGATCTTTTGCCCATTTTTAAATTGGGTTATTTGTTTTCTTATTGAGTTTCAAGAATTTTTTTTTTAATATATTTTGGATAACAGTCCTTTATCACATAGGTTTTTTGCAAACATGTTCTCCCTGTTTGTGGCTTGTCTTTTCATTCTTTTGATAGTGTCTTTGCAGAGCACGAGGTTTTCATTTTAAGGAAGTCCAGATTATTAATTCTTTCTCTCATGGATCATGTCTTTTGTGTTATATCTAAAGTCAATGCCAAGCCCAAGGTCATGCAGATTTTTCCTATACTATCTTCTAGGACTTTTATAATGTATTTACATTTATATACATGACCTATTAGGTACATGATCCATGTGATTTTTTTAATTTGATTTTTGCATTTAATTTGTTAAGTTGTAAGAGATGAGATTTAAGGATATATGAACAATATCAGACCAGTAAAATAAATGCCTCCATTTCTTACCAATTTTAAAGTCTTAGCACTCACTGAATCTGTAACTTATACATTAGCTGTCTCACAATAAGCCATTAGGATGCTTGAGACATCATGTCACATAGGGAAATTTCCTCATTTATCTTAAGCTACTGCATTTCAGAGTTATAAGTAATTAACTTTAGGGTCATATTCCTACATGTCCTTTGTCGGCCTACAAGTTCAAACCCTGTTTTGACCCTTTATCTGAGCATCTCTTTTAGTATTTTTTGAAGCTGTTTTAAAAAGAGTAATGCTGATATTGCTTATTTTTTATTTCAGAGGCTTAATGCTCTGCAAGTGTCTTACTGCAGGTACATATTTTTAAATATATATTGAAATAGACATTTTCTTTACTTTATAGAAATATATTCTGTAATATAACTTACCTAAGGTATTCAAGAATAATAAATTAAAAAATTTCAAACCCAATTTCTTTTCGGTTTTAAATGCCATCTGATAAATATTTATTTTGAAAAAATGCTATCTAAAATATGCTATTTAATTGGCTAAAACAGTGTTGTGTTTTTTTGTTTGTTTCCTCCATGAACCAATATGCATATGAATAAACAGCATGCCAGTGGAGGTGCAATGTGATCTCAGTGTTTTACTTGGTCCTTCCAGTCTTTTGTTTACATGTGAGCATTTAGTGATAGATTTAGTAGATGCTGCACAAAGCTCCATCAATGTGGCTGAGGAGGATGGATATCGAAAGACAGAAGAACCTACATCTAAAGAAACAAAACGTATCTATCTTAGAGGCAGTTTTAGGCTATTGCGAGAGTATTTGTAATGCACATGGAAATAACCTAGGAATGTGTTCTGAATAAAAACACTTTTCACTAAAATTTTAGTGCCCTTCTTTGGAAAAGAAGGAGAAGGAAATATGTTATACCTTCACCGCATTAGACATCATATTGAATATTTTACATAGAGTGTTATTTGTATATAATTATATATATAAAATTATAATAATGCTCTCTATAGGTCTAATTTTATTAATGACTTTATACCTAACTTAAGAACATCAATTAAGTTTACAGGGCCAGAAAAGATGTCAAGTTGTTATTTTCAGATCTAACCTAGCCTGAAGGTTGTATTCTTTTTACTATTTCCTGTGATATAGGAAAAAGCCAAAAGTTATTCTTAAGTTTTCCAATTATGTTGTAAAAAAAGACAAAATTTTTAAATACTTATTTATACTGGAACAAAAATATGCCATTTAGTCTTACCAACAGTGATATGAGCCGGGAAGGATTATTGGAAATGACTATTCAATGTACATATGAAGATAAAATTATGGCCAAATCACCAAGGTTACATTCAAACAAATATACTAGAGTTAGATAAGAAGTCTTATTTTTCAAATAGTAAAGCAAATAATATACCAAGTCGTTTTCCAAGTTTTTTACTTTTAGCAAATTTACAGGATTACTCAATTAATGTGCATCAGAGATAATGTTGATCTTAAATTTATTCAGTTTATCACTATGTGCCAATTGAAAATGTTCTGCAATATTTTTGGACACATTACTGACAGAATTTGATAATTAACCCAGTGGTTGGGTTAAGATTTACCTTTAATTTTTGAACTAAATTATGAGTCAGATTAATATAATTTTTCTCTTGATTCTAAAATATATCAAAGACCTTACTAAATAACACTCTCCAACCAGAATGTAAAATCTATAAAAGGAAAAATTAATTATTAAAATTAATTATTTTCATAGTCTAGTCTACTTTTATCTATCTTTTTCTCTTATGAATGATTTTAGAATTTAATCTATGCATTTTGGGGCCTTTTCATTCCATAGACACATAGTTGACTACTTTGTTGGATACATTTTTAAAAAGTATATTCTACTATTTTCATGGATGTTGAAATCTATACATAACCATTGATACAAAATTTGATACAATAACCTTTGACAATTCACCTCAAAAATACTGTTCATGCAGATAATATTTGCAAGGAAAGGAGTATGAAACCCATATTCTTGTGTAAAATGCAAATCCTTTTTTATTCTTTAGTAAAAATTTCAGTTTTCAGAAGTTCACTAATATCCTCCTGGAGACAAAGGCATATGTAATTTGTCTCATTAAGAAAGCCAATGCAATGTTCCTAGGAAGATGTTGCTGCGGCAGAGGTCGAAGAGGTTGCTGCCCGTGTTCTCCTCAAGGATTTTGATGGATTCCTTTCGTACATTGAGGTCCTTCATCCATTTTGAGTCTATTTTTGTGTGTGGTGTAAGGGAATGGTCCAATTTCATTTTTCTGCATGTGGCTGTCCAATTTTCCCAGCACCATTTATTGAAAAGGCTGTCTTTTTTCCATTGGACATTCTTTGCTGCTTTGTCGAAGATTAGTTGACCATAGAGTTGAGGGCCTATTTCTGGGCTCTCTATTCTGTTCCATTGATCTATGTGTCTGTTTTTGTGCCAGTACCATGCTGTCTTGATGATGACAGCTTTGTAATAGAGCCTGAAGTCCGGAATTGTGATGCCACCAACGTTGGCTTTCTTTTTCAATATCCCTTTGGCTATTCGAGGTCTTTTCTGGTTCCATATAAATTTTAGCATTATTTGTTCCATTTCTTTGAAAAAGATGGATGGTACTTTGATAGGAATTGCATTAAATGTGTAGATTGCTTTAGGTAGCATAGACATTTTCACAATATTTATTCTTCCAATCCAGGAGCATGGAACATTTTTCCATTTCTTTGTGTCTTCCTCAATTTCTTCCATGAGTACTTTATAGTTTTCTGAGTATAGATTCTGTGTCTCTTTGGTTAGGTTTATTCCTAGGTATCTTATGGTTTTGGATGCAATTGTAAATGGGATTGACTCCTTAATATCTCTTTCTTCTGTCTTGCTGTTCGTGTAGAGAAATGCAACTGATTTCTGTGCATTGATTTTACATCCCGACACTTTACTGAATTCCTGTATAAGTTCTAGCAGTTTTGGAGTGGAGTCTTTTGGGTTTTCCACATATAGTATCATATCATCTGCGAAGAGTGATAATTTGACTTCTTCTTTGCCGATTTGGATGCCTTTAATTTCCTTTTGTTGTCTGATTGCTGAGGCTAGGACCTCTAGTACGATGTTGAATAGCAGTGGTGATAATGGACATCCCTGCCGTGTTCCTGACCTTAGCGGAAAAGCTTTCAGTTTTTCTCCATTGAGAATGATATTTGCGGTGGGTTTTTCATAGATGGCTTTGATGATATTGAGGTATGTGCCCTCTATCCCTACACTTTGAAGAGTTTTGATCAGGAAGGGATGTTGTACTTTGTCAAATGCTTTTTCAGCATCTATTGAGAGTATCATATGGTTCTTGTTCTTTCTTTTATTGATGTGTTGTATCACATTGACTGATTTGCGGATGTTGAACCAACCTTGCAGCCCTGGAATAAATCCCACTTGGTCATGGTGAATAATCTTTTTAATGTACTGTTGAATCCTATTGGCTAGTATTTTGTTGAGTATTTTCGCATCTGTGTTCATCAAGGATATCGGTCTATAGCTCTCTTTTTTGGTGGGATCCTTGTCTGGTTTTGGGATCAAGGTGATGCTGGCCTCATAAAATGAGTTTGGAAGTTTTCCTTCCATTTCTATTTTTTGGAACAGTTTCAGGAGAATAGGAATTAGTTCTTCTTTAAATGTTTGGTAGAATTCCCCCGGGAAGCCGTCTGGCCCTGGGCTTTTGTTTGTTTGGAGATGTTTAATGACTGTTTCAATCTCCTTACTGGTTATGGGTCTGTTCAGGCTTTCTACTTCTTCCTGGTTCAGTTGTGGTAGTTTATATGTTTCTAGGAATGCATCCATTTCTTCCAGATTGTCAAATTTATTGCCATAGAATTGCTCATAGTATGTTCTTATAATAGTTTGTATTTCTTTGGTGTTAGTTGTGATCTCTCCTCTTTCATTCATGATTTTATTTATTTGGGTCCTTTCTCTTTTCTTTTTGATAAGTCGGGCCAGGGGTTTATCAATTTTATTAATTCTTTCAAAGAACCAGCTCCTAGTTTCGTTGATTTGTTCTATTGTTTTTTTGGTTTCTATTTCATTGATTTCTGCTCTGATCTTTATTATTTCTCTTCTCCTGCTGGGCTTAGGGTTTCTTTCTTGTTCTTTCTCCAGCTCCTTTAGGTGTAGGGTTAGGTTGTGTACCTGAGACCTTTCTTGTTTCTTGAGAAAGGCTTGTACCGCTATATATTTTCCTCTCAGGACTGCCTTTGTTGTGTCCCACAGATTTTGAACCGTTGTATTTTCATTATCATTTGTTTCCATGATTTTTTTCAATTCTTCTTTAATTTCCTGGTTGACCCATTCATTCTTTAGAAGGATACTGTTTAGTCTCCATGTATTTGGGTTCTTTCCAAACTTCCTTTTGTGGTTGAGTTCTAGCTTTAGAGCATTGTGGTCTGAAAATATGCAGGGAATGATCCCAATCTTTTGATACCGGTTGAGTCCTGATTTAGGACCGAGGATGTGATCTATTCTGGAGAATGTTCCATGTGCACTAGAGAAGAATGTGTATTCTGTTGCTTTGGGATGAAATATTCTGAATATATCTGTGATGTCCATCTGGTCCAGTGTGTCGTTTAAGGCCTTTATTTCCTTGCTGATCTTTTGCTTGGATGACCTGTCCATTTCAGTGAGGGGAGTGTTAAAGTCCCCTACTATTATTGTATTATTGTTGATGTGTTTCTTTGATTTTGTTATTAATTGGTTTATATAGTTGGCTGCTCCCACATTGGGGGCATAGATATTTAAAATTGTTAAATCTTCTTGTTGGACAGACCCTTTGAGTATGATATAGTGTCCTTCCTCATCTCTTATTATAGTCTTTGGCTTAAAATCTAATTGATCTGATATAAGGATTGCCACTCCTGCTTTCTTCTGATGTCCATTAGCATGGTAAATTCTTTTCCACCCCCTCACTTTAAATCTGGAGGTGTCTTCGGGCTTAAAATGTGTTTCTTGGAGGCAACATATAGATGGGTTTTGTTTTTTTATCCATTCTGATACCCTGTGTCTTTTGACAGGGGCATTTAGCCCATTCACATTCAGGGTAACTATTGAGAGATATGAATTTAGTGCCATTGTATTGCCCGTAAGGTGACTGTTACTGTATATGGTCTCTGTTCCTTTCTGATCTACCACTTGTAGGCTCTCTCTTTGCTTAGAGGACCCCTTTCAAGATTTCCTGTAGAGCTGGTTTGGTATTTGCAAATTCTTTCAGTTGTTGTTTGTCCTGGAAGCTTTTAATCTCTCCTTCTATTTTCAATGATAGCCTAGCTGGATATAGTATTCACAATGGAATACTATGCAGCCATCAAAAGAAATGAAATCTTGCCATTTGCGACAACATGGATGGAACTAGAGCGTATCATGCTTAGCGAAATAAGTCAAGCAGAGAAAGACAACTATCATATGATCTCCCTGATATGAGGAAGTGGTGATACAACATGGAGGCTTAAGTGGGTAGAAGAAGAATAAATGAAACAAGATGGGATTGGGAGGGAGACAAACCATAAGTGACTCTTAATCTCACAAAACAAACTGAGGGTTGCCGGGGGGAGGGGGTTTGGGAGAAGGGGGTGGGATTATGGACATTGGGGAGGGTATGTGATTTGGTGAGTGCTGTGAAGTGTGTAAACCTGGTGATTCACAGACCTGTACCCCTGGGGATAAAAATATATGTTTATAAAAAATAAAAAAAATTAAAGTCTAAAAAAAAAAAAAAAAAAAGAAAGCCAATGCAAAATTCAAATGGGTAACCTGAAGCCAAAAGGATACTGAAATGAGATTATGTTAAATATTCATTTGTTTTATTTCTGCTCTGTTTTTACAAAAATGAGAAAAGAAAATGTGAAAATATGAAGAACGGGTCTGGAGATTTCAGTTGGACAAATATTTATTGTTTTGCCTTCTGGCCATCAAGTAGCTTCATGACAGATTTCAGATTTTACTTTTCAACAATTTTGCTACATGTACTTACAGTATATGAATCTTCTTTGGAAATAGAATCTGCATGGATTTTAAATTGAAGGCTGTTGATTTTGGGAAGAGAAAAACATTTTAAGTAGTAAATAAATAACAAAGCATCACAGAGAAAAATCACCTCTGATTTATTTGCCATATATAAGATGTTGATCTTTATGTTAAAGTAGAAGCAGAAATCATGAACAAGGTTATTTCTAAGAAGCAGCAAAACCCAGAAAAATAATGTTGATTTATTCATTCTTCTGATTTCTTGATTGGTAAATTGGTTTTCTGTCTTTGTTTTTTGTTCATTTGCTTGTTTAAGTAAAGGGCAAACTACAGAAAATATGCCAGATGATTAAAATATCCATTAAAAATGAACTAGAAGTACATTATATATATATATATATATATATACACACACACACACACACATATATATACACATATACATATATACATACATATATATGTATGTATATATATATATAAACTTTACTAAAAAGTGTAAGGTATATTTGTGTCTATGAATGAGGTGAATATTTCAGTAACCTAATAGACTATGCTTTCTGTTTTAATGAATATAGCTTGAATGGAATCAGCAGTACAATTCACTTTGAATGCACAACAGAGAAGAAAAAAAAAATTCCAGTAGATGACATTCTACCTTTGGCAACTTGCATCAGACTGCATAGTGTTTTGGAAACTTTCTTCCTTTGATTATAACATGAGCTAGGTACAGTCAATTTGAAAAAGAAAACAACTAAAAAATACACTTTGCTCGCCTAACTTAAAATTTTCACAAATTTGCAGTGGGATTTATTGCTGCAGAAAGGAGACCATACAGGAGTTTACCTGTGTAAAAATATAATATTCATATATATATTTGTGGAAATAGCATACAAGCCACCTAATGCTAAAACAGAAGTTATGTTGTTGGTGTTTTTCTTCCTTTAACTCTCCTTTTGAATGTATTTAGGCTTTCAATTACCTGTGTAAAGCATCTCAAATCCATTGCTTTATTTAATTCACTTGCATAGACCTCATACACATATTGTTACTTAGAAAAGAATAGAAGCCAGTAAATACAGAAATGTTATTAAGTATAAATATAAAATTTTTAGTAAGAGGGTTCCAAATGATTCTACTGTGGCATTTAAGCTGTCTTCTGTTTTCAGATTATTCTCCATTATATTATTTGTTACCTACTAACAATCATTTGGCCATATTCAATCTTACATTACTTAAGTGAAATATATATCCTATCATCCTTATATTCCTGATCTCATGCATCAGTTATACCTAGAGGAATGTTTTATATATCATAAGTGTCCAGTCAATGTATTTTATGTAGAGATGAATTTCAACATAAATGAATATATCAAATTTTGTTTTAGGCTTCAGTTTGAAAAAAACTGTTCTTTGTAATGCAGTTGCAATGAGCGGGGAACATAAAATATATGATGGTAATATAATTTAGTATCAAATAAAATTCAGTATCAAATCAAAACAACACCAGAAATTTTAAGAGAAATAGGAAAAATTGGGGCACTTGGGTGGCTCGGGGGGTTAAAGCCTCTGCCTTTGGCTCAGGTCATGATCCCAGAGTCCTGGAATGAAGCTGGCATTGGGCGGGAGGCCGCTTCTCCCACCCCCTGGCTGCCTCTCTGCTTACTTGTGATCTCTGTCTGTCAGACAAACAAACAAATAAATAAATAAATAAATAAATTTTTTCAAAAGAGAGGAAAAAAGAAAACTTTAGCAGGGTAGTGTTTCCAGTACACAGGGAAAAATAAAAAGTATTAACATGGTCTTAGATTTAGCCAAGACACCCCTATTCTATTATTTATCATTGATAAATGATAAAAATTTGTTGTTCACAGGCAGTAACTTACCTGTTTTCATCTCAAATAGGTATTTGATACTTCTTTTTCCATCACACATGGAACTTTTAGTGTATCTAGGGTGAAGACAGCTAATTTAATAATCTTTCTTATGGAGTCAAATACTTAGAATTTGATTATCTTTCTCTATTTTGGTGCCAAGAGCCATAATTTAAACATACTGAACAAATCCTACAACATGTAGCCATTTTGTATTTTCTATCACCAACATTATAGCAACAATGTTCTGTATGTATTCTATTGGATCTTTCTCACTGTCTTGGTTAAAAAACAAACAAAAAGCCATTATCAGCAGAAGTAATGTTGATACATTTGGAAATGCTAAAATGAGTACTTGCTGAAGGATAGTTTCTACAGGCACAGCTTGCAGAACAGCTCTCCAGAGTAGTATTAGAAAAGATGGAAACCCAGACAATTCCTTCTCTAAATGTTTTAATATTAATGAAAAAATAATCTTGAAATGTATCCAATACATCTTGAACAGTAGTCATAAGAACAGGGCATAGAAAACATAATTCAAGAAACTGAACATAAATTATATTTAACTCTAGACTCATGATTTGATAGTCATCTAATCCTAAATTGCAAAAGAAAGGAATCTTATTTTATAAAATTTATCTCTGTTAAAGAGGTAAATTCAACTTAATACTATGATTCAGTAGATTAAAAACTGCACAAATGAAGAAGAGCTTTGTAAACTGCAAAGCACCATAAAATCAGTGACTTAAAATTTACAAAGCCCTTTTTGTATTATCATGGGTTAGTTCAACATAATAT
Source organism: Mustela lutreola (assembly GCF_030435805.1). Lineage (NCBI taxonomy): Eukaryota > Metazoa > Chordata > Mammalia > Carnivora > Mustelidae > Mustela > Mustela lutreola. The sequence goes on along the minus strand of NC_081291.1, from coordinate 174,393,861 downwards.
TTCTCAGCTTTATTCCCTGTATGATGAGGTATTTCTACACCTGCTCCTTGTAGTATATTCATCCTCTATCTTTTCACCTGAGCTATTTGGGCATAATTTTTTTACTTTTCCCCCCTCTTTTTTGCAAAATTTATTTATTTATTTATTTATTTATTCATTCATTCATTCATTCATTTATATGAGAGAGAGAGAGAGAGAGAGCACTTGCGCTCCTGGGTGAACTAGCACAAGATGGACGCGTGGCAGAAGAAGAGGAAGAAGCCAGATTTCTGCTGAACAGGAAGTTGTACCCAGGGCTCAATCTCAGGACCTTCAGAGCAATGACTTGAGCCAAAGGCAGATGCTTACCCAACTGAACCACCCAGGCACTTTCCAGCCTCCCTTAATCCCCCAATTTAACTCAACAAGTATATATCTTATTTTCTTTTTAAATTATTTCTCAATTTCTCTCTAATATCTTCCTCATTTAGAAAAACTCTTTCAACTTATATGTATAGTACTATAGTTATCTTTTTCTTTGTTGTCTTTTTTGAAGTATAATTGACATACAACACAAGTTTCAGGTGTAGACAATGAGTCTATCATATACCATGAAACAATCACATTAAGTCAACATGTCACCATACATAGTTACAAAAAGTTTTTTTTTTCCTTGTGATGAGGACTTACTACTTTTTTTTGTGTGTGTGTGCTTTTTATTAACATATAATGTAATTGGTTTGGTTCAGAGGTACAGGTCTGTAAATCGTCAGTCTTACACAATTCACAGCACTCCACCATAGCACATATCCTCCCCAATGTCCATCACCCAGCCACCCTATCCTTTCCTCCCTCCTCCCCTCCAGCAACCCTCAGTTCGTTTCCTGAGATTAAGAGTCTCTTACGGTTTGTCTCCTTTCTTGGTCCCATCTTGTTTCATTTTTCCCTCCCTTCTCCCCACAACCCCTGCCCTGCCTTTCAAATTCTTCATATCAGAGAGATCATATGATTATTATCTTTCTCTGATTGGCTTATTTCACTTAGGGTAATACCCTCTAGTTCCATCCACGTCATTGCAAATGGCAAGATTTCAGGGTTTTTGATGGCTGCATAGTATTCCATTGTATATATACACGACATCTTCTTAATTCATTCATCTGTTGTTGGACATCTAGGTTCTTCCATAGTTTGGCTATTGTGGACGATGCTGCTATAAACATTGGGGTGCACATGCCCCTTTGGTTCACTACATTTGTATCTTTAGGGTAAATACTGAGTCGTGCTATTGCTGGGTCATAGGGTAGCTCTATTTTCAACTTTTTGAGGAAACTCCATACTGTTTTTCAGAATGGCTACCCCTTGCAATTTTTAAATATGCAGTGTATTATTAGCTATAATCACTATATACCCTCATGACTTACTTTATAACTGTCAGTTTGACTCCCTTCACCCATTTCTCCCACACTCAACCCTCACCTCTGGCAACCACCAACTTGTTCTCTGTACTTTTGAGTTGGATTTTTTGGTTTTGTTTTGGTTTCATTTTTTAATTCTTCATATAAGTGGAATCATATGGTATTTGTCTTTTTTTGAATTATTTCCCATAGCATGAATGTCTTCAAAGTCCACCCATGTTGTTTCAGAGGGCAGGGTTTTTGTTTTTTTTTTTTTAAAAGGCTGAATAATATTCATATATATATATACATATATATATATATGTATATATATATATATCTCACATCTTAATCCATTGATCTATCTTGGCTGTTCAAAATAATGTGGAATGAATATGGATGTGTTCACCCATCTTTTTGGTGGGTAGAGTTGCTGGAGTAGAATTGCTGGATCTTATGACAGTTCTATTTTTAATTTTTTGAGGAACCTCCATACTGATTTCCACAGTGGCTGAACTTATTTACATTTGCACTGACAGTGTACAAGGTTCCCTTTCTCCATATCTTCACCAAAACTTAGTTCTTTTTTATACTTGCCATTCTAACAAGTGATCTTGTATCTTGTGTGAAGTGATCTTATATCTTGTATCTATGACATTACCTCTAGCTTTCTAACTGTTCTCCTCATTTGAATCTCACTTCCAAAAATGAACAAAGTATGCCCTTTCTAGATGATTCACTGTTTCTCAAAATTAAATGTGCATAGAAATCACCAGGCAATGTTGCTAAAATGTAGAGATCTGGAATGGAGCCTGGAGATTTTGCATTTATAAGCTCACATATGATACTGAACATTCTGCAACTCACACTCTGAAAAGAAGAATCTTAGTAATTAATTGCTCATGTTACTCCCTTTCATTGAATTCATTATAGTAACCCATCTCTGTTGGAATGGAGTCAACTTAGGCATAAAATGCAAAGTTACTCAAGTTTTTCATCATCCTGTCTTTGATCTCTACAACAACTTTTAAGCTCTTCTCTTTCTCAGTTACCAATTTTAATATGTAATCAATATCAAATTTGAATAGTTTCCCAGGAATGAAGTTGGGTCATGCCTACATGACTGTTGACTCACATCCTTGTCCTGACACAGATGTTTTCATTGCCAGTATCTCTTGCCTTTCAAGATTCACTTTAATTATTAACTCCACCAGAAAGCAACCAGAGGCTTGGGCTGACTGCTCTTATGCTCACTTACCACTCTGGGTTGACCATTGCAGTAGCACTTAAGACTGTTCTGAGATTACTCAAAAGTACTTGTCCCATTGGTTTGTGAATTTGAGACCATGGTATTTTCATCTTTATGTCCCATAGACTTAGTCACTGTACTTTGCATAATAGCTAATAAATATTTGTCTAACTCAACTGAAGTTGAGATCACTTCTGAAATTTGTCCAAATTATACATGTAACTGAAGTAGAGCTGGAACAAGTAGGAAATTTTAAATAAAATTTTTTCATAATATTTTTTAATGGTCTTTAGTAATGTCCTTTTGTTAATTCCCAGTATTGTCTGTCTGTGTCTTCTTTTTTTTTCCTTGTTCTTCTTTGCCAGGAGTATCAATTCTGTTAGTATATCTTCTGGCTTTGTAGATCACCTTTGCTGTTAGTTTTCTATTTTCTTAAATTTTTCTTTATCCTTTCTTTCCTTTATTCTTTAGTTTTCTTCATTTCTTTCTTTCTTTTCTATCTTAAGAGATAGGTTACGGGCCTAGATTACTGATTTTCAACTTTATTTTCTAATACCTGTTTAAATGTATAAATTTTCCTCTAAGCCAAATTATAGCTAAAACTTCCAAAATCTAATATGTAATATTTCTATTATATAGCTTATGATGTCTTATAACTCCTTTTGTGATTTCTTCTTTACCTTGAGTTATTTAGATTGTACTGCTTTTTCCTTTGTGTCCTATCAATTAGAGTGTCATTAAAATAATCTCAGTAACTTGGGATTTGTCCATTTCTTATCAAGGGAACATTAGATTTGGATGGTAAGGTCACCTCTCTTGTTTTTCCTTTTTCCTTTGAATCTTTGGCATATAAGTCCATCGCAATGGTAGACCTCCACTGAAGGCATTTTTGTTTTGTTTTAATAAATATTGTGTACTTTAAATTTACCTAGCCTGTAGATTTGTATGACACAATCCATTCAGCCATTGCCAAACCCCCAAGTGGCTTTTTTTTAGTGATAAATCGCCTTGAAGTTCTTTCTAATATAACAAAGAGTCAATTTATGTTTAAGCTTCTTAGTGGGCCAAATTGAATATTTCATTTATGTTGAAAAATCAATTTTTTGTATTTTTGTATTGCTCTCTTTTGAGTTGTTCCTAATATTTTCTGGCATTCTATCAGTATATTAAGATACATGTAAAGTCTGATTCTTAAGAACAAAAGCATATCTATCTTTCCAAAATGAAATAAAATATAAGGAAAATAAATGAAGTTTTTCAAACTCATATCTAAACTTAGCATGAATTCGGGTGAATTGGAAACTGAGGACAAATTAAAGAACTTTGATCTATTCTGAGTATACTCTAATGAAATGTAACATAAATACAAACTATGTAATGTTCTTTTCTCTTTGTATACAAATTTTGGAGAGATTTGCATCTTTATATAATTGAGTTTTTCCCATTCAAGAATATTTTGTATTTCTTCAGGATTCTTTTGCATATCACAGAATAGACTTTCCTATACCTTATTGCTGTTTTTTAAAAAACACCGATTTTATAAATTTCTTTGTTTTCCTGGGAAGTTAACATGTGTTGCTAATATTAGTTATTCCTACCTCCCCTGCCATTATATGTTTCATAGGGTGAAGATCAGTTCTTGAAAAGATTCTCATTTTTAGACTACTCTGTTACATTAAGGATTTTGTAATTATTTCCCCTTCTTCCTTCCTGGGACAAACTTCCCAAACCTTCTTATTCACCATTAAGTATTTGGATTATTAACCCTTTTCACCAAGAATTTTTTTTGACTTTGGAATTTTGGGCAAGGCCCTTCTCTTCTTTATTTTATTGCTATATATAACTCCCTTCATGATAATTACTCAGGAATGGTGGTTAATGAGTATCAAATTTACTTGAAAACCTTAATTTTTTTCTCCTTTAATATAGTGTCCTGTGCCCTGTCCTTGAATAGTGTGACTCCGTAGGTTTGAAATGAGGCTCATGCATGTGTATTTAGCAAAAGTCTCCTCTGGTAATTTCAATGAAGCTCTGTTGACCACTGCTATAGGTAAGTTTATTGTGGAAGGGATTCACTGTTTCATCTTTTTAAGAAACAGAGCATCTGGCACACAACAAATCCTCAATTATTTAACTAGTAAGTGAAGAACACACTATAGATTTATTAATATGTATTTTGTAACTGGCTATCTTAATGCTCTTTCAGAAGCAGTCATTGTAATTAATTTTCTCTTTTCTAAATACTTTCCTATTTCATTTTATTATGAAATTACATGGACAAAGAATTCCACAACAAAGTTAAATTATATCAATATAAGGTGCATTTTATTGTTGCTTACATTATTTTTCATCTATTCATATCCATATTTTCCTACTTTTTTAAAAAAGATTTTATTTATTTATTTGACACTCTGTCAAATGAGAGATCACAAGTAGGCAGAGAGGCAGGAAGAGAGAGAAGGGGAAGCAAGCTTCCTGCTGAGCAGAGAGCCTGACGTGGAGCCTGATCCCAGGACCCCAAGATCATGACCTGAGCCAAAGGCAGAGGCTTAACCCACTGAGTCACCCAGGTGCCCCATATTTTCCTACTTTTGCTGAGATAATAATTGACCTACAGCATTGTGTATGCTTAAGCCATACAACATGGTAATTTGATATATGTATATATTGCAAAATGATTACCACAATAAAGATAGTTAACACACCCATCAGCTTACATTTCTTTTTTTTGTGGTGAGACCTTTTATGATGTATTCTCTTACCTTCTTTCATGTATACCTTTACCCATTTCCTCTACTACCCAGTCCCCACCAACAATCTGCTGTTTCTCTTAGTTCAGTTTTTTATTTTACATTCCACATATAAGTGATAATCATGCAGTATTTGTCTTTCTTTTTTGTTGACTTTTTAAATTTTTATTTTTAGATTTTTTATTATTTCTCTCGACTAGTTTCAGTTAGCATAATGTACTCAAGTTTCATGCAATTTGTTAACAAATGACAGGATTTATTCTTTCTTGTGGCTAAATATTTCATTAAAAATGTCACATTTTTTAACCCATGCCTCCATTGAAGGATACATAGTTTGTTTCCATGTTTTAGCCATTGTGAATAATGGTGCGATGAATTTGGGGAGAGGAGTGTAGATATTTATTTGAGATAGTGCTTTCATTTCCTTTTGATATATACTCAAGTAGGAGTGTTAGATTAAATGGTAGTAGTATTTTTAAATTTTTAGGAAAACTTCATACTGTTTTTCACAATGGCTGTACCAATTTTCATTCCCAGAAACAGTGTACAAGCGTTCCCTTTTCACCAAATCTTCACTAATGCTTGTTATCTCTTGACTTTTAAGTGATAGCCATTCTAATGGTGTGTGGTTATTTCTTATCGTGGTTTGGGTTAGCATTTCCCTTAGGGTTAGTTAAGTTGAATACCTTTTCATGTACCTTTTGGGAATTTGAATATCTTCTTTAAAAAAAGTCTAATCAAGTCCTTTGCCCATTTTTCAATTGGTTTATTTGGATTTTTGCTCTTGCATTGTCTCAGTTCCTTACATACTTCAGATATTAACCCCTTATCAGATACATGGATTACAAATACTTTCTTCAGTTCCATAGGTTATCCTATTTTGTACATTTCTTTTACTGTGCAGAAGCTTTTTGGTTTGATGTAGGCCCATTAATTTATTTTTGCTTTTGTTTTCTATGTTTTGGTGACATATATAAAAAATTATTGTCAAAACCAATATCAAGGAGCTTTTTCCATATATATATATATATATATATATATCTATATATATATATCAACCCCTTCTTTCTTTTGGTTGTCATTTGCTTGAAATAACTTTACTGTCTCTTCTATATACTTAAAAGTAAGGTGAGTTTTTTGTAGGCAGTGTATTATTAGATCTTATGGGGCTTTTACTTGTTTTTATTTATTTTTATCCATTCAGCTATTCTGTGTCTTCTCACTGGAGAATTTAATCCTTTTACCTTTAAAGTAATTATCAATGGGAAAGGACTTGCTATTGTTTTTTTTAAGATTTTATTTATTTCTTTGACTGAGTGAGAGAGGGAGAGCATGAGAACATAAGCACAAGGGAAACAGGCAAAGGGAGAGGGAGAAGCAGGTTTCCTGCTGAGCAGGTAGCCCTGTGAGGGGTTTGATGGGGGGGCTCCATCCCAGGACCCTGGGATCGTGACCTGAGCTGAAGGCAGCTGTTTAAATGATTGAGTCATATGGGGGCCCCAGTAAGGACTTACTATTGTCATTTTAATTATTTTCTGTTTTACAGATCCTTTGGTTTTTGTTTTTGTTTTTGTTTTTTTGCTCTTTTCCTCTGTGATTTCATTATTTTTTGTGGTGTGTGCTCTCCCTCTTTGAGTTTACCAGGGGTCTTACATGAAATAATTTATAATTCTAATAACATATTTTAAGCTGATAACTTTGATAGCATACAGAAGCTTACTCTTTTACTGTTCCCATTTCTCAGATTTTATGTTACTAGTGTATAAGTTACCTCTTTTTATATTGTGTATCCAAAAAAAAGTATTGTGGTTATAGTTAATATGTTTTAGTTTAAAACTATAGGTGTGATTTATGTCCCACCAATATAATATTAGAGAATCTGGTTTGAAAATGTATTTATTTTTACTAGTGAGTTTATTTACTAGTTTCCTTTTGGGAGTGCTGTGTTTACCTGAATCTTAGTGGTTTGTGTCACCTTGTTTTGGTATCTATACATTTGAGTAAGCAGTCTTCTTTTTCTTTTCCAGACTAGATACATTTGCTTATACAAGGCAAGACATCACAGGTCAGATCAGCTTAGGTAATGAATGGGTCAACTGGTCGTTGCTATAGGCAGGCAGGGCTTGCTATTGGTATTTCTATTTGGGCAGCGTCACTGCCTATGTTTTGATGTTGGGACGAAGTGCTGCCAGCAGGGCTCCAAGTTCAAGGAGGCCCTGTACAGGTTTCCCAATTTGCCATGGCTGCTGGCTGTGCTGTATGATTTGAAATGGCCCACTAATTGGGCTCTGCATTTACTTCTGGTCTGGTGGATCATAGACTGTCTCCCGGTTGGGTAGTACCACTAGTTGTATTCTGCAATTGAATAGTACTGTGGGGTGGGCTCCTCAATTGTTCCTGGTTAGGTGGGACCTCAAGAACTGTGTTCAGGCGGGGCCATAGGCAGGGCTTTGTAGTCCTTAAGAGCCTCAGGCTAAGCTCTGAAATCTGGTGGGGGTACAGGCTATATCCCCTGAAGCTGGTCAGGGACATAGGCTGGGCTTCATGATCATGTAGGCTGATGACTGTGCTTTGCTGTTAGATGTGATTGCTGACAATCTTTCTGGTGAGGTGTGGTCTCCTACTGTGTCCTCCTGTTGGGTGGGGCTGGAGATTGTGTTCAGTGGTGGGGTAGGGTCCCTGGATGGACGGGCTCCCTGCCTGGTCTAAACCATAGGCAGTGTTCAGTCATCAGGCATGGCTGCAGGATGGGCTCAGAGGCTGCCTAGGGTCACTGTTGAGATTCTCTGGTTACAAAAGGCCAGAGGCAATGCCTAACTTTGGCAGAGCTGCTGGCTTGGTTCATTGCCTAATATGGCTTTAAAATGGGCTCTGCTGCTATCCAGCTTCTCTGGCCAGGTTTTCTGGTCCAGTGGAGCTGAAACCTAGGGTCAGTAGTTAGATGGGACTGTGAATTTGCTTTGCTGATTGGTGGGGACTTAGAATAGGCCCTGTGGTTGGTATGGCCTATTGGCTGAAGATTCAAAAAAGTTCTGGAAGCAGAATTTCCACCTGAATTCCCTGTCCAGACTGGGTCACCAGCTTTGTTCTGTAGATGTGCAAAGCCACTGGCCTAGATGTCTGCTTGGGCATAGCTATAAGCAGAAATGCAGTTCACCAAGATCTGAGTGCTGGTTGACATAAGGCTTGCCCTTTTTTCTATCTGATCCCCACTGGTTAAGCCCTGTAGATTAACCCAGAGATTCCCATGAGGTAAGACTTGAAGGCCTCCTTACACAACACTGAGAGAGTTCAATGTCCACCTTGGGCTCTCATTTTCCACGGAAAAATCTCTCTTGACCCACCACTGTCCTGACTTAAGAAAAGGCTAGTGTGGTGAAAATGGGACTTTTCTTCTTACCCTTCTAATGCCATCCCTTCTTGGTCCAGGGAAGTGCTTCAGTCTCACCTCTGGGTTCGGAATTTTCACAATACGTTCTTGCCTGCATAGTTGACAGTTGGTCTTCTAGTGAGGGAAGACTAAGTTTGGGCATAACCTATACTGACATCTTGATGACATCACGCCCTCCTTTTGTTTCTTTAATTCTAATGCCATGTTTCCCTAGTAAGTATCATAAGACATTGACAATTATTTGGGAATTTGTATTCTTAAAATATTTTAATTGCATTTATATCCTTATATTACTAAGAATTTTTTCAAAAAAATTAAAGACTGTATGTTGAGTTTTACCAAGTACATTTTATATAATCTGTACACATGTGTACATATGTAAGCCCTTTCTCATATTCATGTATTAGCAGGGCAATGTGTGTTTATGAGTGTGTGTACATATATATTATATTATCATATACATTATATAATATTATATAATATTATACATATACATATTATGTATATACATGTATATTACATATACATGTAATATTATATTTCCCATAATATATATTATACTCCCCATACTGACTGAAAGGAAGAGGTTGATAGATGATTCTATGATTCTTTATATAGTTTCATAAATGGCTGATATTTTAGCCTGTTCAAATTATTTTTGTGACATTAATTTAAACAATCTATTAAAAAAAAAATAGAGCCTATATAAATGGGAATCACATTAAGTATTATGTGCCAGGACAACAACCTATACTTCATCACCGATAAAGTATATTGAATAATTAGTAACCAGTATTGATGAGTTGTAGTGGCCCTGTAGAATTTGAGTTAGTTATTATTACTGAGCGGCTTTGGGACAAGAAACACTGAATAAAACCAAGAAGCTTATGGCTTTCCTGTGGTTAGGTGAACATGTGTATTTCCACTGTGAGATGATTTGGGGACATAGAAAGCTGTGCCTGAGAGTCTTAGGACCTTCACCTTACTGTTGCTATGCATGCTACATTGTTATCTTTTACCTATCTTTAGTTAAGAATGTATTTGTTATGTGAAAGGTACTATGTCTTATGAACTTCATTGTGATTTGAAGGTCACCACTGCTTATTAAACAGAATGAGCTAACATGGAAGCATTTTCATATTCTGGAATAAACCTTATTTGAACATCATGTATTATTCTTACATTGCCAATTTTATCCTATATTTAGGAATTTCACAATTCAACAAATGATCTATATTTTTTTCCTTTTTTTATCACATTCCAGTTCTAACATTGTATTAACTTAAAAAATTGTCTTTCCAATCTTAGGTTTATTCATAATTTCTACTTCTTATTATTTTTATTCATTTCTTATATTTACATTAATGTTTTTCTCATCATGACTTAGTTTATACTTTTTTTTTCTCTAAAGTATCTAAAATAGAATACTGAGCCATTTATTTTACTCAGTCATGGTCTCAAATCAATGATAGACATACATATACACACATTTTCATGTTAAAAGGCAATTTGAAGCATATTACACACTGAAACAATTGCAAGCCCTGATGAAGTTAGCCTCCTCACACATTAAAGGTAACAAAAGACAAATGCCTTTTTGTTGAGGAATGAGCCTTCTGGTTTTGAATTAATATCTATTAATATCTGCCTGGGTCATATGCACACTAGCAAAACAAAACAAAACTCTAGATCTCTGCTTCCAGTTATGATGAAATATTGGATTAGTGCTGTAAATCATTAAGGAACTGGACAAAATACATAAAGCAGTCCTCTACATCTGTTAGCTAAATATAGCACGGTACTGTGATCAATGAAAAAGGGATAAACAAGTGAAGTTAATGCAACAACAGCTCCCACTTTCTGCTGGGGAAAAATGGAAGATAGAAAAATAAGCAAAAAGGAATTTCTAAAAATCAGAAATGAATAACTAACATAAAAATTTGTCTAGATTAGATAAACCTCAAATTACATTAAACATCTGCAGATCCGTGAACCTAAAGACATAGCAACAGAAACTATCCCAGTGGAAGCACAGAAAATTGAAAAAAAGATTGGAAAAGAGAAGAGACAGTGACTCAGTGACTTGTGGAACAATATCAAGCAGTCTAAATTCCATGTAATAAAAGACTTCTTGTATAGAAACTGGACAGGTAAGAAGACAATGGAATGACCTACTGAAAACATAGGAGAAACAAGTAAGGTGCATATATGCTATAAAAACATGTTTAAATAAAGTTTGTAAAGTTGTTTCATGTTTATGGTGTGAATAGTAATGTGAAGAGAAGGCCTGAATGAAGGGGAGAAAGATTCTGTGCATGAGAGAAATAGGTATTGAATAATCTTTAGTATGTTACAACTTGATAATGGGTAGAGAAACAATTGAAATATGGGTTACTAATTCATCCCACTTATGTGAGTTGCTTAAAAGATTTCAGAGAAAACTATAATATTTAAATATAGAACTATGAACTCAATAACCATGTTATCATATCAAGTTTTTAAGTTTTAATAGCTCAGAGATGTATTAGTTAAAATGTGGTTCTAAAGAAAAAAAAATATTTCATAGCAAAAATAAAATAACAGAAATTAACATTAAAAATATTACATTTTTCCCATCCTTTCTAGCTGCCTTAGATCTGACCTAAATGTTGTGCTTTTACAAAGTTCAAATGAATTTGTTTTATGATTACATTTAAGGAAACATATTACCTACTGTGCAATATATCTAGAATTACATATTTTTAGTATTTTCTGTAGTTTTCTTCAGTTGATGGACTTCCTCTCTATATATATAGAGAGGAAGTCCATAAACTTTACTGTAAGGTAATATTTTTACTACTTCCCATTTTAAAATCTGATAATCAAAGGTAGATCTAGGTTTTGTGGTATCTAAGTCTTATAGAGTTGGGAGACAGGAGGAAACTCTTAAGGAAAATTATATAATATTATAAATAAAATTTATATGTAGAAGGCCATACTTAGAATGAAAAGTTAGCACAGTACAATTTTGAAAAAGCTGATAAGTCTATTATAAAATCCAGAATATCATTCTAATTACATGACATATATAGTATGTTTTCCTAAAATGTAACTCCTATTTAACTGCATCTTATGACAAAAAAATTTATGCTGTTTTACACAGATATACTCAATGATTTTAATACTGCTAGAGATTTGTGATCCAAAATACAGGGATTTTCATAAATTCAAATTTGTGCTATGTATGTCAATCGCAAAACATGGTGCATTTACAATTTTATATTCTGTATTATTAAGTATATTTTTTATTGGAGAGAATTTCTCTTTTGCCTATGTCAGTATAAACTGAATCTTTTAGTTAAAATATTATAAGAAATTTTATAAAATTTTATAAGAAATATTTACAAGAAAATATTACATATTTTACAAGAATTTTTCCGTACATTTTAAAACTTCTAAAACTAAAGTGAAAAAATTTTCATTTTCCATGCACTTTAAAACTTCGTTTTATTCAATTTCCATTTCTGGAACCTGAACCGATAGGACCAATTCTTAACACCTTACCACCTTTTTCCCTTTATCTTGCTATTTGATTGCTGGGTGAGTCAGTGATAGTATTTCTTGAGTACATCTAGCAAAAATTTATACACGAGAGTGACACAAACCACAAATATTTCACTATGTCCAAATTACATGGCTTTTAAAATCAGCTTTTCCCTCTTTGGATCATGGTCACAATTACTCAGTAGTCACCAATAGGAAGGCAGATGTGATGGAGGGGAAGGCAGAGTGTCAGGGACAGGCATACTCACTGATAATAGTTAAATTTCTTTCTTGTGCACATTTTACAAATATATGACCCTGGGCACATGGTTCTAGCACCTAGCTTAGGGGTTTGAAACTGGGTGCCCTGAAGCTTAAGTTTCATTAGTCTTTTGGATTATCTGTCTCTGTTGATATCCATTCTCATAAATACAAAAATAAGAAATCTCTTAATAAAAGAATTAAAAATTTATAAAAAGTATTCTATATGTGGTAATCTTCTCGCAGTTGATAGTGTTGTGAGATACACAAGTGGTTCCTAGTAAACTCCATCCTGCTAAAATCTATAGTTTTTCATAGAATGACTCATGTTAATTTTTCTTTTAAGACTCCCCTAAGAAAGCAGTTTGAATTTTTTTTTTTGAGAAGCAACTAGCTCTGTTACTGAATTTCTTCTTTTTCCTAAAACTTTAATTACTTGAAAGCATTTTCTACTACTATTTTAAAAATGATGAAAGGCTTTATACTTTTATTTTCAAATGGTACATTCTATATTATAAAACATTCCCTTGTTTTCTCAATGATATTGTTTTAAGATTTTAGTTTGTGTATTTTCTTTTTTTTTTTTTTTTAAGATTTTATTTATTTATTTGACAGAGAGAGATCACAAGGAGGCAGAGAGGCAGGCAGAGAGAGGAGGAAGCAGGCTCCCTGCTGAGCAGAGAGCCCACTGCAGGGCTTGATCCCAGGACATGACCAGGTCATGACCTGAGCCAAAGGCAGCGGCTTAACACACTGAGCCACCCAGGCGCCCCTAGTTTGTGTATTTTCTTAAGAAACATTATAGAATGTTGCTTTCATCTGCTGTATTCAAGTTTCTCTTATTTTAAACGCACATTAGTTTCATGAATATGTATTTTTATTGAGTACTCTTTAACCAAAAATTCCTAATTTATTGTATTCCTTGGCTTGGCCAAATATGATTTAACCTAAGTATGATTTCAACTGAAACTCAACCTCTGTGGAGTATCAGGATGGTTCAGGATTGTAGCCTTAAGAAAATATTTGACATTCTGTGTTAATAAAGAAACCAATTTTCTGGAAGCACATTTTACTTGCCCAGGATGAGTTTCAGGAAGCATTAGATTTCATTAACTGGACTATATTATTTAGACAGAATGTTCCTCCTTTATTCCGTTTGAGTGTTGGATTGTGATAAACCCTTTGGCTTTTGCCAGAAGTGACCTAGTTGATGTAGTTTCCTGTCAATTAAAGTAGGAACCAGGTGTCTCATATGGTGGTTTTGCTTTGATTACCATGTAACAATAATTTTGGCTTTCTGAGGAGACCAAATAGCAGGAAAAGGCCACATTACAAGGGAGGTGATTTTATTTTATTACAACAGAATTTCCTAAAAAAAAAAAATATTGGGCATGGTAATTGAAATAAATTGTTTGAATATTTATTCTATAAATAAGGGGTCAATCAAAAAAGAAATTATAGATAATAATCAGGCCTACCTCCAGAAATGCTTTTATTAGTCCTACTAGGAAGGTAGAATAAATTTTTAAATCTCAACTATAACCCCATGTGGGTATTTTATTTACCTGTTCCCAGGATTCCAAAATATGTCATTTCTCCAGAAATGGCACTTTGGTCATCAGAACTCTGTACGCCATGTGGGCTCTCAACCAAGCTCTGGCAGTATCTACACCTTTAGACAAATTGTATAACCTCTGCTATTCAGGTTCCTAATTGCTTGTTTGCTAGACTCAACATTTATACTTTATATAAGTTAGCAGTAGAGGACTTTAAAAATAAAATCTATTCAGGAATCCCAGCGTATTAAACAGATACCAGTGGCTCTTCATTACTTTCAGTACTGTCACTTTCTTTTTAAAATTTAATTTCAATTTTCTTTCTACAAAATAAATTAATAAGAATTCTGGAGATGATCCAATGTAAACAAAAAATTGAAATTAGAGGCTACAGTTGACAATAGACTTATAGCAGATTTTTTCCATCATATGCTTTCTGGTTTATTCCCTTTCATGATATTGATATGATCTTGGTTCATATAAATAATTACTTATAATATATGTCAAATTTTTATTTTGGCTGTTTTTTATTTTGCATGGTATCTCACAATATGTAAGTTGTACAAAAACAAACACCTTCTGCTTTCATTATATATTCTTGGCACCTACAATAGGTGCTAGAGATACAAATATTTGGTATAATTTGTTGAATATATTTTAATGTCAAAACTAATAATGATGTAACAATCACTTTATTTTAAGCATCTGTTTGACAGGTAGAATTATATATAGTTTAAAAATATTAATTTATTTAATTCTTATAACTAAAATAGATACTATTATCCAAAATACAGTAGTATATCCAAGAAATTAAATTTCTCAATGTTCAGAACTAATCTATATCCAAACTGTAATTAAACTCTATGCATCCTAACTCCAGAGCAAACACTCAACAATTAATGCTGTATTACATGACTCAAGATGAGCTATACTTAAAATCACTAAAGTAAAAATTTTAAAATGATCTAGATTTAGTCAACGCTAAATTTAGAAAATCAACTTCTTTTTCACACTAGTCATATTTCAAGATCCCAATAGCTACATGTGACTAGTGGATCTTGTATTCAACAGTGCAGGTATATTTCCATTACCACATAAAAAGCTTTATTTAGTAGTGTTGATCCAGAACAGACATTGGAAAACTTTTCTTTTGTAAAGAGCTGGAAATTTAGCCTTTAAAGCCTGATCTCTTGAAGCTGCTTAACACTCCTATTACAGTGCAACACAGTCATAGACAATTTTTAAAATATGAATGTGGCTGTGTTCCAATACATTAAAATTTGAGTTTCATAAAACTTTTGTATTTTATGAAATATTATTTCTTCCCAACCATTAAAAGCATAAAAACGATTTTTCTAGTTTTTATTTAAATTCCAATTAACATATAGTTTAATATTACTTCAGGTGTAGAATTTAGTGATTTAGCACTTACTTGCATAAAACACCCAGAGCTTATCACAAGTACCCTCTTTAATCCCCATCACCTATTCACGACCCCCCCCATCAACCTCCCCTTCTGGTAACCATCACTTCTCTATAGTTGAGTTTTTTTCCCTTGGTTTTTCTCTCTTTTTGTTTCCTCCTATTTTCATTTATTTAATTACTTAAATTCCACATATGAGTGAAACTATAGGGTATTTGTCTTTCTCTAACTTATTTTGCTTAGCATAACACTTTCTAGCTCCATCTACACTATTGCAAATGACAATTCCATTCTTTTCTATTGCTGAATAATATTTCATTATATATATATATATATATATATATATATATATATATATATATGCACACACATGCATGCATACATCATTATCCATATCCATCCATTAGCCATAAGATAATGGACACTTGGGCTCTTTCCATAATTTGTCTATTATTGATAATGCTGTTATAAACATTGGGGTGCATGTGTCTCTTTGAATCAGTATTTTTGTATCCTTTGGGTAAATACCTAATAGTGCCACTGCTGGGTCTAGGGTAGTTCTATTAATTTTTTGAGGTACTTGTTTTCCAAAGTGGCTGCCCCAGTTAGCATTCCCACCAACAGTGTAAGAGTATTCCCCTTTCTCTTCACCAACACCTGTTGTTATAAAAACTTTTTAAAAAATAATTTATTAATTTATTTGACAGAGAACACAAGCAGCAGGGAATAGCAGGCAAAGGGAGAGGGTGAAGCAGCCTCCCTGCTGAGAAGGACCCTGGAATCGTGACCTGAGCCGAAAGCAGACACTTAACCAGCTGAGCCACCCAGGTGCCCTTATAAAAATTATTTTCAACTCTCAAGTCAGATAACAACAGTTGACAGGCTCAAGTTTTCTGTTCCACGGCTCAGAATTTCTCTAATATTTTGATTCTAAAATGCTATAGCTTTTATAAGATCAACAAATTTGAAATAGTTATCTCTTATTGTGGGCCATTAATAAAGATTACTTTTAAGACTTAATCTCCTGGGTGACTGGGTGGCTCAATGGGTTAAGTCTCTGCCTTCAGCTCAGATAATAATCCCAGGGTGTTGGGATCGAGCCCCGCATTGGACTCTCTGCTCACCAGGGAGCCTGCTTCCTTCTCTCTCTCTGCCTACTTGTGATATCTGTCAAATGAATGAATAAAATATCAAAAAAAGTCTTATTCTCCTATACCTTTAATATGATTCGAATATTTCAGTTTTAATTGTTAAAGGGAAGTATAGTCAATTGTCTTAAGACCTCTTTCTGAAACTAGTTAGTGTTTCTCAAGACTAACATATTCTCAGAACTTGTCAAATTTGTTGGCTATTAGTAGAATCTTGGTTCCTTTTCCTTGAACCTAGTGAGTGAATAAACTTAAAAATTTGGAAATATTTTTACAAGGAGTTGTTTGAAAGAAGAGATTAAGAAGGTCAACTTTGGTTGAGATTATCAGTTTATATGTCAGTTAACAATAGGTAAGGTTTTCCAAGTTTATCATCTCTAAGAATAAACTAAGAAAGTCTTGCCATTTTCATCCACATAGGGGTATTTGTCAAGTCCTTCAACAAACCTAATGAGTATTTATTAGCTGCAGTCCATCATTGTAACTTTCCTTTTTCTTACCATTTTAATAGATTGAAGACCTATTTATTTCAATTTCTG
The DNA here is from genome assembly GCF_030435805.1 of Mustela lutreola. Classification (NCBI taxonomy): domain Eukaryota; kingdom Metazoa; phylum Chordata; class Mammalia; order Carnivora; family Mustelidae; genus Mustela; species Mustela lutreola. The sequence goes on along the minus strand of NC_081291.1, from coordinate 174,376,649 downwards.
ATAATTTTCTGAAAAAAATTCAGGGTATAGTGAAAATTTTATGTTATCTAAAAGAAAAATACGACATAAAATTTTCAATATAATGTCCAGAACTGCCACCAGACCATGAAGTGGTGGGGGGTGGGGGTTACGAAGTAATAACTAGACATAAAATTTACTGGGAGATTCTAATATGTAACAGGTGTTGGGAACCAATGATGTGACAAAACATGCAATTAAGGGACATTTCTCCAAAGTTTTTTTAATGATACTAAAATTGGACACAAAACTGCTTATGAACACAATGCACTGGACAACACGGTACTAGGAAGAGAATAAGGGGGTAAATACTTGGTTTGTTTGATCATGAGAGATCCTCATTGACACAGTTTGGTCTGTAATATAATGAAGTGCAGTAATAACTAATAGAAGGTGCTGCAACTCAGTGACAGGCCTTATAAAAGCATGAATATAGTTAGTCTTAATTCTGGCAGAGCAGCACAAAGAAGTTTAAGGATTTAAGCATAGATTTAGGTCATGGCGCTGGCACTCTTGAGAGCTGATTTAAAACCATGTCATTCAATTATTATACAAATTGTTGAGCAAATTTTTTAATATCCTAAAATAATTTATAACACACTAAACATCAGATCCTATAAAAGAACTGAGCACTTAGATAAAATTAGAAAATATATAAGAAAGTAGAAGATGAAGAGTGTCAGATTATATTAAAGAACCAAAAGATGGAAGATATTCAGGATCTAAAAATGGTAAGATTAATATGATGTTTAAATATAGTAATTTAAATATATAAACAGCATTACAGATCCTTCTGAGAAGACTAAAGTATTTTAGATGATTTATAGATGTATTGGAAAATTGAAGCTAGTGTTCTCATAATACTGTGTAAGGGGCTTATTAAAATCATTCTGAAAATACCAAATCCTTGGCAGAAATAATCATCAATATCAAGATGAAATATGAGCCATGTTTTCATTTTAAAGTATGTGAAAATGACTAATTTGTCTATGAGTAAGGAACATTTAATGGCTTTTTCGTAGAAGATGAACAATAAATACTGAATTTTATGTTAAGATTTTTTAAAAATAGTGCTATAGCTATTATTTTTGACAAGTGATTTTTACCAGGATCAATTAAGGATATTTAGTTATTGTAGAGTTACTTCATGACAAAAATATAATTTCATATAATAGGATAGATAATATGCATGTTAAGGTGATAATACTTAAAAGTGATAGGAAAATATTTATAATGACAAACAGTTTATATATAACTTTTCTTAAAACTCATTTTTGTGAGTATATTATATTGGATCACATATGGACAATTGTTATGACTTTATCTGGAGCGGGATTTTATGAAATGACAGAAATGAATTATGTTAAAGTAATAAAATCTCCAGTAACTGAAATTCAGATTTCCTGGTCTGCTGAGTTTTGAATTTGAAAGTTTTGCATATGTGACCTATTTTAATAGAGGTAAAATCTTTAGAATGTTAAAGCAGATAAAAGTTACATCAATACAAAACTAATAATATGATTAAATGCCATCAAAGAATCAATTCTGATTATGGTCTGGGTTCTTTCTTGACAGTACTTTCTTACTCAAATATTTTGGAAATGTGTCATTCGAGGACCAATTGTTTCTAGATCTCAGTATTTTCTACAAGCACAAATGGTTTTCCTATCATGAATTTGATGTATGTAGACAATGTCCATTATTTGCTTTTAAACCTTATGTGTCACTCAAGTATCATTGCTATTAGAAGTCAAATGGAAAATAATATGGCATTGTCAAAGAAGCAGTAGTGATGGAGGCTTTCTGGAGCACAATATGATCTGTCAGTATCTTTTGCAACATAACAGGTAACAATATAGCTTAATAAATCTAAATGAGCATGCAGTTCTATTGCTTGGGATGTCACTGTGTATTGATATAGGTTAATAACAAATGTGCAAAAAACAGAAAAACAGAACCTGTGGAGGAGAGAAATGGAAAAATGCTATTTTCAGAATGATTAGTTTGCCATGTAATAGGTGAGCCTAAAAGAGAGGAGAACTTTATTTACTTCCCGTTAGATCTCGTATAATTTTATGGCCCCAAGATTTTGGCCAAGCTCTTGCACACACAGACTTAGGTAAGCATACCTGATGGTAAATCAAACCTGCTGCAATAGTGACTATTCCTTAGAAGATAATGATTGTTTCATACTCTAAGTTTTTAATAAGTATGTAGAAGTCTTAAATCATGTGGGCTTAATTTCCTACAAAGTTAACACCTCTTTAATAATGCAAGTGAGAGTGTTTGGTTTTACTATAATTTAAAAATAAGATAAAACATTGCCTTGATGGATCCCCAAATATCAGCATATAGTTCTCATTATTTTTCCAGTTATTTTCCAGATTTTTAATTCCATTTCTCATATCAATTTCCACATACCTCATTTTATTTTAGATTAATGTGTTTAAAGGTCAACTTTTCAACAGTGATGGGATCCTTGGATTTTCACTGCAAATGTATTCAAATTTGGTGATAGCGTTTCACATAAAAATTTATGGCAAATGCTCCAAAATCCTATAGTATTGATCGCAACGTAATTGGATTATGTCTACAACTTAGTAGATCATTTTCATACCAAATCATCTAGTGCCCCTGTGATTTACTATCACTTGAAAAAATATGTTCCTGAAGAGGTCTAGAATTTCTAGAGGGCACATTTTAATCCTACTATCCAGTTTTATGACGGTTTAAATGAGCACTTGGCCCTTATTTATCTTTCTAACTTGACTTAATATTGTGTGTCAGTCTAAATCCTCTATGCCCAACAAACAGTGCTCCTGACAGTTCTCTTTCATTCCATGAGCCACGTTGCCATGATATTTTGGCTCATCCTGTTTTTCAGGTTTGGAATTCCTTCCTGTCTGACCCCTTCCTCCCTTCTTTTTATTTAAATGCTTCCTTGATTTTTTCAGGGCCAAATTATTCTTCTAATTTTCTTACTATCTCACCTATAAGTGATTTCTCCCTCCCCTGTAATCCTCAAAATTAACTTTTCACTCTTTGCCTGGAACTTGATCCTGTTACTTTCTCATGACACCAGACTTCAAGGGGATCCCTGGCTTAGAAGAATCATGATTAACCCCGCATGGAATAGTAAAAAAAAAAAAAAAAAAAAAAAAAAAAATTGTCTACATGCAGCCTCTTAGTGTCAGTGTTCATTCTGGGCATAAATATTGGTCTGAAAGAGTTAGTGTCACTGGGTTTTATTATTGTCAGTTTTCTTTCTTTCTTTCTTTCTTTCTTTCTTTTTTTTTTTTTTTGTTGTTGTTGTTTTGTTTTTTTTTCACCAGACTCAAGTCATCATTTCCAGGCTCTGGCAAAAAGATAATTTTGAAAAGCTGAGGTGTTTGTCCCCCAGGGAACTCACATCTCTGGTTTAGAGGAGTGTCTGAATGTTGCAGTGGTAAATACAGCTTAGAATTCACACTCTTCATATTACAAAAGGAATTCAGAACTCTGATATTCACAAACAGAATCAAGTTCTAATCACTGCACAGGCTTTTAAAAGTAGAGGCTTGATTTTGAAAGCATAATGGGTCAGTGTAGCAAAGTAATTAAGAGCACTAGACTTAGAGTACTAACTCCTGGATTAAAAATATGGCTCTGGGGATTTTTGGTTTCAGTTCTGATACAGAATTTGGAAAACATCACTCTTCATGACAAGAAAAAACTGAAGAGACTAAAAATCAGTGACAGGGCAAACTGCCACCCTGAAAATAGGGGAACCCAGAGAGTCACAAATAAGACCTGCTTATCTGAACAGAACCCATTGAAACCAGAAGTTGGTAGGAACAATTTTGATCATTTTAATGAATTATTGGAGGCTGAGTATGGACTAATACAAGAATGAGAAATCCTAGGAGCTACAGCATAGGAAGGCCCTGTAGTTTCATAAGTTTTTACCTCTAAGAATCATGCCAGCTACACCAAAGAATCAAGAAAGATGTCTTTGTGCATCTGATAAATAGGGGGAAATCCACCATTGTGAAATAAGACCAGACTTTATTCATAGCACATTCTACCTTTTAGAGTAAAAGACTTTAGTAGCACCTTATTTCACTTAGGGGAAGGGATCTGACTTACTCCAAACCTCTTAAAATATCTTTTTCTTTTCTTTTCTTTTCTTTTCTTTTCTTTTCTTTTCTTTTCTTTTCTTTTCTTTTCTTTTCTCTTTTCTTTTCTTTCTTTCTTCTTTCTTTCTTTCTTTCTTTCTTTCTTTCTTTTCTTTTCTTTCTCTCTCTCTCTTTCTTTCTAAGATTCTATTTATTCATTTGACAGAGAGACACAGCGAGGAGTAACACAAGCAGAGGAAGTGAGAGAGGGAGAAACAGGCCTTCCACTGATCAGGGAGCCCGATGTGGGGCTCCATCCCAGGACCCTGGGATCATAACCCAAGCCAAAGGCAGATGCTTAATGACTGAGCCACCAGGCACTCCATAAACCTCTTTAACTTTCATTTCCATCTAAGAGTTGGTGGAGATGCAGGTTGGGAGTGAAGTTAAAATATATCTATGAATATCAGGAGCAGGGGTATAGGTCCACTAGAAGACTGAGTTTTAACTAAAAGATTATCAATTATTTCCTCTCTTCCACAACAACTTATATTACTTTTCTAGAACTCTCATAATAAAATGCAATAGACTGGGTCATTTAAACAATAGAAATTTATTTTCTTGTGCTTCTGGACACTGGAAGTCCAAGATCAAGGTGTTGGCAGTTATGATTTCTCTCAGTCTTTCTATTTGGTTTACAGATGGCTGCTGTCTTGCTGTATCCTCATGTGGTTTGTTTGTGTATGTGCACACTTGCACATGTGCATGCCTGGTATCTCCCCCCCTCTTATAAGGACACAAGTCATACTGGGCTAGTATCTACCCACATTATACCTCATTTAATCTTAATTACCTTTTCAAAGGCCCAACCTCCAAATGGTCACACTCTGATGTACTGGGGTTTAGGGGTTCAACATTTAAATTTGGGAAGGTACATAATTTAATCCATAATACACAATACAACACAACAGGTATTGAGTATAATAACAATGGATTACTAATAAAAGAGTTGCCAGATGAACAATTTCTGAGAAGTTCTTAGGAAGCCAAAAGGCAACGGGAGCAACGAGAAACAAGGACAGTAGGGAAATTTGAAGCCACTGGTGCCTACAGCTACAAAAAACATTAAGCACACTCAACTCTTGTCCAGATTAACTTAAACTTCACACTAAACACCTTCTTACTTTCATTTCTATTACTCCATGTACCTATTCAGACTAACCAAAAAAAAAAAAAAAAAAAAAAAATTCAAGACATGATAAAAAATAATCTGAAGTGGGCAAGCATCAGAAACAGATTCATATAGGACATAGATGTTGGAATTAACAGAGAAAGATTTTAAAATAATTATGATTCATATGTTAAGGACATCATGAAACAAGTAGAAAATACTTGATAACAGAAGAATATATGTAAACAGAGAAATAAACTCCAAGAAAGAATGAAGGACATTCTGGAAATCAAAACAATGTAACAAAAATGCAAAATATTTTGGTGGGCTTATCAGTAGATTGATACGATCAAGGTAATAATCAGTTAGCACAAAGGTCAATAGAAACTTTCCAAACTAATGTGGGGAAAAAGATTTTCTTTCTCCATCTCCTTCTGCTTCCCAGCCCCAAAACAAATAAATAAATCTTGAAAAAAAAATTCAAAATATTTAAGATAAAAGCTGGTAGAACTGCAAGGAGAGATACGCTTTATGGTTGGAGACCAATACCCCTGCATCACTAATTGATAGACTCGGAAGGCAGAAAATCAGTAAAGATATAATTGAATTGAACAGCATCATAAATCAACTGGATCTAATTAACATTTATAGAAAAGTACACCCAGTAATAGCAGAATACACTTTCTTCTCAATTTTGCATGGACCATTCACCAAAATAGACCACATTTTGAGACCTGGAGCACATTAACAAATTTAAAATAATAAAAATCATACAATGTACATTCTCAAACAAAAATAGAGTTAAACTGGAAACGAGTAACAGAAAAATACCTGGAGAATCCTCAAATATTTGGAGATTACCACATTTTAAAATATAACATGGGTCATGTGTACTTTTCTTTTTCAGTTTTTGAGGAACCTTTGTAATGTTTTTCAGAGAAGACATACCAAGTTAAATTCCCATCAAAAGTGCACAAATATTCCTGTTTCTCTACGTCCTCACCTCAACCACATTTGTTATTTCTTGTCTTTTTGATAATAGCTTTTCTACAGATGTGAGGTTGATATCACATTGTGGTTTTGATTTGTAGTTCCCTAATAATTAGTGCTGTTGAACATCACCTCATTTGCCTTTTGACTTCTTTGGGAAAATGTCTATTCAGATCTTGTGCTAGTTTTTTTTTTATTGACGAGTTGTATAAGTTCTTTATATATTTTTGATATTAACCCCTTATTGGATAAATGATTTACAAATATCTTCTTCCATTCAGCAGTATGCCTTTTAATTTTATTGATGGTTTACTTCATTGTACAATAGCTTTATAGTGTGATATAGTCTCATTTGTTTATTTTAGCTTGTGTTTTGTATACCTTTGGCATCAGATCAACAAACACATTGTTAAGATCACTGCTGAGGATTTGCTGCCTATAATTTGTTTTAGGAATTTCATAGCTTCAGGTTTTACATTCAAGTCTTCCATTCATGTTGAGTTAATTTACATGTGTTGTGTAAGTGTATAGTTTCATTCTTTTGCTTAAGGCTGTCCAACTTTCCCAGTTCCAGTTATTAAAATTACTGTCCTTTCTCCATTGTATGTTCTTGGCTCGTGTGTAGTACATTAATTTTTGTATATGTTCAGGTTTATTTCTCAGCTCTTAATTCTGTTCCATCGATCTTTGTGTTTGCTTTTATAGCAGTACTATACTGTTTTGATTATTATAGTGTTTTGATACAGTTTGAAAATAGGGAACATAATTCTACCTTTCTTCTTTCTCAATTGTGCTTTGATATTCAGGGTGTTTTGTGGTTCCATACAAATATTAGAATTATTTGTTCTAGTTCTATTAAAAATGCTATTGTTAAATGAAATAAGATGGGATCAGGAGGGAGACAAACCAAAAGTCACAAAACAAACTGAGGGGGTTGGGGGGAGGGGTGTAGGGAGCGGGTGGTGGGGTTATGGACATTGGGGAGGGTACGTGCTATGGTGAGTGCTGTGAAGTGTGTAAACCTGGAGATTCATAACCTGTACCTCTGGGGCTAATAATACATTATATGTTTCTAAAAATATAATTATTTTAAAATGCTATTGTTTTGTTGTTGGTGGTGGTGTTTTTCCCAGTTTAAAAACTTTTATTGGCTTGTTGTTGTCTACAGAGGAACACTTCTAGTTTCTTACCTGGGAGCACCAGACCCCCTGAAGTGCAGTTGATCTTTTATGTTTCAAGGTTGTTTGTTTGTTTGTTTTAATGTTTTAAGTTTTTGTTAACAATATTTTGAAATACTGGTTTCAGGAGGAGAATTTGGTGATTCATCACTTACATATAACACCCTTTTGCATCAAATCTACAAATTGCTTTGGGCAATTTACATTATGGACATTTTAAAGAAATGGGTATGATATAGCTTTCCATTTGTTTGTATCCCTTCAATTTCTTTCCATCAGTCTTGTAGTTTTCATAGAACAGGTCATTTACCTCCTTAGTTAAATTTATTCATTGGTATTTTATTGTTTTGGATGTAATTATAAATTTATGTGTTTTCTTAATTTCTCTTTCTAATAGTTCATTATTAGTGCATAGAAGCACCACTGATTTCTGTATGTTGATTAATATCCTGCAGCTTTTCTGAATAAATTTTTTAATTTTAACAGTTCTTTGGTGGACAGCTTATAGTTTTCTATATATAGTATCATGTCATCTGCAAATAGTGTCAGTTTTACTTGTTCCTTTCTTATTTGAATGACTTTTATTTCTTTCATGCCTGAAGTTTGGATTCTCAGTACTATATTGAATAAATGTGGCAAGAGTGGACATAATCTTGTTCCTGATTTTAGAGGAAGAGCTTTCATCCTTTCACTGTTGATTGATGTCAGCTATGGGTTTGTTAATATATGGCCCTTATTATGTTGACGTATGTTCCCTCTATACCCATTTAGTTGAAAGTTGTTATTATAAATAAGATTGAATTCTTCAAATGCTTTTTTGCATCTGTTGAAAAGATCATATAAGTTTTGAATTTCATTTTGTTAATGCGTATCATAATGATTTTGCAAATGTTGAAACATCATTGTATCCCTAAAATTAGTCCCAGTTGATTATAGTATATGATCCTTTTAATATATTTTTGAATTAAGTATGCCAATATTTTGATGACAATATTCACATCATGTTCATCAGAGATATTGGCCTATAATTTCTTTTTTCACATGGTTTTCTTGTCTGGTTCTGGTATTGGTAATGCCGGCCTTATAAAATGGTTTGGAAATATTCTCTCCTTTTTAGTTTTTTTTTTAAATAATTTAAGAAAAATAGGCAATAAATCAAATTTATTATGTCTTAATTAGTTTTCTATGTTGAACTTATTAACTTATTACATTTATTGTTCATTTTTCTATATACCTTTCCTACCCGTGTGTGAGCTCTATCAGTTCAGGGATCTTTATCTTTCATCTTGTGTCTTCCAAGTATCTCTACAAGTATGAGAGATGCCATTTTATAGACACCTCTTAGACATCTGTTGTACATTAAATAAATATGTAACGCAGTCCTCTTCTACCATTATGTAGCTTGTCTTTAAAATTTGTTTTTGTTATTTATATATATCTTGAAGTTTTTAATATTTATTTTCAGTGTTGTTAAATTTAAGTTGTAGTTTGGCTTTTTTTGTCATGACATATTTTCATAATCAATGTTAAAACTTTCTTTTCCAAAATTTTAATTTTTCTTATTAAATTTACATGGGAATTTAAAATTAAAAAAAAAATCCATATGGTTGGTCAGTTGTCTCAGTATTACTGATTGAATCCCTTTGTACTGATTTTTGTTGTACAAAATCTTGTACCATATTTTTAGATAAACATTATTTTATTATTTTCACTGTCTATTTGCTTTTTTTTTTTTTTTTTGGTTAATGCCATATTGTTTTAATTGCTAAAGTTGTATCTTCCTCTTTTCATTTTCCGAAATTATATTGATTATTTTTGGATCCTTCCCCTTTGATATGAATTTGAGAATTATCTTGTCATAGTCTATGAAAAACTCTTTTGGAATTTTCTTTGGGATAACACTGATTAATAGCTTGCTTAGGGAGAAAAACATCTTCACATTATTGAATCTTTATCCTTTCTTTTTAATTTTTTATTGCAATGTAATAGTTTCAGATGAACCATATTAATTTTATATTTTTTATATTATAAAATGATCATCACAATAAGTCTAGTGAACATCTATCACCATACACAGTTATAATTTTTTTCTTGTGATGAGAACTTTTAAGGTCTATTTTCCTAGTAAGTTTCAAATATACAATGCAGTGTTATTAACTGTAGTCTCTATGTTGTTGATTACATGTCATGACTTAGTTATTTTATAACTGGATGTTTTTGTCTTTTGACCCTTTTCACCAATTTTGCTCACACCCACCCCTGCCAGTCTGTTCTCTGTATCTATGTGTTTTTGTTTTTAGATTCTACATATTAACTAAGTTCATATGGTATTGGTCTTTCTCTGTCTGACTTATTTCACTTAGCGTAATACCCTTAAAGCAAATGGTAAGACTTTCTTCACTTTATGGCTATGTAATACTTGTGCATATGTTTGTATGTATATGTATATATGTATTTATAGGTATGTATGTGTGTGTATACATATATATCACACTTGCTTTATCCATTCATCTGTTGATGGATACGTAGGTTGTTTCCATGTCTTGGTTATTGTAAATAGTGCTGCAATGGAAGTGTAGATATGTTTTTAATTTAACATTTTCATTTTTGTCAGATAAATTGCTGTATCATATAGTATTATGATTTTTAATTTTTTTAAAGATTTTATTTATTTATTTGACAGAGATCACAAGGAGGCAGAGAGGCAGTCAGAGACAGAGGGGGAAGCATGCTCCCCACCAAGCAGAGAGCCCGATGTGGGGCTTGATCCTAAGACCCTGGAATCATGACCTGAGCCGAAGGCAGAGGCTTTAACCCACTGAGCTACCCAGATGCTCCTGATTTTTAATTTTTTGAAGAAAATCCATATTGTTTTTCATAGTGGTTATATCTATTTACAGTCTCCCAAGAGTGCACAAGGATTTCCTCATCTCCTTGACCTCACCGGCACTCGTTATTTCTGTCTTTTTGATTTCTGTCTAATAGTGATTTAAGTTTATATTTCCCCAATGATTAGTGGTGTTGAACACTTTTCATGGGTTTCTGCACTTCTTTTTTGGAAAAATGCCTATTCAGATCCTCTGCCCTTTTTTAAACCAACTCATTTTCATTTTTTGCTATTAACTTGTATGAATTTTTTACACATTTTGGAAATTAACCCCTTATCAAATACATGATTTACAAATGTTTTCTCTCTTTCAGTAGGTTGCCTTGTGATTTTGTCAATGGTTTCCTTTGTGTGGCAGAAACTTTTTAGTTTGTTGTTGTTCTGTTTGTTAATTTTTGCTTTTGGTATCAAATCCAGAGGAAAAAAATCATTGGCAATACCAATGTTAAGGAGCTTACCCACCTATATTTACTTCTAGGAGTTTTATTGATTTAGGCCTTACATTCAAGTCTTTACTTTTGCATATGGTTATCCAGTTTTCCCAACACCATTTATTGAAGAGAGTATCCTTTTTCCATTGTATATTCTTGGTTTCTTATCATAAATTAAGTGATCATATATGTGTGGGTTTACTTCTGGGCTCCCTATTCTGTTCCATTGATCCGTGTGTCTGTTTTTAATGTCAAAATCATACTGTTTTGATTCCTATAGCTTTGTAATGTAGTTGTAAACAGAATTCATATTTTCCCTCTCTCCATATTACAGGTTTTCTTTAATGTCAATAATTCTTTCTACTTTTATCTCTGAATTTCTTGATCATATAATTAACTTAATCTTAGCTACTGATAGTATGTATTAGTCCTGTTAAAGACTATTTTTCTTAAGTCCTGTTACATTTCCTTAAAGATTTTTTTTTTTTTAAGAACAGCTGTAGTTTACAACAAAATCTACAGAAAAGTACAGAGGCTTTCTATATACTCTCTGTCCCCACACTCCTCTATGTTCTGCCTATATATTTGTCCTTATCCCCACCTTGGTAACCATTAATCTTTCTTCTTTCTCCATAGTTTTGCCTTTTTCATAATGTCATATAGTTAGAATCATACATATTGGCTTCTTTCACTTTGTAATAGGCATTTAAAGTTCCTCTATATATCTTCATGGTTTGTTGACCCATTCGTCTCGAGGGCTAGATAATATGTCATTGTTCATACCTATCATAATTTACTTAATATCCATTCACTGACTGAAGGACTTCGTAGTTACTTCCAAGTCTGGGCCATTCTCATAGGTGTATAGTGGTCTGTGATTATTGTTGCCTAAATCATTTTGGTATGGCAACTTTTTGTTTAAGAGTCTTTAATCTTTTTTAGTACCCTTAGGGATTGTAGGACAAGATTGCATGGCCCCTTTTTTCTCTTGTGTCTATTTTGGTAGTTAATTGCAGTCTGCAGATTTATGATAAAAAAATTACTTGTTTGGGCTTCATACATAGAATAATAAAATGTATAATATTTATAGGAATTTAGAAAGCCAAATCTATGTTAAAAAATATTCATATTCTTCAGGTATTACGAACAGAATAGAAATGCATTTATCAGCTCTAAAGCCAAAGACAGTTTGAACTATGTTCCCAAAGTCTGTTCAGTTCTTATGTTTAATTTAATAATAAGGATATGTTCCCATTTTATTGAACTTTATCTGATTCTTTAACTGTTGACTGGATTTTAATTGTTGTTTGATTCCATATTAATCTTCAAGCCAGGTCCAGATATTTTCTTTGCATCTAGTAAGCAAAAATGGGGATTAACAAGGTTTACGAGGTGAATTAATGTTATTGGTCATAGAGATATCACAAACTCCATGTTTTTTAGGAAAAAATATAGCAAAATAATGGGGTTAGACAAATGACTTTTTCCATAGTCCATCTTGGGAAATGAGAAGATTTTCATATGGCATTTGAGATTGGGACCTCATGCACACATGATCATGTTAAAGGAACTCTACTAATCATTTGGAAATTCTATTTCTGTTATTGCTTGATTAAAGACACGGTGTGATGCTCAAAGGATGCTCCATTATTTTCTCAGTGTTTCTTCTTGATGAAATTTGTTTTCAGTGGATAAATTGTGAGTCAGATATGAGACTAGTTGCAGCTGTTGTGCATATTTAAACACAGCCAAGGAATAAGATTACCAAATTGGATAGAAATTTTGTATTTGTACCTCTCTGTATAAACACAATAGACCATTTACTAAATTATTCTGTTTCAAACTGTCTCCTCAACACCTGTGGAAAACATAAAGAAAAGGAATGGAAGGCACTGATACGCTTACTCTGACAGAAGAAGCAGAATATCATGATCCAGTCATGCTTTGGAAAGCTCCTTGACTCCAAGGATGTATTATTTTTTTAATTTTTAAGATGCTCTTTTTTAAACTTTGTTATTTTTTAAGTAGGTTCCATGCCCAACATGGAGCTTAAACTTAGAACCCTGGTATCTAGAGTGACATGCTCTACCAACTGAGCCAGCCAAGTGCCCCTGTTTTTCTTTTTTTTTAAACATATAGAGTTCACATGATAGCCATTTTTAATTTAAAAAAAATAGTTAAAATTTTTACATTAATTTTTTGCAAGGATGAGGAAAGGCAGAAGGAGAGGGAGAGAACTGTACTTCCTATAATAAAATATACAACCTGAAATGAATGTTTGCTATGTGGTAAGTCATGTGCGGAACTATTACAAGGCTTACCTTGTGTAGTCTCAGAACAAATTGCAGATGAAGAAAGACTGGTTCAGAGAGAAGTGACTTGCAGAAGTCTATGGAGTTAGTAAATGGGAGAGTTGAGATTTGAACCCAGGCAATCTGAGTCCAGGGCCATCATTCTACATTTGCAGGCCAGTGGGCAAACTTGGAACTGTGAATGTATACCAACTCTGTTACTTATGTCTCGTCCATGTATTTAGAAGGAGTACCACCAGCCTCTATGAAAGCATCTTCTTCAGGACACTATTCTAACAACATGGGTGTTTTATTATGCAAAATATCTGATTAAGAGGGGACAGGTACATATCTCCTTTTTCAAGCTGAAGCTTAAGTAAATAAAGTCAATCATATTTAGATAAATTTCTTGGGAAAAGTAGTCAAACTAGTAATGTCATATCTCTATTTCCTCTATATATTTAAATTTATCTAATTGAAGTAAAGTCCTCTAGATACAATGATCATTGTTTTCTTCATCATACCGATCTTATATTAAACACTCACACAAATATACTCTTGTTATTTTCAATTGAATAAATTTCAAAACTGGAAATAATTGTAGGCAATTTTATTCTCAGTATAATGTGAAAGAAATGTAATTTTTTGTTTAAGGAAACCAATAATAAGAAAGTAACTTTCAGTTTTTCGAAAGAAAAAGGACCAACTTTTTTGGATTGTGTGTATATAGGTTTTTAAGAAAACATATATAAGTGAAACTTCCTGTTACAGGTACCTAGAGTCCAACCACCCATCTGTCATTGTACTTTTCATAGCTGCAACTTTACATTAATTTCCAATAACATGATTAACAGCTATCACTTCTAACACTAAACTAGAGTCTCCCTGGGCAAATGGCTATGCACCCTTGCACCCTAATGCTTTGCATAGGTTCTGGTGGGGATTAAGCTATCAAAACAACATATAAAATGAATCAAATGTTCATGTATGTATGATTCATGTAACGTACCTCATGAAAAAATTAATTGTTCTTTTTAATTAGAAATTATGTCTTGTGTAAAAATATATGGTGATCTAGGAAGAATTGACTAATGCATAATAAAATTATTTTGCATTTATAGAATGACAACTAATTGCAACTGATACTTTTTTTTAGTATATATAATTTATGGGTCATTTTGTTTTCTTTTTTAAAGGCTCTATTTTGTTTAGAATGGACTTTCCTAAGGGAACTAGATCTAGGGGGAAATAGGATAAAGATGATTACATATTTTTTATATCTTAGAAAGCAAAGAAAAAAATGATTCAGAATACAAAATTTTTTCAAGCATGGTAAGATACTCATCATGGTTTGAAAAATAGCTCTTAAAATATGCAAGCAATGTACAGATTCCTTGCATAAATATAAACACCTCTTGATGGTCAGAAATAGCACTCCCCTCTCAATTACCATTGTTCAATTTCCCTAGTTCTCATTCTGTATGACTCCCTATTATAGGACTGTGTTTGGGAGAGAGAAAAAAAATATTGGGTAAGTACTTGAATTCTGAATTAAGCAATTTTTTTTGCTATTTTAATCTGAGTAATTCTACAATATTAATTCTATAGATAAGTCACTTTAAAATATGGCCCAGTTGTTGCTTTGGATATATTCATGATGTTTACAAGTGGCTGGCTCTTCTATATTCACAACCAATGCTATTATTATGTTACTACAAGATGAGTCATTGTTTCAATACTTCTACTAAGACTAAAGAATGCATTCAGGCATGTTCAATTGATTAGAAGTAAGTCGCCCCTACGACAGCACAGATTTTTTTTCATTTCTAATTTTCAAAACAATATGTTTTTGATGAAATGTTCCAGATCAACAGACGGTCTTAAAGAGTGATGGCCTCTCAGAGCCCTCAAATACAGCCAATGAGAAGGATTTCTTCATGAAATTCCACCTGTTTTGGAGAATGATTTCTTCAGAAGCTATGAAAAGAAACATTCTGTTGTAAAAAATACTTAGCACCCTTTGAGATTATGAGGTTTCTTGGAAGACATATACTTTTCTTCCGTCCTTTCTTCCTTTTATTTTTTTCAACAAATATATTGATTCCAGGAACCATGTTGCATTCTGGGAGTGTAAGCATGAAGGGGATTCAGTTCCTATTCTTCAGGGAGTTACAATCTATTTGATGAGATGAACAACAGCTAAGAAGAAAATTCTCAGCAGAATATCACATGGCTATCAGTAGATTTTTAACCTATTATTATATAATGATGACAAAACACTTATTTGAAAGGCTCTACCAAAGATGCATCATACAATACAAATTTTAAAGGTTCTAGTATCTTTATATACTGAAAAGAAAGTGGTCACTTTTTTTCTTTTGCCTGTTAGAGGTGACTTTTAACTATAGCTGAACTCTAGATGTTTTAATAACATATATTTAATAATGTGTTTAATGAGGAGAACTATGATTTGAAAAAAAAAAACACTGAACCCTGAGTATCTTATTTGGGTTAAAAGCTATAGGCATGAAACTAGGTTGGAGGATCTAAAAATAATTGATACTGCAGAATAATGAATCTGAAACAAATCAGATTTCCTCCTCAGAACCCCCTCTAGAGTTTCGTTGAGGAGATTAAGGTGGTACTTGGATATACATTTAGTTTTACAATTTTGTTTTCTGCCCTTGTTTGTATACTTTTTATCAATTTTTACATCTCTTTCTCTTCTTGTGGTAAATAATATAGCCTAATGAATGTATTGAACAGATCACTCTAAATGCTGGGTACAATTTGTTTTTCCTTCTAGGAAGGCTTTCTTCAGGAGACTCTCAAATATATCTAAAAGCAGTCCTTGATTATGCATAATTTATTCACTACTTGGCCTTCCATTTGAAATTTCTAAAAATAAACTAGAATTAATATTAGAATTATTTAACTTGTATGTGGAGATTGGTGAAGAGGGATAGAGAATCCCTTTTATGTGGTGTTAATCCATTACTATGAAATATCTCTTAAAAGTATTTCTGTTATGTAAATATATTAAGTATGAAATAATCTATAGCCATAATAGAAAAGCCCATATTTAACCATTCTTAGTACTTTAGCAGAGGTGCTGATATTTTTACAGATTTTTTTTTACATACTTGATGTCATACTATTTATACATGGTGTTAATCCTTTTTAAATTAACATTGAGGGTTTTTTCCCTTTCTAGTTAAATATTCATGTTAATGGCTGCATTACATTACATGATACGGTTCATTTCTCAGTTCTTGGATTTTTAAAGTTGAACCCATATTTCAAAGTATTAAATATTTTCTTTTATTATTTTGAACTTTCAATATACTCTGATCATTGCTACAATTCAGGAAGCACCCTAATCTTATCAAAGGTCAGTCCTTCCACTTGAGCTCCAGATCCCAACCTATCTCATCTTTCAAGGTTATTAATTCTGCAATTTCTCTCTCTTCCACACCATCAACTCCTCCTTCTCTATTGAATTAACTTCATCAACATAAAATATTCTTTAGGCTCTTTCATCTATTAAAAAAAAAAAAAAAACCCTTCCTTTAAAATATAACCACATTTCCTTCTTTCCTTTTACAGCACAGCTCCTTGAATATGTTGCCAGTAGCTTTATATTCACTTTATCATCTGCATTTTCCCCTTCATTAAGTTCAGCCAGACTTCTGCTCCTGACCATTCCACTGAATCTACTCATACCCCATCACCAGTAAACATCATATTACCAAATACTACATGAGCTCTCCCCATCTCTTAAATTACCCTATCACTAGATTCATTCTATCTAGTTTGACCACTCTTATTTTATGAAAAAAACATTATCTTAGGTTTTTTTCTGTGTGTATTATACTCTGTTGGATTTTCTCTTTACTCACTGTTCCTCCTCAGTTTCTCTGGCTGGCTGCTTTTCTAGATCTCTTTTTCAGGACTCAAATTTGTTACCATTTTCTTCTCTGTTTATTGCCTCTTCTAGAAAATCTTTCATCCACTGCTATGCCTTTAAATACCTAAATATCAAGCTACATCTTCAACCTTATCTCTCTCTCTCTCTCTCTCTCTCTCTCCCTCTCGAACTCCAAATTCATGGCCACCTGCTTCTTTACATCTACGTATAAATATCTTAAAAGTCTTTTGAAGTTAACACATCCCAAGTTACACTCCCAGTCCACAATATTCTTTAGTTATACATACCTCACTAATGTTGCCGCCATCTACCATTCGCTTAAGCCAAAAAAGAGTACTAGGTACTGTTACTCCTCTCCTATGTTAATCCCCACAGCAAAAGTGCCAGGAAATCCTCCCGCCTTAACTGATGATGTTCCTTATACTTACAGTTTTTGTCTCCCTCCTACTACCTTAGTCTCTCCCACAAGATCCTCCTCAACATTTGCCTAGTTTGTACACATGACTGTTTACCATCCACTTACTGGAAGCATCCTTATAAAACAAAAATTACCTTTTGTCCTGCTTACCTGCTTAACCCCCTGTGTTCACTTCTTACTGCATTTACTATAAAATCTGAATTCAGTACTCCGTCTTTTAGATCGGAAATTAATCAGAACCTGTAAATCCCAATGACTTTGCTTTGTCTCATAGACTTTCCCTGCATTTACTGTCTCTGCCCACACTGTGACTTTTCTTGCTGTTGTTTTAATATGCCAAGTTTTACAGCCTTTCTGTTTGTTTCCCACATTAAGCACATCTACTACTGCTGGCTCCTACTTTTTATTTATTTCAACCTAAATGTCACTTTTTTTTTTTTTTTAAGATTTTATTTGTTTGTTTGACAGAGAGAGAGGCAGTGAGAGAGGGTTAACACAAGCAGGGAGTGAGAGAGGGAGAAGCAGGCTTCCCGTCCATGAGGGAACCAGATGTAGGCTCGATCTCAGGACCCAGGAGCATGTCCTGAGCCAAAGGCAGGCACTCAAGGACTGAGCCACTCAGGAGCCCCCTAAATGTCACTTTT
Source organism: Mustela lutreola (assembly GCF_030435805.1). Taxonomy (NCBI): domain Eukaryota; kingdom Metazoa; phylum Chordata; class Mammalia; order Carnivora; family Mustelidae; genus Mustela; species Mustela lutreola. The sequence continues at coordinate 174,358,599 of NC_081291.1, read as the reverse complement.
ACACTAAGGCTTCCCTTTTACAGCCTGCGAAAAGCAGCTCCTTTGTCTCTCTTTCATATTATCTAGTTTTATTCTTATGAAACTGATACTTTATTTTAACATTTTCAGTCTCCTGTGAGAACACCAGCTCTATGAAAGCAAAGATCTTATGACATTATTCTCTGCTGTATAACCAGTGCCTAGAAAATGTGTGAAATTCAGTGCATGAAATGGAATATCTTTGTATAGGCACATCTTTGTCTGCATTTTTGATATTATTTCCTTAGAATAATGCCTCTAAATGGAATTATTGTATTCTATCCAAGTGTTCTCTAGGAGCTTTGTACCTATATTAGGGTTTCCAGATGTAACGAGAACTATAAAACACTCAGTTAAATTTGAATTTTAGGTTAACATTGAATAATATTTTAGTATAACTATACTCCATGCCATATGTGGGATATACTTATATTAAAAATTACTCCCTATTTATCTGCAATTCAAATTCAACTGGGCATCCTAATATGTTACCTGGTTATCCTATATTCATTCCCAGCTAACATGGATAAGAATGACGTCTTGCTCTCCTTTTTTACCATGCAGAAGTGCATGCAGCCCCTCCCCTATCCCTACAGACATACACACATACACATATCAGACACAGGACCACTAAAAATAACAAAGAAATGTAAATCTGTAGTTAGATTATAATCTGTTTTACAAGAGATAACTTTTATTTCATTGTAATCCTACTTGAAGATTTATTCATCCCATACGTTGCCACCAGTGCTCAACACATGTTTCGGACTCCAGGTATCAATCTTGATAAGGCCATAAAGTTGTTTTGAATTGAATGGACTTCTTGAACTGGTATTTTCCCAGGTAAGCAACAATGTGGAGGAAACCTGATTCTCGCTAGGGTGATGTGGTATGCAGGTAGAAAAATGACCAAAAGCCTGACATTTATGGAAGCTAGAAAATATTATTAGAATCAAGAGTCTGGGATACGTCAACTCACTGAAGATGTTTAAACACATACACACACACACACAATCTCTGGGATGATAGTTTATGATCTAGAACTTCCTAAATATTCACTTAATACTTTTTGGGTTTTCTTGTTTATTCCATAAAGGAATTTCACTCTATAAACAGACACGATTATACATATAAATATATATTACTAATATATATATATATAATTATAATATACAAATTATAATTCTATTATTGTAAACATATATAAAATAATATATAGTATTAATATATGACAGTATTGTATATTATATATAATATATAACAATATTATATATCAATATTATATATGTGTCTTTTGGGAGAATAACAAAGAGAGAATTAAAATTAATATCATTGTAAGCTTTCCTTTTGTTGTTGTGTTTTTGTGTTATTATAAACTCCTATAAGAAAAATGTTAGCTAAACTGAGAGAATGCTATCAAAATGTATTTTTGTCATATATTTCTTCATTAATCCACGATAAGCCTCTACATGTTAGGAACTTGAAAAAGAAATATAAAAACCTAGGAGCCACATTAAATGAAATGACAACATTGAAAACTCTGAAGTAGAAAAGAATTCTCATTAGGGGGTCTCTGCATTTTAAAAGCCTTAAACTTAAAATTGCTGCAAGTAATTTTCATGAATAGCTGAAATTTTTGGTTTATACCAGATTAGAGACTGCATTAGGTGCTTAGAATATCCTGTCTATTGTCCTCAACAAGAAAGATTTGACTCTTTGATTTAGTCTTTCCATAAAATGTGGTATTTTCTGAGTTCTTAATATTATTTGTTGGCAGTTCCCTTCTATCACCTGTGACTTAAATCAGCAGGGTTGATCATTATCATGAAAAACAGAGGGAAAGGAAAGAGGTAAAAAGAGCTATACTAGAATACCTGACCTCAGTCTGTAACCATTTTCCCTTTATATTCAGCATAACAAAATAAACAATTATATTCAATCCCACCTTTATCAAGTACTAGTAACAATGGTTCATATGCATTGAGTGTTCACTATAGTGTGTATGTGTGTATTGCTAAATATTTAAACTAGTATTGAAAATGTAAGCTTTCTTTTCACTTACATCCAGATGAGCATTGTTTAATAACAATAACCTAGAAAATTCGCCAAGAAATCATATAGAAGCTAGTGACCCACATTGCCATAGACTGTTTTTCTCTATGTTTTCAAGCCCCCAGACATCCTTGCATTCTGGTTCAGGGTGTCAAGGAAAGAGCAAGTTCTCTGCTCTGAGATGTTCTGGACTTGAACACTTTTCACCGCATGTCAGTGAATAACTGTAACTCCTCTGAGTCTTAATTTCTACTTCTAATATAGAGATTTGATTATTTAATAAAGAAAAAATGACTGGCCTTAAAAAAAGCACTTAAAACTACCATACTTAATACATGTGGTAGGGATTCAAGAAATGTTCTCCATTCTCCTCTTTCTTCAAGAAGTCCAAGAACCACCACTCACTCTTATTGAGTTCATATTATGTGCCAGACAATACTATTTCCTTTATATTGTTTTAATCCTCACAATACTTCTATGAAGTAGTTTTTATTAATTTTATTATTCTCATTTTGTATAAGTAAAAAATGAAATACTGTGGCTCAAACATATTAGTCCCCCTCAGGTGTATCTTATTCTACTTTGGCTCCCATATCTTCCTGGGTGTGTAAAATTTGGCTGTATGTTCTTTTTTAAACATACAGTGTACTAAAAATTGTGCTTCAATTCAAGGATTGAAAGTGTCTTCTTTGCCTAAGTATAATGCACTATGTTAGACAGTGGAAAAATACAAATGTCTGAGTCTCTGTCCTGAAGGAACTTAAGATTGGAAGCAATTTATCTTAGGTCAAACCTCAAATTCATTGACTGAAGAATGAGGCTTATTCTACAATCACCAGAACAAGAAGGAGAAAACAACCATGTTGTATTCTCTTGGGCTATTAGAAATTGCTAATATAGATAAATTGCCAAGACATGCAGCTGAGAATTTATATACATGCTAATGAAATCTGGTCACCAGAGCAATTTACTGAAGTTAAGGCAACTCAATTAGAAGAAAAAGAATAATGGACATAGAATTAACTCAAAGAAGTAATTCTAAATGTAGACACAGAGTTCAGTTTTCCTTTTATAATGTGGGGTGAGGTAATAAAATTTAGACCTGAATTTATTAGTATTTAATCCCAATTATAATAAAAACTTGAAAAAATAAAATTTAGTTTTGTTTCCCAGAAACATTGGAGTTTGAGTTGAGAAGTTAATTTGTTTTGTTTAATATGAGTATCAAGTATTCTCACCTGATTATAAGAGAAGTCCCAGAGTGATATTTTAATAAAATGTAATTAGAAACTGATAAACTGATGAACTTTATACAGCTTAACGTAAACCTCATATGGTACAATAAATGCAGATTTAACACTGTTTGTTGTAGTCTGTATACTATTCAGGGCCTGAGTAAGAGCATTATTTTAAGTATCAAAGTAATGGCACATTAGACAGGGTGACTTTAAAATATTGAACAGTATACATTCACACTGTAGAATAGAAATTCTATTTTTCTTTTCTGAGTTTTAGAAAGGGTTAGATTGTCAACTAGTATTTGAATTATTTATTTTAAAACAGCAAGATAGGGCGCCTGGGTGGCTCAGTGGGTTAAGCCGCTGCCTTCGGCTCAGGTCATGATCTCAGGGTCCTGGGATCAAGTCCCGCATTGGGCTCTTTGCTCAGCAGGGAGCCTGCTTCCTTCTCTCTCTCTGCCTGCCTCTCAGTGTACTTGTAATTTCTCTCTGTCAAATAAATAAATAAAATCTTTAAAAAAAATAAATAAAATAAAACAGCAAGATAGATGTATTGGATTGAATGTGAAACTATCTCTCATTTTGGCTGCTCACTGGCCAAAATATTATCTATTTTATTTTATATATAAATACAAAGTATTTATATTTTATAATTTAATTTTATAATTAAACACAAAGTATTTATATTTTATAATTTATTGTTATATATAACAATTCATATGTTAAGAATGTTGAGCACTTAACATTCTTCACATTCTTAATGCATGAATTGTTATAAATAAGAAAAAAGATGATGGATTATTGAATTTCTAGCTGTCAAAAGACATTTTTCTGACCTATCCTTTTTTTTAAAGATTTTACTTATTTATTTATTTGACAGAGATCACAAGTAGGCAGAGAGGCAGGCAGAGAGAGAGAAGGGGAAGCAGGCTCCCTGCTGAGCAGAGAGCCCTATGCGGGACTAGATCCCAGAACCCTGAGATCCTGACTTGAACACAAGGCAGAGGCTTAACCCACTGAGCCACCCAGGTGCCCCTAAGCTATCCTTTCTTTACCATCAAAATACTCATGTATGTATTAAAAAAAAATGCTAAAAACAGTTTCTGGCTAAATTCTAGCATAATTGAATTTTAATTAAGTATGGATACTATAAACCATATTAGTGTTGTTTTCAGTATCCTCTCCCGGATATGCTGTACATTTCTTTCAGTTTTTCTACAATTGCTCAAAACATTTTGTGAACTAATTTTTAGAAATTACTGTTATAGTTGGAAGCATGTTTATTTGAATATATAAAATTATGGTAAATCATTTTTAATAAAAAATCATTTTTAACTAGGAAAAGAAAGTTGCAGAACACATTTTTAAGGGGAAAAAATGAATTCTTTATATGAGTATATGCTGTGGAAATGATTTTAGATAACTAAACACAATACTATTAACTGGTTATTTCTGAAGGTGAAATTGGAAAATGGCAGAAAGATTGAAATTTTATTTATTTCTAGAAATTGTTTTGATTGTGAAGATGTGCATTACATAAATAATTGACAAAAGACATCCATGAAGCTATATTTAAATAAATATATAGAAAAGCCTTACCTTCGACAGGAGCCAACAACATGAATACTTAGGACACCTAAAGAATGAAATTGTCCGGTTGTTGAATTTAAACAAACAAACAAATCACAGTTAACACTATGTTATGTGTTAGAGTAACATATTCTGAATATTATGATAAATAATTTTTCTTTGGTTTTCACTACAATTCTACCTTCAAAAATTGGTTTTTATACAGTTAAATAACTTGTCAAACATAACTAATAATGTTAAATTCAGTATTTCCAATATTTTATGATTTTTTAAATGATTTTTTTAAAAAATGTCATAAATTCAATTTAGTTCACATATAATATATTATTAGTTTTAGGGGTAGAGTTTAGTTATTAATCAGTTGCCTTTAATAGCCAGGGCTCATTACATCAAGTGCCATCCTTAATGTTCATCACTCAGTTACCCCAACCCCTACCCACAATCTATTCACATTCCCTACTCAAATCTGTTTTTTGTAGTTAAGAGTCTTATGATTCACCTCCCTAAGTTTTTATCTTGTTTTTTCCTTCCCTTCCCCATGTTCATCTGTTTTGTTTCTTAAATTGCACATGTTAGTGAAATAATATGGTATTTGCCTTTCTCTGACTGACTAATTTCACATAGCATTATACCCTCCAGTCCCATCCAAGTTGTTGCAAATGGCAAGATTTCATTCTTTATCATGGCTGAGTAATGTTCCATTATAGATACTTGTTATTTATTTATTTTCATTTTTAATTTTATTTTTAATTTACTTTAATTTTTATTTTGTATTATTATTTTATTATATAAAATTTAGTTTTTATTTATATATAAAATATTTTATCTAACTATAAAATTTAGATAAAATGTTTTATTTATATATTTAAAATGGATGTAATATATATCTATATGTGATATATATATGTCACATATATATGTATGTATGCCCATATATGTGTATATATATATACACACATAAATATATGTTTTTATCTTATCTTATATATACATACATATATACACACATATGTGTGTGTGTGTGCGTATATATATATATATATATATATCTTTATCTGTTCATCTGGGCCCTTTCCATATTTTGGCTATGCTTTTTATTTGTACTAGAAAATCAGTAAAACGCAGTAACAATTCTTTTTTTGGGATATCTTTCATACTGTCTATTTGTGAAACTGCTTCATTAAGAGGTATCTGATTTTATGAGTAGTTGCTTAGCATTTCTAGGATGATTTTGCAATTTAAAAATTACTTAGAAAAAAACCTTATTCTTACTTTATCTTTCCTACATGGGTTCAGAGGATTAAAAGGGCTATGTCTTATCTGTAAATATCCATAAACACATGTTGTATAGTTTATATCTCGTTGAATCAAATTCATTTTTTAAATTTTTGTTTCTTTGTTTTACACTTTTAAATTTAATCTGCAAAAAAGAAAACCCACCCTATTAAATTTATTTGGTAGGTGACTTTCTTAGATTATTGCTCCTTTTGTTTTGTTTAATTTACAATCTTTCAAATAATTTGAAATTCTAGAGGAAAAGAACAGAACTATCTGTAAACATAGATATATTCTTCGAATATTTACACTGGAACAATCTTTGATTTAGTTTATTGATCATAACCCACAAATATTTATGTTTACTCAAATGTAGTCATTACTGGATACTTATAACAATTGTCATAATCTAAGCATTTGTAAAATAGAGAAACCTTAGAAAATGAAATTGCATTATATATCTTTTCTACTTCTACTTCCAAAAACAAATAATATTACCATCTTAATAAAAAATAGAATCATCTCCTTACTACAAATCCCTGTTAATCAGTTTTATTCTGGATTTTATCAGTGAGATATAACTTATATTTGTAATGTTATTGTGAGTTTGAAAATGTCTATTTCCTATAAAGTTTTCTATGACACAGCATTTCTTACTAGGAACAGCTGCTAAGGCTGTATATAATATGGGATAGGTTGGTTTGGAAATGGCTAAATGGGGTAATATACAAGGAAGTAATATGCTGATTGCTGTGAATTAAAAAGTCAGTGGGTTTTGTCATTTTAAGTAAGTCTTTTGTCATGCATAACATCTCAATATATTTTATATTGATTTTTAAATTATTTTTGATGTTACTCTTTCCTAATTATCTTTTTCTAATTTTAACTTCTAACTTCTAATTTAATCTAGTAGTTTGTTTACATTTCAGAGCAGATTTGTGTTGGGTTGAAATATTATGCATTTCTATCAGAAAGAATACAAATACTTCTCTATAGTCCTTCACAAGTTTAAATGATAGAAGAGGACTACTGTAGCAACAAAAACAAAATGAAAAAAAACTACCTTCATAAGTCTTGAGAAGACAATTTTTGGACATAGTGAAAAATAGGTAGTAAGAATTAGGACTCTGGCTTTGTGAAAAACCATTAAAGCGTTCCTCATTTGGCCAGACACTTTCAACCTATCACAAAAACAGTAAGATGTCACCTTGACTTTGTTGTGCACAGGTAAGAGAAACAGACTCATAGGGAAGGAAAGCAACTAAATACAAACTAAGAAGTATTTGTTCCACTACCAGAGAGGCCAAAGGGACAACTAGCCATAATAATATTTCTGTACAATATTTCATCAAACCCCAAATTTGTGAAAAAATTTTAAATTATGAGGATAAATAAACATTTTTTTAAAAATTGCAATTTAAAAAAATATATTTTAGGATGTTTAGAGTCTGATTTTTATTTTAAAACCTCCCAAATAATAAAACAAATGGAGCACTTGGGTGGCTCAGTTATTTTAGTAGCTGACTCTTGATTTTGGTTCAGGTCATGATTTCAGGGTCATGATATCGAGCCGAGTGTCAGACTCTATGCTGCGCATGGAACCTGCTTAAGATTCTCTCTTCCTGGGACACCTGGGTGGCAGGTTGGTTAAGCATCTGCCTTCAGCTCAGGTCATGATCACAATGTCCTGGGATTGAGTTCTATATCGGGCTCTGCTTGGTGGGGAGTCTTCTTCTCCCTCTCTCTTCCCCTTATCCCTGCTTATGCTCTCTCTCATACAGATAAATAAAATCTGAAAGAAAAAAAAAAAAAAGATTCATTCTCTCCTCCCACTCCTTCGTGTGCGCATGATCTCTCTCTCTCTCTTTCTCTCTCTTAAAAAAAGAAACAGAAACAGAACAAATTGGCAAAGGGAAAAGAGAGAGAGAAACGAATGAAGAAATAGACTCTTAATTATAGGAACAAACTGATGGTTACCAGAGAGGTGGGTGGGGGCATGGGTGAAATAGGTGATGGGGATTAAGGAAGTGATTTGTGATGAGAACAGGAAAACATATGGAAGTGTTGAATCTAGTGTACATCTAAAACAATATTTACAATGTATGTTAACTAACTGGAACTTGAATAAAAAGAATAAAAACTTATAAAAGGGATATCTGGTTGGCTCAATTGGTTAAGTGCTCAACTCTTGATTTTTGATCAAGTCATGATCTCAGCGTGGTGAGATCAAGCCCTTAATTGGGCTCTGTGCTCAGCATGGAGTCGGCTTGTCCCTCTCCTTCTTCTCTTCCCCCTGCTCATGCTGGTGCACACACACACTCTCTTTCTCTAAAATCAATCAATAAATAAACAAACAAATAAATAAATAAATAAAATCTTTTAAGACTTAAAAAGAAAGATTCAAAATAAGATACTCATTTTAAAATATAGTTGATACACAATGTTATGTAGGTTTCAGATATAAAACACAGTGATTAAGTTTTTTACCTTAGGCCATGCTCATGATCAGTGTAGATAACATCTTATAGTACTATTGATTATATTCCCTATGCTGCACCTTTTATCCTTGCAACCTATCCATTACATAACTGGAAGCCTGTATCTCCCACTCTCCTTCACCCATTTTGCACATCTTCATATAGTTTATTTTTGCATATGGTATAAAAAAGTAATCTAGTTCTATTCTTTTGCATTTAGCTGTCCAGTTTTCACAACGCCATTTGTTGAAGACCATCTTTTCTCCATTGCATGTTCTTGCCTCCTTTGTCCTAGATTAATTGACCATGTAAGTTTGGAATTATTTCTGGACTCTCTATTCTGTTCCATTTATCTATGTGTCTGTTTTTGTACCAGTACAATATTGTTTTGATTACTGCAGCTTTGTAATTTATCTTGAACCTGGGATTGTGATACCTCCAGGTTTATTCTTCTTTCTCAAGATTACTTCGGCTATTTGGGGTCTCTTGTTGTTTCATACAAATCTTAGAATTATTTTTTCTAGTTCTGTGAAAAATGCTACTGGTATTTTGATTGAATCTGTAGATTGTTTTGGCTAGTATGGACATTTTAACAGTGTTCTCCTAATCCATGAGCATGAACTATATTCTCATCTCTTTGTGTTATCTTCATTTTTTTTTTTCCCCCATCGGTGTTTTGTAGTTTTTCAGAGTACAAGTATTTCTCCTCTTTGGTTAAGTACAATCCTAGGTGTTTTATTCTTTCTGGTACAATTATGAATGGATTTTTTTTTTTTTTTAGATTTCTCTATCACTTTGTTATTACTGTTCAGAAACATAACCAATTTTTGTGTATTAATTTTGTATCCTGCAAGTTTATTGAATTCATTTATTTTAATAGTTTTTTGGTGAAGTCTTTAGGCTTTTCTATGTATAATGTCATGTCATTTGCAAATAGTGGCAGTATTACTTCTTCCTTACTAACTTGGATGGGTTTTATTTCTTTTTTTTTTTTTTTTTTTTTGATTGCTGTGGCTAGGATTTCCAGTACTATGTTGAATAAAAGTGGTGAGAGAGCAATCATAGTCTTGTTTCTGATATTAGAAGAAAAGCTCTTAGTTTTTCACTATCGAGTATATTGGCTACGGGTTTTTTTTTGTATGTGGACCTTATTATTTTGGGGTATTGTTACCTCTAAATTCATTTTTTGAGTGTTTTTATCATGAAAGGATGTTGAATTTTGTCAGCTGCCTTTTCTGCATCTACTGAGAAGATAAAATGATTTTTTATATTGCATTTTGTTGATGTGATGTTTCATGTTGTTTGATTTGCAAGTGTTGAATTATCCTTGGATTCCAGGAATAAATTCCAATTAATCATGATGAATAATTCTTTTAACGTATTGTTGAATGTAGTTTTCTAATATTTTGTTGAGGATTTTTGTGTCTGTGTTCATCAGGAATATAAGGTTGCAGTTTTTTGTTGTTGATGGATATTTTTGTGATTTTGCTTTTTTGTTTGTTTTGTTTTGTTTTGTTTGTAGTGTCTTTGGCTGGTTGTGTTATCAGGGAAAGCTGGTTTTATACAAAGTATTTGGCAGTTTTCTTTCCTCTTTCATATTTTGGAAGAGTTTGAGGATAATAAACTTTAAAAAAAAGATGTTTTTTATTTGACAGAGAGAGAGAAAAGGGAGGGAGGGAGGGAGAGAGGGAATAAGCAGGGGGAGTGTTAGTCAGAGGAGAGGGAGAAGCAGGTTCCCAGGACTCTGGGATCATGACCTGAGCTAAAGGCAGATGCTTCAGATGCTTAACCAACTGAGTCACTCAGAAGCCCCAAGTTTGAGGACACTAATTATTAAATCTTCTTTAAAAGTTTGGTAGAATTCACCTGTGAATCCTCTGGTCGTGGACTTTTGTTTTTTGGGAATTTTTTTGTATTACTCATTGACTTTCCTTACTTATTATTGGTCTGTTCAGGTTTTCTATTTCTTCTTGATTCAGTTTTGAAAGATTGTATGTTTCTAACTATTGTAGGTATCCATTTTTTTTAGGTTGTTCAATTTTCTAACATATAAATTTTCATGTTATTCAGTTAAAATCCCTCATTTTACTGTTGTGTCAGTTGTTACATCTCTTCATTTCTGATTTCTTTTGTGTTCTTTCTCTTTTCTCTTGATTAGTCCAGCTAAAGGTTTATCGATTTTGTTGTTTTCAAAAAAACTGACTCATATTTTCCTTAACACTTTTCATTATTTTTTAGTCTCTATTTCATTTATTTCTGCTCTGATCTTTATTATTTCCTACTTTCTGCTAATTTTAGACTTTGTTCTTCTCTAATTTAGGTGTAAGGTTAGATTGTTGGAGATTTTTCTTATTTCTTGAGATTGGCCTGTGTCACTATAAATTTCCCTCTTAGAACTGATTCTGCTGTGTCTTAAATATTTTAGACTATTGTGTTTTCATTTTAATTTGTCTCTGTGTATTTTTATGTCCACATTAATTTCTTGGTTGACCCATTGGCTGTTTAGCAGCCTGTTGTGCAGCCTCCATATGTTTTCGTTTTTGTTTTTCCCAGTTTTTTTCCCTTTAATTGATTTCTAGTTTCATACCATTATAGTTGGAAAGATGCTTGAGATGATTTCAGTTTTTTAAAATAATTGAGACTTGTTTTATGGCATAACATGCAATCTGTCTTGGAGAATGTTCCATGTACATTTAAAAAGTATGTAGAATATTGTGTATATATTTATTAGATCCATCTAGTCTAATAGGTCAATTATGGCCACTGCTTTCTTAATGATTTTCTCTCTGGATGATCTATCCATTGAGGTAAGTGAGGTGTTAAAAAGTCCTAAGATTATCGTATTGCTGTCAGTTTCTCCCTTTGAGCCCTTTAATATTTGCTTTATAAATTTAGGTGCTTCTGTATTGGGTGCACAGGTTTTTATAATTGTTATATTCTCTTGTTGAATTGATACCTTTATCATTATGTAATGCCCTTCTTTGTTTCTTATTACAGTCTTTGTTTTAAAGTCCATTTTGTCAGATATAAGTATTATTTTACTACCACAGCTTTTTTTTTTAACTTCCATTTGTATGAAATACTTTTTATCATCCCTTTAGTTTCTAATTGTATGTGTCTAGGTTTGTAGTGAGTCCCTTATATTCAGCATATAGTTGAGTCTTTTTAAAAAATCCATTCAATCATTCTATGTCTTTTGATTGGAACATTTACTTTTAAAATGACTATTGATAGGTGTGTACTTATTTCCATTTTGTTGATTTTTTTTTTGGGTTGCTTTTATAGTTTTTCTTGTTCCTTTATCCTTCTCTTTCTTTCTTTCTTTGTGATTTAATGACTTTATTTAGTGTTATGTTTGGATACCTCTTTGTTTATTTTTTGTTAATCCATTATAGGTTTTTGGTTTGTGGTTACCATAGGATTCATATATAACAACCTATATAACTCTATTTTATGTTGGTTGTGGCCACCAGGGCAGAAGCACTTTGGAGGGCTAGCAGTTTTGGCTGAGGCCTTCTGCTTGGTGTGGCAGGGCAGTAGGTGCTTTGTGGGAGAAGTTGGTCCTTGCCAACGCTATCTAGAGGCTGTGTAGGGACAGGAACTGCTTTAGTGGAGTGCATGGAGAGGCATGTCCACAGGGGAACACTGAGGTGGGGTAAGTGATTCTAGCAAGGTAGACGGAGAGTGTCAAAACTGGCACCTACTGGCATTGTGTCAAGTAGTCAGAAGGAAGGCAATAAAAATGGTGCCACCAGTGCTTCTGTTCTGGAGAAATTTCCTACAGCTCTCTATTCCTCTGGCACACATCCTAAAATTAGTCATTAAATCTCTTCTACCCATGGCCCAGACATTTTTTAAACTATTGCTTTTGTGCTGAGTTTTAGAGCAAGTGAGTTTTTGTGAGCTCCTTAATAAAGAGTAGAATCTCTTTTTCCTGTAGCCCTCTGGCTTTTCTAGAATTAAGTCTGACTGATTTTAAAAGCTAGTTGTTATGGAAGCTTATCTTCCCTGTGCTTGTCCAGAGAACAAGTGTACCCAATGAGGGGCTTAAGTCCTTGGTCCTTTTGGAAGACCTCTATACCTGTGATATCCCTTATGCTTGAAGGATGTGTATGCCAGGAGTGTGGGTCCCAAACAGACCACATCTCTGCCCCTCCTACTGTTCTTGTTGTGGCTTTTTATTTCTCTCTTTAGCTGTGAAAGAGCTATTCTGCTAATCTTTAGGCTGTCCTCAGACAAAGAGTTGCCCTTTTTGTAGTTGTAGACTTGCTACATATATGGAAGGAGGTAAACTCAGGATCTTCTTATTCTGTCATCCAGTTAGGGATTAGGATTTTTTTTTTTTTTTCTTTTTTAGCACAGGAAACCTTCGTTGGCTTAATAGCCTTAGTTAAATAGGCTAACTAAGCCTTTTTAACTAAGGCTTTAAACAATTGCCTGAAATTGTTTAAAGAAAGGCAAGGGCACTGTTTAATTGATTAAGGGATGTATTGTGCACAATTAGATCATGATACTAAATTGTGATTGTAGAAAATAGTTGAAAGTTGAGAAATCAGTTAATCAGTGGTACCACAAGTACCTTACAATACACAAAATTAATTAAAATAACTATGTTTTCCTTGGATATCTAACTTTCATGGTTCTTAAAAAATAATTTACAGATCATTTCTATCAAAATCAGCCTCTTGACCTAAGATTTGATTGCCTTTACCATACCTTACCCCCAAATTTGTTTACTGATAAGTGATTTGATACTGATGACAATCTCAGCTGTGCAATTGAGGAGGATGTGATAGAAATCTATGCTTTAAAAAATTGTTCAGTGCTCAGCAGTCACCTTCCTGACTTTCCACATTATGCAAAGAAATAAAGTAAGAAGCAGATCAGGATGATAAATGGTCTGTTTTGACCATTTCAAAGATTCTTTCTGTGAAGAGTTCTTTTCATAAATGCCAGCTATGCTAAAATGCAAAGCATCAGCCTAATAAAATAGTGCATATGGTCATTCAATTAGATTATTCTCTCCCTCTTAAAGGAGAACTGCAACTAATGGGTGTAATTACCTCTGAGAGCTTGGGACATTTTTATTCCCCCCCACATGCTTTATATTTCATCTGAGCAACAAGAGCTTTCTGTGGTAATGCCCTTACACTTTAATTAAAGAATTGAAGTCTGATTTTAATGTTCAAGCAGACTACTAAAATAGAAAATGTAAATATTTTTGAAGAAAAAATACCCGCAGAATTGTATTAAACTCTAGTGCTAAAATATTGTAAATAAAACATGTGCTTGGTTTAATTAACTTCCATTATCCACCAGAAAGGGTACATACCTGGCTACAATAATGAGAACAGATGTATAAATACTGGAGGAGCCTCTTTTACTGAAAAATACCAAGGAATTTTCTTAGTATATACAGACTACTGCTGGAGGATATGCCACTTTGAAGGAAATTGTGACAAATGTTCTGAATTTCACATGGGAGGATGAATTTTGGAATGTCTCCTCAGCATGGGGTCAGACTCCCCCTCCTGAAAGTTTAGGCTGAGTCTAGTTTTTATAATACATATAAATAATTGCCCATGATATGGTGTTTTCAGATGACTTGAGGAAATAAAATATCTCAGGAAACATACCCTAAATAACTCTTCTGCATGTTTTCACTAAATAAATAAATAAATAAATAAATTATGAGTACACATGTATATTAGGCATATGTAACTTATAGTTGTGTGCATTTTTTTTAAAGATTTTATTTATTTATTTGACAGAGAGAAATCACAAGTAGTCGGAGAGGCAGGCAGAGAGAGAGAGAGAGGGAAGCAGGCTCCCTGCTGAGCAGAGAGCCCGATGCGGGACTCGATCCCCGGACCCTGAGATCATGACCCAAGCCAAAGGCAGCGGCTTAACCCACTGAGCCACCCAGGCGCCCCAGTTGTGTGCATTTTTTTTTTTTTAATTTTTTATTTTTTATAAACATATATTTTTTATATACATATATTTTTATCCCCAGGTCTGTGAATCACCAGGTTTACACACTTCACAGCACTCACCAAATCACATACCCTCCCCAATGTCCATAATCCCACCCCCTTCTCCCCAACCCCCTCCCCCCGGCAACCCTCAGTTTGTTTTGTGAGATTAAGAGTCACTTATGGTTTGTCTCCCTCCCAATCCCATCTTGTTTCATTTATTCTTCTACCCACTTAAGCCTCCATGTTGCATCACCACTTCCTCATATCAGGGAGATCATATGATAGTTGTCTTTCTCTGCTTGACTTATTTCGCTAAGCATGATACGCTCTAGTTCAAGAAATGAAATCTTGCCAGTTGTGTGCATTTTATTAGTAGTATTTAAATGTTACTATTCTGGACAGTTGCCATTTAGAGAATACATACAAGTTGGGGTTAGGTATAAATTAGAAGAAATGATGGTAGATTATACCATACTCCTTGGAAGTGTGTGCTATAGGGGCACCTGGGTAGCTCAGTCATTGAACATTGACTCTTGGTCTTCAACTCAGGTCATGATCTCAGGGTCATGAGATCAAGCCCCACTGCTGGGGGAATGGATGAATGGAATCTGCTTGAGATTCTCTGTCCTTCTGCCCCTCCCCAACACAATCTCAGACTCGCTCTCTCATTCTCTAAAATAAATTAAAAAAAAAAATTCCAGGCTTAAAGAAAAAAAGTATATAAATTCTCCAATCCTTACAAAGCTCTAGTCTTTCACCAGATTATCTCTTCCATGGCCTGGCACAGGGTGGTTTAATGGCACTCTTGAGATGACAGTCTAATCTGTCTCCTAGCAGGGCAACTCTTTTATTACCTGCAACTGTGTTTAGATAAATGTTTGTAAAATTTTGCGTCTGACCTGTCACCTCCTACAGATCATTTTAAAATGGATTTCTATTACAAGATAAAATACAGACTCTGAGTCTGAAATTCAGTCCCTTACATACAAACTGCTCAGTGACTACCTTCATAAACATCTCTCCAGCTATTCAGCTGGAACAGAAATTCTCCAACAGAAACACTCCCCTCTCTCTCACTCCCTTGATCTGCCTACCAAGATACACAGATCATTTCCACATCTGAGCTTTGCTTATAGTTTCCCTCTGACTTGAGCTCCTCTCCTCTTTGACCAAATCCTAGCTACTCTGCCTGACACAATTAAGCCCTACTTTCTCTGAGATGCTGTCTTCTAACTATACTGTCCAGAATATATCTTCTGAATTCCCAATGTGCTTCCTTAATGATAACATTACAACAAACTTGTTTATTGGTATCAAATCTGCCATGAGTGTCTTTTAGAGGTTTTTTTTTCTGCTTTAAAAACAAACTTTGAGGTAAATGATATTAGGAGAGTCTTCGTCATTTATAGAATCTGGTACGGTATGATATACATAGCATGTATTTATAAATTATCAAATGAGTAAAAACAGACTTCAAAATTCTTCAGGTTTGAATTCTCTAGAGAAATATTTAAGGCCAAAAATTAAGTTTAATAATCAAACTTAATTCCACACAAACCTTCACATTAAGAGGTGATAGTTACTAAAACCATACTAGTTTATGGACCTATATATTAGTACTCTGTGTAAGTTTAACTAATAAAATTTTAAAACTTAAAAAAAATTAGGCTGATGTGCAGTTAATGAACATCACTCTGAGAATGCAAACAGTATCCTATCTTACTAAAAATCATAAAAACACAAAAATAACAAAAAACATGCAACCAAACCATATTTATAAAATTGAGGACTCAACTCTTCCAAGTTCTGAAATTTCCCAATTTAACTATTAGAGTAATTGGATTTTGTTCTTCATTCCAGCATCACAGAAGCTGTACATTCAAATGACTTTCACAAATTCAGTGGTTGGAAACCCATCTCCTTCTATTTTGTTATTAGAATTTATGTCAGAAAATAGGAATGGAAGGGCTTCTGCTATCTACAAGAAAAATGCAGCTAGAACATTTTCCCCTTCTAATAGAAACTTCAAAAAGATATATTTTCTTTCTCTGTCTCTTTCTTTTAATCACAAATACAATCTGGAACAGAAGCCAATAATAAACTTAATCTCTTGGGGAGTTTCAGGCATTTGACAACTGTATAGTTTGGTTCATCAAGTAGGCATTGATTGTTAACATTAGCCAGGAATATATAAACACTTATAAATATTGCATGCAGAAGAGAAGTTGCACTTAGATGGATGATTAATAGTCCTGTGTTGTTGGTAATCTATTGTAGTTCTTTTGCATGGAAAAAGCAATTAGAAACACATTTCCGACTATCCCAGACAGACCTTAGATGCTTCATAGCGGAAAATTAAAATTTTAGACTTTGCAAAGAGTGTAATAAATGTATCTTCAGTCACCACATAAAAACAGTACCTCGGGGACCAGGACAAATTCATAAGACCACAATTTGACTTAACTTTCTCCCTTTTGATAATCTACTTTAATAAAGCCATAAAATTTTTTTATTGTGATAGATTTGCATGCCTGTGTATATGATGGTGTGAGTGTGTTTGTGTAGTGACCACGAACAGAAAAAAGACAGAAATAGAAAGCCAAAAAAGAACTCCAGACAAATGTGTATTAGAGCACAAGAAATGGCAATTTTGACAACTGTGCCATAATAAACCCATGTGCATGCAGAGCAGGAGTATAAAGCAACAGTCAGGAAATGAATTTGACTATTGAGCTTCCAGAGTCTTATTATACCCTGTGAGTAAAATTGATTTTTTTAACTATTAAAAAAAAAAAAGAAAAACCAAAACCTTCATTGTATCCTTAGAGTTTTTCATTATATCCACTATAAACTAGATACTATAAATCAGGTAAGTAATTCTGGGCTAAAAACTGCCATATCAGGTTTCTGTCTAGAAAAGAATTATGATTCGTATTATAATTACCATCACTTACACTGAGGAAGTGCTCATTCCAGAAAAACTTCTAAAAATCAGTTTTAGGTGAGTAGACAGTAGTGAGATAAATCCATGATATTAATAATCTATTAAAAATCCTTCGCAACAACATGGATGGAACTAGAGCGTATCATGCTTAGCGAAATAAGTCAAGCAGAGAAAGACAACTATCATATGATCTCCCTGATATGAGGAAGTGGTGATGCAACATGGAGGCTTAAGTGGGTAGAAGAATAAATGAAACAAGATGGGATTGGGAGGGAGACAAACCATAAGTGACTCTTAATCTCACAAAACAAACTGAGGGTTGCCGGGGGGAGGGGGTTGGGGAGAAGGGGGTGGGATTATGGACATTGGGGAGGGTATGTGATTTGGTGAGTGCTGTGAAGTGTGTAAACCTGGTGATTCACAGACCTGGGGATAAAAATATATGTATATAAAAAAAAAAAAAAAAAAAAAAAAAATCCTTCGCAGGCATTTCCTTTCCTTTTTATTTGTTTATTTTTTATTTTTTAAAGGATCTCATTTATTTATTTGTCAGAGAGAGCATGAGCACAAGCAAGGGGAGGGGCATTGGGCTCCCCACTGAGCAGCAGCCCCCACCTCTCCATGTAGGACTGACCCCAGGACCCTGGGATCATGACCAGAGCCCAAGGCAGACACTTACCTGATTGAACCACCCAGGCATCCCAGCCTTTTCTTCTTTGTAAATTGCCATGTGTAACAGGGGATTTTATTTTATTTTTCCTTAACAACAGATAAGTTGGGCCTCCAGAAAGTACTGTTCATTGTTACATGTAACATGATCACTATACCTGAGGAATGAAAAGAAATCAGAGTGAGGTTATTGTTTTGGAATTAGGTTGATCCTTATGGTATATATTTTTCAGAAACACGAGACACAATTTCATATGAATACTTCCAAATTTTAATCTCAAATTCCAAATGGTGTAATAGTAGAATTTTTATTAATATAAACAGACCTACTGATTTAATTAAACCTAAACTTTATGAATGAAGTCTTTCCTTTGTACACATTCTTCAGTAACCTTAAACCTATAAAAAAAAGCTTTGAATTGGATAAAAATGAGTGTTGAGGGCCATGGTAATAAAAATATTTTTTAATTTTTTTTATTTGAGAGAGAGAATGATGGTTTGAGGGGGAGGAGCAGAGGGAGATGCATAAGCAGATTCCCTGTTGAAGAGGGATCCACAAGCAGGGCTTGATCTCTGGACCCCAGGATTAGGACTTGAACTGAAGGTACTCTATGACACTTTCAAAAGCACATCTAATGCATATTTCCCATAGTCAAAATCTTTACTTAGTTGTGGATACAGCAGTATTCCCATTCCAGAATTGAAATCCAGCCATAGAATAAAGTCCTAAATTAACGATTTTTTTTCTTTTGCTCATAAAGCATAATTTTCCCTAGTCTGTGATGAAATTTGAAATGTATAAAATCTATCAACCAATTAGAAGGGTTTATCAGATTAACCAACAAATTCTTGAGTCTTTACAGAATTTCTTTTTTGTTAACTGGTTTTAACTTCATAAATGCTAGTTCTACCAATAATGTTTTTTTGGTTCAGCCATTTTTGTCAGATCTATTTGAAATTTTTCTGAATGATTCAAACTTTCCCTAGTTTTAGTATTCTTAGCAAGGTCCAAGACTAAATAACAGACCTTTTGGGTTGACTTGATAGATGTAATTTTCCGATCTAAGTACCTAGCCAATCTAACTGCTTCAATATGGCCAAAACCTCAATTGTACAGCAATTGTCAGTCCTCATCACAAAACAGGTTACTAAGACAAGGCTTCATCTGGAAAAACAAACAACAAAAAAACAAACACTTCTCCTTTTCAGAAAGAGGTTTGAGGAAGCCAGAGACATGGTTTAGGTACTATCTCTGGAACAGATACCACTTTGTGGCAGAGAAAATTCCTCAATTGCCCATCTAGCTGAGAGAAAGCTTTATTAGTCACACATTTATTATTCCCACTGCAGCTGGTGTTCTGCAGTATTGCCCTCCGTTCTTTTTTTGTTTTGTTTTGTTTTGTTGTTGTTGTTGTTTTTTAAGACTCCATTTATTTATTTGACAAAGGGAGACACAGCGAGAGAGGGAACACAAGCAGGGAGCACGGAGAGGGGGAAGCAAGTTTCCCGCTGAGTAGGGAGACCATCGTAGGGCTCAATCCCAGGACCCTCCTGGTCAATTGTGTGGCTCTTTTTTGGGTCGTATGACTACACCACTGAAATAATCATTGGTTATTTTGACTATAGGAAGACTCTAATTATATTGATTTTGTAGCAATCTAAGTGTTAAGAATTTAACTTATATTTTTAAAAAAGTGAAATTGACCCATAAATGGTTGATTTCATGTACCTGTTTTTCAATATGTAAGTACCTATATAAAACAATTTTATTTTCTAGAAAACTATAGTCAAACAAAATATGGCCACAGTTTAATCACAGTTTTCAAATATGCATAGATACACACAATAGACCTCTGTCTCTGCTTCTTCATGTGTGTGCTCTCCTTATGTGATTTGTAAAACTGCTTTCCTGCTGGACTCTGAAGGGAAAGCAAAGCTTTGGGCCACTTCATTTCTGAGAATGATTCTATCCTTAGCAATCTCCAATCCCCCTAGTACTATTTTCTGAATGGATTTGTTTTTGTTCAGTGATGTTTAGAGTATACAAACCAAACTGCATGTGAAATATTGCCCACCAGCAAAAGTTCCCAAGGGCACTAAATGAGGTAACTGTGCCATGCAAGAATGATTGTTTCTGGGATATGAGGATGAAACTATTTAAAGGCAACACTTTCTTGGTAAATCTGGAATGAGTCATTTGATATATTTCAAGAGGCAAACTGAACAACTTAAAAAAGTCTTATTTGGTAACAGGAGAAAAAAATAAGGTGTGAGAGCTATACATACATTGGTTTACTTAGAATGGCCCAACATTTGCCATCCCTATATATTATCTTTCCCTATGACTCTTTTCCTTTCTTCTTCCTTCCTATCACTTGTTAGGAATGTCACAAAGCAAATCTTGACGCCTAAATGCATGTGACAACTCTTCTAGGTTCATTGTACTTTCTCCTTCCTTGAAATCTGTATGGAAATTATCTAGAGATTTAATTATACATCACCTGATAGTGATTTCACATTATTTATTACCATATTTTCTGTGTGAAGTACATCATAGAAAACTATTTGTATGTGCCATTAAAGAACAGAAAAAAAATTCATTGTCTATTTCTCAGCTTAAACATAATTACCACTAATTTTGAAGTCTTGTGTGAAATGTTTTTTTCTCTCACTTTTCTATTGAATCTTTTTTTAAACTGATTTACAAATCATTATTTATAATGAATTTGGAGTTAATTTTCTATTCCAAATGGATTCTTTACTCAGTTGTATGTTGCAAATTCCTCTCTAAATTCGTGGCTTAAAAACAGTCTTACTAAAAGAAAATAAAGGAGACTATTCTTCATGAACTTGGGATAAAGGATTGTTTTTGAACAAGACATAAAAACTCAAACCATAAAGTAAAAGATAGAACATTTTTAGTACAATAAAAATTAAAATCTATTTTAATTAAAAGTAGAATATGGATAATGAAGAAGATAAAATCATACCACAATCACCCTTTGATATATATTTTTTCCTCGTCAATCTGTAGATACTGCTTCATTCTCTGCTGGCTTTCTTTTTCTGCTATTGAGAAGTAGACTATCTGATTGTTAACTCCATTGTAGGTCAACTGATCTTGCTTTTTGTTTTTAAAACCTTCTTTTTTCCTTTTTTGTTCTACTGTTTTACCATGACATGTTTGTGGATTTTCCTTGCATTATTCTGCTTGGGATTCTTTAAGTTTCCTGAATCTGAGGGAGGGGATCTTACAGAAAATCTAGGTTATTACTTAATGTTATTTCACTGACTATGGCTTTTCCCCTAATCTTCCTATTCTCAGCTCCTCGAAATATAATTAGAATTTGGGCTTACTCACTCTATCCTCCCTGTTTAATACTTTTTATCATTGTCTTTCTGAGTAGTTTTTTATAGTCCTATGTTTCACTTCACTAATTCTTTCAGCAGCTATGTTTAATTGCTTTTCACTTGAAGTATGAAAATTTAAATTTTAATATTAGTAGTATTTAAACTCTTTTCATTTTGATATTCATATAAATAGTCCATTTTCCATTTTTTGAAGTTTAACTTGTCCTATTTTTTTAACATTTTCAGGAATACTTAGTTGAATATTTTGTTCATAACTTCACTGGATCTCTTTGCTTATATGTAAATATATTTATTTTTATATACTTACATTTGTTGAGTCCATCATGGGACTCTTGAGTCCTTTGGGAATCTTATTTTTTAGTTTGACTTTTCTGTTGGGATTACATGATTATGTTATCCTTGACAGGTCTCATTACTTTAAATGGGGGCTGCTTTATGGAATTTCATAAATAGGAGAAGTTGAGTCTTTAATTTTTTTCCTCCAGGGGTACCTGGATGGCTCAGTTGGTTAAGTGTCTGCCTTTGGCTCAGGTTTTATCCCAGGGTCCTGGGATTGAGCCCAACATTGGACTTTCTGCTTAGCAAGGAACCTACTCCTTCCTCTGCCTTTCACTCCCCTAGGTTGTGCATGCTCTGTGTCAAATAAAAAAACAAAACAAAACAAAACAAAACAACCTCTAAAAAATTAAAATGTTTTCCTCAAAGAACATTAATATTTGCTTTCTCCAAAATTCTGATAGACAAACCAATATGGGACTGCCTTAGATTCCTTTATTTTTTATTTTTTATTTTTAAGTAATCTCTACACCAATGTGGGGCTCAAACTCACAACCCCAAGACCCAGAGCTGCATGTTCCACTGACTGAGTCAGCCTGTCACCCCAAGATTACATTTTTGTCTTCATATTTTTTTAAAAGATTTTATTTATTTATTTGACAGAGTTCACAAGTAGGCAGAGAGGCAGGCAGAGACAGAGGGGGAAGCAGGCTTCCCACTGAGCAAAGAGCCCAATGCGGGGCTCAATCCCAGGACCCTGGGATCATGAATTGAGCGGAAGGCAGAGCCTTTAACCCACTGAGCCAGGTGGGCACCCAGGTGCCCCTTGTCTTCATAGTTTTAAGGCAACGACTTGTATGATTTCATGACACAAATATGTGTGATTTCTAGTTTATGGTTAGGGCATACTTTTTCCTTTTCTATTTTATTTTCCCTTCTTCTCTGTCCCAGTGCAAGTGGGCATGCTGACCAAGTTCTCCTTTAAGGAATTTTGTTTTATTGTGGAGAATTCTGAGCTGATATTCTTTGTGATGCTGGATGTTTATTCTTTTCCCTGATACTTGATCCTTCTTTTACCCCCTGGAGTGTGACTTCTAAGGACTGACAGAGGACTTTAAGCCAAATGTTAACTTTATTAGTACTCTGTCCTTGTGTAAGTATCTTTTCCCTCTGCCTTCCATTTCCCTGACAATACTTGGGCATACAGGCATGCTTTAATCCAATAGATATTAATTAATTGCAGAACTTTGTATTCTGTACAAGGAATGGTTCCTCTTTTTTGGTTTATCCCATTTCAGTATTTTTTTTCCAGAATAGTTATAAATTTCTTTAAGGTACAAATATTATCAAACTTTCATTGAAATCGAGATTATATCTTGCTCAATGTTATGCATTTAAAAGGTGCTAAAAAACCTTCATAAAATGGGTTAATTTTAATATTTAATCAATGGCTTGGAAATCTTATATTCAAGTTCCACTTCTCTTTTGCACATACTGCAGATGTGCAACAAATTGGTACAATCTCTTGTGGAGCACTTACTGCCTGGAAGGCGTATGTCAATTTCAGTGCTCACAAGAAGTAAAAACTGAATTCAACTAGCTGATGGTATTTTAGTTGAATTGGATGCCCCTTAAAGCAATAAAAGGAAATACCATATTTATTTTAATTTAAACTTTTTATGGTATCTACTATGATCCTGATACTGAAAAAAGAATAAAATAAAATTGTATGTATGTGTTAGTGTACCACGAACTGGAGTGGCATACTCAATGAAAATTTATTATTTAATATATTTTACTAACCAGTAACCTTTTTAAATACTTTTTGTTTTGCATTTTTAAGTTTTCTTTCTTCCTTCCTTCCTCCTCTCCTTTCTTTTCTTTTCCTTTCCTTTTTTTAAAATTTAAATTCCAGTTAGTTAATATATAGTGTAATATTAGTTTCTGGTATACAATAGTGATTCAACAATTCCATAAAACACCCTGTGTTCATCATGACAAGTACACAGCTTAATATTTCCTACCCATCTTCCCTCTGGTAACCATCAGTTTATTTTCTATAGTTAGGAATATGTTCCTTGGGACACCTGGGTGGCTCAGTTGGTTAATCATCTGCCTCTGACTCAGGTTATGATCAGGGTCCTGGGATCAAGCCATGCATTAAGCTCCCTGCTTAGTGGGGAGCCTGCTTCTCCCTTTCCCACTCCTTCTTGTGCTCTCTCACACACTCTCTCTATCAAAATATGTGTGTGTGTGTGTGTTTCTTTGTTCACCTCTCTCTGTTTTTCCATTTGCGTATTTTGTTTCCTAAATTGCACATATGAATAAAATCATATGATATTTGTCTTTCTCTGACTTAGCTTCATTCCTGTCACTGCAAATAGCAAGATTTATTCTTTTCAAATAAAAATGGCTGAGTAGTATTCCTGTGTGTGTGGGTGTGTGTGTGTGGGTGTGTATCCCCTCTTCTTTATCCATCTATAAATGGATCCTTTGGCTGCTTACATATTTTGGCTATTATAAATAATGCTGCAATAAATATAGGGGTGCATATATCCCTTTGAATTAGTATTTTTATATTCTTTGAGTAAATATCTAGTAGTATAATTGACAGTTAAAACTAAAAGGCAACCTATGGAAATGGAAGAAGATATTTGTAAAAGGCATATCTGATGAAGGTTTAGTATCCAATATATAAAAGAACTTGTAAACTCAACACCCCAAAACCAAATAATCCAACTGAAATGGGCAGAAGACTTGAATAGACATTTTCCCAAAGAAAACATCCAGATAGCCAACAAATACATGATAAGATGTTCAACATCATCAAGGAAACACAAATCAAAATTATAGTGAGATACTACCTCACTCCTGTCAGAATGGCTAAAATCAACAATACAAGAAACAACAGGGGTTGGGGAGGATGTGGAGAAAGGGAAACCCTCCTGCACTGTTGGTGGGAATGCAAACTGGGTCAACCACAACTTCTGTATCCATTCATTAGTTATGGACATTTGGCTCGTTCCCTCATTTGGCTATTGTTAATAATGCTGCTATAAACACTGGGGTTCATGTGCCCTTCTGAATCAGCGTTTTTGTATCCTTTGGACAAATATCTAGTAGTGCAACTGCTGGATCTTAGGGTAGTTCTATTTTTAACTCTTTGGGGAACCTCCATACTGCTTTACAGAATAGCTGCACCAGTTTGAATTCCTACCAAGTGTAAGAGTTTTTTACCTTGATTAAGACTCAATAGTTCATTTTTGCTTTTGTTTCCCTTGCCTCAGGAGATATGTCTAATAAGTTGATATATCAGATGTCAAAGAGGTTGCTGCCTGTGTTCTTCCTATCTCACATTTAGGTCTGTTACCCATTTTGAAATTATTTTTGTGTATGTTGTAAAAAAGCAGTTCAGTTTCATTCTGTGTGGCACTGTCTAGTTTTCCCAACACCATTTTTTGAAGAGATTGCCTTTTTTCCACTGGATATTCTTTCCTGCTTTGTCAAAGATTATTTGGCCTTATAGTTGTGGGTACATTTCTGGGTTTTCTCTTCTGTTCCATTGATCTATGTTTCTGTTTTTGTGTTAGTAACATACTGTTTTAATCACTACAGCTTTGTAATATAGCTTGAAGTCCAGAATTGTGATGCCTCCAGCTTTGCTTTCCTTTTTCAAGATTGCTTTGACTATTTGGAGTCTTTTACAGTTCCATACAAATTTTTAAATTGTTTCTTCTACTTCTGTGAAAAATGTTTTCGGTGTTTTTTTTAAAATATTATATTTATTTATTTGACAGAGAGAGAGAAATAACAGTAGGCAGAGAGGCAGGAAGAGTGAAAGAGAGGGGGAAGCAGGCTCCCTGTTGAGCAGAGAGCCTGATGCGGGCCTAGATCCCAAGACCCTGAAATCATGACCTGAGCTGAAGGCAGAGGCTTAATCCACTGAGCCACCGAGGTGCCCCTGTTGTTGGTATTTTGATAGTGATTGTATTAAATTGGTAAGTTGCTTTGGGTAGTGTAGACATTTTCACAATATTTATTCTAATCCTGTGAACATGAAATGTCTATTTCTTTGTGTTACCTTGAATTTTTTCATCAGTGTTTTATATAGTCTTCAGAGTATAAGTCTTTTACTTCTTTGGTTAAGTTTATTCCTAGATATTTTAATGTTTTTGGTGCAGTTGTAAATGGATTGTATTCTTAATTTCATTTTTTGCTGCTTCATTATTAGTATACCTGAATGCAACAGATTTCTTTGTATTGATTTTGTATTCTGCAATTTCATTGAATTCATTTATCAGTTCTAATAGATTTTTTTTTAAATTTTAAAGATTTTATTTATTTATTTGAGAGAGAGAGAGAATGAGAGAGAGTAAGAGAGGGGAGAAGTCAGGCGGATAAGCAGACATCCCGCCGGGCAGGGTGCCCAATTCGGGACTTGATCCTGGGACTCCAGGATCATGACCTGAGCCAAAGGTAGCTGCTTAACCAACTAAGTCACCCAGGTGCTCCAGTTCTAGTAGTTTTTTGAAGGAGTCTTTAGGGTTTTCTATATATGGTGTAATGTCATCTGCAATTAGTTTTATTTCTTCCCCCCTTACCAATTTGGATGCCTTTCTTTATGTTGTCACATTTCTGTAGCTAGGACATCCATTACTATGTTAAATAAAAGTGGTGAGAGTGGACATCCTTGTCTTATTCATAACCTTAGGGGAAAATCTCTTAGTTTCCCCCCTGTTGAGCATGATGTTAGCAATTGGTTTTTCATATAAGGCTATTATTATGTTGAGATATGTTCCCTCTAGAAATTATTGAAATTATTACTTTGTAGAGGGCTTTTTATCATAAATCAGTGTTGTACTTTGCAAAATACTTTTTCCTGCATCTATTGAAATGATCATATTGTTTTTATCCTTTCTCTTAATGATATAACATATGATGTTGACTATTTTGCAAATACAGATCTCCCTTGCATCTTGGGAATAAATTACATTTGATTGTGGTGTATTATTTTAAAAAATATTTTAGTATATTTGGTTTGCTAATATTGAGGAATTTTACATCCATAAGCATAAAGATATTGGCCTATAGTTTTCTTTTTTTAATGGTGTATTTATCTGGTTTAGGTATCAGGATAATGCTGGATTCAAAGGATAAATTTGCAAGTTTTCATTCCTCTCATATTTTTTTTTGAATAATTTAAGAAGATTGGTTATTAATTCTTTAAATGTTTGGTAGAATTTACCTGTGAAGCTGTCTGGTCTTGCACTTTTGTTTCAAGAGAGGTTTTGATTACTAATGCAATAATGCAATTTCCCACCTGATGATTGGGCTGTTCAAGTTCTCTATTTCCTCTTTCTTTACTTTTGATATGTTACACATTTCAAAGAATATATCCCTTTCTTCCATGTTGTCCAATTTGTTGGCATTTAATTTTTTCATAATATTCTGCTATAATTGTTTGTACTTCTATGGTAATGGTTGTTATTTCCCCTCTTTCATTAGTGATTTTATTTAGGTCCTCTCTCTTTTATGAATCTGGCTAGAGGTTTATCAATTTTGTAGATTTTTTCAAAGAACCAGCTCCTGGTTTCATTGATATGTTGTTATTTACTTTTTTCTTCTATTTTTAGTTTCTATATCATTTATTTCTGTTCTAATCTTTATTATTTCCTTCCATCTACTGGGTTTGGGTTTTGTTTGATCTTCATTTCCTAGCTCCTTTTATGTAAATTTAGGAAGTTTGAGATTTTTCTTGCTTCTTTAGGTAGGCTAGTGCTGCCATAAACTTCCCTCTTAGAATCACTCTTGCTGTATTCCAAAGAATTTGAACTGACATGTTTTCATTTTCATTTGTTTCCATGTCACTTTTTATTTCTTCTTTGATTTCTTGGTTAAACCATTCATTGTTTAATAGTATGTTATTTAAGCTCCATGTATTTGTGCTCTTTCCAGATTTTTTCCTGTGGTTGATTTCTAGTTTCAGAGGTCAGAAAAGATGCACAGTAGGACTTTCATTTTTTTGAATTTATTGGGACTTGTTTGTAGCCTAATATGATCTATTTTGGAAAATATTCCACGTGCACTTAAAAAGAATGTGTATTCTGCTGTTTTAGGATGGAATGTTCTGAATATGTCTGTTATTTTCATCTGGTCCAGTGTGTCATTTGGAGCCACTATTTCCTTGTTGATTTTCTGCCTGTATGATCCATCTATCAATGTAACTGGGTTGTTAAACTCTCCTACTATTATTGTATTATCATCAATTTTTCTTTTATGATTATTATTAACAGTTTTTTATATCTGTGTACTCCCATGTTGGGCACATAAATATTAACAATTGTTTTATCCTCTTGTAGGATTGCTACCTATTTTTGAAAAGTTTTACAGATACAAAAACGTCACAAGAGTATTTTAGAGGGGGTGCCTGGGTGGCTCAGTTGGTTGGGTGTCTGCCTTGGGCACAGGGCATGATCCTAGGGTCCTGGGATCAAGCCATACATCAGGCTCTGTGGACAGTGGGGAGCCTGCTTCTCCCTCTCCTTATCTACAGCTTCCCCTACTTGTGCTGTCTCTCACCCTGTCAAATAAATAAATAAAACCTTAAAAAAAAAGGAGTATTTATAGAGTCCTATACATCCCAAATCTAGTTTCTTCTATTGTTAACATTGCTAAGGTATATTTGTCACAGTTAATGGCCCATATTGATCAAATATTAATTAATGTCTATATTTTATTCTAATTTCCTTAGTTTTTTACCTCATATTATTTTTCTATTCAGGATTCCATCCTGAATACCATATTACACTTACTCATCCTGCCTCCTTTTGGTGCCCTAGGTTGCCACTTTCTCAGACTTTTCATGTTTTTGAGAGACTTGACTTTTTTTTCCTTAAAGTGTAGGTAACATACAGTATTACATTAATCTCATGTATACAACATATGACTTGACAATTCCATACATTATCCTATGCTCACCAAAATGTGGCTACGATCTATCACCATACAGTGCTGTTACAGTACCACTGACTATACTCCCTATGCTACTCCTTTTATTCCTTTGACTTATTTATTCCACAACTGAAAGTCTGTACTTCCCCTTCCCCTTCACCCATTTTGCCTATCTCCCTGCCCCCTACCTTCTGGCAACATCAGTTTGTTCTTTGTATTTATGAGGGTTTTTTTTGCTCTGTTTTTCCATCTGTTTTTTAGATTCCATATAAAAATGAGATTATTCAGTATTTGTCTTTCTCTGTATGACATTTCTTACCATTATACTTCTAGGTCCATCCGTATTGTCACAAATGACAAGATCTCATCCTTCTTATGGCTGAGTAATATTCCTGTGTTTCTGTGTGTGTGTGTGTGTGTATGTGTATTATATGTTCTTTATCTATTCATCAGTGGACACTTCGGTTGCTTCCGTATCCTGGCTATTATAAATAATTATATAATAAACGGAAGGGTGCATATATCTTTTTGAATTAATGTTCCCCCCACTTTGGGTAAATACTCAATAGTGTAATTACTGGATTATATAGTATTTCTATTTTTATTTTTATTTGATGGGGGGAATCTGCATACTGTTTTCCATTTATATTACCACCAATTTATATTACCACCAATAGTACATGAGAGTTCATTTTTCACCAGTCTTTGCCAATATTTGTATAATCTTGACATTTTTAAGGAGTACTGAGGTGATGTTTTTCATAATGACCTTGAAGATGGGTGGGTATGATGCTTTTCTCATGATTAGATTAAGTTTATTGGTGTTAGGAGGAAGACATCACAGAAAATGGCCCATTCTCACCTAAATATCAAAAGTATATGGTATTTAAACTTTGCATCCATAATATCCTTGATTACTTATGTGGCTTAAGATAATGGTGTCAGATTTTCCTGCCATAAAGTTACTCTCTTTTTTTTCCCCTTTCCATACTGTTTTCTTTAGAAGGAATTTAGTATATGCATCATACACTTAAGATTTGGGGAATTATGTTCTACCACCATTAATGAGGGAGTTCTCATTACTGTATTGACATTGGAAATATGATGTAATTTAATATCTCTCCCAATTCAAATGGTGGATAACATATCTTTAAAAATTCATTTAAAAAATTCATTTTAAATGGATTTTCTGAGAGAATACAAAAGGGAATAATCTACTAACATAAAATTTGAGAAAAATAGGAAACTGGGTGGTAAGGATAGCTTTTATTTGGGAGTTTTTTGAATCCTTGACATTATAACCTTCTATATTGTAGACAACAAGAGGTAGAAAAATCATACAGCTTAGTCACACAATTGGTGGACACTGTAATGTGCAATCCAACACCCTTTGTTGAGGAATAAATTGTATAAGCTGCTGACAGTGTTGTCTGTAGGTAACCCTTACAGTGGCAGAGTGTCAGTTGCCTCAGCAGAATAATTACTGTAGGGCTGGCCCACATCCAGTGATATCCAAAAACTATTTGATGCCAGAGTATGAAGTCCCTCTTGGCCCCTTAAGACTTCCCTAAGAGCCATGCTAAATCTACCACTGAGACTATTATTGGGCCTACATCACAGATCAACTGATCCTTCTGCACAATTCCCTTTTCCTTAAACTTTTGGTGTATTCCATGAGCAAAACATTTTAAAATCCATATATAATCTTTTCAAATTTGTATTTTTTGCTGAATATTATGTTTATAAAAACAACCTATATTATTGTTTTTACTGATACTTATATTCCTTTGAGCTCTTAATAAAAGAGGCAACAAAGTCATGTGATAAAAGTAAGTGAACACAGAAAGGGAGGAATTTGAGGTCATTAAACAATCTACCATAGCATGTGAGTGTTAAATTTCACATGATAATGTTAAATTGAACTAAGTTGAAATTGCTTTAGCAATGTGTAAGAGATTCTGTTGCTTCCTTGATCTGTGCCATACATTTGAAATAGTCTAACTGCTTAATTTTTGTAGACTGAAAGTTTATTAAATGATGTGTCATTTTAGTATTGATTTATATTTCCTGATTATTTATTTTGAACACCACTTCTTATATTCACTGTCCATGTATTTTCTCATTTATAAAATACTTTTCCATAAAATTGGATTTTTTTTTCTTCCTAGCTTATAACTCAATATTCTGAAAACTATTTTGTCAGTAATATATACAGCAAGTAATTACTTCAAGTACATAGCATAGTTTGTGACCTCCTTAGAGGTATCCTGTGGGAAGTCATGGTAAGACTTGAGACAAGGACCAAACCAGGCCCTGACTTGTGCCTCCTTTAAAAGCTGAAGAGCTGAACAAAAGGCTTAGGTCGATAAAGTTGAGTAGCACTGAGAAAGGGTCTGTGCTGTGTGTTGTGCGCTCGCCTACGTTAGCTAGTCAGATAGAGACGATTTGGGCGGGGTCAGAAATTCTTGGCTCGTCCTTGCTGTCCTTGCACGGGCTATAGACTACACCACTGTAAGACTGTGCTGTGCTTACACAAACTATGTCTTGAGTGGCCTTGAAGTCAGTACATCTGGTTCTAGAGGGTCTGCTATGGGTGCTTGGGAAATAGATAATGGGAAAGCTTGAAGGATTTTCTGTGCATGTTGCAAACTCTTTAGTAATCAGCTAAAAATAGGTACTTTCTTATGATTGTTTCTGTTAGCTATATAATGCCTCGCAACCTTGAATAAAACAGGCACTATTGGACATCCTCCTTGGTGCTCCTCCTGCCCCCATCTCTTTGTCTCTTAATTTCTTTTCACCATCCTTTTACCCTCTCAACCCTGGTCAGTTTGTCGTGCCTGCCATGACAGTATCCATGGATGAAGAGAACTTCTTTATCTTCAAATTATCAAGTATTTTTAAAATAAGTTTTAGTGTCTTATTTAGGAAACCCTTTTTAAGTTCAGATTAGAAAGATAGTTATATGTTAAAAATTTCAAGTTAGGTTTTCATATTGAAATTCTTAATCTATGTAGTATGTGGAGTTGATTATGTTTCTCATTCTTCACTCTTTCCAACCATGTTTTGTTTTGCTTTTTTTTTTTTTTAATCATGTTAAAAAGTATTTCTTTCTGGCACTTTTTCCCTTCTGATTTTCCATTCTGTCTTCATGAGATACTAAAACACACACATGCTTCCATTACTTAGGCTATTCTATTTCATTCATCAATTAGTCTACCATATACCAATACCATGAATCTTATCTAATATTATTTTTAATCATCTTCACATATAGTAAGGCTAGTAAATCCTCTATTCTTTAGGAATGGTACTTTGCTTTTCTATGTATACATCAGAAAAAAACTATTCAATTATTAGAATCCTATTAAGATTCTGATTGAAGTTTTAATGCATACCTATATCTATTTAGGAAGAACTGACATCTTAATGTTATGAAGTCTTCTTATCAAATCCCATGAGATATGTCTCTACTAATTTAGTTCTTTATTGACTTGAAGTAATGTTTCATGATTTTCTTGATGAAAATGGTACATGACCTTTTTTGTTTTGTTATACATTTTTCTTAATTTGATACTATATTAAATGTTTTTAAAGAATTTTAATGTTTGCTGGTACACATGCAAGTACAATTGAATTTTGTATATTGATCTTTATTTAACACTTGCTTAACATATTTTATGTAATTCAAAAATCTTCTATATGTAGATATTTCTATCATTTGAAAATAATGTCCAATTTATTTCCTCCTTTCTAGTCATTTTGTCTTTAACATAATTTTCCTGTGCTGTCACACTGACAAACAATGTTGAACAGAAAAAGGTGAGAACAGCCTTGCTTGTATTAAGTAATGTTTTTATACAAAATAAAATGTAGTTAGAGAAGAGAACATCCGGATACAATTTCAAAGGATGTTTCCAAAAGGACAATTGCTGCTCTTAATTTAGCCCTTCTATAAGCATCAATGTAGAAGAAATAATAAGATTCTGAAGGGACTAAATCCTTTTTTATACTATTAGTTCTACCACTCACTGAGGGGTGGTTTTTGGAGTTTCAAAAGGAATTTAAAATTGACCCAATACCTGTCTTTTAGAATTGATGTTAGAAGTCGAAGAGCCTGCTCAGATGGGATGAGGGAAAGTATGTAAATAACTGTAAGTGAGGCAGACCATACTGGATTATAGATATGAATGGGGACAGTTGATATGGTGCATTCATAACTGTATTTCCTCTACTCATCATAAGTGTTTGTGGAAGTACTCAGAGGAGATTCACATGTACTTCTTACTATATCTAGTTTCTCCAGGGCCTTTGAGCTTCTTTTGGGAGTGCTTTCTTGTTTCATGTACCTTTTCTCTGATTTGTGGTCACCACTGGTCTTGCCAGGCATGGCAAGAGCTGGTGCTAATTGGTGCTGTTATAGCAGATGACTGAGAATTCTTGTTATGGCCAAGCTTTTTCTTGGCTCTTTATCTCGCTGTGGCAAACAAGAGTTCCTGCCTCTTTAGACATTCTAGGATAAGGGTCAAATAGTAGCATTACCTATATCTCATAGGAAGTAACTGTTTCATTTTTACAAACAATTTTTTTTCCTCCCTTGGACTTGAATATGAAACCAGGGAGTAGGGATGAAAATGGATTTGAATAATTTACTATAGTCCCCATTAAATAACTCAGAATCACTTCCCCTTTAAAAAACTGACTTTGTTTGTAGCTTCAGTTCAGACCTGGGCACTATTACTTCTTGTGATGGACAGTGTGGATTATCCATCCAGCAAACACAAACACATAAATAGATTTCTATTAGGCTTATACCATCAATTTGAAACACATGCCCAGATAAATCTGGATCATAAGCACTAGATGACACAGCCTAGGGAAAAGCAGAAACAACAAAATAGCAAAATGGGATTGAGCATAGGGTTCCTATCTGATTTATTTTTATACTAGGAGAGGAACACAGTATAATCCAAATGGCATTATTATGGAGTAACTCAGATTGGGCCTCAATCAGATTTTTTCCATTTACATAATTTGCACTGGTGCTGTTAGGAGCTTAGGATAAGTTTTGTTGTTGTTTTACCAATCCTGGGTATCTCCTGTGAAGTGTTTTAGTATCTACTTCATAGTTGTTAATATCTATTCCATAGTTGTTAATATCAATTAAATTGCATGATATTTTTGGAGATAAGTATTTAGGAAGATCTCTATATGGGACTTATTTCTATTTTGAGATTTAATTCTTAGATCAAATGTATATAAAATATAATGATGTAAACTGTTGTTTCTGTGAGACCAATTGCATGCTAAAACAAGTGAATAAATTCTGAGAGTTTGGTTTATAGATAAAACAGTATACTGATTGTAGATTTTAGTTTTCAAAGATGGGTATCTCAACCCAATCTAAGATTCTTAGATCATATAACATTAATAGCATTTATTTATTTTTTTAAAAAGATTTTATTTATTTGACAGAGAGAGATCACAAGTAGGCAGAGAGGCAGGCAGAGAGAGAGGAGGAAGCAGGCACCCTGCTGAGCAGAGAGCCCGATGTGGGACTCGATCCCAGGACCCTGAAATCATGACCTGAGCCGAAGGCAGCGGCTTAACCCACTGAGCCACCCAGGCGCCCCCCATTAATAGCATTTATATGTCTAAATTTGAGATGTAATTCTTATTCATATGATTTTACTGTTATGGAGATAATTATCACCAAGAATGAAAATTTGGCATTGTGGCATGAACTATATATAATAAGAAAATCAGTTATAGCAACTGCTAATTTAAGACTATTTGAAAATATGACTTAGAAACCAAGTAAGAGAGTCTTAGAACTTTTTAAACAGTTTAATGCTTTCAATAAGCTTAGTTCAAGTTTAATATATTGTATTATCAACATAGTTCAAGTATATAATATTGTGTTAACAATAGTCACCATGCTGTACATTGGATCCTCAGAAATTCTTCTTCTTAAAACTGAAAATATATGCCCTTTGACCTACATCATCCCTGAGAATAATTTCTTTTTAACCCCTGAGAGTAAATCCTTTTTAAAAAATTAGTGATGAGGGTGCCTGGGTGGCTCAGTGGGTTAAACCTCTGCCTTTGGCTTAGGTCATGATCTCAGGGTCCTGGGATTGAACCGCGCCTCAGGATCTCTGCTCAGCAGGGAGCCTGCTTCCCCTTCTCTCTGCCAATTTGTGATCTTTCTCTCTGTGTCAAATAAATAAATAAAAATCTTTAAAAAAATTAGTGATGAATTATATATAAAAATTTATTTAAAAATTCTATTTATCTAACATAAAAAAATAAAGAAAAATAGGCCTATTTCAATAGTGTTGTGAATATTGGCAGTGATATGTTTTTGCAAATGAGATTAATTTGAAACCTATTTTCTTAATTTCCTAAAACAGAAGAACAGAGAGTTACATTTCCTTAATTCTCACAAGTATGCAGTAAGTATATTTGGAAACCTTAGTGATGATAACATTGCATCATAAGAGTCATATTTTTTTGCAGCTATATTGAGATACAATTAAATAAGATTTAAGATATTTAAGGTGTACATCATGAGGATTTGATGTAAATATATATTGTAACAGATTTCCCCCAGGGAGTTAACACGTCTATTACCTCACATATTTATTTGCCTTTTTATTTACCTTTTTCTTTTGTGTGTGTGTGAAGACTTTTAAGTTCTACTCTCTTACTAAACTTCAATTACACAGTTAAGAGCCATTTTTTTTAACCTGGATTTACATTCATTGAAATTATCAAAATTTTTATTTGTCTTTTATATGTGATAATTTATAGGCTATGTAATAGGACTAATTCTTTAAAGATTAGGACAATAGAAAATATCTTCTAGAATAGTGAGACCTGAGTTGGGCTTTTCACCACAATCTCTGACAGAACATGTGAAGTATTTATCAAATTATAACGTGTTGCCACTTACAGTGGTGCTGTTTGCTTAGGTCTACAGATGAGTCAGAAATCTCTTTCATAAGTTAATGTTCCAAGTGTTGTAACAAACCTATACATGGGATTTGAGAACAACTTTTCTAGCATGACTTAAATTTTTGGTGCAGTAGGTCAGCTACTAAGGAAGGGCATCAAGTAGAGAGATTTTTCTGAATTTCAGAGGATTTATAACACAATGATTAGATAGAAAAACATCTTTCCTATTATTATACTAACATTTATCATTGGCAAATGCTAGTTAATTTTCATTTCATTTCATTTCATTTTCTCTCATCAAAACATTTCCTGGTTTATCTACTTAATAAAAGACTAAATGTTACTTTTATATTTATCTAACTGAGAAGGGAGACTATTTTCATGTCACATGTTATCTTTGTAGCCTCTTTAAATATAATCACTATTCCACAAATAAATTCAAAATGTTAAGTCATATCAAATATCAAACAGTGATCTGTCACCTATGCCCAGCTGACCACTTAATGCTCATGTAATATTAAGTGTAATAATCTAATAATCCCATTGTTTTGTAGAGGGAAAATGTGGCTCAAAGAGTTTATGTGATTTTCCCTGAGTCATGCTTATAGATACAAGAGAATAAGGCCTGGATAGTGGGTTTTGCTAGATCAGGTTTGCATTATATGTGCTTCTGAGAAGAGACTGACTCTAAGAACTGAAAAATGATGTCAGTATATATGTATCGGCCAAAATAGTGCAGGTGTATTGGAAGCATTAATGCAAGGAAAGTCTGAAATTTTTCTTGGTAACTGAAATAAAGGTATGTGGAAGCCGTACTGTTCCCTCACAAATGTGTTGCTGTTCTTCAGGGAGGATGAGAGAGGAATATTTTCTGGGACTTAGAAGGAATGGAGAATGGGAACTAAAAAGTGAGGAGGAGTTGAGAATATGTTCTCCCTTGATCCTAAATATGGAGCCAGAGAGAGAATTTCCAGAACTCCAACATGATTCAGAGGGCCTGAGAACAGGAGCAGTAAGTCTCTTTTCTCTGATGATAACTGCAGAGAATGTATAGCAATACCATAAATATAAATATTACTGAACACATTTGTTAAGATAGTGTTTATAGTAAAATTTAAACAATTAAAATAGGAACATGTAATTCAAATATAAGTTTAAAATATTGAGTTACCATGGGAGTTTATTTCACAGTGAAATAGCAAAGGAACCAAATTTAGAATTGACATATGTAATGGCAAAATTTGTTCTAAGGTACAGCATTAAAATCAGGCACTAAGGGATATATTTTTAAACAATTTGAAATTTTAGCTAAATGAATAGTCATTTAGTAACCAGGAAATACTTAAAGAATACCTAAGTGTAGTTACACATAGTGTACTTCCTGACCTTAAAAAAGTAAAATATACATAAACATCACAGTACCTCAAGAATGAATGGCCTCTGATGCAAAAACCTGTTCCTCTCCATCATGGAAGATATTAGATCTGCAACCACTGGCAACATTCAAGCCCTCTTAAGCAATAGCATGTTATTATTCACATGAAAGTTGTTTGGGATTTACTCTACTTGCTGGGAATGCACAATTTATCTCTTCTTTCAGAACTAAATATATTTATTTTTGTACACATGTTTTTCTGTTGCACATTCTTAGAATGAGATATAAAAATCATGGCTTATACACAGTGAAATGATAAAAAAAAAAGTAGGAGTACATAATCCACATTAAAAAATAAATTATTTTTACCACTATCAGGGTAAAATTATTTTTGGGAGCTTTGCTATATATCCACTATCATGCTTTTGTGGCCTAGACGAGATTGACCAGGACATCTTGGGTTGTATAAAGGAAATCAATTCAATTTCTTTTCTCCCTATGACAGTTGAGGAAAGCATAGGTTTAGGCATTGTGGTCATATTTTACCATGTTGTGTAAATTGCTCAGATTCAACCATTTTCCTCTTTTTCAAGGTCAAAGATCTACTTAATCATTTCAAGGTCAAAGATCTACTTAATCATTTCAAGGTCATTGAAGATCAAAGATCTACTTAATCATTTGAAAAGTCCCTTTACAATACTATTCTATGAATTCTAAGATGAGAAAACAGTATTTCAACCCTCCAATTGTCTAAAAATAGGCCACTTCATCTTGAAGTTTAGACATTAGTTCGCTGTCTACATTGCTACTACATTCCTGTGGCAAGCCTCTCTACCACAGCAATGGTAAAAAGCCTTCTCATCTGAAGATCAATAGCCATCCACATTTTTCTTTTATGCAGTCCAGTTTACAACTCAATTTTAATATCATTAAAAGTACATAAGCAGAAATCCTATATGACATTTTTACTACCATTGTAATATCTCAAGTTTAATTTTTGTCAGTAAGTATAGTCTGGTACAAAGTTAGAAGCAAAGAAAATGAAACTTGAATTTAAGTATATTTTGGTTTGTATGGTAGTTTTACTTTTGGGGTGAAGACCATCTTTGTGAAAGACACCTGTGCATGGCAAATCTGAAGTTGTTTGATTTTCAAATGATTCCTGGAGGTTTATTTTTAGGAAGTCTATCACAGTTTTAAATAATACCTTCAAAAGTCTTCACATGGAGTTGTCAATGGTATATCAATGGGTTTTATCTGACCCAGTCTACTAATTTGTATTTTTTGAAAAGACCCAAATTACAGAATCCAAAGTACCAAACATGGCTATTTTACCTTTGAAGACATGCTTAGTCATTAATATAGATGTTTAGAATCTGTTATGTAAGGAAGAAAAACAGGCTAAAAGCCAGGACTCTGACATCTCATAGACTTTGGGTTTTAATTTCTGCCCTGAATTTTAAAAAATTGAGCAGGATAACTTCTTCTCTCTACATCTCAATTTTCTTAACTGTAAAAGAATCAGGTGAAAATGATTTTACTTCATAGAGTTAGTATGTGAAAAATAGTATTAGTACAACAAAAGAACAGAGTATTTATATCATAATAATCATATGCTCATTTCCTATTACTAGCCTCTTACCTGGTCCAGGAATGGATTTGGTGGAGATGAGCAGAAGGTGAGGCTATCCAGGGGAAAAACAAACAAACAAACAAACAAATAAACACCACACAGAGTTATTACTCTATAAAGAACAGAGCAAAAATCTGAACCTATGAGAACTACCCGAACTCACAGCAGAGAACACTGCCATTATTTTGGCAATGTACAATAATGGTCCCCCAACTTTGTAGGTAAACCAAAGCAGCTCTGGCTGTTTAGGTTAGTCCCTACAGAAATATGGTAAAAAATATGCTCTTCTAAGAGTCACAAGAGTAATGAATATAATTATTGATGTTACTAGAGCTGTCTTCACCCATTTATAAACATAGGAAATTGATACTTGTCACCTTTTTTTTGGTCCCATCTCTTTTGTGTTACCAATGAAAGCATACCAAACTGAATGCCTTAAAACAAAACAATGAAATATTTTTTTTGAAAAGATTCAAAGCAAATATAGAAATGGTAATAATTGTATATATGTATATTTGAAAGAATGGACTCTTAATTACCTAATATTCTAAAGAATTTTATTTTTCTCAATTTTGTATCCAGGAAAACTACAGATTTTTGAAATAGTTGCATTTTGAAATTCATTTTGACCATTGTGTGTTTTAGTAATCCAATCAGCAAAGCTTTTAATTTCTCACTGTTTTTGGAATCTGCTTTGGCCAAGCATTTGAGCTCCAGCAGAGTTAGCTTCTACTTCTTTTTGGCATCTGGTAATGAATGGTTTAATGATTGGACTTTCACAGTATGCTCAGGGTGAGTCATTAGTACTATGTAAAAACCTTGATTTACTTAACAAAATACACAGCATAGAGAATGTATTATTTTTAAATGGTAGCATGCCATGTCACCTTAAAACTTGCTGGCTTCTGCGCATTATCAATTTAGAGTATTTTAAAAATAAATTGTTAAACACATTTTAGTTTTCGGTACATTATTAAAACATTTTTAATTATGCAGTAAAATTGGTTATGTGGAGTATTTACATTTCAAATTAAATATGTAAAGATAAATGAAAAGTAATAAGATGGCTGTACTATTGATATCAGTGAAACTTGATAAGGAAGGAATACTCACACACCATCATATTACTTAATATAGTTACTTTAGATCCTTTCTATACAATATTGACTTTGTAAGGCCATCTTTCATTCTGCTATAATAGTGCTACCATGTATTTTGCCCATTATGGTCACAGTTTCTGGTAGAGAAAAATATTCTAAAAAATAGCAGAAGCTCTTTTGCCTGAATGGTATGTCCTCTTCAAAAATCATCTAAAGATGTTTTTCACAGAATATTCTACAGAAAATGATCAACACATCAACCTCTTTATTGACCACCCCCTCCAAAAAACCCTGCAAATGACGGACTTCAAATGGTGGTAACCAATATTTTTTTCTGATTCACTTACATCTCTCATTAAAATGCCACCTGAAAATAAAATTGAAACCCATATATATGAAATTCATTACATTGAAGCAGACACTCATTAATTTTTTTCAGTAATAAAAATTAATAGCTCTAATTTCAAGTTTGAGTTTAAGTATACCCACCATCTTTTATTGCTTTTCCATTTACTTTCTATTAGAATTTCCCATTTGGGAATTATGAATGTGGGTATGGTATCAAGGAAAATCTGTATTGACTGTAAAATACTCTAGTAATCATAGAAGGAAAATGTACCTTTAAATTAAATATATTTTATGTTAATATGTGACAATTACCTATACCTGCTTTAGAACAGGATCAAAACCTAAAAAGGGAAGAAGGGGGAACCTTTCAAAACAAGCATACCATTAAAAAAAATGATTCTTAAAGTAATAAAATTATGCTCATTCCTACATATAAAAAACATTAAAAAATTATACTGAAACACCATAAGTATGTATATGAGATTGTAAGAAAGAACAAAGCATTTTCCATCTATCTAGGTATACCAGGTTACAAAATAACCTATAAAATATATGAGAAGTAACTCACATTATAGCCCAGGCTATAGGAAAACAGACACCCTGTATATTACTGATTTCAATATGGGTACCACGGGCAATATAGCCAATATGAAAATTAGTGGGCAATGTTGGACATAATTTTATCTGTGGGTTATTTTTTTTTAAGATTTATTTATTTATTTATTTGACAAACAGAGATCACAAGTAGGCAGAGAGGCAGGCAGAGAGAGAGGAAGGGAAGCAGGCTCCCCACTGAGCAGAGAGCCCAATGCCAGCGTTGATCCCAGAACCCTGGGATCATGACCTGAGCCGAAGGCAGAGGCTTTAACCCACTGAGCCACCCAGGCACCCTTATCTGTTCTTTGGGCCCCAGATTTTATTTTAAATTTAGCCTATGGAGACATTTCACACATGAGTAAAATAGCATGTAAAAAGATATTCATTTCTGTAAAGTTTTTCTGGCGACATAAACACAACGCCAAGCGAAGTGGGTGCAAGGCAAGGTTTATTAAAGGCTTTCTCCGGTGAAGTTTCAGGGCTCAGGAGAAGGGGAGCCAAGAAAGTTGCACGGGAGGATGTGGGCACCCTGGGGCGGGTGAGGTTCCTGGACTCTGGAAAGCAGAGTGGGGGAAGTCGCGCTGGGAGGGAGTTCGCGGGGGTCTTTTATTTTTCTCCTGCATAGGTATCAGGTTACCTGGGCATACATCCTTTTGGCGGGAGAGTCAAGGGTTGGGGGGGGGGGGTAGGCTGGAAAACGGCAACAAGACCCCGTTGCGGTCATTTCCATTACTCTTCCTTCACTTGGGGAGCCCACTGACCCAACAATTTCTGCATGTCTATTGTTAGGAGACTATTTAAATAAATTATAATAATTAGAAACATAACTTTTTGTACTGTCATGGAAAGATCTCAAGGATTTATTTTAGAGTAAAAAAGAACAAGAATACTTGATAGCTTGTTCATAAAAGAACTGTGAAACAAAAACAAGAGACTAATGATGTAACGACTGCATGGCTGTGAGAAGGAAACTTTCCAATGGAATATGACTGTACTATATGAAAAAATACATTATCAACTTAAAATTTAAAAATAGAGATGAGATGTAATTAAATTAACTGGGGTATTCTTTCAGGTACCATTTTTCTCTAGATACAAAATCAACATTGATACCTACATAAAATGATAGGTTTATAAGTCCTACACAGAGACTATATTAAGAAACCAAGAACACTGGTAGGTAGCAATAGACTTACAATTGATTGGGGAGTATAGTTGCTAGGATTGATATGCTAAAATTTCACATATTTGTGTCTTTGTATAATTTGTTCA
The DNA here is from genome assembly GCF_030435805.1 of Mustela lutreola. Lineage (NCBI taxonomy): Eukaryota > Metazoa > Chordata > Mammalia > Carnivora > Mustelidae > Mustela > Mustela lutreola. The sequence goes on along the minus strand of NC_081291.1, from coordinate 174,316,480 downwards.
TTGTGCTTAACATTTTCTTTTTCTTTCTTGGTTTTTCTATTTGAGAAACATTATTCAGTCTCCAAGGCCTCCTTCAAACATTAAAAAAAAAAAAAAAAATGTAAACAGATACTTTAGTACAATTAGCCTTTCACTTTGTTCTTTTCTAAAAACTCTGATTATGTATCTATTATAATCTTTTTTTCTTCTGCTCTTTCTTAATATACTGTAAACTGCTGAGAGCAGAAATTATAGCTTGTTCCTCTTGTATCCTCAGCATTTGGCACTATCTGGCACATAGTAGAGGACCAATAAATGTTTTGAAATAATTGAACAATAAATGAAATGCATTAGGTAATCAAAAGGGGTACACAAATATAAACTATTTTGAAGAAAAATATAAGAATATAAAAGAAAATGGCTCTTTATATTATGACTATTTTTTTATATTTATTATTGTTGTGAAGTATAAAAAGTGTGTGAAAGAAGGGGTGGTTAAAGGGCATAGTGCAGCATGAATTTTGAACAATGTGCCCACGCCTTAACTAACATGCATAACTAGAATAAAGTAAACTGAGGTGAATAAAGGTTAGGTAATTTTCCCCAGATAAGGCAATGAAAAACTGAATAATTAGGGATTTGAATACGGTCTGACTTCCCCCAAAGTCTGTTCTCTTGGCAGTATGATTCACAAACACAGCAAACCAAGATGACCAAAATGACTAAAGAAAACTATAGGCTCCAGGAACTACTTACCAAAACATCTGTATTTATTTATTCTACCAGTTGGGAACCACTGGGCCAAGTATAGAGATGACCAATTAGTACCATATTTTCAGTTAGTTTTAGCTGTGCCTTATTAGTTTTGCTCAACATTCATGGAGGGAGGCCATGACAAGATAAAACCAAAACCTATGATTTCCTTTTCAAAATTATTTCCTGAGAAAGTGAAACCTCAGTAGGGGTAACCTAGAGAGTTTGTGGATATTCCTACTGAATTTATCAAAAGCTAGGTTGGTGAATTATTAAAATTCTACCTTCAAATTTTTTTTATTCAATCTGTTTTCTGAGTGTTAGAAAAGGAAACCTAAAACTGAATTTTTAATTTACTTCTAGCTTCTTTTTCTTAGTAATATACACCAAAGCAAATATTGTTCATTTATTTTACATAGGATATTTGCACATTATTAAATTGGTTAATATGAGCTCAAGATTTTTTTTCCATTTTTAATACAAATCCTTGTAAATGTGATGGCTTAGATTTCTTTTTTTTTTTTTAAAGATTTTATTTATTCATTTGACAGAGAGAGAGATGACAAGTAGGCGGAGAGGCAGGCAGAGAGAGAGGGAAGCAGGCTCCCTGCTGAGCAGACAGCCCAGTGTGGGGCTTGATCCCAGGACCCTGAGATCATGACCTGAGCTAAAGGCAAAGGCTTTAACCCAATGAGTTACTCAGGGACCCCTGATTGCTTAAATTTCAAAAGCAAAAATTATTAAAACAACAACCCCCCCCAAAAGAAAACTAATTTGCAGTTGGTTAGAAAAAAGATTTGTTTCCATAAGTTTTATTACTAATAAAAGTAAAGACTAAGCATTAATTCTCTTTTGTGATTATTCTATTCTTTAAAACTGGCAAAATCATTATATGCATTAAATTATAGGAATGATACAGAGATTCACTAATATTTATTAAATTCACTAATATTTATTAAAGGCATACCTTGGAGATATCGTGGGCTTAGTTCCAGATCACCACAATAAAATTAGTATCACAATAAAGTGAATCAAATTACATTTTTGGTTTCCTAGTGTATATAAATGTTGTCTTCATTCTATACTATGGTCTACTATGTGTAATAGCACTAAGTTTAAAAACTATACATACTTTGAAAGATACTCTAATGCTAAAAAATTATATCATCTGAACTTTCAGCATCTGAAATTTTGCTGGTAGAGGGTTTTGCTTTGATGGATGGCTGCTAACTGATCATGGTGGTGGTTGCAGAGGGTTGGGATGGCTGTGGCAATTTCTTAAATACTACAATGAATTTTGCCACATGGATAGAGTCTTTGATAAATGATTTCTTGTAGCATGTGATGCTGTTTGATAGTATTTTAGAACAGAACTTTCTCTCAAACCCTATAGCTGCATTATCAACTAAATTTATGTACTATTCTGAATTATTTGTCATTTCAACAATCTGCATTTCAAGTAACCACTTTCTTTGCTCATCCATTAGAAGCAATTCTTCATGTGCAAAAACTTTCATGAGATTGCATCAATTCAGTCACATCTTCAGGTTCCACTTCTAGTAGTCTTGCTGTCCCTACCACTTCTGCTGTGACTTCTTCCACTGAAATGTGGAACCCCTCAAAGTCATCCATAAGGGTTGGAATTAACTTCTTCCCAAGTCCTGTTCATGTTGACATTTTGACTTCTTCCCATGAATCACATATGTTTGTAATGGCATCTATAATGGTGATTTATTTCCAGAAGATTTTCAGCTGACTTTGACCTGACCCATCAGAGGAATCATTATCTGGCAATCATAACCTTCTGAAATGTTTTTCTCAAGACTTGAAGTCAAAGCTACTCTTGATCCATGGACTACAAAATGGAAATTGTATTATGAGGCATAAAAATAGCATTTACCCCATTGTATATCTTCATCAAAGCTCTTGAGTGATAAAGGACAATATTTTGAAAGGATTCCTTTTTTTTTTTTTTTTCCCTGAGCAGTAGGTCTCAGCAGTAGGCTTAAAATATTCAAGTAAACCATGTAAACAGATGTGCTGTCATCCAAGCTTTGTTCCATTTCTAGAACACTGGCAGAATAGATAAGGCATAATTCTTAAAGGACCTAAGATTTTTGGTATAGTATTGGTTGCACTTAAGTGCAAGATCATTTGAATAACTTGCACAATTATGGTATGGAGATAACTTCTTTCCTTAAACCTCATGAACCAATTCCTGCTTGCTTCCAACTTTTCTTCTGCTTCCTCTATCAGCCTTCACAGAATAGAAGAGAGTTAGGGCTTTGCTTTGAATAAGACTTTGGCTTAAAGGAATGTTATGGTTGGTTTGATTTTCTATCCAGACCACTGTAACTTTCTTCATATCAGCAATAAGGCTATTTTACTTTACTACTACAGTGAACACATGAATGATAATAGTTTTTATTGCCTTCAAGAACTTTTCCTTTGCACTCCCAACCTGGCTGTTTGGTCTTTCTCAGCTTTAGACATAGCTTCTTCACTATCATTTCTAGCTTTTGATTTAAAGTAAGAGATCTGTAATTCCTTCTTTCACTCAGACACTTAGAGGTCATTGCAGAGTTATGAAATGACCTAATTACCAATAGTTATGTCTCAAGACATAGGAAGACCTGAGGAAAGGAAGAAAGACAAGGGGACAGACAGTCAGTGGAGCAGCCTAATGCACACAACATTTATTAAGTTTGTCATCCTTTATGGGCATGGTTCATAAGTGTCCCCCCAAAATTACAATAGTAACATCAAAAATAATAGATCACAGATCACCATAACCAGTACAATAATTATTAAAATATTTGAAATACTGTGAGAATAATCAAGATGTGACACAGAGACAAGTGAACTAATGCTATTGAAAAACGGTACTTGATAGATTAGACTTATTCAACGCAGGGTTGCTATAAACCTTCAGATTTTAAAAATCACAGTATCTGTGAAATGCAGTAAAGTGAAGTGCAATAAAAAGTATACCTGTAGTTTGATATAATGAAAGGTAGCATCTACAGAGACTTGCATTTATTTTATGACTTTCATACATTGACTATCATTTATGACTTTTGATGCCTGACATGTTTACTCTAACAAAATTCATGTCCTCTCCTTTGACCTTGAGAAACTGAGATGTACATTTTTCAGATAAAGACTTCTTACCTATATTAAATAGATAATGCAAGTGTTTGTCAGCTAGCCAACACATTGTATGTTCTCAGATAGTTACACTTCCTACTGAAAATTATTCTCCTAATGGATTCATATGACTGAAAGTCAAGGAAAGGGAAGGAAAAAAAAAGTTTCACCATCTGAACAGTGTCACCTAATGTATTATTCTTAAAAATCTTGCCATAGATTAAGAACTTAAACTAAACCTTAGTTTGACATATCCAATGACAAGCTGAACAGAAAAAGAAATGGATAAACTTATGAGGGGGGCAAAATAGAAATTACTTGTATTTCCATAGTATATTTCTTTTGAAGGTACTCAAGGCAATTGATGAAAAAGATATGACAGTAAATCTGGACCAGTTTTCTCTCAGAGACCAAATCTGAGGACTGGGAATACAAAGCATTCACTGGTATATTGTGGTATTTGCTGAGGCCATTTATTAACATGTAATCTGATCCTGACACAATGCAATTGTAAGCAGGATTGGTGCATTTGTCTGTTGATTCAATCCTCACATTTCAAGGCTTGTTTAAGTCCCCTTTTTCCAAGAAACCCTCTGGAAATGCTTTAACCCAAGCTCCTCTATTCTCTCTTAGAAGGTCTGTTGGACTTTCAGTGAGTTAAATCCTCCTTCATATTTCATTTTATTTTTTTAATTATTTATTAACATATAATGTATTATTAGCCCCAGGGGTACAGGTCTGTGAATCATCAGGCTTATTTACTTCACAGCAAAACCTCCTTCATATTTTAGAATGAAATAGCTGACAACCACTTTGCTATCAAACCCATCACCTGTACCCCTGGGGATAAATATATATGTTTATAAAAAATAAAAAATTAATTAAAAAAGAAAAAAAACAAAAAACCCACCAATGTGGCCATCACCAAGATGAACGTCAGCAACCTGGCCATGGTGATGGCGCCCAACTGCCTGTGCTACCCATCAGAGGACCTGCGCATCATCTTCAAGAACATGCACAAGCTAATGTCTTTCCTCCCATGCTCATCCAGCATCTGGACACCAGCTTCATGGAGGGCGTGTTATAGCACAGGGACCCAAGGACGAAGGGTGGGGCCAAAGCAGCTTTTTTATTATTATTTTGTTTGGGGATGCACCCCCCTCCTCAATCTTTTCTTGTTAGAACACAAGAGACTTTATGTTTGATTATGAAGGTTAATTTTATGCATCAGCTTGACTGGGTCTTGTGGTGCCCAGCTATATAAACGTTATTCTGGATGTGTCTACTAGGGTGTTTCTGGATACAATTAACATTTGAATTAATAGATTGAACAAAGAAGACTTCCTAAACTGGGAGGGCTTCCTTCAATCCAGTGCAGGCTTAAGTAGAACAAAAATTTTGAGCAAGAAAGATTTTGCTCTCTGCTATTGGTCTTGAGCTAGAATATTGGACTTTTGGTTTTTAGACCTTCAGACTACAGATATTGGGACTTCTCGGCTTCCATAATTGTGAACCAATTTCTTATAATAAATCCCTTTATATGTATCTTCATAATTCTACTTCTCTGGAGAACTCTGACTGATACAGTACTCAATGGAGAATGACATTTTGAAAGCCTAAGTTTTGTAAGAGAGAGGGAACAATAGAAGGAAAGAGGGGCAGGAGGATAAAAAAAATCATTGCTTTTTAGGCTGCTTTATTTAAAAAAAAAAAAAATCTGGTATTGACTTGATCCAGTAAAATTAAGTCCATTTTTTCAGTGCATTTGTGGAGCTCCAAGGAATTAGGGAAAAAAATCAGTTTGTTCCAGATGTGCCAAAGCAAGTAAATTGGGCAGTCTTAATCCAAATGTATAATCTAAAAGTAAAAATAAAAAGATTTTTTTATATCCTCTCTGAAACTCTGACTTCTTACTATTTTCTGCCTTAATCATCCTATAAAACAATAAGGGAAATACATAAATATTAATTCTTAGCTTTTCATATTGTAAGATCCCTATATTTTAAAATAATGTGACAAAAGGAAAAGCAAAGCAAAACAACAACAAATAGAGCATTAAAAGACCTCTCTGGAAAGAGGGATGTCAATATTGAGTTTAAATATGGCTTAGACGTGAGATATTTTCATTCAGTTGTGAAATTGTTCACAATTAACAATGTTGCCTTACAAATAATTTATTTCTTATGCCTATCAATTTTTTTAAGATTTTATTTATTTATTTGACAGACAGAGATCACAAGTAGGCAGAGAGGCAGGCAGAAAGAGAGAGAGAAAGAAGCAGGCTCCCCGCTGAGCAGAGAGGCTAATGCGGGGCTCCATCCCAGGACCCTGGGATCATGACCTGAGCCGGAGGCAGAGGCTTTAACCCACTGAGCCACCCAGGCGCCCCTATCAATTCTTATTCTATACCAATATTTGTGACTTAGATCAACAGAATTAAAACAATATTTTGCATACCCTTCACACGATGTGTGGGGAATTTTGAGGGAATAAGAATGCCTTTTTCAACCTGCTCTACTGCTGTTCTGTCTGAGAAGACAGGAACCTGTGAGGAAAGACTTAATGCTTTTCCTTTTTGTCCTTCCACAATTTCTCTTCTCATTTAAAAAGAAAGACATCGGGGAGTTTCTGGTAGCTCAGGTGGTAAAATGTCCAACTTCAGCCCAGGTCATGATCTCAGGGTCCTGGGATAGAGCCCTGAACATCGGCCTCCCCACTCAGTGGGAAGTCTGCTTGGCCCTCTCCCTGCTCATGCTCTCTCTCCCTCTCTCTAATAAATGAAACCTTAAAACAAAAAAAGGAGACATGAATCTAACCATCTCAAAACTTACAGTGCATTGTCTGTATCTTTCAGACATATCTTTATCATATCTTTAATGAAGTCACCAAAACTCATATCCTCCAAATCTTTAAGATGTGCATTTGCAATGTTTTTGTTATGTAATTGTTTTTAATCAAAGTTTATTTATTTATTTATTTATTTTTAGAAGATTTATTTATTTATTTGAGAGAAAGTACACACGCTCATACAGGGAAGAGGGAAAGAGGGAGAGGAAATCCCAAACAGACTGCACCAAACTTGGAGCCTGACTCAGGGCTTGATCTCATGACCCTGAGGTTACAACCCAAACTAAAACCAAGAGTTGGACGCTTAATTGAGCCACCCAGGTGCCCCAAAAGTAGATTTCTGAACATCATGACAGTCCTAATATATAATTTTATTGTTTTAATCAGTTTAATATTACAGTTGTGTACACAATTTTTTAAAGATAAAGACCATCAATTGGTGAAACTGAAAGGACAGGACAGAATGATAGCAGACTTTATAGGGAAGAAGACCAACTGTCATTATTTGAACCAAATGAAATCTTTGTATTTCTAAAAGGGGTGAAATCACCTTTGTCCTTCCAACAATATGTATATTATAACACACACTGAAATAGAGCATGATTTCTGGTGTTTTTTTTTTATGATGGTTCAAAAAGGAGAAAAATAAGGTTAAATGAAGTAAAATGCAAATAATTGTTGAATCTGGATAATTTACCGTACTATTCTCTTGAGTTTAGCATATATTTGAATATTTTTTAACAAAATAAGTTGAAAATTTTAGGGTATCAATATCTATAGTACTACAGAAACCTATCATTTGTAATTAAATATGATAAAATTTTATATTCTAACCTAATGTGTAAGGGGCACATAGTTTTTCATAATTATCTTGAACAGCACACAAAATTTTTTTTAGATTTATAAAAAAATTTTTAGGAATAGATGTCAATGACATGAAACTATGATATTTCTGATCCATTTAGATACCATACTCATAAAAAAAGTTAATATGGTTGAAAATATTCTAGGGCTATGTGCTTATTTACTTATATATTAGTTAATTGATTGACATCCAGAGTTTTATTCCTGGAGTCTAAACTGTTTATCCACCATCTTTGAGACATATCCTACTGATTGTTTACATTATCATTTTATAGCAGAATATTTTTATTCTTGTTTCAGTTTCCTAGTGCACTTAACATCATAAATTTCTTGCTTCCTACAATATGCTATACAATCATACTTAATAATTTTCAAGTGGAAATTGGGGTTATGGGTTATCAATTTACTTGTAAAATATTCTTTCCTGTGGTAGGAAAATGGAATTTCAAATTTGGTATACATTGGACAAACTGCATAGTAAAATGCTTTACTTACAAGAATTTGCTCTTAGATACATGTTGTTGAGTAGGTACCATGTATGAAATTACAACTAAATACTTTGTTGGCCAGCAGATGGCAAGACATAGGGCTAGATAAAAATATAAGTTCCAAGTTTTATTACAATGAAATGCCATTTCTTGGGGAGCAAATGCAAGTAAAAATATTAAGAGTAAAATGGATTTTGTATTTGTAGTTAGGGTACAGACCACAAATCTTTCAATTAAATAGCTGTATTTAGTCATTTTAGTATCATGAAAGAAAAATTCAGTGAAAGATGTATATACCATTTTACATTGAAAATGTTTTTCTTGTACAATTTGAAAAGATTTATCACTTGAGAAGTATGCCAAATCTGGAATATGGAGAGCTGGTGTGCTTTTTTCCTATCAAAGTAAAAAACCATGGGATAAAGCAGTTAAGAAGGGGAGGGTGGACTCATTAACATATTGACCTCACACTAGACTAGTAGTTTGACAGAATTAGTACTCAGGATTTGCATTTGTACAATTTGCTAAAAACAAAGTGTAAATCAAGCCTCAGAAACAGTAGGATCAGAAAATAAACAGATGTGTTGCAGTTTCTATAAGTCCTTTCTTCCCTAGGCTCAAAATCTACTCAAAGCTCAAATGAAGAGAGTCAAAGTTCACAAATGAGGTTATTAGAGTGTTCCAGAACTACCAAAGGAATGCTAAGAGTTAGAAGGCCTGGCGGGCTTAAAACAAGCATGACACTATTTTCCATGAGTCTCTTGTCCTCAGAAACTACAGCTGAGTCTTGACTTAGATATCATTAAATGGGGTGAAAAAAAGACAATGAACAAAGAACATACCATTAAAATGGGGCTTATCTGTAAGTGAAGTAGGCTGTTTCTTTACAGTAAGAATTAGAGGGTTTTTAAAGGTCTCTCATCACAAAAAGACCTATTTTTCTACATACTCTAATTCCCCCACCCCCTTGCCCACATATCAGATATACTGAACTTGTTGAAGTCTTGGTACATGTTATAATTTTTCTCTCTGAAATGCTGGTCCTTCCTTATCATCTACTATCTACCCTCTTATCCTTTAGTTGTTTTTGTTTTGGTTTGGTTTGGTTTTTTTGTCCCTAATTAATCTCTCTCTACTATCAACTTCCCTTTCTTCACAAACAATAAAATATTGTCATGCTTTCTCCTTTCTAATGTTATACTTAATCATCTTCACACTCTTCCAGTGAAAGTAAGGGGTATCCCAAGGCAAATGCTTAAATGTATACTAATTTATAGTATGCTTTAATGTATACTAATTTCATCTTCAGCTATCCTCAAGGAAATGCTATTATTTGAATTGTCTTCTCTCAACTTTTCAAACATTTTCTCTATTGTTAATTCTTTTTTAAAAAATATTTTATTTATTTACTTGATAGGCAGAGATCACAAGTAGGAAGAGAGGCAGGCAGAGAGAGAGAGGTGGAAGCAGGCACCCCGCTGAGCAGGGAGCCCAATTAGAGGCTCCATCCCAGGACCCTGAGATCATGACCTAAGCCAAAGGCAGAGGGTTAACCCACTGAGCCACTCAGGTGCCCCTGGTAATTCTTTCCAGCATATATAAATAAGGAAATCACTCCTGTCTACAAAACTCTTGACTGATCTCTATAGCCATTTAACTTTTAGCCTATGCTCTCTTACCTTCAAAGAGAAGATTTTTTAAAAAAAATCTTCACTATTCTATTTCACATTCACTGAAATTTCTCTGTTAAACCTCAATAAAATTTATAATGTCTCAAGTTCCTGCATTGTGGATACACACCACAAAATATATAAGGGGTGAATACTATTTGGATTCATTTTTGAAGATCCTAGAGATCTGTGTATAGTACATTTCCATTACCCAGATAACATTTTATTAAAGTTTTTTTTGTACGTGTATATGTCTCCCATTAGACCTTTAGGTTTTAAAGAAACTACATTTTGATTTTATTTTTATCCTCAATTGTATAGTATGGTATTAATATTAGATAGGGATTTTCCTTTTATATATATTTTTTCTTTTCTTTTGTCAATGAGTCACTTTGCTGTTCTTGCCTCATGATCATCCCAGGGCCCTATATGACCGGGTCCTTGCTCCTCTCCAACTTTACCTTAAAAGTTCTAGTTTCATGGCCAGCATTTTTTTTTTTTAAGATTTTATTTATTTGACAGAGAGAGAGAGCGATCACAAGCAGGCAGAGAGGAAGTCAGAGAGAGAGGGGGAAGCAGGCTCCCCACTGAGCAGAAAGCCTGATGCAGGGCTCAATCCCAGGACCCTGAGATCATAATCCGAGTTTAAGGCAGAGGCTTAACCCACTGAGCCACCAAGGCGCCACTCATGGCCAGCTTTATCCTATCTCAGAGCCTCTGCACTTACTCTTGCCTCTGTCTGCCTTCTCAAAGATCTTTGCTTGGCTAGTTTCTCATCACTTAGTCTCAGCTCCAATATTATTGTCTCCTCTCAGGGTCTCCCTATCCAAAGAACCACTTCTCCACTCTTTGTCACATTATCCTATCTTTGTCTTCTTTATAGAAACTTACTGTCCCTGAATTTGTTATTTGTTTACTTGCCCCATAAAAGAGCCTCCTCTATTTTGTTCCCAGTATTTCCCCATGATGCTAAATGGCGCCTGGCATGTGAAAAGAGCTTGATGAATATTTGCTAAGGAGCTAGCAAGGTGGGATCTGAATCAGACTCTTTCTCCAAATCTGCCTTTCTCTCAAAACACTGCCTTCTTTGCTGTTAAAGATACAAAAGGAAAAGGGGGAAATTATTGCCACTCTCTAAGTCTTTTGGGGTCTGTACATGTTGCATTTTGGATCTTCCAGATGTTGACACCAAGATGGAATTAGATGTGCAAGGAATTTCCTCAGAGAAACATCCGGGGAAAATAAAGCCTACAGTGTGGTGATCTACCGAACAAAAAGCCTAAAGACATAGATGAAATCTTCATCTCCCATCCAGCTCAATAATTCCATTATTTAAGAGAGGGGGGGAAATAAAAAGGGGTCAAGAGCCCCCGAAGAGGTGACTGAGGAGTAAAGAGCAAGGGAAGTTGAAAGATTGTTCTAGTCCTTCAAACTTAAATGTACATCTTCCTTTTCTGTGATGCCTAGCACACTTTTATACCTCTATAACGAATGTTATCTGTGTATATTTCTAAAGCAGCTATAATGTACTAAAAAGAAGCAATAGATCATATCAATATTTGGATTCTCTAGAGTTTTTAGCACAACATTATAATGTAACCATATAGAAGTGTTGGGGGAAAAGAAGGATGAAAAGTGTCCACTTCTATCATTCATCTTGTTAATATTAAAACATCTAAAATAAAACATGAAGGTCTTTAGGCTGAAAAGGTACAGAAATTACATGAAAGGGACAGTGTATTGCATACTTTATGGAGTGTCTGCTTGTCTCCAATATATTCCTTAACTGGTCTCTCTAACCATTCCTGCAACTTACCAAAACAGTTTCCTAGAAGCCCTGTTTGTTCACAGTGACCATAACCAACAGTCACAATTGGCATGACCAGACAGGCACCTGGCTTATGCTTCTCCAATCCAAAGCCCTCCTGGTTGAAGCACAACCAAGATAGAATCAAGCACTTTCATGTACCTGAGCCTATCGCATGTAAATTTGGAATTCATTAGCACCCAGATTCAGCCATATAGTTTACCAATAGAGGAGGTCAATCTATATAGATCTAGAAATCCAGAAATGAGTAGAGAAGTGTAGAGAGTATATTTCCAAGGGTCCTAATGACTTTTCAGTTTGCAAATTTCAGTTCTTCCTATAGACTGGCTGGATGTCTAACACTGAATTTCAAGATGTGTACCTAAACCATTAACATACTATTTCTTTTAAGCTTTCAAGTTAGTTTCTGATACTTATAACTAAAAAGATTTAATTCACCAAGATATTGAACAGACCTGCTAATGAGATAATTATTACACTGTGTACCACTATCTGGTGGTTTGGTCTATATGTTTACATGTTATATTTAACTTTAACATTTTTCTAAGAATCTGAAATATTTCTCTAAGAACCAACAATTCAGGTTGGGTGTATGAAATGAAAAGGAATAGCTGGGAAAATTAAAGAAGTTTTGGTTTTGTTTTTTAACTCTTTATGGTAAAGTTTTTCATAAGGAAGACTGATAAGAAAACTAACAATTATAATCAAATTTATTACTTCATGAAATGCTTTGCTAATTATATGCTGAAACTTACAGCTATTATTCCACTTCTTTATCAGTTTCAGTTAAAATATTAGTATTTAATTGAATGCTAAAATTGGATGTTTACCATAACTCTAGTTCTAAACATTGTCTAGCCCATCTAAGCAACCTTATAATCAATAATAGATACTGATTCATACTGTACCTTTAACTAGATAGAAACCCATTCACAGAACTAAAGGCTATATATAAGTAATAAAAGGCTGTACTGTTAACTGCTGAATGGCTTTTCTGGTTAAACAAACAAACAAAAACCTCACCTAATATAACACAGAAGAGCTGTTCAAAAAAATTAGAAGTAAACAAGTCATGCAAATAGTTCATCCAGTTATAGAAAAAGGTGAAATTTAGGTATTATTGAGGTAATGTTTGAGATGAGGCATTTGGCTGGATACTTCCAGAAACAAAATGAAACTGAATGATAGTATTCTTATAAACGGAATAGAAAATAAATTCTATTGAAAGATTTTGACCCAGAGATAACAATCTTGAAGGATATATGAATGCAGAAGAGGAAATGTTCTCAAGCCAGTATGATAGGAGAGACAGCCAGATCTCTTTTTCATTCTATAAAAAGGTTAGGATATTATTAAAATGGCAAAGTAAAAGACACCTATTTTGATTTGTTTTGTTTTCGCTTTCATCTTTTTATCTTAACATTTCATTCCCCTATTCAAAACTCCTCTCTCGCCTTTCAATTTTTATTGTTCTTTTTTCTCTGGTTCTCTAGCACCTTTCTTTCAACAAAATTCTCTATTTTATTAGTGCAATTATTTCTAGCCAGTACTTAGAAAAACATTTGTCTAATTAATTTAATTCTTCCCATGATGTGGGGTACGAAGAATAAGAGTTTCTCCCTTCATTTGTTTCTTCAGCAATCAATTAATTTCTACCTTGTGCATCAAACTGTAAGTTACTAAGACTCAGACTTTTGTCCTCTAAGGAGATATTAGAGGCAGAAATGAAGGAGAGAACCTGCTCTGAACTGTTGATTATCTTTACAGATGTTTTTACATGTGAAATATACAAATTGGAACATGGTTAATTCTAGCTGGCCGTAGAGGTCAGAAAAGTTTTATTCTTAAAATTAAGGCAAGATGGACTGCCTGTATAGGAGGAGGAGGACTACATTCTAGGAAAAAGGAATATTTGATCATGCAAAATATTTTGGGGGTAACAAGCATTCCAAGAGTATTGGCAAATAATGCAATTGGTCATAGAATGAGTAATTATGAGTATGTGTCAAAAAATGATACTGGTGGGGCACCTGGGTGGCTCAGTGGGTTAAAGCCTCTGCTTTAAGCTCAGGTCATGATCCCAGGGTCCTGGGATCAAGCCCCACATTGGGCTCTCTGCTCAACAGGGAGCCTGCTTCCCCCTATCTCTCTGCCTGCATCTCTTCCTACTTGTGATCTCTCTCTGTCAAATAAATAAATAAAATCTTAAAAAAAAAATGATACTGGAGAGAAAGGAAACAGTCTAATCACAGAAAACCTTTGTGTAATAGGATAACATGTTTCAGTTTTACACCATAAGCAGGGAAGCTATCAAAGATGTTTAAGTCCTGAAGCAGAAACATAGGGTGTTTACTGTAGAAGATCCTGACTAAACCTGGGGAGTCATTGAAATGATTTTTTGAGAAGTGTACTATTAAAAGATAATTATCCAAAAAAGTAAAATGACTCATACAAATACAAAAAATAACATGTTGAAGATTTCAAGTTATTAGAGAAATACTTGGATATTATAATTAGTTGAAAAACTGGTTATACAAATGCACAACAGCCAGATCATACATAATCATGGTAGTCTGACTCCGAACTTCTACAACAACCAGTCTAAGAAGCCAAATGGCAACCTCTGTCTGCCCAGAAGAGTCAGGATTTGTCAATGCCTACCCTACTTTTTACTTCTACTTCCAACTGATGACCAGTTGGAGAAAGCCAAATATACTCCTCACACTAATCATTTAAGGTGTCTCCCTCCCTTCTAGTAAGCCCACCTCCAGCTTCTGCATGCTAAATACTTGAAGTCTTTTCTTCTTTTCACTATAAAGCTTTCCCGCTCACATGCCTGCCTTTGAGTCTTTGCCAGTTGTAAACAATGGTGACTGACTCCCTTGATTTAACAAAATCTGAATAGTTTCTGTTTTAATTTGGGTGGCTTTGGTCTATCCCACAGTTTTCCTAGAGATTCCATCAAGAGAGGATCTGTACTGCCCATTGAGATGGAGTCTAGAATTTTACCAGGTACAGTTCTGACAGAAGCCTCTTGTGACTATTGCTCCTGGCTTGTTGGGTCAGTGTCATTGTGGACACTCAAACTGATGGTCAGTCACCTCTGAAAGCATTGACTGAAAGTATCTCCTGGTGAGTGGAAAACCAGAGATTACTCTATCAAAACCAAGCTCTTTGGACTAAATAATGAATATGGAACGAGAATCTTGTTTTGTTTTATTGGTGACCCACAACATAGTTTGTCCAAAGAGATGCTAGTCCAGTGAAAACCTCAAACTCAACAGGTTTATAGGACCTATACCTCTATTCTACCCTATGATTCTTGTTTTTATGACAGGCGATAATTTTAGACAACACAACAGAAAACAGAAACACAAAGGAGAGCAATAGTGGATAAAAGAAATGGTCTGGGAAAGGAGTAAGGTGGCAGAGGTGTAGGAGATCTAAATTTCTTCTGGTCCCAGGAATTCAGTTAGATAGTTATCAAACCATTCTGAGCACCTCCAAACTCAACAGGTGATTGAAGAGAAGAATAGCAGTAATTCTATGAACAGAAAAGTGACCACTTTCTGGAAGGTAGGACGTGTGGAGAAGTAAATCCAAGGCAATATACAGGAAGGCAGACTGCAGGGGAAGGGAGCTGGCTATTGGCAAGTGAGAGAGCAGTGGAGCACAAAATCAGAACTTTTAAAAGTCTCTCCACAGAGTGTTATTGTTCCAGTGGCTAAACACCATGTGGAACACTTGCTGGGACAGTGTGGTCTCAGGACCTTTGGGGTCACAGAAAGACTGGGGCTTCCTAGGTGTGTCAGAGTTCCCAGGGATGGGAGTGGAGGAATGCTGGCTGCAAAGATGGAGCTGAGGAGTGGGTTCTCAGCTTGGGGTTGTCATAAACTGTGATCTGAGGCAAAGTTGGGCCACTACTCTTTGAGCAGAGATAGGCGGCGGATCTGGGGAGACTGCCTCACTTTCTGCACCAGGAGAAGCAGCACAGGAGTGTGGTGAGAATCTGCTGGGTTTGGAGACTCCAAAAAGGGCCATGTGCCAGAGATAGAAATGCTTGGTTACAGACCAGGTGAGAATGGAATGCAGCTGAAGACCAAGGAGACAGGTGTTATTGCTTTTCTCCAAGGGCTTACTGAAGCCCCCAAGCTCTCAGCTCCTCCAGGACCAGAGATTAGGAAGCCACCATCTTTATTCTTGCCCTCCAAATCTGTAAGAAAAATGTTCAGGGAACAAAAGCCATGGAGAAAAAACTAAAGGAGCCTAGTTAGCCTGGCCCCAGGCAAGGGCAGTGACATTCTGCCTCAGGTAAAGATATTTGATAATCACTGCAATGGGCCCCTCCCCCAGAAGATCAGCAAGAACATTCAGCCAAGACCAAGTATACCAATCAGTGAGAACCGTAAAACACCAGGGGTAGGGGAATACAGCCCATAGGATTCATTGATTTGTTCCCATGATTCTTTAGTCTTTTGAAATTCAATTTTTAAAATTTTTGTTATTTTTTTCTTTTTCTATTTTCTTAATTATTCCTCTTTCCTATTTTTACCAACATCTTATCAATACCTCTTTAAAACTTTCTTCTCATTTTTAGAGCCATATTCTAGCCCCTCATTGTATTTATTTTTGTATACATAAAAATATTTCTTTGTTTAAAATTTTGGAGTACAGATTATTCTAACAGACCAAAATATACACTAAATATAGCATATGCCTTTATTCTAGACTCCAGTCTGATCACACTCTCTTTTAATTTTTTTTTTGCTTTTTTCAACCAAACTATTAATTCCTTTTTTGAAAACTCTTTAGATTTTCAATGCTACAGTCATATTCCATTCCTTCATCGTGTTTACCTTTATTTTTGTACATATTATTTAACCGACAAAAATACACACAAAAAAAACCAAGTGTGTGGCTCTGTTCTATTCACCAGACACACTGGCCCAGATGGACATCACAGATACAGTCAGAACATTCCATCCCAAAGCAACAGAATACACATTCTTCTCTAGTGCACATTCTCCAGAATAATCTCCAGAATAGATCACATCATGGGTCACAATTCAGGGCTCAACCAGTACCAAAAGTTTGGAATCATTCCCTGCATATTTTCAGATCACAATGCCTTACAACTGGAACTCAACCACAAGAGGAAAATTGGAAAGAAGCCAAATACATGGAGGCTGAAGAGCATCCTTCTAAAGAATTAATGGGTCAGCCATGAAATTAAAATTTAGAAAATTAATGTAAATAAATGAAAATGAAAACACAAGTGTTCAAAATCTGTGGGACACAACAAAAGTGGTCCTGAGAGGAATGTATATAGCAATGCAAGCCTTTCTAAAGAAACAAGGAAGTTCTCAAATACACAACCTAAACCTACACCTAAAGGAGCTCGAGAAAGAACAGCAAAGAAAGCCTAAACCCAGCAGGAGAAGAGAAATAGTAAAGATTAGAGCAGAAATCAATGAACTAGAAACCAAAAGAACCAATCAACAAAACTAGGGGCTCATTCATTGAAAGGACAGATAAGACTGATAAACCCCTAGCCAGACTTATCAAAAAGAAAACAGAAGGAACCTGAATTAATAAAAATCATGAATAAAAAAGGAGAGATCACAACCAACACCAAAGAAATACAAACAATTATAAGAACATATTATGAGAAATATGCTAGCAAATTAGATGTATGAACTACCAAAACTGAACCAGGAAGAAATAGAAAATCTGAACAGACCCATAACCACTAAGGAGATGGAAGCAATCATCAAAAATCTCCCAAAAAACAAGAGCCCAGGGCCAGACAGCTTCCCAGGGGAATTCAACCAAACATTTAAAGAAGAATTAATTCCTATTCTCCTAAAACTGTTCACAGAAATAGAAACGGAAAGAAAACTTCCAAACTCATTTTATGAGGCCAGCATTAGTTTGATCCTAAAACAAAGACCCCATCAAAAATGAGAATTAGAGACCAATATTCTTGATGGACATGGATGCAAAAATTCTCACCAAAATACTAGCCAATAAGATCCACAATACATTTAAAGGATTATTCACCACAAACAAGTGGGATTTATTCCTGAGCTGCAAAATTGGTTTAAGATCTGAAAATCAATCAATGTGATACAACACATCAATAAAAGAAGAACAAGAACCATATGACCCTCTCAATAGATGCTGAAAAAACATTTGATGAAGAACAGCATCCTTTCTTGATCAAAGCTCTTCACAGTGTAGAGATAGAGAATATATACCTCAATACCATCAAAGCCACCTATGAAAAACCCACAGTGAATATCATTCTCAGTGAGGAAAAACTGAGAGCTTTTTCCCCTAAAGTCAGGAACACAGCAGGGCTGTCCACTATCACCACTGCTATTCAACATAGTACTAGAAGTCCTAGCTTCAGCAATCAGACAACAAAAATAAATAAAAGGCATCAAAATTGACAAAGAAGAAGTCAAGCTCTCACTCTTTGCAGATGATATGATACTTTATGTGGAAAACCCAAATGAGTCCATCCCAAGACTGCTAGAACTCATGCAAGAATTCAGTAGAGTGTCAGGATATAAAATCAATGCACCATATACAGTTGCACCCAAACCATAAGGCACCTAGAAATAAATCTAGCTAAAGAAACAAAGATCTACTCAGAAAACCATGAAGTACTCATGAAAGAATTTGAGGAAGACACAAAGAAATGGGAAAACTTTCTATGCTCATGGATTGGAAGAACAAATATTGTGAAAATGTCTATGCTACCTAGAGTAATCTACACATTTAATGCAATCCCTATCAAAATACCATCAACTTTTTTTCAAAGAAATGAAACAAATAATTTTAAAATTTATATGAAACGAGAAAAGACTCTGAATAGCCAGAGGAATGTTGAAAAAGAAAACCAAAGTGGGAGGCATCACGATTCCAGACTTCAAGCTCTATTACAAAGCTGTAATCATCAAGACAGTATGGTACTGCTACAAAGACAGACATATAAATCAATGGAACAGAATGGAGAGTCTGTTGGGAAAATTGGACAACCACATGCAGAAAAATGAAACTGGACTATTTCCTTACACCACACATGAAAATAGACTCAAAATGGATGAAAGACCTCCATGTGAGACAGGAATCCATCAAATCCTTGAGGAGAAAACAGGCATCAACCTCTTCGACCTCAGCCACAGGAACTTCTTCCTAGAAACATCGCCAAAGACAAGGGAAGCAAGGGCAGAAATGAACTATTGGGACTTCATCAAGATCAAAAAAAAATCAAGAAAAAAAAATGTATGGGAGAAGACAAACACTTGGAAGACATACAATGTCAAGACATACAATGGGAGAAGACATTTGCAAATGACATATCAAATAAAGGGGGATAAAGGGATAGTGTCCAAAATCTATAAAGAACTCATCAAACTCAACACCCAAAGAACAAATAATCCCATCAAGAAATGGGTAGAAGACATGAACAGACATTTCTGCAAAGGAGACATCCAAATGGGCAACAGACATATGAAAAAGTACTCAATATCACTTGGCATCAGGGAACTACAAGTCAAAACCATAGTGAAATACCACCTCATACCAGTCAGAATGGCTAAAATTAAAAAGTCAAGAAATAAGTGTTGGCGAGGATGCAGAGAGAGGGGAACCCTCCTAAATTGTTGGTGAGAATGCAAGCTAGTGCAGCTGCTGTGGAGAACAGTACAGATATTCCTCAAAAAGTTGAAAATAGAGCTACCCTAGGACCCAGCATTACTGAGTATTTACCCTAAAGATACAAATGGTCTGAAGGGTCATGTGCACCTGAATTTTTATAGCAGCAATGTCCACCATAGCGAAATTATGGAAAGAGCCTAGATGCCCATCAATAGATAAATGGATCGAGAAAATGTGATATATATACATATATACATGTATTTATAATATATAATACTATGCAGTCATCAAAAAACGTGAAATCTTCCCATTTGCCACAATGTGGATGGAACTAGAGGGTATTACATTAAGCAAAATAAGCCAATCAGAAAAATACAATTATCATATGATCTCACTGATATGAGGAATTTGAGAAACAAGACAGAGGATCATGGGAGAAGAGGGGGCACATGAAAGAAGATGAAAGCAGAGAGGGAGACAAACCATAAGAGACTCTTAATCTCAGGATTAAGAAGAAACAGAGGATTGCTGGAGGTGAGGGGGGTGGGAGGGATGGGATGGTTGGATAAGGGACATTGGGGAGGCTATGTGCTGTGGCTAGTGCTGTGAATTGTGAATTCATGAATCACCTGTATCCCTGAAACAAATAATCCTGGTAATTTAAAAAAATGGCCTGATTCCATCAACAATAGGAACAAATCACAAACAAATAGTAACCAATAACAAAAATGCATTGAACTGAGAATAAATAGTGAGGAACTCAATGCATAGTGGGATTCAGATCTGATGGTTCTGACTTACCACATTGACATAGACTAAACACTTCATTTTAGTGATTCTTCCTTCTATTCTTTTCAGTGTGCCTCTGAATCAGAACACTGAATACCCTTAGAAAGGTACAACAGAATACCTGGACAATCATACTCAAGGGTTTACTGCAGTCCATTCCTATTCTTCCCAAGTCTTCAATAAAAACTTAAAAAATAAATTTCTCTTTTCATTTGGTCTTGATACAATATCTAAGTGATCTCTAATTTGTTCAGAGAACAAGTAAACCTGTTAAAGGGTTCCATTTACTTGCTTTTGTATTAGCAGAAAGAGATAATATTCTAAGATACATTATAATTTTTCTAAAACACAATTCATTATGATGGTACAACTTATCCAAGGAATAAAAAACAAACTCTCTTGATAGACTAAAGACTCTATAAATCTGAAATGAAATCAGGTATACTTTTAGATTTAACATATTTATTGATAGTGAAGACAATGGGTAAAAATTTTTCTGAGATTATGACTCCTCTTTTTGGGCTAAGTTCTCACTAAAATATATCCTTTGAGAGCCCAACAAAAACAGGCTTTTGCAATAGAAGAAAAACCTTCAACAGCCTCTTTCCTAGGTGTTATTATTTGCACATGAGTGATCTGGACAAACATTAAGGTTTTAACTCAGCTTGATGGGAACCATCAAAACCTATTGCTGCTGATACAGTAAGACAAGGAAACAAAAGGTAAGTGGGTTGGAAAACAGGCTGTTATAGAAGACATAACACTTTATTTGTTCCAAGAAGACATAATCATCTTTGTAGAAAATCTAAGAGAACTGATCAAAAAGCTCCTATAACATATTAGTGATTATAAAAAAGCTTTAGGATACAAAGTTAATATACAAAAGTCAGTTGCTTCCAATATACCAGTAATGAACAAGTGATATTTGAAATGAAAAACATAATATAATTTACATTAGCACCCTCCCTGAATTAAATATTAGGTATCAATCTAAGGAAACATGTACAAGATCTATATAAGGAAAACTATAAAACTCTGATGAATGAAATCAAAGAAAAACTAAGTAAATGAGAAATATTCAATGGGCATGGATAGGAAGATTTAAGAATAAGATACCAGTTCTTCCCACCTTGATTGATGTAGATTTGATGCAATCCCAACAAAAATCTCAAACTTATTTAATGGATATCAATAAACTGATCCCAGAGTTTATATGGAAAGGAAAAAGACTCACCCATGCAATTTTGAAGAAGAACAAAGGTGGAGGAATGACGCTGCCCAAAGTAAAAACTTACTCTGAAGTTATGGTAATCAAGTCAGTGTTGTATTGGTGAAAGAATAGACAAATAGATCAATGAAACACAATAGAAAGCCCCGAAATACAGTCAACCAATCTTTGACAAAGAAGCAAAAACAATACAAGGGGAAAAAAAATAGTATCTTCAATAAATAGAGCTGGGAAAACTGGATATCCACTGCAAAAAAAAAAAAAAAAGGAGAGAGAGAGAATCTAGGTACAGACCTTACATAATTCACACACAAAAAATTTTTAGAATATATTATAGACATAAATTGAAATTCCAAACTGTAAAACCCCTGGAAGATAACCTAAGAAAAATCATATATAACCTTGGGTCACTTGAAAGAAGTTAACTAATTCAGGGAAAGTTATGTATGCAGATCTTTTTCACACAGGAATTATTCAATTCGCTCCCAATCCTGTACTGCAAGTTCTGGTTGACCTTTTTGTTGTTGTGTAATCATGGTGATTATCTAATGAGAGCAGCTGTGAAGTATTTAAGAATGAATAGAATGCAACAGACCAACATCATTAGTGCTGATAAGGTCACTTCTGATGAGGTTCCAGAGCAAATTATCTCTGATGCCTTTTCTAGTCTCTGAGATTTTCTGGTTGAAGATCATAAAAAAGCTACTTAGGAAGATGTGTGGGAAGGCAACCTTACCCTTTGGCAATAAGTCTTTGCCAAAAGGCAATACTAGAAACTTAATATGCAAACAATGGCTGACCATATATGAAAATAGAAGCATCACTCATGACCAGTCTGGAAAGTCCAACCACAAAGTCTCAGACCAGTCAAGCCTTGGTCAATGACTGCTAACTTCCCTAAATTTTTTTTCTAAAGATTTTATTTATTTATTTGACAGAGATCACAAGTAGGCAGAGAGGCAGGCGGTGGAGGGTGGGGGGGAAGCAGGCTCCCCACAGAGCAGAGAGCCCGATGTGGGGCTCAATCCCAGGACTCTGGGATCATGACCTGAGCAGAAAGCAGAAGCTTAACCCAGTGAGCCACGCGGGTGCCCCTAACATCCCTAAATTTTGCCCCCATTTCTTATTCAGGGCCAACCTAAGGTCAAATATGCTATCCAAATCAATCTTAAAAGAAGCCGACATTTAAGTTAGCCCATGTCCAGTTTCCCCCTGCTAACAACCTCCATTAAAAGCATATCTGAAGGGGAGCCCTGCATCGGGCTCTCTGCTCAGTGGGGAGCCTACTTCCTCCTCTATCTCTCTGCCTGCTTCTCTGCCTACTTGTGATCTCTGTCAAATAAATAAATAAAATCTTTTAAAAAATATTTTTAAAAAAAGCATATCTGAAGTCCTCAGGAGGAGCAAGATGGCAGAGAAGTAGGAGACCTGTTTTAACTGGCTCTCTAAAGTGAGATAATAGGTGCCTCGTTAGCACAGTAGGTAGGGCGTCAGTCTCATAAAGTGAGATAATTATCTACCAGAACACTCGGAACACCCATGATATCAGCCTGAGCTCTAGGATTATACACTTCTGGGTCTCTATAGGGGCAGAAGATGCCAGTCCAGAGGTAAAGCATACTGGGAAAGATCAGACTGATATTGGAGGATAAACAGAAGTGGGAGGGAGCCACCAGAAGTAACCCATTGGAAAGCAATACCCCAATACAAGAGCATCCTGTGATTGGGGACCAGCATTATCTTGGAGCCTGGCTAAAAGTACTCAAAATGAGCAAAAGATAAGACACAACTGGTGGAATCAGGCAGGCACAGGCATGGGCCTAAACCTAAAGACACAGGACGGCCACCTCCAGTGACCACCCATGCCAGAAAGAGTGTGGCTGAACCCCAAGGGTTGTGTGGCTTGCATTGTGACCATTCCTGCCCCTGCATGAGGGAGTCTGATGACAGCACTGCCGAGCTCCCTAGAACTTTGGTGCACTGTGTGACCAGAGACTGATCCACTCCCCTGCTGGCCCTGAGAAAGCTCTGTCCTGGAGCTAGCCAGCGGTCTCTAGGATGGGCCGAGGGTCTGGACTCTCCCAGCCTCAGTGCAATGACCTGAGCTTACAACCACTGTGTGACCAGAGACTGATCCACTCCCCTGCTGGCCCTGAGAAAGCTCTGTCCTGGGGCTAGCCAGCGGTTTCTAGGATGGGCCGAGGGTCTGGACTCTCCCAGCCTCAGTGCAATGACCTGAGCTTACAACCTGAGGTCCGTAGTCCAGGCAAAGGCAATCACCAGAACTGGGCTCCCTGGACCAATATGGCTCACAGTTTTGGTATGGCAGGTGTGTGTGTGTGTGTGTGCGTGTGTGCAGAGACAAGCAGACACTTAAGGTGACCCCTGAGATGGTGGCTGGAGATGTGCTCTGCCTGTGGGAAGTTGCACAGCTCAGCAGAACTTGCAGAGGAGGGTCTGTGTACTCTGCACCATACATAGGGAGCAGACTGAGGCTTCCCTCTGAGATGGAGGTCTGGGTGCATTTTAATTTCCTCTAATCCTCCAAAAAGCCACAAAAAGCTGCAAAAGAAAGAACAAGGGGGAAAAAAAAGCACCTTCAGCGAACAAAAGACTGAAAAACCACAGAGCCTGAGAAAAACCTCAGTTTCCACAGAGCCCAGCACCTTGATAGGGAGAAGGAGGACTCAATCCAGTCAAGACTGATTGAAAAACAATGAAGCAGCCCCTCCCCTAGAAAGACAGACAAAAGAACAAGAGGACATCCACCACAGGATCCCCATAAACCTTTAAAATCCTAATATCAGGGTAAAACAATATATTAAGCACCTCATATTGCCCTAAACCTGTATATTTCATAGATACAACTTTTATTTTTAATTCATTCTTACTATTCTTGTTCTGTTTAATTTTTTTTAACCTACTTACCATTCATTACAACTAGAGGTTTAATACAATATAGCCCATAATAACCTTTTAACTTGAACTTTTTTCATACATAAACCTGTTTTTCTTTTCTCTTTTTTAAATATACATATAGATATAAGCTTCAAGATAATCCTCTTTCCCTAATCAATACTACCCCTATATATGAACCAGTTTTAATCTCCTTTATCTCTGGAAAGTTGAGTCCTTTAACAAAGATATCAAGATACACCCAGGAAGAATTAAAATAACCTTCCTCACCCACACTGAGCATATATAACCACCCTCCCGTCTTTTTCTTCTGTCAGTGTTTCTGTGTATTTGTTTTTGGTCTGGTATATAAATCTTATACTTGGGGGTTCATTTTGCCTGGGTTCTTTCTTTTTCTTGTCATTTACTTTTGTTAGTGTTTTTGTTTGTCTTTTTACTTTTTTTTTTTTTTTGTATACCTTATAAATCTTACCTTTGAGGCCCATTATGGTTGGGTCTTCACACTCTCACTCTCTCTCTCTCTTTTTTTTTTTTTTTTTGTCTCTCTCTTCCTCTCTCTCTTTCTTTCTTTTCTTTTTTTTTTTTCTTTCTTTTTTTCTGGTGACTTCTGATTGCTCAGAATCTTCCAGGGTACACCTTTCTTGGATCATGGCTATATATTCAGCTACATATCCCTTCAACCACCTCTCACCAAAATGACTAGGAAGAGGAATGCCCAACAGAAAAAAAATCCAGAGACCGTGGTATTGGATATGATATTGAATAGCATATATATGCTATTGGATATGGACATAAACAATGTGTCAGAAAGAGAATTCAGGGTAACAATTATCCAAGCAATGGCTAGGTTGGAGAAAACCATTAATTACAACATGGAATCAATGAGGGCAAAAGTGAGAGTCACTCAGGAAGAAGTTAAAAATGCTATCAGTGAGATCCAATCTAATCTAAACTCTCTAACAGCTAGGGTAACCAAGGCAGAAGATATAATTAGTGATCTAGAGGATAAACTGATAGAGAAAAATGATCAGGAGAAGGCCTAGAACAAACATCTTAGAAGCCATGAAAACAGAATTAGGGAAGTAAATGACACCATGAAACATTCCAATGTCAGAATTATCGGGATCCCTGAGGGGGAGGAAAAAGAAAGAAGACTAGAAGATATAGTTGAACAAATTCTCTATGAAAATTTTCCCAGTCTGGGGAATGGAACAACTGTTCATGTCCTATAGGCAGAAAGATCACCCCCCCAAGATCATAGAACCTAGAAATACCTTGACACACCTGATTGTGGCACTGTTGAATCATAATTTAAGAGAAAAGCTCTTGAGGGGAGCTAAGGGGAAGGGATTCCTTACAAAAAGAGGGAGTCCATTAGAACAAGGTCAGACCTGTCCACAGACAAGCCAGAAAGGGCTGGCAAGACATATTCAAGGCATTGAATGAGAAGAACATACAGCCAGGAATACTTTATCCAAAAAGGCTGACATTCAAAATGGATGGAGAGATAAAGAGCTTCCATGACCGGCAAGGTTTAAAAGAGTATGTGACCACCAAGCCAGCATTGAAGAAATATAAAGGGGGATTCTATACATGAAGAGAGAATCCAAGAGTGTCATAGAACAGAAATGTATAGATAATCTATAAAAACAAGAACTTCACAGCCAACATGATGTCAATAAAAACATATCTTTCAATAATCATTCTCAATGTGAAAGGACTAAATGCTCCCATAAAATGGCACAGGTTGCAGGTTGGATAAAATGATAGGACCCGTCTATGTGTTGTCTACAAGGGACCCATTTTGAACCTAAGGATATGTCCAGAATCAAAGTGAAGGATGGAGAAGCATCTTTCATGCCAATGGACCTCACAAGAAAGCTGGGGTAGCGATTCTCATATCAGATAAATTAGATTTGAAACTAAAGACTGTAGTCAGAGATAAAGAAGGGCACTACATCATTCTTAAAAGGTTCTATCTACCAAAAATATCTAACAATTGTAACTATTTATGCCCCCAATACAGGGGCAGCCAACTACATGAGAGAACTGTTAATCAAGATAAAGAGTCATATTGATATGAGTAGGGGGATCTTAACACACCACTCTCAGTAACAGACAGATCATCCAAGCAGAAAATCAATAATAACAAGAGCATTGAATGACACATTTGACCAGATGGTCCTCATAGAAATATACAGAACATTCCACTCTAAAACAACAGAATACTCATTCTTCTCGAGTGCACATGGAACATTCTCCAGAATAGACCATATACTGGGTCACAAATCAGGGCTCAACCAATACCAAAAGATTGAGATTATTCCCTGCATATTCTCAGACTATGATGTTTTGAAACTGGAACTCAACCACAAGAAAAAGTTTGGAAGGAATTCAAACACTTGGAAGCTAAAGACCACATTGGTTAAGAATGTTTGGATCAACCAGGAAATTAAAGAAGTTACTTCATGGAAACCAATGAGAATGAAGACACTTCATTCCAAAACCTATGGGGTACAACAAAGTCGATCCTAAGGCATTAATACATAGCCATCTAAGCCTCTCTCAAAAAATCTGAAAAATCCAGAATACACCAGCTCTCTTTACACCTTAAAGAGCTGGAGAATCAATAACAAATTAAGCCAACTCCACACATAAGAAGGGAAATAATCAAGATTAGAGCAAAGATCAATGAGATACAAACTAGGGATATAGTAGAACACATCAATGAAACTAGAAGCTGGTTTTTTGAAAGAATCAGTAAGATCGAGAAGCCATTGGCCAAACTAATCCAAAAGGAAAGAGAGAGGACCCAAATTAATAAAATTATGAATGAAAAAGTAGAGATCACAACTAACACCAAGGAAATAGAAACAATCATCAGAAAGTATTATCAACAGTTATATGCTAATAAGTTAAGCAACCTAGACAAAAGGAATGCATTCCTGGAAACCTATAAACTTCCAAAACTGAATCAGGGAAAAATTGACAACATGAATAGACCAATATTTAGTAACTAGATTGAAGCAGTGATGAAAAACCTCCCAAAAAACAAGAGCCCAGGATCTGATGGACTCCCTGGAGAATTCTACTAAATATTCAAAGATGAAATAATACCTATGCTTCTGAAGCTCTTTCAAAAAATAGAAATAGAAGGAAAATTTCCAGATTCTTTCTCTGAAGCCAGCATTACCCTGATCCCCAAACCAGGAAAAGACACCACCAAAAAGGAGAATTTCAGACCAATATCCCTGATGAATATGATGCTAAGATTCTCAACAAGATCCTAACAAATAGGATCCAACTGCACATTAAAAAGATTATCCACCATGACCAGGTGGGATTCATCCTTGTGTTTCAAGGATGGTTCAACATTCGGAAATCACTCAATGTGTTAGAACAAATCAGTAAGAGAAGAGAGAAGAACCACATGGTCCTCTCAGTTGATACAGAAAAAGCATTTGACAAGGTACAGCATCCATTCCTGATTAAAACACTTCAAAGTATAGGGATAGAGGGAACATTCCTCAACTTCATAAAATCTATCTATAAAAAACCCACAATGAATATTATCCTCAATGGAGAAAAGATGACAGCCTTCACTTTGAGATCAGGAACACGACAAGGATGCCCAGTTTCACCACTCTTATTCAACATAGTATTAGAAGTCCTAGCAACAGCAATAAGACAACAAAAAGAAATAAAAGCTATCCAAATTGGCAATGAAGAAGTCAAACTCTCTTTGCAGATGACATCATACTTTATATGGAAAACCCAAAAGACTAGTCCCCCAAACTACTAGAACTCATACAGTAATTCAGTAATGTGGCAGGATACAAAATCAATGCACATAAATCAGTTGCTTTTTTACATACTAACAATGAAAATATAGAAAGGGAAATTAGAGAATTGATTCCATTTACTATAACTCCAGAAACCATAGGATACCTGGGACGAAACCTAACCAAAGAAATAAAGGATCTATATTTGAGAAACTATAGAACACTCATGAAAGAAATTGAAGAAGACACAAAAAGATGGAATGCCATTCCTTGCTCATGGATCTGAAGAATAAACATTGTTAAAATGTCTATACTGCCTAGAGCAATCTATGCTTTCAATGCAATCCCGAACAAAATTCCACTGGCATTTTTGAAAGAGCTACAACAAACAATCCTAAAATTTGTATGGAACCAGAAGAGACCCTACATTGCTAAGGAAATGTTGAAAAATAAAAGCAAAACGGTATGAAACTAGAAATCAATTGCAAGAAAAACTGGAAAAAAAAAAAAACATGTAGATGCTAAACAACATGCTGTTAAACAGCTTATGGATCAATAAATAAATTAAAGCAAAATTAAAATTTACCTCATTACAAGTGAATATGGAAACAGTATGTTTCAAAACTTACGGAATGCTCCAAAACCAGTTCTGTAAGAGAAATACATAGCAATGCAGACCAACCACAAAAGAAACAAGAAAATCTCAAATAACCTAAACTTCCATCTGAAATTAGACTAAAAAAAGAGGAAAAAACAAAACCCAAAGTTAGCAGAAGGAAGGAAATAATAAAGATCAGAGTGGAAATAAAATGGAGACTAAAAAAGAAAGAAAATTTCAATTATTCTAACAGCTGTTTCTTTGAAAAAATTAACAAAATTGATAAAACTTTAGCCAAATTCATCAAGAAAAAAAAAGAGGTGGGGGGCAAATAAAGTCTGAAATGAAAGAAGAGAAATTAGAACCAATATCACAGAAATGCAAAGGATTCTAAAGGACTACAATATTTAAAAGACAACAATTTGGACAACCTAGAAGGAATGGATAATTCCTAGAAACATACAGTCTTCTAAGACTGAATCAGGAAGATATGAACAGACTAATTACTAGTAACAAAATTAAATCAGTAATTAAAAGAACAAATAAACACACAAACTCCCAAACAAACAAAAGTTCAGGATCCGATAGCTTCACAGGTTAATTCTTTCAAACTCCAGTCATTTAAAGAAGAGTTAATATCTATTCTCAATCTATTCTAAAAATTAGAAGAGACAGGAAAGCTTCCAAATTCATTCAACAAAGCCAGTATTAATTACCCTGATACACAAAGTAGAGATACCCCCCCCAAAAAAAAGAAAAGAAAAAATGAATTATAGGTCAATATCCCTGATGAACATCAATGAATCAACCCTCAACAAAATACTAGAAAACTGAAATCATTCATACATTGAAAGAATCATATGCCACAATTAAGTGGATTTTATTTAAGGATGTAAGGATAGTTCATTATCTACAAATCAATTAACAGAATACAACATATTAACAAAATGAAGGATAAAAATCATATGATCATCTCAATAGATGCTGAAAAAACACGTGACAAAAATTCAACATCCATTCCTGATTTTACAAAAAAGCTCTCAGCAATTGGGTATAGAGGAAATATATCTCAACATAGTGCAGCTATGTGTGACAAACTCAGACCTAATATCATACTTCATGGTGAAAAACTGAAATCCTTTCCTCTAAGATTAGGGACAAGATGAAGATGCCCACTCTCAACACTTTTATTTAACATAGTACTGGAAGTACTAGCAGAGCAATCAGAAAAGAAAAAGAAATAAAAACATCCAAATTGGTAAGAAGGAAGTAAAACTTATTATTTGTAGATGATATGATACTATATATGGAAAGCTGCAAAGAGTCCATCAAAAACCTATTAGAACTAATAAATGAATTCAGTAAATTTACAGGATACAAAATAAAAAGAAATCTGTTGTGTTTCTATACATTAATAATCATCAGAAAGAGAAATTAAGACAACCCTATTTACAATGCATCAAAAAGAAAAGAAAATACCAAGGAATAAATTCAACCAAGAGATGAAAGCCCTAGACTCTAAAAACTATAAAATTTTGATGAAAGAAATTAGAGAAGATACAAATAAATGAAAATGTATATCGTGCTCATGGATTAAAGAATTAATAATGTTAAAAATGCCCATACTATCCAAAGCAATTTACAGATTCAGTGTACTCCTTATAAAAATACAAAATTTTTCTAATAAATAAAAAAAAATAATCTTAAAATTTGTATGGAACTATGACAGACTTGGATAGCCAAAGCAACCTTAAGAAAGAAGAACAATGTTGGATATACCATACTTCCAAATTTTAAACCATATTACAAAGCTATAATAATCAAAATTGTGCAGTATTAGCATAAAAAGAGACACATAGATTGATGAAACAAAATGAAGTACCAAGAAATAAACCCACTTATATGTTCAATTAATGTATGAAAAAGGAGGCAGAAATATAAATGGGGAAAGAATAGTCATTCAAAAATTGGTTTTGGGAAAATTGGACAATCATATCCAAAAGAATGAAACTAGATCTCATTCTTATACCTTATACAAAAACAAACTCAAAATAGATTAAAGACTTAAATGTAATACCTGAAAGCATAAAAATTCTAAAAGAAAACCAAAGCAATTAACTCTTTGATGTTGTGATACTTTTTTCTTTTTTTTGTTTTTTTTTTTTTGTTTTTTTTTTTTTTTTAGTCTTTGGTCTGTCTCCTTAGGCAGGGCAACAAAAGCAAAAAATTAAACACATGCAACTATATCAAACTAAAAAATCCATTACACAGTGAAGGAAATCAACAAAATGAAAATGAACTGTACAAAATGGGAGAAGATATTGGCAAATGATATATCCCATAAGAGGTTAATATAAAAAATATGTAAAGAACTCATACGACTCAACAGACACACACAAATCCAATTTAAAAATAGAACTGAATAAATATTTTTTCCAAAGAAGACATTAATATGACCAAAAGCACATGAAAAGATGTTCAATATCATTAATGATCAGGAAAATGCAAATCAAAACCATAATGACCTATGACCTCACACCTGTCAGAATGGCTTGGTAAGAAATAAGTGTTGGTGAGGATATGAAGTAAAGGGACATCTCATGCAATATTCATGGGAATGTGAAATGGTGCAATCACTATAGAAAACATTATGGAGGTGCCAGAAGAAATTAAAAATTAAACTACCATTTAATCCAGGAATTCCATATCTAGGTGTTTATCTGAAGAAAAAGAAAGCATTAATTTGAAAAGATATACACACTCATATATTTATTCCAGCACTGTTTATAATAGCCAAGATATGGTTATTCATATTAATATATATTTAATATACATATATATTTAATTTATAATCAAATATTATATATATAATATATTTAATAATATATAGTATATATTAAATATATAAATATATGTATTTAATATAAATATATATTTTATATATAACATTTATATATGTTTAATATATATACTTACTATATATATATATATATATATATCTGTATATATGAATTTTATGTATTATAAGTGAAAATGGAATCTTGCCATTGTGTCAGAGGGGAGGACCCAGAGGGTATTATGCTGAGTGAGATAAGTCAGACAGAGTATAGTAAATACCATATGATCTCACTTATATGTGGAATCTGAATAAAAACAAAGCAATTGAACAATATAAAACAGAAATACACTCATAAATATAAGGAACAAACTGGTGTTTGCCAGAGTGGAAGAGTGTGGGGTAATGGATGAGATAGCTGAAGAGGACTAAAAAGCATAGATTTCCAGTATAAAATAAGTACATTATAGGAATGAAAGCTACAGCATAGGGAGTATAGTCAATAATACTAATAACTTTATATAATTACTGATTTAACTATACCTATAATGGTGATTATTTCAGAATGTGAACATTGAATCACTATGTTGCACACCCAAAACTAATATAGTATTATATATCAAATTTAATTTAACAATAAGTAAGTAAATAAACCAAGCAAGTAAGCATGGCTGAAAACTTCTAGAACATGGAAAGAGAAGTAGACATCAATAAGGAACACCAAGATACCTTATAATTGTCTAAATTAATTTAAAAAAGAAAGAATTTTAAGACCAGCAGCAGATTTCTCAACAGTAACTTTTCAGTCCAGGAGAGAATGGGATGACATATTTAAAAATAGAAAGTGGGGCACCTGGGTGGCTCAGTGGGTTAAAGCCTCTGCCTTCAGCTCAGGTCATGATCCCAGGGTCCTGGCATTGAGCCCCACATTGGGCTTTTTGCTCAGTAGGGAGCCTGCTTTCTCTTCTCTCTCCCTGCCTGCCTCTCTGCCTACTTGTGATCTCTGTCTATCAAATAAAAAAAAAAAAAAAAATAGAAACTTGTCAACCAAAACTTGTGTCCCTGGAGAAGTTATTTTTCAGAAATGAAGAAAAAATAGTCTCTCAAACAAAATCTGAAGGAGTTCATTACCACCAATCGCATAAGAAATGCTAGAGGGAGTTACTTGAGTTGAAGTAAGAGAATGCTAATTAACATTATAGTAACATAAAAAAAGTAGCATAAATCTGTTATTGTAAATATATAATCATAGTTAGACCCTGTAATATCATAATAGAGGTAGCTAATTCACTTAAAACCCTCATTTAAAAGTTAAAAAAAAGGAACATGGTAAAAATAGCCATAACTACAATATGTTATTAGTTATGCAATATATATATTTTAAATTATGTATGTTATAACAGCAATAATCTAAAGTATGAAGGGAAGTGAAAGTGCAAAGCTTATGATTTCTATTGAAATTAATCTGTTATTTGCTTAAAATTGGATATTATAAGTTTAAGATATTTTATGCAAGGCTCATTACAACCTCAAGGGAAAATCCTGTAGTAATTACACAAAAGAACATGATAAAAAATCAAAATCATACTGATATCAAAAGACATCAAAATAATATAGAAAAGGCAACAGGCTAAGAAATAAGGAGGAATGGATCTGCAAAACTGGAAAGCAATTAACAGTCTTTATGTATTAATAATTAAACATAAATAGCTTAAATTCTTCTATTAAAAGACCTGAAATGGCTGAATTGATTAAAAAAAAAAAAAAGCAACAATATGCAGCCTAAAAGAGATTCAGTTTAGCCTTGAAGACAGACTGACTGAGAGTAATGGGATGGAAAAATACATTTTAAGCAAATGGTAGCCAAATAGAAAAGTAGGAATAACTATATTTATATCAGAAGAAATATACTTTAAAATAAAAATTATAAAAAGAGACAAGAAGGTTATTATATAATAATAAAGAGGTCAACACATTAAGAGATACAATTGTAAATATTTATGTACCCAACATTGAGGCACCTAAATATATAAAGCAAAAAATAACTGATCTAAAGGGAGAAATAAGCAGTAGTACAATAATAGTTGGAGACTTTGATATCCCATTCTCAACAATAGATAGATCATCTAGACAATCAATCAATAAAAAGCATATTTGAATTCTATAGACAAAGGACCTAATAGACATAAATAGAACATTCTACACAACAGCAGAAAATTATTTTTCTCATATGCACATGAAACAATTGTTAGACTGTATTTTAGGCTACAAAAGTAGTCTTATAAATTTAGTAAGATTGATATCATACCAAATATCTTCTCTGATCACAATGGCAGGAAACTACAAATCAGTAAGATGGACGGACGATAACTAAAAAATTCACAAACACATGGATATTAAGCAACTTTCACAAACAACCAATGTATTAAAGAAGAACCACAATTAGAGTTGTTTTTTGAAATGATAAACAAAATTGACAAACCTTAGATAGATTAACCAAGGAGAAAAAGGACCTAAATCAATAAAAATATGAATTAGAAAGAAGATACTAAAACTGACAACACAGAAATTCAAAGGGTCATAAGAGACTACTCTGAACAATTGTACACCAACAAACTGGGCAACTTAAAATAAATGGAAAAATTCTTAGAAACTTACAATTTATGAAGACTGAGAAAGAGAAAATCTTAATAGACCAATTACTGGCAAGAAGATTGAATCAGTAATCAAAAAATCTCCCAGCAAAGAAAAGCGTACAACCAGAGGGCTTCACCAGTGAGTTTTGGCAAAAATTTAAAGAATTAACACCAATGTTTCTCAAACTCTTCCAAAGAGTTAAACAGAAAGGAACTCTGAAACTCGTTTTAACAAGGCCAACATATACCAACACCAGAAAGGGACATTAGTAGAAAACTACAATATCTTTTATATATATGGATGTGATATTCTCAATAAAATATTAGCAAAGTGAGTTCACCAGCACATTAACAAGATCACTCACCATGATCTAGTGAGACCAGCAGCAGATTTCTAGTGAGATTTATTCCTAAGATGCAAGCATGATTCAACATATGCAAATCAATGTGATATACCACATTGATACAAAGGAAAAAAAAAAGAATCATATGATCATCTCAGTAGTTGCAGAAAAAGCATTTGACAAAGTTCAACATCCATTCATTAAAAATAAAAGCCTTTACAAATTAGGCATAGAAGGAACATACCTTAACATAATAAAGTCCATATATGACAAGCCCATAGCTGATATCACTCTCAAAAGTGAAAGTTTGAAATCTTTTATTTTAGGACTAGGGATAAGACAAAGGTGTCCATTCTCATCATCCATATTCAACATACCACTGTATATCTAGACTATCTAGATACCACAAGTCCTATCTAGACTAATCAGACAAGGAAAAAAAAAACAGGTTATCAGAATTACAAAGAAAGAATTAAATTGTCTCTATTTGCAGACGACATTTTTACATATAGAAAATCCTAAAGATTCAACCAAAAAATTTAGATGTACTCAATGAACTCAATAATGTTCCAGGATACAAAATTAAAACACAGAGGGCACCTGGGTGGCTTAGTTGGTTAAGCATCTGCCTTCAGCTCAAATCATGATCCCAGGATCCTGGAATTGAGTCTCACATCTGGCTCCCTACTCTGCGTGGAATCTGCTTCTCCCTCTGCCTCTGTCTCACATGAATAAATAAATAAGAAAAATCCAAAATTAAGTAGCATTTTAACAAAAATGAATTTTCTGAGGAATAAAGAAATTAATCCCATTTGCATTTACAAGTGCATTGAAAACAATTAAATACATAGATGTAAATGTATAGAGATAAAAGATCTCTACTGAAAACTATAAGACACTGGTGAAGGAAACTGAATAAGATACAATCAAATGGATGAGGTGCCTGGGTTGCTTAGTTAGCCCTTTGACTCGATTTTGGCTCAGGTCATGCTCTTAGTTAATGTCCTGAGATTGAGCTCCACATTGGACTGGTATCCTGCATAAGATTCTCTCTCCTTCCCTCTCCCTTTGCCCTTCCTCCTGCTCTCTCTCTCTCTAAAATAAATACTTAAATCTTAAAAAAAAAAAAAAAGATTAAGTACTAGAGATGTAATATACACATGAGGACTACAGTTAACCCTGCTGTATGGGATGCAAGAAAAATATTGAGACATGATAGGGAGAATTTTTTTTTCCTTTTTTTTTTAACTGTATGAAACAATGGATGTTAATGAACCTATGATAATCATTACACAATATATATAAATCAAACCATCATGCTATATGCCTTAAACTTATACAACAATTATGCCAATTATTTCTCAATAAATGTGGAAGATATAGCTTCTATGAGATTGTGTTCAGACAATCCTGAGGCATATCCTCCAATACCTAAACAATGCATAGTTTTCCAGTATAGAAAAACTTTTTCCCACGTATACTTTAGTTAAACATGAGTTTTGAAGCTTCAGCACAGCAAAGTAAACAGTCAACAAAACAAAGAGGCAGCCCAAGGAATGGGAGAAGATATTTGCAAATGACAGTACAGCCAAAAGGTTGATAGGATCTATAAAGAACTTCTCAAACTCAACACACCCAAAACAGATAATCATATCAACAAATGGGCAGAAGATATGAACAGAAACTTCTCCAATTAAAACATACAAATGGCTATCAGACACATGAAAAGATGTCCATCATCACTAGCCATTCAGGGAGATTCAAATTAAAACCACATGAGATACCACCTTACACCAGTTAGAATGGCCAAAATTAGCAAGACAGGAAACAACATGTATTGGAGAGGATGTGGAGAAAGGGGAACCCTCTTACACTGTTGATGGGAATGCAAGTTGATGTAGCCAATTTGGAGAACAATGTGGAGATTCCTTAAGAAATTAAAAATAGAGCTTCCCTATGACCCTGCATTTGCACCACTGGGTATTTACCCCAAAGATACAGATGTAGTGAAAAGAAGGGCCATCTGTACCCCAATGTTTATAGCAGTAATGGCCACGGTCGCCAAACTGTGGAAAGAACCAATATGCCCTCAATGGACGAATGGATAATGAAGATGTTGTCCATATACACTATGGAGTATTATGCCTCCATCAGAGAGGATGCATACCCAACT
This sequence comes from Mustela lutreola, assembly GCF_030435805.1. Lineage (NCBI taxonomy): Eukaryota > Metazoa > Chordata > Mammalia > Carnivora > Mustelidae > Mustela > Mustela lutreola. Next base: position 174,279,937 of record NC_081291.1, on the reverse strand, counting down.
TTTGTATCAACATGGCCGGAAGAGATCATGATTTGTTGATTATTGTATGATTATTATCAACTGGAAGAGATTATGCTGAGTGAAATAAGTCAAGCAGAGAGAGTCAATTATCATATGGTTTCACTTATTTGTGGAGCATAACAAATAGCATGGAGGACATGGGGAGATGGAGAGGAGCAGGGAGTTGAGGGAAATTGGAAGGGGAGGTGAACCATGAGAGACTATGGACTCTGAAAAACAACCCGAGGGTTTTGAAGGGGCAGGGGGTGGGAATTTTGGAGAACCAGGTGGTGGGTATTAAGGCAGGCATGTATTGCATGGGGCACTGGGTGTGGTGCAAAAACAATGAATACTGTTACGCTGAATAGAAATTAAAAACAAACAAACAAACAACAACATGAGTTTTGTGTAGAAAAAACTAATTGAGTGACCAAAGTTCCTAAGAATTCCTCAGCACAATTCGCACATTGTTTTGGTGAATCCTAACTTTTATTTCTTTATATCTCAAGCTCTCAAGGTCACTGCATACCCAGCAGACACAAAGATTGCCTATTTTCCCCCTCCCTGAATGTTCCCTATTACCACCAAAGACATTGCTAATTCAATCCAAATTGAAATCTGTCATATATTTTATGAAGCAAGATACATTTTACCAATTTTATTTTATTTTATTCTATTCTATTTTATTTTTCAGAAAATGGAACTGAGACACAAAGAGCTAGTGTGGGTAATCTGATATGGGGTATAGGTATGACTAGACACCTATCAGAGACCTTCAAGTTATGCTTTCTTTACCTTGAAATATGCAATTGCATTTATGTCCATGATCCCCTCTCAAGAATAATATCTTACTAAATATAATTATGGCAAAATTTAGAAGGATTTGAAGTAGAAACCAAAGCAAATAACGTTCCTGGATGAAAAAAAAAAAAAACCACAACTAACATAGGTTTGAAAAAATGTGTCTAATATTAGCAAGTACTTATTTCCTATTTGGCAATGGGTATTGCATTATAATTTGAGTATTGAATGAATGCTTGGTCATGGTAAGTCATCCTCCTGTTCTCCCTTAGTTTACAGGTTTGTATGTCTATTCATTAGGGTTTTATGTTATTACTTATTTGTATAATCATCTGATCACATATTTTTTAATCTCCAATTCTCCATTAAGGATGCATAATTAGGGAGAGAGATTTAATTTTCAGAATCTGACTAGTACCATTGACTAATACAATATTTATTCTTTCTTTTTGAGGTATCATCTTTTGGGTACCATCTCTTACTCACGGCATTGGAGAAATACTCTATCTCTAATCACAATAGGTGACTGGCACTTAGGTGACTACCAGCCCAGCAGGTTACTGAGCATCTTTCATTCTTGCCCACTGCCTCCCTTGTGAATTCCTACTTTTATGAAAATAAGAGCTTGTCTCACATTTTTTTTTTTTGAGAGACAGTATACATTATGGCTTACTCTCCCACTCCAAATGTCATGTTGTAGTGGTGAAGTTATTAGAATCATTTTTTTCCTCCAAATATACACACATGAGAGGTCATTAACAGTTTCATGAAGAACTTTACTGCAGGCTGATCCTCATTAAGGATAATTTTGCAGGACTCATTGCTTGACATAATTTAGTGTTGGATAAGCAGAGCTGGGGTTCATTTCTCCACAGTCATATGTTTTAACCATCATCACAATTATATATAATGCATATTTATTCACATATTTATTAAGTATTATTATAACTACTAGTTGTAATGTTTTCAATGGGCACTGGGAAGGATACAAAAGTATATAAAATATTTTAAAATGAACTTATAATAAAATAATGGTGATATGTCTGGAAATTGCTATTAAAGGCAGCATGCTTTACTGTATAAGAGTACTGTTACCAGTCAGTACTCTAGGGTTCCAGGGAGATTTCATGCCTTTATCTTTCACATGGTTTGGGTTGACCTTTGAGGGATGAGTGAGATTTTGAGAGTCAGAGACAATATCATAAGTAGACATGTATAATTAGTCAAAGCTGGTGAAGCTTAAAAGATGTTAAGAGAAACGGAAGTCACTCATTTAATTGTAGGGTAGGTTATATCTAGGAGGTTAGGATAGTATATTTCTAAAACCAGAGAAAGGAAGAAAGGGAGGAACTTCAGTAACTCTATTGAGAATTTATAGTTTTTAACATAAGCAGTAGGGTGTCACTGAAACAGTAAATGCAAGGAATTGGTATACTGTGTATAACTATTTTAGAAGGGTTGATCTGTTGGCATTGGGTAAGACAGACTGTGAAGGGCTGGCATAAGAATAGAGCAAGGGAGTCCAAAGGGGGAGATGACTGCTTGTATGTAAAATAAGGTAAAAAGTGAAAGACTGATTTGGATGAACATATGTTTTGTTTGTTTGTTTTTTATTTTATTATGTTATGTTAGTCAACTCCAAATAGTATAGCATTAGTTTTTGATGTAGTGGTCCATGATTCATTGTTTTGGTTTTAGATGTCAGGAGGAAGTATGGCAGAAGTAGAAAAGTCATGGAAAAGTATGCATGGAAAGGAAAAAAATAATTTAGGACTTGCTGAAATTCAGTATCCTAGGACATCTATACCAATGTGTGTAACTAGAAATATAATTAAATTCTAAGTGGTAGGAAGGGTTAATAATAAAGATTTGGAAATCTTCAATATATAACTTAACATTGAATTTATGAGACCACATTAAATTATTTAGTAACATACATTTATGCACATTTATGAACACATTTTCTTCTAAGCTCCAAAACCAACTCTGCACATTAAAATAATACCTCATTCATTTGAACTACTCAAATAAGAATTTGTGATAATTTGAAAGCAGCTATGCCATCTGTGAAAAACAGAACTTGCCAAGTAAATCCACAGGGTAATCAAATTTGTAGATTGGGGAAGGAATAGTAAACTACTCAGGAGAACAAATTGTTTTCAAATATTTAAATGTGTTAGAGGAAAGCAGTCATTAAAAAAAAAAGGAAGAATCACATATCTTATTTAATAGACTGCAAACTTTCAGAGGTCAAGAAAAACATTTTATATATAGATCTGACATATGATTGAAATACCTTGAGTATTATAAAATATTTGTTCACTGAAAAAGTAACGGTCTACATTATTTCAAGTATTCCTTCCAATGCACACAGTAGATAAACAGCAAACCTGCAGAGGCTATCAGACATGTGACAGAGCACTGATATAACACTTAACATATATGTGACTTTGAAAAAATAAACTTTTAAGCGTAATTATCATAATAGCTATTTCATAGGTTTATAATGAAGGATAAATAAAATGATTTATATAAATAAAGTAATGGAAATATAGTTTATTTTCAGTAAATCTAAGAAGAAAACAATTCAATTTGATAATGTATATTACTAGAAAATCTCTGTTCCTTCCACTCTAGACTCATTCTTCTCCTAAAAAGGATGTAGATAGCTGTGTGTTGACTAGGTTAAAATAATACTGAGTGGTTTACACTGTCATTCAGTGGAACTTCCACTATTCTGAAAAACAAAGTTGGCATCCACACATGGGTAAATTTTAGTAGGCTTTGTCTTTTCCATGAGAGTCTGGAGAACAAAGCTTTAGAGGTATCTCTGCTTTGGGATCTGTCCTTCCATAAGGATACCTGGGGTAAAATTCTAGGAGAGTTCCATTCCAGCTATGGGACAGTAGGCCAGGGCCAGGGGGAGGTTGGAGAGGGGCACATTTTATATCTTTCTTTACCTATGTTGTTCATGAGCTGGCTTTCTAAAGGTTGGTATACTCTTCCTGGACTGGTCTTGTGTGCCACCAAAACTGTGGTAGTTTAGTTGACAATTACGGACTGAGGGAAAAATTTTTTGAAAGAGGCTGCTCTACCATTTTCAATTCCTTTGAATTGACTCTAGTCTGAGTAAAAGCAGTCTTCCTATGTGTCCAGTCAAGACGTAAGAGAGAATATACAGCATTTGTGGCCAGACTTCATAGTAGAATTAAAGGTAGGGGAAATGGAGAAATTAACATGACTTCACTAAACTAGAAATTTGAGTTATTTTATCTCTTCCAATCTTTATTATATATTCATATAGTCATTGGTTCCCTTTGCAATAAGGTACTTTGTTAGTTTAGTTTCTGTAATGATATGTATACAAAACCAGATAAACTATCTATAATAAGAATTCATAATTTATCTATAATACTGTGTGTTCCATAAATATTTATTGAGTATATTCTTTCTGTAAGTCAATATGTTAAGAATTCTGAAGCAAGACAAAAGGAATTTGATATGTATTGCCTTTATGAAATTTTCAGTATTAAAATGAAAGATAGTCACATAAATAATACAGTAAGATGAGGGTAAATAGTATTTTAAAATTTGAGAAAGATGATGACATTAACATAAAAATAGGTACCATAGCTCCTTGAAATACAAGGTGAAGAATTCAGTATAGACACAAGTTTGAGATGAAAGTAACATAAATTGGTAGAGATATTTAATAATCAGTTGGAAATGAAATTGTATGAAAGATCAGTGTTAGAGCAGAGCAAGCTATGGAGTTTATAACCCCAAAGTAAACAAATTCATTAGTGTTAAATGTAAATGAAGACTTTTTCTTGGATAGGAGAGTAATATACTTTTTAAACAGGCTCTCATATGATTCTTTGGCAATTCATTCCTTGAGAAATTATTGAGCATCCAATATGTGTCATGTTATGTGAGATATTGTAGTGAACAAAATCATCTACAATCCTGGCCACAAAGAGCTAGCAGTCTAATAAATGACACAAAAATGAGCAAATGAAAAAAATATGTATATTATATGGAGATAAGTTTGAAGAAAATAAAGCAATGTAATAAGGCAGGGAGCACTTGGGATTAGGAAGGAGGATTTCTAATTTGTATAGAAAGTTGCTGAGAAAATTACAAAGCTTGAAGAATATGGAATATGTGAATATCTAGAGAGAACATTTCCAGAAGAGGGAATAGGGCATGTAAATTCCCTAAGGTGGAAACATGTTTGGAATATTTCTGTTTAAAAAAATACCAACGAGGTCAACACAACTGAAATGCAGTCATCAAGGGTGAGAGGAGTGAATGCGTACAGAAATTAATTTGGGAGTGAGGGGGATATATTAAATAGAAATATATTGTAAGAATGTTGACTCTTTCTGTAAATGATAAGTGTGTGAGATGTCATTTTGAGCAGAAGGGTAAGTATGATCTAATTATAGTCCTACTGTGTGTACAGTGGATACAAGGAGACAAAAGACAATGCCAGGAGAGGAGATAAAAGTTGGTGGTTTTTTTTTTTTTTTTCTGAATTTAGTCTTGTAAGTTTCCCTTTCCTCAATAAAACATATTCCTTAACCCATGTTGTGTGACATGGACTTCTACTCTCCACACAATGAAAGGATATGGTATATTTTTTTGAAAAATGCTATAGTATTCTCTTCTCTGAATCCATATTTCTTTGAAATGTAATTTTTCAGGTTCCCATAAAGATGCAGAAATTTTTTTTGACTCTCATTCTGGGCTTATTTTAACCAGCAGAATGTGGGGAAAGTGACATTGTGCCACCTTTGGTGATACAAGAAGCTTGGCAAACTTTGGCTTTTTATTTAAGTATCTTGTGTAGATGAGGCTATTCTGGATATGCCAACAATTTACCATCTTACTAGAGAAGCATGAATGAGCCAATAAAAATTAGCAAAAATTCCCAGATGACTGTAGGCTTATGATAAAAACAAATGTTCTTTTATGTCACTATGTTTTGGTCTGTTCTGTTACACAGCAGTATATAACCCTTATAGAGAACATATAGAAAATGCCTTTGAGCTTTCCATAAAGGTATAAAGAGAAATAGAGAAGCAGTTGAAGGGAGATATGGGACCAAGATGGTATTTTTTTTAAAAACCTTAAAATAAATTAAAATTTACTTTATATACTATTGTAAAGTGAAAGGCAAAAATAATTTGGAATATAAAGTAATTAGAATATAAATTCCTTAATGACAGGAATTTTTGAGGTTTCTTCCTTTCACAATTTCTATCTTCAGTGTTTAAAATAGTATCTGGCATACAGGATAAGGGAACATAAAAGTATATCTCTGTATGAATGATCCAATAATGTTTTAAATTCTGTATATCAAATATCAAACTATTAAGGTTATCCATAAGAATTTGTCCTTCTCAAACATGTACTCATTAGTTTCATTTTCATCTTTTCTTTATTTAACAAATATATATTTGTTAAGTGAGTTGTAAATGCCAGATGCCTAGTTAAGTGCTGAGAATACAGCACAGATCCTAAGAAACAAGGCCCATTCCTTCCTAAACTTGCTTTCTTACCATAGAAGAGAAATAAGAGTAGAAAAAAAAAAACAGAAATATTTAATTAGCTACAATTGTGAGAAATAATATTAATAGTAGTTAGTATTTAACATGAGTATTTAATAATAAATATTATTATTCTTCAGTTGCATCAACTAGAAATTTAAGAAAATCTTCTATTCCTCTTCTCTCATCTCCTATACTCAATGATAAAATCAATTTAGATTATAAAGTATCTCTTTTTTTAATATTTTATTTATTTAGATTATAAACTATTTCTTAAATGTCCATTTTCATTGCTTTTATCAGGGGCCAGGACTTAATACCTGTTTCTTGAACTATTTCAAAAGCTTTCCAATCATCTTTCTTCACCTACATTTCTCTTATGTGTATCAAGTCTGTCCTGTGCTAGAATCCCCAAGATATAAAGTTTCTCTGTATGGTCGTTCAACATCTAGCCCCAAATTAATTTTACAAACTCTTCTTTTTTTTTTCATTTTATAATTTTTTATTTTTTATACACATTTATTTTTATCCCCAGGGGTACAGGTCTGTGAATCACCAGGTTTACACACTTCACAGCACTCACCAAAGCACATACTCTTTTTAAATGCATTCCTTTACCTCTAACTTAACTTGATTCATAAATTCATTTTCAATACAGTCCCTCATTTTCAAACTTAAATGGATTTAGAATACTCATTATTCAGAAAATAATACATAATTTACATGATCTATGCCTTTGTTAAGGGTGGTTCCTCTTCCTCAAAACTGATAATCTTTCTTTTAACTACTAAAATTGTCTGCATTCTTTAATAGGCTAATATAATTCCATCATTTCCATGTTATTCATATTGACCTTATTATTTATAATTATTAATTGTTTTCTGATCTTATTTTTAATTCTTGACTATAAAATGTGCCATGCTTCACTTTGCATTGTATTTTAATATTTCCAAATGCATTTCAACCTCTATATTGTGTAATTACATGGCAAAAATTACACTTTAATCATATTTAATATCCTATTCTGGTCCACTGTACTCACTAGATGTTCAATACCTAGTTCCAAATTTATTGATTTTCAAATGCCACATCAATTGTAATTTCTTAGCTAGCAATCAATTGTCATAACCCAGAAATTTTTAAGTATTCATAAATAGTATAAGACCATTTAAAAATATGAGCTAATTGCAGTTGTTATTAATAAGGGCAAGGACTCTAAGTGATACAATCTACAGAAGACAACTTTGAGTACAAAGAAGGTTAGTTGATGCGTTAGTTGATGGGAAGCGGGCCATTGAGGTGTGGGAATGGCAAATGGAGAATACCTGTACTATTTCAAAGCATCAGAAATTACAGCAATATTTCTAAATCTTTTCCCACTGTTGAAAAGCATAATTGATCTCATTTAAGTATATACTCATATCTATACAGTATTTTCCATGTTTTTGAAATTTTCAGCAGTAATTATCTCTTAGATAAAAGGAGACCCCATATTTCCTTGTAATGGTTAAAAGTTGGGGGGGGGATGAGAAATCTAAGCCATTTTCTTTGGAAGATGAATGGAAACAAAAAGCAGTAATGCAAAAGATGGATACTTTAAACTAGGCAATGTTACTTTGCTGTATTTGTGATTGTAATTTATAATCACTTAATATGCAAAGATTATCATTTGTCTGATTAATATTACTCCTACCTCAAAGGCTGTTTTTGCATCTGCAGCAGGACAGCTGAATGTGGACAGAAAAAAACACTGTACTGTTTTGACTTTTTATTTGATTTTAAATTTAAGACAGTTCATCTTTATCTTTCTTTCTTTCTTTCTTTCTTTCTTTCTTTCTTTGTCAGAGAGAGAGAGCGAGAGCGAGCACAAGCAGACAGAGTGGAAGGCAGAGTCAGAGGGAGAAGCAGGCTCCCCACGGAGCAAGGAGCCTGATGTGGGACTCCATCCCAGGATGCTGGGATCATGACCTGAGCCGAAGGCAGCTGCTTAACCAACTGAGCCACCCAGGTGTCCCAAGACAGTTCATCTTTAATACTGCTGTGCAATCCTGCCACATTTATCCCCCAAGTCTTTTGACTCATCTCTCCCCATCTAAAATTTGACTGTTTCCAGGCTAGGTCCTGGTATCTGTTCTCTTCTTTACTTATACATGACCCTTTATATATCATTCCATCTTGCACCTTTAAATTTCTTTTGTTTTTGCTGATATGCATATTTTCATATCCACTTGAAACCTGTTTTCTGACCTACTGACTTCTATATAACTACCTATTCAACATCTTGATCTGTATGTCTATTAAACATCTCACATCCAGCATGTCCAAACATGTTTCTCCAACCCTATTTCTTCTCTAATCACCTCTACACTGTGAACAAACTCATTCCAGTTGATCAGATCAAAAATACTTTTTAAAATTAGATCCTGTATCAGCAAATCTGTTAGCTCTACTTTCAAAATATAAACATAATCAACCTGTCTCATGTCACTGGCATTGATTGTTACCATCATGGTCCTAGTCAATGTCTACTCTTTCCTAAAAATATTCCTATTACTCCAAGTGATTGAAACAATTATAAATGTATTGTATCTCAGCTCCAAATCAATCCTTTGGTACCTAATCTGTGATAATACACTGGATCTTTTAGGCATTACTCCTTTATAATGAGCAAGGTATTAATCTCTGTCAGTAGAGGATGTTGGTTGGAGGGACATATCACAGAAGAAAAGGACTCCCACCACCACCATTCCCTTGTGTTATGTTTTTGCAAAATACTACTGTCACATGCTCTGCCAGTGGTGTGGGGATATAAAGACATTTGGTGGTGCTGTTCCCAGCCATGTGCCCTGTATACATCTTACTGTGTTGACCACCTTCCTGCTGCCCTTCCAATACAGAGACTTCATGTTCCAGGCTTCACCCATGACTGCTCTCAGACTCCCCCTGCATGCCTGACCATCAGCCTTAGCTTGTTTGTGCCCGGCTTTAGCTTGCTTACCCAGTGACTGTGAACCAGTCCTGTCCTTAACAACCCAATAAACTTCTTAACTATATAGTGGGCTACAACCATTTCTTCTATGAAGTATGACTTCTATTTGAGCAGAGGGCCCCCACCCCCTTCTAAGTTTGTTCTTCCTTAGGTCTGCTCTCTTAGCCTTTACCCTTTAGAGCTCTCTTTACTTAATATTTACTCTCTCATTGATTCAGAGGTAATAATTCTCTCTTTAAAGAGTTTATTTATTTAACTGGGGTACGGGAGAACACAGAGAGAGGTAACACAAGCAGGGGAGTGAGAGAGGGAGAAGCAGATTCTGCACTGAGCAGAGAGCCCAATGTGGGGCTTGATCCGAGGACCCAGGATCATGACCTGAGCTGAAGGCAGAGGCTTAATTGACTGAGTCACCCAGGTTTCCCAATAATTCTTTATATTAAACTTATGCTGTTCAAATGGCTGTATCCTTTCAATCACCTCACTGAACTCAGACTGATAACATTGTTCTCCCTGCTTCTGTTAGTTTCACCCTATAGTCTCTTCACCCTATAGTCTCTTTAACAGCAAAGAGATTCTCTGAAGATTTAGGCTTCAGATTAGGCCATTCCTCAGATCCAAGCCCTCCAATAAGTTCCTATTTCATACAGAGTATGTCAAGGAGGCATTTATTATTTGACTCTCCCAATACCCTTCTGACATCTATCCTTGCTCTCTCTGGTACACTGGCTTCCTTGCTTTTCCTTAAAAAAATTACACCAAGATGCTATTATTTTAATATTTTGACACTACTATATGCCAAGCATATAGTGTCAAAAGTTTCAAGCAAAACTTGAAATGTTTTGGCCAAATGTCCACATGCCTCATTACTTAATTTCCCCTTGTTCTTTTCTCAAATTTTCCTTCTCTGAGATGGTTTTTCCTGGACACTGTATATAAAAATAGCAGTTACTATACATCCTCATCTTACACCATCCCAGCACATGGTCTCTCTAACCTTGATCTTCATGATACTTAGGCCTATATTAAAAAAAAAAAAAATTGTTGGCTTTAATAGCAATGCAAGGTAGAAATTTTATTTTCTATACTACTATTGCCCCAAGACCTAAATAATTCCTGGAACATAGAAAGTGCTCAGTACATATTTGTTGATGAGTGAATTTACTTTGGAGATTATATTTTGAGGCCTTCAGGATGATAAAGACATATACTATCATTTTGGCTCTTACCATAATGGGATCTTATTTATTTTTAGTTATAAGTCATTTGAGGATGAGGACAATATTCTAGTCATATCCTTCTTTCTGATTGTAAGCATGGTTATGTACATTATGTGTCAACTTGTCCACTTTAAAAAAAATCAAATTTACTAATATATAATTTACAAATAAACTCAAAAGATATTTAAAGCATACTTTGTGTTGAGTTGATATACGTATACATTGTGGAAGGATTCATCCCATCTAGTTAATTAACACATCCATCACCTCACTTTTTATTGTTGTTGAGAACATATAAGTTCTACTCACTTAACAAATTTTAATTCTACAACTCAGGGTTATAAGGTCATAGTCACCATGTTTTATATTACACTCTCAGACACTGCTCATCTTATAAATAAATGTTATTTGCTTTTACCAACTTCTATTTCTCTCCCCAGCCCCTGCCCTTACAGATCCTTTTTTTTTTTTTTTAAGATGCTACCTTTAACTATGAGATATGCCATGTAGACTTTGTCTTTCTCTGTCTACCTTATTTCACTTATTTTGGCCTCAAGGTCCATCTAGGTTTCTGCAAATGTTGACATTCCCTTGTTTCTTACGGCTGAATAATACTCCATTGTATAATATTCATATATTCCTTATCTACTCATCCATTGATAGACACTTAGGTAACAACCTAAATGGCTAATATGAATAATGCTTCAGTGAACATGGGAGTGCAGATAACTCCGATATCCTATTTCAATTTCCTTCATATATATAACCAGAAGAGGGATTGCTGGGTCATATGATAGTTCTATTTGTAATTTCTTGAGGAACCTCCATACTGTTTACAATCCATTTTAATCCAGGTGAAATTGGTAAGAAATAGCCTTAAAAATGTAATCTTTACATATTTAATTTTTAATAGCTTGCTGTAGATACTGCCTCTTTGTCTAATACAACTACAAAATGTCCTATTTCCATTGTAATGGTTGTTCAAAATATTTTTTTTCTCTGACTTTTTGTTAAGTGAACCTAAGTATATTCAAAATCTTCTACCTGGGGAGGAGCAAGATGGTGGGGAAGTAAGAAACCTAATATCATCAGGTCCCAGGAGTTCAGTTAGATAGTTATCAAACCATTCTGAACACCTCCAAACTCAACAGGAGATCAAAGAGAAGAAGAGCAGCAATTCTAAGAACAGAAAATCAACTACTTTCTGGAAGGTAGGACATTAGGAGAAGTGAATGCAAGGTGACATACAGGAAGATAGACCATGGAAGGAGAGGCCAGCTTATGGCAAGGAGTAGAGCAGTGAAGCATCAAATCGGAACATTAAGAAGTCTGCTCCACTGAGGCATGTGGCTTTGGAGGTTAAACAGGGAGTGGAGCCCTCACTGAGAGAGTGTGATCTCAAGATCTGTGGTGTTACAAAAAGACTGAGGGTGTCTGAGTGTGGCAGAGCTGCTAGGTATCAGGGTGGGGAATCCAGCTGCAGAGAAGGAAGCAAGGAAGGGGCTCTCAGCTCATGGTTTATTTTAAACCATGATCTGAGGCATAGTCAGGCCACTGCTCTTCTAGTAGGGATCCCACAAGAGGAAGATCTTCCTCCTTCCTCCTGTGGAAGGAGTGGTGCAGGAGCACACTGCAGGCATCTGCTGGGTTTGGAAACTTTAAAGGGGGCCATGCGCAAGAGAAAGAAACTAGTCACTAGTTGGGTAAGTATGGAATGTAAAGAAACTAGTCACTAGTCACATGCTGGGTAAGTATGGAAAGCAAAGAAACTAGTCACTAGTCACATGCTGGGCAAGTATGGAATGCAGCTGGAGACAAGGGAGACAGGAGTGATTGACTGCTTTTCTCTCTGGGCACACTGAGGAGTGGGGCTCTGAGCTCTTAGTTTCTCTGTGGCTGGAGAGTGGGAGGCCACCATTTTCATTCCTGCCCTCCAAAGCTTTATGGAAAGTGTTCAGGGAATAAAACCAAACCAAAGCAGATTACTTAGCCTGGCCCCTGGCAAGGACAGTGCAATTCTGCCTTAGGCAAAAACATTTGAGAATCACTGTACCAGGTCCTTCCCCCAGAAGATAAGAATAAGCAGCCAAGACCAATTTCACTGATCAATGAGAACTACAGAACTCCAGAGCTAGGATAATACAACTCAGAATTCATGGCTTTTTTCCCATGATTCTTAAGTCTTTCAAAGTTTGTTTGTTTGTTTATTTATTTATTTATTGACAGACAGAGATCACAAGTAGGCAGAGAGGCAGGCAGAGAGAGAGGAAGGGAAGCAGGCTCACTGAGCAGGACCCTGTGATCACAGGACCCTGTGATCATGACCTGGGCCAAAGTCAGAGGCTTTAACTCACTAAGCCACCCAGGCACCCTCAAAGTTAAATTTTTTAATTTTACTTTTTTCTGAATCTATTTTCTTAAATTTTTCCTCTTTCCTATTTTAAACTTTTTCAACTATTTTACCTTATAAATACCCTTTAAAAATATTTTCAAATTTTCATTGTTATAGACATATTCTATCCCTTCATTGGATTTAGCTTTATTTTTTGTATACATATAGGGTTTTCTTTCTTTAAAATTTTGGGATACAGTTTCTTCTAACAGATCAAAATATACCCAAAATCTAGTGCATGGTTTTGTTCTAGTCTCCAGTCTGATCACGTCTTTCCTTTTTTTTTCCCCATTTTCAACAAAATTCTTATTAATTCCTTTTTTAGAATCTTTTTAAATTTTCATGTTTATAGTCATATTCCATCCCTTCATTGTATTTACCATTATTTCTATATATATAATAAGTTTTGCTTTCCTTAAAATTTTGGGAGGCAGTTTCTTCTAACAGAACAAGATACACCCAGAATCAAGAATCAAGTGTGGCTCTATGGTATTCACCAATCTAATATATATTTCCCCCTCCTTACTTCTTGCCTGTCCTTCCACTGTCCCTGCTTTAGGGTCTCTTCCAATTTTGTTAGTGTATATTTTTTCTGGGGTCAGTGCTACTCTTTTAGTATTTTGTTCTCTCATTCATCCATTCTTATCTGGGTAAAATGACAAGGTGGAAAAACTCACCTCAAAAAAAGAACAAGAGGCAGTACCAATGGCTAGGGACCTAATTACTATGGGCATTAATAAGATGTCATATCTAGAGTTCAGAATGATGATTATCAAGGTGCTACATGGTCTCAAAAAAAGCATGGAAGATACTAGAGAATCCCTTTCTGGAGAAATAAAATCCCTTTCTGGAGAAATAAAAGAACTAAAATCTAACAAAACTGAAATTTTTTTAAAAAAACCTACTAATAAGGTACAATAAAAAATGGAGACTCCTACTGCTAGGATAAATGAGGCAGAAGAGAGAATGATGGAGAATTTAAAAAGCTGGGAAAAAGAGAAACAAACAACTACTGGACCATGAGAGGAGAATTTGAGAAATAAGTGATATCATAAGATGAAACATTATTGGGATATTTGGGATCCCAGAAGAAGAAGAAAGAGAGAGAGGGGCAAAAGGTATACTGGAACAAATTATAGCAGAGAATTACCCTAATTTGGTGAAGGAAACATGTATCAAAATCCTGGAGGCACAGAGAACCCCATCAAAATTAAAAAAAAAAAAAAAATTGGGTCCACACCTCATCATCTAATAGTTAAACTTAAAAGTCTCTGTGACAAAGAGAAAATCCCGAAAGCAGCTCAGAACAAGAGCTCTGTAACATACAATGGTAGAAATATTATATTGGCAGGAGACCTATCCACACAGACCTGGGAGGCCATAAAGCACAGGCATGATATATTCACATCACTAAATGAGAAAAATATGCAGCCAAGAATACTCTGTCCAGCTAGACTGTCATTGAAAATAGAAAGAGAGGGCTCCTGCTTGGCTCATTTGGTTAAGCTGCTGCCTTTGACTCAGGTCATGATCCCAGAGTCCTGGGATCGAGTTCAATATTGGGCTTCACCTGCTCTGCAGGGTACCTGCTTCTCCCTCTCACTCTGCCTCACCCTCTGCTTGTGCTCTCTCTCTCTCTCTCTCAAATAAATTAAAAAAAAAAAAAAAAAAAAAAAGTAGAAGGAGAGGTAAAAAGCTTCCAGGACAAACAGAAACTAAAAGAATTTGCAAACACCAAATAAGCCCTACAGGAAATTTTGAAAGGAATCCTCTAAGAAAAGAGAGCCTAAAAGTAACAGACCTTAAATGAACAGAGACAATAGACAATACACAGTAATGGTCACCTTACAGGCAATACAATGGTACTAAATTCATATCTTTCAATAGTTGCCCTGAATGTAAATGAGCCAAATGCCCCAATCAAAAGACACAGGGTATCAGGATGGATAAAACAAAACAAAGCAAAACAAAAACAAACAAACAAAAACAAGACTTATTGAAACACTGTCTGCAAGAAACTAATTTTAGACCCAAAGACACCTCCAGATTTAAAGTGAGGGGGTGAAAAACAATTTACCATGCTAATGGACATCAAGAGAAATCTGAGATAGCAATCCTTATATCAGATAAATTAGACTTTAAGCCAAAGACTATAATAAGAGATGAGGAAGGACACTATATCATACTCAAAGGGTCTGTCCGACAAGAAGATCTAACAATTTTAAATATCTATGCCCCTAACATGGGAACAGCCAACTATATAAACCAATCAATAACAAAATCAAAGAAACACATCAGCAATAATACAATAATAGTAGGGGACTTTAACACTCCCATCACTGAAATGGACAGATCATCTAAGCAAAAGATCAACAGGGCAATAAGGCTTTAAATGACATACTGGACCAGATGGACATCATAGATATATTCAGAATATTCCATCTCAAAGCACCAGAATATATATTCTTCTCTAGTGAATATGGTACATTCTCCAGAATAGATCACATTATGGGCCACAAATCAGGTCTCAACTGGTACCAAAGAATAGGATCATTCCCTGCATATTTTCAGACCACAATGCTTTGAAATTAGAACTCAACCACAAGAGGAAAGTTGGAAAGAACTCAAATACATGGAGGCTAAAGAGCATCCTACTAAAGAATGAATGAGTCAACCAGGAGATAAAAGAAAAAATTTTTTAAATATCATGGAAGCAAATGAAAATGAAAGCACAACTGTTCAAAATCTGTGGAACACAACAAAGGTTGTCCTGAGAGGAAAGTATATAGCAATGCAAACCTTTCTCAAGAAACAAGAAAGGTCTCAAGTACACAACCTAATCCTACACCTAAAGGAGCTGGATAAAGAACACCAAAGAAAGCCTAAACTCAGCAAGAGAAGATAAATAATAAAGATCAGAGCAGAAATCAATGAAATAGAAACCAAAAGAACAGTAGAAAAGATCAATAAAACTAGGAGCTGGTTCTTTCAAAGAATTAAGACTGATAAACCCCTGGCCAGACTTACCAAAAAGAAAAGAGAAAGGATCCGAATTAATAAAATTGTGAATGAAAAAGGACAGATCACAACCAACATCAAAGAAATACAAACAATTAAAATAATATATTATAAGCAACTATACACCAGCAAATGAGACATATGAACTACCAAAACTGAATCAGGAAGAAATAGAAAACCTGAACAGACCCGTAACCACTAAGGAGATGGAAGAAGTTATTCAAAATCTCCCAGAAAATAAGAGCTCTCAGCCAGATGGTTTCCCAGGGGAATTCTACCAAACATTCAAAGAATTAATACCTATTTTCCTTAAACTTTTCCAAAAAAGTAAAAGTAGAAGGAAAACTTCCAAACTCATTTTATGAGGCCAGCATTAGTTTGATCCTAAAAGCAGACAAAGACCCCATCAAAAGGAGAATTATGGTCTGATATCCTTGATGAATACAGATGAAAAATTCTCATCAAAATACTAGCCACCAGGATCAAACAGTACATTTAAAGGATTATTCACCACAACCAAGTGGGATTAATTCCTGTGCTACAAAGTTGGTTTAAAAATCTGCAAATCAAATAAAAGAAAGAAGAAGAACCACATGGTATTAATTTTTATAGTAGCAGTGTCCACAATAGCCAAACTATGGAAAGAACCTAGATGTCCATCAATAGATGAATGGATAAAGAAGATGTGGTATATAAACACAATGGAATACCATGCAGCCATGAAAAAACACCCATGAAATTCTGCCATTTGCAAAGACATGGATGGAAGTAGAGGGTATTATGCTAAGTGAAATAAGTCAATTAGAGAAAGACAACTATCATATGATATCTCTCATATAAGGAATTTGAAAGGCATGGTGGGGTGTCATGGGAGGACAGGAGGGGAAAAAAATAAATAAATAAAACAAGATGGGACAGGGGAGTGGAGATAAACCATAAGAGAATCTTAATCTCAGCAAACAAACTGAGGGTTGCTATTCAGAGGTGGGGGAGGGAAAGGGTGGTTGGGTTATGGACATTAGGGATAGTATGTGCTATGATGAGTGTTGTGAATTGTTTAAGACTGATGATTCACAGACCTGTACCCCTGAAGCAAATAATACATTATATGTTAATTTAAAAAATCTACCTAATTTTTATGTTGTGGAATAAACCGATGTTAAAGCCACATGGTTTCATGTCAGTCTCATGTTTATGCATTCTTATGTCTTCTGAACTTCACTTTTGGTAAATTATGGATCTTCAAGCCTGTAAAGGAGTACACTAACTTAATTTCCCCTTCTAGATTTAAGGGTAGGAAATGGAATTATGTCAGTAGCAGGGCACATATATAAACTGATTTTTTTTTTCTAGCAATGTTCATTTTCTCAGGAAAAAAAAAAAAAAAAGAGGAAAACTTATATAGTGCCCTGAAGAAAATTATAAATTTTTTGCTGTAAAAAATATAACATTCAAGAATGAATTTTCTTTTTTTGGTTCTTAAGAAATATTTCTGGGATGTCTGAATGACTGCTTCCAAAGGTTATTTTTCTTACTGGTGATTCCAGTTCAGACAGAATAAAATTCAAGAAAGATGCTAGAGGCAAGGTAATTAAATAAAGGGAAGAACAGAAGTGCTGGGCGATAGAATGGAAAAACAATCAAGTTCCAAAATGTTTCTTACGGCAATAGGAAAATTTCTTCTGCTAAGATCAGTTTTGATAACCCAGCCACCTTGATTTACTGATAATATAGAGACCCTGAATTTGAGGGAAGAGCCAGTATCCTTACAGGCAACTCTGGTTAAACTAAGTTACATGGAATTTTTTCATTGCAAGTAACAATGCCAGCATTTTGCAAATAATTATACAAATCTATCTAACAGTGACCTATATTAGAGTTAGAAGTGTAATAATTATTGTCAAGTCCTATGGTAGCAAAAACTTAGATCATTTGAACATTCATTGTTAAAATGAAGTGCTTCAGTAAAATGCACTATTTGGGAGAACTTCAGGTGAACGCAGTTGGATGTGAAATATATGCAATCATATAATTTTAATTGATTGGAGTCTTAAAAGTTAGAGTTTGCAAAATGAATCTTTTCTGCTTTCTCATTTTGTTTACATAGGTAAATATATCATTTCTGTGACATTTATCAGCAAGTGATAACTGTATGCATTTTGATTATTCAATCTAACAAGGTTTTGAATATATAGAGTGAAGTACAAAATTAATTTATGACTATTCAGAAAATTCAAAATTGAAGCACATATGAACTTAACCAAAATTATAGAGAAGAAATTGTCTAATTTGTAACTGAAGTAGTGTTCAGTCTTAGTGAGACTGAAGGGCATGCAATTGCAAGTCAGGATAAGTTGATTGCCACTAAAAATAATAGCAAGTATATAATGAGAATAAACTTTCTTGATGAAATAAGCAGATGATATATAGTGTCTAATAAGAGAACAGAACATATAATTGGATGATGTATTGTGTTTCTTGTAGATTAGCTTAACGTGCACAAAAGTGTTACTATCAAACCCATCAGAATTGGATTTCAGCTACAAATTCTTAAATGGGTTAATACAGGATTAAAAATAAGAGAAGCATTTGTTCAAAAACACTTCTAAAAAGGAATAGAGAAAAATATTGTAATATTGGCAAGTCATTCCACAATGTGGAGAATTTAACAATGGAATCCAAATTCTTCTTGTATATGCCAGCAATGAAATATGGGTTGAGAAGTTATTTAAGCACTTGGAAATGACAAAGGAACTCAATTTTAGGGCCATTACCGAGGAAGGAAGTTGGAAAACTTACTATGTAATCTTTTGCCTTGTGTATGTATGTGCGTATAAGTATGTTGGACAGGATAAGTATATAAACAGAAGTATTTTTTCATACTTAAAAAATATTGTACCCATTACAAAATACTAGATTATTCAGAAATTTATCTACAAAGTTGGAAACTATATAGGTTTCTAGATACTTGATTTTATTTTATTTTTTTGCACTTTTTAGAGAATAAGATGTTACTGACAACAATCTCAAGAATTACTCATGAGGAAATCTTAAAACTCTGAGTTGATTATTCTAATGAAGACACCAAGGAGGGATTTCATTAAAGCTTTACTATATTCAAAGCATTTCTATCAAATTCTTGAAGATCAGTATTTAAATGTGTACCAACTAAAATAATGTGGGCTTAAATTAAAACCCCAAAAGTTGTCATTAATTACTTTAAAATGCTCAGTTAATCAAAGATCCATTAACTGTGAGGTTGTAGAGATTCCTACTCTAGATGTCATTAGGAAAAGTAGAAATGATTATATATTGTGTATAGTAGATCAAACATTGTCCTTACATTTATAAAATTTAGTTCTGCTTAAGGCATACAGAAATAATTGTGTGTAAATATCAAATAATAAAATATCTTTCATTAAAATTTTATTACATTTTTCCAAGATATCCTTTAGAACTTTCAATGTACATTGAAATATGTTTGTACAGAGTACTCCAGAGAGCACAGGACTACCCCTTTGGCTTTAGGAGCATCACTGGCACTGAGATTAACAGTCTTATGGTGAGCACTGAGAAAAGTAGGCTGATAGGCAGTGATGAATGATAGGCTTCACTGAAACTGACAATCAAGAAAGGAAAAGAAAGTCGTGGGTGTCACAGATAAACAGAGAAAATTGTTTCGTGAGCTCATAGGAAATAGCATTTTTAGTCTTCTGCATTAGAATTGTTTGTAGTGGGGGGCACCTGGGTGGCTCAGTTGGTTAAGTGGTTGCCTTTAGCTCAGGTCACGATTCCAGGGTCCTGGGATTGAGCACTGCATCAGGTTCCCTGCTCAGCAAAGAGCCTGTTTCTTTCTCTCTCTTTTTGCCTGCCACTCTGCTTACTTGTGCTCCCTATCTCTCTGTCAGATAAATATATAAAATCTTTAAAAAAGAAGTTATTAAAAAATATTGTTTGCAGCGAGGTAGAGGAAGGATGTTAAGTAAAGATTCTAAGTCTCATTCCCAGAAATTCTGAGTCAGACTTCACACTTGTCCTGTAATAAAATACTGTCAAGGTACATATGATAGAAGATTAAATAATTGACCCTATTTGCTCCTACTGGATTCACACCATTTTTATGGGCTCTCCATGGACTTGGCTCATAGACATTGGGCTTAGCCATTTGACCTGTTTTGGTCAATGGTATACGGTGCTTCTAGGACTTAAGAAACCTCATGTGTTTCTGGTTGCCCTCTTGCACTGCCATCGACATGAGAAGATTAACTCATGTCATTGGACAAAATTTATTGTCCAATAAATTTTATAGAAAGTTGTTTTACTGAAAGTAGCAAATATTACTAGATCTTTTTTAACAGTTATTTTGACATTCATTCCCAATGTGGAGATACAATTTTTATCTTTAATCTGCTCAGTATTTTCTGAAATAGGTTGATTCTTACAACCATCCCTTGGGTAAATGCTGCCCCATCAGTTGGGACCCCAGAATAAACACATGCACAGCAGTGCAAGTCTAGCTAATGCACAGACCAGGAATAATAAAAACTCCTCAGCTGCTGCAACCTGACACTCACTCACCCATGCAGGCCTGTTCTGATCAACAGAACTCTTCCAACAGACCCATGGGCTTATGAGAATAAATGATTATTATTTTAAGATGCAAATTTTTGGGGTGGTTGATCATACATTTTTGTTGTGGCAATAGTTGATTGATACTTTTGTGACAGCATGTTTTCATAACATTTCTAATGTAACAATGCAAGTAACAATGACAACAAAAAACAAATCTCAAAGGATTCTATGAGAAAACACACACACACACACTTTTTATTCTACCCTCACTCAGGCATATTTGGATTAGCTGGGTAGCTTTGTTTCAGGTT
Source organism: Mustela lutreola (assembly GCF_030435805.1). NCBI lineage: Eukaryota > Metazoa > Chordata > Mammalia > Carnivora > Mustelidae > Mustela > Mustela lutreola. Next base: position 174,259,082 of record NC_081291.1, on the reverse strand, counting down.
GCAAGTTGGTTTCAGGTCACTTCCAACTGTCTTTCAATCTAGAAACAGGGCATGATCTTTTCCTGGTAGAGGACAAAAGGGGAAGAGGAATGCAAAACATGAAAACAGTTTAGTACATCATTCATGTTTGTTCACTTTCTTTATGTCAAGCAATTCATTTGGCCATTCCCAATGTTGGGGAGAGTGGAAGGAAGTACAGGAAGTGCTGTAAGTCAGAAGGGGATAGGGAAGGAAGTAAATATTTACTCCATCATACACTACTTGTATTAATCTCTGTGTTGAAGTTTCAAGGTAAAGGTTGATGAAGACAGGATATCAGAGTCCATGATTTTCAACTTCTTTTTCTAACTTCTTAAAAGTATAGAGCTGATGTTCTTCAAGGAGGTCTTATTTTCAGAAAGGGGCACCCTTGCCAAGAATCAAGTTCTGAATGTTTTAGCCCATTCAGAAATGTTTCTCTTTTCAAAATTCCATGGAAATCCTTCCTGACTCAGGGAAACATTACTTTCTGTAGCATTACAGACCTGATGTTAATTATCACCATTCTTTTTTCTTATATATCTCTTCTGTATTACCTATTCTTAAATACTGAAATGTTGCAACCCTGTCAGGATCCCAAACTTTGATTTTAGCATGGATTATTCTGGAAGTATAAATGTAAATGCCTGTCTTTGTTGAATCACAAATTTTCTGAAGGCAGAGAAAATATATTGCTCATCTTTCATGCCCAATATCTGGCTCACTCACTGGCCTTCTGTAATTGAACATTGATTGGGATCCACGTCTCTGAGAGAAGTATCTACTCCTGTCACAAAGACACTCACTCTTAAAGGTCAAAGAAACTACATTAGCACACTGTTTTTGATAATAATTAGAGTAAAATCAATTTTAACACACAGTCTCTAAATATGATATATAATTATTTTTAATATCATTTGATTATTTGATTGTATTTCTTTATAACTGCTAACTTAATTAATTCAAATGTTTGTTATTGAACCTAACAATAAGGTTCCCTCTTCCACATTACCTCCACATTTACCTTTTTATGATGGAATTTATCCATAATCCCTCTGTCTTGGGACCTAATGACTATAATGACTATTTAGTCCTTATCTTTACCTTATACATGACCTCATCTATTTCTCCCTTAGTTTTTTCTTCACCTACTCTCAAATTCCAACTATTGAAATTTCCTTTTTTTATTCTAATTCAGGGGTTATTTTTAATGTCATGTTCTATTGCTGATTACTGTCACACACTGCCCTGTGCAAATGCCTGACCTTCTTTTAAAGACAATCATGGCTCTCCCCTTCATCCTGAATATCCTCAGAGAGCTCTTTTATATTATGTTTATTGAGTATACATTAAAAATAATATAACATTCTTAGAGAAAGATGGCAGGGCAGTAGGAGGAACTTAGCATCATCTTGTTCCATGGACATAACTAGATAACTATTAAATCATCCTATATACCCTATAAATTAACCTGAGGACTGACAGAACAAACTTTACAACTAAAGGAAGAAAAGGGGTCACTTCAAAGAAGTTAGAAAGTGCTGAAACTGGGTTTAGGGGGGAAGCAGATCACAGGTGCTGTGGAGGGTAGGGAGCCATGGTCACATAGAAGGGCAAGAGAAAAAGGAGCACACAGGGGAACACAAAAAAATGAAAGAGGGTGAATTTCCTGAGTTCTTGCAACCAACAGAGCTTAAGCCTGGAATTTTAAAGTCAGTGGGGTTGGTTGGGATAGAACCCTGAGGATATTGTGTTGCTTCTGGAGAGAGGACAGATAAATAACCTAGAGATACATAGCATGGAAAAGTGAGCTGAAAATTTCTTGGGCCAAAGTGGGGGGAGATTACTCACTTTCCCAGAGTATGTGTCCCCTCTGCTTTTCTCAGCTTACCCCTGACACTACCTGCCTAACTTGCTTACACCAAGCCCCACAGCCCTGTGCTCTGGCAGGACTTCACTTCTCAAGTTTGCCTTTGTCTCAGTATAGTGGGTCCTTCCCCCAAAAGTCCACCACAAACCTCTGCCCAAACCACTGTTTGGATGACCAAACAGAATATTCTGCAGAACCTCAGTTCTAATGGAGTTGGTGTCAGGTCTCCTTTCACAAGCAGACCAGAATACACCTAATTAAAATTTGCCACATTCAGGCCAATACTCCCTAGAGCAGGCAAGGAGAGCCTCTGCATATAACTGGCCTAAAGGATAAAGCAGCCAAAATACCACAGCTGAGCAAACAGAGTACACACTGAAGACACTCCCTGAAGTGCCAGGCTCTGTGCACTACACGATCTCTTCTTAAGGCCATTACTTTCAGAAGCAGGAGACATCTGGCTTTTCTAACACAGAGAAGGAAAAGACTTAGACAATGTTAAGACAGGAATGTATTCTAAGTGAAAACAAGATAAGGCCATAGCCAAAGATCTAGGCAAAACAGATGTAAGTAACATGCTTGATGGGAAATTTAAAAGAACAATCTTAAGGATATTCACTGGGCTTGAGAAAAGAACAGAAGACATTCAGTATGACACTTACCACAGAGAAAATTTTAAAAAGAATCAGAGATGAAAAATGCAACAAAAGAGAGTAGAAACAGGTTTGATGTATGGACAGCAGGCTGGAAGAAGCAAAGGAACAAATTACTGACATAGAAGACAAAATAATGGAAAATAATGAAGCTAAAGAAAAAAAGAATTATGCAACATGATAATGGCCTCAGTATGATTTCATCAAACATAATAAAATTCATATTACAGGAGTTCCAGAAGAAGAAGAGAGGAAAAAAGGGGGCAGAAAATTTATTTTATGAACTAATAGCAGAAGATTTCCCTAATCTGAGAAAGAAAACATCCAGATCTAGGGGGCACAGAGGGCTCCCATTAAAATAAATAAAAGCAGGCCATCACCAAGAGACATTGTAATTAAATTTGAAAAATATAGTGATAAAGAAAGTCTGAAAAGCGGAAAGACAAAAGAAGTTATTAACTTACAAGAGAAAACCCATAAGGCTAGCTGGAGATTTCTGAATGAAAACTAGACAAGCCAGAAGAACTGACATGATATATTCAAAGTGAATGGGAAAAATCTGTAGGCAAGAAAAGTCTATGCAGCAAGGCTATGATCATTCAGAACAGAAGGGGAGATAGAATTGCCCACATGAATAAAAACTAAAAGAGTTCACGACCACTAAAGCAGCCCTGTAAGAAATATTAAGGGGGACTCTTTGAGTATAAAGGAGAAACCAAAAGTCTGTCCTCCAAAAGAAAGGATGAGAGAAAATCTCCAAAAACAATGACAAAATGACAATAGATATATATCTATCGATAATTATTTTCAAATGTAAAAGAACTAACCACTCTAATCAAAAGACACAGGTGTCAGAATGGGAAACAAAACAAAACAAAACAAAATAAAAACAAGACTCATCTGTATGCTGCCTATAAGAGTCTCATTTTGGACTTAAAGACACATGCACATTGAAAGTGAGGTGGTGGAGAAACATTTATCACACAAATGGATGTCAAAGGAAATCCAGAGTAGCAATACTTGTATCAGACAGAGTAGACTTTAAAACAAAGATTGTAACAAGAGACAAAGAAAGGCAGTATTTAATCGTAAAGCAGACAATTCAACAAAAAGATCTAACAATTGTAAATAATCATGCACCCAACTTGGGAGCATCCAAATATATAAAACAATAATAAACATGAAGGAACAAACTGATAATAGCACAATAACAATAGAGCACTTTAACACCCCACTTACATCAATGGACAGAACACCTAAACAGAAAATAAGCAAGGAAACAATGGTTTTGAATGACACACTGGAACAAATAGATTTAACAGATATATTCAGAACATTCCATTCTAAAACAATAGACTACACATTCTTTTCGAGTACACATGGAACATTTTCCAGAATAATCACATATTAGGTCACAAAACAGGCCTCAACAAATATAAGAAGATTGAAATCATACCATGTACCATTTCTGATCACAATGCTGTGGAACTCAAAGTCAACCAAAAGAAAAAAAAAATTTTTTTTTTTTTGAAAGACCACAAATACATAGAGGTTAAATAACACACTACTAAACAATGAATGAGTTAACCAGGAAATCAAAGAAGAAATTGAAAAGAAATACATGTAAATAAGTTAAAATTAAAACATGATGGTCCAAAATCTCTGGGATGCAGCAAAAGCAGTTCTAGAGGGAAGTATACAGCAATACAGGCCTACATCAAGAAGCAAGAAAAATCTCAAATAAACAACCTGATCTTACACCTAAAGGAACTAAAAACAACAACAACAAATGAAGCCTACAGCCAGCAGAAGAGAGGAAATAATAAAGATTGGAACAGAAATTACTGATATAGTAACAAGAAAAAAAATACACTAGATCAATGAAATTAGGAGCTGTTTCTTTGAAATAATTTAAAAAAATTGATAAACCTCTAGCCAGACTTATGAAAAGAGAAAGGACCCAAATAAATAAAATCACAAATGAGAGAAAAGAAATGACAACCAACACCACAAAAATATAATTAATTAGAATATCATGAAAAATTATATGCCAACAAACTACACAATCTGGAAGAAATGGATAAGTTTCTAGAAAAATATAAATACCAAAACCAAAATGGTAGGAAAGAGAAAATTTGAATAGATCAATAATGAGCAAAGAAATTAAATCAGTAATCAAAAATCTCCCAACAAACAAAAGTCCAGAGCCAGATAGTTTCCCAGAAGAACTCTAAACATTTAAAGAAGAGTTAATACCTGTTCTCTTCAAATTATTCCCAAAAATAGAAAAGGAAAGTATACTTCTACACTCCTTCTATGATGGAAGCATTACCCTGATACCAAAACCAGATCAAGACTCCACTAAACAAGAGAACGATAGGCCAATATTCCTTATGAACATGAATGCAAAAATTCTCAATATAATAAAAACAAGGTGAATCCAACAATGCATTAAAAAATCATTCACCATGATCAAGTGGGGTTTTATTCTTGGGTTGCAAGGGTGGTTCAATATTCACAAGTCAATCAACATGATACATCACATTAATAAAAAAAAGAATAAGAACCATAAGATCCTTTCAATAGAAGCAGAAAAATCATCTGACAAAGTACAGCATGCATTCTTGATAAAATCCCTCAAAAAAGTAGGGACAGAGGGACATATATCAACATTAAAAAGCCCATATATGAAAGACCCACAGCTAATATCATCCTCCATAGGGAAAAACTGAGAAGGAACAAGACAGAGATGTCCACTCTCACCACTGTTATTTAACGTAGTACTGGAGGTTCTAGCCACAGTAATAAGAAAACAAAAAGGAATAAAAGCCATTCAGACTGGTGAGGAAGAAGTCAAAGTTTCACTACTTGCAGATGATATGATACTGTATGTAGAAAACCTGGAACACTCCATCAAAAAAAAAAAAAAAAAGCTAGAACTGATAAAGGAATTCACTAAAGTTGCACGATACAAAATCAATGTACAAAAATAGGTTGTATTTCTATACACCAATAACAACATGGCAGAAAAGGAAATTAAGGAATCATCCCATTTACAATTGCATCAAAACCACTAAGAAACATAGGAATAAACCTAAACAAAGAGATGAAAGACCTATACTATGAAAACTATAAAACACTGATGAAAGAAACTCAAGATGACACAAAGAAATGGAAATACATTCCATGTTTATGGATTAGAAGGAAAAAAATTGTTAAAATTTCTCTACTACCCAAAGCAATGTACATATTTAATACAATCTCTATTAAAATGCCAGCAGCATTCTTCCATAGACCTAGAACAAACAATCCTAAAATTTATATGGAACTACAAAAGACCTCAAAAGCCAAATCAACTGTGAAAAAGAAAAAGAGAAACAGAACTAGAAGGATAACAATTCTGGACTTCAATTTATATTACAAAGCTGTTGTCATCAAGACATTATGGTACCAGCACGAAAATAAATGCATAGATCAGTAGAATAGAATTCAAAACCCTGAAATGAAGCCACAACTATATGGTCAATTAATCTTTGACAAAGCAAAGATTGGGATTGGGAAAAGGACAGTCTTTGGGAAAAGATTGGGAAAAGATTGTCCATTGGGAAAAGGATAGTCTTTTCAACAAATAGTATTGGGAAAACTGGACAGCAATATGTAAAAGAATGAAATTAAGTCATTTTCTTAGACTATACATAAAGATAAACTCAAGATGGATGAAAAGGCTAAATATGAAACCAGAAGCCATAAAAATCCTAGAGAAGAACACAGGCAGCAACCTCTTTGACTTTAGACATAGCAATTTATTTCTAAATATGTCTCCTGAAGCAAGAGAAACAAAAACAAAAATAAACTGTTGAGATTTTATCAAAATAAAAGGCTTCTTTCTGCACACCAGAAGAAACAATCAATAAAACTAGAAGGTAACCTAAGTTATGGTAGAAGATATTTGCAATTGACATATCTAATAAAGGGTTAGTATCCAAAATATATAAAGAACTGATACAACTCAACATCCAAAAAATGAATAATCCAATTTAAAAAAAATGCATAGAAGACATGAATAGATTTTTACCAAAGAAGACATACAGATGGCCAAGTGACACAGGAAAAGATGTCATCCCTGATTAGGAAAACACAAATCAAAGCTACAATGAGGTACCACCTCACACCTGTCAGAATGGCTAAAATCAACAACTCAAAAAACAGCAATTGTTGGGGCACCTGGGTGGCTCAGTGGGTTAAGCCGCTGCCTTCGGCTCAGGTCATGATCTCAGGGTCCTGGGATCGAGCCCCACATCGGGCTCTTTGCTCAGCAGGGAGCCTGCTTCCTCCTCTCTTTCTCTCTGCCTGCCTCTCTGTCTACTTGTGATCTCTCTCTGTCAAATAAATAAATAAAATCTTTGAAAAAAACAAACAGCAACTTTTGGTGAAGATGTGGAGAGAGGGGAACCCTCCCGCCTGCTAGTGGTAATGCAAACTGGTACAGCCACTCTGGAAAACAGTATGTATATTCCTCGAAAGGTTAGAACTGGAACTACCTTATGACCCAGCAATTGAACTACTAGGTACTTACTCATAGGATACTAAAATACTGATTTGCAAGGGCATATGCACCCTGATGTTTATAGCAGTATTATGAACAACAGCAAAATTACAGAAAGAGTCTAAATGTCTACCAATTGATAATTGATAACATGAATCGATAAAGATGTGGTATATATATACAATGGAATATTATTCAGCATAAAAAAAGAATGAAATGTTGCCATTTACAATGATGTGGCTGGAACTAGAGAATATTATTTTAAGTAAAATAGGTCAGTCTGAGAAAGACAAATACCATATGACTTCACTCCCTTTTATGTGGAATTTAAGAAATAAAACCAACAAGCAAAGAGGAAAAATGATAGAAGGAGGCAAACCAAGAAACAGACTCTTAACCACAAAGAACAAACTGATGGTTAATAGAGGTGAAGAAGGCACCGGGATGGGTGAAATAGGTCACGAGGATTTAGGAGTGCATTTACTATAGTGAGCATCAAGTGGTATATGGAAGGTTGAATCACTATATTGTATACCTGGAATTAATATTACACTGTATATTAACTAACTAGAATTTAAATAAAAACTTAAAAAAATTTTTGATTCTTTAGTTCTTGGCATCCATCTGTGGTTATAATTGAATCTTTCATTCTGACTTTCTGGCCTAGTTCAGAAATTCCTAATTCTTCTCAATCATGATTTCACTGAATATTAAAATACCATATTTTTCTTTCTCCTACTTCTTATGTCAGTTTACCTTTGGATTATCGTAATCATTTGCATTTTGGTGCCACCAAGATCTGATATCAATTGTAATAATGCATTTTTCAACCTTAACCATTCCCTCTATTTTCACTTGCTCCCTCATTATTTTCAGTTTTAGTTTTATATATGTCCTTAGGAGAAATGATTTTAGAAATCTTTAAAAAATTAAAAGACTTCACCTTCTAAAATTTTCTATTACTTCTCACATGAAATGTAGACATTAGTTTCTTCATTTCTCTATTAGACTGTCAATTAACTAAATTACTGCTTAATTTCCCTTCAAAATCTGTCTACCACCTCTACCATTTTTCTGAACATAAACTCTTGCTGGTATAAAATAGTCTCCTAAATATAAAACAATGAATTTTTAGTCCCCTTCATCTTCTCATCTCAGGAAAATTTGGCACTGCTACTGATGTCTTTGTTCTCTCATCTCCCTGAACATTTCTCTCTAAGGTTTTCCCTTCATTCACCCTTTGCAAAATGTGAACATTTCTCATAGGTTAGTCCCTTGTCCTATCCTCAAGTATTCTTTTTCCTCCTTCAGAAAACTCTTGCACTCCTAACAATGCATATCTGCTTGACTAATAATTTTAAATTATATCTTTTTCTCTTTGTCCCTAGTTGCACATCCCAAACATACTATCAGCTATTTCTTCAAAGGTGCCATCCTGTGCCACTACAGAGCTTACCATGTTTACCACTAATTTATGCCACTTAATTTTTCTCATTTCCATTAAGATCCCTGATATTTCCCTACTCGTTAAGGCTTTAAGTCTTGGTTTACAATAGCTAATACAATAGCCCCTCCCTGCTGTGTTGTATACACTATGTATTCTTCTTATGCAAAAGCTGTCATTTTACTCTGTGGAGGACCTGTAGACTTTTCCTTAATCTGATGTCCTGAAAATTTCCTATAGGAACTTATTCAGTTAAAATATATGTTCTGCTGTGAACATTTGTAAAAATGTTGTACTCTGTTCTACAATATATTTACTCAACCTCCAGACTTCTGAAGTGTTCAAGCATTTCAGAGTTTAGTTCCTGAATTTCTTCTCTACTATATGTACACCTGTCCCCTGAGTAAACTCCTGGATAGATAATAACATGCAAATATTTATAATTCCAGCCTCAGCCACTTGCCTGAAATCAAGCCACTTACCTCACATTTCTACTCAACATCTTTACTTCAATAACTAATAACTAACTCAAAATTAACATGTTAAAAACCAAACTCCTGGTGAATACATCCCTCAACTGTGCCCAAATCCTGTTTTTCCAGGGGTCTTATTCATCTCAATAAATCATTCCACTCTCAGTTGTACAGACAAAAAAAAAAAAAAAAAAAAAAGACTCCTTTTGCATCCAAAAACTTATCCGGTTAACTATACTTCAAAATATATCTAGGGGCACCTGGGTGACTTAGTCAATGAAGCGTTTGTCTTTGATTCAGGTTGTGATCTCAGAGTCCTGGGATTGAGCCCCACATCCAGTTCCCTGCTCAGCAGGAAGTCTGCTTCTCCCTTTGTCCCTCCCCCTTGCTTGCGTGCTCTCTAATAAATAAACAAAATCTTAAACAAACAAACAAAAGCAAAAACACATACACACAAACCAAACATTATCTAGAACTCTCCATTTCTTACTGCTTTCTCTGCTACCATCCATTCAATGATTTATCTCTTATTTGGAATATTCCAAGAGCTTCCTAACAAGGTTCTCTTCATTCTTCCTCACCTACAACCTATTTTCCACTCTTCCATCAGAAAGGCCCCCAAACTTGCTCCTCTGCTGAAATCACTGCAATGAAGGTTCTTAAAATATCCTACAGGGTCCTGCTTATTATGGACTTCTAGCTCTCCCTCTCAGAGCACATCTCTTTTCATCACCTCTCTTGTTCCTTTTGTCAAGATTAGGGTTTAGATCAGTTCCAAAACCATAGGATGGGGGGATGGGGGTTGTTTTGCACCCTTCCCTCCTGGGCAGGGACATTTGGCATCATCTAGAGGTATGATATATTTACAGGGGGCTGCTACTCTCATCTTCTAGGGAGAGGCCAAGGATGCTGCTAAACAGTCTACAATATACAAGACAATTCCCTACAAGTTAGCTGGCCCCAAATGTCAATGGTACAGAGTTGAGAAACCCTCCATTATTGTTACAACGATGCCCTACAGATTCCCACATTAAAAATATATTAAGAATATGTTAAGAGTGCCACATACTCTGGTCTACTAAATATTGGTTCTTTCTGGAACATTCTTTTCCTGATGCCTCTCTCAAAACCATTCTTTTTCAGATAGAGGTATGACTTACTTGTTTTATGTAGATCTCTTCAGCACCACCTCAGAAAACCCTTCTGTAATTATCCTGTCTACTCTCCAAGTAGCTGTTATCATGACACCTACTTTCTTTCCTTTCTTACATTATATATTATTTGTATATTTGGATTTTATCTGTTTCAGCTGACTAGAATGAACTCCATTACTGTACGGTTTTTGTCAGTACCTTATCCCTAGAACTCAAAACAGTGCCTGAAACATATGATAATGATATGATGAATGAACAGATGAATTAATAAATTGCTGATCCAGAGCCAGCTCATCCTGTCCTATTACTTTCTTTCTATTTATGGTAATTTAGCTCTCTAAGTTTAAGGATTTTCTTTCCCTAACAGTGCTTACTACTGTCACCTGTTCTTTGAAATCAGAAAGTAATAGCAGTTTGTTTTCACATAAAATTCTAAGAGTTCGTGTTTGTAACTTTAACTACGTAGTAGTAAATGCCCACCACAAACCACTTATCCTATGCGGTTTAATAGTCCACTGCCTCATAATGTCTATTAGTAGAATTTCTCTGAATTATCAAAATTAGTTTCTGTATTAGGTGCTATTTTCCTGGTTGGCTAACCATAATTTTTATGGCAGCATATACTTTTCAAATAGGACTATAACAATCTTTTCTAAAAAAAAAAATATCACAAGCTGTGACAATCTTGATCATAAATATTAAATTCAAACAATCAAAATATCCTCTTGATATTAAGGTAAAATGGTTCAGACTCATATTTTAAAAAGTTAGTTAAAGTATATGGGTCATGAAAAAACTCTCCTTCTGACATATTTTTTTTTCATCTACAAGACTTACAAAGCTAGAGTTATATATTAATTCATTAATGAATGGATTTTACAGTTCATAAAATAGAAATTAAGTAGGCAGATTAATCATGAACTTGAAATGAAGAATAACTCTCTAGTCCTGGAATTTATGAGTCTTATTCAGGAAAAAAGACAAGTTTTGAGTCTTAAGCATCTTTGATATGAACAAAATTTATTCTGAAATGAGCTGAATAATAATGGCAGAGACCTTTTTTCTTTTATATCCTGCTTACGTGTGTGTGTGTGTAAGTATATGTATTACTTATTTATACAAATATTCTTTACTAGTTTGTTGCTTGTGTTTTCATTTTTTTTTCTACAGAATAATTTGAAGAGCTGAACATTCTAATTTATCCATTTATTCTTTTAAAAAGAAAAATGGATTTTAAAAAGAAAAATGGATAAATCCAATTTGTCCATTTATTCTTTTAAAAAGATTTGTTTTTCAGTGTTTTATTAAGATGTCTTTGTCTAATTCTTGGCCATAAGGATTTCTCTTATATTTTATTATTTTAGATTTTATATTTTAATCTATGATATATTTGAGGTTATTTAAATTTTTTATTTATTTTTCAATTATTTATTTATGTATGTAATCTCTAAACCCAATATGGGGCTAAAAGCACAACCCCTAGAGTCACTGTCACGTCCTCTCTAGACTCAGCCAGTCAGGCACCCTAGAGCTTTGTTTTAATAGTGTTATGAAAATGTTGATATTCATGTCTCTCCTTTACAGATATTCAATTAAATATCTTGGAAATTTTGTTTTAAAAACCCAAATTGACCACATTTGTATATACCTAATTCTATATTCTTTATAGTACATATGATTCATTAATCTAACTTCACACTATACCACATAGCCACAAACTTCGTAACTTTATCTTTAGAGCAAAACTTTAAATCTGTTAATGTAAGGCTTGTAAATTTTTTTATATATATACAAATTTTAAAATTAGTTAAATTGTACAAACATTCTCTGAATTTTTTTTTTTTGGAAATTGATTTATACCTATATATCAATTTAGAGTGAATTTCTGTGTTCATAATACTGTATCGTACCTTACGAAGCAAAATCTCTAATTTGTTTAGAATTTCATAAATTTCTCAGTGATAGTTTTCAGTTTAAATGAACAAGTCTTACACATATTTTATTAAATATATTGCTAAGTACTTTAATTTTATGCAACTATATATCATTTGTATGCTACTTTTAATAGTTTGTCGTAAGTATATGGAAACAAAATTCCCTTACTAATGTTATGTCCTTCAAACTTGCTATCTTATTACTTATAATCACTTTTTTAATTCCTTAGAATGTTCTAACTACAAAATTATGTCATTTTCTTGTTTTCCAATCCCTTTTTTTATACTAGCTTTTCTAGCATTAATCACTGGATAGGCTCTCCAGTCCAATATTTAGTAAAAGATTTTCTAGCCCTGTTTTTGATATTAGAGAAAAATTATAGTAATATAGTTAATTAGGGAATTACATTACTTTGTAGTGTTAAACTTTGCATTGCCCTGTAAAATCACTTTATCAGGATGGATTATTAGACTTTTATATTGTTCAGTTTGATTTGCAAATATTTTGCTAAAGTTTTTTTATTTCTTATAATATTTCTCTGTCACATCAAAGTAGTGCTGGCTTCATAAATGATTTGCAAATGTTCTCCCTCTTATATTTTTCCGATTTTCTGTGGGATTTCTGCTTTTTTATTAAAGGTTCGATGGAATGCATTGAGTTAGCTAAGGCTGAGTTTCTCTTTTGGAGGAGGGTTTAATAAATTCATTTGTATATTAGACAGATTATTTTCATTTCACTCTTTTCTTGGCTCATTTTTAGTAATTTGAGTTATTCAAGGTATTTGTCCATTGTCCCTAAAGTAGGCATAAACTGTTCAGAAGACAATTATCAGTTTTGTCAGTCTTTCAAAACACCAGCTTTTGGTTCCCTCAGATTTTCTTTAATGTTTATATTCTATTCCACTGATTTCTGCTTCTATCTATATTCCTTCTTTTATTCTACTTCTTTGGGATTTTCTTTTTATCTTTTAAAATTTCTTGAGATAAACAACTTACTTCACTAATTTGATATTTTTTCTTTGATCATGTAAACATTTACACTTAATAAATTTCCCTCTAAGCACTGTATTAGCAGAATTTAATAAACTTTTATATGTTTTTATATCCATTCACTCAAAGTACTTTCTAAGTTCTTCTTTGAAATCTTCCTTGACCCTTGAGTTATTTGTGTGTGTGTGTGTGTGTGTGTGTGTGTGTGTGTCTGTTTAACTTTCAAATAGTTGAGGATATCACAAGTATCTTCCAATTATTAATCTCTAGCAGTTTACATTGTATTTATGAAATGTGATTTATATAAGCTAAATAATTTTAAATTTGTTAAGGAATGTATATGGCCAAGCATATGGACTATCTTTGTGATTGTTTCATATGCACTTAAGAAGAATGTATATTCTGTTGTTGAGTCAAATTAATTATAAATATGTAAATATAAATTCAGTCCTTTTATTTGATGGTTGTTCAAGTATTCTATAGTCTTACTAAACTTGGCATCCTATTAATAATTGAGAAAGGAGCATTAAAATGTCTAACTCTAATAATGGCTTTACCTATTTCTTTTGTCTTTTTATTCCTCTTTAGTCTGTCAGTGTACCTGTGTATTTTGAAGATCTATTATTAGGGGATTAATAAATCAGAATTGTTATAACTTTTTAATGTAGTAACCATTTAATTATGATATATTGCTATTTATCTGTAACATTTATTGTCCTTAAGTCTATTTTATGTGACATTAACATAACTATTCCAATTTTCTCAAAATTATTATTTTAAAGTATATGGCACTTTTAAAAAAATTTTACTTTTTTAAAAATTTATTACTTTTTAAAAAATTTATTTTGAAAAATATAAGCTTAAAAAAGATTGCAAACATAATACAAACGTGCCAGTATATCCTCCAACCAGCCTCCTCTAATACTGTTATCTTATATAATCAGAGGACAGTTATCAAAACAAAAAATAAATATAACAGTTTTATTAATTAAGGACTTTATTTGGATTCTACCAGCTTCCCACTATTATATTTTTCTGTTTCAGATCCAATATAGAATTCCATATTGCATTTATTTGTAATGCCTCCTTAGTCTTTTCCAATGAGATAACTTCTTAATTTTGACTAATTATGGCTTTTGCATTAATAGTTCATGCAGGTTTTTTTCACTCCTTTGTCTGCTATTTGGTGAATTACATTGATAATTAAATGTTTCATGAGACTTTCATTACTGAAATAAACTATAATTGATCTCTTTATATGTTGCTGAATTCAAATTGCTATATTTTTAAGAATTTTGTGTTGATATTCATGATAATATTAAACTCTAAATTTGTGTCTTGCAGTCTTTGCCTTATTTTGGTATTAGAGTAAGGCTGGGCCCCATAAAATGAGTTGGAAAGGGCCTCATTGTCTTTTTTTTTTTTTTTTCAGATTTTATTTTTTTATTTGACAGAGACACAGCAAGAGAGGGAACACAAGCAGGGGGTTTGAGAGAGGGAGAAGCAGGCTTTCCACCGACAACATGGGGGTCTATCCCAGGACCCTGGGACCATGACCTCAGCCAAAGGCAGATTCTTAATGACAGAACCTCCCAAATGCCCCCATTGTCTTTTCTATTCTAGAGGACATTGTGTACAATTAGTATTATTTCCTCATTTGGTATATGATAGAATTAATGTAACTATCTGAAACTAGAATTTTCTTTTTTCAAAACTTTTATATGTAGAATTTCATTAATAGATAGAACTATTCTTATTTGTATTCTATCTTGATTGATTTTTGTAGTTTGTCTCTTTCAAGTAATTGGTCTATTTCATCTAAAATTTCCAATTTGGGCATAGGTGCTTTATTATTTTTTTAGTAGTATTCTCTTATTATATTTTTAATATATGTGAATCAGTGGTAATGTCCCCTCTTTCCTTCCAGAAATTAGCAATTTCTTTTATCTCTCTTTTGTGCTTGGTCAGTCAAGTTGGAAATTTATCAGTTATATTTATTTTTCAAAGAATCAGCTTTTGATTTCTCTGTTTCTATTATTTTAAAGTTTTATTAATTTCTGCTCTGAGTTTTATAATTTTCTACCTCCTGCTTCCTTTGGATTTAATTCAGTCTCCCTTCTCTAGTTGCTAAAGGTGATTATTAACTTTAGATTTTTTTTCTCATGTAAGTGTTTGATTCCATGAAATTTTCTATAATCAGAGTGTCAGCCTTACACCACAAATTTATGTTGCATTTTCATTTATTTAAATAAAATATTTAAAAATTTTCTTTAAAGTGTTTTCTTTTTTGACCCATGAGCTGTACTACCTAGAAAAAATGTATAAATCCCTAGAAATAACCTTCCACAACTGAATCATGAAGAAAATTTGCATAAACCAATTACTAGTAAGGAGATTGAGTCAGTAATCAAAAACCTCCCAACAAAAAAAAAGTCCAGCACCAGATGGCTTCATTGTGAATTCTACCAAATATTTGAAGAATACTAATCTTTTTCAAACTCTAAAAAACAGAAGAGGATGAAACACTTCAAACTCATTTTATAAGCCAAGCATTACCCTGATATCAAAACTAGGTGAGGACACCACAAGAAAATCACA
Organism: Mustela lutreola; assembly: GCF_030435805.1. Lineage (NCBI taxonomy): Eukaryota > Metazoa > Chordata > Mammalia > Carnivora > Mustelidae > Mustela > Mustela lutreola. The sequence goes on along the minus strand of NC_081291.1, from coordinate 174,243,402 downwards.
GGCCAATATCTCTGATGAACATAAATGAAGAAAACCTCAACCAAAGATCAAACCAAACTCAACATACATTAAAAGGATTATATATCATGATCAAGTGGGATTTAGTCCAGGATTGCAAGGATGGTTCAACATCACAAATGAATCAACATGACATTCCATTTTAATAAAATAAAGGATGAAAATTATATGGTCATTTCTATAGATTCATACAAAAATGTTTGACAAAACTAAAAATCCATGTTTGATAAAAACTCTCAACAAAGCTGGTATAAAGGGAATGTACCTTAAAGTCGAAAGGTCATATATGACAAGTCCACAGCTAACATTATATTCAGTGGGTAAAAAGCTGAAAAGTTTTTACTCTAAAATTAGGAACAAGAAAAGGACACCCATTCTTACAAATTTTACTCAATATAGTATTGGAAATCCTTGGCAGTGCAATTAGATAATAAAAAGAAATAAAAGGTATCCATATCAGAAAGAAAGAGATAAAAATACCAATGTTTGCAGATGACATAATACTACATACAGAAAACCATACAGGTTCCAACAAAAAACTGTTACGAGTAATAAATAAATTCAGTAAAGTTGCAGGATACAAAAATTGATATATAGAAATCTACTGCATTTCTACACACAATAAAACAGCAATAGAAACAGAAATTAAGAAAACAATCTCATTGACAATTGCATTGAAAAGAATAAAATACCTAGTAATAAACTTAACCAAGAGGTGAAAGATTGGCACAATGAAAACTAAGAGAAATTAATGAAAGAAACAGAAAGTGACACAACTAAATGGCAAGATAATACATTCTCAAGGATTGGAAGAATTTTATTAAAATGTCCATGCTGTCTAAAGCAGTCTATGGATTCAATGTAATCTCTATCAGAATACCAATAATGTTTTCCACAGAAATAGAACAAGAAAACCCTAAAATTTGTATGGAACCACAAAAGGCTCTGCATAGGCAAAGCAATCTCGAGAAAGAATATAGTTGGAGGGTATCACAGTCCCAGCTTTTAAGATATACTACAAAACTATAGTAATCAACACAGTATGGTACTGGCATACAGACACATAGATCAATAGAACTGAACTGAGAGGCCAGAAATAAACCCATGCATATATGGTCAATTATTCTATGACAAAGGAAACAAGGATATACACACAACAGGAAAAAAATGGTCTCTTCAATAAGCAGTGCTGTGACAAAGAGACAGCACAATTCAAAAAGGGAAACTACACCACTTTCTTATACCATAAACAAAATAAATTCAAAATGGATTAAAGAACTTAATGTAAAACTTGAGCCATAATAATTTTAAAAGAAAACATAGGCAATAATGCCTTGGATATCCACCTTACCAACATTTTTTCTGGATCTGTCTTTTCAGGCAAGGGAAACAAAAGCAAAAATAAATAATTATGACTTATCAAACTAAACAGCTTTTTTCACAGCAAGAGAAACCATCAACAAGATGAAAAAGTAACCTACTAAATAGGAGAAAATATTTGCAAATGATAGATACCACAAGAGGTTAATTCCTAAAATATATAAAGAATAAAACTTAACAAAAAATAATCCAACTGAAAAATAGAGGAACTAAGTAGATACATAAAAATCTGGCAAATACATAAGAAGATGCTCAACATCACTAATCATCAGGAAAATGAAAATCAAAATCAGTCATCTCATACCAGTTGGAACTGCTGGTAACAAAAACACAAGAAATAACAGATTTGGCAAGGAAAAAGGGAACCCTTATGCACTTTTTTTTTTTTAAGAATTTATTTATTTATTTGACAGACAGAGATCACAAGTAGGCAGAGAGGCAGGCAGAAAGAGAGGAAGAAGCAGGCTCCCGGCTAAGCAGAGAGCCCGATGCAGGGCTCAATCCCAGGACCCTGAGATCATGACCTGAGCTGAAAGCAGAGACTTTAACTTACTGAGTTATCCAGGCGCCGCACCTTTGTGCACTTTTGGTGGTAATGTATATTGACACAGACATTATGGAGAAGAAAGAGTATGGAGGTTTTTCCCAAAACTAAAATCAAAAGTACCATGTGAGTAAAGAATTCCACTGCTGGGTATTTGCCCAAAGAAAATAAAAACACTAATTCAAAAAATATATATATTCACCCCTGTTTATTTCATTATTTATAGTAACCAAGATATGGAAGCAACCTAAGTTTTATCATAGGTGAATAGGCAAAGATGTATATATACACAATAGAATACTCAGTAAAGAGAATGAATGAATGAAATATTGTCATTTATGACAGTGTGGGTGGACCTAAAGAGTATTATGCCTAGTGAAGTAAACCTTAAAAAGTCAAATATCACAAGAGTTCAGTTGTATGTATAATCTAAAAAACAAACAAAAACAGAGAAACAGACTCATAAAGACAGAAAACTGGTGGTTGCCAAGGAAGAGGGGTTTGGAGGGATGGGTGAAATGAGTGAAGGGGATTAAGAGGCACAAACTTCCATTTTATTAAATAAATAACTCTCAGGCATAAAAAGTACAGCATAGAGATAATAGCCAATAATACTGTAATACACTTATCATGATGAACATTTAATAGTGCATGTAATTGTTGAATCATTGTGTTGTATACCTGAAACTAATATTAATGTCACCTAGACATCAGTTAAAAATTTAAAAAAAGATGCAAATAAATGGAAGTATATTCTGTGCTCATGAATTGAAAGAATTAATGTTAAAATGTCTATAATACCCAAAGCAATCTATAAAGCTGATGAAATCTCTATCAAAATTCTAATGGCATTTTCACAGAAATAGAACAACCAAGCTTAAAATTTACAAATAGCTCATCAATATCTCAAGAACAAAGCCAAATGTATCATGTTCCCTAATTTTGTATTATATCACAAAGCCATAGTAATCAAAACAGTATGGTAGTGGCATGAAAACAGATACATAGATCAATAGAACAGAGCAGAGAGCCACAAAATAAACACACACACACATATTGCCAGTTAATTTGCAACAAAGGAGCCAACAGCACATAATGGGGAAAGGATAGTCTCTTCAACAAATGGTTCCAGAGTCACTTACAAAAGAATGAAACTGGATCACAATCTTACACCACATGCAAAAATTAACTCGAAATTTTTTAGTTAAATGTTAAATTTTAAATGTAAGTTAAATGTAAGACCAAAACCATAAAACTCCTAGAAGATAACTTAGATGGTAAGCTCCTTGACATCAGTCTTGGTGATGATTTTTTGGGTCTGACTTCCCAAAAGAAAAGGCAACAAAAGCAAAAAATCAACAACTGGAGTATATCAAATTAAAAAGCTTCTGCACAACAAAGAAAACCAATAACATGAAAGGGCAACTTACTGAGTGGAAGAAAATATTTGCAAATCATGTATCTGATAAGAGGTTGGTATCCAAAATACATAAATAACTCCTATAACTCAACAGCAAAACAAAACAAAAAAACTCGAAACAATCTGATAAAAAATTGGGTGGAAGACATGAATAGACATTTTTCCAAAAAGATACACAGATGGCCAATAGGTTCATGAAAACATGCTTGATTTTCTTAATCATCAGGGAAATGCATATGAAAATCACAATGAGGTATCATCTCACACCTGTTAGAATGTTTACTGTCAAAAAAATAATAAATAAATTACAAGTGTTAACAAGGATTGGAAAAAAGAAATCCTTGTTTACTATTGATGGGATTGTAAATTAGGGTAGCCACTATGGAAAACAGTATGGTGATTCATCAAAAAATTTAAAAAAAGACAACTACCATATGATCCAGCTATCACACTTCTGAGTAGTTACCCAAAGAAAATGAAAATACTAATTCAGAAAAAATATATGCACCCCTATGTTTTTCCACCATTATTTATAATTGCTGATGTGAAAGCAACCTAAATGTTTATCATTGGATGAATAAACTCTCTCTCTTTCTCTCACACAATGGAATACAATTCAGCCATGAAACAGAATGAGATCTCACCATTTGAAACAACATAGATGGACCTTGAAGACATGATGCTAAGTGTAATAAATCAGAGACAAATATAGTATGATCTCACTTATATGTGGAATCTAAAAACAAACACTAAGCTCATAGACAGACAGAACAGACTGGTAGCTTCCAGAAATAGGGGTTGGGTTATAGAGGGTTGAAGAGTGAGCATAATGGGTTAAGATCAAAAGGTTCAAACCTCCAGTTTAAAATATATTAAATCAGGGGGTATAATGGATAGCAGGGTGATGATAGTTAACATGGTATTGCATATTTGGAAGTTGCTAAGAGAATAAATTGAAAAGTCTTCATCACAAGAAAATAAAATTTTGTAACTGTGTTTGATAACAGAAAATAACTAGCTTATTATGATCATTTCTCAATATACACAAATATTGAATCATTATATTGATTACATGAAATATGTAATATGTAATAATTTTTATCAATTATACCTTAATAAAAAATACAAACATGCTGGGGAGGAAGTTAAGGAATTGAACTGCTGTCTTGGAGGTACACTGCACTGTGAGAACTCAGAGTTTCTATATTTATTTGTGGACTTCTGTATGTGTGTATGCCTACAGTACCCAATTGTTCTACCCCTGCTAGAAACATATCCTTTGTCCACTGAGTTGATTTTGTACCTTTTATATTTTCAATACTTAGATGAGTCTACAAGTGGATTTTTTTTATGTCTATCTGCTAATATCACACAATCTTGATCACTGTATCTTTATATTTAGCTTTAATATTGGATAGAGTCATTCCTCCTATTTTACTTCTTTTTCACAATTCATTTAGCTATTATAATTCCTATGCTTTTCCATATAAATTTTATTAAAAAATTATGTACATTCATAAAAAAATTCTGAGAGGGTTCTGCTAGGAATCATATATTTTTTTAAGATTTTATTTATTTATTTGACAGAGAGAGATCACAAGTACGCAGAGAGGCAGGCAGAGAGAGAGGAGGAAGCAGGCTCCCTGCTGAGCAGAGAGCCCGATGCGGGACTCGATCCCAGGACCCTGAGATCATGACCTGAGCCGAAGGCAGCAGCTTAACCCACTGAGCCACCCAGGCGCCCTGCTAGGAATCATATTAAACCTATATATCATTTTGTGTAATTGAAATCTCTACTATGCTGTTTTCCAGTCCATAGGCATAATATGTCTCTCCATTTATTTTGTTCTGATTACTTTCATTAGTGTTTTGCATTCTCAGGATGCAGGTTATGTCATATTATTTTTTAGATTTGTCATTTATGTTTTGTTAGATTTATATCTAAAAGTTTCATTTTGAGAGAAACATATTGTTCTTAAAATGCATAGACATAAGAGAGCCTTTCAGTTTAGGACTTGGGTGGAAAGGGCAAAGGTCAGATTTCATCAAGTGGCATCAGCAAGAGTGAAGGAAGTCATTCCTAATGCTTTAGTAAAGAAGAGTTACAGTCCTTTAAATATGTATGAATTTTCATTACATTTAAGACTGCACTTAAGTCAATTGACATCTGACCAACTTAATTAGAAGAAGGTAGATCAATGAATGTAAAGGCAATGCTAGATTTGTTAAATGACTTTATTTCTGAACCATAGTATTTTATTGAAATATATCATTGTATAGTGCCTTATAATTAAAAACTTGTATCAGACAACTCATTTCATGTTCTTTTAACTAACAGCCTGACAAGATAGTTTCTTTCCCTTAGATACAACTCAGAGATGAGTTCCACTAAAGCCTGGATACATAAAAAAAGTTATTTTTCTGTTATTTTGTTTTCATAAATCTAAGGTTGTCACTCTGTTTCTAGTTTGGAAATAAAATTTTGCACAAAGGTTGTTTTTATTTTTTCCTTTCTTTCCTTCTAATTTACCTCTTGAATATGCAGCTAATTCCAAAATTTTATTTTACTAATGTTACATTTTTATTATTTTTAATTGTTTTACCTAAATATTATAAAAGGCAAGGTTATCCTTACTTTAATTATATTATCATTTTGATTGTCATTATTGTAGGCCATATTCATTTGTGGAGATTATTGGCCAGAGATGTAGGTCAATAGTGAAGCTTAAGACTTGTTACAACGTAGGAATTAGATATTTGTAAAATGAATAGATTAATTTTGTCTAGTATTTTCATAGATACACTACCTTTAAGTTTCCTGAGAAAAGTGTACTCAGAAGTCAAGGTCTGTCAAATGTATGTTCTCTTTATGAGAAAAATTAAAGTGAAAAACTTAGGAGTGTGGAATATGGAGCCAGACTATATCAGGTGTGATTCTAATTACTTCTCTCAACAGTTATATGAAATTAAGCAAATCACTTAATTCTCTGATCAAAATGCTCAAAAATGAGAATGTTGATAATAACAAGACTTTTGTCCACAGGCACATTGAGATGTTAAAAGGAGTCAATATACATAACATTTTGTACATTTTGTAAACATTTGTAAAATGTGTATGTAGTACACTCTATAAATATTCAATACTGCTTACATGTTACCATAAGAGAGTTTCTCCAAACTGGATCTCATCCTGTGCTACACTAATCCACATGGAGAATTCATTCAACATAAGAATTTAATAACATAGAAATTACAAAATTACAAGTAGGCCAAATGGTCTTCTCATGACCTTGCCATTTTAGCCCTCACCTAAACTAAAGCTAAAGTTTTGATGGTGTATAAAGGAAGATATGGAAGTGGCAAGAGGATTAAAGACACATAAACAACAACTACAAAGAGCATAGCCACTCTTTAAGGGTTACAGTAGCCCTGGTGTATAGTATCTGGGATTCTTTAAATGGAGATATTTCTAAAGAGGCAACATCTCCTTTGAATCTAATGTTCTAGTCTTGTGGAAAACCCACTCATCCTAAAATGCACTTCTAATTAAGAGCTAAAATGTTCAATCCCACTCCTCATCTCTCTGACAAATCCAACTAATAAAGACCCATTAAGGTCTTACTTTTCATTTGCCTATTAAATTTCTTCTTCTTTGGGAAGGAGGGAAGAAGCCCAAGGCAAAAGTAAGTTGAAGGGAGGCAAAATTTGAGCTCCCCCTGGGGCCTACAGATTTCCTTGATCTCCACTTAGATTTTGCTAGGTTTTTAAAATGGCTTTTTCCTCAATGAAACAAGACAAAACCAGAGAGGGAGATAAACTATGAGAGACTCTTAATATTCGGAAACAAACTGAGGGTTGTTGGGGGTGGGGTGGGGGATGGTTGACTAGGTGATGGACATTGGGGAGGGTATGTGTTGTGGTGAGCTCTGGGTGTTGTGTAGATTGAAGAATCATGGACCTGTAGCCCTGAAACAAATAATACATTATATATTAATTATAAACTAAAAAAATAATAAAATAATAAATAAAATGGCTTTTTCCTCAACTTTAATTCCAATGGAATGTGTACATACCTTGATGCCATAGCATGATGGTGAAATAGACACTTATTGTCTGCAGATTCTTTCAGCCAAATTATTTGTATTACTTGAGAAGAATAATGTTATCATTCAAACTTAATAATTCATTCCTCCATTTATTTATTTAGTCACATACCAAATATTACTGCTCACTATGTTGTGCTAGCATATTCTAGGCAGCAGAGATAAAGTATGACAAAGTATTCTCTCTGCTAGAATTGCTATCTGATGAAGAAAAGGTTCTAGGGTACTGAGCATAGATGGAAAATGGGAGGCTGGGTTGGTTCACAGTAAAGGATAGATTGACATAGGGCTTGGGAACCTAAATAAAAATGGGAACCTATACAGCAGTCATGTTGAAGACTAATTTAGGAAACAAAGATGCATTTTAACCTAAGCTTCAGTGCAAATGTTCAAGACTGCATGGTGAAAAACAGGTCTGAGAAAAGGCTGCTACAATTTTGGTAAACTTGTGAAGGGAAGAGACAATTCCTAAAATAATGTTATTCATAAGGAAAAATGAAAAATGTTCTGTGGGAAGTTTGTTATGTTTTTGCTTTCACTAGTGGAACTTTTGATTATATCAGAATTGACATTAATAAAATATTAGTCCCAAATTGGGCTCATTCATATGGCTATTATCCCTTCAAAGCACACTTCAGCCCTTAAGAAAGGTAAAAAAGATATTAGGCAAACCATGACTGGCAATGGGGACACATCTGGTCATTCTCTGACCATAAAAATATGGGCACTGATTTCCTTCAAACCCTCCTCTGAAATCTGAACAGCACCCCAGCACAGTACACATGTGAGCAATTCAACACAGTGAACCATCTCAGAGTTGCTCATTAAATTCAGAATATTTTATACTAATTGTACAAAAAAGCATAAGCATCTTGTCACTCATCCCTCATTAAGCTACAGACAAGTTTAAGGTGACCTGATCAATGTAGCACCATAGTCCACAAAACAATGTGAATAAGCCATGGATATTCTCAAAAATAAATCTTAAATGAGAGGCAAAAAACATGCAAAGGAGTTGAGTCAATCATTCATAGAATAGTTAATAAACAAGAAAAATACTTTGTATTTTTGACACATCAAAGGAGAGAGCTAAAGACATTACTTTGTATATAACTCAGAAAGGAGCCTGGTCTGCAGGTTTCCACAAACCCAATTTCAACTTATACCCAGAGGTTCTAAAACTTTGATATAGGTGACTTCCCATAGAACAGCCTATTGGTAGTCATGGATTTGAGAAATAAATGATCTGCACACTTTTTGGTCCACTACCACCACACAGAGTCCACAACTTCTTCGCTTTCAATCTTCCATTCTCACTGCTTCCAAACCCCTAACGTACCAGCCAAGCTCTTTCAAATGCCTAGAAGTCCAGGAACATTTATAACTCAAGATATTTTTCTTCTCATTCCAGGTTATGACCACGTAAATTGGTCAAAGCCCTGTTGATTAGGAAGGCCCAATCCTGAATAAACCACTTCTATAATATCATAATTTACTGAATTCTTACCTGAATTTATGACACAGTAGATCCTTTCTGACTATATAATCATTTGATACACCATGTTAGATGCTCAATATCTACTAGGGGCCACCACCACAGCAGAAGTTGCTTTTCAGGTGGCCAATCTTTATCTGAGGAATATGGCATAGCATTATTCCAGAGCCTTTAGGATTCTATGCTACTTTAAATCCTGTAAACAGGCTTCAAAAATTCAAAGACAGTCTTTATGTACCAGAGATACTTACAATATCATGGAATCTGTTGGGTTGCATGCCCCAAGAAGGCCCAATGGTATCATAGTGTAAATCTCTTACAGAGCTCCCTCTTGTGCTCTGGGCCACTTTCAAACCTGTAATTCTTCCAACAAATGATTTTTTGCAGTATTCTCAAATCTGGTATATATTATATCAAAAATCTGAGGAGGCCTACAAGTGATGTGCCTCTTAGTGTTTAGGAAGCGCAAGGTATAATAACATATTCTTTACTTTGGAGAGGTTGCAGTCTATGAACACAATTAAAAACTTAAGTAATACAGCATGTCCCTGAATTTTTAGAGGGTTTATAACTAATATCTGGTGTACAAGTGTCTTTACTGGGGCACTGCAAGAACTACAACTTCTGCTCCAATCAAGATGGCATCGGTATAGTGGGACCACAGAACATCCAGATAATTAAGTTCCCTCCAGCCTATATTATCAAAAATAGTATAGGACCAACAAGCATATGAAGAGGTATTCAACATCACAAATTATTAGAGAAGTGCAAATCAAAACCACAGTAAGATTCACCACTGAGATGTCTCCTATCAAAAAAAGAGAAAACGTGAAATAGATGGTGGGGAAGATATGGAGGAATTGGAACCCTTAGGCACAGTTGGTAGGAGTATAAAATTGTGCAGTCTCTATGGAAAATAGTGTGGCAGTTTCTCAAAAATTTAAATGTGGAATTACCACATGATACAGCAATATCACTTTGAATATATAGCCAAGAGAATTGAAAGCTGGGTCCTGAGAGCTATTTGCAAACCCATCTTCATAGCAACATTATTTGTAATAACCATGACGTAGAAACATATAAATGATTCTATTTTATGAAGTACCTAGAATAGGCAAATCTATAGAGACAAAAAAGTAGACTGGTGATTGCCAGGTAGTGGAAAGGTTTGTGGTAAATGGGGAGTCACCCCTAATAAGTATGGGATATCTTTGGGGATTCTAAAATTGATTATGATGATGATTGCACAGCTTCATGAATATATTCAAAAATCACTGGATTGTATAATTTAAGAGGTGGGACATATGGTATATGAAATGTGTCTGAATAAGTACACACACACACACACACACACACAAGAATATAGGATAGTTATTATGGTCCTATAGCAAGAATATGAGTGCATATGCCTACTGTGGTTGTTGCTGTTTCTTCTTTTTAATATACATTAATGCATTATAGCTAGTGTACTTGCCAGTGAGAAATTGTGTACCTCTAGTACATTACCCAGTAGAGAGGTTTTTCCAGTTTCAACAGAGGGCCTTGATTTAGCAGACTAACAAAGTGAATAGCAATTTTTATTTCTATATCTCTGATATGAGCCCTACCTGACTCCCATTTCATTATACCAAAGCACAATTCAGACTACTGGCCAAACTAAAAATTTTATTTGTGCTTTAGAGCTAATGACCAATGTGAGCAGCTAAATATTCCACTAATGATAAAACTTGCAGACACTATAGAAATCAGGCAAAAAAATCTATTTCTGGGGAACAGTGCTTTTGTTTGACAAAATATAAACCATAATACTAATGAATATCTACCTATCTGTCCATATGTTAACTATATCATACAATTGTGTATGAGTATGTAAGTATGTATTTAGTTTTAGTTAATATTTCATCCTTTTTCCAGAGCTGGAAAAAAAAATGAGATGGAGTAGCACTTCTTTGCCACTTTCAGCTACCACACTATAAACCACATGGCAATAGATAATTTTAAAAGATCTGGCATGGAATGTGTTTATAACTTAAAAACTCCCAAAATGAAGCAACTCAAGAAAAGTCTGTTTTAAATGCTTTCTAGGTCCTAAAGCAAACTTGAAATGCAGTAAGTCATCTTCAGAAATTATTCCTATTTGACTAAAAAAAATCATTGCTATCAATTTTGCAGTTTCCTTAGTTTTATCAATTATCTTCTTTTAAAAGCTGAGATGGAATATGATAGGAACTTTGCCATTATTTATGAATCAAGATAGTGACTGTCTACAAATCAAGACCTAAGAAATGTTTCTAAAAAACTTTTGAGACAATAAAACCTCTTTATATTGACATCTCAATTCTAGGGATACCTGTGAGGAAAATTTTTCTAATTCTCATCTCTCTTCAGCCTATTTTATCTTGCCTTAGTGAAGCATAGTGTTAAGCAATTAGTCAGGTAATTTAGGGGAAAAAAAATTAACTATGTAGGACTGTGGCTTTGACTTTGAAGGTCACAGAATGAAAGGCATTATAAGGGTAATTATTTCAAATTCACTCTGATGGAGACAATGAGGGCAATAGAATGTTAAGCTTTTTCTGTTTTTAAGAGGCCAAAATTAATGTAGAATTTAAGGTGTTTTTGTGTATATGATGGCACTCCTGAAAATTGACCTTAAACTTTGAATATCTCTAAATTTGAGATTATTAAATGCTACTTAGGTATTTCTAACATTGTCCATATTCTTCTACTTCAGTTTCTTCTTAACTTAACAGTTAGAAGCAAACAGCTGGCTGACAGTTCCAGAGATCCTCCTACTCTAATTAAATAGGAGATTATTCTCTTCAATGGTCCATGTTGCTGTGTTTAATATCAGCAAATGACATTCACGATGACCTTTTATATTTGGTGACAAATAGGATTCCAGGAAGCCTTTGAATTACCCAATGTAATGGGTAAAATGCCCTCCACATCACAGTAATTAAAAAAAAAAAAAAGGAAAACCATCATTTTCAGGTGTAAGCTTTGCCAAAATAGAGGAATTTTGAAATTGTTTCCATGTGGGTATAAAACAAACTTTAAACATTTATATATCCAGACAGGAAAAATTATTAATAATATTTTCTCTTCTTAGTCTACTCTTCTATATTTTATTTTTTTATTTTAATCATGTATAAATAGGCCCTTTATTTTTCTATTGGGTAAGTCCGTATGTTCTTTTTGCAGTTAATTAATCATTAAATAAAAACTTAAGACAATGAGGTTTTAATAATGGGAATTTCCTCTCAAAAAAAAAAAAAGATTTGTGGCTCATTTTATGTTCCCCAATAACATGTATGTTTCAAATATCATAGTTATCTCTCAGACCTTACCTTATTTTACCTAGTAACAATGCTTGGCATTGGTGATCATTTTCTGTATAAAATACTTACCTCTTTTGTCTTTCTGAAAATCATTGGATTTACTCCTACATTTCTGAACATTTTTCTTAGGTTTTTGTTGTTGTTGTTGTTGGTTTCTCCAGACCTCTCTACAAGTTGGGTTGTCCTGGTTTTCAGCCCTTGCACATTTTTCTCTCCAGAAATTCATCTAGTCTCATGTTTTAAAACACCATTTATATACTGATTATTCCTGCCTTTATATCACTATTTAATTCCCCAACTAGGTATCCAATTGCTTACTCAACATCCATGTGGATGTACAGTAGAGATTTTAGACATGTTATATCCAAAATTGAGCTCTTCTATCTTTCCCAACTCAGTTAATATTAACTCTATTTCAGTTGCTTAGGCCAAAACATTGGTACCAAGTTCAAGTCTTCCCTAAATTTTAAAGCTCACTCTCGCCAGTCAGAAAATCTATACACTGTACCCTTAATATGAAAGTTTCCACTGCTATCCACAAATAGAACATTTTTATGAAATTTTTCATAAGCCACAATGATGGTATAAAGCAAAAAGCAATAACCATTAACTTATACGGAAATTTTTTTAGTGTTTTCAGACCCCAAACATGACCTGTTTTAGGCTTTTCTGATACCTTAGGGCACATCTTGCTAAGAAATACACAAAATACATTTAGATAAAGCACAGATGCTCACAGACACAGTTCAAAGCTATGGCAAATTGGTGGAGATGCTGAGTGTAGTTCCTGGGGAAGGAGCTTGGTGGCACCACTCTTGCTGCTGGGAGTTTGCTGAAAAATAATTGTTCAGTGCTATTTTCTTTTTTCCTGAAAGCAAAAATCCTCTGAATTTCATTGGTTGGCAAAAAAAAGGTGCTAATATAGGTCTTATATATATAGCCAACAGAATAGTGTTTTTCAGTTGTGAACCCAATACTCATCTTCTGGTCAAAATTTCCCAGTGACTTCTCTATCACTGAGGAAAAGCCAAAATCCTTCTTATAACTTAAAAGGCTCCACCCATCTGGCTGCTTATTAATTTTCTAGCTTTCTTTTTGTTATGCTTTTTTTTTTTTACCTTTGTTCACTCTGCTCCTAGCTGCTTGGCTTTTCCTGCTGCCATGGCTGTTTTTTGTTTGTTTGTCAGTTTCCCTTTCCTATATGTGGTAAGACATTTGCCTGTGTTCTCCTACCATAATCTTCTTTAAAATTCACATTTGTGAGCATTTTCCTGTTGTATTTCCACTGCTGTTTGCTTTACTGGATCTTGACAAATTCTTTAAGTGAAGTGAGAGTGCTCAATACAGTACTGCCACCAAGGCAACTACCACCAATATTTCTAGTAAGCACCGGTAGCTCTAAGTATACAAGGAGATCAGATGTTGGAAAAGCATTTAAGAATTCTGCTAACTCCCTTCAGAAATGTCAAATATTTTTTGATAAGTCTTATCTTTACTTTCAAAGAAAATGTTGCAGAGACATGCAGTTGAACCAGAAACATGTACAAATTGGAGGAAACTTCCACCATGGGAATATGTAGGTAACATCGAATTTGAGCCTCTATTTCTTTCATTTTCATTATAATGTCATGCTTTATGTAACAGAAACAAGTCCTGATTGCCTATAGAACTTTCACTATTTTTTTCATCCTATTTTATTGTGTCTTTTCTTAGATGAGTTTTTTTATATTAAATGTAAGTATTGGTAATTAACAGATTACCACGCTTCTCATGAAAAGTATACTAAGAAATAGACATTAAGTTGTCAAGCTAAGAAATTCAACTTGCTGTCTTTATGCATCTCTGATAACCAAATAACATGCTTTCATTTTCCCCCACAAATGATGTCCATCAAGCATTTTAAATTCTTGCCACTAAGTTCTTAATGATCATTGAAAAACTAGAAGTCATTAGAAAAATATATCTAATAAAATGAATTCACAAACTCTTCAAACTCTAAGTTAATCTAAGAATTTTACAATTTACTATAAATGTTGCAAAAATCTCTAGGGTATGTGGAGGGTAAACTAGACATCTGGAACAGAAGAATAATTATGGGAAATATTTAAAAAGTAATTAAATCTCAAAATCTATGTGTTGATGAATGACTGCTTTTTCCTGTCCCACTTTAGCATTTGCATCTGCATAAAATCAAAGCTTTACAAGATAATTTTTTTTTTTTAATGGGGAAAAGAAATAGCAATAGTAAATGGAAACACACCTCTACTGTTCAGAACTCTAACAATGACAGTGGCCTACCTGGGGTTAACAGTTTTTCCTTTATCATCGTTCTTCATTCCTGAGCAATGTGTACAATGAGTATCACTTAGCTAAAACAAATAAATAATAAACAATTATATACTTAATCTTTGATATTTAGAATAAAACAAATCTTTGAAGATTGTATTACATCCCATATAAAAATTTTGTGTTAGTGTTCTCCCTATTCATAATTTCTAGAAAGGTACACTGTGGTATGGCATATGTACATAATACTTGTCAGTATAGCAAGGCAGTTAGCTTGAGCTGATATCTGTATTACACAATTAAGGAAGTTTAAACTGAAGAATATTAAAGTTTCTGTGCTCTCCAAAACGGGTAGGCATTAAGCATGACGTTGTTATTCACTATCATTGCAAAGGCCTTTTTAAGTTTTAAAAGCCTGCCTTCTGGAATTCGAAGTCCTCATCTTGTCAACTTCATCATACAACCATGTCTCATCTTCCACCTCAATGGAAGCAATCATCCACTGTTATGCTTATGTTACGTTAATCTTGTCCTTCCAGAAGCAGACCCCAAGTTGGGAGTAAGCACCAAAAGATTTACTAGGTAAAAAGCAAGTTAGAAAACAAAGGGAATGGAGCCAGGACCCATCTGTCTGCAACACAGTTTGACCTATGAAAGAGAAACAGAAGGAAAAAATCTTCTTAGCTGTAATTTAGATCTAAAGATAATCAACAGAGCTGGTGGGGCCTCATAGAGCCTCCTTAGAGCTGTCTCTTGTCTCTCAGGAGTAGGTCTACCTTGGTATCTCTGCCACGTTCAGTTACTGCCTGACAGTAACCTGTGGTAAGTATATCCTCAACATGAACACACTGATGGTTTTAGGGCACAGTAGTTATGGTGGTCAATATATTTGGGCTTTCCATAGTCAGAGATGTACAAAGTGCATTTTCTAATGGAATGGAAAGGACCACATGCTAATACTCAGAATCTCATAGGAACTAAATCACAGATTTTTTCCCTATTAGATATATAGGTAGCCACCTACTGAATAGATTGTAGATAGATTACATAGATAGAGGATAGGTAGGTAGGTGGGTCAATACACATTAAAAAGTAGGTCTCTTGTCATTAGAATCTTGTCTCCCATTGGAATCTCCCAGCAGAGAAAGCCCATTTGTTACTAAGACAGCTGACAACTGGAACTAAATTTGTGTAGCCAATCTCCTTTTGAATAACCCTAACCCAGGAAAACTCTTAAAATACAGGTGAGGTGGCTGAATTGTCATGAACAGTATTACTGTATAAGGGAAATCACTATACCTTAACCCTAAAAGAATAATTCAAAATTCCCTCCCTCACCCAATCTCCTCTAGGCCTTTCCTGTCAGCCAAAGCTTCATCTGCAATGACACTCCAAAACTTTCTAGCTCTACTTCCAAATCCTGGTCTCTCTCAGGCTGTAATGTTTTAAGTTATAACGCTGTTCAATTTTCAAGAGTTAATCAGTTTCTTAAATTTTAAAATAATGCCTATGATTGTATATATAAGGTTTATGGAAGTGTTTTATATTTTCTAATAAAAATTAGTATTTCACACAAATTATCCATTATTGGTTAAGTGATTAATATATACTTTTTTAGATATGGATTGTGACTATTGTTTGCTAGTAATATTGCTAGTAGCATATGGCTCAAAAATTATGTATATTTTCCTACAAAGGTTTATTTTCTGGAATTATTTCTGAGGCTAGAGCATGTCAAGTGTTATATTTTGTTTTCCTTTCTTAATCAGGGGAGGAATAAGCACAGGATAAGGCTGAAGGTCATAGCTAAGTAACAAAACTCACCTCATGGAAAATACCAGGCACACAGACATAATCATAATGAATATAGTTTGCATAATCATAATGAATATAAAATTTGCTTCTAAGAGTATTATTACCTAAGAGTATTACTATAGTACTACTTAGTACTATTTAGTACTATAGTAATATAGTAATACTTAGTACTACTAAGAGTATTACTATCCCAACTTAAAAGTGGTTGCAGTCATCTTCTGTCTTTTGTTTGAGTCATACCCTAAATTTCATATGTATCCTCTATATAGTCTACCACTAGGTTGATATATAACTGCTGTTTATTGCTTTTAGATTAATTAAATCATGCATTCTAAATGAGGCCCACATAGTTTTTTCCTCAGAAAAATTCTCTGTGTTCTTGCTCAAAAAAAGTCAACTAGAATTGGAGAATGTTGGCATTGGATGCACCCTGTCACTTATCCTATTAATCTGTTCTTGGTGTTCATTCTTTCTGTATATTCTCCACATCTTACTTCCACATGATGGAGACTAGAAAAAAATGAAGTGTTGTTCATCTTCTACTTTGTATTTTTAATAACAAGGAGTTCCTCACTAAATTTCTATTTTTGGTATTATGCTCTCTTTTTAACCTGTGATCCTTTAATTTTCATTAATTTGACTTATTTCCACTTTCTGGTTAGAGAAAGTTTTTTGTTATTTCACTATGCCTATGGCAACCCATTAGATACATGCAAAGAGTGTTTATATCCCTTTTTAAATGTTTTATTGAACATAAAAGACAATTTTCAGTTTTTACCACCATTCCTCTTATTACAATTTCTAGACTAGTTATTTTTTCCATCAAAATTCTTATGAATTCCAGTTTGCCATTTCAAAATGTCTCATCTGGATGAATGCTATGACTCCAGGAATACAGGAATTGAATTTGAGAAAGAAAATATGCAGTATTAGTGCTTATACTACAGGGCTATCAACACTTGAATAAATTTTGTGAGTGGTTACCTTGTGTTGAGCATGGATAATCCCAGACAAGAAAAGAGTAATTTAACCAAAACTGTCAAATACAGCATCATCAGGAGGGGAGTAGAAATCACAACTGTGGAGAGAGGTCAATGATTTGAGCCAATTTAAAGTATTAGGATAATACTCTGTGGGGTGTGTGTTTGTGACATAATACCAAAAATGTGACACTTGTAAAATCATAAGTCAAAAAGCTCCTGAATGAATCAGAGGAATTGGAGGTCATTAGAACAGGGTATTCTTTGTAGTTATTTTGTGTGTTGCCACCCGCCCAGCTCTAGTGTATACTTACAAGAAGAAAGGCATGTGTGTGTGTGTGTGTGTGTGTGTGTGTGAATGTACTCAATTTGGGAGGCTTTGTGTCATGAGACTTCAGCTCTACATTTAAATGGTAGGTATTTGTTATCTCCATTTCTGTGTGAGGTCATAGATGCACCTAGGTTTACATACCTTTATACCTTGCTCCAAATTCTTCAGCTACTCCCGATTTTGTGTGTGATGCCTGAAAGACCCGCGGATCCCCTTACCCAAGAATTCAACACTGCCACAGGATGCAAACAGCAAGAGGTTCTTTAATGTGTTATATTGAAAAAAGACTGATAAAAATTAAAAGTAAAGAAAATCACAGCTGAAGAATTTGATTTGATCAATAGATAGTAGGGTTATTGTGGGGAATGTTAAGCTTTTTTTTTTCTCCCCAAATTCACTGAGAAAAAAATAACAGGCTTTAATAGTGGTAGAGAAACTTAAAATAGCCAAATAAAAATATAATTAAGTGGGACGCCTGGGTGGCTCAGTTGGTTAAGCAGCTGCCTTCGGCTCAGGTCATGATCCCAGCGTCCTGGGATCGAGTCCCACATCGGGCTCCTTGCTCGGCAGGGAGCCTGCTTCTCCCTCTGCCTCTGCCTGCCATTCTGTCTGCCTGTGCTCGGTCTCTCACCCTCTCTCTGACAAATAAATAAAAAATCTTAAAAAAATAATAATAATAATTAAGCATCCACCATTTACTTAGTATGTTGTTAGGTGTTTGTACACAAATCATGCTGTAAATGAAATATTACAACCACCATTTTATGGAGGAGGAAATGACCCCTTAGAGAATTAATTCAAGTTCTCAAGATTACGCAAACTATAAATGAGGCTGTCAGGACTGAAATTAAAATCTGTGTGGCCCAAATACTTGTGGTTAGGCAACTATGCAATAACAAAATTTCTAAAAATACTCCCTGTTAAAATTTGAAACACATTCCCAGAAAATGCATTTGTCAATGTATTGATAATGATGCATCAAATTAGAAATTTCATATATTGGAACTTTCAGAGACCTCTTTTAAATTCCATTATTTTCCTATTCTAGGAATCTCTTGTTGAATTGACAACTGTGTCCCAAAAATGGCCACAGAAATTAAAAGTCATAAATTAGAATTTGGAAGTTATAAATTATGAATGAAAAATGAATTAGGCTAAGTCCTACGTAATATATTCTACATGAAAAAAAATAAATTATGTTAGCCTTAATCATAATATAATCAGGTAGATGCATAAAGTGATGCTGAGAGAAAATTTTTCCCACTTAAGAAGAAAAATCTTCATACATAAATTAATGCCATGCAGTTATCTAGCCAATGTAACAGTTTAGATTTGTGGGAGTTAGAAGAGAAAACATCAATTTTAAATCACAGAATGAGGAAAACTTCAACCACAAAATGATATCAAATGAAATATATTCAAATAAAAAAAGGAAACCACTAAGAACACAAACTACAAAAAAGGAATCATCTCATTTTTTTAAGGTTTAATATTCTACAATATTGACCAACTGGAATATGAAATCCAGAAAAAATTACCTTTTAGCAATAAAATGATGCATTTGAAGTTTCTGTGGTTAACTCCTAAATGAAATCTTCAAAGAGATCTTCGCACACAATTTTGCAAAGGCAATTACCTCATTTCCTAGGCCAGAGCACTTTGAAGGGAGAATGAACCAGTGGGTGCAGAAAAAAGTAGTTAGTTGTAAAGCAGTTTCAAGAACTGAATACCTACAGCCTGAAATTTAAATGAGAAGATAAAGATCTCCTCAAACACAAAGGAACTTTGTGAACCACAGCCATTTATTATAGGGTAAACAGTTCTAAATTCTTGGATTGCCCCTGAGGATATGTAGGTACAATAGTCTGAAGAAAATGTGCTCATATTAATGTCTCTGTGTCAAAAGAAAAAAAGTAATTGTGCTCAGTAGTCTCTGAGCACCATAGGTCACTTTGAGTACTAAATAGATTTAGTCACACTTAATATTTGACTATTCAATTTTTCCAACAAGGTATTTTTTTTTTTTAAGAGGAAAAAAATCACTTTCTTCTACTTTGGTTCCTTCGTCATCATTTCAATTTGCTCTTTAAAAAAAAAAAAATCATTTTCCTTTGTAGTCACTTTACTCACCCCACCTTCCCTCCTCCAGTTCTTCTATAGCTATAACAGAGCATAAGGAACTCCAGGAAACAAACAGACAAACCTATCCTTTCTGTGATCAGCTTTTCTGTCAGGCAAGCTGATGCAGTAAATCTCTCAAAAGACACATTTGTCAGTTGTTACTGAAACAGCATGTGAATTCTATTCTCAGTGACTACGAGAACACAAAGAGCTTAGGGAAAAGTTAAATTTTAAAGTTACCAATATGGGAAATGCATTAGAAAGAATCAGGTCAGAGAGGCAAAAACTCAATTATAATCCCCTAAATTGAGACAGCGAAATCTCAACTGACCCAAATTTGTTGGCTCCTACAACCAGCTACATTTATATTTGAAATGAGTTGAAACGCGAGCTGTGCTGGCAGCCTAACACCTGCTCCCTCTTTTCCCCTTGGGTGGCTGAAGTAATTACCCACCTCTACCTGCACCAGCTTAGGATCTGTGAAATGTTGGTCATATAGAGTCAATCATTCCCATGTTCTAAGGTGCCAAATGATCATCTGTTAGTCAGAATTGCAACATTGCTGGCAGGCGAACCTATCAGTCCATTTCATTTTTGAGTCTTGTCATGCCCAAATATTCACTGGCCAATTAGCATTGGTTTTCTACAGTATATACCCTATGGAAAAAATTATAACTTAGCTGAACTGTACTTCCTAAGATTTTTAAACAATTTTTACACATGATTACATTTTAGAAATATTCTCAACTAGGCCTTTGAATACGGTCATGCTGTACTCAGAACAAACACGTACATGGTGGAGAATATCGCTTCTCTTTATAAGCACACAACTGTGCCAACTCTGTGGAATATTTATCGGATTAACCGTGACAAACTTTAATTTATAGTTCCGACCTCAGCCATAAATCTGTCCTACCTGGGTAAAATCATGAACAAGGGAAGCAGCCAAGTTATAACATCATAGTATATCACTGGGAGCAAAGCATCTAAGCAAAAAATTTTGGAGCTTTGTTTTTCAGTTCCACACTGGATAACTAAGAAAAATCCCTACTTTTTCCTGTTCCATTCCATATTCTTGACTAAAGGAATAGAATCATTATTTCTCATCAGAGGATAGTCTGGCTTATACGGATAGTCAAGCTTTTTTTTTTTTTTTTTCTTCATCTGGAGAAAAGATACAAATAGACTCAACAGACTAGAACATGGCTGTACATAAATAAGGAGGATGCAATGATAGAAAATCTGAAGTTGAAGAACAGAAAATACATGGAGTTCATATTATGTCATCTGAAACATTTTTTTTTATAAAGGACGTGGTAATATATCTGCTGAGACAAAGAGAATTGTGTTGGATTTAAATACTTGAGGGAAGAGCAATTTATACAGGTATTTTGATGAAAGGACAAACACACGAAAGGGTACAAGTTGATCATGATTTATTAATTTAAATATATAAGTGTTTTGAGGCTCAAGTCCTTAGCCAAAAAACAGACAAAAGGATCTGTATTATACGAGTTAACTTTTTTTTAAATTAAAGATTTATTTTGAAAGAGAGAAGGAGAGAGTATGCAAGCAGGGGGAGGGGCACAGGGAGAAGGAGAGGAATCTCAAGAAGATTCCCAGCTGAACATAGAGCCCATCACAGGGCTCTATTCCAGGACACTGATATCATGACCTGAGCCAAAATCAAGAGTCTGATGTTTAACTGACTGAGCCACCTAAGCACACCACAAGTTAACTTTTTATTACTAAATTTATTCAAGCCCCTGGTATACTATTGTGTCCCTCCTTAGACAGTTTAAGTATGGATAAATAGGGAATGCTGAGGCAATGTAGGGGAAGAAACTCAGCTATTGGAGAATATCTAATAGGTGTCCATCCCTTTTCTAAGAACTTTATATTAATTCAATCAACTTAACAACTCTCTAAAAATGATACAACCTTTTTTTATAACAAAGGAAGGCACAGCACAAAAATTGGCATTATGTATACATCCACTTTAGCAAAAGGCACTATTTTTGTATGTAGGAAAATGTAAAAATGGGTCAAGTTACAGAGCTAAACATGAAGATAATCAAATAGTAGAGAACAAGGTCTTTAATACATGATTGTTAAACTGAACATTGCACCTATCCCTTCTGTACTCATTGGTATTAATATCTTTGAAATAATGTATGTGTTTAAAATAGTTATTACGAAAAATATTAAAATACACTCCTACATAAAAAAAAATAATAGCTTCTAAGGTGGAGTATGAACTTAACCCCCTTGGAGATGAATTTCTTGATTTACAAAAGAGGAAGAACAAGGCTCATTTACTGAGACTTTTATGAGGAAAAGCTAATTAATTATTATACTTCATGCATTTGAAGTGATTACTGATGAAATGCTTTCAAATATAAGCAGCTAAATAAAAGTTTTAAATGTTTAATGAAATTTGAAAACTTTTAGCACAAATTGAATATATTGGTATTTTTAAATTGCCTATATAATTTTGATATTTTTATGCCTCTATTCTCTTAATTGCAATAGTGTATACAGATGAAGGTTGCGATAGCTGCAAATGTAAAAGCATAAGCATAATGTTTTACCATCAATTATACATAAGAAAAATATTATACAATGTTAATAATATCATATGTATAGTATTGTTATGAACAACCTGAATGCTTGTGTCCCCCCAGAATTCATATGTTGAAACCCAATCCAAGAATGTGGATTCTTGGGCTTTTGGAAGGCCTTAGGATTAGATAAGGTTATAGTCTGAAGCCCTAATGATGGACTTAGTTTTATGAGTTACAAAGAGCTTGCTTCCCTTCTCTGCTCTCTACATGAGAGAAGTGGGCAGTCTGCAACAGGAAACAGTGCCCTCACTGGCATTCAGCCATGCTGGCACGATCTTGGACTTCCATCCTCCAGAACTGTGAGAAATAAGTTTATGTTGTTTATAAGCTATCCAGTCTACAGTATTTCTTTACAGTCCAAACTAAGACAAGTTTTATATTTATATTGACTCATATATGAACCGAATACACTAGATATTAACTTTGTGAAATAGAGCTGGTACTTTAAACAAAATTTTTTAACTTGTAGAGTAGCTTTCATATTCCAAACCCTGTAATACAAAGATGGGTAATCATACTTTTTAAAGGTGATTACTGTCAAAAAACAAAACAAAACAAAACAAAAAATAAAGGTGCTTACTGAGTTATAAAAAATATCATTTGTGTGAGCTGAGAAAAAGAAGTGAATAAGAGAAAATTTGGGATATCCTATATGAGAAAAATAAAAATAATTTAGAGTAGTTGAAACATTCTGAATCAAGTGGATAAAGGGAATAATGAAAGTAGATTTGGAGTGGATAAACACATGGAAAAAAAAAAGAGGGGAAGTCCATATTTTCACTCATCCATCCACTTTTTTTTAATCCACCAAATATATATCAATACCAACAGTGTACCAGGCATTAAGTTTACTGTTTTAGTAAAGTTGACCCCTGGTACCATAATGAGCAAACAAACAAACAAACAAAATGGCTTGATGACATCAGTATAAAGGCTAAACAATACCTACAGACCAAAACAGGTACTAGATAATTGTCTCCACATTCAAATTTGGCCTATGTCCAAGACCTTCAGAATCAGGCAACCTCAGGTGTCATCTTAGCTTTGGTCCCTGTATCAGTTAAGTGAACTATGATAAGTCATAAGTCATTTATTCTCTATGAGTCTTATGGTTTACATATATGAAATATGTTTGATATTTTCCTTATCAGAACTGTTAATTAACATTAAAATGTATTCTTAAATCTATAATGAGAGCATATCCGTCCCTCTAAACTTAAATTAATATTTAATATGTACATTCACAAAAGGAAGCAACAGAGTATTACTATTTTTTTTCTTTTTTACAGTTTTAACCTAAGTTGCTTTATTTTGGGTAGTACTAGTGGTATAAGAAAATTGTAAAAAGTATTTTCCCACAGTCTTTATATTCTTTCTCAGGCTGGTTATTTTATTTATTTATTTTTTTTAAAGAAAAGAACGTTTATAGGAAAAATAATATCTGGTTAAACAAAATAGCCAAATAATTTTCAAAGTGAAATGATGTCAATCTGGCAGGAAGTTCCTTATGAAGTGAATCTCTTTTTCTACTCATTCTTACCCTATTCAATTTGTATATTGATTTATATGAGAAACTAGATGACATATTTAATAAAATTGTGGTGAGAAAAACATGAAAGAAAGAATACCTATTTCATTTAAAGGATTAAGATTTCAGAAGAGATGTTATTAGTTTAGAGGATGGCCTAATTATCAAAAGATGGAAAATAAACTGTAATATTAGGTATTATAAATTTATTTCTGTATCTGTATTGCATATACTTAACCAATGTTTATAGAATAAAGAACATAGATAAATTACAATTATTTGTGCTTTAAATTTGTGATGCATTATTTATGTGCCTTCCTTGTATTCTTATCATATTTTCACTGTAATAACTATATGATACAATACCATTATCCTCCTGTTGTAAATGAGGAAATTTATATAGTGAGTTAAAAGAAAATAAATTTGCCCAAGGACATATAGCTAAGTTATTTCAGAACACAGTTTGAACCAAAACAATCTGGAACCTGAATCACACATCTAAAATTTTAGGGGATGATAAGTGCAGGAAAGGTAATGTAAGGAGTTCTGAAACTTCTACATAAAAGCAATGAGAGCATTGGCAAAATTTGTCAAAAATCAACATCTTGAGAACTCTAAAAATGAAAGTATTTCAGCATTCTGGGGTACATTTTAAAAAATTCAGAATCTCAGTAAGAACAGCCTGCATTTTGACTTTGTAACCTATTCATCCCCGTCTTCCAGTCTGTACCTGTTATAGACTGAATTGTATATCCTCAAATGACATTTGAAGTCTTAACTTCTTGTTCTCTTTATGTGACCTTATTTGGAAATGGAATCATTGCAGATGTAATTAGTTAAGATGAGGTCATTTTATAGTAGGGCAAGCCTTGAATTTAACATGACTGGCATCCTCAAAAGAGAAGACACAGACATGGATGCAAGGGGAGAACGCCATGTAATGACAAAGGCAAAGACTGAAGTGCTGCAGCTGAAAGCCAAGGAATGGCAAGGACTGCAAAGCAGAAATCTGGAACAGGTAAGGAAGGAATTTTCCTTACAAGTTTCAGCCAATGCCTTGATTTCAAACTTCTAGCCACTAGAATTGTGTCATAATAAATATCTGTTGTTTTACCCACTCAGTTTGAGATTCTTTGTTATGGCAGACCTAGGAAATTAATACAGCACCTGACAAAATAGCCCTAAAATACATGAAGCAAAAACTGTCACAAGACTTCCAGTTTCTTCTGCATGTAGGGAGCCACTCTAGTACTCTGCCCTAACAAGTAAAAAGCTGAAAATCTGAACCTACTAAAAATGAAAAACTCTACTTGGATCCTTAAAAGAGAGGAGAATAAAGGAAAAACTGGTACCCAAAGATTGGAGAGACTGACAAGCATATACTAAAATCCACAACAACAACAACAAGCTAACTTACCAGAGCAGAGACTCAGGAGAAAAAAAACACAGTGGCAGCCAGTACCAGGGTAGCAAATCCTGAACTGCAGCTGATGAATTGCTGGAAGCTCAATGTGGACAACTATGAGAGTTTAAAATACCAGAATAATTGACTAATAGGAGGACCTCCATATTACTGTGAGATTTGTCTAGGACTTCAGCCAGGTTCCCACAGTGAATACTAGAGAAAGATCCTCTCAGGCCTCTCTTAAGGAGAGGCCAGAGAAACCATTTTGAAATATACTAGAGTACTCTGTTTCTCTTGATAAAATCTGCTCTAAGAGGAAACTAGTTAAACAGAATGTAACCAGCTGGGTATTTATCAGAGCCTAACTGACATGGGAAAGGAAATTCCCCTACTCCAGGTGATTCTCCTTCCATGTAGGAAAAAAGAGATACATGACTGTCGCCCACTCTAGCCACCTGTCTCACTTAAGCAGTGAGAAGAAAACCAGAAACTCTTGTGAAGTTCACAGTGTAGAAGCCTAGGCTGAGACCTAAAATCTAAAAAACTGAGACCTAGTTACAATAAAGAATGTTAACCCTCTCTTCATCTTACCATCACATTCTAAAGGCCTATTTATAGCTACTCTTTTTGCCTAGTGTGTCATGTCTTGCTATGAAGATTTACAAGGCATACCAAAAGACAAAAAACACAGTCTGAGGAGAAAGAGCAAGCATCAGAACCAGACATGGAGGGATGTTGGAATTATCAAACCAGGAATTTAAAACAATTATGGTTAATATGCTAAAATAGACAGCAGGCAGGGACAGATGGGTAATGTAAGTAGAGATATAGAAATACTGAGAAAGAACTAAAGGAAAAATAAAAGACTTGAGATAAAAAGCACTGTAACAGAAATGAAGAATGCTTTTGATGGGCTTGTTAGTAGACTGAATACAGCTGAGGAAAGAATCTCAGCACTAGAAGATACATCAATAGAATCCTTGAAAATGGAAAAGCAAAGAGAACAAAGGCTAAAAAACATAGAACAGAATATCTAAGAACTGTGGGACAACTACAAAAAGGTGTTACATACACATAATGAGAATACCAGAAGGTGAAGAAAGGGAAAAAAAAGGACAGAAGAAATATTTGAAATGATAATGACTAAGAATTTCCGTCAAATTAATGTCAGACACCACATCACAGCTTCAAGAAGCTCATTTGCCAAAGGATAAAACTCAAAAAAAAAAAAAAAAAAAAGCCCTACATTTAGGGATATCATTTTCAAACTACAGAAAATCAAAGATAAAGAAAAAAAATCCTGGAAAGAAGCCAGAAGAAAAAAAAAATAACCTTACCTATAGAGGAACAAAGATAAAAAGTTGTATCCAACTTCTCAGAAACCATGCAAGCAAGAGGACAGGTGGGATGTTTAAAGTGTTATAGGGTGAAAACCAACTAACCCAGAATTCTGTATCCTGTGGAATTATCCTTCAAAAGTGAAGGAGACTGTGGCAAGTGGGTGTAATAAATGAAAGTTTTCAAAAGATACAAACTTCCAGTTATAAAATAAATGAGTCTTGGGGATGTAATGTACAACATGGTAATTATAGTTAATAATACATTATTATATATGTAAAGGTGAATAAAAGAGTGAATCTTAAATTTTCCCATCACAAAGAAAAGAAATCATAACTGTGTGTGGTGATAGAGGTTAAGTAGACTTACTGTAATTATTTTGCAATATATGCAAACATCAAGTCATCACGTGGTACACTCAGATAGTGTCATATGACAATTATATATCAATTAAAAAAACTAAAGAAGAGATAAAGAAATTCTGAGACAGCCACAAATTGAGGGAATTTGTTGCCAATAAATTTGTTTTGCAAGAAATGTTGAAAGAAGTTCAGAGAAAATGAAAATAATATAGGTCATGAACTTGGATCTACATAAGGAAGAACATGGAAGAAGGAATACATGTAGGCAAAACCAAAATACAAATTCTTATTCTAACATGATCTAACAGTTAACAGTTTGTTCAAAATAACAAGAATGTCCTCAACCATACACTTATCCACATATCATGTGTATATTATATATAAGCTTACATATGCTTATACATAAGTGAAATAATGACAATGATACAAGAGATGGGAGGAAGGAATTAGGATTACTTGATTATTATAAGGTACTCACACTACCCACAAAGTGATATAGTATTATTTGAAAGTGGATTCAGATTTGTTGTAACTGATATTACAAATTCTAGGGCAATGACTGTTAAAAAAAAAGTATATACTAAGAAATGAGAGAAAATGCAGTCATATAAATGTTTAATTAAAACCACAGAAAGAAGAAAACAAAAAAAAAAAAAAGAGGAAAAATAGGAACACAGAATAAGGGAAATAAATGGAAAATATTAATGAATGTGATGTGGTAGATACTAATCCAAATATAACAATCACTTTTTGAGTACATATGGTCTAAATGCCCTCTCAAAAGACAGAGATTGTCAGAATGGATCAAAAAACATGACCCAAAGATGGTGGAGGATTGGAGACCTAATATGATTGGATCTCAGGAGTTCAGCTAGATAGTTATCAAACCATTCTCAACACCTATATACACAACAGGAAATCAAAGAGAAGAAAAGCAGCAATTCTAGGAACAGAAAAGTGACCACTTTCTGGAAGGTAGGACTTGCAGAGAAGTGAATCCAAGGCGACATATGGGAAGAGGGACCACAGGGGGAAGGGCCGGCTCCCGGCAAGCAGTAGAGCAGCAAAGCACAAAATTGGAACTTTTAGAAGTCTCCTCCACTGAGGGATATTGCTCCATAGGCTAAGTGTGGAGTGGAGCCCTTGCTTGCTGGAACAGTGTGGTCTCACGTCCTGTGGAGTCACAAAAAGACCCGGGGTGTCTGAGTGTAGCAAAGCTTCCAGGTATTAGAGCAGGGAAGCTGGCAGCAAAGATGGAGTCAAGCAGTGGGGTCTCAGCTTGGGAGTACCTTAGACTATGATCCAAGGCACAGTCGGGCCACTGCTCTTCGGGCAGGGACCCAACAAGCTGCAGATCCAGGGAGACTCACCTTCCTCCTCCAAGAGGAGTGGTGCAGGAGTTTGCTGCAGAAATCTGCTGGGTTTGGAGAATCCAAACGGGGCTGTACACTAGAGATAGGAACACTCAGTCACAGGCTGGGTGAGCTCAGAGTGCAGCCAGAGACCAAGGAGACAGGTGTGATTGACTGCTTTTCTCTGAGGGTGCACTGAGTAGAGGGGCCCTGAGATCTTGGCTCCTCCATGGTCAGAGATTGGGAGGCTGATTACTTCATTCCCATACTCCAAATCAAAATGGAAAGCATTCAGGGAACAAAAGCTGCCAAGAGCAAAACCAAGTAGACAACTGAGCCTGGCCTCTGGCAAGGGTAGTGCAATTCCACCTCAGGCAAATACATTTGAGAATCAATGCAACAGTCCCCTCCCCCAGAAGATCAACGAGAATATCCAGCCAAGACCAAGTTCACCAATCTATGAGAACTGCAAAACCTCAGATATGAATACAGCCTATGGAATTAATGGCTTTTTCTCCCATGATTCTTTGGTCTTTCAAAGTTAATTTTTTTTTATTTTATTATTTTTTTCTTCTTCTATTTTTCTAAAATTTTCCACTTTCCTAATTTAATGTTTTTTTAACTATCTTATCAATCAATACCTTTTGAAAAATCTTTTTAAATTTTCATCGTTATACTCATATTCTGTCCCTTTATTGTAATTAGTTTTATTTTTCTATACATATAGGTTTTCCTTTTTTAAAAAAATTTGAGATACAATTTCTTCTAAAAGATCAAAATATACCTGAAATCTAGTTCATGGCATTGTTCTAGTCTCCAGCCTGATCACATTCTTTCCTTTATTTATTTTTTTCTTTTTACAACCAACTTCTTTTCAATTCCTTATTTTAGAATCTTTTAAAATTTTCATTTTTTAATCATATTCCTTCCCTTCATCATGTTTAAAATTATTTTTGTATACATATAAATTTTTCTTTCTTTAAAATTTTGGGAGGCAGCTTTTTCTAACAGACCAAAATACACTCAAAATCAAGTGTGTGGTTCTGTTCTATTCACCAGTCTAATATATAGATAGATAGATAGATAGATAGATAGATATTTTTTTCCCTCCTTTCTTCTCCCAGTTTCAGGTCTCTTCCAATTAGGTTAGTGTGTGTGTGTGTGTGTGTGTGTGTGTGTATGTGTGTGTGTGTGTGTATATATATATTGGGGTTTTTTTTAATTTTCTGGGTCCATAACTACTCTTTTAGTACTTAGTTCTCTCATTCATCTATTCTTATCTGGATAAAAGGACAATGAAGAAAAATTCACTTCAAAAAATAAAAAAATGAGAGGCAGATTGGGACCTAATCAATACGGACATTAGTAAGATGTCAGACCTAGAGTTCAGAATGACGACTATCAAGGTGCTAGATGGACTCAAAAAAAACCATGGAAGACACTAGAGAATCCCTTTCTGGAGTAATAAAAATCCTTTTCTGGAGTAATAAAAGAACTCAAGTCTAACCAAATTGAAACAAAAAGAGTCATTAATGAGGTGCAATAAAAAATGGAAGCTCTTACTGCTAGGATAAATCAGGCAGAAAAGAGAATTAGTGATATAAAAGACGAAATGATGGAGAATAAAGAAGCTGAGCAAGAGAGACAAACAACTACTTGACCACAAGGGGAAAATTTGAGAAATAAGTGATACCATAAGATGAAACAATATTAGAATAATTGTGATCCCAGAAGAAGAGGAAAAAGAAAGAGGGGCAGAAGGATATTGGAGCAAATTATTGTAGAGAATTTTAGGGAATAAGCATTAAAATCCAAGAGGCACAGAGAGCCCCCCTCAAAATCAATAAAAAATAGGTCCATATGCTATCACCTAATAGTAAAACTTACAAGTCTTAGTGACAAAGAGAAAATCCCAAAAGCAGCCTGGGACAAGAGGTCTGTAACATAAAACACTAGAAATATTGGGTTGCCAGCAGACCTATCCACAGAAACTTGGCAGGCCAGAAAGGAGTATAATATATTCGAGCACTAAATAAGAAAAATATGCAGCCAAGAATACTATATCCAGTTAAGCTATCATTGAAAATAGAAGGAGAGATGAAAAGGTTCCAGGACAAACAGAAACTAAAAGAATTTGCAAACACCAAATCAGCCCTACAGGAAATATTGAAAGGGGTACTCTAAGCAAGAGACAGCCTAAAAGTAACAGACCAGAAAGGAACAGAGACAATATAGAGTCATAGTCACCTTACAGGCAATACAATGGCACTAAATTCTTATCTTTCAATAGTTACCCTGAATGTAAATGGGCTAAATGCCCCAATCAAAAGACACAAGGTATCAGAATGTATTAAAAAAACAAAAAACAAAAAACAAAAAAGACCCATCAATATGCTGTCTGCAAAAAACTCCTTTTAGACCTAAAGACACCTCCAGATTTAAAGTGAGGGGGTGGAAAACCATTTACCATGCTATGGACATCAAAAGAAAGGAAGGGTACCAATCCTATATTGGATAAATTAGATTTTAAGCCAAAGACTCTGATAAGAGATGAGGAAGGTCAGCATATCATATTTAAAGGGTCTGTCCAACAAAAATATCTAACAATTTTAAATATCTATGCCCCTAACATGGGAGCAGCCAATTATATAAACCAACTGATAACAAAAATCAAAGAAACACATTAACAATACTACAATAATAGTAGGGGACCTTAGCATCGGGGATCATCTAAGCAAAAGCATCTAAGCTCAGATCATCTAAGCAAAAGATCAACAAGGCAATAAAGGCTTTAAATGACATACTGGACCAGATGGGCCTCACAGATATATTCAGAATATTCCATCCCAAAGCAACAAAATACACATTCTTCTCTAGTGCACATTGAACATTCTCCAGAATAGATCGCAACTGGGTCACAAAGCAGGTCTCAACCAGTACCAAATAATGGGATCATTCCCTGCATATTTTCAGACCACAGTGAAACTAGAATTCAACCACAAGAGGAAAGTTGGAAAGAAGTCAAATACATGAGGCTAAAGAGCATCCTACTAAGGAATGAATGGGTCAACCAGGATATTAAAGAAGAATTGAAAAAAATTCATGGAAACAAATGATAATGAAAACACAATGGTTCAAAATCTGTGGGACAAAGCAAAGGAAGTCCTGAGAGGAAAATATATAGTAATACGAGCCTTTCTCAAGAAACAAGAAAGGTTGCAAATACACAACCTAGCCCTACACCTAAAGGAGCTGGAGAAAGAATAGCAAGGAAAGCTTAGCCCAGCGGAAGAAGAGAAATAATAAGCACCAGAGCAGAACTCAATGAAATAGAAACCAAAAAGCAGTAGAATAAATCAATGAAAGTAGGAGCTAGTTCTTTGAAAGAATTATAAGATTGGTAAACCCCTGGCCAGACTTATTAAAAAGAAAAAATGAAAAGACCTAAATTAATAAAACCATGAATGAAAGAGATCACAATGAACACCAAAGAAATACAATTATAAGAATATATTATGAGCAGCTATACACCAGCAAATCTGACAATCCAGAAGAAATGGATGCATTCCTAGAGACATTTAAACTACCAAAACTGAACCAGGAAGAAGTAGAATACCTGAACAGATGCATACCCAGTGAGGCGATTGAAGCAGTCATCAAAAATCTCCCAACCAAGAGCACTGGGCCAGAAGGCTTCCTCAGGGAATTCTACCAAACATATAAAGAAGAATTAATACCTATTCTCCTGAAACTGTTCCAAAAAAGAGAAATGGAAAGAAAATTTTCAAACTCATTTTTTGAGGTCAGGCATACCTTGACCCCAAAACTAGACAAAGACCTTATCAAAAAGGAGAATTACAGACCAATAACCTTGATTAACACAGATGCGAAAACTCTCACAAAAATATTAGCCAATAGGATCTGGCAGTACATTTAAAGGATTATTCACCATAATCAAGTGGGATTTATTCCTGTGCTACAGGGTTGGCTCAACATCTGCAAATCAATCAATGTGATGCAATACATTAATGAAAGAAAGAAAAAGAACCATACGATATTCTCAATAGAGGCTAAAAAAGCATCCTTTGTTGATCAAAACTCTTCATGATGTAGGGACAGAGGGTACATATATCAATATCATCAAACCCATCTATGAAAACCCACAGCAAGTATCATTCTCAATGGGGGAAACTGAGAACTTTTCCCCTAAGATCAGGAACACGGCAGGGTTGTCTGCTATTATCACTGCTACTCAACATAGCAGTCAGACAACATAAAGAAATAAAAGTCATCTGAATTGGCAAAGAAGTCAAATTCTCACTCTTTGCAGGTTATATGATAATTTATGTGGAAAACCTAAATGACTCCATTCCAAAACTGCTAGAACTCATACAGGAATTCAGTAAAGTGTCAGGATATAAAATCGATGTACAGAAATCAGTTGCATTTCTACACATCAACAGCAAGATAGAAAAAATATATAAATTAATTAAGTGATCCCACTTACAATTGCTCCCCAAACCATAAGATACCTAGGAATAAATCTAAAAAAAGAAAAGGCGAAGAATCTGTACTCAAAAACTATTAAATACTCATGAAAGAAATTGAGGAAGACACAAAGAAATGGAAAAAATTTCCATGCTCATGGATTGGAAGAACAAATATTGGGAAAATGCCTATGCTACCTAAAGCAATCTACACATTTAGTGCAATCCCTATCAAAACACCATCCATTTTTTTCAAAGAAATGGAACAAATATCTTAAAATTAATATGGAACAAGAAAAGACCCTGAATGGCCAGAGGGATATTGAAAAAAAAAGCCAAAGTTGGCGGCATCACAATTCCAGATTTCAAGCTCTGTTGCAAAGTTGTAAATCATCATGACAGTATGGTACTGGCACAAAAACAGACACATAGATCAATGGAACAGAATAGAGAGCCCAGAAATGGACCCTCAACTCTATGGACGACTAATCTTTGACAAAGCAGGAAAGAATGTCCAATGGAAAAAGTCTCTTCAACAAATGGTATTGGGAAAATTGGACAGCCACATGCAGAAGAATGAAACTGGACCATTTCCTTATACCACACATGAAAATAGACTCAAAATGGATGAAGGACCTCTATGTGAGAAAGGAATCCATCAAAATCCTTGGGAGAACACAGGCAGCAACCTCTTCGACCTCAGCCTCAGCAACTTCTTCCTAGAAACATCACCAAAGACAAGGGAAGCAAGGGCAAAAAATGAACAATTGGCATTTCATCAATATCAAAAGTTTTTGCACAGCAAATGAAATAGTCAACAAAACCAAAAGACAACCAAGACAATGGGAGAAGATATTTGCAATGTACATATCATATAAAGGGCTAATATCCAAAATCTATAAAGAACTTATCAAACTCAATACCCAAAGTACAAATAATCCCATCAATAAATGGATATAAGACATGACCAGACATTTCTGCAAAGAAGACATCAAAATGGCCAACAGACACACGAAAAAGTGCTTAACATCACCCAGCATCAGGAAACTACAAATCAAATCCACAGTGAGACACCACCTCACACCAGTCAGAATAGCTAAAATTAACAAATCAGGAAAGGACAGGTGTTGGCGAGGATGTGGAGAAAGGGGAGCCCTCCTACACTATTGGTGGGAATGCAAACTAGTGTAGCCACTCTGGAAAACACTAAGCATGTTCTTAAAAAAGTTGAAAATAGAGCTACCAGCTACAACCTACATCCCAGCAATCACACTACTGGGTATTTACCCTAAAGATACAAATGTAGTAATCTGAACGGGCAAGTGCACCTATATTTTAAAGCAGTAATGTCCACAATAACCAAACTGTGGAAAGAACCTAGATGTCCATCAACAGATGAATGGATAAATAAGATGTTGTATATAAATACAATGGAATACCATGCAGCCATGAAAAACACCCATGAAAAACACCCATGAAAAACACCCATGAAATCCTGCCATTTGCAAAGACATAGATGGAAGTAGAGGGTATTATGCTAAGCAAAATAAGTCAATTAGAGACAGACAATTATCATATGATATCTCTGATATAAGGAATTTGAAAGGCATGGTGGGGTGTCATGGGAGGCCGGGTGGGAAAAAAAAATTAAACAAGATGGGACTGAGGAGGGAGACAAACTGTAAGAGATCTTTATGAGGAAAAGAACTTAGGGTTGCTGGGGGGTGGAAGGGAGAGATAGGGTGGTTGAGTTATGGACATTGGGGAAGGTATGTGCTACGGTGAGCGCTGCAAATTGTTTAAGACTGATGAATCACAGACCTGTACTCCTGAAGAAAATAATACATTATGTGTTAAAACATAAAACAAAACAAAACAAACAAAGAAACAAAAACACAACCCAACTATACATTGTCTTGAAGAAACCCACTTAAATATAAAGACACAAATAGATTAAAAGTAAATTAATAGAGAAAAACACACCATGCTAATACTAATCAAAAGAAAGAAAAAAGCAGGAGTAATTATATTAATTTCACAAAGAGCCGACTTCAAGATAAGGAAAATTATCAGGGATAAAGGCATTGCAAATGGATAAAACAATTAGTCCTCCAATAAGACACAACAATTCTTAATACATAAATAACTAAGAACAGAATGTCATATTATGTGGGGAAAAAAAAAGACTGATAGAACTGTGAAGAGAAATAGGTGAGATACACTATCATATTTGGAGATGTCAATACCTTTCTCTCAGAAATGGACAGATCCAACAGGCAGAAAGTCACTAGGATATATCTAAACTCAACAACACCTTTAATAAACTAGATGTAATGGATACCCATAGGATATTCCATCTGACAACAGCAATATAGACATTTATGTCAAGCTGACATGAAACATTCACCAAGACAGACTATATTCTGAGCCATAAAACACACCTTAACAAATTTAAAATAATAGAAATCATGCAATGTCTACTCTCAGACCACAGTGGAATTAAACTAGAAATCAATAACAGAAAGATAACTGGGAAATCTCAGAATCCTTCGAAATAAGGCAATGCACTTCTAAATAAAAGAGAATCCAAATCAAAAGAGAAATCTGAAGAGAAATTAAAAATCTATTTTAAACTAAATGAAAATGATAAACAACTTACAAAAACCTGCGAGATACAGCAAAAGTAGTATATAGAGAAAATTTATAATTTTGAATGCATATATTTTAAAAAGGACAAAAGACCTAAAATAAATCATGTCAAAGTCTATCACATAAAACTAAAGAAGAGGAAGAAGAGAAGAAGAAGAAGAAGAAAGAGAAGAGCAAATTAAATCCAAAATAAGCAGAAGAAAAGAAATGATAAAAATTAGAGCTGAAATCAATGGAATTAAAAATAGAACATCAATAGAGAAAAAGGAATGAAGCCAAAAGCTATTACTTTAAAAAAGATCTATAAAATTAATGAACTTCTAGCCAGGCTAAGTAAGAAAAAAAGAGAGAGAACACAAGTTACTAATACCAGTAATAAAAGCAGTGGCATCATTACAGATTCCATAGAAACTAAAAGGATGAACAAAGAATAGTATGAAGAGTTCTATGCCCCCAAATTTAATTACCTAGGTGAAATGGAATAATTCCTTGAAAGACACAATCTGTCAAATCTCACACAAGAAGAAATAAATTATGTGATTTGGCCTATATCTATGAAAGTAATTGAACTAATAATTAACAACTTTTCCAAACAGAAAGTACCAGACCCAGATGTGTTCATTGGTAAATTTTACCAAACATTTAAGAAAGAAGTTTTATCAATTGTCTACAGTCTCTTTCAGAATATAGAAGTGGAAAGAATACTTAACTCATCATGAGTTCAGCATTACTCTAATGCAAAAACCAGACATTAAAAGAGAAGGGATTTTAAGAAAAGAAGTCTGAAGACCAATATTTTTCATGAATATAGCTTAAAACATCCTCAGCAAAATATTACCAAACTGAATCCAAAAAAGATTTGTAAAAAGAATTATGCATCAGGGCCAAGTAGGACCTATTCCAGGCTGCAAGGGTATTCAACATTTAAAAATCAATGTAATCTATCTCATCAAAACACTAAAAAAGAAAAATCACAGAATCACACTAATAGTTGCAGAATGAGCATTTGACAAAACCAACACACATTTACAGTAAAAACTTAGTAAACTAGGAATAGAAAAGAACTTTTTCAATTTTACAAAGATATTTACAAAAAACTTACAAGTAACATTGTTCTTTTTGATGAGAAACTCGAGGTTTCCCCATTAAGATCAGGTACAAGGCAAAAATGTCCAGTCTCATCACTCATTTTTAATCAAAAGTATAGCAAGGAAAGAAGTTTGGGAAGGATGATGTAAAACTGTTTTTGTTCTTAGATGACATAATCTTTTATGTGGAAAATTCAAAATAACTGACACACACACACACACACACGAAACTCTCCTAAAATTAAATAAGCAGTTAGAGCAAGTTGCAGAATACAAGACTAATAGAGAGATAGAAAACTCACTGCTTTTCAATATACTAACAATGAACCAGTGGAGTTTGAAACTAAAAATACAATGCCATTTACATGAGCACATCCCCTCAATGAAATACTGTTATAAAAAATCTAACAAAAATATGTACAAGATCTATTTGGGGAAAACTACAGAACTCTGATGAACTCTGTTCATTGGTAAACCAAGGAACTAAATAAATGATTCCATGTTCATGTTAGAGACTCAACATTGTCAAGATGTAAGTTCTTTTGGCCTTGATCTACACATTTTAGTGCAATCTACATTAAAATATCAGTCAATCATTTTATGGATATTGATAAGCTTACTCTAACATTTATTTGGAAGGTTATACATATGAAGTTCATATGGGGATGCAAAAGATATATCAGAGAAATCATTGCAATGTTTTTGGAGAAGAACAAATTTAAAGGACTGACACTACCCAACTTCAAGACTTACTATAAAGCTAAAATAATCAAGACAGTATGATATTGGTGAAAGAGTAGACAAGTAGATCAATGAAAAAGAAGTAATCTACCAGTAGACTCCCATAAATACAGTAAACTAATCTATGACAAAGTGGAAAAGGTAATATGATAAAGCAAAAATAGTCTCTTCAATAAATGATGCTGGAACAACTGGAAATTTATATGCAAAAAAAATCTAGATGCATCTCTCATAAAAATTAATCAAAATAAATTATAGACCTAGATGTAAAATGCAAAACTATGAAACTCCTAGAAGATAACATAACAGAGAACCTAGATGACCTTGAGGATGGTGATGTCTTCTTACATACAACAAAAAACCACACAATCCATGAAAGAAATAACTGATTACTGTTAATTGAAGCTGGACTTCATTTAAAAGCTTCTGTTCCACAAAGACAATATCAAAAGAATTAGAAGACAAGTCCCAGATTAGGAGAAAATATTTACAAAGATGCAACTGATTAAAGACTATTATTCAAAATATACAAAGAACTTTTAAAGAATAACAGTTTAAGAAAACAATAGACTGATTAAAAAATGGACCAAAGACCTTAAAAAACAGCTCAGTAGAGAAGATACACAGATGGCAAATAAACATATGGAAAGATGTCCACATCATATGTCATCAGGGGAATGAAAATTAAAACAACAATAAGATATCTCTACATGACTACTAGAATGTCCAAAATCCAAACACTGAAAACACCAAATTCTGCAGAGAATGTGGAGAAATAGGAGCTCTTCCATAGTGGGCATATCAAATAATACAGACATGAAAGATAATTTATTGGTTTCTTAAAAAATTAAATATAATGTTACCATATAATCCAACAATTGCTCTCTTTGGTATTTATGCAAAGCAGTTGAAAATGTGTGTCCACACAAAAACATATGTGGGAATGTTTATCACAATTTTAGTCATACTCAACAAAACTTGGAAGCAACCAAGATGTCCTTTAGTAAGTGAATGGATAAATAAACTGTAGTATATATAGACAATGAAATATTATTCAGAACTAAAAAGAAATGTGCTATGAAACCATGAAGACATGGGAAAAACGGAAATGGTACATAGAGGAAACTTAAATATTACTAGGTGAAAGGAGTTGATCTGAAAAGCCTACGTACTATATGATTCCAACTACATGTCATTCTGAGAAAAGTAAAACTATGGAATCAATTAAATAGTAAGTGGGAGTGGTAGGGAGGGGTTCAGATAAATGGGCAGATCACAGGGGTGTTTAGGGCAGTGAAAATACTCTTATATTATAATAATGAATATTGGTTATATTAGATTTGTTCAAAGCCATAGAATATACAACAATAAGAGTGAACTGAAATGTAAACTATAGACTTTGGGTTAAAAGGATGTGTCAAAGTAGGCCCAACCTTGGTAAAAATGTGCCATTTTGGCAAGTGATATTCATAATGGGAGAGTTACACATGTGTGTGGGTAGGAGATGTATGGGAAATCTAGGTATTCCGCTCTAAATTCTGTTATAAACCTAAAATTGCTCCTCCCAAAATAAATTCTTAAAAATTTATGGAATTTGAAGAGCAAATTAGAAGATTCAACAATAGCACTTGGAAACCTTAATATTCCACTTTCAATAAAGGGTAAAACAACAATAAAATCATCAATAAGAAATAAATAGACCTGAAAAACACTACAAGAGAAACAGGCATAATGAACTTCTACAGAACTCTCTAAATTATAGCTGCAAACTACACATTCTTCTCTATATGCTGCTAATATTTACCAAGATAGACCATATTTTAGGCCATTTAAAAAGTGTCAACTAATCTGAAAGGAATTTATGTCATAAAATAATCCGCTATGATCACAATGGAATAAAATTACAAATCAATACAGAAGGACAATTTGAAAATTGGCAAATATGTGAAAATAAACCTCCTAGTCCTAAAAAAGAAATTGGGTTGAAGAAAGAAATTGCAAGGAAATTTTAAAAAAAATAGTGAGATGAATGAAAATGAAAACATGCCTACTAAATATTAAATGCAATGAAAGAACATAGAAGCCAGTTTATAGTTATAAATTACTATTTTTTAATATTTTTCTTTATTTTTAATTGTAGTAAAATGCACACAGCAAATCTTCCCATCTTCACCATTTTAAAGTTTACTCTTCAGTAGTGTTAAGAATATTTACATTGTTGTGCTTAATTTATATATATATATATATATATATTTAAAAGATTTTATTTATTTATTTGAGAAGACACAGTGAGAGAGAACATGAGCGAGGAGAAGGTCAGAGAGAGAAGCAGACTCCCTTTGGAGCTGGGAGCCGTATGCGGGACTCGATCCCAGGACTCTGGGATCATGACCTGAGCCGAAGGCAGTCGTCCAACCAACTGAGCCACCCAGGAACCCCGCTTAATTTATATTTAAAGGCTATATCAGAAATAGGTTATTGATATAGCCTGAGAATCATAACTAAACAGATCCTAAGCAAATTTGCAAAATAGGTAAAAAGTAGGTTTATGTCCTAAATTCCTCTCTATGTCCTAATTCCAAATTCAGGAAACCTTGTTTACAGTAGCAGATACTGGTCTCTGGGTGTTATCAGAGAAAAAAACAATATACAATGTACTCAGTCGTGGAAATCCAACATGACTCTCACTGCACCTGAAACTGTTGGGGTAATAATAATCTATGCATAAATATTTTTATCAGAATAGTTTACTGATTTTACTACATAATTACACAGTGAATAAAAGTAAAAATTTGACCTAATTCATTCTAAATCTAAATTCCTGGTACTTTTATTATCTACTTTAGTTTTTAATTAGAAAGCACAAAAAGAATATGATTTTTGAGATACATGAATATATAGAATATTTCTCTGTAGAAGATATGAACTATCAGAGACACATATTACTAGGTCTCTGTAAAGAAAATGTCTTAAGAATTGATTGTTTTGCAATGCCTGGGTGGCTTATTCTGTTAAATGTTTGTTTTGGGTCAGGTCATGATCATGGGGCCGTGGGATCAAATCCTGCATGGGGTTCCTTGCTCAGCAGGGGATTTGCTTCATCCTCTGCCTTCTGCCTTCCCCTGCTTGTAAGCGCTCTCTCTCTCTCTCTCTGATAAATAAATAAATAAATAAATAAAATATTTAAAAAATAATTGTTCTATTTTGTATTATAACTGAAATTGCCATTTTAAAAGCATATAATATACAACTAGACTCTGCAAAATATCTATTTAAAAAAAAAGAAGTAAAAGACCTCAAGTTAATAATACAACCCTTTTAACTTAAGAAACTAGAAGAGGAAGAATACTGGAACCCAAAGCAAGTAGAAGAAAGGGTCATAAAGATTAGAGCAAAAACTTATGAAATAGAACACAGGTGAAAAAAAATCAACGAAACCAAATTTGAGTCTTTGAAAAGAACAACAAAATTGACAAATATTTACCTAAGGAAATATTCAAGGAGATATTTAAATGGCCAATAAGCACAGGAAGAGATGCTTAATATCATTTGTCACTAAGAATATGAAATCAAAATCAAAATGAGATACCACTTTATGTTTATGATGATAACTATAAAAAAGGAGATGGACGACATCAAGTACTGCTGAGGATATATAAAAATTGAAATCGTTATGCATTGTTGGTAGACACGTAAAATTTTGCAATTGTTTTGGAGAGTAGTTTGGCAGTTCCTTAAATAGTTAAACTTTGCTTTAGTACATAATGCAGCAATTCTACTTTTAGTTATAGAGACAAGAGAATTAAAAATGTATATTTTCACAAAAACTTTACATAAATGTCCACAGCAGCAGTATTCATAAATAGCCAAAAGTGGAAAAATAACCCAATGCCCATCAGCTGATAAATGGATAAACAAAATGTGACATATGAATAACAGTGGAGTATTATTCATTCATGAAAAAGAACAAAGTTACAGATACATGTGGCAAACATTGATATACCTTGATAACATTATGCTAAGTAAAAGCAGACAGACACACAAGGTCACATGTTATTGGATTCCATTTATAGGAAATATCCACAAAAGAAAAATCTTAGAGACAGAAAATACATAAGTCTTTATGAGAGACTAGGGGAAGGACATAAAGAGGGGGATCCCTACCAATACGAGCCAGTTTTCTTTTTGGAGTGATCAAAATGTTCTAGAATTATCAGTGAAAAACTGTAAAATTATGAATGAACTAAAAAAGCACTAAGTTGTTCATTTCAGAAGGATGGATTTTATGGTATGTTATTTTATCTCAATAAAATAAGTTATATACAGTCTCACAAGAAATAGTGCAACTTATTAATAATTAATAAGTGATAACAAATATTTAAGATATATGGATTTTTCCGGATATAGTTACACAGACTAATGTTCTTGGTTGGTTAGATTTACTGGGTCAATATTTAGTTCTTTGCCTCTTTTGATTTATGTTGGTTTGTTTGTATATTCTATATGAGAATATAATGGTGGATACACACCATTTGTCAAAACAATAAAATGTAAAATGTACAACACCAAAAATGAACACTGATATAAACTATGGACTTTGGGTGATAATGTTGTGTCAGTATTCCTTCATCAACTGTAACAAGTGTATCATTCTGGTGGGGAATGTTGATTTTGGGGGAAGCTATGTGCATGTGATAATGGTTGTATATATGATAACTCTGTACTTCCTGCTCAATTTTGCACATGTGAGAATGGGTATGTATATGATAACTCTCTGTACTTTCTGCTCAATTTTGTTGTAAACTTAAAACTATTTTAAAAAATAGTCTATTAGAAAAACAACATCATATTTGACCATGAAGATCACCTCTCTATATGAACCCTGATAGATATTCTCAAAGGCCTACTATCTGTGACTACCTAATCACATTTTTGTGATTTCTGAGGACTCATTTTCTTTGAACATTCCTTAAAGATCGATTAAAATAACAGGTGCACCATTTTGTATTCACTTTTATCTAAATCCTTAAGATGCAATGAGACATAGAATAAATTCTGACTATTTTCTAAGCTTATAGTATTTTAAAAATAAAAAGATTGAAAGGCAGATTTGTCCAGAAAAATGGTAATATTTAACATTAAATCGTGAAATTCATGTATTCTCACAAAAATTGCTATTTTATGAAAATAATATTTAATACTAGTCAAAGGATATTTTAAAAGATGAAACTTTTGTTCTGTCTCATTGCTATCTTAACTTTTCAGGTGCCAATTTTAATTAGCAGTAATCGCGCCTTGGATAAATCTCATTGGCTACGAAACGGCCATTGCGCAAAGCTTCAGGTGCCAATTTTAATTTACAAGTCATTTTCTACCAAGAATACAAGGTGCAAAACTGTAACTTAGCTATGAAATAAAGCAACAATAAAATTTTACATGTTTGAATATATCAATCTGTTTTTAAATGTCAATAATGCTTCTCTGGAAAATTACCAAAACTCCCTAGCTTATTACTGCAGAACTTCAAAAGTGTCATAAATAA
Source organism: Mustela lutreola (assembly GCF_030435805.1). Taxonomy (NCBI): domain Eukaryota; kingdom Metazoa; phylum Chordata; class Mammalia; order Carnivora; family Mustelidae; genus Mustela; species Mustela lutreola. Next base: position 174,200,452 of record NC_081291.1, on the reverse strand, counting down.
TATTATCTACAATAAGGTCAAATTCCTGCTGTCATCTAAACTTTTAATTTAAGAATAGATATAATTTTCTAACAGAAAAAAAAGAAGTTTCTGACAGAAAAATAAACTTTAAAAATTCAATATAGTTAATATTTTAGATAGTTATTTATATAACTGAAGATAATGATTCACATTAGGTATTTTCAAATGTTATAGAAACAAAACATTGTTCTTACTGGAAATCACAACACTTAAAATCAGCAAGGCTGCTCTGTTTAAATGGGGATAAGGATGGGTATTTCATAGATTTCACAGCTTACTCAGTCTCTTTTTCATGCCTAAGAAAGTCTCTAAATTGGATCCTTAGGACCCTGAACATCGGAATTAGATATTCAAAAAATCATTGATATTCAAAACAAAATTTTCATCCTTTGAGAAAAATGTTGCCATTAGCCTTTCTCTTTCCTCCCTATATTGGTTAGGGATAGCTTCAGCTTTATAGTAAATAAATGAATACCTTTATCTATTAAACTATTAACTAATAAATAGCTTAAATTAGGGAGCATTTTTTCCCTCATAAATATGGAGTTGAGGTATAGGCATATAGGTACGTATAGGTATATGTGTGCTAGTTCAGCAGACCAAAAATGCCATGAATTCAATTTATTTTGATTTTTCAGTTTCAAGATTCCTGGCTGTATTCAAGGCAAGAATAACAGAAAGATTGATGATATTTCTTTAGGTAGACCTGAGGGGTTTTGTTTTATTTTGTTGTGTCTCAGGAATGAAACCTCAGTTTTTTTATTTTTTTTTTTTAAAGAATTTATTTATTTATTTGACAGAGAGAAATCACAAGTAGGCAGAGAGAGGAGGGAAACAGACTCCCCACTGAGCAGAGACCCAGATGTGGGGCTCAATCCCAGGACCCTGAGATCACGACCCGAGCTGAAGGTAGAGGCTTTAACTCACTGAGCCACCCAGGCGCCCTGAAAACCTCAGTTGAATGGATCAAGAAGATGTGGTATATATACACAGTGGAATACTATGCAGCCATCAAAAGAAATGAAATCTTGCCATTTGTGACAACATGGATGGAACTAGAGCGTATCATGCTTAGCGAAATAAGTCAAGCAGAGAAAGACAACTATCATATGATCTCCCTGATATGAGGACATGGTGATGCAACATGGGGGCTTAAGTGGGTAGGAGAAGAATAAATGAAACAAGATGGGATTGGGAGGGAGACAAACCATAAGTGACTCTTAATCTCACAAAACAAAGTGAGGGTTGCTGGGGGGAGGGGGTTTGGGATTATGGACATTGGGGAGGGTATGTGCTTTGGTGAGTGCTTTGAAGTGTGTAAACCTGGTGATTCACAGACCTGTACCCCTGGGGATAAAAATATATGTTTATAAAAAATAAAAAATTAAAAAAAATAAAAGTTGAAATAGAGCTACCCCTTGGGGTGCCTTGGTGTCTCAGTCATGATCTCAGGGTCAGGTCAGGCGCCAAGGAGGGAGCCTGCTTATCCCCCTCCCTCTGCCTGCTGGTCCCCCTGCTTGTGCTCTCTCTATCACTGTGAAATAAATAAGATCTTGAAAGAAAGAAAGAAAGAAAGAAAGAAAGAAAGAAAGAAAGAAAGAAAGAAAAAGAAAAGTAAGAAAGAAAAAAAAAAAGAAAAGAAGAGCTACCCTATGACCCAGCAATTGCACCACTGGGTATTCACCCCAAAGGTATAAATGGAGTGATCCAAAGGGGCACCTGCACTCCAATGTTGATAGCAGCAATGTCCACAATAGCCAAACTATGGAAAGACCCTTGAGTCCATCAACAGAAGAATGGATAAGGAAGATGTGGCATATATATATATATATATGTATATATATATATAGTATTAATATATTAATATTATATAATGATTATATAATAATATAATAAATAATAATATACAATTATAATAATTATTAATAATTATATATATAATTATATATATGTATATAAATGTGTGTGTGTGTGTGTGTGTGTGTGTGTGCACACACACATACTGGAATACTACTCAGCCACCAAAAAAAAAAAGGAAACAAGAATGAAATCTTACCACTTGCAAGGACATGGATGGAGCTAGAGGATATTTTGCTAAGTGAAATAAGTCAATCAGAGAAGGACGATTATCATTTGATCTCATTTACATGTGAAATTTAAGAAACAAAACAAGATCATAGGGGAAGAGAGGAAAAAATAAAATAAGACTAAATCAGAGAGGAAGACAAACCATAAGAGACTCTTTAGTCATAGGAAACAAACAGGGTTGCTGGAGGGGAGTGGGGTGGGAGGCATGTAGTAACAGGATGTATATGTATATACATATACATATATATATACACACACACATATACATAGATACATACATAAAATCATCTGTTAATCAGATCATCTCCAAAAATATTTTCTAAAATATGTTAATATATTTTATATATATATATATATAAAATATACATATTATTGAGTTAAAAGGATAGTGGCTTTAGATTCCAAATGGCTTTGGGGTTATGACATTTTATAGGAAAGAAAGAAAGAGTAGAGAAGAAATTCATCAATTAAAAGTAATAAAATTAAAGAATTAATTAAATGGGTTCTTACAAAATAGAATGAGATAGAATTTCAGTTTGGGTTTCCTTGAAAGCAGCCTAGGAAGGGTTGGGAGTAGGTAGTTTATTTTGGGGTTTTCCCAGAAAGCATAAGCAAGGAGCCAAAAAGAATGACAGAAAATAAAAAGTCATTGTATGCCATCTATTATTGAGGCCAGTCCTGTAGGCAAAGGAGAGGGGAGCTTGATTCCTAATGGTATGTTCTGAGGAGGATATACAATGTTTGCCTGAAGGGTGAGAGAATGGGCTATATACCCATTGTCTCTGTTCCCTATTCTTTCTTTCTTTTCTTTTCTTTTCTTTTTTTTTTTTTTTTTTAAATTTTATTTATTTATTTGATGGAGAGAGAGAGAGAGCACAAGCAGGAAAAGTGGCAGGCAGAGGGAGAGGGAGAAGCAGGCTCTCTGCTGACAAGGCACATGGTGCAGGGCTTGATCCCAGGACCCTGGGATCATGATCTGAGCCGAAGGCAGCTGCTGAGCCATCCAGGTGCCCCTGCCCCCTATTCTTGAGGGTTCCTTCCAACATTAACTCAATCACTGGTTATTAGAGTCTCAAAGAAGACCCTGGCAGAAGGTTGCACAGTGCACATTTGAGTCAAGATTTTGTTAGATTGAGAGGAGCCTGACTTGAACTCTCTACCATAAATTCAGCTAAAAAGAGTAGGGGCTAAGAAAAAGTGATGTAGGGCACCAGAAAGGTATGTTGCAAATCGTGTAAGATTTTTGCAGAATTTGAAGATAAATTATATAATAAAAAGGAAAGGGTATTTTTAAAGCAAAGGGAGGAAATAAAAACAACCGACTATAACCTTCTTTTCAGATACAGGGAAAATAAAAGTTGTTTTATTCAAATGTTTCAAAACTTGAAACAGTAGGTATTCTTATTCCCAATTTAAAGAGAAAATAACTGGGGCGCCTGGGTGGCTCAGTGGATTAAAGCCTCTGCCTTCAGCTCAGGTCATGATCTTAGGGTCCTGGGATCGAGCACCGCATCAGGCTCTCCACTCAGCGGGGAGCCTGCTTCCCTTCCTCTCTCTCTACCTGCCTCTCTGCCTGCTTGTGATCTCTGTCAAATAAATAAAATCTTTTAAAAAATAATAAAATAAAGAGAAAATAACCTATCCAAATTCCTACAGGTAATAATAGATTAATCTAGGTTGTAACCCCTACCCTCTTGTGATGTTTAGTTTGTTCTTCTTAAAATACACCATGTATTTTCTTGAGTTAAAAAGGTCCTTACTTTGAGTAAATCTGGTTATTAGCTCCCCATTTCACACAGGCAAAACAGATTTTTAATTGTGATAGGTAGGGTTCCTCCTATTTCTTTTCTCTGCCTATTTCTTCCCTGTAAGACTATGATTAGTCCTGGGCCTGTCATTAGCCCCAGTGGCTTGACCTGCACAAGCTTACCTTATCCCTTCTAACATGAGTTTCTCTTTAATTGGAACATTATGCCTCAGATCCCTTTCCTCCTTTCAATCTCAGCACAGATGGTACCTTTCTTTGGAAATCTCGCTCTCTCTCTCTCTCTCTTTTTTTTTTTTTTTTAGGATTTTATTTATTTATTTGACAGACAGAGATCACAAGTAGGCAGAGAGGCAGGCAGAGAGACAGGGGGAAGCAGGCTCACTGCCAAGCAGAGAGCCAGATGCAGGACTCGATCCAAGGACAGGGGAATCATGACCTGAGTTGAAGGCAGAGGCCTCGACCCACTGAGCCACCCAGGCACCCCATCTTTGGAAATCTCTTGACCACCCTCCCTGCCCTAGATTAGACACCCTAGTGAGTCTCCTGTCTTTATTTCCACAGCTCTCTGAAAGCAGGAACAGTGCCTTCCATTTTCACTGTGCATACCCGCATACCACTTTCTCATGCTTCTGCTACCTCTTTGAGAATGATTTTTTAATTCTTTCCTTTATACTTTTCTAAAACTCGGTGGTTTCCCATGCATTTGTTCTGAGCTCACTTCTGTTTTTATGTGAAATGTTCTCCCTGGGAAAAATCTTATTCATTTCCCTGATTCCCAAATACAAACCTTATCTGAGCAATTCCCAAATTCACTTAAGCTCCTAGCACCCTATGAATAAAAACAAACAAAACAAAACAAAAACAACAACAACAAAAAAACTTCTTTCAGTTGGTATCCTTGTTATTTCTACCTGTGCTGTAACAGGCCAATGGAAACCAAATACATACAAACAAAACTGGAAGGCTATACAGGTATCTTTCACCATCTTATAAAACTGTTTCTTTGGTGTATATTTTGATGCAATTTCCATGAATCCCTATGCCCAAACCATACAGTTTACTGTGATTTGGAATAATAGAATGTCCTAATGATTATTTTAGACATTTTAAAAAAGTGAGCAAAGGAAAAAAAAGTTTCTTTTATGTCAGTTTACTTCAATGGACAATTCTGTAATCATTGTGGTAATTGATTCAGGCATTTATCACTAATGGGTATTAGAACTACTGAGATAGAATTGAGGAGGAACATAATATTTATATAGTTTTAAAGCATCTCTGTAAATTACCTATTAATTAGAAAAAGAAAACAGTAACTTCTTAGTGAAGGAACCTGGCAGACAGTATCTTAACTAAGTGATTAATTTAACACCTGAATAAAGGCACAAGCCAGCAACCTGTGCCTCCTGATAGGATACACTGAGAGGAACAAGTATCACTCTCTGTAATGTTCCCATCAAAGATGCATAATCTGAATATGCCATGAGAAAACATCAGCTGAATCAAATTGAGATCAATTCCACTAAATAACTGGACTGTACTCCTCAAGTATATCAATATCATGAAAGACAAAATAATATGTAAAGCCATTCTAAAATAAAAGTGTAAAGACAAGTCAATTGCATTCAGTGTGGTATCTGAAATAGAATCTTGAAACCTAAAAGATAAATAAAAAAAATTAATGCTACAAATTATTCTTAAAAAACACTGGCAAGTTTATAAATGTTTACAAATGTCATTTGAATGTTTGTATTTTTTCCTCTAAGCAAACAAATCTAAGCTTTGGTGATAGTCTTTACTACTATGGTTAACTTTGGTGAATATAGACATGGACATGGCATAACGGATGCTTTTGATGAACTAGTAGTTTTCTACTTTTTGATATGGGTAATAGTGATATACAGTGTAAAATTATATTGATCTTTACATTTAAGATTTGTAAACTTTATATAATTCAATAATATCAATAATTGTATCACATGTGGGTTTATTTCTATTGATTTATTTTTTTCCTTTTGGTTTCAGTCATCTGGTCATATGTGGAATATTGATTAATTTTATGTGAAATGCTGAGATTGTACCTGAAAATTATAGAGGGAATATCGGTTTCTTTTAGTAGACAGATAAAATACAAGCAGAGATTAAGGAATCTGAAGGATAGATTTCAGATTTTTGTGAGAGGAAAGCTTTATGGATTTTTTAGCCTTTTTTGAAGGTTTGTTAGTTTTATTTTATCTAGTATTATTATGATTAGTCTATTATTATTACTATTGTTTTTGTCATTACTATTATTTGCTTTCTTTCTTTTCTTTCTGTCCCTGATCTGCACAGCTTAGATATCAGTAAAATTATAGAGGGAATATCGGTTTCTTTTAGTAGACAGATAAAATACAAACAGAGATTAAGGAATCTGAAGGATAGATTTCAGATTTTTGTGAGAGGAAAGCTTTATGGATTTTTTAGCCTTTTTTGAAGGTTTGTTAGTTTTATTTTATCTAGTATTATTATGATTAGTCTATTATTATTACTATTGTTTTTGTCATTATTATTATTTGCTTTCTTTCTTTTCTTTCTGTCCCTGATCTGCACAGCTTAGATATCAGCAAATGTCCTCAGAAGAAAAGAGCTGTCAGAATGTTGGTTAATTTCTCAGGTTTCCCTTTGGGCCTATGAAAGGGAAACAAAAACCAACCAAATAAACAACAACAACAACCACAACAAAACCCTCTTCTGTCTACTTTCAGCATCCTTCATTTCTGACACCAGATGTATAAGGACTTCCCAAACCAAGTAGTTCTTCAATTCTCTGTAGATTCCAGTTGGGTGTTCTCAATTCAATTCTGACATATCTACCTGAAGTTAATGCAGACTGACCCCACAGTTTATGGCTCAGTCCTAAAAGACCACCCCTACTTTTTCAAATGCCAATCCCAAGTCACAGGTTGTTATACGTGCTTCTGACCAATTGGCTATAAATTGGAGGTTCCCGTGATCCCCTCATTGGCTTTGATAGTTTGCTAGAACAGCTCACAGATCTTAGGAAAAATATTACCTGTTTGACTACTGGTTTATTATAAAAGGATGCAATTCAGGAACAGCCAGATGAAAGAGATTCATAGGGTATGTGGGAAGTGACACAGACCTCATGACTTCTCTGGGCATACCACCCTCCCAGCACTTCCATGTGTTTACCAACCTGGAAGCCCTCCAAACCCCATTGTTTAGGATTTTATGGAATCTTCATTACATAAGCAAGATTAATTAAATCATTGGTTATTAATTCAACCTTCAGTTCCTCTCTATAATCCTTCTAGTGCAGAGGTCAGTCAGGGATGAAGCTGAAAGTTCCAACCCTTTAATCACCCCGGTTGGTTCCCTTGGCAACCTCATTCTGTGGTTATCTAAGAATTTTCTAAAAATCATCTTATTAACATAAACTCATGTGTGGTTATGAATAACAAAAGACATTTCTTTTGCCTTTGTTGCTCTGGAGCTATTTCAAAAACCCAGGACAAAATACCAAATATCATGACAAATAATTCTCCCATTGCTCTTATTACTTAAGAAATTACAAGGGTTTTAGAAGCTGCTACCAGGAACAGGGATGAAGATCAAATATTTATTGCTTTTCTTTTTTCTTTTTTTTAAAGATTTTATTTATTTATTTGACAGAAAAGAGATCACAAGTAGGCAGAGAGGCAGGCAGAGAGAGAGAGGAGGAAGCAGGCTCCCTGCTGAGCAGACAGCCCAGATGCTGGGCTCCATCCCAGGACTCTGGGATCATGACCTGAGCAGAAGGCAGAGGCTTTAACCCACTGAGCCACCCACGTGCCCCACAAATATATATTTCTTATTACAAATCACAACAAAACAATTTGGAAACAATTATATTCTGTTTAGTAGCACCAAAATCTTTTTTCTACTTTTTCTACTCAGTCAAAAGAATCTTCCACAAGCTCTACTTATACAGTTTTCTATTTCTTCTCTACGACACTTAATTTGAAATAGCGAATGCCCTCCAAATATGGGACTTACCTCTATTTATATAGACTTCTTCTGAATTTTAGCCCTTTAAAATTTCTAGGGCCTATTGGTCTCCAAATCTCTTCAAACAGCTTTCCCCCAAACTTAGGTAATTGTTTTAAATAAGATTACAAGCTACTTCTTCACACCTGTATTTAAATACACTTTTAACAATACATTTATGGCAAGGTTTGAATTTTTCTGATAAAGTGGAACGCCTGCTGTTTAATCACATTGACAATTTATAAACCACTTATTATATAATATTTAGATTTAAAACTAATTGCATATTAAAGTGCAAGTTGGAATATATTTTTATATAAACCATAGGTAAAACTTTTCATGATGTATTGTTTTGATTTCTAAAATTTTTTTCAATTATACTTTTTTTAAAATTTAAATTTTAGTTAACATACAGTGCAATATTGGTTGCTGGAGTAGAATTTAGTGATTCATCACTTATATACAACACCCAGTGCTCATTACTTGTGTCCTCTTTAATACCCATCACCCATCTAGCCCATCCCCAACCCACATCCATCCATCCATCAATCCTCAGTTTGTTCTCTATCATTAAGAGTCTCTTATGGTTCATTTCCCTTTCTCTTTTTCCCCCACTTCCTATATGTTCATCTGATTTCTTAAATTCCACAAATGAGTGAGAGCATATGATATTTGTCTTTCTCTAACCAACTTACTTCACTTAATATAATACACTCTAACTCCATCCATGTTATTGCAAATGGCAAGATTACATCATGTTTTGATGGCTGAATAATATTTCATTGTGTGTGTATGGATATCTCTATATAGAGATATAGAGATATATATTTGTCCTTTGTGTGTGTGTGTGTGTGTGTGTATACACCACATGTTCTTTAACCATTCAGTTTATGGACATTTGGTCTCTCTGCATAGTTTGGCTGTTGCTGATAAAGCTGCTATAAACTTTTGGGTGGATGTGTCCCTTCAAATCTGTATTTTTGTATCCTTTGTATAAATACAAAGTAGTGCAATCACTGGATCCTAAAGTAGTTCTGTTTTTAAGTTTTTGAGCATTTTCCATAGTGTTCTCGAGAATGGCTACACAAGTTTGCATTTATACTAAAGTACAAGAGGATTCCCTTTTCTCTGCAACTCACCAACATCTGTTGTTTCCTGTGTTATAAATCTTAGCCATTTTGACAGGTGTAAGGTGGTATCCCATCATGGTTTTGATCTGTATTTCCTTGATGATGAGTGATGTTGAGCACTTTTCATCTGTCTCTTAGCCTTCTGGATGTCTTCTTTGAAAAAGTGTCTATTCATGTCGTCTGCCCATTAAGAAATGGATTTGTTTTTGTTTTTGTTTGGGGGGGTTGTTGAGTCTGATAAGTTCTTTATAGATTTTGGATACTAACGTTTTATCAGATACATCTTTTGCAAGCATCTTCTCCCACTCTGTAGGCAGCCTCTTAGTTTTGTTGATTTTTTCCTTTCCTGTGCAGAAGTTTTATCTTGATGAAGCCCCAATAGTTCATTTTTGCTTTTGTTTCCCTTACTTACTGTGATGTGTCTAGTATGAAGTTGCTGTGGCTGAGGTCAGAGAGGTTTCTGCCTATGTTCTCCTCTAGGATTTTGATGGTTTCCTGTCTCACACTTAGGTCCTTCATCCATTTTTATTTTATTTTCATGTTAGGTGTAAGAAGGTGGTCCAATTTCTTTCTTCTGCATATTACTGTCCAGTTTTCCTGACACCATTTGTTGGAGAGACATTTTTCCATTGGATATTCCTTTCTGCTTTGTTGAACACTAATTGACCATACAGTTGTAGGTCTGCCGAATGTTTTGAACTGATGAAATACAGTTGTAATAAACACTTAATTGTCCTTCTCTGGTGATTCTCGCATCTGTGTCAGCTCTGGATCATTTTTAGATGATTGATCTGTCTTTTCATGAGGGGTTTTGTCCCCTGCTTCTGGGCATACCTTCCTGTCTTTGATGGAGTGCCGGACAGTGAGACTGTTACCTTGTTGGTTGCTGTATATTTTTGTATTTTCTATAACTTTGAGCTTTGTTCAGGAATGCATTTAAGTTACTTGGAAACAGAAATCATTGCTGGTATTGTTTTAATGATTTGTTCAGTGGTCCAGAGCTGCTCTCAGTGGAAGGTTAATGATGAGTTCCCAATACTATGGCAAGATCTCCCTGAGTCCTCCACTCTATGCCTCATGAATTGGGAGGGCCCCCCCCTTTTTTTTAGTTTATCTATTGGGGACAGGCTCCATGCCCAGTGCTATATGAGCACCAGGCCCTGTTCCCTCTAGTGCTTTCAAATAACTGCCTCCTGAATTGGGGTCACTGCCTCCAATGGATAACTTGAGCAGGACCCTGCTGCATGAGGGGAGGGCTCTTCCACAGCTCTCATTAGTTGACTTTCCTCAGCTTGGTCCTCCCCCATAAACCACCTTGTGGATGCTCAGCTCAGTGTCCTCAAGTCCACTAGGTCTACTGGGCTTCTCTTCAGTTTCCCCTCCCCTGTGGCTTTCTTGGAAACTCTCTGGCAGCTGTTTCCTGGAGTAATTGTAGGGTTCCACTCACCTCTATGTTTCCTTGTCTCCAGGACAGCTGTCCTCTTTGACTGATGCTCAGTATCTTGGAAATCTGCATTTTGTGGCTCTTGTGTGGTTTTGTTGCTGTTTTGGTTGTTGTTTCAGGCAGGAGAGTGAACCAGTTTCTGAGAGTCCACATTGGTGTGACTCCTCTTTGTCTCGAAGGAGAGGAGAGAAACACAAAGCAACTTTACCAAAGCACTGATGGGCTAAGCACAAAGAAAAAGGAGCACAAATTTTCAGACTTTGTTTCAGAGACCTTACCGTAGTATTTCTAAGAAGACTCCAAAAAGCATGAATGCAGTTCCCCTCTTCAACAACTTATGCCACCATAAGTTGGGGAAATTGCAGGGGTCAGCACAGCCAAGTGCAATGGATAAGGCTCACCCCGGAGAAACAACTTCTGTGATCATGACATTTTTCCTCTCCTTCCCATTTCATGGATATTAGAAATAAATGAATCTGAGATTCTAGTTCATTTTCTCCATTTATTGAGATAATCTATTCATTGTCATTGTCCTTTTGTCATGTTATAATTGGTCTTTTTCCTGAAATTTTTCAATATATATCCTTATGAATGAAAACTGAGAGCCATCTAAATGACTCCTACTTTTAGTGAAAAGACAAAACAAAAAATACTTCCAGGAATGAGAATATGCATATAGTTACTTCAATACTGTTAAAATTAAAAAAAAAAGTTACAGATATTTTCAAATTTGAAATTCCTTCTTGGTAGTTGATCCAGGGGAAAATATATATATGTATTCTCCCCCCATATAAAAACTTTGCACTTTTAGCTAATTCAAACTGTATTCTAGTACTGTTTTAGGGACGGTCATACAGATCATGAAGACTTCTTCCTAGAGTTATCTATGATGGGTCAGCAGGAGGGTCTCCATAAAATAATCTATATTAAAAAATTGTTCAGCTGGGGCACCTTGGTGGCTCAGTGGGTTAAAGCCTCTCCCTTCGGCTCAAGTCAAGATCCCAGGGTCCTGGGATTGAGCCCCGCATCGGGCTCTCTGCTTTGCAGGGAGCCTGATTCCTCCCCTCTCTCTCTCTGCCTGCGTCTCTGCCTACTTGTGATCTTTCTCTCTTTGTCAAATTAAAAAAAAAAAAAATTGTTCAGCTGTCAGTAAACTGTCTTGCCTCAGTCAATATCATCACTTTGATTTGTTAACAGACTTGGTGTTGGAAGTATTACCCATGATTAATAGACTTAGGTTACATATGTCTTTACTTATGACTAATTTCATATTCCTTTGGTAATATCTATTATCAGTCCTATATTGTCCTTATCATTGAGGCTGGTGATGGTAAGGAGAAATATAATAGAAAGCAGTGAATAAATGAAGGTCTACTATAAACCAAGATTTTCATGATGCCAACATAGTTACTTTGTCCTTTGAATGTTGACCAATTAGAAAGGTAACTACAGAATATCTGAAGTGAACATGCTTCAACTTCTAATATCCTGAAAAGTCTTCAGGGATGTTTGCTTAGAGTAACAGAAAGAGTGTGAGTTTGGATGAGTATGTAAATATTATTTGTTTTTGCTTTTTTTTTTAGTATTTCTACCAAAACATTTTGTAGGTTTCTAATGATATAACATTAGGTGTTGACAACTTGATGTGTGCTTTTTGTGTAGCTTTGATTTTGTTGTTGTTGTTGTTGTTGTTTTATTTTATTTCTAAGAATAATCCTAACATTCTCATGGGTACTTAGTAATAAGATATTTTTTCCTTTTCTACTCAAGTGGAAAGCTTATTGGCAAAACTTCTTTGGATACAGAAGTTACTTAGAAAATTGAGGTAAAATTACAGAGGGTGAGACGGGATAATAGTGGACATTTTTCTAAGCTGCGCATAACTGGGCTGTGTAACATTTGATGAAATTTGTCTACTTTTAAAGATTAAGATGTATATATTACTGAACCTATTATTAGGATAAAGCAACAGAAATAATTTAGAATTAAATATCACCAGGCTTCTCAACTTCATATTAATGCTCTAGAGGGACTTGGAATGTAAGAAGTGTATTTCACATTACCCTATAAAGAAAAGAGTAGTAATAACCAAGTAAAATGCTGTGTTATATCATTATAAGAGAACAACTGACTTTCTAAAGATTAATTACTAAATTCAAAGAAAATAGGGACATATTCATCCAAAAGATCTAGAAGCATATGAAGGGAAGAGGGATTGTATTCTGAAGAACAAAGAAATTGGGTTTTGCTCTTTGAGGGTACTCAATAAATAATATCCTTTTCTTCCCCCTTGTTTCGAACAAATGGTACATTAGACCACTCTGTTTACTTTTCTGTCCAAAAGGGAAGAAGTAGAAGGATTAGATTAGTAATTTCATCTCTGTAGGGTAGAGTGTCTAAACAAGGCACTGGAAGGAAAAACAGAGGTCAGAATGACACATATGAATTATTCTTTAGATAATTTTATTTTTTAGCTTTGAAAAAAACAAGAACTATATATTGGGACTCTTCCCAATGAATTTCAGCTGCAAATAGCAAACCTCCTGATAGCTTTCTCAAAATAGAGTATGGGAATATGAATAATGAATGTAAAGTAATGCAAAAGAGTTTGGCAAAGCTATTATGAAGCATACATTCAAATGATATTTCTCCTTTAAATTACAAACCTTCGGAGTTTACATGTTTTATCAAACCATAACAGTATTGTTCAAAAACAGTTTTGAAATTAATTTTGAGGCTGTATAATGATCTTTTTCAGGAGATTACATTTTTGAAAAATTTAAAAATAATTCAGAGACAAGTGTTTTGTTCCTGCTTCCTTATTGAGCTCATTCCCCCAACCTCATTGGACTTCCAAACCCACACTACTTCCGTACTACATCAAACAGACATCTAAAATTGAAAAAAAGTAAAAATTTGTATATGGACAGTCTTGTAGAAAATCATGCTTAAAAAGTGCTCTCCAAATCCTTCTGTTATCCCAGAGTGTTAGAATATTCTGTTGGGTCCCATGGCCAGAATATATTAAATTATTCCCTAGCTAGGATAAGTCCCACAACTACCTGGACTGGTTTTGCTTAATTGGTCTCAATACTTCATTCAGGTCTAACAGAAATCCTAAACATTTTCTTCTAGATTGTTACTTCCTTTCATACATTCTTGCCCATCATCAGGTGTTTAATTAAATGAAAACTTTGTATTCAAGTTAAATTTACGTAATGTACATTTTTTAAAAGATTTTTATTTATTTATTTATTTGACAGATCACAAGTAGGCAGAGAGGCAGGCAGAGAGAGAGAGAAGGAAGCAGGCTCCCCGCTGAGCAGAGAGCCCGACGTGGGACTCCATCCCAGGACCCTGAGATCATGACATGAGCCGAATGCAGAGGCTTTAACCCACTGAGCCACCCAGGTGCCCATGTAATATAAATTTTATCTAATGCTCTAATACACCAATAAATGGAATTGTTATTCATCAAACTCTGGACAAAAGTAGCATAAAAATCAAATCTATATTTTGATATAAATAATTATTAGATAGTAATTAATCAAATATATTTATTAAGAATTTCTCTGAACTGCAAGAAGCACAATATTGCAAGTGCTCCAAATGTAAAATAAAACATAGCAACACCTAGCTCAACTTCCACCAAGGAAATCTAGTCTGCATATGTAAAGTTATTTTAGAAAAATATTGCACATAGAGTCAGAATGCTAAAATTAGATTCTTCTGGTTTTCTTTATAAGTTAAGAAGAGCTATTGGCAGTTAGCCTTTGAGTGTAAAAGCTGAGGAATTATATTCCTTAAATATAGCTGACCTGCATTTTATACAAGGCAGAGATGGTCAGAAATAGGAAATATTGGCTCTTCTCCGGACAAAGTAAAATTCTTTCAGTTTGTGCTAAGCAAATCATATAGATAAGTTGAATCTTAAAATGGTTACATCAAAGGGAAGTCAATGAATTAGAATGACCATTTTCCTAGGTTTCGTTTTTGATTATAAGTCTTAAACATCTATTCCTTACAATGAGTTAAAATCTGGTTTTCTCTTTCCTTCCCAGTAACTTATTTCTATTAACCTCATTTCAATTTTTTGCTACCCAGAAGCCTTTGTTGTTTGACTGGCTTCTTTTATGAGACAGAAGTTATTCTCTTCCCCAAATCGAATGTTCTCAGGTCTTTCTTTCTTTCTTTTTTTTTTTTTTAAATTTTATTTATTTATCAGAGAGAGAGAGGGGAGAGAGCGAGCACAGGCAGACAGAATGGCAGGCAGAGGCAGAGGGAGAAGCAGGCTCCCTACTGAGCATGGAGCCCGATGTGGGACTTGAACCCAGGACGCTGGGATCATGACCTGAGCCGAAGGCAGCTGCTTAACCAACTGAGCCACCTAGGCGTCCCTCAGGTCTTTCTACATAAACTAAAATATATAATTAAATATTGTATATAATTAATTATATAACTAAATATTACACACACACACAAATGGATATTTGTCCAAGGGGACACATTAGAATTTTGGGAGGGACAATTCTTCATAGTGTGGAATTCCCTATGTGATTCTAGTTGCTTAGCATTCTTGCCCCTTTTCTTAAATTTAAGTGGCATTTATAACTCACTGAGATAACTACAACTTAGCTCTGATGCATTTCTAAATATCCTCTCAGTTTAGTATAGTCTTGACTGAAACTACATATATCCCTAGCCTGTACAAATTCCAGCATTTCACAAAACTAGATGTCTTCTTAGAACTGAATTAAGTCCAACTTTACAGAACATAGTAGAATTATTCCTTCTGTTTTCTTCTGGGCACCATATGTTATTATTGAGTCCCATTTTTGACACACTATTTTAAAACATATTGATCTCAAAGTCAGTCGAAATCCCAAAGTCATTTTCACATATGCTGCTATTAGACTTAATCAGCCCAACTCTGGGCATAGGGGGTTGTATCAAAGAGCAAGGATTTTTATATTTATTCCTATTAATTAATTGTTTCTCTGGATAAGTTGCCCAACTTTTTTGAACTTTTTAAAAAATGATTTTATTTATTTATTTGAGAGACAGAAAGAGAGAGACCTGTACTGTACACTTGAACATTTACCTAATCTCTTGAAATTTATTTACTTTATTAGGAAATGCAGATACTTGACTGGCTCATAAGGATTAAATCAGAAACTACACAACCTCTAGTACATTCTAAATTTGAATGTGTATGAACTACCTTTATTTTTATGTAACTATTTTTGAATGAGGAAAAACAAATTCCCTTTATATAGCCAACATGTATTCAACACATGTTGGGCAAGCTGGCACTGGTACAGCCCATTGCAGTTTATAGCATTTTTATATGATTTATCTTACTTGATCCTTACCAAAACATTGTAAAGCTCAAATAATAAATTAATCATTATGAAGGTACAAAATATGTATAAAAAAAGTTACTGTGTGGAATTACAAATTTGCTGTAGAATATAACATAAATCTAAATAGGACATGAATATATATGATGGAGTATCATGCCTCCATCAGAAAGGATGAATACCCAAATTTTATATCAACATGGACAGGACTGGAAGAGATTATGCTGACTAAAATAAGTCAAGCAGAGAGAATCAAGTATCATAGGGCTTCACTTGCTAGCGGAGCATAAGGAATAACATGGAGGACATTGGGAGATGGAGAGAAGAAGTGAGATGGGGGAAATTGGGGGGTGGGGGGACAAACCATGAGAGATTTGGACTCTGAGAAACAGACTGAGGGTTTTAGAGGGGAGGGGGTAGGGGGTTGGGTGAGCCCGGTGGTGGGTATTATGTAGGGCACTTATTACATGGAGCACTGGGTGTTACGCATAAACAATGCATTTTGGGAAACTGAAAAGAAATAAAATAAAATAAAATAAAATTGGGAAAAAATAGGATGTAAATATGATACAAAAATAGAACGGTAAAGTTGTGTAAACAAAGAAACGCAGGAGTCTAGAAGAGGGTGATATCACATCTGATTTGGCCACAAAGATTCTTGAAAGGGAGAGTAGATAACTATCATTTTCCATTCCATGGAGCTTCAGGTAATGTGTAGTGCTTGTTTGTTTGTTTGCTTGTTTATAATGCCTAAAACTTATGTATACTTTTGTCCTGAATGACCAGGGAGACACAAAGGATTTTAGAGAGTACCTGATAAATAACACAATTATTTTGTAACACAATGTAAACCTCAAATTTTAAACTCCAACTCACAGTCTGTGTCCTTATACTAAATAAAACCATGAATGTAAGTCAGGTAGGGCTCTCTGAAGCCAAAAAGGTGCAGGCACGTGGGTTTGAAAATATTCCAAAGAGGAAAATATATGGAGTCTGCTGCTACAATGGCAAATAAAAGAGATTCTGTATCATTCACTGATACAGCGCTCATCTTGCAGAGTGCAACACAATACAGAAAGGAATTTTGAAGAAGTGAAGACATAAGACCTTCTTTTTGGGAAACCTAATAGTTAATATAAAACTTACTAAAAAAGACAGGAAAAAGATATGAACATATATTTGCATTTGTGTTAATATTAGAAACAGATAAATGAGTACACCTTAGCTATTAGTTCCTCATAAACATGATGATTTTGAAACATTATTGGGTATCCCAGAGTTATCTGCACTCTTGTAATTAATTTGAGAAGATTGCCTAAAAGAGAGAAAGTGCAGGCATTGGTATTTAGATTCTCTTCAGAAATTCCAGCATGAATTTGGCTACAGTTATTTGAGGATTTCTTTAAAACGTCCTTGCTAATTTTCAACTAGTTGGAGAGCTTGCATTGTGTTTACTTGTACCAAACCTGTATTTCTTAATAGGGGCAGGAAAAAGACAAGGCAAATCATTTAGTCATTAAAGTTCAGATGAGGAAATCATGATGGAAGACAATATTCACTGGAATAAAAATTGGCAAAACAGTTGATGAGAAAGAGAAAACCTGTAAATCTACCCAGCTGTAGAATCCTTCAGGGATGACAAAGCAGAAGAATAAATGTGGTTCTGATAGCAAATTTACCATTAATGTGAATACTAATCTCTTTGCCCCCAGAGACTACTTCTACTGCAGGTATTATCACTGAAAAAGGAATTTAATTCAGACATGTCTAATTACACTACAGGTTAATTCTATTAACTGGAAAATCTCAAAAGGACTTTAACATTTTTTAGACTTAAATAAGTTTCAGTGGTCTAACCAAATTTCTGGTGATTGCTTTTCATTGCAAAGTAGAAATTATTTGATAAACCTACTCTTCTTTCTGGAACACTGGAACAAAGACTTGATTTTAAGGGCAATAATAATTTATTGCAATTACCCTTAATATATGGTAAAGATGGCAGTATTAAGTATAGTCTGTATTTTTCCCAGCGATTGCTTCCTTTGCTATTGTCATCCCTGTGTATAGGCGCAAAGAGCCTGCTCTTAGTAATAAAACAAATGATAAAATAAATGGGCTTCCTTATCATAAATGTAGGAAAGTCTCATTTGCAGTGTTGATGGAGTCAGAGGAGTTTTGTTTAATTTAGGTCATCCTGTTATACTAGACAAATACCAGTTTTTCTGTACAGAGTATGTGGATTTTCTGAAATTGGTTATTTTTCTTTTTTTGAAGTTTAGGCATCCATAGACACATTGGAACAATTAGAATGGTTAAGATTCATTACAATTGTTTGTTCCAGCTCTGCCTAAGCATTTAAGGAACCTTTATTTGTAATGTAGAACAATGTTTTATCTCATTCCTATCTCTCCTCTTACCACTGGAAATTTCCCATTCACTCTTTAATTCAGTGTTTCTCATTCAGTGTTAAATAAGAGTTCAGCACAGCACAAAACACTGGGGAGAAAAATACCAATAAAGCACAGTGCCTTATCTCAAGGAGTTTACAACTTTTGAAATGAGAGAGACTTGAACACAGATAATTGTAATATGGGAGCCCAGAGGATATTCAACTGGCTACAGTGAAGTTGTCTTACAGCTGGAACCTAAATATTTGTGACTAGTTTCAGGGAAACAAATCAGTTCAAGAGTTAGAAATATGCATTTTATAGCATTAAATGATGAAAATATCTGAGATGCAAATTGGGCAAATATTGAAATATTCCATGAAAAAATCATGACTGTAATAAATAAGGCAAGGACTATAGAAATAATTATCAGTAGAAAGTTGTGTAAGGGCCTATTTAGCCAGAGTGATTCCATCTGTGATTTTGTCGTTTATACAGCAAAACTTAAACTGTCCCTGTCCCCTTTTCCCCCAGGGGACTTACTTAAAAACAGGTCCCAGAAACCAATCCCAGGTAACAAAGCCCAAATACAAGGGTGGGGCAGGCCAGGTGGAGGTATTCAATCAGTGGGGGCACATACTGTCTCCCTAGCTACCAAGGAGTATGGGCCCCGCCCTTTGGGCACCTTTGGGGCACCAATTCTAACCAAGGTGATAGGCTAGTTCAAATATCTACTATAGGGTAAATTGTAATTCAATTGGTCACTTATTGTGACCTAGCATGACTGTGCAGCTTTCTCTGTGTGTTATAATCTCATTGGCCACCTGTGCATGGCCAGGCCCAACCACCTGGCCTTTGCCCTTAAAAACTAGTCTGTAAGGCAGAGAGGGATCACCTCTTTGCAAGAGATGGTCCCAAATGGTCGGTTTGATTCTTGATGCTTGGCACAAAATAAAGCTTTGCTTGACCTTTGCTTTGTATCAGTCTTGTTCCTTTGACCATGGACCCAACAGTTGGAAATGGTCAAGTAAACTTTTTAGGACTGAAAGGTCAAACGGTGAGTTGAAAAGAGGAAAACAGGATATAGTTTACGATGTAACCTGCTAACTACCCAAGGGAATCTATAAAAGTGATTAGTGGTAGCTGCATTAAAGAGAAGGAAGACAAAGGAAAGGAGGAAAGGAAAGAGGTAAGGAAAGTAATTGATATTGAGGTGATACAGAATTATTAGAATCCATTTAAATAATTTTATTCAGAAGCATGGCCTATCCAATACCTTATCATAACTTCCTGTTACATTTATCTTACAAAAATGACAGTACACAGAAATTCTATCACCTAGTGAATGTACAGATTCAATACTATCTCATTCCTCCTTGTCTTGCCTCTCCCTTATCATTATACTCCTTACAAAGTTATATGGATGTGAACATCATGGTTCCCAACTCTGACCTCTATTCAGATAGAGAAATTGTTAAATATATATATTAATACACAAATATATTTCAATAAGTATGTATATACTATTTGAAAGAAGCCTGTAAGTGGAGTGCTTATAGTTGTGAAAGTGTGAAAAGAAACAGGAAGGATTTCCCTGAGGACCTCCAGTTCTACCACGAGGGTTAAGCTATGCTCAACACATAGGGAAGAACAACTGAATGATGAAAATGAAAGTATTACGTGAGAGTATAGAGGGGGAAAGGCATTAGAAGGGAAAGAAAAGAATGAACTAAAAGTGTAAAGAAGTATAAACAAATAGGAACATGGCACTGGGAATTATAAGTATTCTGACTTTAGGATTAACATGCATGTGATTATTGTTTACATAGCCAACAATCATCACATACAAAGTCTCTTTATGCATCAGATATGATGCTTGTATATACTATCTTCTGGAACCCACTTGACAATTCATTATTTCTGTACCCATGTATTTCTAGATCATCTTTTTCCCATTTTCTTCAGATTATGTGGGTCTACAACCTCTTTATTCTATTCCTTCTGTAAGAGTAAAAGTATAACATTTGTCATTTACAGAGAACGGTGATTATATTCAACTCAAAAGTACTTGTCCCAAAGAAATATGTACATCCAGCAGACTAAATTTTCAACTTTTAGTAGTCTCTCTAGATTACTAAGGTCTCTAAGATTTTTTTTTGCCTTAATTACAACCCTACCACAGCCATTGAGACTCTAGTATATTCTCTCTGATAGGCAGTCAGGAAAGAGCACTAAAGGGCTAGTATTCCCAATTCCAGTTTCATAATTCTGGGGCTGATAGAAAGCTAACACTCAAAATGGGCCCAGGCATGACTAATTGATTAGATAAATGTGTGATGTCATTGTTCATATTTCATTAAGCAGACTGGAGAAACCAGTTTTCAGCCCAGCCTCAGGCAGTCAGCAAAAAAAAAAAAAAAAAAAAAAAAAAAAGTCCAGAATTAGCTGCTATCACTATAAGCTTAATGGGAATCATACAAAGGGATGTGGGACAAAACTGAGGAATTAAGATTATGCGTAATTAAAAAAATAAATGAGATTTAGGGAATCTTACTTTTTTTTCCTTGAGCTTCTAAGACAATTTGACCTTAAAGTTAAAAACCCATTTCTCTGACATAAAGCAAATTATTAAGATTAGAGTTAATGCTAGCAATTATGAACACTTACAATGGCAAATGCCAAGATTTTATGTTATGCTTCTGGGTATGTGTGTCCAGGTATATGAATATATACTGATTGTGAGACATGTCTTGTGGACTGCTACAATGGAAAGGAACAAAAAAGGGGAAAATAAACTTCTGTTCTCTACTCTCCCTTATCTTTCACTACTATTACCTCTTCTCTAAGTCTATTGCCATTCACTTTCATTGTCCCCAATACTTTTCTCCCTCAGTTCATTTTATGCAGGCTACCATCCCTCAGAACAACCTTTATATCCAAATGCTTGCTCAATATTGCATTTTATTGCCTTAAAGGGAACTAAACTCAGTACATACATAATCATACTCCTTAATTTTTCTTCAAGCCCCGTGTCTTCATTTTAGAAAGTAACTGGCATTTGCTAGGTGCTATGTGATAGCTAGTACAACTTTAAATAGTAATAAACTATATGATATGGGACATTATATGAGGTTTCAAGGGTGTTTAGGTTCCAGTCATATATAACTGTTTGAATTAATTCACTGAATTAGGGAAAACAAATGGCTTAATAAATAGTAGGTACTTTTTAAAATGAATTACATATATTGACATTTTGAATACTTATAACAACAACAAGAACAACAACAAAGGGTTATTATACCTTTTTAGAGATGAGAAGGTGGATACACAAAGACTTTTAATAACTTGCCCAAGATCACATGGCTCATAAATGTTAGAGCTGGGGTTTAAACCTGGGAAGTCCGGCTCCAGGCTCCATGTTCTTGTTTAGCGCACATGACAGTTTTCCTAAAATAGTTGTTGATTAGCACTAATTAACTGTTCACCATTAACTGGTGGGCCAGGTTTTGAACTAAGTGTCTCAGTTATTATTTCTCAAACTTAACATCAATCTAAAAGAGAGGTATTATAATTATTCATGTTTATAGATGAGGACACTGAGGTATACCATGGTTAGCTAATTTTCATAACTAGTCTTTAACTAGTCAGTTGTGAAACCACAATTCATTATATGCCATTCTAATGCCAAGTCCCACATTTTTAACATTCAACATTCTTGGCACTTTACAAGCCTTACTAAAAAAAAAAAAGAAAAAAAAAAAAAAGCCCAGTTTTGGATTGGAAGAAAATGACTTTTTTGAAGAATAGGAAAGTGTTTTATGTATTAGAAAAGGTTCTGTCTCTTTAAGTACATTATTGAATATGACAAACAAATTTAAATTAAACCTTTTGTCTTACTCTGACTCAATTCTCTAATCTTATCTAATGTACAAGTGTTTTTAACACTAAGTACAAGCACAACTTTACTCTGAAGAAATTGGGTTTTCTACTTGATGGACGAAAATTAAATAACAAATTTAAAAAATTTGATTAAATTTCTTTAAATTTTATCATCACTTTCTTTCCAAAACACTAACTTTAATCTCTTAAGAATTTGGCTGCTGTGGAATCAAATATTTTTCTGAATTTGGGAATATAAAGTGAAGCTTTTAGGCTTTTCCTGTAATTTGTTCTTTAGAAAATAGAATGCTGTAGGTCCCCTCCCCTCTCCATACTTTGAAAAGTAAATTATAGTGCTGGTATCACCTTGGGAGCACATTTTATTTGTAATAATCATTCCCTTTGACAACATATGTCATCTTATTAAAAAAAAAAAGAAAAGATGATTTCCAGCAGCTCATAAAAAGGCTCCAAATATATCATAGACATCATCAAAGATTTTTCCATCCCTGTTTCATTTTTACAGATAGGTCAAGAAACATACATATTTAAATTTCCTTTAGATGAGTGTTTTAACAATGAGACCTGGTACTTGTTACTTTGAAATATATAAATTTCATTTGGAGTGATTATAAATCAAGAATGAATTTTAATATTTGCTACTCTCCAGTTAATTTTTTCTATTGAAATGATATTAATGTTTAATATTTTATATGGATCTCCTCCAGTAGAGTTAAAACACAGGCAATTTTGAAACACAGGTATTAATTTTACTTTTAGAATCATAGTGAAGTCTTGAGTCTTCTAAGATAGATTCTCTGAATTTTGATCATGTTGAAAATCTACTCATGATCTTAATATGCATCTGCTCACTGGCAGAGTTTAACAACAACAACAACAAAAAAGTGACCAGAATTTCATATTAAAGTGATCAGTTTTATTTTTAAAAGAACACCTAAAAGGAAGAGCTGTTCAGGTGACAATGTTCAAAAATCCAAATTAACCCTTTTGCTGTTTAATTAGCTGTCTCAGATACAAAGACTGCTACTGTGGGACCACATCAAAGGGAATTATCCTTGTCTCCCCTCACATGCTTGCTGGCTTCAGCTCCAGCAGAAAGGAGGGAAAGGACACTTCTCAGGACTTCACCTCCAAAAGGAAAAACAGTGGTAATAAGTGCCCTTCTCTCCTCTCTCCTCTAACTCTTTTATCTTCTTTACTATTTACAAATATCCTTTCTTCCTTTCAAAGAGGCTCTTTTGTAATTAGTAAACACATAAAGGAGGAGGTGTTTCTTAAACTCTCAAGTTCATATGTCAGAATATTAAAGGGTCAGTTTCTGTCGCCCTGAAGAAATTCTAGAGGGTGATTTCTCCTGTCCTCACCTAGAGAGATGGGCAGCTGGAGAGCTCTCAGTCTCTGAAAGAATGGAGTCTACTAATAATTTCTAACATATATATGATTCCTTTTTTTCTTTTTTATCCTTAAAGTGCTCTGTAAACACTAAACTAATCAGTTAAATGAAAGCAATTTGTGAATTAAGGCATAATTATAAACAACTGCCTGTCATTGGTGAGAAATACTGCCCTTGTCTGTTTATTATTTCATTACTAGGCTAAGGGGTGGCTTTTTAATTTTCATAGCATTATCAAAGACACCGACCGAGGGCAGAGGAATGGAAATGTTGCAGGTATAGTCACTCATTTGCTAGGCTATGAAATGTTCCTCATCCATCCCAGTATCTCCTCCAAACACAACTTAATTCATTTGATAAGAGCAACTGGAAGAGGTTTGCTAAAGAGACCTTCAAAAAAAAAAAAAATCCTGTTAATCTTATCTCTTTCATTCTCAGTATTTTATGTAAAAAAAAAAAAAAAGCCTTGGATTTTATACACTATTTTTTATGTTAATATGTTAAGAAAAATCATCTGAAACCTCGAATCTCTTTATAAAATGCTAAGTAGGTTAGTAGAAAAAGTAGGTTTATAGGACATTTCATAAGGAAACTTCACATGCATATGCAAAACTTTTCAAGAATGTAAATGTCTTCTTGAAAAATTAAAAGCTCACTGTTCTAAATGTTACTCTTAATTTATCAAGTTTCTCAAGATTAAAGTGTGTGTACGGGTGCCCAACCAGGAAGATACAGGGGGAACAAAAGCTGAGGTAAAATAAGTATGTTTTTAAGTTACTCTCTGAAAAAAGAAAAAAAAAGTCTCTTTAAGAGGAAAAGTATTTTACTAAAAAATTTAGAAAGATTTGGAAACTTTTTTTTTTTTCCCCAAGAAGCATGTGAAATTTTCAAGTGATGGAAGTAACTGCCCTGCCAATTTGTATTGGATAAAAATTCTTCCAGATAAACCAAATGTGTTATCTTGGGGAGAAACCTGCATGAGCAGTTAAGGAATAGCTGGACAATCTTCAGGCAATCTACCTGGTTTATGAAACCTGTGACTATGATTAACACCTAATTAATCGTAACAATGAAAAAATGGCTGGTATTAACACTTTGAATCATAGAAGAATCAACACAATAAAATTCCACAGCAGAGCTCCTTTAACAATACATTTGCTTATACTGGGATTTAAAAAAAAAAAAAAAACCAAAAACATTTTAATCAAGGGAATATTGGCATCTGGAGTAGAATTTTAGATCTGAAAAAGCTAAGTGTCTAATTTCCTCATTACATAACTAAAGAAGGAAGTTCTAAAAATCTAGATGTTTGCAAAGTCGAATAGCAACTTTGTGATAGAAGTTAGAACACAATTATGCCAGGTGATCTTTCCACCCCACCAGATTGATCTACATCTAATTTGAGAAGCCTGCAAAACAGGCAGTGTTCCAGCATATTTTGCTATCATGCTAAGGAAAAGTATTTGCGTATGAAGAGATGTTATTTGGCACCATATCTTCTAACCTTAGTTTCCTTGAGTTGTAAAAAGGGATTGTTTGTCAGTATGGAATTTTCTCTTTGTTAGTTTCTGAAAGGTGCTGATATTTTATTTGTGCTGAAGTTTTGTTTGGCATTGACTTTGTTAGCCTCTGAAGAATACATTTCTATAACCAAGGAATCAGGAGTTTTTTAACCTATTGTGTGCCAGTCACTTTTTGGCAGTCAATTGAAAGCTATGGATCTTTCTCAAAATAATATACTTAAATGCCTAAAATACATTTTATTTGATAACAAAGGAAATAAATTAGTTGAAATGCAGTTATCAATAAATTATAAACTGAAATTTGCACTAGAGTAGAATATGTGTTCCTTTATTAATGCATTACCATGTAGGTATAATAATTACCATAATTTTTTAAGTAGTAATGAACACAAACAATATAGTTAGGTACACGCAACAAATTGCAATGGAATAGGAACACATCTCCGGTTTCTACTGGTAACAGTCACAGATACTGCTACTACAATTTGTTGCCTATATTAATAATCAAAATAAATGAACAAATTTTACTTAGCAATTGCTAAAAAAAGATGTCACTTTTTTTCCTACCAAAATCACATATACCCTCTAAATTCTGACCTCACAGATCTCAAAGGTTGTCTCAGGTCCAAAACTTCTATTACTGCTAGTTTACATTTTAAATAACCCCATTTGTTCCATTTCAGTTCCTTTCTTTAGGATCTATTCTTTATCCTGTGACCCAGAATATTTCTGATGGGCTTATAGTTCAACATGTTCATTTTTTCTACTTCAGTTCCTGGACAATCACTGGAGGTAACATCTTTGAACAACTGGTCTTATTTAACAACATTGAAGCAATTTGCTGCCACCCTTGTTAATAACGGAAGTTGCTTAGAGACACTTTTTGCTTTTATAGGAGTAGCAACATTGCTAACTGAAGCTGTTTTGAAATGCAACAGCTCAATAATGACAGCAGCCAATAACACTGCTAAGCTGTAATGAGTTACAATGGTAAATCAGAGTTGTCTGAATACCTTAAACTCAATATGAATCTTCATATGCCAGCCTGTTATGATCTATGTTTCCTAACTCGGAGAGAGATGACTAACATGACTGCAGTGCCAGGCTCTGCTTAACCCAGATGGATCCCATGTCATCTGACACTCATGCCAGGGAATACAGCTTGGTAGATTATTAGATTTGTATGAAAAGAATGTGTTTTTCCCTGTAGGCTACTTTATTCTGATGTTTGTTATCTTCAAAATGGATTTTTTTGTGGTGTTTTAACTATTATTGTTTTTTATTATTATTATCTCATTTTAATTGTGTATTTGATGACCACAGCATCAGGGAGGATTAGGAGGATATAATATAAATAAAATTGTCCTAACACACAAAGACTACAGGTGGTGTTTAAATTTGTTTTTCTTGTCTCTCCATGAAATCATAGAGGTATTTAATTTATTTTCTTCTCTTTAGCTTTCTCTTCCTTCATGACACTTAATCTAGAAAACACCTGTAATTAACATGTTTTTCAAGAAACATTGCCTCTTAACCCTAAATAGATCTTTTTAAAGGAACATAATTTGTAGTGATCTTCAACTATGCATGAAAGATTTTGGTCAGATTTATTTCTCAATTTCTTGTCTTTTCCAGAGGCAAAAATCTTTCTCAAAGTATGCATTATAGAATTATATTAATAATGTAAACAATGTCATTTTTAAATACCTTACAAGTGAGAGTATATGTATATGTATAGCAGGTAGTCTCAACAGTAGCCATGGAAACAACCAGAATCCAGGAATACTTTTACATTGCCTATTCTGTGCTAAGGGCTATAGAAACAGGAATAAAAACAGCAATCTGAAATGGAGGAAAGAACCAGCCTTCTGTTGACTCTATGTCAAAGGTACTGAAATTCATTATTTGGATCAGTTCTACTCTCTCAGTTATTCAGGGAATAGCGTTATTCTCCTTTTTTTTTCTTTTTCTTTTTCTTTTTTTTTTTTTTCTTTTTTTTTTTTTTTTTTAACCAATGGGACAAATGGGTTTCAGAGCAATTAAATAACAGTCCTGAAGTTGTGGAGCTAACAAATGTGGTGGAGTCAGAATTCTAACTCGTAGCTTTCAGATGAAGAAGCCATCATATTCCTTCATTATGCCAAACATTCCTCTAGATGTCAGAAGACGGATTCACCATGTTAGTTTTGTAGTTTGTATCTTGGTGTGAGGAAATTGGGAAAGCTTAACTTGAACTAAGATATCCTCCCCGTCAAGGTACCACTGACTGTTCCTTGGGTAGAGACATAACATCTAAAGAAAGCTCCATTCTAGGTAAGGAAAATATTCTACTTATAAGAAGTATTTTATTTGTATCTTCTACCATTTTAACACTGATTTCTTAAAACCAGTGTTCTGCATTCCATCCCAAAGCAACAGAATAAACATTGTTCTCTAGTGCACATGGAACATTCTCCACAATAGATCATATCCTGGGTCATAAATCAGATCTCAACTGGTATCAAAAGATTGGAATCATTCCTTGCATATTTTCAGACCACAATGCTCTAAAGCTAGAACTCAATCACAAGAGGAACTTTGGAAAGAACCCAAATACATGGAGACTAAAAAGCATCATTCTAAAGAATGAATGGGTCAACCAGGAAATTAAAGAAGAATTGAAAAAAAAATTCATGGAAACAAATGATAATGAAAAAACAATGGTTCAAAATCTGTGGGACACAGCAAAGGCAGTCCTGAGAGGAAAATATATAGCAATACAAGCCTTTCTCAAGAAACAAGAAAGGTCTCAAATACACAACCTAACCCTACACCTAAAGGAGCTGGAGAAAGAACAAGAAAGAAAGCCTA
Source organism: Mustela lutreola (assembly GCF_030435805.1). Taxonomy (NCBI): domain Eukaryota; kingdom Metazoa; phylum Chordata; class Mammalia; order Carnivora; family Mustelidae; genus Mustela; species Mustela lutreola. The sequence continues at coordinate 174,172,565 of NC_081291.1, read as the reverse complement.
AATCCAGAAGAAAAAGAGAAATCATAAAGATCAGAGCAGAAATCAATGAAATAGAAACAACAGCAACAAAACCCAAACAAAACAAAACAAAACAAAACAAAAAAACAATAGAACAAATCAAGGAAACTAGGAGCTGGTTCTTTGAAAGAATTAATAAGATTGATAAACCCCTGACCAGACTTATCAAAAAGAAAAGAGAAAGGACCTAAATAAATAAAATCATGAATGAAAGAGGAGAGATCACAACCAACACCAAAGAAACACAAACAATTATAAGAACATATTATGAGCAACTCTACACCAGCAAATTTGACAATCTGGAAGAAATGGATGCATTCCTAGAGACCTATTAAACTACCACAACTGAACCAGGAAGAAATAGAAAACCTGAACAGACCCATAACCAGTAAGGAGATTGAAACAGTCATCAAAAATCTCCAAACATGGGGCACCTGGGTGACTCAGTGGATTGGACCTCTGCCTTTGGCTCACGTCATGATCTCAGGGTCCTGGAATTGAGCCCCTCATTGGACTCTCTGCTCCGCAGGGAACCTGCTTGCCCTCCCCCCTTTCTCTCTGCCTGCCTTTCTGCCTACTCTGCCTACTCTCTCTGTCAAATAAATAAATACAATCTTTAAAAAAAAAAATCTCCGAACATACAAGAGCCCAGGACCAAATGGCTTCCCAGGGAAATTCTACCAAACATTTAAAGAAGAATTAATACCTATTCTTCTGAAAATGTTCCAAAAAATAGGAATGGAAGGAAAACTTCCAAACTCATTTCATGAGGCCAGCATCACCTTGATCCCCAAACCAGACAAGGATACCATTAAAAAACAAAATTACAGACTAATATCCTTGATGAACACAGATGCAAAAATTCTCACCAAAATACTAGACAATAGAATCCAACAGTACATTAAAAGGATTATTCACCATGACCAAGTGGGATTTATTCCACAGCTGCAAAATTGGTTCAATATCTGCAAATCAATCAATGTGATACATTAATAAGAGAAAGAACAAGAACAATATGACACTCTAAATAGATGTTGAAAAAGCATTTGACAAAATACAGCATCCTTTCTTGATCAAAACTCTTCAAAGTGTAGGGATAGAGGGCACATACCTCAATATCATCAATGCCATCTATGAAAAACCCACGGCAAACATCATTCTCAATGGAGAGAAACAGAGAACTTTTCCATTAAGGTCAGGAACATGGCAGGGATGTCTGTTATCACCACTGCTATTCAACATAGTACTAGAAGTCCTAGCCTCAGCAATCAGACAACAAAAAGAAATTGAAGGCATCCAAATCTGCAAAGAAAAAGTCAAACAATCACTCTTTGCTGGTGATATAATACTACATGTGGAAAACCCAAAAGACTCCACTCCAAATCTGCTAGAACTTGTTCAGGAATTCAGTAAAGTGTCAGGATATAAAATCAATGCACAGAAATCACTTGCATGTCTTTACACCAACAACAAGACAGAAGAAAGAGAAATTAGGAGTCAATTCCATTTACAATTGTACCCCAAAAATTAAGATACCTAGGAATAAGCCTAATCAAAGAGGCAAATAATTTATACTCAGAAAACTATAAAGTACTCATGAGAGAAATTGAGGAAGACACAAAGAAATGGAAAAATGTTCCATGCTCATGGATTGGAAGAACAAATATTGTGAAAATGTCTATGCTACGTAAAGCCATCTACACATTTAATGCAATCCCTATCAAAATCCCATCCATTTTTTCAAAGAAATGGAACACATAATCCTAAAATTTATATGGAACTAGAAAAGACATTGAATAGCCAGAAGAATATTGAAAAAGAAATTGAAAGTTGGTGGCATCACAATTCCAGACTTCAAGCTCTATTCCAAAGCTGTCATCAACAAGACATTATGGTACTGGCACAAATAGAGACACATAGATCAATGGAACAGAATAGAGAGCCCAAATATAGACCCTCAACTTTATGGTCAACTAATCTTTGACAAAGCAGAAAAGAATGTCCAATGGAGCACTTTTTTGTGCGCGGTTGCTCCGCCGCTTGCCGGGAGCCGGCCCTTCCCCCCGGGGTCTATCTTCCCGTCGCTTTGGATTCACTTCTCCGCCGGTCCTACCTTTCAGAAAGTGGTTGTTTACCCTAAAGATACAAACGTAGTGATCCAAAGGGGCACGTGCACCCGAATGTTTATAGCAGCAATGTCCACAATAGCCAAACTATGGAAAGAACCTAGATGTCCATCAACAGATGAATGGATCAAGAAGATGTGGTATATATACACAATGGAATACTATGCAGCCATCAAAAGAAATGAAATCTTGCCATTTGCGACAACATGGATGGAACTAGAGCGTATCATGCTTAGCGAAATAAGTCAAGCAGAGAAAGACAACTATCATATGATCTCCCTGATATGAGGAAGTGGTGATGCAACATGGAGGCTTAAGTGGGTAGGAGAAGAATAATGAAACAAGATGGGATTGGGAGGGAGACAAACCATAAGCGACTCTTAATCTCACAAAACAAACTGAGGGTTGCTGGGGGGAGGGAGGTTGGGAAAAGAGGGTGGGGTTATGGACATTGGGGAGGGTATGTGCTTTGGTGAGTGCTGTGAAGTGTGTAAACCTGGTGATTCACAGACCCGTACCCCTGGGGATAAAAATATATGTTTATAAAAAATAAAAAATTAATTAAAAAAAAAAAGAATGTCCAATGGAAAAAAGAAAGTCCCTTCAACTAATGGTGTTCGGAAAATTGGATGGCCACATTCAGAAAAATGAAACTGGACCATTCCCTTACACCGCACATGAAAATAGACTCAAAATGGATGAAGGACCTCAATGTGAGAATGGATGAAGGACCTCAATGTGAGAAAGGAACCCATCAAAATCCTTGAGGAGAACACAGGCAGCAACCTCTTCGACCTCAGCCACAGCAACTTCTTCCTAGAAACATTGTGAAAGGCAAGGGAAACAAGGGCAAAAATGAACTATTGGGACTTCATCAAGATCAAAAGCTTTTGCACAGCAAAGGAAACACTTAACAAAACCAAGACAACTGACAGAATGGGAGAAGATATTCACAAACAACATATCAGATAAAGGGCTAGTGTCCAAAATCTATAAAGAACTTAGTAAACGCAACACCCAAAGAACAAATAATCCAATCAAGAAATGGGCAGAGGGCATGAACAGACATTTCTGCAAAGAAGACATCCAGATGGCCAACAGACACATGAAAAAGTGCTCTACATCACTTGGCATCAGGGAAATACAAATCAAGACCACAATGAGATACCATCTCACACCAATCAAAATGACTAAAATTAACAAGTCAGGGAATGACAGATGCTGGAAAGGATGTGGAGAAAGGGGAACCCTCTTACACTATTGGTGGGAATGCAAGCTGGTGGAGCCACTCTGGAAAACAGCATGAGGGTTTCTCAAAAAGTTGAAAATAGAGCTACTTTATGACCCAGCAATTGCACTACTAGGCATTTACCCAAAAGATACAAACGTAGTGATCCAAAGGGGCATGTGCACCGGAATGTTTATAGCGGCAATGTCCACAATAGCCAAATTACAGAAAGAACCTAGATGCCCATCAACAGATGAATGGATCAAGAAGAATTGGTATATATACACAATGGAATACTATGCAGCCATCAAAAGAAATGAAATCTTGCCATTTGCAATGATGTGGATGGAACTAGAGATATTAGGCTTAGCGAAATAAGTCAATCGGAGAAAGACAACTATCATATGATCTCCCTGATATGAGGAAGTGGAGATGCAATCTGAGGGGTTTGGGGGTTAGGAAAAGAATAAATGAGACAAGATGGGATTGGGAGGGAGACAAACCATAAGAGACTCTTAATCTCACAAAACAAACTGAAGGTTGCTAGGGGGAGGCGGGTAGGGAGAGGGTGGTGAGGTTATGGACATTGGGGAGGGTATGTGCTATGGTGTGTGCTGTGAAGTGTGTAAACCTGGCAATTCACAGACCTGTACCCCTGGGGCTAATAATACATTATATGTTTATAAAAAAAATTTTTTTAATTAAAAAAAGCAGTGTTCTGAAAGAATAACAACAATAAAAAAATACAGAAGGAGAAAAGCAAATTTGATTGAACCAGATGATGTGCATTTATTCAAAGAACTCTTTAGCTGTTCCCTCAGTGGAAAACTTATGTGGACACCGCCCAACATTACTGTGCAGAGGTGATGATTTTATTGAATTATTAATTACAATTTCTATTTTTTTAATTAATTAATTAATTTATTTGACAGACAGAGATCACAAATAGGCAAAGAGGCAGACAGAGAGAGAGGAAGGGAAGCAGGCTTCCCGCTGAGCAGAGAGCCTGATGCATGGCTTGATCCCAGGACCCCAGGATAATAACCTGAGCCAAAGGCAGAGGCTTTAACCCACTGAGCCACCTAGGGAGCCCAATTACAGTCTCTTTATAAGAGAAAAAAATATTGCCAATAAAATGTGATTAATGTTAGAATAGATTAATAGGTGGCTAGATATGATTTTGAACAGGTGAAATACATTGTCCTAGGGATGGAAAGGAGAAAACTGATGAAAAAACACCAGCATAGATGGATAAATATGAGGTAACTGGGAAAAAAATATAGGAGAATCCAAAATGATGGTTTCAACTTGAGGTTAAAAATTAGTTTTTAAATTAAAATTAAATTAAATATTTTATTTTTAAATTTTTAAATTAAATTAATTTAAATTAAATTTTAAATTAAAATTAATTTACTTCAGTGTTCAAGATAACACAGACCATTTGTGACTAAATCGCATTGTCTAGGGAAAAGTGAAAAAGAATTCACTAGCTTGAGAATGGCATAGGAGACTACTCCACACCTGTTGAACTGAAGTAATTAAATCAAATAATTATTTAAGTGACTTGTATATATTAGATATAGAAGGCACTGAAGAAGAAGAAGAAAAGGAAGAAGAAGGAGAAGGAGAAAAGGAGGAAGAGGAGGGAGAGAAAGGGATATCTTTCAAATTCAATGAGAAGATCTTATGTTTTTCAGAAGAGACCTAAAAAAGAAAGCCATTAAAAAAAAAATGAAAGTGATATAATTTATCCTGAACCTAATTTCCTTTAAAGGCAGATACCATGTTGTAGTCACTAAGTGAATTTCCAATAATTACTAAAATTTCTGATACATAGTTAATGCTAAGCAAATGTCAAATGCAGGTAAGAATAAAACAAAAGGAGGAAAGGAGAAAAGAAATGTAAGGAAGGAAGGATGGAAGGAAAGAAAGAAGTGGGAGGGAGGGAGGAAGACTTATTGAAGTCGTATTTGTTGAATAATATTTAATAAGGCACATCATCAGTTCATCACTGGAAAATCCATCATTCTGAAAATGTTCTACTTGTGGCCACAGTGCCACTATCTCAAAGTAGGTCTAAGATAGATATGAATCTAAATAACTCTTCTGTTCTTTCTTTCAGACTGTTAAACTGGAACCAAGCTGTAGATTTGGTTTAAATTCTTTTTAGGTTCATGTGTCCTAAAAGGCACAGCAAGGCCATTAACAAGAGGAAAAATCAGAGGAGATAAAAATTATTAATCTGAGTGGGACTTGCTCTATTGCAATCTGTAGTGATGCTCTCTTAAAGGTCAGGGCTGCTACAGACTTCAATGTGTAGAGAGCCACATGAACATGTGAATTAGGAACCCTACCCATTCGCTCCCATAACACCATATATATCCATTGACATTGCCCCTATAATATTGTATTTACCTTCTGTTCTATTTTCTTAAGTCTTCATTGGAAAAGACAGCATTCATCACTGAATACCACTGTCTACCAGCCATGCTGAAAATACATGAGAACTTACTAAAATTCCATTGAAATAATGGTGTAACACAATTTAGCTTTAAATTATAGTTTCTTTTTAAAAAAGATGTATTTATTTTATTTTATTTTTTTTAAAGATTTTTATTTTTTTAATATTTGACAGAGAGAAATCACAAGTAGTCGGAGAGGCAGGCAGAGAGAGAGAGAGGGAAGCAGGCTCCCTGCGGAGCAGAGAGCCCGATGCGGGACTCGATCCCAGGACCCCGAGATCATGACCTGAGCCGAAGGCAGCGGCTTAACCCACTGAGCCACCCAGGCGCCCAAGATGTATTTATTTTAGAGAGAGAGAGCATGAGCATAGGGAGGGCCAGAGGGAGAGGAAGAGGGAGAGAGAGAATCAAGAGAGGGTCTTCAAGCAAAATCTCTGCTGAGTGCAGAGCCCCACATGGGACTCCATCTTAGAACTCTAGGATCATGACCCCCACCCAAAATCAAGAGTCCTATACTTACCCAACTGAGCCACTTAGGTGCCCCAAAATTATCGTTTCTTACTAATTTTTTAATAATATGTGCTGGTTTTGTTACAATAGGCATATTCAAACTTAACCAAGTCTGAAATTATACCTTTTTTTTTCTTTTTTTTTCTTCCCAGTCTGTGCCATCTTTGAACACAAGCAAAGGCTCATATTCTTGGGTACAGATTTGCAGAATTAGCCAAGTATATATAAACATACAAGGTGACTTAAAACTATTAATAATATGAATAGAAAACTATATTAGTAATAACATTAGTAATCACAAATAAACCTTTCGCGACAGAAAATGCGAACTGTTATTTAGTCAAAGGCTAAGCGTAAACTATTTGACTTGTCATTTGCTTCTGTAAAAAATTGTATTCACTGTAGCCTTTTGCTTTCATGGTCACGTCTAGTGTCTAAATGGATGCAGATCACAAGAACTCACACTGATGTCAAGACTTCTAAGACAAAAAAATTTGACTAAGTTGGTAAAAGGAGATTACAAAATTCTATTTAATACCATTTTAAAATACCTATTAAATATAAGACACCTCTCTGTCGATTGAGACAATTTGTTTTCAAAGAAACCATTGCAAGTGGAAAGTATCACTAAAGGTGATGAACTTGCTGATTCCAATGTAAACCCAAATTACACAAACATGATTATATCATCAGCGATACAGAAATATGAAACATGCGACTGTACATAACACTTCCAATTTTGTTGTTTATGTCTTTTAGATTGCATCAGGGAATCGGATTTAATAAGTGAGCAGGTTGGGTTGTCCAAAAAGCATAATTAATTTTGTGTGGAATGTCACTCTACTCTCTGCTTGCAACTAATAATAAAAGCTCCTTCTGCTGCTTGGAAATGCATTTTGTTTTAATTTTTATTATACATCGTACCCAACTTTTCTGGTGTTTACTCTATAATTTATATTCCTTGTAATCATTATACATTTCTGTTATTTTTATATTATATTACTTTCTTTTTAAGGCAAAGCAGGTCAATTGAATACAGCATTTAATTATTTTAAGTAACTAAAAATTATCTCCACTTAAATAATAATTGCAAATTATTCATTGTTATAAAGCCAAAACATCAACATACTCAGAACTGTATTAGTATTGGGAATGTTACAATTGCCTAAAATTTCAGATAAATTTACATTTTGGCACATACCTTCAGAGGGTCTGACATATGAACTTTTCCATAAATGCAGTTAGTATCCTGGAGCTGTTTATGAAAACTTTAATATATCCATAACATGCATTTTAACTAACCTAAACTCATAGAAATGCCAAAATGGGTCTTTCTAAAATTCTGCATGGAACTTGAAATAAGTCTAAATGTATTCTGTAGCATGACTGAGATTTCTGGAGACACCTCTGTTATTAATGATTTCTCCCAAAACATTTATACACAACAAGGAGGAACACACAGTAATCCTGCAATGAGTATTGCAACTAGAGGTCAACTGGGGTTATTCACTGATATTTTCAGTTCTTGCCATTTAAACAATGTTTCAGCTAAATTATAAATTACTTCATATCACGGGTCTTAGTGTTCACTCAGCAGCAGGTAAAACTCTTAAATACTAAATTCTCTGAATTTAACATTTTATTGTTTTGAAATTTCATTGATGGATCTATGAAGATCAATAAATTCCAACACTGAGATTAATTTTGGTGAAAATTCAAAAGTAGTCTAGTATAAAAAATTATACTGAATGAAATACAAATAATGACTCTAGAAAGCATCAGTTGCCAACACTTCCCATGCTAGACAGGAGAAGCTATCTATAGTTTTCTGCCTTCATGATCACTAGGACCAGGTCCTAGAAGACGGGCAGAATTTTCTAAATAACTCTGGTAACAATAACAGCATGTTCATATTATGTAAGATTTGTCTTTAGGATAATTTGATTTTTCCACATCTTACTATGTTAACAAAGGTGTTAGAAAGTACAGATTTGCTCAATACTAGGTCATGCGTAGTAATCAAACTAATGGATTCAGACTTACCTTACTTTAGAGTAAATCAAGTCTAGTAGTCATCTATAGCAACCGATTGGCAAGGGACTGAAATCTGGCACTGAGCTAAGACCTCGGAAAATGAAAACTCAGCACAAGTGTCAAGTGGAGTATGTGAGGAAGGATGTGGGTAGAATGGAGCAAAGTGAAAACAATCAAGAATAGACTCAATACAAAATAAATTTTCCAGTTATATATGTATAAATATGTATAAAATAATTCATCTCTCTATGTATGTGTGTGTGTGTATGTGCATGTAATTATATTTGTCATACAATGAGTTAAACCAAAACTGAGTTGTTACATCATGGCTTTGACTATGATATTTACAGAATGCAACACGAACATTGAAAGCGGATGTGGAAGGATGCAAAGGAAATCTCACGAGGCAAAGGAGCAGGGATGGTTCAGATAGATTGATTCTGACATTTGTAGATGTCAGAAGCCTGGGGAAAACACTGCAAAACTAAGATTTCGAATCTAAGGACACTGAATTATGAAAGGAAGAAAGGAAGGAAGGAAGGAAGGAAGGAAGGAAGGAAGGAAGGAAGGAAGGAAGGAAGAAAGAAAGGAAAAGAAAGAAAGAAAAGCAGAAACTACAGACAAAGGTATTCTTTTGGGAGGATATGATAAATTTTTCCTTCACTGTCTTATGAAATTATAGATGTTCTGCATTTCTATAAATGCATTTCAGGGAGCTAGCTAAATTTTTTGAATTTACTTAGAAATGAGTAGAAGAAAATATGTCACTATTGATGTGTTGGCATCAAAACTATATACTATACTTTTTTGTAAAATTAACACAAAGTCAATGTTGAGGTTTAAATACCTACATCTCTTGGAATGAAAAAGGAATATGTCCAAGAGTCACTCACACCTTTGGCAGAGAGGACGGGGGTGCAACATTTTACAGGTATTTGAACATATTATTAACGCCAGGTTAACAGAGCTCTTACATTTGATTCTTTGTCCCTTTTTTTGCAGTCTTAAAACATCTGTCATTGACACATTTGGTCAAACTGTTCTATTGTTATTTTCCTTTCTCTAATCCTCATTTCAGTAGATCGTGTTTTCTATCCCCTGCCTTTATTTAATGAGAAGTAAGTTTATTTTCTAGCCAGTGTTTCAACAAGAAACATTTACTGAAAACCCATGATTTATCTATTATTAGGTAAGGCATACAAAGAATTTGAAGAGATTAATGCTTACATATAGAACAAGTCATTAGGGGACAATTAAATTTTGAATTATAGCATGTCTTTAATCATAAAAAGAGTTCAGAAATGGAAAAGATTGTGAATTTATATAATCAAATAGATCAGTGCTGAAACATAACAAAGAACTGGGAAGATCAGAGTATATATGAGTATATATGAGTATATATATATATGCTCACAATACGTCTGTGGGCATTTTCTAGACATGATTCCCACGTCCTTACCATTTAACATTAACTCTAGAGAAAATCAGGGTGTAAGAAAAACATCCTTCATTTTCAGGAAAAGCTACTGAAAGATAAGCAATAAGGATGTGATGTCCTAGCACATGTAGAGGTCATCCCTTGAGGCCACAAGAAAACACTGAGGAAGACGTGGCAAGATGATCAGGCCAAGGCTGCATTCACTTAAGAGGAAGTATAACCAAATAGGTAAGAAGACAAAGTCAGACTTGTTGGGCCAGATCCTGGCTGCTTCATTAGTGTTTTGACCTTGCCCAAGTCTTTCCACTTCTTTGCGCCTCTCTTTCCTTTACTGTGAAATGAGGACAATAGCAGTACTTTCCCCACAGTATTATTTAAGGATAAATGGCATAGCATGCTCTGTATGAGGGGCTTTGTCAACATCACATAAATATAACTGACATTTATACTGAAATTCATTTTACCAAACACTATAGAAACGTAAGTTCATAGTATCCGAGAGTTGTTTTCACTACCCTCGTTTCATGGATGAAACTAAGGCTTCACAACTTCTTATAACTTTCTCATGATTCTGGGGGTGTATAAAGGTTCAAAATTATTTTATCTCTAACTTTGCTCTACCCTCGCCTAGTCTGTCTCTGAAATCTGACACCACCAAAGATATCCTTTTATATCTTGGGCTGCAAACACCTAAAGGAAGTATGGAAGAGGAAGGCAAAACACTCAGCGTATTATAACTCTGTACAATACTTCAGGTTATACTCTCGAATATTTTGCACTTTGACACCCTCTGTACTATTAACCTGTAGTACAGTAAACTGTATGATGAGTCATTCTCATCTTTCACTAATCTTATCAGCAACTTCTAAGCATACTGTACCAAAAAAGTTAGGCTAATCATCTTATTGTTATTTCTCCAAAAAAGATATGCCAAAAACTAAGTCTTCTTTATTATGTCTGTGTTAACCTAGATTTTGCTTCCTTTAGTATCATATTCATATTTAAACAACAATACAGTGATGTTCACAATTCAGAAAGCATGCAAGGTGAAATAAGTCTAATTGGAAAAAAATGCATATGAATCCTCAGAGAAGGTACATTACAGCGAAGTTCAAAATGTACATAGCTCCTTTACAGATATTCCATGGCAGCAGCACCAAAAGCAACACATTGCATTAACACATAAGCGTGAGAATACCATATCCTATTCATTGGAGACGTGTTAAATTATAGGCGTGTGTTTTGTTCATATAGTATTTATGTATTTCACGTTTGTTTGAAATTCTAGAAAAATTGTGACTGGGACTCACGAATAAAATTGGAATAATTTTCTTTTCTTTTTTTCAGACCTCCTACTCTCTATCGGAAGATAAGCAGAGGTAAATTCATCTATATATTTTATGAACGCACACAATAATTTTGCATAGGGAAGCCAATCAACCAGGTGGAAGCTTTTTACCTTTATTACTTCCTATTATTCTTTTTCTGACTCCTGTGGTTTCAAATGGCAGAATCCATTCAAAATATGGAATGACCACACTGTTAACAGTAAGCAGGGAATGATAAATAAAGGCATACAGGGATCTTGAAAGAGCAGTAATAGTAATAGTAAAAAAAAAAATAAATAAAATTTACTTCTTTCAGGAATATCCTGGACATTCTAACATGATAATTCATATTGTAGCTCACTTGACAGGATAGGGAGAAATGTGTGGGTTCGATATACTAAATAGCCCTAGAAGTGACTGTAGTTTTTGATACTGAATAGATAAAACATGTACCTTGACACATATAAACCAGAGGAAATTAATCAGTCATATTTAGTAAATGACTGCCCTCTATGCATCTTAGTTCTGTTTTTCATTTAATCTAGTTTTCCTTATAAATTGGGTGAGTTATGCCAGAAGTGTAGGTTGGAAGAGTTTCAATTAGTTGATCCTTGGGAGAAAAATAAATTGTATAGAAAGGCATTTTAGTGCTATCATGTATTCTGAAGTTGTGAAGTTTGAAAGACTCTATGTAGAAACACTGTATCTCTTCATATATAACCAATAATAAAGTCTATATACACAATACTAATTATATATTTTATATATATATGCACACACTAATAAGAGTCATGGTGGTTTCAGCCATTGGACAATGATACCAATAGACAGGTAATGCGGCTATCCAGGCACCTTGACCCTGTTCTATCGCACTTTGCTTTCTTGTGTTTCCAAATTCAAGGTTCACGGCAACCCTGCAACAAGCAAGTCTATCAGCACCATGTTCCCAACAGCATCTTCTCACTTCATGTCTCTGTCTCAGATTTTGGTAAGTCTCATAATATTTCTAACTTTTTTGTTATTACTGTATTTGTTATGGTGATCTGTGATCAGTGATCTTTGATGTTACTACTGTAACTATTTTGGGCTCCCTGCCCGCAAACAATGGCCCTATAACACAGCAAACTTAATGACCATTCTGTGTGTTCTGTTCCACCAAATGTCTGTTTCTCCATCTCTCTCCCTCTCTTCAGGCCTTCTATTCCCTGAAACACAACAATATTGAAATTAGGCCAACTAATAACCCTATGATAGCCTCTAATTGTTCAAGTGAGAAGAGTCACATGTCTCTCAGTTTAAGTCAAAGCTAGAAATGATTAAGCTTAGGGAGGAAGGAGCCAAGGCAGGCTGAGAGCTAGGCATTTTATGCCAAACATTTAGCCACGTTGTAAATGAAAAAGAAAAGTTCTTGAAGGAAATAAAAAGTGCTACTCCAGCACTTATGAATGATAAGAAAGCAAAACAGCCTTATTGCTGATATGGAGAAAGTTTTAGTGGTCTGGAGAGCAGATCAAACAAGCCCCAACTTTCCCTCAAGCCAAAGTCTAATCCAGAGCAAGACCCTAACTCTCTTCTATTCCATGAAGGCTGACAGAGGTAAGGAAGCTGCAGAATAAAAGTTGGAAGCTAGCAGAGGTTGGGTCATGAGGTTTAAGGAAAGAAACCATGTCCCTAACATGAAAGTGCCAAGTGAAGCAAAACAAAACAAAACAAAACAAAAAACCAGTATCTCTGAGGTATATTTGCACATTCTCAATGTACTGGGTGCAATGCTGTATTGTGTCCATTGGAGGAAGATTGATGTTCATATATTTTTTTAAGATATTATTTATTTATTTGACAGACAGAGATCACAAGTAGTCAGAGAGGCAGGCAGAGAAAGAGGAGGAAGCAGGCTCCCCACTGAGCAGAGAGCCCAATGCAGGGCTCGATCTCAGGACCCTGGGACTATGACCTGAGCTGAAGGCAGAGGCTTTAACCCACTGAGCCACCCAGGTGCTCCGATTGATGTTCATATTGTCTACATTTTGACTTTTCCTCTAGACTGCTAATATACTAAGAGACAAACAAAATCAGCATCAGTGCAAGTGGATTTGCCCATTTCTTATTGTAATTCTGTCAAATCTTGTATCTGTGTATCTTTTATATACCATATATATATTTAAACCATATATATTTAAAAATATATATGTGTATAAAAGATACACACACATATATATGTATATAAGCATATACATATATATATATATCTTTTTAATATATATATGGTTCTTTTTATTGAGAGGTAGAAGGGAGGAGAGGCAGAGGAAGAGAGAGTTTCAGGCAGGCTACACACCTAGTGGGAACCTGATGTGGGGCTCCATCCCAAGCCCCTGATATCATGACCTGAGCTGAAATCAAGAGTCAGATGCTTAACTGGCTGAGACACCCAGGTGCCCCAACTTTATTTATATATTTTTTGAATATACAATTTATGTTGTTACTCAATAAATAGTATGCCCCAATGTATTTTTTTCTTTTATTGTTATCTAACTACATTCTTATCCTGAAAAATTATTTTTGCCTTCAAGTCTGCTTCATCTGCTATAAATAACTACATTGCTTTTCTTTGATTCATTTTTTAACATAATGTTTCTCTTCCTATTTCTTTATTTCTATCTTTCTATTTTACTCTGCTTTTAGAAGAGATATGCCCAGATACCTGCTTTGCTTTTTAAAAAATCTTTGCTAGGGCACCTGGGTGGCTCAGTTGGTAGCTCATGGTTTCTGCTCAGGTCGTGATGGTGGGGTGGTGGGATCAAGCCCCAAGGCTGGCTGTGTGTTCAGTGCAGAGTCCACTTGGGATTCTTTCCCTCTTCTTCTACCTCTTCTTCTGACATTTCTCCTACTCACTCACTTCCCTCTTTCTCAAAATCAATCAATAAATCTTTTAAAAAAATCTTCGCCTTTTCAGTGGTGAGTAAAATTCCATTTAATTACAATGTGTGGCTGTGTATGTTGTGTGATTGCTAATATATTTGGATGCATTTAAATAATACTTTTGGGTGTGATTTTCTAACCTATTATCCATTTTCAATGAGTGCATTTTTTTCTTCTTATATTTGATTGATTAACTCTTCTATTTATCTTTTCTTACCTCTACTGATTTGAAAATATTCTCTCCCCTGTTTATTCTGTTAGGAGTTACTCTGAAATACTTAACATGCCTTGAATGAAAAATAAATAAATAAATATTTCCATCGCCTGGCTGGCTCAGTCAGTAGTGCGTCTGACTCTTGATCTCAAGGTCATGAGTTTGAGCCCCAGGACAATGTAGAGGTTAGTGAAAAAATGTAATTTCAACATAATCAATATTCCTCTCCTTTTCCTTAACAACAGAAAAACCTTTAAAAGGTTTTAGGTCTGAATCCTCACTCATGTCTTACAATTTTTTCTCATCTTTAAGTTACACACTGTGTTCTCCTCTAAATTTATTATTGTTCTGTTTGCTTGATACAGCCAAAACTTACTTAGATTTTGCTATAGTTTCCATAAACTTCTTTATGCTCTCTGGCTTTTTCCCACTTATTCATTCCAGGTGATTTTAATCCTGAGGGACATCATTCTGTAGTTGTTCAGTCATGGTTTGAGTATCAATTTTCAATGTTTAACAATGAAAAATATTCCATTTTGCCCTCTTGAATAATAGTTTTGCTGCTTACAGAATCCTATGTTGGCAATTGTCAATGTTGTGAATTTATCTATATTATTATCTCACTGTTAGCCTTTATTGTTGATATTGTGAATTTTCTTTCTTATAAGTGTTCTTAAATATATTCTATATTTTCTGGTTGTCTTCAATATCTTTTTTAATTTTGAAGTTTTCACTTTTATTCTAAAGTGTCTAACATTTTACTCTGCTAGAGACTACTAATATCTTTAAATCTGGGGTTTGTATTTCTTCATGTGGAAACTTTTTAGCCATTCTCCCTTGGGCTCTTGCTTCTCCACCATTTCTACCATATACTTTGCATCCAGAATTTCTTTTTCAATCTCTACTGGAACTTTTTATTCTATTCTCTATATCTCTTACCCAATATTTATTATTTGTCATATTTTTCCTTTCTCTGAAATGCTTTCTTTGTTATTTCACCAAATGTTCCAATTCCCATATTCTCTTTCAGCTGTGTGGACTTCAACACATTCATTGTGATTTCCTTGCAACTCCTCTTATTTCATTTCTACAAGTTTTCTTAGACTAACTTACTATTCTGTACTGTCTTTAACTTTGCTATTTTAATTGCTTGTGACACTAATCTTTTTGTTTCCATTTACTTATGATTTTTTAACCTAATTTAATTTTTTTATTCATTGTGAATTGTTACTGTGTGTATGTGCATCCATATATGTTTGACCTCATTTTTAGTGGAGTTTTTCTGTTTGGTGGGCACTGTGCCTCACCTGGATGTGAGAAGTTCACTCAATTTCAGTCTGATAGATCTTCAGGCACATCTATAGTTCATGAATAAATTTTATGTTACTATATCGCCTTAGGATTTCTTAACCCAACTGGGGAAAGTAAATTCAATCCTCCAGCTGATAAGCAGCATAGATCAAGATTCTTCTTTATCAAGGGATTCAGTTTTCCATAGTTAGCGTCTCCTTGCTGTCCCGCTTAGCGGGTAGGAGAACATTTTGTAATGAGAACGACACTAGAGCACACTGATCTTGGGAACTCTGCTTTTATGCAGACCTACAAATGGGTCGCTAAGATAGGTATTTAAGCCCAAGATCTTGGGCTCCTGTGGTCAGTGAGTATAAGGGCATGCACTCCATCTCTCAAATGCTAATCACTCTGGTTTTTAGCTTGTTTTTTTTTTTTTTTTGTTTATGGCATGCAGAGATTAACTTATTATTGGTGAGCTCAGCCATGTATTTTATGGCTGTTTTATTGCTGTTGTATTTTATTCAGTACTGTAGGTGCTTGGCACAAAGGACTTACTCATCCAATGTCAACTCACCATCTTACTTGCACCTGGAATGCAGTTTTTGTTGAACTTTTATAAGAAAATTTAAAAAAAAATGTGGTTTTTGAGGCTACCTCTATTCCACACTAGGAATTCCTTTAAAAGAAAATTAGAGACATATTTTAGTTACTCATGTGCTACCTTCAGGATTTGTGGCATAACCATAGGTGACCATTATTTATTTCATAGTTTTTGTTATATCAGCTTGCTAAAACCCAAAACAAACAAATAAAAATAAAGCCAAAACACAAGCAAAACAAAATTCCAAATGGGTTATTTATCCTAGACCTAAACAATACTATCTGGTAAATCATGGTTTTTGAGAAACTATTTATAATTTTCTAGTTAAGCAGTAAATTAGATAGGTAACTGTTTTTATTAATTTTGTCTGTTTTACCACCTAGGTTCACATCTCATGACACTAAAAATTCATAGCATACTTCAGGAAATTGAAACAATAAAAAATCTTTATCACCTATGATGATAAAAACTAGGTGAATACAGTTACCAATGAATTTACACTGCATATTTGAATTTATATAGATGAAATATAAAATGTGTTTGAATTTTAATAGTTTAATAATTTAATATAATGAATATATTATTCTATGTATTTTATGTTATTATATATCATGTATAATTAATATTATATATAATTATCTTTAATATTATTTTTAGCATCCTAAACATTTCCACTAATTATTTTTTAATAATTCTTACTTCATTAAAAAAAAATTTAAAGCTTTTATTTATTTATTTGAGAGAGCAAGTGAGTCAGTGAGAGAGCACAAGCAGGAGGGAGAAGCAGAGGGAAATGGAGAAGCAGATTCCCCACTGGGCAGGGAGCTTGATGAAAGATTCTATCCTAGGAACTTGTGATCATGACTTGAGCCAAAGGCAGACACTTAACTGACTGGCCACTCAGGTACCCAATTTTTTTGTTTTTAAATTGTTTTGAGATATCACCTACTTGTTTTCAAGTTTTCTTATGGTCTTAGACTGTAAGCATGTTGAGGGTTAAAAAGTTTGCCTTACTCATCTTTGAGTTCTCTATGATGTCCAGTACAGTATTTTGTTCAGAAGTAAAACTCAAAGTTAAATAGAATTAAATTGGTCAAAATAATCAAAACTACTTGGTATGTATAAGACCTTGACAATTACTAAGCAATTTTTTCTCTTGGATTCTGATTAACAGCACTTTAGGAGAAGAAATGTGTCTATAGTCATTCACTAACATGGGAAAAGTACTAGTGCTTTTAGTTTAACATGCATTGATTGACATTTTCTATTGCTTCTGATATTTTCATTGTGTCACTAAATCTTTTACATAAGCTAAAAAGATGTATCATACAAAAATTTTCTCCCACTAAAATTGCATTTTTACCTTCAAAATTAATGTAAATGTTGTTAAAAATATAGTAATAAACTATAGTAAGTCTAATTCAATTGCATTGTGTTATAGGTCATTATAAATCCCAGTAAAATTGTTATTTTTCCTAATGAAAACATTATTAAAAACTATGATTCAATCTTATTGTTTTGCCCACAGAGGCATGAAGAACAGTATTAAAAATAAAATTATTTTTCTGCTTTGCTTGTATTTGTTATTTCCAAAACCCAGTTACAAAAAAATTGGACTGTGATAATGTAAAAACATATATTAACTTTTCACTAACAGTTCGTCCATCTCTGTAGTGATGAAAATTTTCCTAAAGTATAAATGTCCTGAAAGAGGAAAATTACGTTATAAAAAAATATAATGCGACAGAAAATGAATTTTAATTTAGTAAATATTTATCAAATGTCTAGAATAAATCAAGTATTATGTTAGACACTAGAGATATAAAAGTAACAGACACTGCTCCTATTCTCAAAAAAAGCACAATAATGCAATGATAGTACTGATGGAAGTATGCATAGCCTTTTGAGGCAATATGGAGGGATAGGCTTTAATTCTGTTGTAGGAGTCAGATTTCTGAAAACCATGACAAGGAATTTGCCTCTTAGAACTGGGTTGTAAAGGTATTTCTGGAAGAAGAAATATAAAAATGCACAGAAACATGTAACAATATGTCATATCAGGTAAAATACTGTCATACTGCTTGATATAGTGAAGAGTGGAATGCTCTAAGAGATTGAGTTTGGGAAAGGATATATAGATATGCCTTGTAAATTATAATTTGAGGACATGAAAAATTGTAAGAAGCTCGTTTCTTCAGTTTAAAATACACTTAAAGTCTGTCATTGGACAGGAGATCTTGATATCTGGTCATGGGCATTTTCATCATATCAGTACACTGAAAACAGAAACTGAAAACTAATAAATTATTCTCAGGAGAAATCTTGGCAATAATTTGGAGTGCATTTAACAAAAATTTGGACATATGCTTTGATAGTTTTGTAGATGTCTGTAGTGCCTAATAAAATATTCTCTAGGACTGATCTAATGACCAAAATGAATTTGACAGAACATGTTTGCTGTCAACTGACAAGGTGAAGAATGTAGAAGTCTACATTTTTGTTACCTTGATTAGAAATAAGAAACACTAGTGAAATAATGTAAGCTCATTTTATACGTATTTAATTATAAGAATGTGTCTGTCATTAGAAAATTACCTTTTTAATAATTTATTTCCTTCCTTCATTCAATAATTTGAGTACTTACATTCCTCGAATATGTGTGTATATATATATATAGATAGATATAGGTGGATTTAATCTTTACTAAAATTAATTCTATAAAATATTTTCTGAGTGTTTAAAATATGGGGTTTGTAATTAGTATTCCTAGAGTTTAAATCCTGGCTTTGCTATTTTCTAGGTATATAAACTAAAGCAAGTTTTTCACTTCTCTTAATTTCAATTTCTTCACCTATATAATAGGGATACATGGGCAATAGGAACATATGTAAACAAACACTGAGTACCTTCTCCCCCACTTAGCAAATGCTTACCAAATGAATATTGTTGTTGTTATTATTAAAACAGTATTGTTATCATCATTAATGTTGTGTATCAAAAGCATATTTATAAGTCCTGCTGACCAGCTACTACCAAAAATGATGTATCAGTGGAATCCAACATTTTGTTAATCACCCATACAACAGGTAAAAAGAAAATAACTTAATGTATATTCTACCTATCTCTTCTTATCTACATTTTCTATATTTACTTATCCAATTAAATCTCAAAGGCCAGTATAGGAGATGATAGTTTGTTAAACATACTATGTATAAATTGTTTCAATTACTTGTAATTTTGAAAAGTTACCACTTTATCAGATTTTATTAGATTATTATCGATATTACCTTATAATATGACTACTAAAAATTTTACCCCTGAAGTAAGAGAAATTTCAATTATTGTATTCTTATTTGTTTATCTTCCCAATATTAGCTCTGTCTCTAACCTTCATTGCTTTGCAGCAGAGATCTTTCTAAGCAAATCCATTTGATATAGGTGATTTTAAATTAGATAATATAATATGTAAATCCAATTAATTAGCATACATGTAAGCTATAATGTATAACAGTGTGCTGAAAGTTAATGAGTGATTTTGTTACTCTTGTTTCCTCTTTGTTTATTCATTCAAAAATATTTCTTTTCCTCCCTCTCTCTCTGCCTGCTTGTCTGCCTACTTGTGAACTTTGTCTGTCAAATAAATAAATAAAATCTTAAAAAAATTTTTTAAAAAGTATTTCTTGAGGGTTTATAATTGCCTGAAACACATTTAGATGGCAGTAATAAAATAAATAGCAAGATTTCTATTGGTCAGAATCAGATAATTAAAAATATATATCTAACATATATATCTACTTATAGATAATTAGATCTAATCAGATATAATATATATAATTAATTGGATACAATCATATGTTAGAAGGAGTAAAGTACTATGAAGAAGAATAAAACCAGGGAAAGAGGCCAGTAACCAGGAATAACAGAGTAGCCAGAAATGTCATGTTAACTTTGCATGAGAATAAAGCCCAGAATATTCCCTTTTCCATCTCCATATAATTTAATCCTTTGTGCTATAAGGCAGCACAACACACTGGTTCTTATCTGGTGATGCACTGTTATATATAGCGAAATGCCCCTCCTGTTATGGGAACATAGATTGCATTTTGGACCACTCCCTGCCTATGATGAAAAATATGCCCTTACAGTAGTGGTTCTTTTCCAGTTTGCAGGTGGTTTTCCTGGAAAAATGGGGCCACTGGATTATCTGTCATTAGAATTTTTACTTGGTATGCCAATTATCGTAAAGCATACTTAAAATCAGTTCAATCCGAAAGAGGGCGCATATTCTGAATATAAAAGTAGCCTACTACTTTGCCCATTAGCTCCAGTCAGAAAAAAGGAGGACTCTTTAAGTCCTGGCTCCAGAGTCTCATTACCTCTTAAATTATAATATATTTCAGGTATCAGAATGAAAATGTAACAAGTAGATTTCCTAAACCACCAGTAACAATAGCAGTGTTCTCCCTTGTCCTTTATACTGAATATTAGAATTAAAGAATCAGGCCCCAGAATACTTTATTTAATATTGGGCATTCCTGTGCTTAGGACCAGGATTATTATTACTTAAACCAATACATTCATGATTGGAGTAATATAATATAAATATTTATTTATATTTCAGTAAAAAACCCGATGGGGCCTCTGGAATTGAACTAGTTATGATAATACAATGGATGCAGAAACAGAAGTTTCTTTCAACACTAAAGAAAAATAAATTCAAAACCTTTTCTTTACACCTATTATTAAAGTTATGAAAGTCCATCTAAATATCTTTGTGAGGATGTAAAAAGAAAAGCCAAATGGGAACTATAATAAAACCAAAGGAGAGAAATCACAAAACAGAAAAAAAGTCACTATACAATATGGTCTGAAGTTTTCTAGTAAAATTGGTTTGGAACAGATACATAAACCAGTTTGGTTCATTGACTTCTTGATGGTGTACATTTTGTCTTTTGAGATCTTACATTGAATGTAATAGATCACTATATACAGAATGGATATAGTTTTTATTAGAGAAAGAGAGAGAAAGCTGGGTTTCATTAGATTTTATCAAGCTGAAACACTATGATTTTTTAAAAAAAAGTTAGGTCTCCATGACTGAGAAAAGAAATAGTTTGTGGATATGTTGACTTTCAGAGTTTTTAATAGCATACATATTTAATAAATAATTGCCCCTGCATAAATTTCTTATAAAATCCTCACTTTTTTTTTTGTTTTAAATAGATTGATCTTTGATTTGGGCCTTTGCTGAAAACATAATTATATGTTGTTTTTGAAGTATTTGAATGTTTGCTCTTTTAGTAAATCTATTTCATTTTTTAATGGACTGTTTAAAGAAAAAATCTCCTTGAAAATCAAAACCTGGGCACATTTCTCAAATAAGATTTACCTCTTATATAATTAATAACTTGAAACCATAAAAGACATGTAACTTTTCTAACAGAGTAAACCCACTTAAAATATATTTATTTATTTATTTATTTGAGGGGGAGAGGAGCAAAGGGACAGAATCTTCAAGCAGACCACTTGCTGACTGCGTGCCAGGAGCTTAAAACAGGGCCCCACCTGGGGCTCCACCACAGGCTCAATCTCAGGACCCATGAGATCATGACCTGAGCTAAAACCAAGAGACCAATGCATAATCAATGACCCACCCAGGCATCCTTCAATTAGTCCATACTTCATCAAATCCTTTAGCTGACTTTTAACAGAAAGTTAGGAAAAGTAAGATGTAGCAAATGCAGATACAGGAAATTATATGAAAATAGATCAGACTGTTTTATCTGTTAAACAAATCACAGATTCTGTTATCATTTCTCCCAACTGAAGCCAAATAGCAGCTGTTTTTAACAAGAAGGAATATCTCCCTACAACTTTAAATAACTAAATCACTACATAGAGCAATGACTGATGAGTTTTAAATCTTTTAATGGTCGCATAGCTTAAAGATATGGGAACAGGGAGTTGGTTGGCATGTAGCGTTTAAATACGTTAAGAAAAAGAACAATCACATCAGTTTGCAAATAACTTAAATTTCTGTGCATTCCAAAAACAAAAATAATGTTCTATATTTTAACCAACTGCTATTTTTTTCTCTCAAAACTACATTTGCGACAACATGGATAGAACTAGAGCGTATCATGCTTAGTGAAATAAGTCAAGCAGAGAAAGACAACTATCATATGATCTCCCTGATATGAGGAAGTGGTGATGCAACATGGGGGTTTAAGTGGGTAGGAGAAGAATAAATGAAACAAGATGGGATTGGGAGGGAGACAAACCATAAGTGACTCTTAATCTCACAAAACAAACTGAGGGTTGCTGGGGGGAGGGGGTTTGGGAGAAGGGGGTGGGATTATGGACATTGGGGAGGGTATGTGCTTTGGTGAGTGCTGTGAAGTGTGTAAACCTGGTGATTCACAGACCTGTACCCCTGGGGATAAAAATATATGTTTATAAAAAAAAAAAACTACATTAGAATTTCACTTTGAATAGATATATAGTTATCACTACTAATTGTAACATGAAAATGAAATTAAGTTCATATATGTGTGAAAATGAATGTAATAAAACAAGTTCTGCTTTACTTTTGATACTTACGATATCCCTGTTTCTGGAGAGAATGTCTGGTTTTCATTCACTCTGTGTGTGTGTGTATTTATGTAAATAATCAATTTTGAAGCACAATTACTGATTTAAAAAAAGACCATGAGAAGAAAACTAAGGAAATAGAAATAGGTCAGAACAGTATTAAAAATTATAAAAGGGGGGAGTAAAGGGAAAATCCAGTTATCCCAGGTAACAAATCTATTTTTTTAAAGTATGGTGACTGACACAGCTTAATATAAGACTAGAGAACTGATTAAAAAAAAAAAAAAAAGAGTGGGGTGCCTGGGTGGCTCAGTGGATTAAGCTGCTGCCTTTGGCTCAGGTCATGATCTCAGGGTCCTGGGATCGAGCCTCACATTGAGCCTCACATCGGGCTCTCTGCTCAGCAGGGAGCCTGCTTCCCCCTCTTTCTCTGCCTGCCTCTCTGCCTACTTGTGATCTAACTCTCTGTCAAACAAATAAATAAAATCTTAAAAAAAAAAAATCATCCAAAAAATCATCCCAATTATGGTGCCAATGAACATATTAGAGAAAGAGATACCACATACTACCATACAAAAGAGCACATCAAATACAAAAGAAAAGTATGAAGAGCCTAGCATATAAATGGGTAAAGAATTCACACAGTGTACTTTTTAAAGAAGAAATACAAAGGTGGTTTATTAGTTTATTAAAGCTGCCATTATAAAGTACATAAAATGGGTGGCTTAGAACAACAGAAAATTAATTGTCTCATGCTTCTGGAGGCCATCAGTCCTTCTGAGGACCATGAGGAGAAATCTATCCCAAGCTTCCCTCCTAGTTTCTAGTGATTCGATGATGATCTGTGATGTTCCTTGGCTTCTATTTCATCACTCTGAGCTTTGCCTTTAACTTCAGATGGTATTCTCCCTGTGCATGTCTGTATCTGAATTTCCCACTATATAAGGGTACCAGTAGCCTTGGGTTAGGGGTCCACTCTACTCCAGGATGGCCTCATCTTCACCTCAGTAAATCAGTATGACCTTATTTTCAGATAATTATTTTCATATTATGAGGTACTAGGTGTTTTAACCTCACCAAATGAATTTTGGGGTAACACAAATCAACTCATAACATGTTGTAATGCATAAATATAACTTCCATAGCATGCAACAAAATAACTTCAAATTAAAATTAATAGTGTGATACCATTAAAATAAATGAATATTTATATTATTCAATGATGATAAGTCATTTTCATAAACTCCTGGTGACTTTTTATGTCTGTGATTTTTTCTTCAGGGAGTAAATTTATCCATATGTATCAAATGTCTTCAAATTCTGTTTTTGGCCAAATCTTTTAACATGTGCAGATATCCTCAGGGGAAATTATCTTAAACTAAAAACATTCCATGCTCATGGATGGAAAGAAATAATATTGTTAAAACGTTTATACTATCCAAAGTAGACTACACATGTGAGGCAAGCCCTAACAAAATACCAACAGCATTTTTCACAGAAGTGGAAGCAGCACTGTGCAGAAGCTTTTTATCTTGATGAAGTATCAGTTCAGTTTTGCTTCTGTTTCCCTTGCCTTCAGAAATGTGTTTAGTAAGAAGTTGTTGCCTGTGTTCTCTTCTAGGATTTTGATGGCTTCCCATCTCACATTTAGGTCTTTTATTCATTTTGAATTTATTTTTCTGTGTGATATAAGAAAGTGGTCCAGTTTTACTCTTCTTCGTGTTGCTATCTAGTTTTCTCAAGAGACGTTGGGAATGTCTGAAAAGACTGTCTTTTGTTGAAGGGTCTTTTGTCTTTTGTCTTTTTCCACTGGATATTCATTCCTGCTTTGTTGAAGATTAGTTGGCCTTATAGTTGTGGGTCCATTTCTGGGTTTTCTATTCTGTTCTATTGATCTATGTGTCTGTATTTATGCTAGTACCATACTGTCTTGATGATTACAGCTTTGTAATAAAGCTTGAAGCCTGGAATTATGATGTCTCCAAGCTTTATCTTTTCTTTCTCTCTTTCTTTTCTTTCTTTCTTCCTCCCTTTCTTCCTTTCTTTCTTTCTTTCAAGATTTTATTTATTTGTCAGAGAGAGAAAGAGAGAGAGCACAAGCAGGGGAAAGAGCAGGGGCAGAAGGAGAAGCAGGACCCTCACTGAGCAAGGAGCCCAGTGTGGGGCTCAATCCCAGGAGCCTGTGATCATGACCTGGGCCAAAGGCAGACAACCGAGGGAGCCACCCAGGTGTCCCGTAGCTTTTCTTTTCTTTTTCAAGATTTCTTTGGCCTTTTGGAGTCTTGTGGTTCTGTAAAAATCTTAGAATTGCTTCGTCTACTTCTGTGAAAAGTGCTGTTAGTATTTTTTTGGGATTTACATTACATCTGTAGATTACTTTGGATAGTATAGACATTTTATTTATTTTTTTTATTGTTTGTTTATTTTTTAAGGATTTTATTTATTTATTTGACAGACAGTGGGAGAGGGAACACAAGCAGGGGGAGTGGGAGAGGGGGAAGCAGGCTTCCCAACAAGCAGGGAGCCCTATGTGGAGCTCAATCCCAGGACCCTGGGATCATGCCCTGAGCCACCCAGACACCCCTACTACAGACATTTTAACAATATCCTTTCCTCCAATCCATGAGCATGGGATGTTTTTCCATTTCTTTACGTTATTTTCAATTTCTTTCTAAGTATTCTATAGTTCTCAGAGTATAGATCTTTTTACTTCTGTGGCTATGTTTATTCCTAGGTATATTATGGTTTTTGGTACAATTGTAAATGGGATCAATGCCTTGATTTCTCTTTCTACTGCTTCATTATTGGTGTATAGAAATGGAACATATTTCTATATGTTGATTTTGTATCCTGTGACTTAAGCTGAATTCATATTTCAGTTCTAGTAATATTTAGTGGAGTCTTTCAGATTTTCTTGTATCTGCAATGTATCATGTCATCTATAAACAAAGTTTGGCTCCTTCCTTGCTGATTTGAATGCCTTTATTTCTTTTTGTTGTCTGAATGCTGAGGTTAAGACTTCTAGTACTACGTTTAATTTTATTTTATTTTTTTTAATTTTTTATTTTTTATAAACATAT
Source organism: Mustela lutreola (assembly GCF_030435805.1). Lineage (NCBI taxonomy): Eukaryota > Metazoa > Chordata > Mammalia > Carnivora > Mustelidae > Mustela > Mustela lutreola. Next base: position 174,146,723 of record NC_081291.1, on the reverse strand, counting down.
ATTTTTTATATACATACGTTTAAAAAATAATGGTGAGAGAGGACATCCCTATCTTATTCCTGACCATAGGGGAAAAGCTCTCAGTTTTTCCCCACTGAGGATATTAGCTGTGGGTCATTCATATATGGCCTTTATGATGTTGAGGTATATTTCCTGTATCTTCACTTTGTTGAGGGTTTTTATCAAGAATGGATGCTGTATTTTGTCAAATGCTTTTTCTGCAACTATTGAAAGGTTCATATGGTTCTTATTCTTTTTTTTTTTTAATTAATGTGTATTATGTTGATTGATTTGCCAATATTGAGCCACACTTGAAGTCCAGGAATAAATCCCACTTGATGTGGTGAATAATTCTTCTAATATACTGTTGGATTTGATTTGCTAGTATATTGTTGAGAATTTTTGCATCCATATTCATCCAGATATTGGTCTGTAATTCTCCTTTTCAGTTTGGTCTTTGTCTGATTTTGGAATCAAGTAATGTTGGCTTTGTAGAATGAGTTTGGAAGTTTTCCCTTCATTATTGTTTTTTGGAACAGTTTGAGAAGAATAGGTACTAACTCTTCTTTAAATGTTTTGGAGAATTCACCTGGGAAGCCATCTGGCCCTGTACTTTTGTTTGTTGGAAGATTTTTGATTACTGATTCAATTTCTTTGCTCAAATTTTCTATTTCTTCCTGTTTCAGTTTTGGTAGCTTATATGTTTCCAGAAATTTATTCATTTCTTCTAGATTGCCTAATTTGTTGGCATATAATTTCTCATAATATTCTCGTATAATTGTTTTATTTCTGTGGTGTTGGTTGTAATCTCTTCTCTTTCATTTGTGATTTTATTTATTTGGGTCCTTTCTGTTTTCTTTTTGATAAGTCTGGGTAAGGGCTTGCCAATTTTTAAAAATTCTTTCATATAATTTTATAATTTGTTTATAATTTTAAGATGAAATACCAATAAAATACTCAATAGGTGGTCATATGCATTTTTTACATATATTTACTGGATCAGACATGACAGTAAGATATTTGGTAATTTATATTTTTGTTTTTCTCTAGGTAAGGTCTTATTTAACTCAAGCTTCAGGCAGCTAGATCCACTAACAAACTATAAATAGATTATATGTTTTATTTTAATTAACCCAGGGTCACTATCTATTAGAGTTTAGTTTGCATATGTACCTTAAGGGACTATGGATAGTCAGGGCATTTTCTCTGACTTAATGTGCATATATAGCTCTATGTCCCTGATAAGGGATGCCAAGAAATTTTAGACTGTTGCTAGCTTCTCTGGATAGTCAATTTTGGTTACTACCACACAGAATTGTATTCACCAACACATTCTTGGAGGGGTTAGGAATTGAAGGAGCTTTGCAAATATAATAATGTACCATAGACCAGTAAGCAGTCTACAGGAGCATACCTAGCTCAGCAAGAATAAAAAAGTAATCCAAAGAAAAGTAGAATTATATGAAATGCAGCAGGGTACAGAAACATCACTATTGTCCTCCTTCACGAATTCCCCCAGTATTATAATATATATTATAATTATTGCCTGAACATTAAAGGTGGTGCTGGGGGGAGGAGGATACAACTGAACTATATATGTATTAGTTGCACTAGTAAATAAGGTCAGTTAAACTGATGGCTAAACAAAATCATCTTTGTTATGGGGGCTTATCATACCTACAAAGACAAAAATATGATGATACCTGGTCTTAATATCTACTGCTATCCAATGATATCCAATCATATCTTTCAAATCCAGACAGAAAAAAAAATATATTTCACTCAACATGTTTTGCCAGAAATGCGATCTGTTATAGTATAACCAAGGCTTACATCCATAAAATAATTTTGAAGGATGTCAGAGAAATCCCTTAAGCCTTAAAAAAAATTCCAAGAAAAGTCTAAGAAATAACGCTTCCAAGAACAAGGAAGAAATACATATTTTAAAGCTGAGACCGCAAAGTCACAGTTAGATCACTCACAAGGGTTATAATCTGAGTGCCAAGATTTTGATCAGATAAAACTTTCTGAATCTCTCATGCCACAGAAAATGCTGAAATAATTATTTATCCCATTGTTAATATTTATTAATATCCATCATATAGCATATAATGTTCCACATACTGGAGATACAGAAATAAAATATAATCATTCACCTCAAGGAGTTCTGTCTATAATAGAAAGTAACACTGTCTGCAGGTCTATCCCTGCAGGCAGAAAACCTAGGAAACATAAGTAACAGATAAAGAGCACCCACATAATGTTGGCAAGGGATAGAGGTGGCATTAGAAGTGAAGCACTGTTAAAGAAGTATTCCTAGAAAAGGTTATTCTTAAGCTGATCACATAAGAATTGCTCTCTTGCCTGTGTTTTGACTTGACTTTATTAAATAGACATTTGTATATGGAGTACAGGGTGTCAGACAATGAGCCAGTGTTTGGTGGAAGACCGCAAGACCACAAGAGAAACTGGAGAAAGTATATGGCTGCCTCAAAAAGCCTCACAAGAAGATCAAGGCAGAATACAGGCAGAGTGACAGGACCTGGGTATGTGTCTTTGTTGGGGTCCAGGGTTGAAGTGCTTTGGTTGATACAAACCAGAAAAAGCAGATTTTTTGATAAGCTCTAGAGAGATCTTATTTAAGAGGTACAAAGGGAAGACTTTAGGAGATGGGGGAGGCTAATGATCACAAGTATCAGTGGGGAAGTCATATTAAGAACTTGTATTTGTTGTGGTTCTGCAGGCTGTTAACTGGGACCTGCACTTGCATGAGTGAACTGGTGTCAGTTTGAAGTCCCCACAGGCCACTGGGCCAAAGACAATGGATGCTGAGGCAGCAATACCATGGAGTAGCTTAGCTAAACGCTCAATGCCAGACTCACTCTTCTCATTATCAGTACTTTGGAGAAGCTACAACTCTATTTTTTTTTTTTTTTTTTTTTAAGACTTATTCATTTATTTGACAGAGAGAGACCACAATACGCAGAGAGGCAGGCAGAGGGAGAAGGGGAAGCAGGCTCCCTGAGGAGCAGAGAGCCTGATGCGGGCCTCAATTCCAGGACCCTGAGACCACGACCTGAGCTGAAGGCAGAGGCTTAACCCACTGAGCCACCCAGGCACCCCTACAGCTCTATTTTTTATTTAAAGTCAGTAATAAGCTTACAAGAAAACTGAGGGACTCTTATTGGTATCTTACAGGTAATGACAAAGATTTGGGTGTTCTCTGAAATCTCTTATCTCATGAGTTACCTCTTAGAGGTCTTATAGGAAGGGTGATAACCCTTTTGTTAGTAACATTAACAGAGAAATATCATGAATAAGCTTTGGATCTTTGTGCCACATAACTTATTTTCCCTGTAGCCTAACAAGGAAAGATAACTATAACATCTACCAGTCAGCCTTTTCAGAGCTCTTGACTGATAAGGAACAAATTGACCTGGGATCTTTTTCACTACCAATAGGGCTCTATAGGGGAATATGTCAGATGAGTTAAAAAAGAAGAAAAAAAAAATGTATTTATGTGAAAAGAAGAACCACACAGTTATTTTAAACTTTAACTGTCATTCATTTTCAGAAACTTGTTCTACTTGGGTATTACTGTGCCTTGCTATTTTAACAGAGAATTATAGAGAATATAATAGAAATAACAACTTGAGCTATTCCAAATCAAAAGCCAAGAGCAGAAATGAAACCATGGAATCTGTAGATTTGACATTGAAAATTGTAATTCTATCAATGTGATTGTAGAAAGAGCCTAAACTCTAATAGCTCAATTTTGGGAGTATTTTGGGACACCTAATGTAATGGAAACAGCAAGACCACTTCACCCATATGCTTTCAAATCTTTGGAAGCTTAAAAGTCACTAAAAAATTATTACTTGCATTAAAGAAGTTTCAGTGTCAATGTTGCATCTTGGGTCATGCTAGATGTCCAAAATTAGTTGACTTAGCAGGATGCAAAGCCCAATATTCTTATTCTAGGTAATGCCTATTTACTTAATTAATCTTGTACTAAAAGCAGAGGTCAAAAGCAGGGAGATTTAGAGAAGTTTGTCTGGGTGGGGGTTTTTGTTGTGGACTTTATGTTTATAGTTTTCATTTCTACCACTCAGTCAATTAACTAGGGCATGATATAAATTCACTATGAGAAAACAAAGATTGAAAAATTGAATAAATGAATCAGGTAACTGTACAAATCAACTTCTATTCACAATCCAGAAGTTGGAAAGATTGGAAAATTGGATTCAGTTGTTGACGTAAGAATGTACGGTTAGGGCTTGCTGCATTATTAACTGGGAAGGATCTGAGATTTTTGCCTTATTGAACACTAACAACTTAGTCTGCCATACTACTGTGGATGCTGACAGAAGATATGAGAATCCTGGCTTAGAGGGAGGACCTTATCATCTTGGGATAGTAAATAGCATAAGTTTACCTTGCATATCAGTTGTCCTTGTTCCCCCAGTCTCCCAGGGACAAAGTAGGACATCCCAAGTAGATGCTGTGATTGTTGAGGAATCTTTGGAAGCTTAAAATCAGTTATAACGTTAGGATGGTTGAGGAATCCTGAGTATAATTAACTCTAATCTTTTATGTTAGGCTCTAAGCACACATGCTCAATCTTAGTTCCCTCCAGGGAAACACTATCTCTATCCTCTAAGGTCATTTGAAATACAAGGATCCTTGAAAAGATAGTCCAAAACAAAAGCCATTGGTGCCTCTGCTCATAACATTGCAAAAAGACAGGAAAGTCATTGAGAATTATCTCCCAAGTCCTTATATATACCCGAGAAAATTTTAGTGCAGCGATGTTCTGTTGGTTAGTTTATCAAGTTGTGGATATATTTAAAAATATTGAAATTTTATTCTTCAGTTTTCTTAAGTACTCTTTCCCATTAGTTTATCTTGCACATGTGACCATTACTTTGCTAGCAAGCATTTTAGTGATTATATTCTCTATGATCTGAGTAATATTTTGGGTTATTTGATTGTGCACTCAGTAACAACTGTAATTGTTACTAAGATTGCTGTTTCTAGATATCTTAATATTACTCTGAATAACTTAATAGTTATAGTTTTGAAGTTGGGAGATTTTTTACACCTTTATAAAGTTGGAATGTGTGTTTACCTTTATTAATTAAAGAAAAAAATAATGCAAATGAGGATGAAATCTGTATTTAAGCTTTCTAGAGAAAATGTTTTATATTTTTATCTCTCTTTTTAATAGGAGACTATTAATGTGGCAGGAGCAGTTAGAGTCATTGTTAGAAAAGTCCACTGTCCACTCTAATACCACCCACAGGTAAAACAGCTAGAACAGAATATTTTGCACCCCAAAAGATTTTCTCTAAATAGTTTACATAGAGCAAACAACACAACAGAGTCACAGTTACATTGAGAATTTCTGCTTCAGTGGCAAGAACATTTCTGTTTCAATGGCAAGATGAAGACTTGTGACAAAAATGTTCTGTGTCGAACATCCTCATCAGCACCCTATGACACAAACTATCTCTTTTAGAAAACAATACCTCAGTGTTTTTACATAATATAACTACAATTACGATTTTACAGACTTATTTCATGATTTCCTTTATCTCTGTGGCACCAGGTGTTTATTTCCAACATTGAGCAGGTTAAAATGGATTGCATAAGTGGGTCTCAGAACTAGCCTACATTTAATTTCGGATGCTGACAGACTGTTGTCACACCTGAGCATCCTGTGTAAGTTAAGTCTTCTGCTATGAACTCTCATCCCACTCTTTCCCTAGTGAGGTCAAAGCTTAATTCAGATTGTCAACTGTCAAACAACAGGGCCACCTGGGTGGTTCAGTTGGGTAGGCAGCTGCCTTCAGCTCAGGTCCCTGGGGTCCAGGGATCGAGTCCCACATTGGGATCCCTGGTCAGCAGGGAGTCTCTTTCTCCCTCTACCACTGCCCTTTCCCCCCTGCTCATGCTCGCTCTCTCTCTCTCTCTCAAATAAATGAATAAAATCTTAAAAACAAAAACAAATTGTCAAACAACTCTTTTCATGCAACATATTTAAAGAATCTTTGATTAGGGATTGCCAATTAAGATACTTACAGGACTCAGACAATTATAGTATATCAATGAAATGGGTCAGCAGGAAGGGAAGTTCACACTAAAATTCAGTGTCAGAGGGACAGTAAGAAATTAGGGGACCTGGAGAATACCCACCCTCTTCAAAGAAGAACATCTATGACTTGTATTCAATCAATTGTAAGAAGGTGTCATATTGACAAAATTTCTAATATTTTCAAGAGGAAAGTCAAAACTCTATGTAAATTTCTTTTTCTTTTTTTCCCCTAAACTTAAGGTGCCTTGTGAGCTCTCAGTTTTTAGTTCTTGCTTTTCATAGCAATTGGTACTAGAAACAGGTGCTATGAAATCCTTTATTTATTTTATTTTTTTTACTAATGAGCTACTAAACTAACATCCTACTCTGAAAACACTACAGGCTGTTTCTGAAGAGTGTAGAAAGTGCGTCATGCCTCTATGGCTGGTTCTCATGCACAAACTTTGATTTTGTGAGTAAGGCCTAAAACCTGTTTTTCTCATATGTGTTTTCATAAAAGTTCTCTAATTGATGGTAGAGAAAATGGAAGAGAACATTTAAATCTAAAATTATTTATTTCATTGAACTAACATCCTCAATATTATTAAACAATGTTTGGTTCCCAAAATGTGAAACAAGTACACTCTTGTATAACATGTGTCTTGCAAATGTGCTTTTAGGAATGGTAACGAAAAGAAAATCTGGCCCATTTATTATATATGGCTTTGAACAATTCAATTGAATATCTCACTTTTTTTTATGATTTTATTTATTTATCTGACAGACAGAGATCACAAGTAGGAAAGGAGGCAGGCAGAGAGGGGAGGCAGAGAGCCCGATGTGGAGCTCAATCCCAGGACCCTGAGATCATAACCTAACCTAACCTTAGCACACTGAGCCACCCAGGCATCCCTGACTATCTCACTTCTTCTTATTATTTTTTTTTCAAAGATTTTATTTATTCATTTGATAGACAGAGATCACAAATAGGCAGAGAGGCAGGCAGAGAGAGAGGAAGGGAAGTAGGCTCCCTGCTGAGTAGAGAGCTTGATACGGGGCTGATCCCAGGTCCCTGAGATCATGACCTGAGCTGAAGGCAGAGGCTTTAACCCACTAAGCCACCCAGGCACCCCTCTCACTTCTTAAAATAACACATTTTCAACTGTAGTGTTAAAATGCAAAGCCAGCCAATGATATATGAAAGATGATATGGCCTATTCCCTCAAAAGGATAACTCCATTCAGGTGTTAGAGTCAAACTTCACTTAGACTCAGAAAATTTATTTTCTTTTGGCATTAAACAGGTAACCACCCTTCTTTTATTTTCTTAACTATTATATAATGTCTTAGAATTACTTATATTGCTTTCTGCAATCAACCTTAAATCTTAATAGTGAAATTAATCCTTCTAGGTATTAATTATGTAAAAAGCACTCTGGAATTTGAGGAGGTGTTTGTTATAGTATTGAATTAATGATTAAATAATAATTATAGAATATAGTGAATAAGGTGAATAGTGCAATCAAAGTACTTGTAAAAAATTCTAATGTACAATATTCTGACAGCTTCCCTGTGGTTGGCTCTAAGCCAATAAGGAACTCATAGAAAAAAAGGGAAGACATAAGTATATAAAAGAGAACTTTAGAAAAATCAACTGTATCTGTGTTCAGGTCTTCAAAATACTAAATCTAGGATCAGTCATATGCTAAAATGTGCAGAGCAGAATATACAAAGGTAAGGTTTCTGGGATGCTACCCAAATGTCTTCTACCATTATGACTGCTTGAGTGTCATTCTTTTGGGCATTAGGGGTGTGCTGAATTGAATGTCTTAGGAGGTCAAACTATATTACCCCAACAGAGTAACATTTTTATTTACAACACTGGCTAGCTGGTATTCAGAAGACAATAAATATCCTAAAGATACATGATGATGTTATTAAGTAGAGATTAACACAGAATACCTTACCAAGGAAGCTGATCCTTCCACTATGCTTGGAAAAATAAAAAACTGCTCCTTTGAAAACCTACCCTTACATTCTCAGTTACCTCTTTTTAAATATTTATATTCATATTCAAATTCTCTCTCATGGACCATATTTAAATGATTGTCTTGTGAGTTCTTGTTCAAGACAGCAACATAGGAAGACCCTGAACTCACCTCCTCCACAGAATACACCAAACGACACCTATTTATACAATGGTTCCTCCTAAAGAACTGAGGGCAGACTAAACAACAACTGAATAATCAAAGATAAAAGGAATAGCAAAAGAACAGCAAAAGAGATGGACACACAGTAACAAGGGAATCTTACCCCAATGCTGCAAATGACTATGGGAAAGAATGGTACTAAGAAATACAGAACAGATCCCTTTGTCCTTTGGTACAGATAAAAGCCATAGTTTAAAAGAGAAACTAGCATATAAAAGAGACAAAATTAGAACTCTGACAAGAGGCAGGGAGCTACAGGAAAGCTCTCCAGGTCAGAAGGACTGGAGAAAAACATGGTTTACATTCTCATCCTTACCTTAAAAGTCTAAAGCAGAACAGGGTCTGGATGACACAGCAGTTAAGTCCAGTCATCACAGTGGGCTTGTGACTTCAGTGAGACCAGGGTATACTAGCCCACACTGTCACTTTGTGGCATGGGTACACATAAAACAAGCCTTGGTTTTGGGGTTTGTTATATTGTTGTTTTGTTTGTTTGTTTTACTTTTTAAAAATTGTCTTGTCTTCTTTTCTTTTCTTTTTCTTTTTGATTTTGTTCTTTTATTTCTTGTTCTCTATTTTATTTTCTTCTTTTCTTTTTTTTTTCCTTCTATTATTATTAATTCTTTCTTTATTCTTTCTGTAAAAAGCCATGGTTTAAAAGAATAACTAACATATACAGCCACAGCTCCAGGCAGTCAGCAGGTCATGAAGCACACATAGTCTGCATGGGAACATTATACATAAGACAACTTATGTATCACGACCCCAGCCAAAGGCAGATGCCTAATGAACTGAGCCACCCAGGTGTCCCAAGAGAAAAGATTTTTTTAAAAAATGAGGATAGATTAGGAGATCTCTTGGACAATACCAAGTGAAGAACATTTGTATTATAGGGGTCCCAGAAAAAGAGAGAGAGAGAAAGCTTACTTGAAGAAATAATAAATGAAAACTTCTTTAATTTAGGGAGGGAAACAGACATCCAAGTTCAAGAAGCACTGACAATTCCAAACAAGGTACTCAAAGAGGCCCATACCATGGCACATAATAATTAAAAAGTCAAAAGTTAAAGATAGAGAATCTTAAAAGCAGTAAGAAAAAAATAAAATTTACCTACAAGGGAAAACCTATAAGTTTATCAGCTGTTTTTTCAGCAGAAATTTTGCATGTAAAAAGAGAGTGGCTTGTTGTATTCAAAGCACTGAGAGGAAAATACCTACAAGGAAGAACACTCCACCTGGCAAGGTCATTATTCAGATTTGAAGAAAGATAAAGAGTTTCCAAGACAAACAAAAGATAAGGGAGTTTATTAGCAATAAACCAGCCTTACAGGAAAAATTAAAGGGACTTCTCTAAGTAGAAAAGAAATGCCCATGGGACGCCTGGGTGGCTCAGTGGGTTAAGCCGCTGCCTTCGGCTCAGGTCATGATATCAGGGTCCTGGGATCAAGGCCTGCATCAGGCTCTCTGCTCAGCGGGGAGCCTGCTTCCCTCTCTCTCTCTCTCTCTGCCTGCCTCTCCGACTACTTGTGATTTCTCTCTGTCAAATAAATAAATAAAATCTTTAAAAAAAAAAAAAAAGAAATGCCCATAATTAGACATAAGAAAAACATGAATAAAAGATGTAACATATGATAATATAAAATGTAGAGAAGGGAGTAAAACAGCAAGTAAAAGAAAGTAAAGAAAGAAATATTTTTTTTCTTTTTACTCCTCTTCCTTCTCCTCCTCCTTTTTCTTCTTCAAGAGTGTGTTAAAACTTAAAAGACCAACAAATTAACATGGACTGCTATTTACTTAACATATTATATATGAAAAAATAAAATAAAATAGAATTTTATATCTGAACCTCATGGTAACCACAAACCCAAAACCTAAAATATAACACAAAAAAAATAGAGAGAAAGCCAAACCAAACATTACTGATACTCACTGATTATAAAGAAAGAGAGCAAGAGAAGAAACAAAGAACTAATGAAACAACCAAAAATAAATTGGAAAAAATATCAATAAGCACAACCTTTTGATAATTATTTTAAATATGAATGGGCTAAATGTTCCAATCAAAAGACATAGAATGGCAGAATGGATAATAAAACAAGATCTATCTCTAGTGTGTCTATAAGAAACTCACTTTAGACCTAAAGATGCATACAGATTGAAAGTGAAGGGTTGAAAAAGCATTCATCATGCAAATGAAAGTGAAAAAAAAGCTGGGGTAGCTATACTTATATCAGACAAAACAGAATTTAAGACAAAGACTGTAACAAGAGACAAAGTAGGGCATTACATAATAATAAAGACATTAATCAAAAAACATATATATATAATAATTGTAAATATCTATGCTCTCAACACTGGAGCACCTAAATACATAAAGCAAATATTAATGGTTATAGAGAGAGAAACTGATGGTAATACATCATGTTATAAAGTAGTAGGGGACATTAACTCTCCATTTCATCAATGGATAAGATATCCAGATAGATAATCAATTAAAAAAAACAATGTTTTTGAAAGACACATAGGACCAGATGAACATAACAGATATTCACAGAACATTTCATCTAAAAATGACAGAATACCTATTCTTTTTAAGTGTATATGGGACATTCTCCACAATAGATCACATATTAGGACATAAAACCAGCCTAAATAAATTTAAGAAGATTGAAATCGTGCCCTATATCATTTCTGACTACAATGATATAAAACTAGAAATAAATCACCAGAAAAAAATGAGAAAAACAAAAACACATGGAGACTAAATGAAATGATACTAAACAACCAATGGGTTAATGAAGCCATCAAAGAAGAAATTTTAAAAAATACATAGAGACATTACCTCACACCAGTCAGAATGGCTAAAATCAACAAGTCAGGAAATGACACATGCTGGCGAGGATGTGGAGAAAGGGGAACCCTCCTACACTGTTGGTGGGAATTCAAGCTGGTGCAGCCACTCTGGAAAACAGCATGGAGGTTCCTCAAAATGTTGAAAATAGAACTGCCCTATGACCCAGCAATTGCACTACTGGGTATTTACCCTAAAGATACAAACGTAGTGATCCAAAGGGGCACATGCACCCGAATGTTTGTAGCAGCAATGTCCACAATAGCCAAACTATGGAAAGAACCTAGATGTCCATCAACAGATGAATGGATCAAGAAGATGTGGTATATATACACAATGGAATACTATGCAGCCATCAAAAGAAATGAAATCTTGCCATTTGCAACAACATGGATGGAGCTAGAGTGTATCATGCTTAGCGAAATAAGTCAAGCAGAGAAAGACAGCTATCATATGATCTCCCTGATATGATGAAGTGGTTATGCAATATGGGGGCTTAAGTGGGTAGGAGAAGAATCAATGAAACAAGATGGGGTTGGGAGGGAAACAAACCATAAGTGACTCTTAATCTTACAAAACAAACTGAGGGTTGCTGGGGGGAGGGAGGTTGGGAGGAGGGGGGTGGGGTTATGGACATTGGGGAGGGTATGTGCTTTGGTGAGTGGTGATTCACAGACCTGTACCCCTGGGGATAAAAATACATGTTTATAAAAAATTAAAAATTAAAAAAAAATACATAGAGACAAATGAAAAAGAAAACACAACAGTCAAAAAGCTCTGGGACATGGTGGATGGTTCTGAGATGTAAGTATATACCAATAGAGGCCTACCTCAAGAAATAAGAAAAAAATGCAAATAAGCAATCTAACCTTATACCTAATGGAACTAGAAAAAGAACAAAGAAAGTCCAAGGTGAGTGGAAGAAAGAAAATAATATGGATCAGAAAAGAAATAAATGAAATACAAACTTAAAAAAAATAATAATAGAAAAAATAAAACTAAGTGCTGATTCTTTGAAAAGATAAACAAAACTGACAAACCCTACCCAGACTCATCAAGAAAAAATGAAAAAGGACAAAAAAATAAATAAAATCAGAATGGTGAAAGGAGGAGTAACAACTGAGACCACAGAAATGCAGAGAATTATAAAAGAATGCTATAAAATATCATGCCATCAAACTGGACACCTAGAAGTGGATAAATTGCTAGAAATATAGAATCTTTTACAACTAAACCAAGAAGAAATAGAAACAAAATGATAACAGGTGACAAAATTAAATTATAAATAAAAAAACAATGAAAAAATAAAATTTCAGGACCAGATGGATTCACAAGTGAATTTGACCAGGCATTTAAAGAAGAGTTAATACCTAGCGGGAGGAAAAGAAAAAAAAATAGAAGAGGAACAAAAGTTTCCAAATACATTCTATGAGGCCAGCATTACCCTGATACCAAAACCAGGCAAAGACAAAATAACCCACAAAAACAGAAAACTACAGGCCAATATCCCTAATGAACATAGATGCAAAAGCATCAATAAAATATTAGCAAACTGAATACAATAATAGATTAAAAATATTATTTACCACCATCAGGTGGGATTTATTCCCAGGAGGCAAAGATGTAAATCAATCAACGTCATATACCACATCAACAAAATGAAGGATTAAAAATCATGTGATCAGGGGTGCCTGGGTGGCTCAGTGGGTTAAGCCGCTACCTTCGGCTCAGGTCATGATCTCGGGGTCCTGGGATCAAGTCCCGCATCGGGCTCTCTGCTCAGCAGGGAGCCTGCTTCCTCCTCTCTCTCTCTCAGCCTGCCTCTCTGCCTACTTGTGATCTCTCTCTGTCAAATAAATAAATAAAATCTTAAAAAAAAATCATGTGATCACCTTTGTAGGTACAGAAAAAAAGCACTTGATGAGATTCAACATCCATTTATGATAATAAACAAACAAACAGAAAATAACTCTTAATAAAATGTGGTTAGAGAGAAGATACTTCAAATTAATAAAGACAGTATAGGAAAACTCTCAGCTGACATCTTCCTCAATAGTGAAAAACTGAGAGTTTTCCCTCTAAGGTCAGGAACAAGACAAAGATGTTCCATTCTTACCACTTTTATTCAACATAGTACTGGAAGTCCTTGCCAGAGCAATCAGAGAAGAAAAAGAAATAAGAGATATCATATTGCAAAATAAATCAAACTGTTACTATTTGCAGATGACATGATAGTATACATGGAAGATCTTAAAGACTCCACCAAAAAACTACTAGAAATAATAAAGGAATTCAGTAAAGTGGTGGATACAAAATTAATACCTAGAAATTGGTATTTTTCTACACTCTAACAATGAAGTTTCAGAAAAAGGAAAATAACAATAATGCCAACATTTAAAATTACACCAAATAAAATAAAATAAAATACCTAGAAATAAACCTAACCAAAGAGGTGAAAGACTTGTATTCTGAAAACTGTAAAACACTGATGAAAGTAATTGAAGATGACACAATCAAATGGAAAGATATCCCATGCCCATGGATCGGAAGAATTAATATTGCCAAAACGTGCATATTATCCAAAGCAATTTACAGATTTGATGAAATTCCTGTCAAAATACCAACAGATTTTTTTTCAAAAACTGGAACAAATAATTCTAAAATTTGTGTGAAACCACAGAAGACTCAAAATAGCCAAAGCAATCTTGAGAAAGAAGAACAAAGCTGGAGGCCTCAGAATTCTGGGTTTCAAGATATACTACAAACCTGTAGTAATCAAAACAGTATGGTACTGGCACAAAATCAGACACACAGATCAATGGAACAGAATAGAGACCATATAACCTATAGTTATATGGTCAATTAATCTATGACAAAGGAGGCAGGAATATACTGTCGATAAAAGATAGTCTTTCAATAAATGGTCTGGGAAACCTGAACAGCTATATGTAAAAGAATGAAACTGGACTTCTTTCTAACCATGCACAATAATAAGCTCAAAATGGATTAAAGACCTAAATGGGAGACCTGAAACCATTACACCATAAACATTCCAGAAGAGAATACAGGCAGTACTTTCTCTGACATCAGCCATAGCAACATTTTTCTAGATATTTCTCCTCTGGCAAGGGAAACAAAAACAAAAATAAACTATTGGGATTACATCAAACAACAACAACAAACTTCTGCACAGAGAAGGAAACAATTCAGAAAACAGAAAGATAGCCTACTGAATGAGAGCAGTTATTTGCAAATGATCTATCTGATAGGGGTTAATATTCATAATATATAAAGAAAGTATACAACTGAACAACAACAAAAAACTGAATAAAAAATGGACAGAGGACCTGAATACTTTTCCAAGGAAGAAATACAGATGCCCAATAGGTACATGAGAACATGCTCAACATTACTTATCATCAGGAAAATGGAAATCAAAACTATAATGAGATATATATCACAGATATATATCACAGATATCACACCTATTAGAATGGCTAAAATCAAGAAGACAAAAAAACTGTAATTGTTGGTGAGGATAGGGAGAAAAAGGAACCCTTGTGCACTGTTGATAGGAACGCACTGGTGCTGCCACTGTGGAAATCAGTATAGACATTCCTCAAAAAATTAAAATAGAAATACTATATGATTCAATAATTCCACTATTTACCCAGGGAAAAACAAAAACACACAGTCGAAGATATATGCTCTCCTATGTTTATTGCAGCATTATTTACTATAGCCAAGAAATGAAAGCAACCTAAGTGTCCATCAACAGACAAATGGATAAGGAAAAAATGGTATATGTACAAAAGAAAATTACACAGCTGTAACAAGGATGAGATCGTGTCATTTGAGACAATATGGATAGACCTAAAGGGTATTATACTAAGTGAATTAAGTCAGCTGAGAAAGACCAATATATGATTCTGCAATCTAAAAAAAATGAATTAACAAATAACAAACAGAATCAGAACTATAAATACAGAGAACAAAGTAAGGATTACCAGAGGGCAGGCCATGAGGGGCTGGCAAAATGGATAAAAGGCAGAGGTAGATACAAGCCTCCTATTTTGGAATAAGTAAGTCATAGTACTTAAAAAGCAGAGTGTGAGGAATACAGTCAATGATATTGTAATAGCAGTGATATGGGACAGATGGTAGCTATACCTGTGGTAAAAACAGTATAATATATAAACTTGTCAAATCACTAAGTTGTACACCTGAAACTAATGTAACATTGTATATCAACTATACTCAAATTTAAATATATATATATGAAAAAAAGAAATAATCGTGTCACACACACACAAAAAAATACCTGCCAAACAAGGAAGATGTTAAAATAAAGGGATCAACATCCATAGATAAATATAGAGCTCTACAGATTCTTCTTATAACAATTTTTCATAATTTGTATAAAATACCAAGTTTGAGTGTGCTTTCTTAAAGCAACCATTGCTATTTATGATAATTAAATATTTCATTTATTCTTAGACCTATATTGTCCTAATAGGCATCCAAAAATACATTAATGAATGCATGAATGACCAAATAATTGAACATGTAGGGAGGAAAGGGAAATACTGGCATAGAAATGAAATGGCAATGAAGACAAACTCTATGATATAAAACAAATGGTATGGGTTTGTACTGAGATGGATGTGGACTTACATGATTCTCCTCCTTTAGTTGGGTAATTTGGGCATGTTTCTTAGCATTATAATATTTATTTGTGTTTGAGCAACTTAGGATGATAAAAACATAGCAATTGACTAAAACAATTTCATAATAAAGATATTTTCCTATGCCAGTGTTTACTGGGGGACTACTAATGGTTGAAATTCACCAGAAGGATAGCACGGGACTCTGTTACAACTCATTATCCACAAATATTCATATTGAAGAACTGATTACATTCCAAGCCTTTCTTTGTCCTCACTCAGTGGTATTTGTTTACTAAAGTATGAAATAAAAATTCTTTTTTTAAAAAAATCAGTCTTAAAAAAGAAGGAAATTGGGACACCTGGGTGGCTCAGTTGGTTAAGCGGCTGCCTTCGGCTCAGGTCATGATCCCAGCGTCCTGGAATTGGGTCCCACATCAGGCTCCTTGCTCGGCAGGGAGCCTGCTTCTCCCTCTGCCTCTGCCTGCCACTTTGTCTGCCTGTGCTCACTCTCTCCCTCTCTCTCTGACAAATTAAAAAAAAAAAAAAAAAGAAGGAAATCTTACCATTTGTGCAACATGGATAAACCTGGAAGAGATTATGCTAAGTGAAATAAGTCAGTCATTAGAGGGCAAATACTGTATAACCCTTCCTAAAATAGTCAAATTCACAGAAGCAGAAAATGGAACGGTGTTTGCCAAAGAGATATGGGAAGGAGGAACTGGGAAAATGTTGTTCAATGGGTATAAGGCATAGTTAAACAAAATAAGTTCTAGAGATCCACTGTACAGCAATAGTGCAAGTTGATAATACAGTGTTGTACAGTTAAAATTTTGTTAAAAGTATAGAACTCATGCTAAATGTTATTACCATTCAAAACAGAACAAAACAAAGGGATGCAAGAAATTTTTTAGAGATGATAGATCTCTGTGGGGATGGTATCACAGGTGTAGCCATGTATGTGTAATCTGATCAACAGGTATACATTAAATATGTGCAACTTTTTGTATATCAAATATACCTTAACAATCCATTTGATTTTTTGAAGAAAAATTTGTTTGACTTTACATCAATGATGATAAAATGTGCTTATTTCCTAAATCTACATGGTATACGGCTAGGAAAACATAAATTTCCTAAAGAAAAAAAAAATGTAAAACTGTTATTTGTCATTGCATTGGTTTTATCTGAAGACTGATTTACTCAGTGGTCTCAAGAGTCAGCATCAGATATCAAATCTGCAACTGCCACTCAGAACAATGTATTACTTAAACTATAACCCCTGGATGATTTTTTTTTTAAAGATTTTATTTGTTTATTTGACAGAGAGAGACAGAGAGGTCACAAGTAGGCAGAGAGGCAGGCAGAGAGAGAGGGAGAAGCAGGCTCCCTCCCCACCAAGGAGAGAGCCCGATGTGGGGCTCGATCCCAGGACCCTGGGATCATGACCTGGGCCGAAGGCAGAGGCTTAACCCACTGAGCCACCCAGGCGCCCCAACCCCTGGATGATTTTACTAGTTACCAGGCACATTTAGATACGGCCTTAAGGAAGACATACACTGGCAACAGGTCTTTGAGGGAAAGGACGATATGCGACCTTGAAGCTGGGCAGCTGGGAATGCCTGGCTAGCTCAGGGAGGAAAGTTGCCTGCTTCCCTTTTCCGTTGTCTCTCCTTTATCTTTCCAAAAGGCCTGTTGTTAGTTAGATGAGTCCTTTGAATGTGCTTGGTTTACTATAAACTTTACCCTCCGTCTTGTTTGTCCACAAGATATTTGACTGTTTGACCTTCATCGGCTCTGTTGGTTATTGTTTCTATCTAATAAAAGTGAGACTGTGGGGCGCCTGGGTGGCTCAGTAGGTTAAGCCGCTGCCTTTGGCTCAGGTCATAATCTCAGGGTCCTGGGATCGGGTCCCGCATGGGGTTCTCTGCTCAGCGGGGAGCCTGCTTCCCTCTCTCTCTCTCTGCCTGCCTCTCCGACTACTTGTGATTACTCTCTGTCAAATAAATAAATAAAATCTTTAAAAGTGAGACTGTGGAGTTGCTTGGTGCAGCAGTCTTTTCGACTGTTGTCCCTGCTGCCTTTCTTTTGCAGCTGACTTGTTTGTGCCTAATTCTTCTCCTGTTCGCCGACTGGAAGTGGCAAAATCTGTGCCAGAGATCTCTAAGACCATGTCCATGCTCAAATGATTCATTAGAACGATTCACAGTGCTCAAAAGCTGTTATCCTCATGGTTATAATTTGAACTATAACTATATATAGTTAAAATCAGCAAAGACAAAAAGGCATGTGGGCAAAGTCTGACAGAAACCAAGTATAAAATTCCAGGTGTTCCTTCCCAGTGGGGTTTCACAAAGGTATTTAATTGTCCCAGGAAGAACATTTAACACTATACTAGAAATGTTGCTAATAAGAGAAGCTCACCTGAGGCTTTGTTTCCAGCTTCTTACTGGGAATCCATCACATAGGCCATGCAGTACTTACATGACTAACATCAGCTGTCCAGACTCAAGAGTCCTCATAACAGAAACCACAAATCACATTGCTAGTATAAACTACCTGGTCAGACTTGTACATCATGGTCCAATGCCTCAGGCTTACAAAGAAACTCGTATCAGGTAGAATAGTTCAAGGACTCATAGTTCGGCACCTAGAAGCTGGATATGGGCCAGTCCTGAGAACAGGCCTTCCTGGAAATGTTTATGATTTGACCAGCACAAGCCTGCTGAATGAGCACTTTCCTGTATAATATCTAAAAATGACAATGTCTAGAACAACAACATGAAGAAAAGAAACTCCATGAATTTCCATCTCTAGTGTCTCTTTCACAAGAGTCTCATTCTTAGAAAATTTCTCAGGGCTCTTATCTCTA
Source organism: Mustela lutreola (assembly GCF_030435805.1). Lineage (NCBI taxonomy): Eukaryota > Metazoa > Chordata > Mammalia > Carnivora > Mustelidae > Mustela > Mustela lutreola. The sequence continues at coordinate 174,128,055 of NC_081291.1, read as the reverse complement.
AAACAATCCCAATCAAGAGAAATAGGATTTCATAATTGGCTTTAATTTTGAATTAGTATCTCTCACTGAGGGCAATATTAAGTACAAATGGGGTTCTTTTAGGAAGGGGGATGTAGAATTGAATTGGGCAAACATGTTTCCTCCAACATAATTTTTAATACTACCAATTCCTATGGAATGAAATATAAAATCATAAGCAACAAGGTTATTCTTGGATTATTTTTACATATACACATATGTCTATATACATGTATATATCAGTGTGTGTGTGTATCTGTATCTATATATCTCTCTATATATCAGTGATACTCTACTTTAAAGGAAGATATTAGAAATAAACTGAAATCTTATAATACATAACTTTAAGTGTTCTTACTGTCAAACTTTGAGATCCTTTGCAAATATGTACACACACACACACACACACACACACATATATTTTCCTGAATAAACTGCCTTCTCATTTTTTTTTTTATCCTTGCCTCCATACCTCTTTTTAATCCCCGGAATGTGATTGTTAAAATCTCATGAAATATTAATGATCCTCTGGCTCCAGTTTCATTCATTCCCAGAAGCTTATGTTCTCTTATACAAGTTTCTAGAGAAAATTGATGTACATAAAAATTGTCTCCTATCCTGAATACCTTTTACTTATTTGTAAGGCTTCCTACTACATTTTATCCTGCTGCCTAATGTTATCATTCATTCCAAAGAAATTAATTCATTTTATATATTTCTAATCTAACTTCCCAGACACTTAAAATTTTAAGTTTGTCTTCAAAAAATGATCAGTGTTTCACCCAAAGAAATAACAAATTCTTTTTAAACACTAGACAGAAAATTTTGAAGTGGATCTTTAAATCATATAGGTATATACTAATTCTACAAAAAAATCCTTCATCTATTCTTTGCCAAACTGGCTGTATCTTCTATTGTTTCCTTTCTGTTTTTTCTTCCCAATACTCTTGTTCCTTTCGAGAGAATTCAACTATAAACTTTTAAAACCCGAGGAAATTAGAAGATATAAAAATATAATTTTGTTGAGGACATAATATATTTGATTAACAAATGAGAATGTGACAAAAGTATTTGAGGGTTTCCACAGTTGGCCTCAACCTGTTTATCTTTTTTATGTAACTGACCCTTTCTCTCTTTATTCCTTTTACCACCACGTTGTGTACAGGCCCATATTACAAAATTCCCAATGCTTTATAGAGTTTTTCATTTCTTTACGTCTTTACAATTCCCATTTTCTCTGATCTCATCTGCTTGGGTACCTCCTATTCTCCTTTATTTAGTCAGCTCAAACATCACATTTTGCTGAGGACCTTTTCAATTTCCCTGGACAAAATCAATGATTCCCTCCTCTAACATTCCATAACACTAGGTATAAATCTCTACTAGTTTGTATCACATTATATACATATTTGTACCCCTTCAATCTCTAGCTCAATATCTGGCTCATAATAAATGATCGATATGTGGACGGAGAGAGTTTTAAAGAAATACATCAGGATGAATACAAAGGGCTGTTATAAATTAGATAAAAGAGTGATTTATATGGGTGTGGGGAGAGCAGTGTTGTGAGTTAGAGGAGTCTTCACAAAAAGTGACGTGCAAAGGTCTTATAAATAGAATTCTTCCATCTGGAGAATTACAGGAAGAACATTATAAACAGAAAGAATTCATAGAAAAGTAATTTATTTCATTAATTGTATTTTCCACCAGCATCAGAAACCCATAGAAACGGCTTAAATTTTTAAAAAAATCTATTAAGAAGATATGTCTGTCTGTCTTTCTATCATCTACCTATATTTCTCAGAGAAATATAGGTAGGCCTCAAAAATGGCTTACCTCAGGGAATAAAACCCTGCAGAGGCTTCCTTTTTCACTTTCTTTTAGGGATCAACTTTCTCTGTTATTCTAGTCTACATGTAGATTGGATAGTTTGGACTATAAGAGGAACAGGGCTTTAAGTCAGACTCAACTCCAAAAATATCACTCTGCAGTGGATCAATAGGTTACCAAAATCAGTGTTTTCAATAAATGTGAGAGTCCTTCTTCTCTAACTTGTCCCCAGAATTAATTCCTCATCTGGCTAAGGCCTGCTTTCATTTCTCAATTATACTTCAATGCAAAGAAAGGAGTAGGGGAACCCCTTTTTCACCATTTCAGTCTGAAACATTTCTGTAAGTTTTTTTACAATTTACTATTGCTGCTTTGTAGGTGCACAAATATCACACCTCTTATGGTACATATTAAACGTTTTTAGACCTAATGTGGAAGGAATTTTGTAAAGGTGAGATGGTTTCTGCAGAGAAGAGGGTGTTCACACAGAGAAGAGGGTGTTCACACAGATACCCAAGAAGTATCTGTTTATACTAACAGTAAGACAATCTACAGTGTCGTTACTTTGTGTCTTGATGTTTCCAGTTTGAATGTCTGAAGTCTTGCCAGTACATAGGAATGTTCTGAAGTTATGCAAATTATTTCTGGGTATATTTCTTCCTTTTTTTTTTCTCATTCTCTATTTCCTCAGTGGGGTCACAGGCATTAAAATCAGAGCCAAGAGGACTTCTCAAAGCTTCTGTAGTCTGGAAATTTTGTAAGTACTAGAATATTCTTAGGCAGTTAAAGATTCAGAGTAATACTTTTTCTGAAATAATTAGAATCTGTCTGCTTCCTCTGATAAGCTTTTCTCCCAGGAGTTGCTTTTTACTGATGATCAAGGCAGATGTTTATAGCTGTGTAGTCCAGATCTTGTCACTCTGTTTGACTAGACAAATATATCTGAAATGCTGCATTTGAAAAATGAATATGTTGAAGCTTTTTATTAAGGGGAAAACATTTTGTTAATGTGTATAATCTTACTCTACATGAGTTTTTCTTTTTTTATTTTTTAGCTCTTTATTTTATACTAAATTTAAAACTTAAATTGGTAACATATCAGTATGAAATAAATTAAACAAATATTTGTCAAAACACTGTTTTATTTTATGTGCTATAAACAAAATATGTCACCAACACATAAGCATAAAGCTTATGGTTCCTGAGGACAATTCATTTAGAAAAGGAAAGAAGAAATAGATGAGGATAAAATGCGTGTTGCTAAATATTCAATGAAAATTGGAATGGACACAATTCGGCAAAGAAACATTCAGTGAAATAAAAAGTTACATGCCTCTTTAGGAAAAACAATAATAATAACAACAGCAAATTTTCAATAGAGTAGGTTAGTTGTGAAATTACACAGGCTACAGTTACAGCAAGACTAATATGATACTCTGTCAAAGTTCATAAATTACCTTTGTAATGATTAAATCAAACACATGACCAAGCAAATTTAATTGGTCTATATTTAGCTTTATCATTATAACTACAGAATTTCTTACAGAAGTTTTTATTTTTAAATGTATATTATCTGGATTTGGAAAAACAGCTAAGATACATGAAAGCTTGAGAAGTATCCAAAATTGAAGAGTTTCATTATTTTCATTATTTTACTTCCTAGAGGGGCAAGAAGGGGGGGGGGCGGAGACACTACTTCAGAAGAAACACATGAAAGTATCAGTGGGACAAAATGCTTCCCATGGAAAATAGGATACATTGAATTACATAAAAGTGGTGTCTTTATATTAAATCAGACCATTTTTTCCCCCCTAAAGAATATGTGGTGGTTCAGGGATGCCTGAGTGGCTCAGCCAGTTAAGCAGCAGACTCTTGGATTCATCTTAGGTTATGATCTCAGGGTTGTGAGATTGAGCCCCATTTTGGAGTCCAGGCTCAGTAACAGAATCAGCTTGACATCAGCTCTCTCTGCCTCTCCCCTCCACTTCACCCCTTGGCATCAGCTCTCTCTGCCTCTCCCCTCCACTCTCTCACTCTCTCTCTCCTCTCTCTCCATGAATAAATAAGATCTTAAAAAAATAAGAATATGCATTAATTCATGCCTCTAAATTGAATTCAAGCTCGGATAACTATTAAAGTGTATGTGGAGTGGCTAAAGAGAAATAATTGCTCACATTAAATAGATACCTAGATAATAATGGAAAGAACAGTTGTGATTAACTGTTATACATATAGGTTTTGAATCATGCTGTATACAAATGTAGAAAAATATTTCATTTTGAGGCATCCTAGTGTATGGACCCTTTCTTTCTTTCTTTCTTTCTTTCTTTCTTTCTTTCTTTCTGTTTGGTAATTTCTTATCCTGAGAGTTTTGGTGGAAGGCAAAAACTATCTTCATGACTGAAGCTGAAAACATCATATTATCCAGTCTTCCCTCAGCTAGGCTGTGATCATGGGCTACCTAATCCTTTTATTTAGAAGTTAGTACCATAGAGTATCAGGTATAATGGCAACACCATGTCTCTAGGGAAAACTGTGACACTAGTGAAAGTTCTGAAAGAAAGACAGTGGACCAAGGAATCCAAGAAATAAAGTAGATTTAAGACCTATGCTAAAGAGGGGCGCCTGGGTGGCTCAGTTGGTTAAGCAGCTGCCTTCGGCTCAGGTCATGATCCCAGCATCCTGGGATCGAGTCCCACATCGGGCTCCTTGCTTGGTAGGGAGCCTGCTTCTCCCTCTGCCTTTGCCTGCCATTCTGTCTGCCTGTGCTCACTCTCTCTCCCTCTCTCTCTCTAATAAATAAATAAAATCTTTAAAAAAAAAAAAAAAAGACCTATTAAAGAAATAATTTGGGATGTGTTTATGGCCCAAAGCCTTGCCTACAAGGAAGTAAAACAGACGACTGTTGTAATTCTGAACGAATGACATTGCCAAAATATTGGCTATCAGTCCTAACAATTATTTGATAATTGAGCTTTAAAACAGTACTCTGGCCTACAAACTTTAGCCTACAAACTAATATGCAAAAGCTATACATTTTATAAATATCTACTTTATATGTAATCATGAAGGAAACAAACATGTTAAATAACTGGTTTTCCTTATTATTAACATATGCTTATATTTAATAGCCATCTGGCTAATAACATTAATAGCACATAGTATATTTTTTCATAAAACAGTATATTTTTAATATTATGTCATCCACATATCTTTTTTTATTAATTTTTTATTTTTTATAAACATATATTTTTATCCCCAGGGGCACAGGTCTGTGAATCACCAGGTTTACACACTTCACAGCACTCACCAAAGCACATACCCTCCCCAATGTCCATAATCTCACCCCCTTCTCCCAACCCCCCTCCCCCCAGCAACCCTCAGTTTGTTTTGTGAGATTAAGAGTCACTTATGGTTTGTCTCCCTCCCAATTCCATCTTGTTTCATTTATTCTTCTTCTACCCACTTAAGCCCCCATGTTGCATCACCACTTCCTCATATCAGGGAGATCATATGATAGTTGTCTTTCTCTGCTTGTCACCCACACATCTTTAAGTATCAGAATTTAGTTAGGAAAATAGAGTCACTCTAAGTAATGTAGAAAAAAATTTTCAAACAAGGATTGGAATACTTGATTGTTGGAGAAGATGGGGCAATAAATGTCTAGAAGTAGGGGATTAATGAATCAGAAAAACAGTCACTGATGAGGCCATGCAAAATGCTGTTATATGTAGATAGCTTGAAGAAAAACCCAAGAAACCATTCAAGACTCAGGATTCAGGACACTGAAGTGGTATGACACAAAAGGGGAGCTTTCCATAGAGGCATGGAAACTACCACCTCATGGAATCTACTAACTAGAAATTGCTATCTCTGAAGCAACCACTACTGATATGGTCCTTAGTCAAACACCTTGTGGTAAATCTGGAGCTGCTGTTGGTCAGCAAGGTCAGTAACCAGAAAGTTAAGTGGGGCATGCAGCAGGAAGAGAATGAGAACAAGCTGAGTTTCAAAAGGAAACATTCATTGTCTGTCATCATGTATAACCTTCACAGAGAAACTTATAAGAAAAATGGACTCTGCTTACCTTATTTCTTCCAAAATATGTGTAAGTTCCTCCAATCAGCTTATGCTGGAAAAGTAGATTCTAGAAAAAGTAAGTTCCCAACATGAGACAGGAGAAATAGAAATAGTGCAAAGTTGATAAAACGAAACCAACAAATCTGATTTTGCAGGTAGCAAGATTTAATACACATATGTCAAAATATTCTCTGTTTTGTATTGGAATTTGGCCAAACTATGATGGAGAATAAGAGAAGATAAGAGAAAAAGAACTCCAATTTTATTTATTAATTTTTATTTTGGTTCACGAAAAAACATTGCCTTTTATCGACTGTTCTTTTCCTTAGACATAATTAAATGCAATCAAGTGGGATTTATCTCAGGTATGCAAGGCTGGTTCAACACTCAAAATCAATGAATGTAATTCATCACATTGGCAGACTAAGAAAAAACATATGATCATGTTAATAGATGTATAAAGGCATTTAACAAACTCCTACATCCATTGAGAATTAAAAACCCTCAGAAAACTAACATCATACTTAATGGTGAGAAACTTAAAGTTTTCCCATGAAGATCAGGTAATGTAAAAACAAATCTCCTCTTTCACCACTCCTTTTCAACTTTGTACTGAAGTCCTTGTTAATCCAATAAAGCAAGAAAAGGAATTAAAAGGTATATAGGTTGGGAAGAAAGGCACAAAACTTTGTTCATAGATGATATGATTGTCTACCTAGAAAGTCCAAAAGAATCAACAACAAAAAGTCTAGGAACAAATCAAGTGATCATGGCAAAGTATAGGATACAAGGTTAAATACAAAAGTTATTGGTCTCCCAATAAACCAGGGGAATTTGAAATTTAAAACATAATGTGATTTACATTAGTATCTCACAAAATGAAATACTTATGTATAAATCTAACAAAAATATATAAGATCTGCATAAAGATAACCATAAAACTTGAAATCAAGGTACTAAAATAAATGAAAAGATATTCCACATTCATGGAAAGATTCAATATTGTTAAAATGTCAGATCTTCCCAACTTGAGCTATGGATTCCATGCATTCTCATTCAAAACTCTGGAAAGTTATTTTACAAATATTGACAAGCTGATCCTAAAGTTTCTATGAAATGGTAAAAGACCCAGAATAGCCAACACAATATTGAAGCTGAAGGACAAGATTCTTGGAGGACTAATGCTACCCAGCATAAGACTTACTATAAAGCTACAGTAATCAAGTGGTATGGAATTGGGAAGGGAGTAATTATAAATGGAACAGAAATAGACCCCCCCATAAATATAGTAACTAATTTTTTATAGAGCTTCAAATTGTTACAATGGAACAAAATTAGTCTTTTCAAAGTTAGTCTATTAAATGTAAAATAGGAATCTAGATAGAGACCTTACACCCTTCACAAAAATTTACTCAAAATGGATCATATATTTCAATGTAAAATGCAAAACTAGAAGATAATAAAGGAGAAAACCTAGATGGGGACCTTGGGTGTGGCAATGACTTTTTAGATACAACACCAAAGAAAGAAATACACAGATTTAATGAAAAGAAGGGGAACATGCACACCAATGATCATAATAGCAATGTCCACAATAGCCAAATTGTGGAGGAGCCCAGATGTCCTTCAACAGATGAATGGATAATGAAGGGATAGTTCATATATACAATAGGATATTACTCAGCTATCAGAAAGAATGAATACCTACCATTTATATCGACATGGATGCAACTGGAGGGTATTAAGCTAAATGAAATAAGTCAGTCAGAGAAAGACAATTATCATATGGTTTCACTCATAACTGGATCATAGCTAAGAGGACCATAGAGGAGGGGAGGGGAAACTGAACGGGAAGAATTCAGAGAGGGAGACAAACTATGAGAGACTCCTGACTCTGGGAAACAAACTAAGGATTGCAGAAAGGGAGGTGGGTGAGGGATGGAGTAAATGGGTGATGGGGATTAAGGAGAACATGCAATGTGATGAGCACTGGGTGTTCAACTGAACTTAAGGAGAGCATGTGATGCAATGAGCACTGGGTGATTCAACTAATGAATCATTGAACACTACATCAAAAACTAATGATGTAAGGTATGTTGGTTAATTGAACTTAAATTAAGAAAGAAAGAAAGAGTAAGCTGAACTTCATTAGTTTTGAAAAAGCTCCTGCTCTGTGAAAGACAACATCCAGAGAATTAGAAGAGAAGACACAGAGTGAGATAAAATATTTCATGTCTGAGAAAGGACTGTTATCTAAAATATAAAAACAACTCTAAGAACTCAACAGTAGGAAAACAACCTGATAAAAAAATACACAAAAACTTTTGACACCTCACTAAAGAAGATATAGAGATAGGAGACAAATATGAGAAGATGCTCCACTTCATAAGTCATCAAGGAAATGCAAATTAAAACAACAGGATACCACTACCCTCCTATTACAATGACCAAAATCTGAAAGATTGACAATACCAAAGATGGTAAAGATGTAGAGCAACAGGAACTCTGAAACATTACTGGTGGGCATGCAAAATAGCAAAGCTACTTTGAAAGACAGGCACTTTTTTTTTTTTTAACAAAACCAAATATACTTTTACCATTAAATCCACTAGCATCCTTCATTATTTACCCAAAGGAGCTAAAAATGTATGTCCACTAAAAAATTTGCACACAGATATTCGTGATAGCTTAATTTATAATTGCCAAAACCTGGAAGTAATAAGATGTTCTTCAGTAATTAATGGGTAAACTATGATATACCCAGATAACAGAACATTATCTATAGCTAAAAGAAATGAGCCACAAGCCATGAAAAGGCATAGAGGAACTTACAGTGCACAGTACTTAGTAAAAAAAGCCAATCTGAGAAGGCTACATACTGTGATTCCAGTATGCCATTCTGGAAAAGGCAGAACTATAGAGGCAATAAATAGATCAGTGATTGCCATAGGTGGCAGAAGTTGTAAGATGTATGATTAGGTAGAGCACAGAGGATTTTAGGGAATTAAAAATACTCTCTATGTTATTATAAATGATGCGTACATGCCATTATTCATTTGCTCAAACCCATAGAATATACAGTACCAGAGTGAACACTAAGGTAAACTATTTGAGTGGTTATGATTTGGCAGGTTTGATTTGGTAGGTTTATCCTTGATATCCTTTATGATGTGGTATCCTTTATGATTTGGTAGGTTTATCCTTGATAATAAAATATACTATTCTGATGAGTGATAGTGATAATGGACCAGAGTATGCATTGTGTAAGGACAGGGGATATATGGGAAATCTCTGCACCGTCCTCTTAATTTTATTGTAAACCTGTTATTTACTCTTTTTAAGACAATTAACTTAAGAAACTAGCAAGACACAGACTAGAATGATTTTGTAAAACAAATGTGCATCAAAGACCTTGTAACCAGAATACATAAAGAACTTTTATAATAAGAAGACAAACCCAATAAAAATGTTGGCAAAATATTTAAACAGATTATCTCAGAAAAGAAGTTGTATGAATGTTGAATAAGCCAAGAAGCAATTATCATCATTACTGATCATCATAGAAACACAAATTGAAACTATAATGAGACCTCTATACACACACACACACACACACACAGGATAGTGAAATTAAAAGAGATGGACAGAATGCGGAGTGACCACGTATCTTATACTTTGCTGATAAGGATTCAAAATGGTACAACCACTTTGAAAATAGCATTCATTTACCTTATGACACAACCATTCCACTTCTAGATATTTATCTAAGAAAAACTAAAACTTCTGTCCACTTGAAAAAATGTACACTAATTCTCATATTAGAATATTCATAGATCCAATAAAAGCAACCCCAAATCTCCATCAAATGGTGAGTAGATAATCATAGCACTGTATATCTAAACCACAGTTTTACTCAGTAATAAAAAGGAATAAAATATTAATATAATCGACAACATGGATGAATCTTGAAAATATTACACAAAATAAAAGAAGTTGAATAAAAAAAAAGATAATGGATAGTAAATAAAATTCTAAGAAAGGTAAAACTATAATAACAAACAGATCAGTAATTCCTTGGGGCTGGGTCTTTGAAAAGTAAATTCATTTCAAAGGCAAAAAAGAAAACATTTTATGGTGTAGGGACTTTTCTTTGATTGTAGTGGTGTTTATAGAGTTACCAAAATTCAACAAGCTTTACACACACTGGTAAACTGTATTGTGTGTAATAATACTTTACTGAACAAAAGAGGGATAAAAGCCCAAAAGATCAATATATTTCACCACATTAACACAGAAAGGACATGAAAAATAGCATTACCTGATAGAAAGACTAACCAATTAGTAATGGAAGAGAATTGCAGCTACCACAAAATGAGAATGAACAAAAATTACTACAAACATCATATTTAATGGTGAAATATTGTCACATAGCCTCAGATTGAGAACAAACAAGGACAACAATTATTACCACTTTTAATCATTTTTATTATACTGTAGACCAAAAAGTTAAGGAAAAGAAATGAAAGAATATGGATTAGAAGGAAGAAATAAAACTCATTATTTACAGATTTAATAGCTGAATACATGGGAAATCCAAAACATTGTATAAACTGTTAGAATAAATAAGTGAATTTACCAAGGCCGTTGTATACAAGCCAATATACAGAAAGCAATTGCAGATACTCCCTTCTGCCAAAATGAAACAAACCTACTCCCTTAGCTCCTCCCTCACATCACTTAAAAACGTAAATAAAACAAAAAGACAAGCAATTAAAAACAAAAAACAGGGCGCCTGGGTGGCTCAGTGGGTTAAGCCGCTGCCTTCGGCTCAGGTCATGATCTCAGGGTCCTGGGATCGAGTCCCGCATCGGGCTCTCTGCTCAGCAGGGAGCCTGCTTCCTTCTCTCTCTCTCTCTCTGCCTGCCTCTCTGCCTACTTGTGATCTCTCTCTGTCAAATAAATAAATAAAATCTTTAAAAAAACAAACAAACAAACAAAAAAAACCCTGAACATAACACAGCAAATTTAGAAAGGGTCTGAAAAGGTACAAAGAAGAAGGCAAACAGGTTAAGGATCTTGAGATGTAGGGATGACACAGATGTGAGTTCCCTGCTCAGTTTTTGTCTTCCATATATCCCAGACAGGCCACTGTAGAAGCCTCTAGAAGCCTCTAACCTAGAACAACCAACAATGAGTAGGGGGGAGGAAGCACCAGTTAAAGCTTATTCCTTCCCAGCCAAAATGCCAGGAAAGGGATGACCTAACAATAGAAAAAAAAAAAAAATTTTTTTCACAATACCCACCCTCCTCCAGCATAATGCTGAAGAAAAAACAAAACAGAACAGTAGAGCTGAACAGAGTTGATCTTTCATCTCAACCACCCCCAGGTGAAATCAGGTAACAATACTCCTATTCCTGCACTTAATCCAGTTTGCAGGATGTTACTGCCCAATTCCCCTGATGGGATAATAGCAGGGCTGAGCCAGCAGCTGGTAACCTATCTCTGAGGTGTCCTTCCTTTTAACTCTTCTTCCAAATTAGACTTAGAAAGGCTCAGCAGGGAGCTGATCTTCCATTTCCTGTCTGAAAAAAGCAGGAGGCTCCAATTTGCCCGCAGGGGTAGTGTTAGTGGGGGAAGTTCCCATGGTGAGTAGAACCTTCACCTCCACTCAGCAAATATAAGGCAGAGGAAGGTAGCAGAAGGTGAAGTAGTAAGCAATCCTTTTTCATCCTTTTCCTCTTGGTGTGTCAAGAGAGTAGAGTAGGGAACTGAGCTTCTGCCCCCAACTTACAGCAGGAAGCAGATGTGAGTAAGCCTTCCACTTTCCCCCTCACTAGTGCCAGTGGAGTCCAGTGGGAAAGTAAACACACTCTTGTTCAGCCCTAACAATATACAGAGCAGGGACATTCTTGCCTAAAATGAGCATTAAATAAGATGTGGAGTCTATAATATTATATAAAAATTACAAGATACATTTAAAAATCATTTCTTATATTAAGGACTAAGGAAATCACACCATGAGTGAGAAGAGACAATGAATAAATGCCAATACTAAATTGAATCAGATATTGCAATTATCAGGAAAAAGTATCCATCATAAAACAGCTCTAACAAGTAATTACAAATTATATTGAAACAACTTTTTTTTTCATTAAAGAAAGGGAAAATCTCAGTAAGAAATGGGAGTTATATAAAAAGGAAATAAATGACAATTATAAAACTGAAAAATACAATAAGCAAATTAAGGTAAAGGACTTAAAAGGAAATGAGTTTTTTAACACTTCATTTGAAGTGGTAAAGCTTCAATGATAGTAGACTTTGGTTATATTTATATATATATATATAATATATTATATTATATATATGTGTTATTATATATTATAATATATATAACATATATATTATTATATATGTGTTATTATATATATGTATTATTATATTTAATATAATAATATATTATATATATGTGTATATATAAAACTACTTAAAGAACCAATAATAAACTATGAAACTATGCTGGGCAATATATTCAAGAATACTATTAAAAAACAATATTAAATCCTAAATATGTCCAAGGAAACCACCGGAAATTAAGAAATGCTAAACAAAAATGAGAGAGAGGATGAAAAATGAGAAACAGAAAGCAAATAATTGTAGACTTTAGCACTAACCTAGCAAAAAATATATTTAAGTGCTCTAAATACATCAATTTAAAGAAAGAGATTGGCAGAATAGATAAAAAAATATTATTCAACTACATTCTATCCACAAAACTCACTTCAAACTAAACTAGTTAGTGTGAAGGTAAAAGGATAGAAAAATATAAAACATACCAACCTTAATGGAAAAAAAAAAAAAAAGGCAGCGGTGACATTAGTAGAAAAAGTAAGTAGACCTCAAAGGAAAGAAGATTAAGAGTGATAAAGAGGACCATTACATAAATATAAAAGGATCACTGTACCAGGAAGACATAACAACTCTAAAATCATAAACACATAATAACAGGCCCTCAAAATATGTGAAGCAAAAACTGATAAAGCATATTGAAAAAATGCAAAATTATAGTGGGAGATTTCAATGTCCACCTGTTAGCACCTGATAGAACTTATAGACAGCAAATCAGCAATGATACAGATCTCAACACCATCAACCAACAGATCTCAATCAACTCATAGAGAATATTCTACCCAGTAACAGAATACACAGTTTTTGTTTTTTTTTTTTTGTTTTTTTTGTTTTTTTTTTTAAGCATCTGTGGAGCATATACAATGACAGACCATATTCTGGACCATAAAACAAAATCAATAGATGTTTAAAAATTGATATAAGGCAGGGGCACCTGGATGGTTCAGTTGGTTAGGCACTGGACTCTTGATTTTGGCTCAGGTCATGATCTCAGGGTCATAAGACCAAGCCCTGAGTATGGCTCTACGCTCAGAAGGGAGTTTGCTTCTCTTCATCTCCCTCTCCCTCTGCCCCTCAACCAACTCTCATGTATGTGAGCTCTCTCTCTCTCTAAAATAAAATAAAATTAAACCTCTAAAAATTTGATATAAAGCAGAATAGGTAATTTGAGTGGAATAGTCAACTGGAAATCAATAACAAAAAGCAACAGAATCTCAAAACACTTGAAAATTATACAGCATACTTCTAAAAAACACATGCATCAATGAAGTGATCACAAAGGAAATTTAAAAACTACCAGGACTAAATGAAAATGAAAATACAACTTACCAAAATAATGAGATATAGCTAAAACAGTGCAGAAAGGGAAATTTATACCAATAAACACTTACATTGGAAAATTCTCAAATTAATCATTTAAGTCACTGCCTTAAAAAATGAGACAAATAATAGGAGAATAAACCTGGAGGTTGGGGAATAAAAGAAATAATAATAGAAACTAATGATATTGAAAATAGGAAAATAACTTTAAAAATCAAAAAAAAAATAAAGAGCTGATTCTACAGAAAAAGTAAGAAAATTGATACAACTCTAGCAGTTCTGTCAAATATAAGCAGAAAGAAGATTCAAATCTTAACATCAAGTATGAAACAGGGGATATCACTATAGGCCCTACAACCATTATAAATGAGAAAATACAGTAACAACTTCATTCTCATACATTAGAATTTGGACCAATTCTTAGAAAACTATAAACTACTAAAACTCAACCAAGATGAAACAGGTTATCTGAAGAGTCCTCTTATAAACATCAAGAAATTGAATATTAAAATTGAATACTTCCAAAGCTCTTCAAAAGAAATCTCCAGTTACAAGATTTCAAGGAAAATTTTACCATTCAAAGATCAGTTAGTATCAATTTTACAAATTTTCTTTCAGAACAGAGGATGAGGAAATACTTCTATTCATTTTATGAGGCTAGTATTTCTCTGATACCAAACTAAACACAGATGGTACCAAGAAAAAGAAACAAATAAAAAACAAAGAAAGAAAAACAAAACCACTGACTTAGATGGAAATATATATATATATAAACAAATCAAATCCTACTATATATAGAAAGAATGATACAAAATTACCAAATGGGATTTTATCCAAATATGTAAGTCTTGATCAGTATTCAAAATTAATCAGTATAATCTATCATATCAATAGATGTACAAGGAAGAATCATATAAACATAATGACTGATACATAACAAGCATTTGCTAGAATCTAAGAAGCACTCATAATAAACTCTCAGAAGCTAGGATTAGAGGAGAACTTCTTCAACTTAATATTGATAAAGATCATGAACAACAAACAAACAAAAAAAAACATACTGCCGGCATTAAACTTAATGAGTAAGTCTGTGTATTTTCTCTCTGAGATTAGGAAAAAGGCCAAAATATCTCCTCTACCACTCTTTTTCAGTATAATATTGGAGATTCTAGCCAATGCATACGGGAACTAAAAGAAATAAAAGGCATTCGTATTGTAAAGGAATACATAAAAGTCTCCTTATTTGAAAATGACATTTTCTACATAGAAAATCCCAAGGAATATTAAAAATGAACAAACAGGAGTGTCTGGGTGGCTCAGTTGGGTAAGTATCTCACTTTGGCTCAGGACATGATCTTAGAGTCCTGGGATGGAGACCTGAGGGGAATCTGCTTCTCCATGTGCACCCCCCCCCCAACCTGGGCTCTCTTTCTCTCTCAAATAATAAATAAAATCATTACAAAAATGAACAGACAAAAATCTCCTAGAACTAGTAAGTCAGTCCAGCAACTACACAGGATGGAAGATCATACTTCTAGATAATTGAAAAGGCATGTGGGGAAGAAATTAAAATTGTAACATGATTTTCAATCACTCCAAATAAAATAAAACAAAATACTTAGGTATACATTTAACATGTACAGAACTTGAATGCCAAAAAATTCAAAATGTCGATGATATCAAAAAAGGCCTAAAAAAATGTTGAGGCATAATGTGTTAATGGATTATCAGACTTAAAATAACAAAGATATTTATCTTGCAAAATTCTGTAGGTTTTAAACTATTTCTATGAAAATTGCAGGAATGTTTTTAGTACATATAGTCTAGCTTACACTAAAATTTACTTGGAAAGAAATAGGTTCTAGGCTCTAGAATAAAAATTTTGAAAAAGTGAGGATGGACTGCTTTATCTGATATTTAGTATTATAATACGACTATATTAATCAAGACAATATAGTGGTAGTGGAACAATAGACATATAGATGAATGTAACTGTAGAGAAAGCCCAGAAGTGTCCAACCAATTCCAACAAAGGTGTAAAAGCAAATCAGTGGAAAAAGGATAGGCTTTTTAACATATGGTGCTAAAGAAACCAGTATCTATAGGCAGAAGGACGGTAGGAAGGAAGGAGTTTAAAAAATAAACAAACTTGATCTAAAATTTACACCTTATAGAAACATTAATTTAGAATATAGACTCTAATATGAAACTTTCAGAAAAAGTAAATCTTTGGAATGTAAGGAATTTTTACATCTGACACTAAAGCCTTATTCTGTTAAAAAAATAATAAACATGGGGGCTTAAGTGGGTACGAGAAGAATAAAGGAAAGAAAATGGGATTGGGAGGGAAACAAACCATAAGTGACTCTTAATCTCACAAAACAAACTGAGGGTTGCTGGGGTGAGGGGGTTTGGGAGAAGGGGGTGGGATTATGGACATTGGGGAGGGTATGTGCTTTGGTGAGTGCTGTGAAGTGTGTAAACCTGGTGATTCACAGACCTGTACCCCTGGGGATAAAAATATATGTTTATAAAAAATAAAAAATTATATTAAAAATAATAATAATAATAATAAACTGAAACTTGTAAAAAATGTTAAAAATAAAACTTTTGCTATATAGAAGACTTCATTTATAAAATTATAATAAAAAAGCTACAGACTAGATAATTATATATGTAAATTGCATATCTGATAAAGGGCTAGAAAGCTGATTACATAAAGAACTCTCAGAACTTGGGGCACCTGGGTGGCTCAGTGGGTTAAAGCCTCTGCCTTCAGCTCAGGTCATGATCCCAGAGTCCTGGGATCAAGCCCCATATCGGGCTCTCTCCTCAGTGGGGAGCCTGCTTCCTCCTCTCTCTCTGCCTGCCTCTCTGCCTCCCTGTGATCTCTGTCTGTCAAATCAATAAATAAAATCTTTGAAACAAACAAACAAACAAAAAGAACTCTCAGAACTCAAAAGTGAAAAAAAAAATCTAATCACAAAATAGGCAAAGGACATAAATGCAACTTTCACTGAAGAGGATATACAGATAGCAAATAAGCACACAGAAAGATGTTAAACATTATTATCCACTAGGGAAATGCAAAATAAATCACAATGACAAATCATTAGAAAACTGGTGACAAAACCAAATGCTTCCAAGGATGTAGACAAACTAAGTCACTCATCTGTTGCTGGTGGGTGTGTAAAATGATACAGCCACACTGCAAAATAGATTTATGAGTTTTATAAAGTAAATATGCAAATATCATATGACCCAGCAATTGCACTCTTGGACATTTATCTTAGGGAAATAAAAACTTAAAAAATCATGTGAAAACCTGTATAGCAATATTCAATAGCAGTTTTTTGTTTGTTTTGTTTCTTTGTTGTAATAATCCTAAATGGGAAATAACTCCAATGTCTTTCATGGCATAATGGCTAAACAATTATAGTACATCCATACCATGCAATGCTGCTCAAGCAACAATATAATAAGTAATAATAATAACAACAAATTATTGATAGGTACAATGACTTGGATGAACTTGGAAATTATGCTAAATGGAATACCAAATAACCGAGGATTGGATCATACACTGTATGATTCTGTTTATATGGCCTTATTAAAGTGAAAATGTCATTAATGTAGAACAGATTATTTTTTGCCAGGAGTAAAAGATGGGAAGAAAAAGGGTAGTAGATTTGGCTGTAAAGGGTAACACAGTGAGGGATCTTTGTGGTGACATCACTCTTATATACTTTCATAATAAAAATGTCAGTATTTTGATGGTGTTATAGTAGTTTTGCAAGAATTCCTTTGGGGAAAACTGGGTAAAGAGTACACTGGAATTCTAAGTATTATTTCTTACAAATGGAATTGATCTAAAATCATATCAAAATAAAAAGTTTCAACAACAAATAAATATTTATATTCTAAAATTATATTAGTATAATATCAATTATATTAAATACTTAAAATATCATTAAAATTTGTATAAATCAATTATAATGGAAATTATAAAACACTATATAGAAAGATTTACAAAATCCCAAATAAATGAAGGTATATGGATTGGAAGACTCACTATTTTAAAGAAATCATTTTTTTTTTCCAAATCTGTCTATTGATTCAATGCAATAGCAAATGTATTTTTCAGAGATTTAGATCAATAGATTCTTTCAGACAATACTTTGGATATCTATATATCACTATTCCCTAAAGCTGATCTAAAGCAAAGCCAATAATCAAGACCTTTCATTTTAGGGTTAAATTCAACAAAAATGTGTCATGTGTTGATCAAATCCTTATATGAAAAGTTTTGTGCCAGCATTATTGACAATTGCCAAAATTAGAAACAACACAAATGTTTATTAATAGTCAAGTGGATTTAAATGATTGTGTTTCAACCACATATTTCATGCAACTATGTGAATTAATTTCATAAATGCAATATTGAACAAAAAATCCAGGGCCCCAAAGTGCATATTGTATATTTCATATGTAAAAAGTTCAAAAAGAGGCAAAATTCATCTATATTACTAGAATTCAGAATTGGGGGTGCTTAGTGATGTTAAAAGAATAGGAGGGGTTTCTGGAATTATAGTGGTTTGACTTTTATCCTGAATGTGGTTATATTTACCTGATGTGATGTATTTGGAAGAATTTATCACTCTGTACTCCTGTAATGGGTGTGTTTTTGGATATATGTTATTACTTTGACAAAAATGTTTTAGTATAAAAGCTTCATGATTACATAATACAGTAATTGAAATCATTATCTAATAGGTATCCCCAGGGGAAGAAACCACTGAGCTTCTTGATATACAACTCATCAAGTTGTACACACACATATACACACACTTCATTTTATAATCCAAATTGCACCATATATTGGATAAGCTGTATCCCCCAAAATCTGTAAGACTGTGGATAAGTTAAACTCTCTCTCTCTCTCTCTCTCTTTTTTTTTTTTTTTTTAAAGTTGTCTCCATACACAGCATGGAGCCAAAACCGGACTTGAATTCATGGCCCTTAAAGCAAGACCTGAGCTGAGATCAAGAGTTGGATGCTTAACCAACTGAGCCACCTAGGGCTCCTTGTTTCTTATTATTATTAGATTGACATCTTTAAAGTTCTCATCACTCAAAAACTATGCTTGCAAAGCATATGATATTTATATAAGCTCTTTGCAAAATATTTAAAATGCAATACCATTTCAGCTTATAATCTAAAATTTCTAATACATAAGAGAAAACTGAAATGGTCCTGTATTTAAATTTATTTTATTGCATAACATGTTACTTTCTTTGCAGATTTTATTTAAAGGAAATGTTTATGTTCCTCAGCATGAAAGAACCATAACTACATATTAGCCAACTTGATGTGATAGTTCTCATTCTGATATAAAGCGGTTTTGTAACCTTGAATAAGTCACAGAACTTTTCTTTTTTTTTTTTTTTTTGGTCTTAACTTCCTAATGCCTTGAATGAATAATAGATCCCCTGCCACTCAAATGGCTTCTGTATGGATTAAATAAGATAATGTAACTTAAAATCTGTAAAGCAGTCTACAAATGTAAATGTAGTAACTATTATTATTATATTATATTATTATTATTATTATAGGTTTTCATATGAATCTTTATTTTTCTTGATTTTAAAGGAGAGAATCTAGAATATTCATACTTACAGATATACGCACACCCTTAATAAGGCAGTGGGATAGAAAATGTAGTACAATTTGTTTTCTTTTTTTCTACTACTGAAGCTCTGCTTTGCTCATTACCCTTCCATTACTTTCCCTTCATTTTCCTCCCATGGGGGAAATGAAGATAAGCTCCCTAGATAGTTCATGAATTTGAATTGATATACCCAGGGGCAGGGCTTTTCGAAGGAATGTTCCCAGTGCTGGAACTTCTTGCCACTTGTGCTTTCAGAGAGCCCATGTTTAACCTTCAGGCTGATATGTAAATCTGTTTTTGTTCCTCTAAACAGAAAACTTGTGGGTATTTCAAAATAGATATGCATTAAATAAGTATTTATTCAATGTTACAGATGTTAAAAGCAAGAGACTTTCCTAGGGACAAATAAACTGAATGAGACAGCTGGGAGTGAGGCTGCATTTTCAAGAGCCTGGCCCTGAACAAGTGTCCACCAAGCAAAGCATAATGGAAAAGAACGTGTGCATGTGCCTAGAGAATGGCTTTGAGGTACAGTCCCAAAGTGCTGAGGGGTCTTTTCTCAAAGTGTTGGGATTTCAATTGGCATTTACTTTCTTCTTAAAATCTTTACACAGTTTCCATAATCTCACAATTAGCATGTAATTTTAATATAAATGTTATATGAACACTATATAAATAAACTATTTTATAATAAAAAATGCTATTTCAATACTGTTCAATATCCTTATGATAGTTTTATCCATTTATAAAAAACTATTATGCACACTATTTAAAGAATAATTAAAAGTTGGAAATAATTATATGGGCTCTCTA